>NC_051854.1:3750000-5000000 GCF_905115235.1 Hermetia illucens | reverse complement strand
GAGTAGATACAGTTTGGGGTTTAGACTTGGATATAGAATTCTTCATATTTGCCATTTTCTGCTGCAGGAGTGACGTTAGGATGAGAAGACGTTATTTAATAAGGGGATGAAAAAATTGGACTGTAACACGTTTGTTATCTGGTAAGTTTATCTAAAGATTGTTATGGGTTTAAAGTGTAGATTAAATAAATGACTTGGATGGGGGTGATCTTGGACGAAATTTTCAAGTAGACCATGTGGATTCGAAAGCGGGAGGAAGAGACCTTTTGAAAAATTAGGACTTGTTCTCATGGGATCGTTGATATTTCCGAAAACAGCGACTAAACTTAAACTATCCTAACCTAAAGGGCACAGGATGGATTGCATGCATAAGAGAACTGCGAGTTAGAAGCTAGAGATTGGTGCCAAGGATGGGTGGGTTTTGAAAATTGGGACTGGAAGTAGCTACCGGTGTAGAAAACTATTCTGCCTTGGGGGGAGAGAGAGGACTTGAGTGAATCGTTGGGTACGAAGAAGGTTCCCTTCGACGCTCCCCATCTGCGTGACTTATGTGACAAGCGCCTTTCGGTGTGTTTTGATATTTGGTTAGGAAGTCGACGGTGTGGCGGGCAAGGACAGCTTCAATGCCGGAAGTCTGACAGGGACCGTATAGGAATAGGTTGGAAATGTCTTTGGAATGGTATTCGTTCCTATAGATATTAGAGCACTGGCACATGATCTTTTATTCTCTCTGACGAAGCCTTTCTGTCTGCAACGGGGAACCATCAAACCAGAAAGTGGAGCCGAAAGTGAAGAGAGGTCTTATCAGCTGTTTGTGGTTGAATAGCTCTGTTGTCAGGGGCGTTGGAGCGCTATGTTTTAGGATAGGGTGCAGAGATTAATAGACACCATTTGCACGGTTCAACGCCTTCCAAATATGGGATACATGGAAGAGACTCGGGTTCATTGTTACCCCTAGGTAGGTGACTTCCTTGATAGTGGGAATGAGGGGTTAACAGGAGTGGTACTCAATCAAACGAAAAGATTGTTTTTTGATTAGGGACAATCGTTGCAACATCTACCATGGCTCCACGCTGTCGGATGCGATACGGCTGTTTAATAAAACGTCTAGGACCTTGGCAACCATTCAGCGCGCCGTTGAGATTTCTACTTCGGTCCCAGAGACGAATGGAGTCCCTCTACCGGCGCTATCAACTATATCTTCAGCTGTTTTTACTTCTCCTTCTGCCAAGGATGACTTAATCAAGCCCAGCGACTCAGCACAATCACTGAATTCCGCCGGAAACGTGAATCGCAATGCTGGTGTAGTGCAAAAAATACAACGATGGACTAAGTCGTCGTTATCTACATGCTCCCGGCGGCTTAGGAATTCGTTCGACGAGATTTTGACTTCTGAAAAGGCGCTTCCTACTGGTGGCTAACAGTGTAGCCTCAACATCTTCTTAGGAGTCTGTGCACCAGACCTCTTAATCTAAGTTGATTTCATCTGCTATTCCTTCATGCATCAGGGTTGCTTCAACTGGCTCTACATCCCTGATTCAGCGGCCCCTATGCGACGAGTTACGGTCCACCGAGCGTCCGATCCTGTCCCGCTTCATCGTGCTTTCAACGGGACAATATCCGCAGCGTCCTCAGCAGGTTACAAATTGGATCACAGTCGCTCCATTTTTTGAAATCGTTCCCGTCGCCAGCGAAACTCCACTTCCCGCCGCTGCCATATATTATTATTATTCTGTTAAGCGAAAGGCGCACCGCGTCCTTAAAGAACTATTGTGCCCTTTTACTGGTTATAGTGTCCCTATTGATCATAGTATCTCAAGCAGGCCTATAACCGTCAGGAACTTTAGTATGTTCCCTACTTCTAGATCTTTCAACTTTGCATCTGGCTGCCATATATACTGGCACTTTTTCCACCCATACCAGCGGACCCCAGCTTAAGGAGTCGTCCCCACCTAAAAAGCTCTTTATCTCCAGGCTAGCGTTCGCAACTTCTACGGACGATGCACTTTAGTATATAAAGAGCAAAGTTATTTTCTCCTCTGTCCTGCGTCAAACTGACAAAAGACAACAATATCGACCGGGTGATTGACGTCCTCGGCTGCCCTTCTTTCTGGCCTTAAGGTGTATTCATCAAACCATACAAGCACCTCAAATTTCGGGTAAATTTCAGGACAACCCGCCTGCCTCGCCGAACAATATAATTGGATCCATGTTTACTATCCGTCTGTTTTATCAGAATGTTACGGGCTTAAGAACGAAGCTGGGGGCCTTCAATTTATCCGCACTGGCTTAGCAACACCATGCCATCTGTATCTCCGAAAGCTGGCTGGACGATGCCATACTAAACTCCGAGCTCCCCGAAGGGTACTCCACTTTCCGCTTTGACAGGAACCGGGATGTCCTAATTGCAAAAAAAGATATACTCCCCGCCGAACCCGTCTTCTCCTCCTCTGGTTCATTCACTTCATTGATCAGGTTTTGTCAGCCGCGAGCTTCGATTTTTTTATCGCAATGTGGAGTTTCTTTTTGCTGATCTATATTCTGCCTTTATGGCGCGTGCCCCCTCGCTGTAAACGTGTAAACGTTGTGCTAAACGGTGAAGTTTATGACACTCCCTCCGTAAGTTGGCAATCTAAAACTGTACATAGAAGGCTTGTCAGCCCGGAGGCCACTCCGAGCCATGGAAGTCTCATAGGTTCATCAGTGAATTTACGATAGTATCAGCTACAACGCTGCCACCCCCGAATCGTCCTCCAGCGCGACTCTGTCTGTTCTAAGAGTCTTGACAAACTTCCCGATGTTCATCCTCCCAACATTCCACACGCAGGGGGAGCGCCGGGTTGGTGCACGCCGGCAAGTAGGGTCAACCCCTTCGAGCGCGATGTGCTGATGATCACTTGCTAGGAAGTCTTCCAAAACTCACCCGTCCACCGATAGTGCCAGAGTTTCCGACGCAAAAGTGATGCCAGGCATGCTTCCTTCCTTCCTTTCTTCCATCCTAGGCGCCGAAACGTTGGCTCCGGTGTTTAAAACTACGAGCCCAGTTCTCGCCGCTATTTCTAGGATCCGTTTTCTTCTGGAATCTGTCTTAGGCATGCCCCATTAAAGGGCCCTAGCAAAAATCACCGGCTACCAGGATTCGTACCTCCGTGCCCGAAATTGCGGCCTCATTCGGCGTCTGATAAACGGTTGCACTCCGGTGCATGTTAATTTGAATAATGCGAATCATACTATTTGTGCCCTAGTCCTTTTTAGTTCCGGCCTAAAGATTAAACACCGCCCGAACCGGCAGTGTGTGCGGCGCTCTCATCCGACTTGCGACGATCCCTACCGAGGAGACAACTTCCGCTTTCATTGCAGGTCTTCGCTTAGTGATCTAACTGACTACATTTGCACCATGCTGTTATGCTCTCCGGTCCCTTGCAAGTTGCTGATGTGTGTCCATAGTCCAGACAGCTGTAGCACCTGATGGGGATTATCCATACAATTTTGATTTTAATGCTGCTAAGGAATTTCCTCGCATATTGCTACACGACAACGAGTTTTTGACCTCGAGCATTCGAGCCCTATCCGGGCATTGGTTACCTTTGGACATTCACCTTTATGGCCTCCCCACCTTCGACCTTTTCTATGAGGCAGTCAAGGTCTCGGATTTCTAGAGAGCACATGGGCTCTAAACTAGAAACGAGAGCCTTTTCTAACAGTAAATCGTTAAATGCCTCGCAGAACGTAATTTTGTTAGTAGTCTTCAGGCCTAGTTCGACGAAAACTCCGCCATCCTACGTTTTCCGTATGGAAGACACTTCTGCTTCGTTGTTTTCGGGTTTCATCCTCTAGCGGATTTCACTAAGAACTTCCGCAAATGTCTTGTCTTTCGTCGACGTAATGAGCAGAGCTGATGGCCTCGTCCTTCTTCGTTTCATGGTCTTTTCTGTTACTGGCTTTCGGTTAGTAGCTTCATTGTTTTTGAACAGACGGGTCTCTGGCAACATAGCCAGTTGTTTCCTTTTTTCGTTCATCGTCTTCGGTCGACGTTTTTCCGCTTTTTCCCCAGTTCGTTTTGGGGGAGCTATTTGGGATCCAATTGGTGCTTACAGTGTTATCAGCGGGAAGTGAGGCTGTTTCTGCTTTCAAAGCGTCTTCCGCTGTTTTTCACGTTCGCCTGTAAAATGAAATGCAGTCCAGTAGTTCCTCCAGTTGCTCTGCGGGAACGTTGCCGAGCGCATATGCTTCATCACTGCCCCGCATTTCCTGATGAGCCTTTCATGTTCGGCTCTAGCTGGGACGATGCACTTCTACTCGGTTCGTGTCCGAATACACCTGCCCAGGATTAACGCCTGATTGGGCTTTTTCGCAGAACAAGGACACTACAAGGTTTTATAGTTGCCGTCCCTGCACCGTCGGTCGCGCTACTTGGTAAGGCTTCCTGTGTGAAAGAGCGCAATAGTCACGGACGGTTGTACCCTGAGGAAAACAGTCCCTATCCTAGTTCCCTGAGGCCTGACCTACGCTTAGCTGATTCCGGAACTCACGGACAGATCAGCGCTCGCTCAGGGCAACTCGGTCTACTAACTTCGGTTCAATCCACACTACCCATCTAGGGTGCCCAAGGGGCTGACTCCTGATACACGTCACAACTACCACCTTGGCGGAGCGAGGCTTACATCACCCCATCAACCTCGACAGAGAGCTGTCGATGACTCCAGGGACTCCCAGTGTTTTGCGACGTGTTCCGGTCATCCATGGTTCGCTCTTCATCGAGAGGCTTTCTCAAGGTTACTACCTAGGACGCAAGTGTGCTGCTAGGGGGTCAGAACTACTTACTAGGGCACCTGAGGGACGTTACTCCTCCTATCGTTAGCGACCCGTTGAAGGTCGCTGACGCTCTGAGAATAAAGTGGACATTGGAGGCTGCAATTAGGAAGTTTGCTGTCTAATATTGCGATGGTAATTTGCTGCTCGAGTTCGGTAAAATGAAGGTTCAAGGGGCTTGAAACACGTCAATCTTTAAGTACTTTTTGATGTTATCTTTCGGTTTATATAGGATGTTAGTTCTTCAATATATTCACACTTTTAGTGTCGTAGGAGAAGAAGCGACGAAGGAATACCTATATTTCTACAATATCCTGGGCTTTGAATTTTTTTAATATCCTTGCTTGAATTTTTGCTAACGCAAGACAAAAGTTCATTACGGAGCCATTTTTGAGCTCCATTTCGCTCAAGTTTATTACATTCTGCTAAGTCGACATGCAAAAAACAACCAAACCGACCACAATAATATCTGTAGTGATATTTCGAGGAAGCTGCATAACTTTTCAATTTTCTCCAGAAAGGTAGATTGGAGTCCTAAAATGGCAAAAAAAGAGAGACGAAAAGTCTCTTAGTGGAAAGTCATTTCCATTTATTATTTCATTTTTATGACTTACTTTGTCGCCAGTTCCTTCTTCCTAAGCCTTTCGTTGGTCCGACTCCGACCATAAATGAACTTTATTTATACCACGAACATCCTGCATCACAGAGCCTACAAAGCTTGAAGACTACTTAAGAAACACAGAGAAACATCTTAGAGAAATCCTTCAAACCTTTTGAAAAATTTAATTTGCATAATTTATTCTTGTCAGCATAAGCTTAAGGCGTTAAATCATTTATAGTCTGAATACCATCAACCTGTTCACAAATCCAGATTGTGGGAAAGTTGTCGCTTTTCAAAAACATGCACATAATTACCTTCGTACAAAAGGGGTTTTGTGTGCATTCGATTCGTCTTAAGGATGCACAATATGTACTTCTTTAATGCGCGCCTTTGAGTATCTTCAGAAGGTCTTTACGTTTTATTAAGTTTCTTTTTTATCAGACAGTTTTCAGAAGGATACAGTGTGCAGTGCAAAAGGATAACAGGAGGATGGGGTTGAAGTTTAGACTTTGGGGTCGGAAGGTGATGGTGAAAAATCGGGCGAGAATTCCGATTTTGTGTTTTTCGGTCCTTTTTTTCGGTGATCTACTTTAGGAGGGTTGAGAAAATTAAATCACACGAAGAAAGGGTTGTTGCTCCCTAAGAAGTCAACTCTATTTTTAGGTTGCCAATTATTTAAACCCATTTTTCCATCAGAGGCAACAGCCCCGATAGACCCAAATGGAGCTCATTACCAAACTTTTTCGGCCCCATTTCCAAATTTTTTCGACCCCACTTAAGGGCCTATATAGTGCCCTATTTAAGGGTTCAGAATAGCATAGTTTTGGACCAGAAAGGATGCAAAACTAATATGCTTTAAGCCTCAGCTTCTATGGATACCCACCTGCAAAAATATCCTTGCTGTTTCCGCACTCATTAATTTCTCAACCATATTTACAAATTTGTGCTCTTTGACCACTATTGATTAAACTATTCTTGCACAAACTATAATTTCTGCGGTCTATTTGATGTCCCACTCTCATGTACTAACCACCAGCTTCCAATGTCCAAGGAATGCTTAGCAACAGCATAACCAACACGACTGGTATTACCGAACAAAAGCATTTTATGGTATATCCACATTCATTACTTGCCAATAGTAGCATCATGCGCTCCATGTGCTCCATGTTTCGTGCACTATCTAAAGATCCCACGCGACAGAAGTCCTTTATTATTATTATGGGCATGGTAGTTTTCTGAGGCATTGGATTCTATGGGGCCATTGTAAATGGAATGGTATGGCTGGCGGTTGGAGAACGAATTCAAGCGAAACCAGTTGCGGCCTTAAATGATACCAACAAGCGCACCCGGTGCAGGCTTTTGATGTTTCCCTGGCTCCGTATATGGCGGGCCATGTGAAATTCATGAAATTTAACTTGGGTCGTTTTTTTCTGGATTATGGAATGAGATAATTCAATTGGGACAAGGAATCTTGATTGGGACTGAGCGTGAAGCCTTAAAGTGGCGTCCAAGAGCAGAGTAGAGCTCTATGTCGGTTTTTCGGGGCTTGGTTCGCTTTCGGATTAGCAATTTGGAATATGCATTGCAAGTGCTTATGGTTTGCAAAAGAAATTCATTCTCAACTTACTCAACGGAGTACAAGTTGCCATCAATACCAGCAGTTCCCAAATGAGACTATCTGGCAAGGACCAAAAAGGCAACCGTTCTGCACAAAGGTAACTACTCCACTTGTGAACATCCTTCTCTTCTCTAAAATTCAATTGCATTTTCGTCCTAAACAAGTTCCACTTCACATACGCCACTTTTTATGTACATAATTACCAGAAACAAGCCAGTGAAAACTGAAGTAGGATTCCACACTCTTCCAGCAAGCTCAGCATCTACTACTTGCGGCCAAAACATACAAAAGGACAAAGCAACAAACTTTTTATACAACAATAATTTCCTGTCCTATTGTACGATTCTCGCTCCTTCACTGTACCGGTTAGTCGACACATTGCTGCCCCGCGGGATAACAAATTGCAGACACAACCCATGGAAGTCGAAAGTTGTTTTATCACTGCAAAGGAGCTGGTGAGAAAGAAGAGAAAATGAAGACTTCTTTTTTTCCAAATTTCACGGTTTCAGGATGGGATGTTGGAGAAAGGATGCCCGGAAGGTAAGACCATTTGTCCGACACTTTACTGCCACGGTAGGAATTTGCCAAGTGGCCAGGACATGTATCCGGGCTATACTTTGGCCTGTCCTGAGGCATATCCTGGGTTAAGGATTTCTATAGCGTGTTTCAATCTAATCGTCTGACAATGTTAGGAAAGGAATGCCAGTTCAGCCATTTAGTGATGATTAAAGGTGAGCTGGAGATTTTCTGTCGGTTGAGGGTAAATGGAAAAAGGAGGTTCAAGGACTTGGGGATAAAACGTGGAAAAAGTGAAAGGATATGACTGATCGATCAATATTTCATTTCTATGGCAGGGAGACTTTCGACATTACTCAGGCTACGAAGTCGACTAGTTTTTGATTTGTTCTATTAATCGTCCTTACAGTTGTAGTTCATCAGGACAAAAAATCTTATGTCTGGTGCGTCCATTGGCGAGGTCTTCCCATAGAAAATTTTCCGTGGATTCCGCTTCCTCATTACAGGATGGACACGTATCAACTTGGAGAATTCCCACTCTGAACATATGCCCAGCTTGAGTATTATGTCCTGTCAGAATGTCCACAATACTTCTGCAAGTTTTCCTGCTGCGCCGCATGTTTGTTTGGTTCTGATAGGAAAAGTTTGGTTGTTTAGCTGCGCCCCACCTGGCATTATGGGAAGCTTGTTCCTAGTTTTTGATAGCAAAATCAGCCAATGCTACTGACACCCCAATTGCTGGTTCCGGTCTAGGCATGGGAGAAGTTGATCCCTCTTTTGCCAAAGTATCCGAAACTTCATTTCCCTCTACGTCACAATAATCGGGTACCCATAGTAGTTTCACCGTATTGAATCTAGAAACAGAGTTCAATCGATTTCTATATTCCTGATCGATTTTTAAAGTGGTTAAAGGACTGTTCAACGCCCCCAATGCAGCTTGATTATCGCTACAGGTTGCGATGCACTTGTCCTTCAATCGTTCGTCAATCATCCAGTTTGCCGCCCTTAGGATCGTATTGCCAAGGGAAAAGCCTATGTGAGTTTCGTCAACACCGTGCTCTCTGGCGGCATCAGAAAGCTTTTGGAAGGGCGCACAGTCAAAAGCCCCTTCAATGTCCACAAATACCCCCATCGCGTACTCGCCTTTCAGAGTTGCGTTCTCTATCTTTGAAACCAAAGAATGAAGAGCAGACTCACAGGACTTCCCACGTTGGTAAGCATGTTGGTTTTCATTAAGTGAGTGTTACCTAAGTATCTTCCCACGAATCTGACGCTCAACAAGTCTCCCCAAACCTTTCAGCAAGAATGAAGTCAAGCTAATCTGCCTGAGGTTCTTTGGATTTGAATAGTCATCTTTCTCGGGCTTAGGGATAAAAACCACCTTAACTTTCTGCCAAGAGGAAGGCACGTAGCCCAGAGGAAGACATCTTCGAAAAATATTTCTTAGAAGTTGCTGTAAGTGCTCTATATCCTCCTCTAGCATGGCTGGGTAGAGGCCATACATGCCAGGTGCTTTGAAGAGTTCAAATGTATAGCACCTCTCGCCTTTTCATTGGTAACGGGCGTCTTCACAGTGTCCCAATTCCCTTTGCATCACCTTCGTGATGAAAGGTTTGCAGAAACCGCCAATTTCCTTCCTCCGACTTCTGAGACGTGTTCTCCCGGGCAGTGTACTTCCAAGAGAGTCTGTATAGACTCAGTTCTAGAGTTCATCAAAGTACCATCCAGTTATCTAGGACAGTCCAACCGGTCGAGTCATCCTTATTAAGAACTCTGTACAGCCTGGAAGTCTCCCTTTCACCTCCTAGTTCCTCACAATATGTTCTAAAAGAGTCTCGTTTCGAACGTTTCACGAGCCTTTTATATTCACGCTGTGAGTTCCGAAAGTTTAACCAATCTTTTTGCTTATTGCTTTTGCAAGCACGATTTAGTTTTAGTCTGGTGGATTTCCTGAGTCTTAGCATTTTTCGGTTTTACCATGGAACCGCTCTACCGCATTTGCTTGGGGAATTGTAGGGTAGTGTAGCAACGCCCATGTCCTCATTCCCAAGAAATTTTGCCTTCTTTCGCAGTGTCTAACATTGCCGTTGGCTGGGAGCCCTCCCAGGTACACGGTGTCCGGGCTGCATGGGTCTGTTTCCACATACCAGAATTAGACCAGTTGCGTTCACATCACCAGTTTCCCTTCCTCCCGCTTTTCTTGGTAGAGGCGAAGGAGAAAATTCTGACCGGCAAAACCCTTCATCTTAGCGCCTGAAGTTTCCTTCCTCTGAGCTTTCCTCCCCCCATTTTTGGTAGAGTTAGGTTAGTCAGGTTTCCAGTTCCTCTCATTAAGGGAGTTGCTGTACTATCCTTTCTGGCTGACCGTGACGTAGACATCGGGTGTTGGTTTTCCACTGAAGTGGAGAGCCTGTCTTCCACAGATTTCTCCGTGAGGGAACATGAATCCGGTGAGGCCTTCAAAATTCGTGTCTTGGCCACGACTTGATTTCTCAAAATTGCGTGTGGATTCGAAGTCTGTGGCTTCATACCACTTGGAGAGTTACCATTCTTTGTTTCCGTCTTCATGCGTTTTTTGACACCCTAGACTCCCCCACAACCACAAGGTGGTGTCCGAGGGGGAGAGAATTTACTATTGTATTGTAATAAGCATTGATAGACTACCAGACATAGTCCTGATAACCGTAACCATAAGGAACTCGAAGGACAGTGAAAGGAGAGAGTTGGTCAGTTGAAAGAGTGCCGCCATCGGCGATTTTCTCGTGCCTTTCCATCAAATTCGGTTTTACTTAAGAAAACTGTTTGTCCCTTATAATTTTAAACCTCCTTTTCCGGTGTATCCTTTAGAAGGAGTCAGCTGAAAACTGAATAAAGCCAAATATCGCCGATACTAGATTTAATAATTCCCTCCCTTTATCACTCTATCATAAAAGCAGATGGCCTTCCTCTACACGCTTGAACTTCTGGAAAGCATCTTTTAAAGGACACGTAACGCTGAACAGCATTCCTTTGCTTAGAAGTGCATTTTGAAATATCTGCACATAAAAATGACAAACGCGAAGTCCCTGCCCTTCCATCGGCCTGACGTGGCCTGTTTCTCTCCCTCTCCGTGGTTATAACTTCACCACTTTAAACAGGTCAAATAATTCATTCCCATGATGCTGGTGGTAATCCTCACAACACAGCGAACATTTTAATTAAGGATCTCATTTTGTTGTCTACCACTGAAATTGCACATTATAATGCCGCTTTCATCGTAGCCACCACATCCTTGTTGTGTTATTCGGTTAGATTCCCGCTTCATATTAGATGAAGAATGTCCTGGTAGTGAGAAATGAAAGAGAAATGGTCGACCTTTGTAATGGATTGTGTCCTTGCTAATTGGATTATGTGTATAAGGACATCGAAGTAAAATGGTAATTAGCTTGGCCCTTTGTTAGGTTCTGATTATAAATAAACTTCAGCTTTTCAAAATTAACACATTTTCTCCCAGTTGAAATGAAATTATAATTGGAATAGGAATAGAGGGTGGAAGTGTTTGTGGTTATTCTTCGGTTTATACAGAGGGAGGAGCTCAAGTTTCTGAGTAAATTGGATTAGAGGATACTTCCTTGATTGGTTTTGAAAATTGAATTCTTTTGAAATATTAATCCAACGGTGACGGGAGTTTCCTCACTAGATGGTCACCTAAAGGAAATTTGACAGGATAACGATTACTGACACGATCCTAGAACTGAAAAGTAGACTTTACTGAATGGTAAGAAGTGTCTCAGGATGCAGTATGGATCCTTCATCATATGTTGCACAAACGCTGGGTACGCCCACCGCTGTCTGGCCTGCTTATTATGCTGACTTTCAGAGGAGGAGGTAGCCAATGTGAATAGCGAGTCCTCTGAAAAATACAGCCAAGCTGAATTAGTGCTCCAGGTTTTAGTTAAGAACCTGACATTGGAAATGAAGAAACTGGAGAATTGGTTTCGATTTGAATGGATAAATTGCCAACCACTTCCTCTTCTTACGGATGATCTTAGAAACTTGAGAATTTGACTACTGTGATAAGAGAAAGGAGGTAGAGTTCAGCCGGCCGTAACTTCACAAGAAAAGCAGCCTCTACCAGCCTGCAAATAGAGACTTCCCTGAGGTCCTCAAAAAAAGTGTTGTCCAGTTTGGCGCATACCTGCACTGCCCCATTAGCCTAGAGGATGCCATCGGTGACATGTCGACGGTCTTTCACTTTGTCCCGGTTGGAAAATCTATAGCAAAGTTCTTCTTGAAGTTCAGCTTGTGTGTGGCGCAGTTCATAGTGCACTTCGTCTAGAATGTTACTAAGGCCGTAGGGCTTCGCTGCCCAACATTTCGATGCACATAGTCTGACAGCACGGCACACTACAGCGTATTTAATGTGGACGTCCGGGGAAGAGTTGTAGGAGTACATGGAGAGCATCTGCCAGACAGAACTCTACTTCTGCGTTAGAATGGGACAAGCCATCCTCGGCCGGAGACCTCGTTTCCTTACAAAGGTCCTATAGCAGTTGTAGTAAGCTATACAGATCTTCTTAATCCTCAGTTCTATATTCAATTCAACCTAGGAGTCAGGATCACATCCATAATTAGAGAAAAGAAATAATCTTTGTTGTTGACGGCTAACATGTTGATGTTTCCCATATTGGCTCAGAAATTCGTCGTCGTTGGCTTTCGCTATCGATCAGAAGTGTTAATCTTCTGGAGTTTGTGATACGAAAGTAGCCTGAATTCAGTAGCTTTGAATTGAGACCCATGCTTGGAAGCAAGCAAAACGTGAGGTCCCTTGTCCGCAACACTCCCTTGACAACTTACGATCTTGAGTTGCTATTTTTACTTTAATCCAAGCATTGCAAGTGTCAAAGAACGGAGATCACCATCCTTGCCGACGATATATGCTCTCTGCCATATATTGATAAATTCTGCCGGCTTATTTTTCTCAATCAAGTCGATATTCCTATTGTTTTGTGACGTGAACAGCGCCATGTTGGCTTTCCGATGATCAGAGAACATGGAGTTCGTAGCTAATTTTGGAACCAATTTTGCATTGTCAGGGGTCAGTCCCTCCCGGTCCTTAGTCGTATAGTGAGTATCGAACCGGATTTAGTAGACTGCGTCGTCCCGAGCGAACACTGAACAGTCCTTAAACCATGTACACATGTCTACAACTTCACAGGGACCCGACAGGAGGACTGTACGTCGTTGTTGTATTCAGGTAGGCCATCAAGTGAAAATCTGCAACGAAACAGAAAAGGAATCGTGGCGCATCTAGGGAGAGCGCTACACACACTACTAGCTAGAGGCTAAACCAAAGTGGCGAAAACTAGGACGCGGCTAGCGCAGTTCGCTTTGCAGCTAAAAGCTGATCTAGTGCTAATCAGCGAGCACTGCCGGAATAAGGATCCAGCTTTATGGCATCTTGACTTATTTTGTGCCTCTGTCATCTGGGTTTGGGATGGCACCCGATTTGGATTACTTGCCTAAGGCCGAGGGTTTTGTCTGGATTCGATGTTTATGGATAACGTTCTTTAGCATTTACCTGATATCGAAGGAAACGATGCCGGACTTTCGATGCATCCTTGATGCTTTGAAGGATACCATTTCAGGCAGGAGCGAATCCTGGCATAGACTGATTTCAAAGTTGGGACCCTTGAATGGGGCATGTCTCATCCATACTCCAGAGGGAAACGGATACTGCAACTGCGACGGGAACGGGGCTCGGAGTTTTAAACACTAGATCCACGCCCAAGCAGCGAAAGAAGCAGCTAGTCGCGCTTGCCTATCACACTGTCTGGAAATAAGTAATCACCGGGTTTTCTGGGTGAACCTACAATGAACCTATAAAACAAAGTTTCCTACAAACCTTACCTCCGCTTCCTCGCAAAAGTCCTTGGAGATTCAAGGCTTGCGAATACGTCGAAGTGAGCAAAGCTATGATAACTTTAAATTGGCTCCTCATGACAGAAGGCTATCGGTGCCATCAAAGACAAATTCCTGGACATTATTTACCAAACTTGTGCAGTCCAATTAGTTGTTTGTACCGATTCCAGCAAATCTTCCTGGCAAATTCCTTTATACTTGATGGGTTTCGCTGTACTAGGCAGAATAAAGGGCCACTAACTCGGTTCATCTAGTAATTTACGCAAATCCTTCAGTACATCGATAGCAATGTGTAAGTACTCGTACACAAATAACCAGTAAATTTCCGCTTCGAAGCATCGAGCAATCATCACCAGTGGCTTGTTTGCTTTCACCAGTGAATATCGGTCCTACTCATCTAACGATGTCAGTAGTAGCTCATCATATCATGTACGTCATATGGTCTAACACGCTGAATGTGTCCTGAAGGCAAAAGCGGACGTACTAGTAGTAACGCGTCTATTTTAATGTCCTTTACAAATCCATCCGACAAGCCCATCATCCAAAGAGGCCTACATGCAGCTTTCATAGCACAACTTCATCATCATCTACAAGGACTTGGAGTATTTGAATGTGTCGTATCCTGGAAAGGACATTGAAAGACAGGACTTCATTTGCATACTACAAGCTTTAACAGGGAGATGCTATGTTTTCCTCCATAACCAGGTCTAATCATTCTAATAGGCTTTGTTTCTGCGCTTATGATGAGTCCATCATGGACTGGTAGACAGGACTCTGATGTCGAAGACACTGAATGAGTCAAGGAATGGAACATGATTTTAAATTACTTGGTATTACTTGAAATATAAATTATAGGAATTAGAGAGAAAACAGGATTGGAATGAATGTAGAATAGCTGGTTGTGCTTGAATGGAGACAGGGACAATTTCCTCGTTCCTTGAAATCCTTCTCTGTTTAGAAATGCTGAGTTTTAAATAGGTTGCCAGACCAGAAATCGGTCTAACTTGGTTCGCCTGCTACTAGTTGTATACTTTTCTTCAATTGAGCGGACTGGCTGAAACATCGAGGAGTGTGGAATTTTGAAGACTAGAAAATCCTTGAGTGGTAGATCTACCAAATGATTGCTGTATTTCGTGTTCTTTCAGGCATCATTTTCATAATGGACTGGGATACTCATCCCATCGCATCCTTATTTACATTTTATTTTGCGAAAACATGAAATTTTAGGGTAAATGGTACTTTTCAACCCTTTCTGGCCCAAAGAAGTAACTCTGAAGAGATAGAAGCTAAAAAACCGCCTTATAGACTCAAAATTTTCCCATATTCAAAAAATTGGTGTATTGAAAAAAATGACGCAAGTGCTGAAGGACCTATCCTAGGAAGTTGACTGTCTTGGCTGCATCCAGGACTCAAACAGATAAGCTCTTTCAATCCAGGTTAAGAAGAGTTGAAATTTTATCACAAAATCACCTTCTCTGGTCACATAATAATTTATTTAAATGTTCATCAATCTCATCCTTTTGCAGTTATAATCCTTCAGGACACCAGTCACGCTGCACATTGGAGCTGTAATCAAACCAGACTATCAAACATGTGACTGTCTGCGGCGGTAATTATATTTACACAGTCGCGTCCTCTAACAACATTGCCACTAGTGCCACTATTGCCAAGCGATGCAGTTGATTTATCTTATGCGATGCATACAAAATATATGACTAGAATCCTTTCTACTATGGTCCGCGTGAAATTTCAGCTAACCGAATGCTAAATAAACCCTCCAGGATGGAAGATAAGGGCCCAGGGGTAGTGTGGGTGGTGGATTTGTTGTTTATTCTACTGCACTTGCCAGGCTTCACATAAACGCTCATCCTGCTCAGACCAAACTACAAATATTTGCACGAATATCCTATTTCGTACAAAAGAATGGAATTTCTATCCCCAGGACATGTACGGCTCGGGCGACGCACAAGGGACGAGTCACATTCATTCTGTTGTTTGCCGAGGAATTTAATTGAATCAGAAAATCGATTTGGTACTCTGATATGATATGAAATAAATAAAGGACACAAAATACCGCCTACTACCAAGTAATGGAGAATTTGAAGAAGGTTGTGATCAATAATTTCTTATACATCCCTTTTGGACAGTCACCATTAGATAGGTCCGGAAAAGGTTCAGTTTAATGCTGTCTGAGTAGTTTAAAGGAGACACGAATTAAGTTAAATGCTTCCATGGTCGAGAAATTGTTGACGCAGAAGGCTGGACCCATCCTGAATTATTTCAAATTTGATAGGTAGATTTGGAAACTTTGAAGGATTTATTTCAAGAAAGTGAAAGACAGGCTGTTGTCGCATTAAATTCTAATTGAAAGTTAATTCGAAAACTTAAGTGTGATGATTGGAATTTAATTAATTTTACATAAGCTTGTGACTTGTGTAGACTATCGGTTGTGTTTGGTATTCCTTGCAAAGTCCTTTGTGGCTAAGTTGTCCATGGCGTGTGAAATTAAAGCTGAGGAATTTTTACCAGAAGTTTGCTAGAAAGTGTCTTGACGAAATTTTTAGGTCTTCCGAGTTGGTTTTTTGAGAAGCACATTCCCATCCATGATGGTGTGACACCGTCTGACATCCTACGCCAGGTACAGTTCGAGAAGGGAGCACTTAAGAAGTATTTATTCAAGGAACGGCATAAACCCAACCGTAGAAAAGTAAAAGAACACTAGGAAAGGAGTCCCATGTACGTCGTCCAAAGAAAAATTGCAATCAACATGAAGCCACTTAGAACACGGTCAAAACAAGAGCTGTCTCTATGGACTCTTGAAAATCCACGGCGTGTTCGGACACGGAGGTAGAAAATCTTATAAAGGCATGTCCGCCCCAGCTTCTTTAGCCACTCATCCTTCCCCATCTTTCGGCTTTCTTCGTTCTTTGTTTCTTCAGCAACTCCTCCCGTATTTACACGATTGCGGAGCAAACCGCAAGCCAGTTCTCCTTGGACTTCAGCATCTCCACAACTCAGTTCTTCGGTCTCATGCTTCTGCCTAACACTTGATTTAGGTTCATCCTCTCCATTGCATCTTGGGCAGTGAAACATGCTCTGGATTCTTCGGTTGCCACCGGTATCTAGGACAAATCAGAGAATCATCCAACCCAAAGCGGTGCAGATATTGCCTGTAACAAGCATCGTATCCCCTGAGGAATTAGTTAATGTGGTAGTTGGTCTCATCATATTTCCGCTCAGGCCACACCCTAATATTGTGAGTCCCCGACCCTTTGTAGACTCGTCCCATCTGCGTTGCCAGAAATCATGCTACAGCACACTTTTTCTTTCGCCAGAATGCCGGCAGGGATCATACTTGCCACCACCAATACTGCTTCATCTGCTGTGGTTCTAAAATTACTGCAAACGCTCAAAACCATCAGACGGTAAACAGAGTTCACCTGCTTTTGTCTCTGAGAGTTTGCAAGCGCCTCTGCTCACACAGGTGACGAATAGGGCAGGGTGAAGCACACCACTACGGCTAGAAACAACCTCCAAGAGTGTTTCGGTCAATTCGGTTCGGTTAATTATTAAGATCGCTTCCGTTTTCGCGGTTGCGTTACTTAATATATAAACCCAGTTGAAAGACGCTAAAGCTAAGTTCAGGCCATCAAAGTTGGCTTAGCGCTCGGCTTTGGAGTTTGAACGTGGTCCGCCAAGGTCAGTCCGGCTCTTTCTAGCCAAGACTTTACCGCTCTTACTGTTTCCGTCGCGTAGACCTCCACATCTTCTGGGTGTTTTGCTGTAACAACCACAGCTAGGTCATCAGGAAAGCCGACAATCGTAGTCCCCTCTGGGACGAGAAAAGCAAGCACCCCATTATACATGAGATTCCACAACCGCCTGTAACAATATACTCTTTGGGGCCCTCAACCGTTCGTACCAGAGAGTCCTCTCCGAGAGGTAATTTTCAACTAAATTCGCTAAATACAAGGGGACACCAATGTCAGCCAACGCCCCTCTAATTCTGTTCCATTTGGTCGAATTGAATGCGTTTTTGACATCCAGCGCCAACACGGGACAGCAGCCGCCAAAAATCAGTGCGCCTTTTGCCAGGTTTGCTACGATGCTAATTGCGTCCACCGTAGCATGGGCACACCGGAAACCAAACTAGCGTTCAAACAAACCATTGCCGGTTTCGACGATGGGCAGCAGTCTCTTGTAAATGACTCTCTCCATCATCTTCTCCCTTGTATCCAGCAGGCAGATAGGATGATACGACGCTGGGTTTCCAAAAGGGCTTGTCAGGTTTCGGAAGCAACACCAACTTTTGTTTTTTTCACTGCACAGGGAATATTCCTTCTTTTAGAAACGCTTTGAAAGTGCTGGCAAAAAAGGTCTGGCCTAGTCTTCACTGCCAATTTCAAAGCTTGCCGATCCTACCACATATTTTCCGCAGGGGTATTATGCCCTCATTTAGCTCGACAAACATTTGCTTCCCCCTACTTTCGTGGTGAGGGAACAGAGTGGTAACAATTTGCTTCAGGAGGCGCGAACAGGTCACCGGGGGTGATCTCCTTTTCATTACCACCCTGTATGCTTCGCCCCATGGGTTTATGTCGGCATGGTCACACAGCTGTTTGAGGTAATTCTTTTTGTTCCTCCTGCTGCCTTATTCAAGAGTGCACGCATTAAAATCGCCTGCCAATACGGTCGGCCAATGGCGTCTTGTATCCAAAACCAGAGTGGCAAGCATCTGCTCATACTAGGCAAGTGTAGTCCTGGTTTGAGCATGGTACCTAGATGTGGACACCTTTCACTCTGATGAGGCCCTCCTCCGGGTGCTTCATTGTTTCCTCGAAGGCTGGTTCTCCACAAGCCCGAAGCGCTGCTTGGCCCGTTTGGTCTTTGACGCAAATGCTACCTCCGTGGTTTCGATATGGCTTACTAATTATGGTCTCATCGATGTTTTTTCCTGAGGATGGTTTGCGGGAATAGTGGTTGAAGTTAATTTGTATCAACCTCACTGCGGTTTTTGTTAAGGACTCTTCTGTACCCGGGCATCTGCTGCTGCCTGCAATATGATGATGGTTTACACTCTCCATTCCTTTTCACAGTAGGCAATTTGGGTCAGCTCCGCAGTCCTTGCTGATAAGGCCTCATCTCATGCATCGTTTCGAACTGTCATTTGGATAAGTACATGCCTTCGCAATGTGACCGAAGCTAAGTCATTTAAAGCATCGCTTCAATGCCACCTGCTGCCTAATATGACACATAACCAAACCTATTCTAACTCTCCCTGCTGCTAATAGTTTGAATGCTGTCTTTACTGGCATCTTTGGATTTATTGAGCTCTAATATAAGATCCAAGTTGGTGAGTTCAGGGTCTGTCTTTACTCTCCTGAGAATTTCAGCATATGACCCTTCTTCACCTCGTTTGGAAGTGATAATCACCTTTGATCGTTTCTTTTCCACGGTTACATTTGCCTTCCGGCTTACGCATCCATCCTTGATCTTGCGGCCTGTCTTCTCGAGGTCGGCGGTGCAACAGTTTCGCTGGCAGCTTCAGCCGTGGCCCTCATGTGCTCCGCCTTTTTGGGAGCCGAATCCTTTTTTCTTTTCGGGGTTTACTGGCCTGTTGAGTCGTTCAGTTTTTCGCGCAGCCTCTTCCCCTCTTCCCAACCCGTTCTCCTGGGATTCTTTATTATTCTTTTTATTTCGGAGTTAACCTCAACGTCGAGTCTGATTATTCTGTGATCAGACATAGAGGGCTCATGTTACACCCTCCAATTCCTGATCTGCCCGTTTATTAGAGTGTTTCCTGGAGTTATGTCTAGTAGCTGGAGAGCAGTGGTGTTTGTTGGTTGTTGTCCTTGCAGTATACCAACGTTGACCTTCGGTCCACTACTTCACGTCCCAACTTCTCCCTTCTTGGGTGCAATCACCCGGCTCTCAGTATTTCGGAGATGTACCTCGCCTGGTTAATCAGTTTGTGTGCGGTACGGGTTCCGCTTTATTGGCTGTAGTTTCTTTTATTTTATTACGGGTAATTCCCACGAGTATGGGGGTTAGGAAGTCCGCCCTGTGATAGCACCCCGTAGCACGGTAGGGTCTAACTTATTCACTGAGGCGACCAGATATCAGTGAGGCTCCGTTCGAATACAATCAGTTATCCCCGACTGAAAACTATCCAATGGGCATGGTTCGCATGACACCCTGGATTGGGGGAGGTGTTTTTGACTCGCCAGTCTAGATCCGTAGCGTTTTGTTAATAGTAGGGTTACCTCGTACAGGGTGCGACTATTACCACTCACTAATGGTCATGGTAGACGAGAGGCTTGGCCCCTGAAAAGCCACACATCGCCCTAGAGGAGAGACAGATCACCCTCAAAGAGAGGTAAGTTAGCCTCAAGGAGCTACATTCTGCGTCAGTTTATCCTGCAGTGCACTGCTTGATCTCCCTTATTATTTCGCCACCAAAAGGCGAAAAACGAGATCCTTAGTTCGCTTTATAATGTCCAAACAAAATCGCGAAGAATAATTTCCGTATCAATCATTATGAACTGACTTAGCATCCTTTAATTCCGAGGCTTTTAATCCCATGGCTTCCCCTATGAGCACGAATGTCTAGCGATTTCCTCCCTAAAATAGCTGAAAAAAATTTCGTAGTCAAGTTTTCGCCCGACGAACTTTATAAGCTCTGACCTTGTTCTCCTTCAATCTCAATTAAATATGACGCTGTTGATGTTCGTGACATTTTCTGGTTCAGACATGGTCAATATTTAAAATCAACAAGCAAAGCTCTCCACCCACGTTCATCCCTACATTAAACAAAAAATGAGTTTTTGACTAGCGCACAATTTGATTATAAAAGAAGAGGCTGCCGCCTACACTACGTCCTTATCCCTATCGAAACGTAATTACAATTCCCCGAGGTATATTATGAGCCTGAATAAAGGAGCTGAAACGCGATTACTACCCCCAAACTTATATATCCTTCATATTACAGAAATTTTCCGGTCCCCTTCAATAATGTCTTGTACACTGGGCTTGTCTCTCAATTGAGTATCCTATCAAAATGGATCTTATGCAATCGAACTAGTAGTATTTTCAGAAATTCCCTATGATGAGAACATCCCTCGTAAGGAACACTCGGAAAAATAAAATTAAACAGTCGCCATAATTGTCTCATTCCCTTGGCCGTGAAGAACACATGCTTCTAACTCCCAAGAACAATCGATTTTTCACCCGAAAACAAGCACTCCAAAAAGACTAGACAAGACAAAGCCCACGTCCTTTGGCTTAACTATAGCCTCCCTTCTAAAGGAACTGCATCCAGACCTGGTCCTTATCGCGATTAATCTAAACACCTACTTCGTATATTTCATTTCCCTCCCCGCATGATTCATTCTTTTGGGACGAAACGCATATTCATTCTCTCACTGGATAAGTGGAAAACATTCAACCCTCATCTGAAAAGTCTACCTCAAAAAGGCACTCGAAATATTTTATGCTCCCCAAAGGGGCACCCAAGAGAAAATCGTTTTCAACTGAAAATCAGTTCCTATAGCAACACCCTTGTTATTGTGTATTTGGTGAGACTTTCAGGCGTACGATACTAACCTCCATGGAAGTGGTTGCATATCGTCATTGTGGATTGTCGATGCGACAATTTAGGGGTGGATTTTGCTTAGAGATTTCAATTTTCAAGGAACTGCTACGAATTACTTGACGAAGTGATACCAGAATTTCCTTAGAGTCAGTCCATCGCCAAACTCCTTAGATAGATGTGTCAGTAAGGGGTGCTTTTCATAGCTAGGTGTTTCAGAAGGGGGTACAAAACTATATATGTACATATCCAACCGAGAACCGCTTTTGGGACTACACACAAATATCCACCCTTACAAAAAGCGCCACTCCAGCGATACTCCTTCGTTCGATTATCCAATAGTCATCCAATCGAATACTTCCGTAAAGGGTAGGACATCGAACGAATCATTCAATCGAATCAAATCGAAAACGAAATGTAATAAAAATGTTTTCGAAACGCAACAAAACTTTCCCTTTCGATTTGACCCTTCATATTTTCCCCATATTTCCTGTCGTATCAAAAACAACGAAGGCTACCATAAAATTCCTTTAGTTTCAATGCAATGCAATACGTCCTTTAATTTTCCATCAAGGAAATAAGAACGTCCCCAAACTAAGGGTTGGATATATTTTTTTCTTCCTTATTTCGTTCACATTTTCCATTATTCTTGACACAGATGCAAAAATCCTGTTAGCCAAAATGTATTCCAAGCTTTGGTTGGACCCCGGAAAGTGGCAGGATGCTATTATTTCCTGTTTCTCCGATTGCATATCCATACCGGGGGCGAGACGGTCGATGCAAAAGGATACATGGCGAGTAAGGGGTGGAGATGGCAGCCTGGAGCCTAGCCCAGGAGAATGGGAAATTTATTGCCTTTCAATGTGCATATAATAAATGTTCCTTGCACATTCAGAGCCAAAGAATTATCGTTGAATGCATTTTATTTATGAGTTTTCACCCGGGACGATGGAAAGGACGAAAAAAGCCGGAGAAAAGTGAATACGAAAAGTTTGTTTGGATTTTGTCAAGTGAGAAATTTCAATTTGCTTCTGGAAAATTTATTATGATTCTATCTTGAAATGTTGATGAATAACTTGAAAGGCTGTGGGAATAAGGACTCGCCCAGTTAATGGAAAGTTGTTTGTTTTGCTGGGAGGACCTTTTGTTGTTATGCAGTAGCGAGGCGAGCCAGGAAACTTACGCGTTAGTTATTTGTTTGTAGAGATAATGGCACCCCATCTTAACCTTTTTTCAAATTTTTGTTTTAAGTGAAGATATTGTGAATGAAGAAGTCTACTAAGTACGATATCTGCGTCCTAAACCGCTACTACACCCTCTTCTCTTATTATCTGGAAAGTCTTCGAAGAGTTATTCTTACCAGTAATTTACCTTCCGCAGAAATAAGGATGGATTATTTCCCAGTTCTCAAATTACCTGTGAATAGAGAAGAAAGGAGAAGTTATAATAACTATTGTATTTTCTTATCTTATAAGGGTTGGAAAAAAATATAAAAGAAAACATCTCAAGTATGTGTACTATTTAAGGAGGTAGTATTTTCTTTCTAATCTAAGTTTCGTTTTCCTTTAGTTTAGATCCAAAAATGATGACAAATATTCTTCTTGGGAGGATAGTCGCACCATGCCGATTGCCTAAAACATACCATGCAGATTGCTTTATGCTCTCCTTAGAGAGTTACCTTGGTGTACACCCAGGTTTATGTCCCTTTAGAGGCTTCGAAATGACCGCTTATCAATCTGGAATTTCCACAGTCCGTTATCGTTCTCAGTAATGGGAAGATGAATGTTTCTTTCATATTCTGTTTTGTATCCGAACATGCTCTGTTGGTGATTAGTTGATCATCCCTTCATCCTTCACAAAGCTCAGTGCGATGAAAGATTTAGCACTAACGATCAAAGACTAAAGGTCAACCGGTTTTGACCTCAGCCTTTTCCTGTCCAATCTAATAAATCACTGCATTCTGAATGCCCACTTTCTACCAAGCTGAAAAAGCGCACGAATCGTCGCCATCCTTAAAAAACAACCAAATTTACGCCACCCCAACAGCTACCAGCCAATTTCAAAACTTCCATCCCTAGCTAAGCCTTTGAGCGAACAATCAAAACATTCATCGATGATCAAAACGACTCCAATCATTCTAATTCTGCTAAGCCTCAATGGAAAAACCCTTATCATAGCCTGCCTTCTTGACGTTAAGCAAGCCTTCGACTCAGTCTGGCAGCTCGGACTAGTCCGTAAACTACATCATACCCTATCTTTCCACGCACATCTACGCAAGTAGATACTCAGTTTCCTAGATAGACTCTGCAAGAGTAGCCATTCAAGAAACCACCTCATCATCCTACCCCTGCCCGGCAGGTATTCCACAAGACTCGGCCCTCTTCGACACCCTGTTCTCACTCTTCACAGCAGATCTCCCATAACCTCCTTCATCATTATCTACACCTCGACAGCAAACATTCTGGTCAGGGAATCCCGTTTTATCTGTACAGTGGCAAAGCGCTGAATTCCCTCAAACGCTAAGCCCTTCTCTTCCGAAGCCGCTTCTAGCAGAGCTTCAGAAACATCTCGCTTCAGATTAACAACTCTCCCATCCCAAATAACGATAAAGTCACATACTTAGGAGTCACAATGAACTCCAAACTCTCCAATCATAATCAACGGCGCAACAACAGGTATCCGGTCTAGAATTGCCTTAGGGAGGAACTCCAGGCATCTCGGTTTAGCGCCGGGGTTCACCAATTCGATATCCCTAAAAGCTGTCTGAAGGAGGATTCTTCTCTCGAACGCGGCTAAGAGTTCGCAATTTCCTCCACTCTCCAATACCCCAAAATTAAGAAGAAACCCCATCTCTAGGCCTACTACGCTGTCATTTCCTTCGCTCAATTATGCTCTACCGAAGACCTACCTCTAACAATTTAAACTGATGTGCTGTGAACAGCTCTTGAGATCCTTTATCGCCTACGGCTTCATTTTCTGGTGCAACTTATCCCCAGCGCAGATGAAGCGATTACGGTGTAGAGAAAGATGCTTCCTATGACACGTTGTCGGAATATATGGAAATGAAGACTCAACCCACATCCAACACAACATGTCACTTGAAACAAGGAATCCTATCTCATTAGCAAAACACACACCACGGCGGTGAGCGGCGAGACGTTTACGCTTGACTATACTTATGAAATGTACTTGGTCTTTCACCGAGACATGGACCTTGGCCAAATGATTGAATGGATTTGAAGAAGAAAGTAAGAGGAGTCGGATTGAAAATAAATGCGGTAAAAAACAAAGTTCTCAGTCTGGCAAGTAACACGCCCTTCTTGATCATGGAATTGATCGCATCCCAATCTTCCTCACGTACTAGCATCCTTCGCAGCAGATATTTTGGTATCAATACCTCTCCTAAAGACTCCTCTGGGATCATCTTTTATTCCACAAATCTTGGATAGTGGAAGAATACGTGCTCTGGGTCCTCTGGGACTCCATCCATCTCTCCAACCACTCCTTGATGGCAGGCAGGCACCTGTGTGTGCACCGACCCTTTCTCCAGTGTCGAGCGTCTGCCATCACACCCAAATATTTGATGGCCAGATTGGAACTGATGATTCCGCAATTGTCAAATCAGAACTCCCTAGCCAACCCATATCAGCACTGGTTACTCCACATGCAGATAATTCAGATGCTTTGCGATCACAGCCAGTGCTTTGTCGTCTGCATAACCCACTAGCATGGAATATTAAGCACATTGTTGTACATGATGTCACACTGCAGTAGACACAATACAGAGTCCTGTGGGACACCCATGGAGACAACGTACCCCTTGGATCCCTCATCGGTGTCATACCAGAGCTTCCGTTCTTGTAAATAGCTGTAAACAATAGTAACGAGATAAGCGGGAATACCAATATGTGCCAGGCATTTCCGTATTAGGTTCCAATTGGCCGAATTGAACGCATTTCTCATGTCCAATGCAATATTTTCTGGCATTGCCCTTTCCGTGAGTTGCATCTTCTGCCAAGCCAGTAACCAATTTAATGGCATCAATGGCTGATCTGGCTCTGGGTTCCAACGCATTCTGTCGATTTGAAATGCCTGCTTGGCTCTCGACAACCAGTGGCGATCTATTGTGTATAACCCGCTCAACGATTTTCCCCACAGTGATCAGAAGACATATGGGTCTGTAGGAGGTGGTTCACTTGGCGGTTTACCAACTTTAAGCAGCAGTACCAGCTTCTGCCGCTTCTACGCTGCATGAAATACCCCCAATAATAAATTTCCCCAGTAATATAATGGTCTGCTCATTTAAACCTTTTGTAGACTAGCTTGACATTTTCGTCGACTCTGGCCATGATGGTTTTCTGCTCTGGTTTTTCCCCCATAGTTCAAAAAGGATCACTTGGTGATCACGGTGAGTGTAGTCCCCGTTGGTGCACTAGGACATACCGCGTATCAGTGCAGGGCTGACAAAAGTTAGGTCTACGAAGCAGACCCTCCCTTCGGAAAGGTGTTTACATCACCCTCGTTGGCCAGGATTATATCAAACCACGCAAAAGCCTCTAACAGGCTGCGCCTCCTTACATTTGTTTCTTTGCTACACACTCAAGTGCTCGATCATTGAAATAACCGTTATTCACCTTTGGATGTGCGTTTAGAACAAGATTGTCAAGCATTTCCTCGAATTCAGACAGTGTCAGCTTCATGAGACGTAGCAGCTGTAAACATAAACACCACCTTTTTTCGCCCACACAAAGCCGCTGGTTGCCTGATTCATAGTCCATTGTATGGCTTCTTGGCCGCTATCGTCGCTCCATCAGTCAAATATGTACCCCATACCCTGAAAAGGGCCCATTATTTCAAGCGTCAAAATTAGAGAAAATTATAGTGGTCCATGCCCATGAGATCGAGCCCTCAAAATAATCCCCGTTATGATATCTGCTCAAATAAAGTCAATAATATTATTATATTTTGAAAATTTACTGCGAATGCTTTAAGTTGATCCTAATTAAATTTTGCAGCAAGATAGGATTCATCATTTTGGAAATTTTGGTGGAAATCCATCCATTATTAACAAAGTTATAGTATATATGTGCATAAGGGGAGTCATCGTATGACCAAATGTTCTTACATAAAACATCAACAAACTCTTTCGTACTTGAAGCGCTGAGCTCCCGATTTTCGATTTGTTGAATATCTGGAAATGCAAATATCTCAGCGCCAGCATCAAACTGAGGCTGTTCCGCGCGTTGAATTCTAGTATCTTCTGGGATAAGGTTGTAAAAGGACCTCGTAGTATACCGCATGCATCTTAGCTGCGTTAAGGGAACAATTCGACCTTAGCGCGGTGAAGAGAATGAAGAAGGAGGTACACAAACTGCTATCATTAGCTTGTCGGTTGAATCAGGGATTAAATCAATCAATTTTGGGCAAGACTACAAGTAACAGTCAAAAATCTAATCTCTGCTAAAATCAAGCCCGCATTTTTCATAAGAACATTTGAATCGTGCATGGTGGAAGGAGTGTTTCCCGCCCAGTGGAAAAGGCAGAGGTTGGTTCTGCTACCAAAGCCCCAAAAACCACCGAGCGCACCCTCTATCCTCCTATCTGTCTTTTAGGCGCTATGGGGAAAATGATAGAAAGGGTGATACACAACTGGCCGCTTTCCTTCGTCGAGGTAGCGGGTGGTCTATCGGAGCGGCAGTATGGGTTTCGCAGAGCACGGTCCAATGTCGATGCAATAGCAACGGTAGCGGACCAGGCTCGGAAAGCATTTTCTGGTAGTGGGGCTGGATGACAGGAACGCTTTTAAGTCAGCCAATTGCGGTTGGATTAAAGGTACCCTGGCTAAACTAGGTGTCCCTAGTTACTTAGCTGGGATAATCGAGAGTTACCTTTTTGGTACGAGACGGACGACAGGCCGGAGGAATCTGTTGTGACAGCAGGTGTTTCCCAAGGCTCTGTACTGCGCGCTCTGCTGGGGAACTTAATGTATGACGCAGTGCTCGGCCTTGGTGTGCCAAGGGAGGCAACATTGATTGGTTTTGCAGACGACCTAGCAGTGGTAGTAGTTGCGAAACACCTCCAGGACTGGATAATACAGTGAACCAGGGAAGGGTAAGTTTGACATACCGGCCAATGGCACTGAGGGTGTGCAGTGCATATAGGAAAGTATTCGGTGAGGCAGTGTGTTTCATCGCGGGGATGATTCCCTTGCATCTTCTCACGAATGAGGCCCGCTGTCTTCATCGGAGAAGGAGCTGTATAGGAGATGTGGGATAATTCCGAGGAAGGCCAATGGACCCATACACTGATCCTTTGTATTGAGAGATGGGTCGAGTGGAAGTATGGAGAATTTAATTACCACCTAACGCAGTTCCTTACGGGACACGGTGGATACAAGAAGTACTTACCTCGTTTCGGATTGGATTAGTCCCCAGACTGTCCCGAATGCGCTGTTACACCCGAGGACCGGAAGCATGTTATGTTCCATTGTCCGAGTTTCACGAAAAAAAAGAGGAATGTTAAATGATGCCTTCAATGTAATTATCGGATCGTGCAATTTTGTGGAGGAGATGCTGAAATCAGGAACTGGATCGAGCTCGGAAAGCGCGATTGATTCGCGACTTAGTTGTACTGGTGTAAACCAGAACCCTTCTAGTAAAGCAATACTTCTCGATGGTCCCGGGGGGGATATAGGCGGAGAAGTAGGGATGGTTTTAGTAGATGAGAATTCCACACATTGCCGCAACTTGGCGCGGCAGGGTCTTTTTTTTTCCCCGGTGTTTGATCTACGTCACTTCAACGCATCCGTGGAATTTTATGTAAGATGGAATAGGTTCATAGTAACCCAGAATTTTCATCCTTCCTAGAGGATTCAAAAGAAACTCATCTTCTGGTCATAGAATTCATGGTTGGAAAGCTTCTTCAACGTCGATATGACTCATTTTGGTTGAAAAAGAACATGACATTTTCAGTCACGTTCCTGTGACTGCACAGGACAATTAAGCATCGTCTAGATAACATTCGACAAGACACGTAACTCTCCACGTGATAAGGCCAAATTTTCGGTTTACTATCTGCAATTCAGTTGCAGTGAACATATCTGAACGTCTACAAATCGGTTGAGTGCTTTCAACTTACTGACTCCACCCCGTCCTCCACTCATCCTAAAACTCCCCATTCTAAAGGCTATAAATGTCTCCACATTGAAATGGGCATTTATTCGACTGAATGCACTCCCAACTACAATTCGACTCCATATAAGAACAGGATCAATTGAATTCGTTCGAATTTAGCTGCAAGTAACGAATGAGTTCGTCAGAATTGAATGTAGCTTGGAAATTGATAGCCTGCGGATATCATCCGGTGAGAGGGAGGGATCCAATATTTAGTGGAGCTTGAAAAACGTGATGAAAATTGTTAATCAATTTAATTGATTAAACACGAGCCGGATATGTGAGCACTATCGGCAGCCGCCACAACCGCCATTATTGTTGTATCCCACCGGCTGTGATGTGTTTTATTGAGTATTCCTGCTGGCGTTCGCTGGTCGTCTGCTCCTGAAGGAGACACCCTGACTATCCTCGCTTCCCTTTATTATTTGTACGAGGACGACATACCCATGCTTAGTTCAAACCAGGATATTCACTGCAGTTGGAATCGGTGTGGAGCCATGTTCCTGTATCTAAACAGGACCTCCTATAGCGAGTGAAGCAAAATATGGGAAGTTATTGGAGCAAAAATATAATCCTGGATATAGACTTTCATTAGGTGGTTGCCTAATTGACAATTAACTAAGTACGTTTTCATGGTTTATGGTTTCCTTACTTTACGTCCGCCCATCACCATCCCCGAAATTCGAGTCGCAACTAATGCGTTTGTCCTGGCTTTCAGCCGGGGCCAGGTGTGGACAGGAAAAGGGAATTTTACGGTCCCTACCTTCACCCTCGGCAGACGTTCTGTTTGAAATCGTTGTCGTCTGACTAACTTTATTTTCCGGGTATATGGCGCCTTTCGTTCATTATAATTTTAATAAATTCTCTTTCGGGGTGAGTGAAATGTAAATAACATTAGACGGCAGGGATTGGAGTCAAGATGAAAGCTGGATGTTGCGTTCCAACGAGTAATAGCTGGGATTCAAATAAAATAGACCGATAAAAGTTACCTGAGATTACGGGAATGTTCAGTGGGGAATACCATGATTTAAGCGCCTTTGGAAAATGTCCTGTATTTGCATTTCTTAGCAGGAGAGCAACGTTTAAGATTACAATCGAGGAAGCGTCGCTTTGGGAGTTAATCTTAGGAAAATTTTAATGATAATTCATGTTTTCTCTCCCGGGGGTAGCTTTATCTGACGATTAGTAAAGCTTGGTTTTGATCATTCGCTCCATTTGACTGAACAGCTATATACCTGCCTAATTTGGTGTACGAATCCTCCCCAATGAAAAATGACTGAAAATATTTTTTGTTTCTGTGTTCGTTACTTTGTTCTCAGGAAACAACTTTTCCTTGACAAGGGGTTGACATCAAACACAAATCTACTTCCACTACCAGTTCCCGTCGAAACGTCAATCTCTTTCGTGCTTCACGCTTGACGAATTACTCTACGAAACGAGAAAGTCTGGTAGAGTCATAAAGAAAATCATAAAAAGGTCCCCGGAATGGGTAGTAAGGAAGTGGTGTTGGAGTAAAACGGGTGCCTTGGCTAGAAGTTACCGAATAGTAGCCAAACCATCAAGCGCCCACTCACTCTGTTTTCTTGTCAATAGCCATGTTGGCCCCATGGAAGTCTGTCTGTAATGAAAATGGAAAACATTATTCGCCTATCGTACGTATATATATATATATATGAAATATTAAATTTCCTTTTCTTCTATTCCGTCACGGTGGATGACTGCATGTAATCTGGAGATTATTTGTTGAGTGGTGAATGGCCTGGCCTCCCATCAAAGGCTGCGGGCCTGTGGGTAGTACTGCAGGCGGTGCGTCGAAGCGGTAGCTGCTACGACTAACGAGTAATGACACTTTAGCTGTTAAAAGCACTTTCCTAAGAGCAGCGAAGCGACGGATTATAGCGATACCGGGCCGAAACAATCCACCTTGAAATCATCCCCTTCTGGGCTTGCCGTCATCCCTTTTCAGAAGTGCTTTTTATGCATGCAACAGTTGGTTACGATATTTCTTTGTAGTAGAGAGTTCTGAGGTAGAGATTGGACAAAGGGTTGGTTGGTTTCGGGGTCAATCTCAGGATACGTCTGCTTTGAATTCCTAAGAAAAAGTTTACTATCGAGTGCTATGTACTTCGACACGTTTTGAGCCCCCGATAGTTGTGGAATTCTTGTGCCAACGTCCGCATAAGAAGCCTTTCATATCTATTATAAGAAAGTCTGTTTTGTGCAGCCTCCGCTACATCTAGTTTCTCTCTCCTAGAATCAGTCATGGCTGAAATTCATATGAAGATGCGATGACTGAAATCTGAATGAAACTGCCACCGATCCTCCGGCAAACGCATTATGGAGATGAAATACGAGGCGAAGTGCTTAGAGTACGTTGCGTTGAGTGTACTACGGGGAATTGTATAGTAATCACTGAATGTGAATGCACGACGAGTCTGTGGATAACAAAAGGTGCCCTTGTTAAGACTTGACTCGAACGACGACGTTGAAAAGTCCCAGCAAAAAGCACAATCAGCGATTTTGTAATTGAATATAGTCGCATGGTTTTTATGATGAACAAGTAGCACTTGTTATGCACTATGATACCCACCGTAAGCTGGTGGTGTTTTACAGAAAAAAACAAGGAGCGGTTGACTTAGTAGATGGGTCAAAAAATAGAAAGCGCTTAGTGTTATATTCAGAAGTAACACTAAGCGCTTTATGCGCTCACTGGGACGAAAAATTAAGATCAAAAAATAACCGGAGGTAAATGTATCTGAAGGTGCCACTAGATGTATCTAAAATACACCTCTTTGAATAGACCCTAATAGCGACAATTGTGAAAAGCCCTATTTAAATTCCGTTCAGTCACTTTCGATAAATTTCGCTATGCTTAGTATCCGAAACACATTCCGCTCAGTCATATTTTCGTCCCTCAATAAATATCCTCCACTGCTTATCCTCGCAGCCTAGCAGCATATTAAATCCATTATCCAAGTCCCCAAAATATACATGGAGACCGACTTAATTTAATTTTTCTGCCTTGATTCCTTTTACGTTCCAGGAAAAACGAGCGCTACTCGTTGGGCTCACACTCTCCAAAACGCCTTCAATCGCATGATGAACATTTTTGTTGTCTGCACGCATTTCTCCTATTTCATTTCGTATGCCCCAAAATGGTTTTTTTTTTGGGTTCTTGAAAATGTCGAGAAAAAATTAGCATAACGAAAAGAAATGAAATTCGATAAGAATTTTAATGGTTTTCCACTGTGAGAGTGGAGTGTTTGCAGGACCTCCTCCATACTCAGCTTGTAGGTGTTCTAACGAGTATTCATCTTCCCCAGCGAATAACAACAATACTTTCTCGTCATGGAGTGAGCAAGGGAGGAGGAACAGCAGCAGGAAAGGGGGGGGGAGCATTTTTTTTACTTCTGCACAGAAAGAAAAGAAATGCGACGTGACCCCAAGCAATAAACATTTCAAGTCAAAGGAGAGAAACAAGAAGTGTCTTGGAGGTGCTAATAAAAAACTCTGAGTGGGTGGCCTATGATTTTATTACATTTTTATGATCTGTCGAGAAATGAATAATTCCGAGAATGAAATTCAGCCTAGAAATCAGTGAAAGGGTTAGGATTCGCAGAAATTAGATGTCGTTTTGGTTTCCTGATGAGAAAGGATGTTATTACTCAGAGAAATGAAGGAGGCAGTGTTTTTTTTTGCTTCATTGTTCATTCATTTGTATAATAAATTGGGGATGTTCTGAGGGATGAAATAAAATAACAAGAAAAAGGGAATTAATCAGGGGATTTGTTGACGTCACCTGTATCCTATTGTTCATCCCTGAACAGTAAAGTAAGTACAGAAAGGCTGATTATTCTCATGCCAACTAATTTATATATGTATGTTGCCCTTTGCCCTTTGGTGGAGTTTAGCCACCATATATACGCGGCATCGTTCGCGATTACTTGAAATACCCTCCAGCTCTCCGCACGACTTTCCGAGACGGACCCACTCCACCTCTACTCTTCTGCGCTAAGTGCCCTTGGGGCGACTCACTCTTCGGCCGGCTTGGGAGGGTGGATTCCTCTGCATGGCGTAGCCCGCAATGCAATTGTAGCCCCTTCTTAATGTGTGACCTATCCACCGCCATTTTCGTCTTCCGATTACAATGCGTACGAGTGTCAGGCCCTTTAAACGTGTTGTCATCGGTGATAGCTTTAAATTCCTTCGCAAATATTCAACCGGACAACTTTGGCTATCAAGAAATTCATGCAATTCTTAAAGTAGAAGGTTTAGTTCTTCTTCCAGTGGGACTAAAAGGTAAATTTGTTTCAATTTAGCTCGGTGTGTCCGTGTTGCGGCGGTGACAGGGAGTAGTGAAGTAAACAAGAATAAGCAACGTAGGAAGAAGATAATGCGGTAAAGGTTGAATTTTTAACTTCATCCAAGGAGGGAGTGAAAAATTTATGGAGATGGATAGCAGAGGTCCCTCCTCTTAAAACCCGATGAAAGTTTGTGTCGGTCACCCCCGTCAAAAGCTTTTTTGATATTATCATTGTAAAGATTGAATTGTTAGCCTAATTCCGTTAAAGAGAGAGGATAAAGAGGGTATGTAACCTAGTCATCGTCAAACTGTAACAGGCGGGAACGGAGAAAATGTATATTTCCTCTGCTTGCATGGCTCACGATCGATCAGCTCCGCCAAAGGAATTGCAATATTTGACGTTCACCATACGCCAATGCAAGGTGTAGATTTTGAAACAGTCCAGAAATCAACGAAAGAAATGAGTCATTCATTGATTTCATTACACCAACCAATCAGTTTGTAACAGGAGCAGTACACCAACCTTTCATTTTCCCAGTTAGAAGAACTGTGACGGTTGAGAGGAGGTCCTTGATATCATCCAGTTAACCGACAATGAGATTCTTAGGTTGAAAAACTGGAGAGTGTCTCACCGCAGATCATTCTTAGATCACAATTGGATAATTTTCAGTCTAGATATCGCCGCAGTGGTCCCCAAATCCTTTGGAAATTCCAGGGGGATCGACTGGAGGAAGTTTAGTCAAGTTATCAAGAACAAACTCTCTGTTGCATGAATTGGTAAGACTGGCACGATAGACCGAACTGGAACTGGAGTCAAAGGTCCCAGCTCTGGAAAAGGCATTCCAAACCGCCTTTAAAGTCTGGTCTCCTGCTAAATACAGCAAGAAGATATTGCTCGCCACCGTGGTGGAATGAGAACCAGTCCAGCCTCAGCATCAGGGAGATCTTCAACATCTAAATATTGGCAGCCATGTAAGGACTGCCTGAAGAAGTACAAATCGGCCATCGACACTGCCAGAACATGGTTCTCGATGGGCTATTGTTAGAAGATTGAAATCACCAGCAAATCTGCGATTATCAGCAATGCTTCTTGGACAGAAAGCATAGGTATTCATGCTTTCTTAAAAAGTCGGGAAACTCCTCGAGCTCTTCTCTACGAGGTAAATGGCACGGATGAGCTGTCTTCCTGGATCTAGAGGAAGCATTCAACAACGTTATTAGCAATGACATCAAGGAAGCCTTATCTAGTATTGGATCGGCAGGTATCTTGCATATTGGATAGTACCCATGCAAAGAACCAGGATACTCGGATTTCTGAGGTAGCCACTTGATCTGTAGGAGCTGTAAGCAATGGCACGTCCCAGGATGGCCCTATCTCTCCGGTGCTCCTGCTGATAGCGATGAATGAAATTTTATGGATATTGGACAAAAACGGGGTGAAGGTGGTGGCGTATACCGACACCATAATAATATTGTTGTGAGGGATGTTTCCTTCCATTATGAGTCACATGATGAAAGGAGGGTTGGGAAAGTTATGTCTACGATTCGCAAAATACGGATTCGGCATAAATCCAACCAAACCCCTTACTCCTAGACTTACTCATCAAATACGTTGTAGCGTGCAGTGTTGTCAAATTATGGGAGGTGTTGGACCGCGAAGCCTTGCGGCCGTAGTAACATCTTAGACGAAGTATCTCGGGAACCTGGGCGTTCCTCACGGAAGGCAAGCTGAATTTCACGAGAAACTTCGCTGTGGACTTTCTAACCAGATAAGATTGGAATACCGGCGATGTGTTGCAAGGCTATGACACAGTATTCTTCACCGGCGGAACAAAGGTGGTCGATGAAGTTGGTGGGGGAATTTTCTCGAAGACGCATAGCTCAGGGGGCAATAGGTAGCATCGATGAAGGGCAAAAGGAGAAGGCCTATAAGGAACCCTGTAGGAACTTCAAGTTCACATCCAGCGGAGCAACACAGAATGTTTTAAAGAAGACAGTCAGTAAACCAATTTTAATAAGGTTTGGTTTTACACAATTTTAAGGTTTTGTGTATTAAAATCGGCTTACTGTCTGTATTTTTTTTTGTGTTTTAAGGAGATAGAAATCAGCAGCAGACGATATTCTGCTCCCAGCTTACGGGGAATTGAAGGGGACGTCTCTGCCGCTCAAGACAGTTTCGTGCCAAAACTAGACATAAGTTCGCAATGAAGCTCTCTCTCGACTGTTAGCAGCGCGGAATTCCAAAAAAGGTGTCGAAGCAAGGTACAGATCTTGATTAGTAACGTTGACAGCACGTGCTTCAGAAAACTTTGTATTCGTAGTTTCGTTAGCCTCAATCGAGTGGAGCCTTATAATTTTGTAATTTTTTCTAATCTCTTGATTCCTCGAGCTCAGAGAACCTTACTTGTGACAATCCTAAGGGTTTTGCAGACAAAAAGAATTCTGCAAAAAGGGTACATCTCCCTTAAATAGATAATTGTTGTCAAACTATCAAATACTCTGCGCATCAACACTATTCATGACTGTTTTGCAGAGATCCAGTTAGTGCATACCAGCAACCCTATTGAATCTTACACAGAAGACTTCGTCCAAAGTTTGTTACACTTGGATGACAAAGGCTAAACACGTTAATAAGCCCTTCCGACCTTAATTTAGGGATACATCATTCCGAAACTAACCTCAGTTTTTCATGGATGTCTTGAAGATACTTACAGTACCGAATAATTAAAGACTAAGAGACCCCCCCCCCCCCCCCCCCCCTTATTAGTGCGTTGGATGTTGCTCATTTCATGTACTGGGACATCTTTTTTATGCCAAAGAAGAAGGGATATGGAAAATACAATTCAAAAGACACGAGGTACTGGGGTTGGGAAGCAAAAGTTTCCATTCAAATGTCTTGAACTTTTGAAATTGTGAGCAACTTACGACTAGAAACAAAGGCGCCGCTTCGCTGGTTTAAGATGCCAAGTTCAAGAAAGGACTCCAGAAATAATGGCATCCTCCACTGCAACGCTAACACCAGTCTAAAACAATATTATCATTATTTTGGGCTTTCTAGACAAACTAATGAGTGCCTTCCATCCAAAAGGAGCACCTAAAGTCGCAAATCTTTTGAGTAGCTTTCCTATATAAATCCCAGCTGAAATGTGATTAATCCAGAAGAAAGATGAGAGCAAGGACCTTTTCTCTCCCGGCTAGAAAACCTAAATTCCATTCATCCACTTCACCTCCATAAATCACCGAAAACCTACTCGAAAAACTCAACGCTATAGAAAATGACTGACTTTAATTTGAAAATGTAATAATTGATCCTGTTTTATGTAGTCTAAAGGAATGGAGTCATGCATAAATCCGGTCCCTAGATTTCATACGTAATTTAAAAGTTTTCAGGGTTGCAGAATGGCAGAAAAGCAGAAAAACATTAACAATAAACTCTCACCCCATAAAAGTGTCTCATATAGATAAGGTAATGAAATTACGTCGTTGTAGAGCCATAAAAGCAAGGATAAGGAGCGTTGAAGAGTAAGCAGAGATGCTGAGTAGCGGTAGAGTTGACGATGTCAACAGATATTAAGGAAGCTGGTTGTGTAACCCGTTTAACCCTGTCGGGCGAGTAGTTCACTAAGTTCAAAGTTGAAGTGCGGATTTTGAATAATAGATGAGGTTTTGGGAGTTGTTCAAAAGATTGTGGAGGCCAGGTTTTCGGGTTTCCTTGAGACTTTTATTAAAATCTCGTAAATAGATAAATCTGGGAAAGTACTCAAATTGGAAATTATGCAATTCCCTTTGAATAGAAGGTGGAATCCTCGGAGTCAAAATGAATTACCTTTAAGGGTTAAGTGTGCTTCGTTAAGGACCTTTTTACGGATGAATCCATATACCCTTTCTGCATAGAAACAAAGAACATGGCTTCAGGGTAATTTTGATGTTCAGGCTTTTCAAGAGTGTCACTCAAGTGTTCTGGTCTCTATAACTCTTCACTCTTGAGGATTTTTACCCCAAAAAAACTTTTAATGTCCTTGATATATCCCGCAGCATCTCCTTCAAGTGCAGGCAAACGGATGAATATGTTAATGGTAAGCCATCAAATTACCTAATCCCTTTAATCTAAAACCTTTTTGTAGGGCTCTTGAGAAGCGTTAATGCCGCTCGTAGTCGGATAGAATAATGCGCTGGGTAGTGTTTCAATGCACTTGAGATTCAACCGCTCCTTAAGTGTTGACCATGGATAAAAGATACGCGACCTGAATAATTTAACATTGCGCTCGCGGAACAGCCTGGAAGAGGCCGTATAGGAAACGGCTACCATGCCAGGCTTGATGGGAAATCGCCATCAACCTCTTTGGATAGAATTAATTAAAGAAGTTTTATTAAGTCTTGCGCGAGGTGTATGTATAATGGAGAAACAACACAATTATCATCTGAGCCATTAAATATCAATGGATTGACTGGGCATCCGCTTGTAGGAGAATGAAAACAATTTTAAAGCCGGAAACATTTGTTTGGGATTCGGTCAGTGGAAGGCCTCTTTGATGTTAATTGATTTCTTCATCAAACGATTGATGTTCATTGTTTTTTGTATTTAGATTGAATGCTATGAATGAACTTATTCAGTGTTTTGTAATCCAATAGCTCAGGGTACTGTCCAGAGTTCAGACTTCCATGTTTATTGCTGGCTATTGGGGATGAGCTGGGACGCTCCTCCTATTTATAGACTCAATGAATAAGCATGACTATCTCCAACTATTCTTGCGAAACATCTGAAGTAATTTGTCTAATAACATGCAAAAGTTCTTTGTCTCCCAAAAAAGGCGTCGACCCCCTTCTAGAATACAAAATGCTCCGACTATCGACCTCCTGCGTGATTGCATCCCAAGACACAATATCGCACCAACTCAGAAGGAAGCACACAAGCCCAGGTCGTGCAATAAAAAACGAAATGAACAGGAAATTGTAAACATTTTATACAAGTCGTCAACCTTGCGACAATACACGATAACGCAAAAGGAAGCAGAATCTTGTTTAGCTTCATGCGACACATATCATTTTGTGGCTATAAATGAGGAAGGGAAGGTGTACGACCATCCAACGTGCGATACAAGATAAACATATTGGGATGAGCATGAGGTGCTCTGCTGGCTATTCTTGGGTAGCGAGAGTGCGGATGATGTCAGCTTGGAAATAGTCACCAAAAATAGTAGCCGGCCACCATGCTAGGAGTCACGTGCTAATGTTTTAGTGGCTATGCATTGTCAGCCAATCAATCACACCCAACGCGCGTCCATGTTCAATATGAGAATGTTCCCAAAGGACATTCGATCTTTCATCAGAGTAATGATTGGAAACAGATTGGCCGCTTTATGTTCGTGATAACAATCTAAATTGAATGGCTCTGTTAGAGAAGTATCTTTTGTTGAATCTATACTCATTTTTAATAGATCGAACATCAAAAAACGTTAAATGATGAGGGACATTTGTGGTTGTATTTCGGTATTCCTCGCATGCCTACGCCATAACCGAAATTCCGTGTCCTTTATCAAATTTCAGATAACACCTTGTTATAAATCACCCTGGACTGCCCATATAGTACCCACCTGTGGATGTATACATAAAAAACATAAAAATTACATAAATTCCATCAATTAAACGAAGCTTTTATATGTCATCAAAAAGGCTCACATTACCAAATCCTTTTTGATAAGGGGACATTGTAACTCCGTGAATAATTGAGTTAAATTTGATTCTAACATAAATAAATGAAAGCATTTACCTCAAAAAAAAAAAAAAATGGGACGAATATGAGCCAACAGTTTTAATCCTTATAATTATGACAATAGAGATTAGAGCCAGAAGGATTTCAAGGCTTGCCTGCACAATACAAAACTCAGTGTGACTCACATCAATTGCTATGTTTTGCTTTCTTCTCAATTCCGAATAGTGAACACACTTAGCCAATTGAGCCAGTGAAGAGGTCATTACGAGCTTGTTCTAAGTTGGTCTGTGCAATTAGTCAGGATTATTTGTCATATGTTGTTATGGGAGATGAAATTTTCATATTTTCAACCTTACTCTAAGCATGAAAAAGTCCTGATTCAAGGAGGAGAAATCAGCCTAAATACCTAAATTTAGGACGGATTGTGGCTTCACGCTTGATATATTAGGAAACTGGTGTTGACGGACATATGGATGCATTAGACTCGTGGCGCTTTGTCGCTCTCGACGGAATGTTGTCTCGTTTGCCTCGGGAGAAACTTCAATCTCAGAGATGCGCGGGCCCACATGCCTCCAGGGAATGCCGCTGCTTGACAGTTAAGGCCGACAGGGAGTCTATATTGCCCCACAAATACTGTGGCCAACTGGGTTACCCCGGAAATTTCTGAAAATGTTCCCGTAGGATGGAATCAATTCAACACACCGTCCCGCCACAATCGATTATACGGCAATCGCTGAAGCACAGAAAGACGATACAAAGCCTCAGAGCCTGAGGATAAACTCCGCTATCCAATGGGATGCTGGAACGTTGGTATCGGAGACTAAAGGCTACCTTAATGGCTCACGACGATCCCTCGTGGTCGCAGTCCTTGCCTTTCGACCTCATGGGCCTTCGCACAGCCCATTGTGAGGAGTTTTCGGCGCGCCTGGCAGCGATGGTGTACGCGGAGAATCTGCGGTTCCCCGTCGACCTTGGCCTCGACCTCATAGCAGGGTTAAGGAACTATAGCATACTACGTCTGCTCAGGGACGCGGTTTTGAAACTGCGGCCTCGAGACATGCTCGCAGGTCCTCATTAGGATGGACACTTCTCAGAGACCGCTGTACCCATCATATAAGAGCCCATTTTAAAGTCGTGGAGCGAAGGGGCACTCCTTCAAGCCCGACGTCCGGGGCGGCTTGTTGTGGCTGAACCGAACCAGGACACTCGGAAAGTGCTGACGCAGTTCACAATTTAAAACTCAAAAAAACCTAATTTAAATAAATTTCAACCTTTCAGAGACATTGGCACCGTCAGAAGCAAGGGGAAAAGTGTGGAATGGATCGAAAGGAAAAGCGCAAAAAAACGGAAGAATTTCCTAAATAGCCGACAATAAAGTGGAAGTGCTAAAAAATTATCTGTCAGGGGACAAGGGCACCACCCTTCGAGTCCTAATCGGCTCTCTCTACTTGCCGGATGCTACAGGTCGCCACCACTCCCCGTTCTGTCCGAATTTTAGTAAATCGCAGCCAGTTTTGACGATTTCATTCTCTGAAGCGACCTCATCGCCAGGCGTATAACTTGAGGCGATTCAGTTACCAACGACAACGACCAAACTCGCTTCGACTGGGACCAGTCAGATCCATTCCTGAGTCCGGGTAGTATTGATGCAGAAATCTCAACCTTTCTCTCTGGAGATCATCCTTCCCAGATGGCTTTATACTCATCTTGTCCAACCTCCCATCATTAGCTGTTCCTCAGTGGTAGCTCACTCTGACCATGACGCCCTAAGCTTCATAACACATGTACAGCGAATTGATTGTTTAGTTGCTTAGCTGCGAGTTGTAAATTACTCTTAGGTATAAGCATCTGTGAGGTGAGCAATGACATTCATATTTCTACTAGATTAGCGTTACATACTTTATTAATAACGCTTACGCTCTCAAGCGAATTATATATATACTTTGTATCCCTCGACAACCCGGTTTGCGCCGAGGTCCATCAATTCGATATCCATAAAAACTGTCTGGCATCCTGACCTTCGCCATCGCTCTATCTCCGGCAGGGTCTGCCTCGTCTTCTTTTTCTACTATAAATATTGCCCTTATAGACTTTCCGGGGTGGGTGATCCTCATCAAAGCGTATTAAGTAACCCACCCGCCGCAACCTGTTGGACCAGATTTTATCCACAACGGTCGTGGTATCGCTCATAAATTTCATCATTGTAGGGACTACGGAACGAGGCTGAACGACTTGACTTTTTCAGGTTCCTTGCTAAACTCTGAATACCACACATCTTGAATATGCCACTGAAAAAATGTTCTCTAGACTCCTTTTCAAATTTGTGAACGGCCGCTTTGTCTCGCAGAAACAAGACTGCCCGCGTCAACTTGCCACGTCCCTTCTGTACGACTGCTTCACGTGCCTGGCCCAGTAAATTAGCGTAGTACTGGCCGTTCATTGTGATCCCTTTAGGTAAGTAATCAATTAGCAAAATTCCCTCGCTGTTCCAGAAAATGGTAGCCATAATCTTCGGTGCCGATTTTTCACTTTGAATTTCTTTGCTGGCCTTTTTCTCTATTTCATCCACTGCATTTACCCTTATTAGGACTCCGGATCATATTGACGGTCACTAATGTCACTGGGCGATCCGGGCACAGGACTCTCTTCATTGTTGAAATAACCGAGCTCATTTTTATATCATTGTATATAAAGGTACAGAATCCCAAGAACAGATGATATTTCTTCTAAAATTTGATCAGAGCAGGGTAGTAAATTTGCCCTTAAGTTTATCCCAGATCCCTCAAATGCAGGATTGTGGTGTGTGAGGCATCATACTGAAAAGTTTGGTAGAAATCCTACTATTGTTAACGAAGATCAAATTTGTCTCTTTCGCGACAAATTAGCACTGCCTAAGAAATAAAATGTCAGCCACCATATAGAATTGAGTATATTCATCGTATACAGACTACAAGCAATGTAGAAATAGAAACATCGTATACCGAAATATTTTTATATAAAAAATCAACAAAACCTTCCATACTTGAAGAGCCGCTCTTCCAGTTTCCGACTTGTTTTTACTTTGAAAAGAGTTTTGATATCAGAGAGGATTATAGTCTTTGGATTTCATCAATCTTGTTAGGTCCCCTGCTAGAAGCCTTTAATTATCCTTTACAATCATTAATTAGGCTAAGTAGAATACCACAAAAGGCATAATTATTCAAATCTGAATTAACCCCTTATTTCTACCAAATACTTGCTTGAAAATCGTTCAACTTATACCATAAGAACGAGGTCGATATCCTTTGCCCATTCTACAAATTCATCTCCACATCCCAACACCTTATCAGGCATGTGCAGGAAGTAATAATAAATTCAAAAAACCCGCCAAAAATGTTCAGTTATGCAAATTTTCCAGGTTTATTGCCCTCTCAACGCGAATTTACACATTACGCAAATTTTGTATGTAAATTGATTCACCTCACGTGTTTCGAGCACTCCTTCGTAGTACTACTATCACGGTTGCTATCAAAGTGCACCTTTATCCAGTATAATTTCCATGTTGAAGTTCAAGGAGACGCTATCCAAGTGCGTCGTATCATTATGTTATCTCCTTCGAATTTGTGTTGCACAGCATACTCCCTGAGCCTGGGGACACCGCTAGCCAAGAGGCTGCCGATAAGTCGTGACCAACTAGCCAAGAAGAGGCAAAATGCAAAAGATGAGTTTCGATGGTATCTTGAAAATTGGCGATGGTGGTGTTTCCTCTCACTAGCATTTGTGTAAGAATTTTCGGGTTTTTGCACCTTGAATTTTTCTACCTGTTCGATTTGGTTTTTGATTGAAGGTGCTGCCGTTTTAGAGTTCATAACTGGCTTCTCTACGCAACGAGACTGCTCTGTGACTTGGGAGGTAGGTTGGCCTGCTTGAGATACTATGATCAATAGGTACACTATAACCAGTAAAAGGGGCACAATAGTTCTTCAAGGACGCGGTGCGACTTTCCCTTAACAGAATAATAATAATGGGAGGTAGGTTTCTGATAGTTATCAGTAGGTTCAAATGGGCACCTCTCAGAACAATCTTGGGACCAAAAAGATTAATTTCTAGTCTGCATCAAGACGCTAATTACCATTAAAATGCTAGTCTGAGTGCAATTGATAAAATTTATGCTATCAGCAGGGGGCTCAATTTTTCCTTTGTCCAGAAACCCTGCCCAGAGGCTCAGTACCATCCGTGGCTCGGATGAGAAGAACCTTAAAAGGAACATAACAGAAAATTACAGGACTCTAAAATTCTTGGTGTTGATACTGTTACCGTAGTTACTACTTTCAGCTACAGTACGACTCGGACTCGTAAAGGCCACTTTAATCTTGACATCTTAACCTTAAACGGTGATTGTTTGCTTTCTTGCACCTGCTCACCGGTTTTTATAGAGGTTTTTGTGCTTGAATTCAGTACGAGAGGGTATACAAGTCGTAAGAACCTGTATTCCGTGAAGTTTTAGCCAAATATCAGATTTACTTGTAGATTTTATTGAAATCGTTTTCCTGTTGAGAAGGCAAACGCAATCCGGGCAGGTGCACATTTACATGGTACCTGTAGCCAAATGTGACTATTCATTCATTCATTCATTACGGCTTTGATTTCTTTGTTTGGAGTATCTTTAGAGTTGTTTTTTTGGGATTTGAGGAGGGTTGTAGCGTGAATGTACGGGCATATGTTTTATAGTCCATCTGAAGTAAAATGGAGTTGAAGTGGTATTTCTTTCCTTTATGGTTGTTTAATCTTAATGGTTTGGAACTCGAGCTTATACCAATCGATTAGACCTATATGTGGAGTCCTGCGTCCTCATCATTTTCGGATAGATTTACTCTATCTTTTCATCTTCTCTCTACTTCGGTCTGTCTAATTCTCCAAAGTCTTCCTGGAGTTTACCCACCTCACAGCACAGCTCTCCCATAACCCAACAACCCATATCGGAAACACCCTCAAACCTATCCCACGCTAGACAAATTAGACAACATGCTTAACTCATTAAATTCATTCTTAGTCATTATTCCACAAATTACACCTGAACATCATATATCAATTACCTGAACGACAATAACCATAATAACAGCGAAATCTCATTAATGTTTCGGTGCTTGCTGAATCTAAAACTCGTTACCAGTTCTCAACGTAGGAAATCCCTGAACTTGGCAGCAGCTGGCACTAAGCCAAACGTAGCATTAAGAATAGGAGCACAGGAAAAAAAATCGATTCCATGATATAATTTCCATGTTTTCCACCTCTCCGCCAGCATACAGGAAAGCACGTTGCAGTTGGGCCCCGCAGTTGCATTTGCAATAATCGATAATGACTGCACATTTGAATGCATATTTGGCGTATTCTTCAGGAGACGAATGTCAGGGTTAAGTTGCCTTTTAATAAAAACGCATGGGATGTAGACGGAGTGCACCTCATGTGGGGTTGTCTGGTGGCTGGTATGGATTAAAAGAATCACAAAGCCACCTGCCGCACTGTGCAATAAAGAAGCCCTAAAAGGGAGTCTTTTAAGATATTAATTTTTCAGTGTGGCTCCTTCTAGAGATCCAGAAGGCTTTGTAATTATCAATTGTAATTTTGATGAATCCCTTTTAGTGTGTTTGGTGTTGCTCTGTCTTTTGAAAACAGGAGCTGAGGAAAGATTACAAATTCTTTCTTAGTTCAAGGAGATTTATACTTTGAAGGACGACAATTCCAATTCGATTAGATTATCGCCTCTACAGCTAACATTTTGTCGATAAACAGTTCAATTCTCCTAAGATTTGTCCCTTGAAAAAGGTACAATTAATCAGTCGAATAACGCTCCTTCCAACGCTGGTATTTCTTGACGGTGGGCATTGGTAGGTAGGTAGATATCAGTGGCCCAATTAGCGCTGTGGTGCGCCGTTTTGATTGCTGGGATAAGAACACAGAGGGAGAGTCCAGCCGGCTCAGATTTTGAGAGCCACCGCGTAACACTCACTTACGAAAGCAGCCCTCCCACCTTGCAATTAAAGATCTCTTTGAAGTCCTGAAACAATAATCTACCTAGTCTCCACAGCGCGGCTCCAGCTAGAGTACCAAACTGTTTCTCCCTCTTCTCGGCAACTTGGGCAATGCGAATTATAGGGTATGCAGTATGGTCCCCTATAGGCCAGTGCTTCGTGTAGACCGCCACAATCTTATATGCATATGCACTCGTCTGGTACAAGAGCTCTAGCAATTGAGTTTTGCTATAGGCGGTCAAAATCCTCCTTGACTTGGCACAAGTGGTAAGCCTTCGCCATCTCAGGTCTGCGGCTGTCAAGTTGTGTGGAAAATTCCACCCTTGGCAGTACCCAGACAGACATAAAACACATCGAAGGACTGCCAAGGGAGGGGACCCGTCTGGCCACTTCATCGGCCCGCTCATTCCCTGTGTTCTCCTATGACCGGGAACCTGGAGGAGGGTGACCTAGTGCGTGCCGCCCATACTGTTCAGTTTCTGCACTGTCCCACCAGCCTGAAGAATGTCGCCGCTGAGTAGAAGGTATTAATGACCGCTTGGCTGTCGGACAAAATGGCTATGTTACGCTTGGTGCTTGAATCATACCCAGCCAGAGGCTCAGAGGCTTCCAGTATCGCCAGCACTTCCGCTTGGAATCCTAGAAGACCATACGACTTGGATATTCGGTGGGCGTTAGCATTAGAATTGTGAGAGTATCGAGAAACAACAATAGAAGGGAAATTTAAACAATAAAACGAAGATTTTAACTCAAGCAGTAATCGACCTCCAAGTTCCACCAAGGTCCTACTATTCTGTTGTTGAGCAGTTACAGTTGGTATTGAGGCCAATTCTTTACAGCTAAAGCTAAATATGTCTTGGAAGACAATCTTCCAGCAAACCAATTCCGAGTAAACTGCAGCCTACCAAATTGTATACGGACAAAGTAACACTTTTGGGCTGACATCTGCGACCCAACCCATTAGCTTAAATCTACTGTTTGAAAACAGAGATGATTCGTTAAATATTGCTCCCGCGAGGACGAGAAAGAAGAAACCTTAACCTACACTTAAAACTGGAGAACGAATCGGAGTCTAGTGGACCCCGTTGCAATGCGTTATAGTTTCGACATGGCCTCAGGATTGGGGAATCCTCCTCCTTGTGACGTTAGATTTAAAAAACGTCTTCGATTCTATGAGGGGAGTGCGACATACTCAAGGTGCTGAAAATTGCTTCCATATAGACCGCGCCCTGCTATACGAGGTCCGGAAAGGGCAATATAAGATGAGGGTCACATCGAGGTCTACTTCTACGATAGCCTGCGATGATTTGAGATACTTGCTTAATCGCATCTGGTCGAATATGGAGTCGTAAGCTCGCTCTTCTTAGCTCTGAAGCAAACTGAAGTGGCCGACCTGAACAAGGAGACGGCTCCCACAGTCTTCCCTATTGAAGTTGCTGAAATCAAGTTCTTGTCAATGCTGGCGGTGAAATACCTCGGCATTTTGATAGACAGGAAGATGCGGAAGACCGCAGACAAGGCTGCAGCCGTGCGATTAGCGATGTATTTACGATTTCCGGCTGATAGCCAATGTCGGAGATTTCTTATTCAGTAGACGTCGTTTGCTGATGAATGTGGTTCATCTTTACGGCTCCGGAGTAAGGAGATACACCACAAGCACGTGGTGTTAGTATAATGGCGAGGAGCTTTGCAAGTTGCGTCTCCTTATCGTGCTTATCGAATTACCTAACCCAGCTGCTCAGCGGAAACGAGTATTTTCAGTCTTTTCTGCACGCAATCGACTGCATTTACTGCGAGAATGTGGTAGATGATGTGTGTCAAACCTTTTTTTTCTGTAGAAGGTGGGAGCACCTTCGCCATTTCGTGTCAGCAAGAGTGTGCCAAGTGTCTCCGGACACCATAGTTGAGGTCATGTTGCAACGGAGCTAGGACACGTGGAGCCCTCAAGGATTTAAGGCATCCTTAAGATGAAAAAGAAGGAGACGTCTAGGAGAGACGACAGAGTAACTGAGGCTCCATGAATTATGAGGTACGTGCTCCTAAACTGAATAGGTTTGGCTTGAATTAATACATCAAACAGTTCCGGGTAAATATCTTAGATGCAACGGGGCGGGGGGTGCTTTAGCCGGTGGTTTATTTGGAACAGGTGTTCGGTCCTTTGTGCATTTCACCTCTAACTGACGTCGATGGAAACCGAAAAGACCGCCCGAAACGATATTGGCTTGATACGCTAGATGGTTGAGAGCTTCTCGACTCCACTCAGATCAGTCATATTATCGAGCAAAATTTTCCAACCGATCAAGACGATCCCGCATTTGAACGGAACAAAGCCGGAAGAAGAAGAATACATCAGCGAGCCAAAGTGTCTTGGTTCGACTAAAGGATCGCACAGTATACAGGGGAAGCTACAAGTGAAAACAACTTAAGGTCATTGGCATAAAGCAAGCAAAAGTGTGTGAGGACAGTGAAAAAAGGAGATTATGGGGCCCGACATAATTTTCACTTCATACCCATAAAATTTTCACCCCGAGTCCGATTTTTTCGCATAATTTTCACTCCGGGTTTCCTCTCTACGGCTCTGATTACAAAGCTTCCTCTGCTTCAGCATATGATTTAGAATGAAAAACTTAAAATGGAAATCGGTGGAAAAAAGACTCTTATAGACCTGCTGTCAAATATCTGAGAGTGGGTGATTTACATCAAACTAGCCAAGTTAATGTCCACGACCATTGCAGGAGTTCAAGGCCATCCCATTTTTCGCGTCCATGGGCTCCTCTTTTTGGACTCACATCCAAAAGTCATTTTATTTGAACTTTGAACTTTGGGTGTTAGACCAGCCCATGGACCAGAAAAATGGATTAAAGTTTCTCTCCAATTGGACCGGCGTGCCATAAAGTGGATAACGGACTCAGTGCTCCCTCAATTCCAGTTTCGCAGCTTAGGCCAGAAATACTAGGGATTTTTCCCTGTGGATATAATTCGCACCTATGACTTACTTGTCGATAAATATAAGGAAAGGAACAATATCTAGTAATCGACTCGAGGTAGCGTCTAATGATTTGCAACTGCCCTGGATGAAATCTTAGTCTGTCTGTATGCCTAAATAGCAATTTTTAGTAGGTGCGAATCGCATACATTCCATTGGGCTAACAGTTTCTTTCAAAAATATTCATCAGTCGTGGCGCATATCACTTAACTGTGAGGTCAACATTACTGCAAAGCTTTAAATTGGTAGGTTTACAGCGTAACATACCATGGTCAAAGCACCTTTGGAGTACAGCTCAACGATGCATCTGATAGTGTTTGACTTAAATTCACGAAGTGGTGGGAAGCAAAGTGATGTTGAGGCTATTCCAGAGCATTCATAGGTACACTGAAAGCGATGAAGACTTCCCAGCTTGCTTCTTCTAAGGAGATATATAAACCCAAGCAAGGTGGATCAGCTGTAGCAGATGGTGGCAGCATTAACAGTCACCGTCTTTGAGTTGGCAGAGGCCGTCGGTACTTTGCGTTTAAGAAGTAGCATCTTCGGCAAGTACCGGAGCATACTGATACCATCGTATGTTAACCGAAAAAAACAAAGAAATGTACCAACTTCTGCAATTTCGTATCGAAAAAACCAGATTTCCCGGGGGTTCGACAGCGACCCGAAATGCAGTACCATGTCGCCTCACAATCCACGACCCTTTGCATCGGCGCTATTACCTGGTCGATACAAGCGCTGAAGTTTTTGGTTCCTCCCGTATCCTGGCAACATAATTTAATACAGTAGTCGTGGAAACTCGCGGCAGCAAATTCTTCGTAGATTCGCACGTATGGCTACAGGCAGGTAGACTTGAGTTTAGGACTTTGACGAGCGTTTTCTTGACCCTTCACTATCGCGGACATCAGCATATCTAACTTAGTTGCGGATTTCCTGTGCCACTATGGATTGCTAGTGGATATTCCTAGCAGGGTTCACCTACCATTGTTGTTGGTGTTCGCCACTTCACATGGTCCCTAAATCTAATGGCGAATGGCGACCTTGTGGCGATACCCCATCCCACTTATTCACGATTTTACGCGCTCTATCGCGAATTGTCGTATTTTCTCAACATTCGATTTAGTCAAGGCAAACCATCAGATCCCTGTAGCTCTCATTCCGAAAACGGCAATTTGCACAATTTTCGGACTCTTCGAGTGTAGGATGACTTTTCGACTGTGCAACGCGGCACAAACTTTTCAGAGATTCATCCAATCTGTATTATGTGACCTCCACTTCTGTTCCGTATATTTGAATGATATTCAGTTCGCGTCTTTCTCTAAATCCGAGCGTTTAGAGCACTTCAAATGTCGGCGTCTCGTTGAGGCCGGTGTAGTACTTAATGCTGAAATGTGCAAATTCCTACAACTGCAGGTGAGATTTCTCGACCACCTGACTACCACTGAAGGCATCCAATCAGACCCAGTGAAGGTGCAAGTGATTTCCAGCTCCCCGCTTCCATTAACAGTTAAGGATCTGAGAAGGTTCTTGGGCTGGTTAAACTTCTATCGTCGTTTCTTGGCCAAGGCTGCCCATCATCTACCGATCCTTCATGCCTTCTTGTCTGGATCGAAAACCAAAGATTCCCGTCTGATTGTGTGGTTCCCAGAGGCTGTCCAGGCATTGGACACCACCAAGCAACAGCTGGTGGATACTACAGTTCTGGCATTCCCTCAGCAAGATCCACCCCTAGCCGTATGCGTCGATACTTCGGACATTGCCGTTGGTGCTGCTCTTCACCAAAAAGTGAAACAAATCTGGCAACCGTTCAGCTTCTTCAACACTACACTTTAGGACCTATGATCGTGAGTTAGTTGCCGTGTACCTCGCAATCAAATACTTCCGGTATTCCCTTGAAGGTAGGCCATTCACATTGTTCACAAACCACAAGTCACTCACTTTTGCTTTGAAACAAAAACCCGGCAAAGCGTCCCTTCGCCGACTTCGGGACTTGAGCTTTATCAGCCAGTTCCCACCCGATATTCCACACGTGTTTGGAAAAGATAAAGTGGTTGCTGGCGCTTTGTCACGTGTTGCAGAGGTCAAGGTCCCCGGTACCGTGTCGGTTTTCCAGCAATCGCCGAGGCGCAGAAGGACGACGTAGTTTTTCAGAAATTGAGGACCAACTCCAAGTACACATTTAACGAATAATTACTGTATACGAACTTAGTTATTTTTCGTGGCTTGATAACTATGTTGATGCACAATCCCACAAAGACCAGCCACTAGGCAATTTGGTGCCAAAACCCCAACGTTTTACTGTGCTTTACCTCAGGGGGTTGACACCGTGTAAGATTTGAGAATTATTCGATCCGGGAAGTCTCTCATTTCATATGGTGAAAGTGGTGGTATAACGGACAAGGTCTGTTAACCAAAGACCTTTAATCATAGTTCATAAGAGTGTATACCTGCATAGGTGCTGGCTGATATCTAAGAGGGATTCTCCATGGGCCCCCTTCTTCCAACCTTGATCTATTGATCTATTGTCCAACTAACTAATAGAAAGATTGTCTGAGCACAGCAAAGTATGAATTGAGCTGCATTCATCTACCTTACTTGTAGTGAGACATGGGGAGTCATTCGATTTTGGTCGACACAGACCAAGCAATAAAAAAAAAAGCCAAACCTGCCAAGATTGTTGGAAACACAATTAAGGGAGGTTAAATAAGCCACAGCCCTAGTGTTAATACCGTGAGCCTCGCATCCATGGTAAAGCATCTCTCTATAAGTTAAAAGGGTGCGTGAGTCACAAAAGGGCTGTATATTTCTGTAAAGCCTCTTCTGCGAACAATATCTGAAATTCACCAAATATCCAAATCTGCAAATATCTCAATCTTCCAAAATATTTTCCACCCTCCAAAGTACATAAATAGCGAAAGAAGCAACAATAAATCATACCATCTCCAAAACAACTAAATATAAGCCTTTTGGTATATCTTTCAACAGCGTTGGCACCCCCATAGTGTCCCACTTCCCAGCTAAAATCACACCCTGACTATTTGATCAATAACAGTCTTTCGCAACTCAATACGCTTGTTTATGTCCCACCGACTATTAACTAGTTAATAGTATCTTTTTAGACCGCTTCTGAGGATGTACACTTACAAAATGGTAAAAATCGAAAATGCCACATTAGTGAATGTTTGAACCTCATGCATGTAAGGATTTCCAACGACACTTGCACCCAAGGACATCACAAACGCTAAACACATTTTCAGGTCTATAATGCGTAGTGAAAGGGAAAGGACAATGAACACTCCAAGGGGTGAGTGAATTCATGGCGGACTCCAGTTGTTTCACTAAAAATTATTTAGTGGATAATTTGTCAAGGACTGCTTTTAGAAATTTGACGCCATCGGCTGTAGTACGGAGGGGTGGGGGTGAGTATTTTTACTATGAGGTTTCTATGGAAGCCGGCTAAGTACCTACTCGATATAATGCATGCTGCTCGAGCTCACTGTTCGCGAGTTAATGGTTCGGAAATTAATCGCTTTTAAGTACGCTCATGTGGGAATATGAGGGTTGTACAGTAGTTACGCTCTCGCTTCTTGGAATAATTATTGAATGTAGTAATCGGATTGGAATACGTCTGACGTTGAGGGAAATCGATTGATACTTTGTAGAAGCTGCTTATTAGATTGATTTCGGTTAATCGCTTTTCAAATTTGCATCTGTTGTTTGTTCCTATTTGAAATGTAAATGGAGATTGGTTGATTGATCACAGGGACTGTGCTGCAGGTGAAGGTGGGTTAAGGGAAGGGTTGTTTTATTGGTGTTAGTTTGAGTCGGTTAAGTCCAATAGGTTCTATGTAATTTATATAAGGACATGTCCTACTTTATGTACGATTTAAAACCAAATGCAGACATTTGTTGGTTTTGATTATAACCAATTCAGATAGATCAATGCTCAATGGAACTTGGCATCTACCTAATCTACTAGGAACGTAAAAGGAATATGAGAATATGCCAACAATTGGAACTTTCTTTTGTGAACTTTAAAGCAGCAATGTAGAAGGGAGCAATGTAGATTTCTGCGTCCACCTGGACACCATGGACGGGTCCAGAACAGAACCTTGAATACAATTTTTTTCAACGTGGATATCTGAGAACTTTCGGGGCGTCAGAAGCTACCTTCCCTAGGCATTGACCAGTGCATATAGGTGGTTAGAAAGGCCGACAAAATGTAAAGGAGAAGCCTCTGGATTTATCATATCTAAAGCATGCTTAGTTTAAAACAATGAAGTATGCCCATAGTTACCTGCTAATACTCAATGACAAAATGCGTTCTTCACAAAGGAAGCTTCAATTTTAGAGTCTAAACTGAAGGGATATAGTCATAATATTTTCAGTGATACCACTGTAATACACCCATGAAATTTTCGGTGAACGTTTGTAATGATAGGAGTGGAAATAGAAGATCAGGTCGATCATCCTGAGTGGCCGATAACGACCTAGAGGACAGAGCTATCCCAAAAATCTAAACAAATTGCGTCGGTCCGCACCGGATTCTAAAATAGACGTTAATTAGGCTTTCGCGACGGCCTATCGAATGATAAACAGAACGCGAACTAAAATTGGAAATTAGAAAAGAAAAAAAAAAACGGCTCGACCCCCCTTAAATGTTCAACTCCTGTTCAATTTCCGCAGAACTCTCGGATGACCAAAAAGCCATCCCAACCTCATAAATTTTTTTCCAACTGTGTGCAGAAAACTTCCACACACAGTGTTTTTCCATGAAGAGACAACAATCGAGTTGCTCCCCGTCGCAGAATATTCAATAAAAAAAAAAAAAACAAGCAAAAAGGGATCGCGAGAATTCAGTCTTCCTCGTCTGAAGTCACAGAACAAAGTGAAGATGAATCATTGAGGACGGAACGGTACAGCATATAGCCGACTACCTCCGTATTCCATCAAGGACTCATTTCACCCGTCACTTCATCCCTACGAAGAAGAAGCAATATTTAATTTTTTTCAAATTCTGAAACGAAGTGATAACCGTTTCACATAAAGGTAGGGAAGGACACTCCTCAGAAGCTCGGACGGCAATACCTTTCGGCTTATAGCCGCAAAGACCCGTAGATCCAGAGGCTTCTGGAAGGCAATCACCTTAGAGACGTTAAATCTCAAGACAAACACAACAAACGACTAGCTCTTAAGGCATACTACCAAGGATAGGACAGGAAACGTTACAAGGTGGGAAAGGAAAATGAGGCTTAGGAACACTTGCTTCCGGGGAAAAAGGCGTTAAACCTAAAATTAGAAATCTGAAGGCAAGTGTACGTGGAGCCTAGTCGGGAACAATATTGAGAATCTATTGATTCTCTATCCGACACCACCAAACGAAGTTGTGAGCCGGAATAGGCTATCTTCCACTTGATTCAGAAAACCTGCACACAAAAAAAATTACGCCTGACTCCAGGAAATGTTGGGCCCCACGTTGGGCGCCATTTGTAATGATGGAACTTCATTCTTTGTGGGTGGACCTTCACGGTCAATTTAGCCAATTTGTTTAGATTTTTGGGATAACTCCACCCTCTAGATCGTTATCGGCCACTCAGGATGATCGATCTGATCTCCTATTTCCACTCCAATCATTACACGTTGGTTCAATAAATGGAAACTTGAAGAGGGAGCATTTAATTATCTGATTCCCTAGATAGATTGCTGCTTGGATATTACAGCTCTGATGGCTCCGGTTCAGCGGCGTTAGGCTGTTGTACGGACGATCGCGGTTCAAATCTCACTAGTGGTAATGGGATTTGTATCGTGATTGGATGTCATTGTAGCGACTCAGCTGTTAATGAGTACCTGAGTGAGATCAAGGTAACGATCACGGGCAAGCGCAATGCTGACCACATGGCCTCCTACAAAGTACTGTAATCCTACTTTAATAAAGTGCTCTAACGGACTTCAAGGCTTAGATCCAATTGCATTGTTGGGCCAACAATTATTGTTACTATCTAGTATCTTATTCGGCAGTTTTTTTTACAATTCGTCGTCTTACTACTACGTTTATTTTCAAAGCAGCACATCTACTGATATTTGATCTCCCCATAAGCATAGCTTCATCTGAGCTATATATCGATTTATAGGCAGAAACTGATGAATATGGTCTCTCTGGTTAGCTCCTGCTAATGTAGCAAGGTGTTTAACGTGCAGACCCCAAAAAAATGGGTTCGGTTATTTGTTAACTCAGAAGCTACCTTCCAGATGTTTGAATTTAGACATGGTCATCGCATTGACCAGTAGATGCAAATGCTCAGAGAGGGCCACAACGTGTGGAGAGAAAGGGTTGGATGTACGAAGTCTGATCAAAAATCAGAAAGGCCTTCAACCTCAATTGAGTAGTTTCATGTGGCTGAATGAATGAATGCTCTTGTGCATTCTAATCGTTGCTTAACGATTCGAGGGATGGCAGAGGACTCTGACATCTCATTTGGGTCATATCAGGAGACTTTGACCCAAAAATTGGAGTTGAGCCAACTTCATTCCACGTTTGATGACAGAGAATTAAAAAGTGCATCACATTGGCGGTTGGTCGGGAGCCAAAAAAGACCAAATACCAAAAAAAGCTCTCTAGATTAGATCAACCGTTAAAGTGATGTCATCTATCATAAATTCCTCCTACAAAGTACGACAATCAGTCTTTATCGATATTTACAAACCCTGAGAACTTTACGTTGTGGCGTTCGTCGGAAAATACCAAAATTTTTGCTAATAGGCGAGTAGTTTTTCCACCATGACAACGCGCCTTGTCACATCGCGCTCCACATTCGTTTCGTTTATCAAATGAAAGAGGCTAACCCTATCCTCCAAACTGAGTTTTCTGAGGAAGAAACCAGTATCCTCTTCGTCATTTTTCAATTTAAAATACTCGATTATTCTCAACGGGACGTAGAAACTTACTTAGGCTACTGAGTGCCTCCCCCCTTATGACTTTATAAAGATGATTCTAAGGACATTCAGCAATCCAGCAGAACAATAGATTCTACGTAGTAGTGAACAGTGGATTTCAGTAGATCACATCGATTAATAACATCCAAAACATGGATGAGTAAATATAGTCAGAAGGGGTCAGACAAAGAAGGCGATTGATGACGGGGCAAAAAATGAAAAAATTCATTGGAATGGCTCCTTTGGAACTAACAATTCCCCATGTTCAGCCTTGGTAAACTTAGATAGCGAAATTGACTAGTTCCAGATTAGATGATTGATCAGAAGGTGGTAGTTTAGACTGAACCAAGTAGCACCAGAAGGGACCACAATTTAACTGCGTGTCTGGAAGGGCTTCGCTCAGAGATGAATATAAGTTTTTCATGAATTTATTGGGGGCTGTGATAGGACCACCCAAAAACCATATGTTCCCGTGGATTATGTGGACTAATCTCTTGCTAAAACTCATTTAAGGACTTTTCCTTCGGCAAGGGGAAAATCATGGCGGCCATCAGATATGGGTATTACCCACAATAATGAGGGAAGGGCACAATATGCAGAGCTGAATTTTTGGTTCCGGAAGGCAAACTTAATAATAATGAGGCCTCCCAGCTTATGGTAAAGAAAAGGTCGGCAAGATCTGCTGAGTTGTCCGAGGTATGTATTGCAAAGAACATCTTCCCTGTATCATGAGAGGGGAAGTAACTTCTTTCGGTATCCAAAGTTCATAATATACATATAATGGCTGGGTTGCTGACCCCCCTACAAACCTTTGAGATGGTTAATTTGATTATCGTAAGTCGATCTCCCTTTCGAAGTCATAAAATTAGTTAGCGGCTGAACGGTTGATATTCCAGTCTCTCGTTGGTTCTCCATAGGAAACGCAGTTTGGTACGACACTGATGAAGGACTGAGTGAGCACTACCTCTACAGTAATCTCACTGTTCTCGAACGTCGTATGCGATGATGTACTTAAGGTTCAACATGTGGGTAACCGCAAAGGTTGTAAGGATAAAGCATCTGAAGGATGTCCAGATAGAAATTCGCGGGGCAAAAAGTATAACCAATATTCATCATCGCAGAGCGCCATGCGAGAACTTAGATTTTTGTTATTTCAAGCCGGTCTGTATGCAGGGCTAATCAAAGCAACTCTGGCGGTATAAGGATTATCAAACATCCAGCGACAATAAAGCCAAGGCAAGAATGATCCCGGATACAGGAGATGTGCAGAATGCTTGGAAGTAGGTTACCTAGGGCTGATGAATGTGACAGTAAGAATGGTAGTTACCCTTGAACCCGGGGTAGAGAAAAACCACGAAGTAGCTAGCGCTAAAGGAATAAGAGGGGGGCCCGCATGATTTGCACCCCGGGTCCGGATAACAGTGACAAATTTGCGAAATTTCTCTATGGTCAGTGATACAAGAAAGATATGTGTGACAGGTTCGAGTGGAGTTGCCCAGTTTTCAGAAGACCTCACACTTCATTCTTGCGTTTATGATATAACTTGCCTGCTTCTGGTAGGCCCCTGTCACCAGAGTTGTCAGTTAGCAATCCCTATGTCTGTTTGAAGTGCTTGTTCATGAGATTGAATCGTATTAGCCTTATGCGGAATTATCAGGTTGAGCAGCCTTTGATATTCGATTTTTATTAAGGTCTTTGTTTCTTAGGCATTTTTAGTTTAATGGAGAGCCAGGATGGATTTAGTGGGTTCTCCAGTTGGTTAGCAATTGTGGCATCCTCGAGGTATCTGAAGTAAGTAACATGGGAATATTAAATAGCTTGTTTTGGATATAGCGTCCAAAATAGCTACTAGTGGAAGATAAGGAGGGGGAGGAAGGCTGGAGGCTGTATTCGAGGTGCCTTGGCTAGGTTGTGTTAGTGATAGAATTAGGTCCAGACTAAGACAATCTTGCACCTTTTAAACACTCATCGTGGACTTCGTTTGTATGAAATTGTCAGCACTAAATGAGGTTTACCCTATTCGCGGAAGGAGTATTATACGAGTACTTTCCTTTCCAGTGCTGAGGGAAGTTCCTGCAATCATTTTAACCTACTCCGAAGGAAACTTGACTTCTGCCAAGATCTGTTCTAGATGGCTTCCAAAAGATTCGTTTCGTTGATCTGGTTTTAGCTTGAATTTCTTCTTTTGATAGTTTCTCGAATCTGAATTTTCGATGGTGGTAAAGCTTGGTCACTTCAGGGATTTGAATTTCCAAACCAAATGACCCTGTGTTGAATTGCTAAAAAAGCCTTAAATTTTGTAACAGAATAATTTATTGAATCTTGCGCCAAAGGGCAATGAACCTGAGCACATAAATTTATTTTCGATTTCTGCAACAGTTTCAAGCAATTTTCAAATGCGATATTAAGCAGACAGCCTTCCGCTTCCTTTATAGACTCTAATTAGCGAACATAAATTTGGATAAAAGACACATTTAGTGTTAGAAAGCGTAAATACTCCTAGTATATCTCTGAACTCTACGCAGATTTTCTGGTTCATTTGCCTCGTCGCCTATTCATTATCTCAGCCAATTACTCTTAGGCCCCATTTCCCAATGTGGAGTTTTGAATTCTATTTCCAGCACTCAAGTGCGAAATGCCCAAGAGCACATAGTCAACTCTCCCTAACAAGCAATAGATACGTACCTAAATCATTCTGTTCGTCTATTGCGCATTTTATCCATTCCTCCGCCGAAGCAATCCATTAAGTAATTAGTGAGCAGGATTAGAGTCAGTCGGTACACATTCACCTCACGTAAAATGCAAATTTTCACTGCACTTAGAAAACTATATTCTCCATATGCTGCCGGCAATTTCTTAGATCCTATCACGGGAAGAATCTAGGCATCGGGGAAAGCAGGAAAATATGTTTTCAGGAAATGGTCGAACAAATTACACTAACATCCAATACTGCACTTTCATATCACGGAAAACCCCTGCTCGAGTTAATAGGCAGTCACCGCCTTTAATGTACGTCGGAGGAACTTCCAGCATGGAAAGGAGAACAAACTATTTTTGTCTAATCGCGTCCACGATGGAACCACACGAGTGTACACAAGGACCACGAACGGACATTAATTAGGATTAACAGAATAAATTATCCACCCGCAGGTAACTGCATGGCATTGCATCGAGGGGTGGCATTTAATTTCGACCCGCATCCCAACATTTTTCATTAAACCAATTTTTTTTTTCATGGAAAACTATTTAAAATTCCCGAGAATGCCGCGCGTCCACCCGCGTTTCCGCGTTATTTGTCTATTCGAACCGTTTGGTTGCGGGGGAGTTCGTCGACTAGATACCCTAGTGCATAACGACCATTCTTACTGCGGCCACAAAACTTTAGCCATTCACATACACCAAACACACGGAAATACAGCAGAAAGCCGAGTCCTTTTGAAGCTGCGGCGGGGGTGGTGGTGGATGCGCCGCCTGGGCCTAGGGGGTGAAAGAATGTACACACAAAATAAAAAATCGATACGCGGCCAAAAACCGATCGACCGTACGGCGACCGGCCTTCTAACACGAACGCGACCCCCTGACGTATACTTTAAGGTCCACCTCGTCACACCCGTCCTTCATTACCACCCACTAGAAGTTCACTCGCCTTGCGAAGGACACCGCACGGCAGCCAAAACAAAAACAGCCGTCCACCAACAAGGGACGAAGTCGATTGCACAGAAATCACCGACGAGCAAGCACACCGACTGGAGTGAAATGCGGAAGAGACACTGAACACACTAAAGGACGTGTATGCGAGGAAGGTCCTTGCTACTCTCACTTCACAAATCTCCCCTTCCCAAACGGACTTTAGCCGGTACATAAACCACTCGGAGACGCACTGTTCAAATGCGAGCAGGACAGCGATGCCGAAATGCGCACCTCGGCAATCCACCTGAGAGTGATGGACCAGTTCCGCGTTCGAAGACTTCAGCAAGTCGGTCTTTTGCCCCAGTGAAGGAATGGCATTACTGCGTTCTGAACAATTCTAGACATTTCCCTCGGTCCTTGCGTCTCAACGAACAACTCGGACGGATGCGCCGTGAGAGCGACAATGCAAAGGCGCACAGTAAATCGAATGAACGCACTGGGAATGTTGGGATGCCCTAGTCGGGGGGAGGTTTTTCCACTTCTGTAGGACGGGAGTCGGGAGCTCATCAGTCGTCGGCGTCTTGGTTTGTTTTGGCTGATGCGTTCTTAGCCGGCTGCTAGACTGGGCGCTTAGTCTTCATGTAAGAGTGCGAATAAAAGTTTTCTTGGGCTTCTATGGCTATTTTGGGAAGCGGATTGCATCGATGAGCGATGGGGAATGATTTGCCGAATGATGATGGCCTTTTGCGGGCATGGGAGCCAAGTGCAAGGTTGTGGTGTTGTCTATCTGTTGCTGGAAAATTATATGCAGGTGTGGAATATTGGATTACCTGTGAGGGATTTGAACTTGTTGTGAATTAGTTCCGAATTAATTGAATATTATGTGATTTTAGCCATAGAAATGGTTCCAGTTTAGATTTGCTAAGAGAGCCTGGTGAACATAATTTATTTTGAAATTTCCGAAACCCCTAATGAACATCCTATTTTATTTTCGAAAGCTGGAAGTCACACTGAAATGTACGCGGTCGACATAATCCAGGCTGGTGGGGACGCGTGCAATTGCATACAAGATTACGGCAGTCTGCACAGGACACTGGCCCATAGGGGACCATACCACCAGGATTAGCATACCCTAAAATTCGCATTGCTAAAACTGCGGAGAAGAGAGGAAACCCTCAGGCACTTCCCTTGCGATTGGCCAGCTCTAGCTAGAGCCAGGCTACGGACACTGGGTAAACCATTCTTGAGAGATTTCTAGCTGCAGGGTGGGAGAGCTGCTTTCCTTCGTGAATACTATGGACTGGCCCTAAAGATCTGAGCCGACTGGACTCTACCTCCCTGCTCTCTCTCATAACAGCACTCACGCTCTTAGGAGTTTGTGGCATCAACACAGCGCACCACAGCACTAATTGAGCTGCTCGGAGCGGTCACTGATACCTACCTAACCTACGGGGTCGTCTACACCTATTTAAGTGTAACACCGCGAGCACTTGAATGCCTTAATTCTAGCCATTTCGGGAAGACACATGGACTCCCTAAAAGTTCTGCGAAACTACGCTTAAATGTAGGGAGATCTACACGGTCATTAAACGTGTGTTACAGTTTGCTCCTGGTTGGTAAAGTTAACTCATTATGCTCCTTACAAATGGCGCCCAACGGGGGCTTATACTAAATTCAGTGTAAATCGGGTTTTATTAAGTCAAAAATGAACATTAACTCCGCTTTCAATAAGGATGATGTTGTGTCCCAACCCCCCACCCTCCAATTGGACATATATGGTATGTTGCCACACTCTGGCCTAATGCGCTGACGATGTTCGGTAAGGAGCCCAAGCTTCCTTTCAATGGGGACGTTGGTAATTGACTGGCCCTTTTGGTCGCCCACTCTCTCATCCGCAACCAGGACAATCCCAAGGCATACCAGTGACGGTCTCTATACTAGTTGAACTAGGAAGTGTAGAAGACATCAAACGACCGCTATGGAAGCAGTTGGAAGTATTATAATTCACATCACAAGATTCGAGGAATCATTTGAAGATTGTTAGCGATAACAGTCCCGACTGTGGTAGATTTTCCTAGGCCAACTAATGGGATGCTCTAAAGCAGCTCAGGATATTCCAGAATTTTGCCGAGGAACACCGTGCAGCGACTTACGCAGGTCCATTCCCCGGTCTTTGAAGGTAGCGCTTTACCACAGTAAACTCTCCTTTGTACTCTTAATGTCAGAGTCCTCATCGAATTTGTCGTTGCTAAAGGTGGATGGCAATGACTGGAGACCAGAGTTAAAATTTCTATTATCAAGAGATCCCTTTTTGGGATGTCCTTCAGGATACTGGCATATCAGCACGGTGCTCTATTGGCATACTTTTCTCAAGTACATTTCCAGTATGATTGGGGTTTTTGGCTTCTAACTTGACGCACGCTACGCTTTTGGTAAATCTGATGAAGCTTATATGATTCAATTTCCTTGCCACCTGAGATCCCAAGTGAGCTCATCGACTACAGCGACCGACCTCATTGGTCGCTTTTAAAAAGATTTCAACAACTCGATACAACATTCGGGACATTTGCATGCAGAATAGTCGCCTAGGGAGGCTGAAACCATAGCTCTCAGCAGAAAAGCTGATGAACTATTTGCATAGCTGATTCGATTTGGGTGGTTTGTCTTTGTCAAGACTATACTGCAGTCGTTTGTTGCGCACGTTAGCGACGAGGGGCTTGGTCTCGATAATTTCGTTCAACGTTTTTGGTCAGAGCAAGAACTCCACGAAATCCAAAGGGGAAGCTCACTACATTCATATATCGCCGGCATTCATTCCCGCTCTCAGGATGGCATCTATGTCGTCTAAAGCGAAGTCGAAATCATAATCATCAACGGTATGTGGTCTAGAGCTGCCTTAATAATGAACTCTAAACTTCCCAGTTTTGCGCCGAGGTCGACATTTCTAAAAGCTTTCTGACGCTTGGCCTGCGCCATTCGCAATCTATCTATTGAACCGGATTTCTGATGCATGTTCATTGTAGCATAGAAAAATCAACTATCTCATTACCCAGTTCCTCACGGGAGATGGTGTTTCTAAGGACGGTATCAACTCAGCTTTGAGCTGGATCATTCACCGAATTGTCCTATATGCAATGTCACACCGGAGGATTCAGTAGATGTGATGTTTAACTGTCAAAGGTTCGAGATGTAAGAATAGGAGAATATAGTTGCGGAGATGTTGAGGTCGAAGGAGCACTGGCTTACGGTTTCTCTCGCGATTCTAAAAGTATAGAACGTGCTAGCGAAGAAAGTAATCAGAGGAAGGCTGAAACGGTGAGAAGGACAAGTGCCTAAAGTTAAACCCATTCTCCGAAGTAATGCCTAATGGTGGTCCCGCGGGCCTGCGGCTGGAGAGACCGGGGGTCGTTTTTTAGTGAGTGCGAAGCCCACACGCGCCCGCTCTGGCTCCAAAGCTCGCGCGGCTGAGCTGGATGAGACGTCTCTGTATATGATTTTTACATTTCGGTGTATTCTAGCTAGCTTCTTGAGGAAGCCTCTCTTGCTTCCGATCCATCTTGTGGGTTAATGCACAATAATGGGTTAACCCATCCCCCCGCTCAAAGAATCACTGACGTTTCTTATGTCTGCTACCAATCTTGATCGTCTTCCTCGTAAGATAAACACGCTTTCAACGTCTTTTTCAACCATCTACTTTGAATGTATATCACTTTTTAGTCCTTTTTTCTCCGCATTCGGGCCTCTTTGCTTCTAGAAGCAGTGATCAAGAGAAGGGATCATTGCAGAGATACTTATGAGGGGATTTCGTCTTCTTCTCCTTTTCTTTATATATCTCTTTCGGTCCCTTGGGTTTTCATCCCATTGTTTCTATTCCCGAAGGTTAGGTAACAATTTCTTGATCTCTTTCTCTAAATCCTGAAATAATTACGGAGGCAGAAGCATTTAAAGTTCTTCAAAAGATTGGATTGTTCCCAAAGGCATCTATTGATGTCTCTCCTTCCTGTTTGTGACTACTCTGATAGAAGTGTCAATTCCTTGGAACTGGAGTTCTTTTGGACAAACTCAACATTTGAATAAACTCCTTCTGCCTCGCCGCAAATTGTTGGTTGTATTATGTCGTATTTTTCAATTTCCGAAAAATATGATTTATTCCCTAAAATACCATGTCCCTCCCCTCCCCCACCCTTTCTTTCTAATCCGCATTCCAAGCACGTTCCTTCCAAAAATATTTCTGCCATTAGCAAATTTTTTCTTTACCTTTATCATAGCCGAGACAAAACCTTACATAAACAGAACGTCCTTCATTGAATATCTGATAACACAAAAGATTCAAATCAGAAAAGTGAGGGAAATGCCCAGAAAAGGAGACTCCATGAATAACTTTTCCAATCAAATTTTTTAACAAATTCCTTTCTATATTCTTCGGTCCAAAACTTGTCTTCCTTTTCTACTTATTTGCAAAATAAAAATGGGTCCCTTGCTGGAATCTCCACAATCAATGTCACAATGAAGGATAGCGGGGAAGGAAGGAAACATAAAAACAACTAAGCCCATGAATTCAAGCAATTTCATTATCCTTTATCATCTGGTATGGACTAAAAGATTGAAATGGCGCGAAAATATTCTAAAAACATGAAAAAGGACATACCCAGGAAGATTACGTGGAATAGTGACACGAAAAGCAATGACAACCAAGAGAATGAAGAGTGTCTCGAAGGATCTATCTGAAACCGAAACCTAGTCTAATAGTACGGGATGAACTGCAAATGGATGAAAAGGATCCATGATACCAAGTAAACTCTGAAGAAATCACGGATTGAAAAAGGATATCTAACGGCTATCTGTTCAATGGCGAAGAAAAATGAAATAAAAGAATATTTAATGGTCTGAATACTGCTATCTAATGATGTTAGTCGGTGTCTACCATTGGAGATAGTACGCTGTCCTCTTGGCTTCATCAATGTTTCCGCGCTGGTGAGATTAAATTTCATTGTGCTTCGGCCGAGCGGGTGGATGCGACATCTGTGTGACTTGGTATTTGCGCTACCATTCTTATTCTATTATTTATGCTGCATTTGATGGCTTCGACATGCATTCAATTAAATCTCTCCGCTGTAAGGATGCCAGTCAAAAGGAGCAATGACCTGGGAGTAAGGGATGTGATACATTGGATGATATCTCCGTGGTATTGACGACTCATCCGGGAGACGGCGGCGCTTTTAAATGTGCTTTTCGTAACTCGTATCCTGACAGCATTGGAATTCCTTCGAGGGTCCTCTTCGCAAGGAGGACTATGTTCACATTTTCTTCAACTTTTGTCCTATTAAGGATTCAGCGGTGTATAAACATCTTTACGCCGCACATTGCACACTTAATTTCACTTCCTTCACCAGGATCAATCGCAACATACCACAAGTTAAAGGAGCGCTACTCACGAGTGCTTGTCTCTCTTATATAAATGACGACGACTCACAAGGAACTAGACTAAGAAGCATTCCCTGATGTCAATGTTGATGGCAGAAATGCATTAACTAAAGCTCCCAGGACGACCTGATTTAGTAGCTGAATGGCTGTCGAAATGGCTTAAAGCCCCTCCAAGTGAGATAATGGAAGAATTGTTTCGTGTAATTAGACGCTTAATTATGCAAGCTATTGTAAGGATCATTTGCTGAGACTCTGAGGGGAGATTATGGTAAATCCTTTTGCGAGTGTTATACTGAGATAATCGTCTTGTAAATTTCATCCATAGAATTATGTGATTTTCCGCCAGGAAAACGAAGATTAGAGTTTTAATTCATCATTTTCAATGCAATTAGAATTGTATTTTGAGCCCATGCTTGAATATTCTCCAGGACCTTCAGTTAGGACAACACTTTCCCTATTTCACTAAAACTTTAAGTCACTGTCTTTGCTCGTTTTCCAAGTTTTAAACAAAGCTTATAGCCAGATGCTGAAAGTATACTTTCCTCTATCTAAAGAGCTAAACTCCTCCTTAACAATGGTTCCTATTCAACTATAGTTTCAGAAGAGTTTGCTGCCAACTTTTACTAAACGACTCTCCCATTTCACTGCTCCAACTAAATATTTTTTCATTAAATCTAAATTAAAGTTGTCCTTAATGTCATTCCCATTTTAATCACCTCTGGAGCAAGAGTTCTACTACCATCCTGGATTCGTTCGTTACAGAAAGTGGACGATAAGAGCTCTTGACCGGAAAGGATACAAAACCTTCCGTTTGATTCTTCTTGCTCGAATTGAAAGTGGAGAAAAATCGAATGCAATGAAAATTGTTAAAAGGATAGTGAGTGGTAAAAATCCTTAAAGTTACCGGAGAGGAATCGTTTTAACGCGTGAGTGTTAGGACAAAGTGAAGTGCACAGAGAGATTCCGGGATGCATTCAAGCTTGAAGCGATTCACAGTGGATTTATTGGAAAACAAGAAATTTCAATTGGTCCTTAAGTGATTTTTCTCTTTGCTCTAGATTTTTTACAACAGCAGGAAGGAAGAAGAAATGCGAGCAGGATTCTGTTAAATGGGCTCAGTAGGAACTTTTATTCGTTATGAATTGCACTTTATTGAGGTGGCCAGTTGGTTGATACCAATTGTAGGGCTTCAATTCGGCCAAAAAATGGTTTTAAGCCATGCAATTATATTGGGATCAGAACCATTCAATTAGGGCAAATATAGTACCTAAGATCTGATCTTTATGAACTGGGACCCTGATTCAAAAATTTCATAAGATTTGGTTGACAGAATCCACTAAGTATGTTAGAGTAAGGTTCCATCGGGTCTACTCCAATCGCTTTCGCCTCCTCTGCATTTTAGCTCCTACCACAATTCCCCAGGAAGGTAGCTGGTTCATCTGTTTGGTAAATTGTGGCTCAATCATGAACCACTCGTCTACCTTATTGCTGAAAAGGATTCTACAAGTATGTTCGGATATAGAATCCCCGCCTTTTGTTAATATGTCCGCGGCCATTTTAATCATTTCATTCAAGGCGACATAGCTTTTTATTTGAAGTTGTCTCGCATCAAGCTACCACGGTACCAAGCGACCCTCGCGCTTCCTTAAGGGATCACCTTTAGATTCGAAAACTTGAGTGATTTTCACTACTAGCGAGAGGTCGTGATGGTCAAAAGAGCATACTCTTAGGGCTGTCTCTCTGTAAATTGGATTCATCTTCCTGGGCATTATATACAATCTAGATTTCAAGATGGACTGCTCTGCCTCTAACGACATTACTTGCCATCCTAAATTTTATAATACACGTAAGCATACATTTTCAATGTGCCCTTCGCGGAGCTCGAAACCTGTTACCATTCCCTGATTCCTAGACTTTGTCGAAGTAATAATCCATAACAGGTTGGCCCCTTAAACTTCTCAGTATTCAGTAGTTTTAAGTGGGGTTCTTGCTTTCTTCTCCTACAGAGGGCAATAAGCAACAGCAGTTTATTATGTTTCTTGTTCGTTAAAATAGTTTATGATAGTGGTTTCTGGTGTTTCCACGATGCACGGGGAATAATAAGTCCGACCTTGACTTGATTGGGCCTTCTGCAGATGTCCTATGCTTTGCTGTCTCTGCCATACTTATAGCCGAGATACTTATCTAGCACTTTTTTCTTCGTTACCAAAGGTATTATTACCAAGTTGGAACGTCTTCGGAGGCTTTCTTCTTCCCTGCCCTTCTCAGGGAATACCCTCTGAACAAACATTGGGAAAAAAGCACTTCGTTCGTGAACTTTCAGATGTCTTCATTCAAACTCTGTAAGAGCTTCATATCCGTCTCTGCACAGAATTGTTTGAAGCTTTACTTCTTCCTTCGCAGTATGAACTACTTGAAGGTCCTGGCTGCTTCTTTGCAGGTGCGCCTCTTAATTTCTTAGGCAGTCCTGCCTAGTACTCTCTGGTTCGCCTGTCTTATATGTTGGCGTGTAGCAGAAGGTCACACAATTCGATCAGTAATTGGGCTTTCTATTGAGGAACGTAGACCGTATACCAATGCAATGTACTCTATTGCATAAACGGCTTTCCTTCGATGTCCCTGGTATGGTATCCCAGCCCATCCAACCCGGTGGCTCCACGAAACTTCTCTCTACCAATAAATCTCGGATAATGGAGAAAAAGATGGCCTAGGTCTGCCCAACATCTACACATATTTCGCAAGAAGTAAAGTTTTCACCAATTATGCCATGCAGTTAGCTCCTGTAACAACCGCACTTCAGGAGTACACCGTCATCAATAACCGCCTATGAGACGCCTCTCTACTGTTCCTACCCAAACAGATGCCACTTACAATATTATCTCGATAAGCGCTTTAGATAGCAACGTTCGCAGGTACTTCACCAATTTTTGGCATGCTGCGCGACAGTAGGACGATTACCTCTTCTACCTTTTGGTTTACCACCAAACCCACTAACTTTCTCGTTAGATACGCCTTCAATTCTGCACGGTGGGACCACAGGCTTGAGGCACTGCAAACTTGTTTTTATATTTCAAGCTACCTTTTGCTGATATTGAGGGGCTATTTAAAGGACTGTGCGCCGAACTACTAGACTCGAGAAGCGCGAAATTAAGGTCACATCGGGGACGGCTCAGGGATCGGTCCTTAGTCTGGTCTTTTGGAACGCCTTATACGATAGTCTTCTATAACTCGAGATGAATGATGAATCGCATCTGGTCGAATAAGCGGATGATGTTGCGGCACTGCTTACCTCACGCACGGTTGAGCAAGCTTAGCACATGTTGGGAATGGTGGAAAGCAGATGGATGGGAGTTTCCCACAGTCCTTCCTATTCAGGTTTTTGAAACCATGGTCGTGTCGAAACCAACGATGAAAGATGAGCTTGTTCGAGCAGATTTTTAATACCGCAGACAAGGCTGCAACTAGAATCTTTGCGATTTGCCAGTTGGTATCCGATGTGAGAGGCCCCTTATCCAGCAGGTGTCGTTGCTATTCTGTCTACCCTTCTTTACGGTTCCGAAGTATGGGCTGATTCTCTTAGTGAGGAGATATACTGCAGGGGCTTAGCGCTTGTACAAAAGCGGGAGACTATCGTTCTGTCTTTGAGCCAGGGGTAATGGTGATAACAGGAGCTATTTCGATCGATCTTCATGCTGCCAAGCGGAGGTTTACATACCTCTGAAAAGACGCGGAAAACAAGAAAGCTGTGCTGGTGAAGAGAGAGTCCGTACCCTTGGCGCATGATAGCTATTTTAGAAAAAAGAATCGAGGGGTAGATAGAACGCGCATCTCATCAAAAACGCGCGGCCGTGGTTCGATGGAAAGCATGGTAGGGTTGACTACTGCGTAACCCAATTGCTTAGCGGACATGAGTATTTTGAGTGTGCAGGTAAAATAATCGGGAAATAACAGTGGCCCGATTGCTGTTATTGCAAATGGATAATGTCTATCACATCTTTTTCTTCCGCCAAAGGTGGAAGCGCCATTACCTTTCGATGGAAGGTGTCAAGTGTCTCTGGAATTGAAGCCATGCTGCAGAGCCACGTTACACTCAAGGCATTCTTAAGGCGAAAAAGGAAGGGGGATGGGAGCGATGCCAGGGTAGCTGAGGCTCGCTGAACAACGGGTTTTACTCCTATACTGAATAGGCCTGGCCTGAGGTAATGTTTCAAACGGTTCCGAGTTTTACTCCTAGATGCTCCAAGAGGTGTTTCAGCTGGTAGTCGATCTCAGACAGGAGTCCGGCACTTTTCTACTATTTTAAAGGGTTGGAGTGTGATAGTCTATTTGTTGTTGATGTTCTAATTACCGAACCTGCTCTAGTACACGCAAAGCCTTTAAGTTCCCCCCATCCTGTCCACCTCGAAATAAGGCATTGTTTAGACAAGGGCTAATCAGTCTTTTTTCTTACTGTGTATAGTGGTCATAATTGAAATTGATTTTCTTTAGTTGTAGTGAATGTTTAGCCGTTTTTAATGGCGCCCAAACAAAAGGCAATGAGCTTCGAACTCCAAGACCGATTAACTCTTTCAAATCTAATATTATGACAAAGGCTCTGGTTGTTTCCACAAAAATTCCTCCATAAAAATATTTCGTGCCAGCCTCGTACAATGTACACGCCAAATGTAAACATCAAATTCAGGCCATATAAAAATCGATACCAAATATGGTGGGGGGCGTAAATCACTGACCCAAATACACAGGCAGTCATTAGTTAGATATTATCGTCTAGAGAAAATTAAGTGCCAAAATGGGGAATTCCCACTCTCCTGGGAAAAAAGTATTCTGGGAAATTTGAATATTACTTTTTTTTTGTTCCCACACCAACCATTTTCAGGATAAACAACGAGGAACAATGTGAAAAATGTCCGCTTCAATAGTTCCTGTTGTGCGTGACTGAAAAATAAGATTCGAAGATAACTTCGGTTTTGTAGCTGTCATGGAATTACATTATTAAGTGTTTCATTTATAGTCACGGAATCAGGTTTTAATTCAGAATATTTTAATGAAGATGACATGACAGTTGCGGGAGCTACAGTGTAGAGAGTTTTGGCATTGGACAACATTTTTCAAAGTCACTCCAGACCTTTTTGAAGATGCTGCGTGGTGGCTGGAATAAATTAAGTCCTGGCATATTTGGTATCAAATGTAAGGGTCCCTCTTATGCTGGTCAGTCGACACTAACCTCTGCCAATGTGGAATGCCATATATAAAAGAGACGAAGTTATGATAGTGGTATGCACTAAAAATATCGAGAGTAACCAAACGCTGACAAAACCCCTTTCTGGTAATTAATCGAAAAGTTCAGGATAACGCCATGTATGCTTGCGTTGAAACAAAGCCTGCTCCCCAAAGTCTTTTATTCACCGAATTTATATTAACATAGGTTTGTGCATACACAGACAACCCATATATAACCGGGCAAACAACCAACTTCCCTACCCACACACGATCTAGAAATTCAGCACCGAAAAGCTTGGGAATTAATCAGAAAAGGACTTCCATTAATTACATTCCATGTCGTGCGACAAATTTATTTATTCGTCCTGTGGGAATGCACACACGTGATATGATGAACAGTTTCGGAGCGGAAATTATGCCGGAATATTTAAATATGACAAGAAAACTGGGAAATTACTTTTCCTGCTGAAGCAATGTAAGCCTTATTAAGTGCACCCCAAAAATCATGTCTTCGGAAGGGCTTACCATTTAAATTTACTCCGGATGAATATTTTTCCCTTTCATGCGGGTAGGATATTGGGGAGATGTGAAATTTGAAATTGAAATGTCGACGAAGAGACGGGGAATCCCCAATCTTGAATTAAACAAAATGAATGAAGCCTCTAAAGTCAGTGATGGAACTGCGGTTAGTTTAGTTAAGTGACTTTCCTACTTTGACTCCGCTCTCACGGAAGAAGTCTTGAAAATCCTTTTAAGTTGATTTTTACGTTTTCCACTCCTGTGGAATGACTTTATCGCAACAAAGTTCCCCATTCATAGAGGCTCAAAAATACTATGCGAAATATATATCAACAGAGAAACGAAAATGGAAGACAATCTGCCAATCAATAACCGGAAAAGCATATCAACCGTCATTTCTGAGCTGTAGAGACGGACGTCAAGCTGGTGAAACTTCTGCGTCTATCGCGGTGATGTTAATTTTATGCAAATTCAATCCGACACAAAGAGGAAGAAAGTGAAAAATAAGAAAATGTCACAATTCAAGGAAGGGTGGGATGATGGGTGTCAGGAAGGAAATGTTTGTAGACGAAAATCCTAATTATTCAAAAAGTTTTAGCTTTTTGTTTAAAAGAGGATTCATAAAGAAGTTTTAGGAATAAATATTTATTGTTTTGAAAGTTTCAAAAGATTTGGGAGATAAGTTAATAAGGATCAGGAGAAAATCAAACATTGCGAATTCCTGAATTTTCAAAATTAATGGGCGTGGTATGCCGATAAGATATCCTTCGGCACAGTTTGAAGAGAAGATTTTATAGTTTGCAAAAACCTTTACAGCGAAAACCGAATAAACTTCTGGGTAAAATATCTAAGGAGGGTTGAAAAAGCGTTTGTTAGCCCGAACTCTTCCCGCGGGACCATAGTTCTGACCCTCTGTTGAGCTTCCGCTTCCTTAAGTCGCCACTGCATCCTTTTTACCGTCGAAACTACTGCGACCCACATTACATCTGATCCCATCATACAGCTTACCACGTTTTCCACCCTTAAACGGGATCCTAGCTCAGGCTTGAGGTTTCTCCTTGAGTTTTCAAATCTTAGACAAGCGAAGAAAATAATTGCACCCTCGCTTCTGTTAAATGTTAAGTTTTTTAGTAAAAACTAACTTTAAGGAAGTTGATTATGAACGCGCTATTCAACTAAAGGATATGTAGTGCTGAAACCGCTTTGTAAGTAGCGATAGATAGAGATATCAGAAACCTAATTACTTTCAAGCAAATTTCTTTTAGCACATGCCTGAATATGACTACAGCCGCCTAACATTGTAGTTCCAAGGTTCCACCATTATTATATTACCATGCTTCCAGCTTTTTTCCTTTTCCCAACAACCTCATTCCATTTTCTGTCTGTCATTATTATGAAGGTAATCAAATCTTCCGCAGCTCACATCTTTGGACATTCATTGTTCTGCTAGATACATTTTACGACTCCTTTTTCTCTCATTTCCAACTTGCAATTAGTTCCATAGCACAGGACTTAATTATTGCTCCTTCTCTGGTTTCTCGCTATCATACTTCCGATCATTATTTCTCAACGTTAGACAGACAATGGGTAGTAAATATGATTTTGCTGCAGGACCATGTTTTCCCTGGTTGGTCTATTTAGGAGCTGTTTATTTTCTAGGATTCTAGCACGTACAACCTTTTCCACTCTGAGTACAACAGAAAAATAGGATTACAATGGCTTATGGTTACGAAGCAACTATTTATGGAGTTTCAATTTGTACGGTGGAAAGGCATCCTTTCAGGAGAGCTTCATTAATAAAAATTTTATACTCTGTTCCTGGATTTCTCAAGGGGGTTGCACTACATTTTATTTAATCCTGTTAAGAATTTAGTACAATTGCTTCGATATAAGTGTTCTCCCTTGTCCTCTCCGTGATGCTAGCAGACATATCCTTGTAAACTATATGAATTTTTATATAGAATCAAAAAGGATACACTTAAAGTCGACTCTAAATTTGTTTCCTATTTTTATCTTTTCAGTGGGTGAGGAACATCTGCACCGTCACTTGGTTATTATGATATAATCAAAAACCTGGATGCACTCTTTCGTGGGATGTCCCGTAGCCATGGACAGTCATCCGCTAAAAAGTAAGGTATTCCGGGAATTTTGAAAAGGAAAAGAAAGAAAGAATTCCCTAAAAAGATTGAATTATGGATGGGATACAGAACAGGTAAGTTTAAGACAAATCAGATACGTTTTGTAGATTGCAGGAAATTGTTTGACATTTGTCTATATTCTAATATATTTTGAAACTCTCAGTTACGAAGTGCGCAACTGGTTTCCGAAATATCGTACTTGCAGCAAAATGAAATTTCATCTAATCGGAAGTGTTGATTTTTAGATACTTCCTATCCTGTTTGTCACTAAACTCACTATCCCTACTGTAAACACCCCAACAAAAAAACTACAATCTAACCCAGGTATAACGATTAAACACTACCAATTTCAAGGGTCTATTAATCCCAAAAGGATACAAAACAAATTGGACAGATGGCACACGAACATGGCCAGTCTGAACCTCCGCCGGAGAGCTGTCGATTAGAGTTTGAAGGCTTCATAAGATAATTAGAGATAATTTAGGGGCGTTTTTACATTAACATTCCATCTACGTGAGGTTCTTACCTGTGGAGATGTAGAGCCGTGCTTTTGAGTTATGGCGACTATCACCTGGACTGAAATTGAAATGAAAGGGTGCAAGCGATTTTCGAGACGTTCTGTGGTTCTTAGTAGCCGATGATTGAGTACCTGCAACTGCGTCCCTAAATTAAAACGTATTATCATATTTTATTAGCTATGATTGGGTTGCGAAACCGCAGGTTTGACCTTTTGTGGTTTTAGGGCTCAATTAAACAGAGAAGGAGGATTTAGTCTTAAAAAAAATGCAAATTTCCTGGTTCAAGAAGTTGGTCTTCAGCAAAAGTATTAAGGACCTTAGTCATGTAATTATTTCAAAAATACTTAACATTAATCCTCTTGTATTCTTCAAGTACTTACGGGAGAAGAGTGAAAGCAAGATGAATATATCATGCCCTTGACTTTGCCATAAGAAGGGTTCTTTGAATTCTTAAAGGGAGTCTTGCAAGTGGAACGATTTTAGGAATCATATGTGATTGTGGGTAAAATGTCAGTAGCGAGGATTCACGGCAGCGGTTCAGAGAGCAGTCAGAATAGACCAAAGACGTCCTAATGGGGCTGAGAAGACGAATAAGGCAACTTGTTAAATTTAAGCGCATTTGTATTATAATAATGATTGGACATTAAAGCACTTAACTGTTGTAGCTGGAAACCAGGAAGAGGGCACTTCAGATACGAAAGGTTATAGTGCCCTCCAGGGCGATGCAACAAATAGCCCGACTCCACTCTCGCGACACCTCGCAAGCCTACCAAGTTCAACTTTCGTAAGGCGAGCTTCGAAGGTCTGAACTCAGCCCTGGCAGCAATTAACTCTCCATTTACGTGTGACCATGCACTCAACACCTTCTGTATCATTTTATCTGATATTCTTCCTTGTTACGTCTCCTCCTCTCCTAAATGCTTACGCTCTTACCTTACTCTGGTTCACCACTGAAGTCCACAAAAAAAAAATGCGTCAAAAACACACTGCGAGGAAGAAGTTCCTGTCTTCTAGAAACTATGCTGACTTAGGTTTTCTTTTGCAAATCTCTGCGTTCCTCGGTCAAATTCTTAATACTTAAGTCCAGAGACGAATATTTGACCAGTGTTGAAGACTCACTAGGGCGCGGAAATCTCAAACCTTTCTGGTCCTACATTCCTACAACTCCCGCTGTCCTGCCCAGTTATCCCCTCCGTCCAAAAAATTTTCTGGGTCCTCAGCTAACTCCCCCAACTCTCTTGTGGTTTACTCTGCTGCTACTTTTCCTCAGTCTATGTTCTCCCTTCTTCCTCCGAATCCCTCCCCATAGTGGATGCCCCGCATCGCTTACCATTCTCCTTCTTACCCCTCCCCTTGTCGAGTACAATGGCTACGATAGTCTTCCAAACCTCTTTTCGTTCAAAACTGGTAAGTCCTATCCTATCTCTTATTTTCAACAAAAACCTTGAAGAGAATCATTTTTCCGGCTTGTGGAAAGAGGCCCTCATCCCCATACATAAAAGTGATGATCGTACGCTTGCCGAGAATTACCGTCCCATTTCCCTCTTCTTCTCCTGTTCCAAAATCCTGGAAAGATATGTCGGCGACTGATTTTCCGCCTACTTTGGCCACGACATAGTGAAGGAGCAACATGGCTTTGTTAAGCGTAGGTTCACTTCCTCCAACCTGCTTGACTTTAGCAACTTTGTCGCCAAATGTCTAAATTCACGGCAAGAAGTACATACTATTTACACTGATTTCGCTAAAGTCTTCGACACTGTAAATCGCAAGATACTTTTGTCCAAACTGTTGTCTCTAAGCTTTTCCATACCACTTTTTTTTGTGGCTTGCCTCTTACCTTTCCAATCGATCCTGCCCCGCTTCTTTTGATGGCTGCATTTCCCGCTCCTTCTTCTCCTTCTCTGGGGTCCCACAGCGATCTATTCTGGGCCCTTTGTTATTTTTTTTATTAACGACCGACCTAAAGAAGTCGTAAAGATCGGACGAGCGATTGGATGCATCACATGCCTTGGCGATGCATTATGACGCATGCAGAGCTCTTTCCGTGGGACCGCCTCCCTTAGTAGCTTCGCCTAGCGATACTTCCAAGCAGTTTCTTTCGTCCAGTACTTTTACAAACCAGCTTGTTGCCCCTCTCAGCTTTGGATATCCTCCTTCCCTGGCTTGCGACTCCCTCCTCAGTTCAATGATGATTGCTTGGTGATCGCTGCCGGTGTAGTCCTCGCTAACGTGCCAGGACACACCACGTACAAGTGTAAGGCTGACAAAGGTCAGGTCTACGATTGAGGAAGACCCTAGCATTTTACGTGCCTTACTGCCTTTTATATTAAGCGCTGGTGGAGATAGTCTTTGGCACTGGTGGAGATCGAAGAATTGAGAAGCTTCTCCTGAATAGGTCAATTTCTTTGTCTCGGAATACCTCCTGTGGTCGTCCCTCTTGGACAAATGCTGTGGGTGTCAAAATCGTCTTAGTCGAACAATGATCTCCTTTCGACCCATTATTTCTTGCCTTCGTAATTGATGTTTTTGGGTTTCGCTTGAACACCTATTTCTCCAGCTCAAAATCACTTGTGGCATTAAATGCCACGGTGCCCAGGTTCTCCAGCACAGAGGAATTGCGGACGAGGGATATCGACGGCTGGGAGCTCGCTTGCTTACTCCCAAAAGCTGCCGGTACTGGGACTCCGAGCCTCGCCACCGTAAGTTTCCTACTTCTCTCTTCTTCCATGTCGGTTTTATTTTCTGGGTTTCCTTCCCATAGCCATGTTGCTCCACGCACCTGAGGAGCAAACCTAGTGCATAGTGAAAAAGGAAAAGTACATGAACACATATTTACACGTCAACAGCTATGCCCCAATTCGCCAATCGGGGTCGCACCTGATGGGAGATCTGGCCATTCCTCACATGTCTGTCTGTCACACGCACCTACAACCATCAAATTTGGTGGAAAGGTGCGAACTGTGGACGCTCACGCATACAATGGGTTACATCATGCTACGTCGAATTTAATGGAGGTCCTCATACATACAAGTAAAAGAAAGAAATCCACAAAGCCTTTCATACCTGAAGCGCCAAGCTTCCGGTTCCCGACGTGTTTGTATTAACTTCCTTTGTGACAACTTCATCTATGTTTTTGCATTATACTTCCCAAAATTTTCTGTATTTTGGGCCTTATTTCTGCTTGTTCTTCCAAAGGCCTCCCTACTTTGCAAAGGAAACTTTCCGCCTTCTTGCCGAAGAACCGGTTCAGCTCCAGCATAAAGTTTTCCTTTGGAAGATCTTTGATTTGATTGAGGTCTTCTCCAAAGTTGACCAGCTCCGGGTTGTCTTTGACCTCATTGAGAATGTACATACTAGCTTTTTGGGAATGATAACTAGTTCCAGATATACTCTACTTTTATTTCTAGTTTTACGGGTTCATTTCAAGGAGTTGTCCCCCCTTGTAATCTGTAAAATCGAGGTTCATGTTGCTGGTTCTTGGTCGCTCTCTTTAGCTGCCTTAGTTTCTCCTTGACATTCGTTGCACTTTTTTTTCTCGCTGCTCTGGCCACTTGCCACTTTCCTCTCTGCGCCTCCATATTTAGGACTTTCTGGGAGCTCATCTAACTTCCATTGCAATAGCGAAATCTATTTAGGGTATGTGGTCTGACAAAACATATATACATACATACAGTGAATGGCACAATTTTGTGTCGAGTTTAGAGATGAATTTCCACTACATGAAAAAAGAGGGTGTTAAATTGTGTTTTCTCACAATATGGTCATGTTTGGTATCAAATGAAAGGCCTTGATTGGAACCTTTTGATGTTTGCTCAATTTTGATTGAGTTTTTAGAAATAGGAGAGCTAGGGCTTAAAACGTTTTAACTAGGAAGTGAAAATGTCTTTTTTTTCTCGTGTTGTTAGTTACGAAGTCACCGGCATATTTGGAGTGTCCAGTTTTCGGTCTTCTAAACAAAGTAAGCCATATCTTCTCCTTTTTGAAAGACTTAAATTTTCTGTTTCCTTTTATTTCACTTGGAACCATAGAAAAACGGATGGTTTTTGTTCCTTCTTTCACCAAGGGACTTTTAAATGCTATGCTTGCACTTGTTGTTGGGGAATGGGGCGATCCTAGGTATCTCCAGCACGACGATGACGAGTTATTATCCTGGAAAAGTTCATAGAGTCTACTCGTTTCATTTTTCCATATTAGGCAGGTCTTGAGGATTGTTCTTTGACGTTCAGATTGTGATTGTATTTGTCCCTGGCATTGACGGTCTCCATAGACCCTTACAAGAATTCCCTTAAGTAGACTTAGGGCTAGCCCTTGATATGAGCTTACCATTGACACAATACACAGATTCCCATTGAAAAGGAAAACTAGCAAAATCTTTTCTATAAATACAGAAGTACTTCAATTTCTTACACGCAACAAGAGGTCTCTGATTTATTGTCTCCCTTTTCTGTCAACACAAACCCTAAAAATATCACACGATCTCTCTTAAAAAAATGATTTTTCACACTAAATAAAATATTTGTCACACATTCTAATTATTTTCAAGTGGGTAAATGTACCCAAAATGCATGGATGCAACTTTGTATATGTGCCTGCTGGTGCTTGCCTTCAAGAATTTAGGGACTTATTTACTATGGGATTTTGGGAATGCATTAATTTTTGACTCAGGGCACTTTTGGATTATCACAAGATGTTTCAAATTAAGCCATTTTTTCCTCATCCAGAGCTGGGGATGATGTTCATTTACAAAGTATCGAAGACCATTATAACTCCCTGTAGATGGCTATCAGCCTTGAACCCCTTAGCTCTTCGGACTCAACAAAAATGATTGCTCTATTTATGAGGAACATGTGGCTGTTTGTAAACGAATGCTTACGAACTATTCCCCTCGTAATTCCAATCTCTCCTTTTTCATTTGAGCTGAACTGAAACATTAGCGTCTACTTCTCGAACACCCCTAAAGTACCTACTTCAGTTTTGAGCCTAATAATTCAAATCTCTAGGAGGGACAACCATCGTAAACTCCAAATAGACTGTACATTTCGAACCCTCCCTAAGTATACCCTCTTCAATATTTTTTCTCCTTCTCAGATTAATCTTTTTTCTTGAAGAATATGCCATGCGAGACCATATCGAATTTCTTTCTTCGTTACAACCAAAAACACAAAGAAACGTGAAGACCTCATAAACATCTGCTTGACGTGATAGGATCATAAGGGTCACGGCATATGACGTTTTCAGGAAGATTTTGAACTAAAGGTACTCAAAATACACTAAGGTGCACATGGCGTACACACCCCCGACTGGTTGTGAGTCGTGTGTTCAGTAGGAAAAAAAAATAAAGGAGAAAATTGAGGATTAGGACTAAGAATTCAGAAGTGATGGACGCTGAGTTACTGTTTAATTGGATTACGAGAGGGAATGTTGTGGTTTAATGACGGATGGCTTCTTTTTAAATGGACGATTTTCGAAATTTGCACTTTCATCCAACATGGAATAGACGGAAAAACAGATAACAAATAGGTTATCTCCGTTTCAAAATTAGGATTATCTTGGCCCCAAAATGTAAGATTTTAAAACCCCACTAGCCTCCCCCCACCCCCTGAGTTCTGAAAGACAAATTTTTTTTTAATCCGAAGCATCCAACCATTTGATGATTTCTGAAGTTCTGAATGTGTAAAGTACCCACAATTCAGTATCCTAGATGGCTAGGTAAAAGCTCCTCAACCAACACCTTTCGAAGTCATTAATTCAGCTCTTATCAAAAACAAATTCATTCCAAACGGATACCAAAATCATAAATCAATCCAGAAACATTCCTTTCAGTTCTTCCTGTTCTTTTCCACATTTCTTTCTTCTGGTTCTCCGTCCTTTCCTCCAAATAACGCAACTTCCCCGCTCCAATCCTCAACTACTTACCCTCATTTCCATATCAAGAAAACAATCCTTATTGTTCTTCGACAAAAACGGGAATAATCTCCTTCCCAGATCCTTACTCTACCGACAGCCTGAAAGTATAAAATAAGGTAAAAAACCAGAGTTGTTGCTGAGTCCTTCCTGTGTACCAAATGCCACACAGTCCTACGAAAGAAAGGGGCTAAAAAAGAAGAAAAACAGCCGAACAAATGAATATCACACTCAACATAAGTTACAATTGAGAGCACTATGGCAGCGGAAGTAGGAAAAAAGTCCTGGCAGGAAGGAAAAAATCGGAAAATGGAAAAGTTCACAAGTGTCATAAATTAAAGTTGAGGAACATCCCTCGGGAACGAAGTGCCTAAACAACAATATCCTGAACTACTGCAACGTAGTTTCGAGACGACTTCGACTTCACCATCCAGCGAGAGGGTGCTTTATGAGACGGTTGTGCTGATACAACCCTTCATTACTCGCCTTCATGACATGAAAGAAGTCAGAAAGTTCCCTATAATGAGTTCTCCTGTATGCATGCAACCGGTTGCATACGATATATCCTGAAGGGTAGGCTGGCGGTTAGTACCTTTGCCTGGCTTACAAGGTGGGATGCAGGCAAGGCTGTGCATTGTGTAGAGGAAGGTCGCGTGTTAAACGAACGTCAATCCTCACAAATGCGTGTTGCCTGTCAAATGATTGTTTTTATTCAATTTTTTTTTCAAGTTTAGTTGGTTTTCGTCATCCTTTTTACGTGGAATATTCAGAGGGGTCTATAGAGGCGGTGAATGCATGCGGTATAATAAAGTCAATTAAAATGTTGGGAAGAAATGAAGGATGTTTCTGATGACTTTACTCAGTAAGTTCGAGGGTTGATTATTTCTTGGTAATTGGGTGCAACAGAATTGGGGAAATAGAAGAACCTTCGCCTTTTGACTGTGTCAGAAGGAGGAAGAAGTAAGATCCTTAATCTATGCTTAAAACTACTGAATGAGGAAAAAATTAAGGCGGAGCAGTTCATTAGGTTCGTGGAAAGTTTAAAAAATGTGCATATTGTTGTATGAAAAAATGGTTAAGAGAGCGGAGGGGGTAGGGGTAATTCCCACAAGGCATTGAGTTTAGTTAGTTGGGCTATTAACACAAATGGTGACACACACCAGCGGATCAGAGTCTCTAGGTTTGATTTAGGGAAGACACAGTCCTCAGGTGTCAATATAGCGAAAAACAGTTTAAGGCTCTGGCTGGGGAAAAACAAGAAGGCTATATATTCAACCCCCTACGTATTCTTCGAAATTTTATGATGAAGAAAAATCATTGTGCATCTTCGACTTAAGTGACAGACTAGTCTGGATAAGATCGCAGGGACCGGAGGAGGACGGAACGTAACCAGGAAGAAGAATGCCACAGAAAATGATGAATAGAGAGGAGAGAGATCGACTAGCTAATTGTCGGCAAGGCTGAATTCATGTTTTCGAAATTGGCCTTATCAAAGAAAATCTAACAAACAAGCTTGCACTTAGTGATGCTTTTCTCCCCTTTGGAAGTTAATGGTCACATTTTCGAACTATTTTTTCGTACGATTTTGTGTTTTCCACCGTATTGACCCAGCAGGCAATATACCACACTTCAAGCCGACCATATATCACTCTTTTCCTACGTTTTTTTTAAGGATGGAGATGGAAATCTTAAGAAGACGCTGCTGCAACAGGTTACAGCAGTCCCACCGCTTTACGCATATCCCCACGGGACTGTAGTTTACACCTGTACGATTAATTCACGCGCTCGTTGCCCTTTTCGGGCTCGACCCAATTCCTGCAGCTTCGCCTGTATCGCACTTACTGTTGCGTTTACCACGCTTCAATTTGCTTCCGACCTCAGCTAGATTATGACGTCGTTTAACCTCCTCTTTCAATCGAGAATCTCGGACAATTAAGCATAACATGTTTTGAGTCCTTGGTTGCAGCAGCGCATTCAAGACAGTCTCGTCCAATCCGAAGCGATTCAAGTATATCTCTGTTAGGTGGTCATTCAGTTGGTGATGTTTGGATCGCGTTCGGTGATAACAATGTGATATTACACTTTAATATTACCCACTTTTGTGATAATGACATACATCACATACCCATCTCTAAAGCACAACGAACGCGTTCGACTATGGACATTCACGGATCTCTGACTTTAGTTGGCATTTTGGATACTTCTTGATGTTGCATTATGAGAATCTTTCCAGATTGGAAGAATTTGTGACTTACATTTCACAAAAAGATTCATTGCCTCCCCTACCAGAATGGTGGCTGGCGTTATTCATATGCTACAAGCCAAATATTATCTCCTTTTTTGCATCCAAAATCGCGGTAACCCGAATAGATGAGGTATTATTAGACATTCTAACTTAAAGAGGAACAACATACTTTGAACATATTCATAACATTTTCAGATGGTTACAGCCCCTTCAAATTCATCCTGCTGTAAGTTTTGTCAATTTTTAACAGCGCTTCAATTAATTTATTTATTAGCCTTTCACTGAGAGAGAGAATGTTTTTTTTCTCCCACGAGGACCTGCTTCGAACCTTGCTTGAATAAGGAAGTGACCCTTCTATAATACCTAGATCAAATATGTAATATTGAAACTAAACTTAAAAGAGCAAATCGACCTCTCTCTGTAATATTAATCTATTCAGCAACAAGTTCCATATCTGATATCAAAATCGAGCTCTTCTTCAAGTCCACTTAGTTAGCTGCATAATATACATGTGCCAATCCACGGTACCTTCTCAACTCCTCTTCTGTCCCTAAAAAATAACAAAAACGAACAAATAAATCCACAATAAGAACAACAAATTCCCCATAAGATTAAAAACAAATAAATGTCCAAGATACAAAATAAACAACGATAAAAGAAAATATATCTGAAATCCCTAAAAAGTCCAGCCGACCCATCATACCAAAAAGGGGTCCGCTGAAAAGATTAACCAAAAAATTGATTGCATCCTCAACTACCAGATGTCGTTTATTCCCAGGCACTAAATCATGAGAGTGTCCAATATGCGCACCGGCAGCGGTAAACCGGGCGAACTGACATTATTACAGCAGAACGAAGGAGGTGAACCAAAAAAAAAAAACACGAACGAAGATATCCATCTGAAAGAGCGTAATGCAAAGGATCAAAAGGAACAAAACAGCCATTGCACCCCGTACAAAGTTTAATGCGCGAAATTTGAAAGGGTTAAGGAAATATGAGAAGAGGGTTTCAGATGGAGGTCATTTTTGAAGTTGCAGGAATATTATAATGTAGAGAGGAGGATTCGTATCCTTTTATAGATCAAATTTCAAACTGTGCGGATGTTTTGACATGGTGGCTGAGATTATCAGTGATGCAATGGATGATGTACGGAAAGCAACAATATGCTGTTAATAAGAGAGTGTTCGTTTCCAACCCTTTTCACAGATTAATATCGTAGGACCTTCGGGGGAGATTTTAATTAGGTGAATGGATAGGAGCACCTTTCCCTAAAAATATTTATATAGATTGGTAAATAGCTAACATTCGTAATTAATTCAAGTCCGATGGTCAAGGGGTACCTGGCAAGGATTGGGCTTGTGTTGGAAGGGAAAGATTGTAATATTAGGTAGTTTGTGATATCAATGCATAATTGAGAGGTGCTTCACTCGGCTTGCTTTTTCTACTACCATCAGTGATTTTATAGGTCATCATATCCTCCCATTACCTTAATCTACCATTTAATGTTAATGTTATTCGCCAAGAAAGTTGAGAGAGTAATATGCTAACAGCTTAAGTTGCTTCTAAGGTTTTACTGGGGTAAGAAACCTTCTGGTTGGGGCTGAATCCCCACTATCTTCAATACTTGACTATAAAAGCAGAAGGAAGTTTATTCCCTGCGATTTATCATGACCATCAACAGTGCAACCGCAATCCGGTTTAGGACTGCCTTAAGAACTACAGACTTCCCGGTAGGTTAGAAACTAAAGCCGTCTCACTAGGCTAAACTCATAATACTAGACTTAGAGAGAGGTTTCTTTGAAATCGATTCCTGCAGCCTTCCTTAAGCCTGTCCTTTTATCTCTAAATATTCCCGTTGCAGTTCCTCTTCAATTATTTAATATGTCTATTTGCAGGTGCTGAATTGCTGGTTTCCTGGAGAACCCATATAGAATCCAAGTGTTAACAATGGTGAGTACCTTCAACGTTTTATCCATTTAGTTTCCTGATAGCTCTTCAACTCTGTTGCTCAACCTGTGAAAGATTCGCATCTACATACTTTATCAGCGTTTCCCAGTATACGGTTGTATCTTCAACTCGGTTACAAGTTGGTGGTGCTGCTTTCTGGGGCCTAATCTAAGTATTATCAATGTTTCAGGCATTTTCAGCTCAGGTCAAGAGCATCAAGAAGTCTTGAGTTGGCCCATGCACCTCAATGTTTTCCTCTATGATCAATTTGGCAAGTGGGGCGTGGATTTTCACTGTAATCAAGTCATCTAGCGGTTCGTTTTATGAATGGTGCTTGATTAACTCCGTTCCGGCGCTTTTTTTGAACCGTGGAAGAAGATTTCTTCTCCAAAGATTCTGTGGCATGTCAAGCATACAATTTGGCTGTTCCGTAGCTCGACTGGTATGTTGTCCTTCACGATATGCGCCCTCCAAATTGCAGGTATAAACGGAACAGGTTGTTTCATCGGCTTACAACATGAGTGTAAATTAGGCTAAATTGGGCTAAAGACGCATCGATTCAATGGGCTACCGGTCCCGATCAATAAATCTGAATGCAGAATTTGCAGACGGTCCACTAACGGTAGACATTGGATCTTACTTACCTAGTTCAAGACACTTTTTACTTGCAGCTAATCGTAATAGTCATCGTTAATGCCAGAAGAGCGGGGAGTTGGGTAAGCGTTTCATTTATAGTATTTGATTGTAACTCAGTGCTAATATGGAATTCATGATTAACTTTTAACTTTATCAACTTCAACAACAATTGAAATACGTTTCGTTCTCGTCGACTCTTTGGGTCCGGCTGTTTAGTTAAAAATTTCGAATATCGCTCAACCGCAGCACTCCGCCTCCAAATGAAACCAAGGGATTTCGGCAAGAAAACCCGTGGTGTGGTTTTTCGGGCGCTGAGTCTGACTGACAAACGTCAAAACAGACGTGGCGCTCGCTCTTCCTCCCTGAAAGACAGCTTGAGCCTGCCTTCGGCTTGTCTCCAACGTCTAGTTCGGGTGGCATCAGTCCTCGCCAGGACATGGGTGCAGAGGTCGTGGTCACTAGTTGGCGACTTCAATTTGGCAACGGCTTTCCAGTCCACCCTCTCCAAGACCGTCTCTGTTGTCAAGCATCAGTTGTAGATTCTCCCGGTTAAAAAAATTTGCATTTTTTAACGTTGAGAAGTAAGCCATGGTCAAGGAAGTGGTAAAAAATGCATTCGAGATTTGCCAACTGCTTGTACTCGGTGGATAAAGGGACCAGAACATCATTCAAGTAGACAGTGGGGAAGTCCCAAGTTTCGTAGTACAGAGTGGATGTTGGCACCGCATTGCACAGGACAAAAGTTGTCTGTGTGAACGCGAAGAGTCCAAAAAGGGTGCAGACTGCTGTCCTTGGAATATCTTCGGGAGGTACAGGGATTTGGTGGTATGTCTTGGTGAGATACAAGGTCTAGAAAACATGACAGTTTGGTAATATAATGCATAAAGCCTTTGAAGAGAGGAAAGTAGTAACGGCCCGGAGTTGTCTGAGCACTGCAGCGTCTGTAATTTCCACATTAGACTTGGGGACCAGACGAAGTGGAGATGGCCAACGGCTCTTGGACTGCTTTACATATACCCTGCTTAAGGACTGGTTTTCCCGCGTAAAAGCGAGCTTCTGGGTTGGTGAATGACGAAACCCTCACGAAGATTGGGGAGTCAGTAGTGCTGACGTGCTGAACATCATACTTAACAGGCTAGGAGATACTACACTCGGTAGTAATGTTGTAGTATGTATTGTATTTTTAGAGGAGTATGCGAATCAATAGATCGGCGACATCCTCAAAAATAGTGCAGAGACTGTTGTTCCTCGAGCGGGTTGAAGTTTTCCCTGACGACTTAGAAGAGGTGGTGCTGTCTATCAGGGAGCTATGCTACATATGTACCAGCAGCCAATAGTGATACAAAAAGGCACAGTATTGAGATGTTGATGTCCAATAAAATCAAGCGCCACGAGAAAGCCAAGACTCACATTTACTTTTCGTATATGTTTATAGGCGTCAACTTTGCTGACGCTAATTTTAGCTCTTGTAGAAATAATTTGTTGGGTCTGGTGACGGAGTGGACCGAGATCTCCGTGCCTGTGTCCATCTGAAAATTGCACCTACTTAGGTTATCGTATACCGTTAGGCTGCGCTTCGGGTGGACGTCGCCGTGCCCCCTGCAATGATACCAACACCCGCCGGATTACGATGCGGACCGCGGCGGGCGAATTTCCGAACACTCGTTTCTTGAAATGGATATTGAGCATGTTCTAGTCTGCCCTCTCGAATACATAGCATTCACGGCTGCTATCAGCTGCATTAGCCGGGAGAGCAAACATTTGTTCCCGCATTTCCGCCATCTTGATGGTCTCGCAAGACACCTCCACCGGGTGTACCACGTGACGACCGATAAAATAGGTTGTAGCAACCTACACCTCTAGGGAGCTGCCATGAACAGCTACTCAGTTGAAAAATCTCGAATATCGCTCCGCCATACTAAGATGAGTTTGGCTTTCATCTGGTAGAGTTTTCTCTTCCTGTCTCTGCTGCTATTGGCGTTTCGTGTTCCTCTGTGGAGTATAGGGGTTCCACACAATCTCAGTGTTCAATGAGACTGTGCTTCAGCTCCATTATCTTCTCACTTAATGACGTGAACGCGACAAACCTGCAGTAGCGAGATAGCTCCAAGACGAATACAAACATCCACGGCGACCGGGTAACCAGATCGAAATTCGGTCTCCCATCTCGACCACCACTCCTATCGGCTATTTCCTGTTCTAATTTTAGGTCTTGTGGAGGGCAACGTCTAAGGAAAAGATGAAGCCATTAATTAGAAGCCATTGTACTGTTCACTTATTGTTGAAAGAGCTTCGCTGATGAGTGTATTAATGATGTGATAAGCGTTTTGAACATGCTCTTCTAAGGACTTCTAGTTTATAAACAGCTTCTTACGAATGTTACAAACATTATTGTACATTTCCAGCCAATAAAACGTGCACACTAAGTTTTTCTTACAATACAGTTAAGTGGAATAACATTTGTTCACTTTTATTCTTCTTCAAATGAATGCAGATGTGACGTCGAAAAACAACGCTATTAGCAAACTGTGTACGTTCACTTCGCCACAGCATTCCGTTTCCAGCTGAAACCAAGAGTTACGGTGAGAAAACCCGCGGCGAGCTACTCAGCTGCGATCGATGTTAAAACGTCCGTTGCTTTCGCTCTTCCTACCAGAGCCATCTGCCTTCTGTAAGGAAGGGTTCAGCCAATCTAAAGAGACCGGCTTGGACTTTCTATTGACGTCCAAGTGCTTCCCACGCTCGAGGACCTTATATTGACCCACTATGGTGTCTGCAGCGACCTCTGAGTGGCAGTCCCCAGCAGAACATAAGTGCAGACTTCAAGCTCCCCAGTGATGTGGACCGTTGCCCGCGTGTGACGAGATGGCAGAAGCGACTTCAATCAGAGAACGGCCTCAAGTAGCAAGTGCAATAATTGGGTCTCTCCAAGCCCATCACTCTTGTCGAGAACCAGGTCACCAATGAATCGTAGATTCTTTCCGCACATCAAGGCTGCTAGCAAGCTCTTCTGCTGGAGACTAATCGGTTCATTGTCCAAATGCCAGGGTGCGCAAGATCCTTCCTCGAGCGAAACACTTTCTCACAGAAAGCGATCGGAATATATGTCCTATGTCCCTTTTCAGAGATCCCATAGCAAATAGAGAAAGGTGAGCCGAAAATGGGGAACTCCTTGAACTTGTATTTGGAGTCCAACTGCAGGCTCTGAAGAACTGCGACATCATTCTGGGCTACAGCAATTGCCGGAAACTCGACTGCGCTGGGATGTTGATCTCGGAAATCCGAGACAAAGCATCAGCGACTAAGCTGTCTTTACTGTCCAATGTAAATTGGCTGATGAAGGCTAAGTGTTGCTGAGGGAACGTTTTGTCGGGCTTCCGTCTTAAGACAAATGTTAGAGGCTTATGGTCAGTAAAAACGGTGAACGGCCAGCCTTCAAGGGATGCCCAGAGACGAGGCTAGTAATTCAGGAAAATATGCGCTATAATTCCTTTGAGCGGGATTCAACTGTTTGGGAAGAAACCCAAAGGTTGCTAGCTTTGTTTCGCCATCTGGTGAAGAGCAGCATCTACTGCGATGTCTGAGGCATCAACAAACATGGCTAGGCGTCTATCCTGTGGATGGGAATGCCAAAAGTGTAGTGTCTACCAGTTGCTGCTTGGTGTATTCAAACGCTTGGACGCTTCTTGGAGATCACACAATTTCCTGGGGTTCTTTGGTTTTAAGACCAGACAGAGAGGCTTTAAGTAAAGCCTGATAGTGAATGGTTTTGGGCAAGAAACGACGGTAGAAGTTTACCACACCCAAGGTCTTTGACCGACTTTAGCAGCGGATAACTAGTGGGTCGGGTGGTGTGCTGTCAATGGTGATGGAATAGCCTAGAAATTTAAGAATGTTCCAAATACTAGGGCTCGGTGGAAGATGCGACCAGAATGTCATCCAAAGGTACAAAACAGAAGTCCAAATTTTATTGTACAGAATGGATGAATCTTTGGAAGGTTTGCACCGCATTACACAGGAAAACAGTCATTCGTGTGAACTCGAAGAGTCCGAAAGGTGCACAAACTGCTTTTTTTGGAATATCTTCGGGATCTTCAGGGATTCGATCATAAGTCTTGGCAAGATCCAAGGTCGAGAAAACACAACAGTTTTTTAAATATTGCGCAAAGTCTTGGATGAGTGGAATGGGGTACTGGTCCGGAATTGTTGGAGCATTCAGGCGTCTCTAGCAAGGTCGCCATTCGCGGTTGAACTTGGGGACCCGATGGAGTGGAGGTGACCAACTGCTATTGGAAGGTCTGCATATACCTTGCTTAAATAGTTGTTTAAAATCTGAAATCTGCAATGGCGAGCTTCTGGGGTTTATTAAATTATGGACGGAAATCTCGAGCTAAGCGATGTGGGCTGCGATGCCATTTTTTGCAGAAACAACCTCGGATTTCTTCTAGTAGTTCATAGTGAGTTTTTCCTACATGCCTATCTACATTTTGCATATGGTGTCAATGGAAAATGAAAAATTGTGATTAGGTTGCTCATTTTCATGAAATTTTAGACGGCGCCCAATGTGGGGTACCATACAGCTTTCTTCTTTTTCTTCAGCCTTTGCCCCGTTTACAAGCGGGGTCGGCGCGTCGTGATCGGCTTCGTGAGGTGATAATTTTCCCCTCGATCATTCAACATCGCAATAAATAATCCATTAACCAATTATCTCGGGAAAATTCAGAGGATTTACTATTCAAACTTTCACACTGAGCCATTTCTCCGATAATCTGTTCTACCTTGAATCGCTTTACGTGGATACACATGCAAATTTGGTTAGGGGATTTCCAGTAAATCTGAAGATTCCCATCAGCGAAAACATATAAAAAATTGACTCAACCTGAATGTAGCATCTGCTACCATGTTCATGGATCTGATTGGATACCATATCTTGCATCCGCGTCGTTAACAAGAACACTGAAACAAAAGATGAACCTTGCAATATGCATATCAGGTACATATGCCAACTTACATATGGACAGATTCGTAGAGGTCCCTGTCTTCTTGGGCGATGATATTTACCTGCTCAGACCTGCAAACTTGATAATCAGACCTGGAGGTTTTGCTACCTCATCGCAGCGCTGTTATTTTCTGCGCATTGATTGTATGCACCACAGGTTCCCATCGGATAATACCAATGACCATCTGGTCCCAATATTAACCGAGGTAGATCGTTAAGTGGATTGAGTCCAATTTGGTAGATTCAGAGTCATTGGAGATTGAGGGGAGATGATTTATTTTGGTCTTGCGAAACAGACTTGGAACTATGTAATTCAATCTCTGGTAAAGTGGTAGATATTGAAGATGATGGCCTTGAGGGCTTGATTTTACCAATCTTATGATTACAGAAAAGATGCTAAATTACACGAAAATTCATTGAATTACTCAGTCATATCTGTTCTTTTGGGTTTCGTTTGTGCCCTTAAGAGCCCTTCATTCGTTTCTCTAATCTAAAGGCTGACAAAGCTCCAACTCATCCAACGTCAATTCAGCCATCCCAGTACTAACAAAACCCATTTTCAGGACATCTACCACTTCCCCCTTCTTAGAAAATTCACCTCATAAATTGGCATAGAATGTCAAAAGCCTCAATGGCATCTTAACACATTATTTCCTTTTATCCAATTTGAGTTGGCTTTTCTAATCAAATTTGCGGGAAATTCGCACCAGAGTACATGGGAACATTAAATGTATTGTCTTCCGGCTTAGTATTTACTCCGGGGCTGACTTTTATACGCTAACGAGCAAAGGAGCAGCTACTCAAAAGTACTGACATCGTTCTTCGCCTGGGAGCCAAGGAGTCTTAGTCGAAAGAGGAAGTTCTTAGAAAAACGATTTTCTTGACTGCAAGGCAACCACGCGTCATAACATCATTAAAATACAAATTAGCTGGAGTTTTATTTTCTTTTTGCTCTAGTCACTAGGAGAAGAAGGATCTACATTGAGTAAGGAGTTTGAGTTGCCAACACCATTAGAAGTCCTGGACAAAGTCGGTATTTGCAGTTTTAATTGAACCACTCCTGGTGGACCCCTACATGTCTATGCAATCAAAACACTCAACCAGCCTCCGAGATTTTGAAAAACAGTCCCTCCAAAGGACTCCCATTATGTCTTAAACCAATCGCTCCCACCCCAACCAAGTCGGTAATACTTCCCCTAACACCATCATGGTTCTCCCTTAAAAGCATCTAATACCGAAGGCTACTTGCAAATTCATGAGCTTTGGTGCGTCACTAGAATTTGCTTTAGGATTTCCCATTTAGATGGGTAAGTGGTAGATCCTTAAAAGGTCGCATTAAAATTTAAATTAGCATTAAAAAGCAGTTTATCTTTGTTTCCTCACTCACTCAAATGTCAGTTGCTTACGCAACACATCCTGAGCACCGTTTTCCTGGTGTTTATCTTATTTGCAAAAGAAGGAAATATTTTTTGAGTTTTCAAGTGTTTGTGTGTTAAAATGACTTGTTAAGGGTGAAAGGTAGTGGCAATGACCGACCACAAGGATTTGAGTGACAAGCATTGGAAGCTGGTGAAATTAAAGCTTTGGAAGTATTTCATAAGCATATGCTTCATTACGAAACTTAGCTAGAAATATTGTAGCCAGTACAGCAAAGCATAGACAAAGGATACACCTGCATTTCAGCTACATAATATAACTTTGCGGCTACAAACAGGGATGACCAGGATTATATATAGTTCCATAGTTTAATATGGAAGTGCCTTTTCACAGAAGTGCCTATGAAATCAGATTAGGTCATGCTAGGACAATAAAGTTGTCAAGAACCACGGTGCAGCGCTGAAACGATAACTACTGCTCTTTAGGTAACCACAAGAAGCATTTTTATTATTATTCTGTTAAGGGAGGGACACTACGTCTTAAATGCACTATTGTGCCCCCTAACTGGTGAGTCTATAGCCGTCAGCAATTTTAATATATTTCCTATTTCAAAGTATCTCAACTTAGCATCTGCTACTAAGTATTCTCACAGATACCTCGACCTACTTTGCATAAGTGCACTGTTCCAGAACGTGCATGAAGCGTGACACTCCATACAGAACCTGTAGGCAGGGCCCGTAGATATCCCTAGTTTTCTTAGGTGATAGTTTAGCCGGCAGTGACCAGCGGTACTCCCACTGTGGACCGGGGGTTCCTCTTGGTGAGGCTTAAACAGTCCTTTAAATGTTTGGATTTATATCATTTCCAATGTCACAGCCATAAACTGGTTTTCGATTCCACAGAAGAGTTCGCTCACTGCCTCATTGCCTTCTAACCCAACATGGTTGGCACCCAAAGTTTTGAGATCTTATTGTGCGACCCGATCATGTTTAGTTTTGTCAAGGCATTCCCATTTGGAATTTGGAATTCACCTGGTCGAACCTAAGTGCCTTAATAGCCGCATCGGTGTTGATTAGAATAGCAATATTCTGCCCCTATAGTTCCTTTCAAGGTTTAAGGAGGCACATCTGTCTGTAGCGTATATTTCCGCCTGAAATATGCTGGTAAGCATTACCCAATAGTTTCAGAGTGCAGTTCCCTGGGATCAATGACCAGCGCCTGCTCCCTCTGCCGTAAGGTGTACCAGATAATTTTTAAGTTTAAATTTAGCCGTTTGTCAATTTTACGCTCTTTCAGTTTGCCCTGTTACTCCGTGGTTCAAACTTCTTATCGAAGTGGAACCTCGTTGTCCTGTTATCCCTTGGTATCAGCCATTCAGGATGCCGCCTAGAAAGAATATCAAATTTGCTTTGATTTAGGTAGCTCCTCGCCTCATTTATACTCCTGGAAATTTCGAATAAGATCTTCCTTGCCCTACACCTACCTTGCCTAGATACAGATCTGCAGAGAGAGAGGAATTAATACAAAAGGGACCTCATTGCCATACGCAGCAGTGATATTTCTTTAGTTTTTATAGCATCCCATAATACATCCGTCAGCTGACACAGAGTAGTTTCGGTTGACCGTCCTGCAAAATAAGTGTGTTGATCCTCTTCATCGTTTTGAATGCGAACAATGTTAGGCAAATTGATCTGAAAGATTTCGGGTGAAAAGGATCCTTTTACTCGCTTTCCGAATAAAGACCAATTTTGCCCGCGTTTATGTACATCCCAAAGCTTCACTGTCCCTTACCACCCTTAGAGAAGATTCTAAGATAATTTCTAGGCCTTTGTCTATAGTGTTGCATAGCCTGGCTGCTTCTGTGGTTTGCTCTGTCCCTTCACAGAATTGCCTGAAGCTGTTTCGTTTTGTTTCCGTAATGGCCTTACTATCTTGCCAACTAACAGTACGTCAGGCTTGTTATGTACAGTTTGGTGATCAGTCAGAACTTGCCGGTCCCAATACATGCTGTAAGCAGAATTGTCAAGTACTGTAAACCGGACATGTTTCCGTGATCAACCCATGCCTGTATGCAAGGTTTTGATGGATGACCTTCCATACAGCATTATGCCTGGTGATGTATTGCACTGGTGCCATAACAGTGCAGTCAGAAATGAGATGGTTCAACGTCTCTAGCGCCGAACCACACATTCTGCACTGGTCGTTTTCCACTCGTTCTTTCATGATGAGCTTTTTATAAGCTCGGGTGGCGACCACGGCCACGCCCTTAGATGAACACACTGATAAGATGGTGTACCACCCTTCCATGACTCCCGCCAAAAACTTTATTATTTTCTGATCAACGCGATACAGGCGTAGGACATTGATTAGAATTTGTAGAGGGTTGGTAACAACGTAATCAGTCTTGTATCTGCGGGATCTTGCACCGTGTCCTTTTTGGGGATAAGGTAGGTAATTCCCGCAATGAGGAAGAGTGGAAATTCCTCCTATTTATGGCTCGTCGAACTTCCTCTTCGGTACCATCCGCATGCCAGGTGTAGTGGCATGGCGAGTGCTTTCGGCGGTGATCCACAAAGTATGCTCAGCGTGCTGAGCGGGTAACCCCTAAAGTCCACCTAAATACTCTTTCCCTTCCGTCACCGAAAACTATACTGTCTGAACTCTCTGTTGGGATTCGTTGAGTGATCTGAAAAAGCTCCGCAGGTTCCTTGCGTATGTTGCATTCTGGACACGTCTGGAGTGACTTTCCCCATACCGTTGGGACCGACTGCATATAACAGAAAGTTTCTGCTTTACCGTGTCTAGAATTTCAACTAAAGATGTTTCACTGGGGATGGCATAGTTTAGGTAAACCCTCTACACTTTATTTTTACCATGATACACAAGTGATTGTAGTTGCTGCAGCGTCATATCAGCACACAGTTGAGATGCAATCTCGTCATTGATTTGAGATAGAATTCCCGGAGTTGCTGGAGATGCATAGAGCCTGGGAATACTTGGTTTATGCAAAGGATTCATTTCCGAGAATTCTATACACGTTGTTTGGAATTCGTCCCGAACCTCAGCAGGGATTTCAGCTGGACGGTGAAGAAGAGTGCTTCGGCGAATGGTGAAACTGCCTGCACTGCAGCGTGGTGTTGTTGATGCCGCCGGCTCTGCTCCCATCGATTCTCGGTCACCAGTTTCCACGCTGACCGCAAGTTGAACACGCTCCCTGATGATGGCCGGGATTGTGTTGCTGCGATTTATAAAGCGGGAATTGCAGGAAACGCTCGACGAATCTCTGGTGCAACAAGGGGCGGTAATATGTTGTAACTGCCCTCGCCGTTATTTTGTTGTAGGAACGGATAATGAAGAGGTTCATTTCTTCCGTCCATTTCACCCGCTGCCTACGCGAACCTGCTGAAGTGGTCGACACAGATTGTGATGAAACAGCTAAAACAGGCGGAGCAATGCTCCTTGTCGTCGTGGCAACTAGATTTGGAACCACCCCACAACTAAGGGTTTCGATGTCGTGCTGTCTATTACGGGAGCCCGACCCTGTCACCAAGTCAGACGACTACCACGGGTTATCAGTACCTGACCTCAGGTTTCTCCTTCTTCTCATTAGATGGATTTGCATTTTATCCTAACCTTCCTTACCTACCCCCTGAGACGTTGCGGTGGTGTAGGCTGAAGGCATCAATCTCTCCTCCTTTCACAATCGGGCTTGGGACCGGCTACGGCTATTATTATTATCCTAGAATATTGTATACAAAGGCACATTGCACCAAGAATTCCTTGCAACGTCGGGGGTACTAGGACACAGGGACGATGAATCGATTGTGATTTCTGAAAAGTAGAAATAGGATCTTGAGGTCTAGAGAGCATGAATCTGCCGGAATTGTCAAGGAATAGTTGAAGGCAAAGCTATGGAACTAGTAGCCCTGAAGATATAGCGAGATCATCACTGAGTACGCTGTTTACAGAAATGGGTCAATTCCTAGTCTTTGGTCAGCCAATTCCAAGCAATAAAATTGGGGAAGAAGGTATCTAATTTATAAAAGATGACTACGATTTCGTCCAGTGCAGAGGCAACTTATCAGATGCTACCTCTGCCTCTAGCCTGGGAGCAGCCTGGCCAAAGTGGTTAGCAGATGTAGTTCGCTCCCTTTGGCATGGATATAAATTATATCCAGGACATCCGTCGACCGGAGTTGAAATATTTCTTGTTTGGATTGGCGGGATCCCTGAATCTGTCACGCTGTTCCCAGGGTAGAAGCAGAGGCAATGTCTGATCAGTTGCCTCTGGTGTGGACGAAACCGTAGTCGTCTTTTAAAAAATGTTTAACTTTGGATGTAAGCCCAAAACTTGGATCCCATGGACCAGAAAAGTGAGATGCAATTTGTCCCCATTTGATCTGGTCCGCCATCAAGTGGATGGCGGATTCAGGGCGCCCCCCACTCCAAACAAGGAAGACCTATTCAAGTTACCATTGGCATCGAATTAACTCCTCTACAGGGTAGAGGTGTATCTATTAAAAGGGATTAAATACTGGATACTGCCAGTGCCAGATCACAGAGCGCTGAAATATTCAGGTCGGACTCGTTCGTTGTGACTGATTTTGGACGTCATGCGTCCTTAATAGTTTTTTGAGGTTTAGATAGGATTCTGTTCTAACAGTAATATTACAAAGTCTACATCCTTCACAGAGGAGGATTCATCTTCCTCTTGGGGAATTATGAGAATCTATTGGTCTTTTCCTCTGAAGGTGGTACGTCAGCTGTCGGCATCAAAACCTCTCTGAACTTCACTTCTTAAATAATATGAAATAAACTACAAACGTTTCCTCTGGTTCAAAGATTGTTGGATGAACTCTAAGCCCGTTACTTCTAGCATTTCTTAGAAAATCCATATAAACCCCAGCCTCCTTCCAAATCTCGATTCCAATTAAAAACCAATTTCAGTATAAGTAATTTTAAATGAAATCTAAATTAAAATGATCTTCCGACAACCAAGTTCCAACTGCAAAAGTCGTGACTTTAAACCATCATTCACCCTCGTTGTTTCAGCTAAATTCCAATGGATTGTACGCCGGGAACACTAGTCACCACCAAGTCGTCATTATAAACGACGTAAGTCCTTAATCTTTCGCGACAGAAACGTGAAAAATACGAAATATGAACATTTGTACGCCACCTCGAAAACTCAACCCTCAACCCCCTTTTCATTCCTTTAAAGTGATGACATTTGAGCTTTCGATTACTTTTACGTACCCCCCTTTGCGTACGACATTGTTTACGATAGTATCCTGTGCTGCACAGACAGGAGCAAATACACGCAACCCGGCAATTTCCTTCCATTGAACGTCTTGGAAAATCAACAATACAACAATGTGGGACAGAAAGAAATGAGGAAAAATTTACTGGGACTCATATTAAAGTGACGACGTTACACAGGACTCTGTATAATGCTTGGTAGCAAGCAGGTTTTACCGTAGGCGCTTTGTTTTCATCATTTCGTCAGGGGTTGTTGCCTTTTGATGTTCTGAAGGTGTGTGCTCATTGCGAAGTGCGTGGTTGGTTATTTAGCATGGAAAACTCACCTTTAATACTAATCTACTACGTCGTGGGTATATGTTGGGTATAAGACGGTGAGATTATTGCCTAGAATTCAATTTCTTTGTATAAGGACTTGAGGAATACCGCGTAGAGGGAGCAGCACGGTGTTTAGGTGTTCCACATACATATTTCGTCGAAAATAAATGTTATCAAACCCCTTTGCTATGTCGGCCAACATTAGAAAGATTCATTCATTCAAACCTGAATCCTTTCTTCTGCTGACTTTATGAGAAGTTCCCCGGAACAGGCCCTCTCCTTGAAGAAAAAAACTGAACAAGGAAAAAACCGTATGTGTATAGGCCACTTAGAATGTAAAGGACTATCTCACCCTGTAAGCAATACAGCGAGGGTGTACGAGTAAATCACATTTTTGGGGCTTAGTTTCAGTTAATCCTAACAAACGATGCTTCACGCAATTTACCTGAGACGATTATGTCCTTGACGATATAGGATGCTGACATTGAGGGGCTGAATGTGTGATACTCATTATAAGGATGATCTTCTTCCTTCAATTTTATGGATGAAACATATATTGCATGAATTCCTTAAAGTAGGAGTTTCCAGGATGTTTTTCTTTGCTAGAAAGTAAGCTTAGGGAGTCTTGATTACTTTTATCCTTTACTCCTTGATGGAGGCCGACTCGTCTATACTTCCATCGTAATAAAGTGGGTTTTCGTGCAAAATTCATCGTTCATTCGATATTATTTGGGAGAGCAATGACACCTAGTCACTTAGGTTTTCTAGGGAGGAGTCCTGAAAGCGCTACCGAGTTACATAATTGTATATATATGTATACACAGAGTTCATTCATATTCATATTTCATATTTCATGTTTGATTATTATGTCACTTTCCTCGTGAGTAACCTTGGGAAACCTTCTCGCTTCCGGTTCCCTCATGGAGCAAATACAGATTGTTGCGACCCGTAATCACCAGAAAATGAAACTCTACTTGAAAAAAAGAGCCTCAAAAAATATTCTGCCTATTTTACTCCTTTTTAATGGACATCTCTACAGAAATAAACCCAGAAACATACCGAAGTCTCCGGTATATTCCTGAGTATAGGACATTCACCCAGTCCCAGTTTTCAATTTTACTATCATCACACTTAATCTTGTGTAAGTGATAAGCTGTTGTAACAGAACAAAGACGACCGGGGCGGGGGGGAATTCCTTTCACCAACTTGAGGGGAGAGGAGGAAGGGAACTATCAGTGCAAGGAATCTAGCCATCTAGCTCATCTAGCTCTTTCTTCTTTGCAACAAGAAGAACCCGAGCGTGTGCTGGGCATCGTCTACAACAACATTGCAAAACACACAATCCGGAAATCTTGCCTTTCCAATCTTGGGCAAGTAACACTGAAAACCTTCATGATCACTTAAGAACTGGGTAAGAAAATAGTCAGTCTCACCATACTCTCGATTCAGCCATGCACCTAAGTTGCCAATGCGCCGCGCGGTCGATCTGCCTCTAGTTTCATTGCGCCAAGAGTCATCTAGGTTGCGTTGCTGTTCTCCACAAGCAACCATTTCCCTTGGCTCTTCTCCCTTGCGCTTGTATATGGCTTGACGCTCCTTAGTAAGAAGGGCAACCGGGATCACTCCCGCGGTCACCATCACGGCCGATTCAGAGTCAATGCGGTACACAGCCGCCACCCACAGAGCTCGATATACCTCCTTGCTAAGAGCATCAGCCTATACCTCTGTGTCATAGAACAGGCCAGAAGACGTCGTCTGCTAGAAGTAGGACCCCCAATGTTTGCCATTAGCCTACTTAACGCCAAAACTCCAGCTACAGCCTTGGTCGCTGCTGCTTTGATTTGTGCAAAAAAGCTCATCTTTGAGTCAAAAGTCAGTCCAAGGTACTTTTGTCTCGATTATCGACTCTCTGAACGATATAGGACGCAGGGTCGAAATTCTCTTTTTAGTCATAAACACTTCTTCGGTTCCTTCCAGTGCAAGGTGGAAACCATGAGCATTCATCCATCCATTTACCCGTCGCATCAATATGACAAGTCCGCTTTGCACCTATTGGACAGGGCGTCCAGCAACAAGCGCCGCGACATCATCTGCATAAACGACTAGGTGCGACTCTTCTGGCATGTCGAGATCTCCGGCCCTAGGATGCATCTCTGCACTACCCCCGACGTAACCTCCATCCTCCTATGATCCTCTAACGTTTCATAGAGCAGGAAGGGGTTCTTCGGATGGTCCTTCAATATTCATAAGAGATTGTTCGGCACGTGGAAAGTATTGTCTAGTGTGCCTAGAATGTCTTTCCATCTTACGGAATTAAAGGTGTTTCTGACGTCAAGCGTTACGAGCAGCACCACCCGTCGAGTTCGGCGGCTATGTGCCTCCGCTCGACGAACGGCATCTATGACTTGCATGACAGCATCAACTGTGTATCTCCCTGCTCTAAAACCGAACTGCCGAGGATAAGTCTCCGGCAGCGCGTATCGCTTCAGCGAGTCTACTTCTGATGAACTTTTCGAGCAATTTCCCAGCAGTGCCAAGCACAAAAAGTGGGCGGTATGAAAACCACAACTCAGGGCCGCCTTTCCCCTTGCCGATCAGTGCAAGCCTCGCCACCTTCCAACGGGAAGGGAAAATGCCCTCTTTCAGGGAAGCATTGAATGCGCCGGGCAGTAGGTCTGGTCGATGTTGGAATAACAGTTTGTATACCTCTGCTGAAATACCATCGGGTCCTGGCGCCTTCTTATTTTTCACAGAGGGGACTGGCTGTTCCAACACTTTTCTAGAGAAAAGTAGACAGCCCTCGGTGCAGAGCCCCGATTTTTCTGGTTACCAGCTTGTAAGCGAGTCCCCGCGGGCCCCCATTCACCTCGTGGACCAGATCCTGTCAGCAGCGAGTTCTGTTTCTGTTTATTGGGTCGCGGAGTCTCCTTTTGGCTGATGTGTACTCTGCCATTTTGGTACATGCCCACTTCCGGTCGTTTCGATGTTGTGTTAAGCGGCGAAGTCTGTGACACTCCTTCCGGAGCTCTGCAATTTCCGACGTCCACCAACACATAGACGGTTTGCCACATCTCGATGCCCCCAAAAAGTTTCGACAGACCTCCCTGTGTTCACCTTTGCAACGTTCCGTGCACAGAAAGAAGGCCGGGGTGGCTCACACCGAGAGTTTATGTCAACCATTACGGAGGTATTGTATTGATGGTCGCTTGCCGAGAAGTCTTCGAGAACCTGCAGCCGTCCACCAGCGATACGGTGGTTACGTTGCAGCCTGGGCGCCGGGACGTTGAGGTGGATTCGGTGTTTAAGACTGCCAGTCCTGTTCTCGCCGCCATTTCGAGAATTCATTTCCCTCTGGAGTCTGGGTGAGGCATGCTCCATTCAAGTGCCCTTGCTTTGAAGTCGTCCCTGACCAAGAGGCTTTATAGCCTGCCTCACCGCATTTGCGGCATTCTGCCCTTCTGTCAGGTCCCCGACAGGTTGCAGCTGTGTGCTAATCCGGATATTGGTTACTTCCGGATATTCGCGTTTGATGGCCTCTTCTACCTCGTTCTTCTCTGTGAGGTAGCTAAGGTCTCGGATTTCCAAAGAGCACGTGGGTTCCAGGCTAGAAACCAAAGCTTTCACTCCCAAGAACCCCTTGGCTGCTTCACAGAAGGTAACATTATTTTGTTGTTATTATTTGTTGTCCTCGGGCCTAAATCGACTGGGTTTCCACCACCCTTCATTTTTCGAATGGAAGACATTTCTGCTCCACTTCGGGCTTGATAGTATCGTGCACGGCCGCCTATAGTCCTTTTTCTGGTTTTTACGGATTTTGTACTTGGTGGGAGTTGATCGAAATTTTTCGCAATAGATGATCCTAGGTGAAAAGTTTTCAACATATTAAGCTCAATCAAAGCTATCAGCTTATACGGCTTATAAATCGAAGAACTATTCAAGAATAACCCGGTATCCTGACACAACTTCTTAATTAATCATAATTCCGCGCTTCGAGAAACAATAACATCGTAAAACTAATACATATAATTTATTCATGCCAACTGCATCATCACATTGTCTTAAGATGGCTACAATGTTAGTACTCCATTATGGCATAAACTATGCAAAATCCTAGACTGCAAATTCTAGGCAACCACAATTCCACAAACTCCACATATGCCCTGTACACCCAAATCCCCCATCCTTGATGAAATTATTTTGCTCTTAGAGGATAACGCGAGCTACGAATAGTGTACTTATCACCCGCCAAGGAAATTGTGGTGTCATATGCAGACATAGGAAGTAGCAAGGACTCATTTGACAGGTAATGCAAGAGGACTAGGAACCTTTTCAGCTAGTTTTCGAGGATATTTCGCATGGGTGTCTGGTCTGATTCCTACTAGCTGACATTTCACTTTTCACCACGTTGGAATTGTAATCATCAAAGGATGTCAAGATGATGTCCTGAATGAATGTAAAGTTTTCAAGGCGAGACTCGGCACTATCTGAAATGTGTTATGTTCATTGTGAGCGTTGTGTGACTGTTTATTATGATAGTTCTGACAGTGTGACTTTTGGAATGCTAGGAAACCACAAGGGTTTAGGTTATTCAACTAGGAATTGGCGGAATGTTTGTGGTAGATATAAAGGGGTTAGGGAAGCAGGAACAAATAAGGAGAGGAGGACGTTGATAAAGGCAAGAGACAAGCCATGAAACAAGTGATATGGGAACACTGAGGCAGGAAAGGTAATCTCAGCAAGAGTTCGATCGCCAGTTTTGTCAATGGCTATGATGAAAACCTCTTTCTACAGGCTAGGAAAATGGCTTACTTCGAAGCTCTTATTGGAAATAATGAAGAGTGGAAGAGAAAGAATTGACCAGTCTCAATTCCAAAGGGGGTAGAGGACCGCCGTGACAGCTTTGGCGTCAAAGTTACCAATGAGGTCCTCGACAAGGAAAGGGGTAAGGTGGAGAATGGCAGGAGATACGAACAAGGCTGAATTGACTAGCGGGAGAGAAAAGAAGGGAGGAGAGGGAACATAGAATGAGAAAAAGTAGCGACATAATAAATCACAAGATAGTTGGGGTAAGTTCACAGAGGAGGCAGAGAATTTAATGAAAGGAGGAGATAGCTGGGCGGGATTGCAGGAATTGTGAATATTACAACAGAGTGGTTTGAGGTTTTCGCATTTCAGTGAAACTTCAGCTTTGGCCAAATATTGCTTACTGGGCATACATATCAAGGATTTGTCCAAGGAACGCAAAATGTTGACAAAACAACGAAGTCAGTATGAGGGACTTGGGGAAGGCAACGTACAGGAAGGTTAGAGAAGACGCTTAAATTTTGATAAAAAAAGTCTTAAATTATGAAAATCATTCAAGTTCGGAAAGGCAAGAGGATGGGCTTGGAAGCTCTGATTTCCCTGATCCTCTCGTAAGGCTTGACGAACGCGGAAAAAATTAAGATTCGGAGACAGCGTCGAAGTCGTGGGTATATGTCACTTCGAAGTAAGCGATCACTCGTTCCGGGGGCCATCCTTCTTCAGCTTCACACATGAGGGAGTTGACTATGTTGAATTAGCCTTGCTTCTGATGCAAACTAGAATATCGACCAGAATAAGTAATGGAGTAAGCTAGCGTCGACACGAACAACTGCTTTGGTGGCGAGGCAACGTTCAGCAGGGGACCGCTGGAGCGCAGCCAATGCAGGGAACGTGGAAGACGATTGTTGAGGATGATTTGGTTTGAAGGGTCTTCGAAATGGTGCATGGCAGACAAAGACGGATGACTAGTCGTCCGGGGCGGATTAGGTATGGCGCCAGTAATGTTAGCCGATTAAACAGGAGCTTAAGGAACCAGATTAGAACGAGAACTTTGAAGCTGCATGCAGAATATGTTGAAGGTTCGATGTGCGTTGCGGCAATTGTTTACTAAACACTGCTATGTTACCAAATTAGAAATTAGAACTTCGATCAAAATCGCCAACCCTTAACAACACCGATTGCTTCGCATGTCTTTAACTCAGCATCTTCGAAATGCGAAATGCGTCGGCGTAACCCAGCACCGCTTCCTTCGCAACATTAACATTAAGAACATCGTTGAATGTTACATGATGCTCCACGGTAGTAGGCCCACTGCAGAACCCATTGGGGCACCCCGGACACAGCGTGCTCCTGGGGTCCGTCATTGGTGTTGCAGAGCGCCCGTTCTTGTAAATATATTAGTAACTGACAATAGCTGCGAGATAGGCGGGAATACCAATCTTCGCCAGAGATTCCTATGTAAGGTTCCAATTGGCCGTTATATCCAGAGGTCGCTAAAAGTTGTCAGTGCCCTCCTCTTGCTGGGGAAATAACTCCTGGACGGATTTTAACAATACGGTGAGGCGCTTCCGAATAGAGCTCTTTAAAGCATTCTCTCTTGCTTCGTTGGATGGCCAGCTTGAGGGTTCTGTTGTCTTCTTTATAGGCACGCTCTTTTTGCCCCTGATCGATTCAGCCCACCGGCCTCAGAGCCAATCTTCTGGTGCGGTGACAGGCTGACCTCTTTACTCTTTCACCAGTTGTCTAGTCTTCTACTAGGGAATGAGCACCTCTTAGGCATGGACGCGTTACATGCCTTGGCGATTTATTGTGCCGCATGCACAGCTCTTTTCGTAGAAGTGTTTGCTTTATTAGGTCGGAATAACCACATCTCTATGAACAGCTGCTCGTCCAAAGCACAGGGCCTTCAAAGGTTAGGTCTACGATTGAGCCACCTTTCCAATCACCTTCGTTGGCCAGAACTATGCCCCATTAAATTTGCTTCTCTGCCACCCCACTCAAGGGAACAAGCATTGAATTCAGCGGCAAGTACCTTGGGGCTACGTGTCTTTGCACCTAAGGCAAAATTGTCAAACATTTCCTTGAAGTGAGGCAGAGTCTGACTTGTTGAGGTGTGCCAGTTGTGCACATATATTCCATTCCAATTTTTGCCCACACAAAGTGGCTTGCTGTCTGATTCGCAGTACATTGTACGGCTTGTCAATTGTCGCTCCACCAGTCGAACGCATACGCCTTTCTATAGAGCTCACTTATGGTGTCAATTTCCTTCTCAGATTCAGGTGATCTGCTCAAATAAATCCTTAGCGACCCTGATCATTCTCATTTTCTCATTGCAGTCAGCGCCTTTTTAAATTTCATGGATTTATCACTTCCGGCAATATGCCGATTATTCGGTTAGGTTAGGTTGATTAGGTGTCACTTAGGTGTCCTGTGACACCGTTGAGGCAGCTGGTATCGACTTGTCCTTGGAATTTCGTTCTTCCTCCCGGAATCTGGTATAGAGCACTCTAATAACTCTAACCATATTTTTTTATTGCTTGGTGCATGTTACGCTTGCCTTTAATAAACTCGGATATCTCAATTATCTTCGCATCAAGCTATGTGAAGGGTAATTGCTCTCGTTCAGGGCTCCGTTCTCCATGAGCCACGATCGGATTACTTCCTTTATATAGTCCTTCGCCTTTGGCATTCCTTGACTTTCTTTCTGCTTTATCCTTTATGGTTTTTGGCAGAGATCCCAGAGTTAACGAGCTTCTCCTGAAAGGGTCTGTGCTTCCTTCTGTCGCTCTTCTTGAACATTGTTACGACGTTATCCGATCTTGTTATTGGTGTTCTCGGCCTGAACACATTCTTCTCCAAATCTAAACCACTTGTAGCATTAGATGTCACGGTGGCCAAGTTACCGAGCACCGAAGCACTGTGGTCAAGGAATATCGACGACCAAGAGTACGCTTGCTCACTCCCAAAAGTCGTTGGTACCTGGATTCAAAGCTCCTATAACGTAAGTTTCCTCCTTCTCACGTCTTCCATGTTCGGATGTCCTCCCCCTAACCATTTTTTTCCACACACAGGGGGTAAGCGAACTCGTCTACTACGACATCCTCTACGCCAACCTCTCTCAGTTAGAAGGTGACTACGCATCCAATGTTGGCAGTTCCTGCCAGCATACAGAACAAGCGGAAGCTCGTATGCTCGTGAGCCAAATTTTCTATTTTCTGGCTCACATGTTAAAATCGATTCAGGGTTATCATCTTTCCAGCGTCTTTCCCCACTGCACTATTATTGTATGAAGGGAAATGTGGATCCAGACGCGTTGATTCCAACTCAATTCAAGCTTCTATACTCTTTTCTCATGCCATTTATTGTGCTTTCCTCCAAACCACTAGAGTCGAATTGTACTTCAATTGTAAAGCAACAATGAAGGGACCTGACTTAAACCGTTGCATCGGGTTCGAGGTATTACTTCGGTTTTTTGACCCAACAGTTTCTCGACTACGAATGGAGGAACTGTTCACTGGGTTTTCTCTGGACTTATTTGACTTCCAGCATCAATGGCTTTAACTATCGCCCGAGTCTAATAGTGGAGCCTCTGCCTCCACCTTCCGAAGGATATCAGAGGAGAACATCTCCCCCTTTTTTGAAAATAATTACTATTTTCTACGTACAAAGTAGCCAGACTACACAGTCTTTCATATCTAGACAGAGTAGCGTTGATCCTATTTCGTATCATTGAAATCAAATCAGGGATACCAAAAAGGGTTGAAGATTTGTGCTTACATTTTTTTGTAGCCAACGAAGCGCTATATAGAGTAATTAATCAAATTGTTTTCCTTTTTGAAGAGGAAAGAAGTGCAAGTGCTGTCCCTCGCAAACTCAACGTATCCTATCGCTCCACTTCCTTAATTAACAAATAGCACAACCAGCAAAGTATCTTTGTTTCTCAGAGAGCATAACAATCATTTTTTATCCTTCCTAAAAGCAACGCTGGAATACCTTACAAAAAGGATCCAATTACAGCTGGCCTTATCAATAAACTTCCTATCTGAAAAATCTGTAAGCCGTTACGGATATTCCATTACTTCAACAAACTTTCACTCGGTTTCGATGCTACGAGCGCAGAGTACCAAACAACAAAAGGCCTGCGGAAAAATCGATCAAATCGCGGAAAATGGAACGAAATTCTACAATCCTTATACAATCTCCAGCCATGCTCTTTTTGCAGATTGACGTGAGTGAGGGAGGAACTAAAAAATAGGGAAGCAAAATGGCTAAAAATGGAATATTGCAAGCCGTAAATCACATACTCGAAATGACCCATTCCTTGCTACTTTCAGTAGGGCAAAGGGAAGAGCTTTTTTTCCGGCCCAATATTTTGTAGAATTTTCTTCTGGGGATGAATTTTACTCATATGACTATGTATGTCGGTAGAGAAGCAGGGTCCTTGCTGGATGATTGTTCACTCAAGATGCTCACTGAACCACACATTTTCCGGGAAAAGTAATCAAAATTGCAATGAAAATTCATCCTGCTCTTACAGTGCCACGAGATAATTCGTCTCTCTTTTATAAAAGGACATGCCTTGTCATGCCATGAACTTAATAATTTTTTGAAAGGATCCTTTTTGCGCATTATGAAATCCGGCGAATGGTTCCCACTTGATGAATATCTTTCCTTAACAGTACTGACCATTGACTGGATCGGTACGATAAAATAAGTAGAACGCAAATGCGGGGTTTGATAAGGTTTCAGGACATCAGGACATCAGGTCAAAATCCCGGTCAAAATGAAGCTTATCTGATTGGGATTCTTATTCAAAAATTTGATTCTGGTGAAAGCAGTTGCGTAACATCAGAGCGGTGTCGAATTTTCCACTCCCAAGACGTTGATTGTTGACTTTCCATTAGATAACGGCATTATATCCCTTACACCCTCCTCCGAACTCCGTAGGAATTTCATCAACCTATTTCTCGCAACATCACTCACACACCTCCTGATCCCTCCGCATTGAATTGCAAATTCTTCATTTCGTTACAAAAACTAAAAACAAAAAACTTACAACCAAACTTCAACCGAATCGAAGCGTCCTTCCTCTAATGCAAATTTCACCCCCAAAAAGGGTTACTTTTGCAAACTTTCAACAAACCTTCAACGTCTCGCCATACAATCGGGCGCTTGAAATCTTTACGAAATAAATCAAAGCAAAGGAAGCCCCCAGAACGAGGAAGGATCCTAATGTTGTTTGTAAACTTTGCATGCGATTGAATGCTGTAGTCGGTTTGCGAGAGGAGCAGGAATGAGTTGAGGAGGATGTGAAGTATCCTTGGCCGGCTGAAGAGAAATCTTGTTTTCAATATGCTAGTGATATTCTCCCAGAGAATGATTGAAACTCATATTTAATGGGTTTATCCTTTTTCGATGGTAAGTGAGTGAAATGGTCGCGTTGAATGGAGCCGCTTATCAAATGGTTTCGATAATGGATCCTAGTTGGATGCTGAGCATTTGGGAAGTTTTAATTAAAGTTTGTTGCACTAAGCACGTTGTCATTTTATTGTGGATTAGGGACGGGCAAGCGCTTATCTGTGTCTTGAGGGTGATATTTAGGGTAGTTTCATTTTGACTTTGTAGTTGTAGTTTTCCCTGTAATCTTTGTACCCCCTGCGCTAGTTTTATGGTTTCTAGTCAACATTTGGGACCTGATATGAAAAAAGGGTTTTTCTTCAGAGTTGCTTCCCATAAATCTATCCTTCCACATTGACCGCAACTACAAAGTTGCATTTTATGGTACTTCCCCATCCGATTTTATTTAAAACCCTTTCAAACTCGGGTACCTTCCTTCCTTTTCTGTCTTCATTCCTTTCAAACATAGACCGTACCTCTGCGTCTATACTCAAGGATGCTCCATCACCGCCAGATTTCCATCTGTCCAAACTGGTACCAGGATTCAAAGGAAAAACAAGCTTCCTATCCTATCTAACAAAAATCCTTGCCATCAGACCAGGATACCATACCGTCAGATAAAGACATTCCACACTGCCATAATGTCGCTGAGATTATTGGACCAGAGGGTGTCGTTTCATGTTTGCTCAGCATTATGGCATCGTGCAATTAAAGTAGTTCAGGTGAACATGTGGATCGTATAAATTTGGATTTAATGTACCGGATACTTTTGGTTTCCTGTTTTGTGGTGTATAAAAAGGATGTGTGGCCGTGAGCAGGTGTTATTTTTGTGGAAACATTTTAAAGTATTTTAATGGTTTGATGGCGAGGAAAACGAATTTTTCGTTTGAAGGACTACAGTGGGGAGTTCAGTTTACCAGTTTAAAAGTCCCACATTCTTGATTGAGTCTTCAGGGATCATATCACTAGGTTTTAGCGCTTTGACCCCTTTGACTGGCGAATCAAATATTTTTTGTTTGCCCCCGAAACATAAGAAGTGGGCTTAATAGCCGCATCTGACAACAACCAACCTCGTATTTCTGAAGCTTCTCCACAGACTTTTCATTTAGTTATTATTTCTTGAGGTGAGCCTATCATAGAGCCTAATGATTTGAACATTTTCCCCGTCCCTCATTGTTCGAGTTGCCAAAATTCGTCAGCATTCTAATTCTTATAAAGGGCATAGTGATAGTAACCTCCTTCTGGTAAACAACTCCTAATTATCCTAGAAGATCAGCTTTGGCGTCCACCATCACTTCCCAAACAATTAACGCTCAGTTTCAAGTCATTGTTCTCCATTTTCTCTCTAACCATGGTTCAATTGACCTCTTCCAACTAGGACTTCAACATTTTGAATGTCTCCATATCTCTCGGATGGTTTGTATTGAGATCTACGACCAAGTAATCCAGGAATCAATCTTGGCCTCCTATCTCGCTTTGAATTTACATTTTTTGATCTCTTACTTCCTCCCTTACCAAAGTTAAATACTTCAAAAGCTTCCACTTGGTACCTCATGCGATTTATGCTCTGGGATGATGGAGAGAAACATGGGGCACCAACCCTGTCGGCCGAAACAAACCAACTGACCGAAGAGAACCTAAACGTGGTGACACTGGGAAATGCTGTACTCACTTTGACTTGCTGGTCGTGATCCAATCGGAAAATATTCCAAGCTTCAATTAGGGCGACCAGACCCGAGACCTGAAGTGGCTTCCTCCACAAAATCTCACTAGAGAATTTGGATAGCCCTTTGAATTTGCATGTCTAAAATTCCTGGGGTACGTACTTTCAACCCAGTTATTAGTGGTTGGCCTCCTAGTGGGAATAATCATGGGGGTTGTGATTACGTCCAAGCAAATGTTGGGTTACATTTACAACTCGGGTACTGTACTCCTTAGTTTGGTAGGTAGGTTTTGCATCCACCAGCATCTTGTACAGATTGGAATCAGTTGCTGCTTGCCACAGTGGGGCTCTGACTGTAGTCACAAAGTCAATCCGTATCTTAAGAAAGCAGTGGGATTAAGTCTAAACTACAGGTACTCACCTTAAACCACCAGGACTATATTAGGAAACAAAAATACTTTCACCTTACCTCGTATATATAGTGTCATTTAAAATCCTGGGACATATGAAACGCACAATCAGTATCGTCTAGCCCATTAAAAAAAATCGTGTGCTGGACCAACAAACAAACAGGAAGATTTTTGAGGAATCGGTAGGCCTTCCAATAAGTAGTAGCAGTGTGTGCATGAATATATGTGTGTGGCGAGGGAGGAGCTGCAGCTTCTTAGCACAGAGGCCGTGTTGGCCCGTTGTACTCGCCACCCCCATCTAACGAAATATTTCGGATTCGTAAACGTATCTCAGGATTTCCGTTAGGGAGTGTGATGCTCTTCAATTGCAAAAGGCCAGGATGCGGTTAACAGATCCGCATCCTGCAGATGAATATCCACCAGAATGCAACCGCTCATGAGTAGCTAGTGCAGTTCACTGCGTAGATAAAAGCTGATCTAGTGCTTATCAGTGAACAGTACTAAAACGAGGACACAGCTCCATGGCACCCCGACTCATCAGGCACCGCTGCCATCTAGGTTCGTGACGGTAACCGTCTTAGGCTTCGAAGGGGTGGCTTTGTCTGGAATCGGTGTTTAGGGGTAACGTTTTTCAGCATTTATCAAGCACCGAATGAGACCCGGATTTCGCGACGTAAACTATGCATCCGGATTACTAGTGTCGTTGGTGAACGGGTTGTGAGTTCTAGAAGATTTCTCGGCAAAAAACCATAAATACTTCGCGTTTGAAATGGTTGACGCCATCTCTCAATGTGAACCAGCCCGGCGCTCTTCTTGGGCGTAGAATGTTGCGAAGGTGAACACCGATAGAGCTGCACTGGAGGGCACTCCTGGAGGCGGTGGCACTGCAGCTCATACTCTCATAGACTCAGTTATAAACCTGATAAAGACCTCCATGCCTAGAAGGGGATCAAGACGTTGCAAATCTTCCATGTATTGATGGACCACAGAAATTGCCGAGCTCTGGAAAAAGTGTCCCAAACTCCGCCTCTTGACACAACGTCTGAACAACTGGGAGGAGGTATGTAGAACAATGACAGAGTACAGATCAGCCAAAAGAAGATTCCGCAGCGCAATAAACAGAAGCAAAGCTCGCTGCTGGCAGGACCTAGTCAACGAGATGAATTCGGACCCATGGGGACTCAGTTCTAAACTGATAACCCTAAAAATGCATGTTCTGTAAAATCCTTGTTCACTTAAGGCCGAGCAGGTGGACCGTATTGTATGGACATTATTCCCTGCACATCCCGCACGGGTTGACAGGGGACCATGGAAGGGGGCGAAGATTTTCAGCGTTTTTCTATATAAGAGGGAAAAGAAGCAGTCCTTTCTATGAAAAACAAGAAGACGCCAGGACCCGATGGTATCCCCAGCTGGTGTTCCAACAACGGCCAAACCTATTGCTCGGCGCATTTAATGCTTGCCTCACCTTCCCGCTGGAAGGTGACAAGGCTTGTGCTGATCAGCAAATAAAAGGGCGGCACTGAACTGCCTTGTATGGCTGACACGGCCAGAAAAGTATTCCAAAAGATCATTAATAGTAGATTTGCTGCAGCGATACATGCTGCCGGGGATTTATCCTCAACACAGTTTCAGAGCAAGGATATCGACACAGCCGCCGAAGTCGACGGGTACTGCTTGTCGTAACATTTGATGTTTAATTCCGTAAGATGGAAAAGCATTCTAGGCATACTAGAGAACGCATTCCACGTGCTTAGCTATCTCTTCGGATATTCAGGGATTATGTAAGAAACCGTTCCTTGCTCTATGAAACTATAGGAGGTCAGATCAGAATGGCGATAACTTTAGGGATAGTGCAGGTATCCACCCTAAGGCCGGAATTCTGGAACGCTTCCTGCCAACGCCGCAAAAAGAGTCGTGCCTGGTCGGTTACGCAGATGATGTTGCGGTGTTTATTGCCGGACACATTGTGGAACAGCCGCAAAACAGACTTGGTATTATTGATGCAATGGGTAAGCAGATGAATGACTGCTCATGGTTTCAGTCTTGCGTTAGAAAACACTGAAGTGGTCATCCTGCTTAAGAAGAGAAATCCGACCCTGCGTCCCATATCGTGTCTCGGATTGATGCTTGATTTAAGGGCGAGCATTTTCGAGCAAATCATAACTGGAGTTTCAACCTTAAGCCGGCCAATGAGAAAGACTGGAACAAAGGAGCTCTTTCCAGATAACATTATTGGGCAGATGCTAAGGAGTGCTGACAGGTACAGTCGTGCTGGGCATTATGTTCGAGTCCTCCTTGTTGTGGTTCATTTTCCTCTCGTTGGTGGGAGGAATTCCCTAACTTGAAGGTTTTCCAAAGCGAGAGAGCGGAAGAGCTGGCCCACCCTAATGTGACAAACAGTTCCAGGCTAGTTTTCTGACGATAGGGAGGAGTTTAGTTGGAAGACCGTGGTATACCATTGCGGGAGTCCAAGACTCACTTCACCTAGTCGTTTCGAAAAAAATGGGTAACATAATACACCATTCAATCGATAAAGGATAATCTCAGTACACTTTTTTGCCAGAATGCATGTAGGCATAGATGTAGGACCTCACTTGTTAGTTGTGTACCAAAACTTCCCTAATATTCTCAATGCAAAGGATGCCAAGCCAACTAGTCTGAAAGATTCAAATTGAAGAGTCTTTACCTGCTTTCAAAAGCCAGGCTCGTCTTCATGCTTGTGGTATATACTTGCCTACACTGCCTTTAGGTTCCGGTTGAAACGCTTCCTCGACACGAAAGCTATAAAGTCGCAAAATGGATTTTTCTTAATGTAGGATATGAGGGATCCTAGGTCCACATCTACTTGATATCGAACCGGACCAAATGGAGAGCAATTCACTTTTTTGGGTCCACGAACCCTTCGATTGGGCATAGTACCCAAGTATTGAAAAAAAACGACTATCGATTTCATCCAAGGCAGAGGCTATTCTTTAAAGCTGGCTTCACCTCCACCCTCGGAGTGGAGGTTATCTGTTCCTAACGCAAGCAGCAGGGTCCTGATTTTCAAAGCAAAAACCAATCTGATGCCTCTAGCAGGTTATGAGGTAGGTTCCCTATGAAATCCTTTTAAACTTGATTTGCAGAAAAGAGATCTCATTATGTACTGCAGGACATTGCAGTGTGCGGCTGTCATTTCCAATTCCATGAGTTCCTGGGCCCCATACAGCATCCGTTCGTTTCTTTTGCAAAACGCACTAAATGCAATTACTTATTCCCGATCTCTCAGAACGAGTTCAATTCTTACAAAAGAGTCGATAAATTCAAGATCAAAATAATTTGTAAATTCGAAATCCTTTTTTAGCTTTGGAACCTATGCACCTTCTATTCAGCCTTTTTTTCACTCCAAAGAATTTGAATACTTCTATGCGCTCTCATCCAAATAGCAAGATGAAAAATTCATTCGGTTGCCTTTCTGTAGCATTTTCCAGGTCTTTTTTTTTCCTTGACTACACCGAGATATTTCAGGAGAAAATTAATGACAAAACTTCTTCGATGCAAGTCGTCCAGGACCGAGGCAAATAGAAGAAGCGATAAAGACGAGGAAATGCAATTAAATAAGTGCTTGTTCAACATTTCAGACATTTGAACATTTATTTTAAACGAAAGACACAGACGACAAGGTGGATTACGATTTAAAATTTGACTTGACACTTTTGCTTTTTAACCGTGGAGTCAACTAGAAGCAATTGTAATTATTGTTGTTGCCTTCGCTTTGGGAAATGTTTGCACACCAGAGAAACTTGATTAATTTAATCATATTTTGGAATGACGGTTTTCACTTACTTCTGATTATTTAAGTAGATTTGAGGAATATTTTTATGAGAGTCAAGAATTTGCATTTGTAAGTCAGATTTGTTAGCAACGCGAAATGGGACCCGATTTCTCAAAGGGAAAAAATTGGAGAAATTTTTCGACCCCGTCCTAGTATCTTTCTGTTCTGTGGGTACCTGTGTTGTTATGCTTTTAGATTTACTCATATAGTAATGCCCTGACTTTTCACAAGATCTTCTATTCACAAAGCAACATCAGTTCAGATTTATAGTAAATTAATGACAACCATCTGAAAGTCATACCAAACAGATAATGATACCCATTACTTGTTGACTGCCACCCATGAAACGTTCATTATTCCAAGTGAGCCCGATCCTATCAAAATATCACCCCAAACTGATCATTATCACTTCATCTCGTATAAACAATTGTCACCACTTTGATCATCAAAATGGGATTGACACGACTTGAAGTCATCTCTAAGGGTACTCTGTCTTCTCAACTGCACCGTCTGGTGCATGCCATCCCACCCAAGATCTGATTACCATATCCATCATATCACAAAGTGTTTCAATCTTGTGTTCCTTGAGCGTGTTAGCTTCTCTATGGCGTCCTCAATAGAACTGGAGACCCATATTGACTGTAATGATTTCAAAGAGTTGAATTACATGCATGTGGTATGTCCCGGCATGTAACTTAGATGCACAAAGAGCATCTGAATGGAAAGATGCCCCATTGGAACAGTGGCTTGGCAACGGGTTGTAAGATATCTAGACGGGGCTCTCAGTTCAGTGAAAAGGTGGCTCAGAACTAGGAACGAAGAAGGACCGAGATCTATACCACCGAAGCTTCCGTAGCGCTGGAAAACTCCGAGGTATCCAACGTATTGTTTGGATTAGGCTCCTCATCTTTCGTTTTTTCAATTAGAAAAGTACAAGTGCCACAGATCGTGCAACTGGAAACGTACGAATGACGATCAGCACAATATACATCCTCGCCTTACTATTGTGTGCTTAATCCTATTCAAAGTACCTTCGAGATGATTTCCGGATTCCACTTACATCTGTACGTGCTGTACCAAAGAGGACGCATCTATTCTGGACAAACAGCAGAGCCTATCTTCATCTGAATTGAATATCCAAGCAATTATTTTCGAATCCATCGATATATTGAGAACATGTTCATCTGGTCTGCAACGTATCATCGAATGTGTGGATTTCGAAATTAAATCCAAGAAAATTATTGCATACGCACTTTTCCTTGTATTTTTTTTTCTCAAGTGGAGTCATTAAAAAGATTCTGAAAAGATCACGTTGCGCAGGTTAATTTTAGATTTGAATGTGGAAAAGTGGAAATATGGTTACATGTTTTTGTTTACTCGCCACCACTCAGCAGGGTTACTCAAAATAAGATGAGTTTTTCCGGAGGTTGTTTTGGAAAATTATCACAGGTGAAGGTCATGACTGCATTCGGATTGAATGTTGGAATATTACCTGAATTTAGAGGCATATACTTTGCTCAATACTTTAGAATTGATTGGGAAGGCCGTGGAATGGTTTTCTTATTGATGCTGGATTACATAGAAGTAGAAAGGTGGAGTATTGAAGCGAGTCGTTCGGAAATGGAATATTGTATTAGGCTGTTCCTTCGAAGGTGAACGACACGTTACCAGAACCTTTAGACAGGGACGAGCCTGTTGATCCCCCCGCAACATGTCCGCAAATATTTTATTATTAAGTCCGGAAACATCGAATTGAACACAGCAGAATATTCGACTTTAGCTTCCACAAGAAGAATGTTGCGACACCTTTGTGAACTGCTCTGCCAACGCGGATATTATTTTCCGCATGGCCTCTCGTAGTACACATTGTGCGGACATTTTTGAAGTACCCTTCGCGGAGCTCGACATTTACTTTCACCCCCGATCCCGAGGCTATGCCGGCCCTACAACGCCCTACAGCTAGGGTCCTTTGGTTCAGTCTCCCTCCTTAGCTTTAGCCTTTTATTTGCTCCTCCCTCCGAGGACAATAATTAACTAGCAATTTACTTTTATGTATATTGTTTTTAATTAAATAAATAAATCCATGGGAGCCGACTTATCGCCTCAATACAGGCTCCATCCCTGCTTGGTTGTTAAAATCCCTAAGTATGATTTTGGTATCATACCTGTGACAGGCTTCGAAAGTTCGTTCCTCTGCCTCCTCGAAGATATCCTTCTCCGAATCTGCATTCTCCTCTGTGACCATTAATGAGGCTTATATTTCGCTTAGCTTTTCAAAGCCGATGAAACCAGATTTTAGTTGAACACTTTGAATAAATGGTGTTCTGGATGGCCATTATAAAAGATGGTTTAGCGGCTCTTCTCCAGGAAACGAGTATCTGTCCAGGGCATGTCTTGTAACGCTGCTACATCAGTATTATATTGAGACAGGGTATCAGCTCACTGCTTGGCAGAAAGAATTCCCAACAAAGCCTTATCAGAATCGATTCGATGTCTGTTTGTCCGCCTTTTTTTTTCATCGTTGGAAGGTGGAAAAGTTCGAAACCTATTACTGGCTGCAGCCATGCAGTCATGTGAGACTTTTTTCATCATTAAAACTACCTCCTTCCCCTTCTCCATCCACCCCCTCAAAGGATTGCTATAAAGCATTGCATCGCGGAGCTAGATCAGTTCTTAGCTGCGGCTTATTATGGTTCTCTCCCTTTCTTTCGCAATTCTTCTTGCTTGAGCTATTGATAAATGGTTTTCAACTTTCCTTACAACTTAATTCCAAGCCTCCGTTGACTCCAGCATGAACTCCACTATATTTTCCAGTGTTAAGCGCCTGTCTGCGATCGCCTTCAGCCTAGTTCGTGGTGCGGTAAATCTAGGCAATTAAATACAGCTCCGCATTTTCAGCCACGTTGCCACATCTTAGGAAGCATGGTGGCTCGTCGTGAGCAAATCGATCTAGATAAACCTGATAACCTCCATTTCCACTTAAAATCTGCCTTAGCTCGTAGCCACATGTGTGGGAATTTTTCATACAAGATGAACCAAAACCTCTATACCTGAAGCGGCCAGCTTACCCCAAAGAGTAGGCCTGATAGAGACCTCTACACGGTGTAGGAATTTGTCACCAAAAGTGGATTTTCCACCTTGGAAGGTCAAGCATGGTTCGTGGACATTGAAGGGGCTTTTGGCTGTGCGCCTTTTGAAACACTTTGTGATGCCGCCAGCGAGCATGGTGTTGATGGTGCTTCAATTAAGTGGATCCATGCTATGCTAACTGCTATCTAACTGCAGAAGCAACAAAGGGCTGCCCTCAAAGAGGCGTGCTTTCGCCACTTCTGTGGAGTATGCTGATTGACTCACTACTATGCTTATGATGACGTGGCTGTGCTTGCTATTGATCGGGATCTTGGAATAGTGTGTAGGAATATACAACGTGCCGCTGATTCAGTTAATCCAAATAAAGCGACAATGGTATTATTCACAAAAAGGAGCAAACTGGATGGACTTTGCCTCCCTGAGATGAGGGGTACTACCTTTCAATTCTCCGAAGAAGTGAAATATCTGGGAGTCACTCTAGATAAAAAAACTTCTTTGGAACAAACATGTAGAGGTAAAGATGAAACGGGCTCTGACAGTTTATGGGCTGTGCAGACGGACCTTTGCCTCGACATGGGGACTCAGACCTCATGTGGTAATGTCGATATACGTTGCCATCATTAGGCCGATGCTCGTATATGCATCCGTAGTGTGGTGGGCTAAGGTGAGACAAAAAGGTTTTCATCGTAAATTAGCCGCATTGTAAAGAACTGTGTGTCTGGGTATCACTGGTGCCATGAGCACAACATCTGGCGCAGCTCTGAATGCACTACTCAATTTGCAATCCCTGGATATATATATTCAAAGCACTGCAATGAGAGCAGCTCATAGACTAATTCGATTAGATCAGCATTGGAGAGCATTGGAAAAATCTAGTTCATACAATGCCTTCCGATTCTCGTGTCCCTAGACATCTGTTTGGTAAAAGATATGAAGTTACCCCGAAGCGTAAAGAGAACTAGAAGCCCCAGAGGAATGTGTGGCGGAATATACGGAAGTCTTCTACATCGGTGGCTCAAAAACAGAAGAGGGTTCTAGAGCCGGAGCGGAATCCACGGAGCATTTCCTATGTGAATGCCCCGCCTATGGACGCATCAGGCATCAGATCTTTGGTGCGTATGTTCTCCAATTGCGACGGGTAGCATCACATCCACTAACGGAAATCCTGCATACGTTAAGGAATCCGGAATATTCCGTTAGACGGAGGTGGCGAGTGCAATGGGCCAACACGGCCTGAGTGCTCAGAAGCTGTAGCTTCTCCCCCACCACACACACACACACAACTCCAATCGCCTCCAGAACTGAGCGATTTAATTATCTCGGGTGAATACTATCAGCCCATGGAGAACTGCATAATGAAATTGCTTCACGCATTAACGCAATCAAGCATTCCACAACTGGTGTTCTTTGAGATCAACATTTCAACGAACGTCTCAATTCTAAAATTTATCGCATTGTCGTCCGTTCTGTCGCTCTCTATAGTTCTGAGTGTTGGCCGACTCTAAAAGACAATGAACGGCGTCTTCCGGTAATGGAAATGAAGATGTTGCGTTGGACTGGCGTGACACGTTTTGATCAAATTCGAAATGAGGATATCCGCGATCGATATGGGATTGCAGCGATCGTGGAAAAATTGCGAGAGAGGCGTCTTCGATTTTATGGTCACGTAATTCGCGCGATTTTATGGTCACGAGAATTCACTTGCCTAGATTGTTCTGAACATCAAAGTCAATGGTAAAACCAAAACTAAGGGGGCTTGATGCGCTGGACCCCATTTAAAAGCCTCGAGATTGCATTCTGATCAGGTATTTGATAAAACCAAATGACGAAACCGATCACGACCAACCGACCCATTAGAATATCTTTTTCGCCTACCCGAAGAGCCCGACAAAAACTAGTGAAGGATTCACATCAATTATTTTGGCTCCTTTCAAAGTCATTGCATTCTTGGCATGATGATTGCTAAATCAAAGTGGGTAGAAATTATTCCAGAAAAGACGGTATTATGCTCCGTTTACCCAGTCGCAATTCTCATGGATATTTTTCCATTACATGCATTTCCAGGCATCACGCTATCCGATCACGCAGCCATTTTGACCACGAAAGCTTTCCAGACTTCTTTCGACTTCTTTCCAGTAACTTGTCATTTCAGGCACAACCAGGGAATTCATGAGTCTGCATCCACTTGATGATGGATCGGACCAGCTTTGATTCTTCAGTCAATTGAATCTTATATGGAAAAAAAGAAAGAATATTTTATCGTGTTAAAACCGTGAAGGGGCAAACTTCCCACTTAACCATGACTAATTGAGATATTCCGGTTTTCACGGCATCAAGGGCTTCATGACCAGATTCAAATGCCAATTTTCAGACTAGCTCAGACTTACTCTAAAAGTGAAGGAAAGTAAATCTCACTGCTCTGCATAATAAATCACTCCAGTAAAAATTTAATAACATTTTTTCATCCCTTCCCACACATGTCTGGTACCGACACAAATAACATTAAACTGAGTTGAATAAAATTTAACCCATTTCGATCCTTTCCAAACAAATTTCGGTCCAACTCAGCGCAATGAGGAACAAGTGGAAACAAATGAGTTTGTGAATGTCTAATGGGGTTTTCCGAAAAAAGTTTCATTTATATGAACAGACCTTGCAAAAATTTTGTTTGCAGTGTAATAGTTGGAAAAGTGTTTTCAGGGGGTTGCAGAAAGTTACTCAAATTGAATGCTGTTTCTGTAAAATGGAGATGGAAATTGGTTAGAACTCCCGAGGTGCTGGAATTCACTTTTAAAGTAATAATGCCAGGTATCCCAGGTGGGTGAGTCAAGAAAAAACTTAATTACGCCATAAAGTTGCTTCCCCTCCATTTCCACGTTCTGCTGTCCGACAGGGTTGATGGAAAAAAATGAAATAAAATTTTCGAATGCATAATTTCATAATGATAATGTCTGCGTGCACATTTTCGCACAGTTCGAGAAAAATCCCATTCATTTTGCTTAATGTACGTGCATGAAACTGAATTTCCACTTGTTTCTGCCAATTAACGCCTGAATATCCTTACAAATTGCTCGTAATTGAGTTACGTTACTTCTGTCTGTCTGCACCGAGGCCTACTCTTTGCTCTGGCTCCAGTCACATTATTGGTAAAGTTTGTCGGAAAAGCACTACCGTGATTTCATTATTTTCCCCATACCATAATTTGTTTCCCTGTTCGCATATGTGAACATCAGATGTAACTCAAATGCCGCCATCAATGTACCATTATCATCAAGGGTAGTAATGGGGTGGCTGGTAGTCCTTTGGGACTAGTCCATTTTCGGGCACGGAAACCGGAAAGCTTTTATTGCATACGGATAGCGGATAGATGCATTGCATGATTGAAACCGGAATTAAGTTGATTAAAATGAGTCTGTTTTTTTATCGTTGTCGGAGGCAGTTGGGCTCTTGGAAAGGAGGGGATGCTAGTTACTAAGAAGATTTATTATAATATCGAGAGCTAGATTTGGAAAGTTCCCCTGAAGTCACAATCACACATCAACTAAAAATTCTAACAAAAACTAAATAAAAATGTCAATGAAAGCACATTGGCTCAAGTGGAGTTGTTAGTTCAGGGAACCCCTTGCCTTGCCGCAACACGGCTCCAGCTGCCGGTGCTCTTCAGCATCTCTCTGACAATGTTGTCTGGAGAGAGCACCCCTGTGTCTGCATAAAGCTGCTAACGAAAGCCGTCCCACCTTTTGCAAGAGAAAAAGGTGTGTTCAATGTCGTCCGCCACTCCATTGCAGAACACACAATCAGGAGATCGTGTCTTTCCAATCTTGTGCAGGTAAGACTGAAAACTTCCATACCCGCTTAGAAGTTGGGTAAGGAAGTAATCTATCTCGCCGCGCAGTTCATCTGCCCCTTGGCTCATTTTGCCAAGAGAGTTGCCACTCGGTAAGGGTGCGTTGATATTCTTTAAGGGCAACACCCTCTCTTAAGTTTTCACCCTTACGGCGGTCAATAGCATTACCCTCCTTGGCAAAGGAGGGCGACGGAGATCACCAGCACCGCCGGTTCTGAGACAGTGCGGTAAGCAGACGCCACTCGCAAAGCCCCCACCATTCGACATTAGCCGACTCAAGGCCGAGACTCCAGCTGCAGGCCTCTCCACTGCTGCTTTGATTTGCTCGAGCATTAAACCATGGTGTTTAACCGCTGGTATTGACTCTATAGTAAACTCGCTACTTCGGGTGGCTTCGCTGGCTACTTCGAGTTTTCCAGCGCAAGGCTGAAACCATGAGCAGTCATCCATCGCTTTCCCGTCGCTTTAATATTCCAAGTCTGCTTTCCGCCTATACAAGAGTGCATCCGGCAGCCATTCACAAAGTGAACTACAATAAACGAATTAAAGGTGAACAAGTCTGCGATCTGAACGCCTTTACACAAGGCAAGATATCCATAAGTCGCCTAATCATCAAACAGTCCTCCACAAATAATTCTAGTAGTTCGCCTGTCTAAACACCAGTAACTGTGAAGAATGGTGGAAATACCAACTTCAAGAACCTCTTTGAGCTGAGGGACATCAAAGGTTAAGCGTTGTTACCGTTTTGTCTTATATTGCTTCCCTAGATACTTAAATTCAGCTGTGGTAAAAAGCTTCTTCCCTGGTGATTCATCCCTCTCCAATTCCTTCATACTTAAGAACCCCTTTGAACAATTTAATATAGGATGTCCTCATATTTCTATCAGGAGATGCCAAGGAATGCCATACAAGAATGTATAAGGCAGCCCAGAAGTAGGTTCGTATAGGCAAAAGTAAATGGCATTTACATTTATATTTGCTATGCTGCTTCAAGTCTGACGCAAGCTAGCGCTTGGAAGCAAAAGGGCGGAGATCAAAAGACTTCAATGCATGGGCCTCAGAATGTTGGAGCTCATCGACGACTACAAAGGGCATTGTCTCTTGGAGGTTTTCGCGTAATTAGACACCATATTAGCTAACGATAATCACACCAATACTTATTGGAAAGGGGGGTCCAGTTCGGTTGTGGATGTGTCTTTTGTTAATCCTTCATTAGCTCGTGATATGTCCTAGAACGTCAGTGAACACTACACCAACAGTGAACATCAGGCAATCGTCTTTGAACTGAAGAACAAGCCAATTGGTTGAAGGCTTACTAGTCCAGGAATGAGTAGAACGTCATAGATTAGAGTATTCATAGATATGTGGTTGGGCCAGGACTTTATATCACGCGCACCCTCGGAGAGATCCCTCCATATCACGGAGTGCATTGCGACGTAATGCGATTCAACGATGCTGAAGCGTTATATTTTCCCCAGCTACTGGTGAAATAGTGAATTGTCAGATCTTCGGTCGTCGTGTCATTGGAAAAGACGAGCGGTCCAAAAAGCAATTGGTAGGATTGAACAGAAGCTGAAGCACCGTCTTTACAAGCTCGAAGAAACCTGAAGCTAGCTATACAGCAAAGCAAAAGGACTGCTTGAAACAACTCTGTGCAGAAACGGAAATAGACCCATGGCGAAGTCTACAGAGCTGTAATGGGGAGATTCATAGGTCAGGCAGCTCCGTAAATAACAAGTCCTGATCTCCTACTGAAAATTGTTCAGACTACACACTGTAACCGCTAGCGCTCTTCAGATTTCCTAAAGAGATATGTTTAGATGTGACTGTGATACCCACAGTAACGACTGAAGAAATACTGGATGTTTGCGGTAGGTTGGGAGACAACAAAGCACCGGGCCCCGACGGTATACCAAACAAAGCGCTTAAGCTGGCTGGAAACTCGAGACCAGGCATATTTGTAGAGTTGTTTGAAGCATGTTTGTTGGATCGGATCTTCCTGGAAGCATGGAAAAGACAAAGGCTAGTGTTGTTACCTAAATCTGGTAAGCCTCCTGGTGAATTTTCTTCCTTCAGACACAACTGCTGGATACTACGGGGAAAATTCTGGAGCGAATAATCTAAAATCGACAATTCGGTTTCCGTACGGCCAGATCAACCGTCGATGCCATCAAACTGGTCGCTGTCTTAGCTGAAAACGCGTTGCACGAAAAAGGTATAGGAAGTAGTGCGCACTGATTACCATTGACATTCAAACGGCGTTTACCTCGGCCAGTGAAAACCTTTGGGGACGATTGGTATACCCAGTTACTTAACTGCGCTTGTCGGCAACTATTTAACAAGTAGAAAGTTACAAAACAGAGGCGGTATCTATCACCGAGCGGCTTAAGGAAGCCACTGATCGTATCAAAATGGGCAAGCATATCATCACTTTGAAACCTACCAAAACCGGAGTGATGATAGATGCGAGGCTAAATTACAGGCATCATTTCCAAGATGTTTGCACCAAAACGTCCAATGTTAGCGTAACCCTGGCAAGGGCTATGCCAAATGTTGGGGTCCGCGATGTTCCTATATACTGCTCAAAGCTACAGTGGTGAGCTTTATACTGCTCTGCGCAGTGCCAATTTGGGCAACTTCATTGCAGTGAACGACATGCTAGGGCGGACTCAGTCCAGGTTGAAAGAGGGGACGAGAAAGGCGCGGTTGGGAATGCAAAGGAGCGGCTAAAGCCATGTCCATCCCGCGATGTAATACTTTGCGGTGGTTCCACCGCAATCAAATCTCCACGACCTATTGGGCTCCTTCTTATTTCGAACGAAAGAACCGCGGCTGGTCTGAAGATTTTTCAGCTCCGGAAGTTTACTCTCTAAAAAGAATATTCACTAGAATATTAGCAAAATACTCTCATCTAATGAACAATCCGTGCAATTTCCATTGGAGCTTGAAATGGTATTCCGTAAGGATCAACCTTTCCCTGAGGAGCGGTGGTTAACCTTGGCTGACACGAAGGTTTAAACCAGAAAAGAATTCTAGGATGGAAATGATTGCTGAGCTCCACAATAAAAATATTGAACATCCTTGCTCTCGTGCTTACTACGTATACCGAGTCCTTTCTGTTGCTATATAATACTCATAGTTATCTTTGAAACTATTACATGCTTCCCAAACTCCCAAGCCTCTTCCCTCCCTCCTTTTTTTCCAACAAACGCAACGTTCAAATCCTTTTATTTCCAAAATTTATTGGCTAGTACGGAGCTTACTACACGTAATATGATACACTCCTTTTTCACTTTTCCCGTATATATTTGCAGTTTTCATACCCAACTCTAATCCATACATCGTTGTCCCCCGAAATAATTCCATCAAAAAGGACAGAACCGTACGAATTTTGATGGACAGATGACCTTTTCAAGACAGAAAACAGTTTATGTGTGGGTAATATGTCTCTCTCGTTGCTCTTCATAATATGGATCAAAGTTTACGGATATTTTACAAAATCCTGTTGGAACTTGATACGAATGAAATTTGAACCCTTATCTTGTTGAATTATAGGAGGGTGAATGTTACAGTGGGGGAAGCACTTAAAAGCTCTCAGTATTATTCCTGAGAGTAAATACAGATTTGTAACATTTAGGTATTTAATATATTTATATTTCGGATGTATTAACCATAACTGTAAAAGATTTGACCAATCTATTGTCCTGAAAGGCTGAACTACAGGGTACCGTGTTTACCGGCTGATTAAGGGCTCAGGTGAGTGGTTATGGAAATTATGAATTAAGTTCCGTGGGTGCATGTCAAAGTTCTGTCTACAGCCCTTAAACTCGAAACAACTTTCGTTTGGCACCAGATATCCTCCTGTATAATCTTTTTTCCTTCCTTCTTTTCGAAGGATAATTTTTTTTTCGTTTGATTTGGAGCAATTTGCCACCCCACATCCTAGCGCTGATCTCATTGAGAATCTCTCTTCGAAGTTTCCATGTCTCTCTAGGGTCCTGTTTGTCATCTTCGCCTATTTCGTATTTGTATCGGGATTGAGTTTGAAGCCCAGTTCCGTGTTTTCTACAAAGCTACACCTACAATTAGATCCTTTAAAATCTGATGGAGGTTGGTTTGGGGTATCACCTAATTTAGCGGAAGCATCAGTGTTCACTTCAACGCTTGAGGCTTTTTCATCTTTTCGTTGACTAATCTAAAGAGAATTCTCCTTGCTTTTGCTGAATAACCTTGTAGCAACGTCCACAATAGAAGCCATGGTGATCACTGCTGCAATTCCCTTTAGCCCGCCGAGTGCTGCAACTTCTTCCAATGTTTGGATGTTTATCTCTCACCGAATCGAGTTTTTGTGATCGCTTATTTCAGTTTTATTGTGGTTCTTCATTCTGGGAGCCCCTGTTTTCTACGCATGGCTCATTTTCTTTCATTTACTGTTAAAGGATTGGAAAACGGTTATCAAGACGAAGTAAGTTTTGTGTGGACCATACTCCACTTCAGCGTGCGCTTGGGATCTCTTGGATTGACCATAAGCTCCACATAGCCTGCCCATTACAGCTTCCGAAGTTATACTAGAAAATATATAACTAGATCGTCAAACAGTCTGCATTGTCATAGTCCAGGTTTCAAAGCCTAGCATTAGCATAGGTATGACGTAAGTTCGGCACTTGGGCGATTTGCACTTTCTGCCTACCTACCTGCTTGACCTCTCAGCCCGCGAATTTCATCGTCTTCCTTGTCATCCTTTCTCAAGTGTGATTGGATTTCTTCGGGTGCCATGTTTCACAGCGAAATTGCGAAATTGTCTCCTTGCTTCAAACCCAAGTCTGTGTTATCTGGGTCAACTCTTCTTGGATTTCGATAATTGGGTTCTATATTATCCTTGATCAGTTTCATTGCTGAGCATTATTTTATGAAGTAAGTAGCTGTCATTAGCGTGCTCGAAATCATTCCTCAAGCATCTGCTTTACTGAGAACAATTGTGCATCACCCAGATGACCAGTGTTCTTTTCCACAGACCAAGACGTTCCTTTGTATCTTTTTCAATGATTTTCGTGAGGATTTTGTATAACTAACATGACAGTGAAATCCCTTATGGTTATCACGGAGACCATCATTCGGTATTCATGGGTCCATATCATAGTACAAAATTTGCAAAAAAAAATCCCACCTTCTACGCATAACTCCATCGGCATCCTATCAACACCAGGAACTGTTTTACCCCTTTGATCGTGTAGGGCTACTCCAACCTCTCCTTACAATAATATACGCGAGTGAACTTCGCCATTTTCACAGGTTTTTAGGATGATTGTTGGGGCAAAGGTATTCGCTACAATGCAACTCAGCAATTCTTTAAACTCTTTGCCTCTACTGTGACTTTTGACACTTATTCCCTGACTAGCAAAATGTTTTTTAAGTTGTCTACTTTCTTCTTTTGGGCCATACTTTCCTTAAAATTACCATGTTTCGCTATGTGGCATCGATATTAGATAGTTGTCGAAGTTGCTGTTTGCCCCAGGCACACGTACTATGGTGGCATCATTGTGCAAAACAAAACCTTATTAAAATCGGTTCAATGTCTGTCTTTCTATCCGTCTTTTTTGTCGATGGAAGTTGGAAAGTTTCAAAAGTTACCGCAGGGTCCTGTCAGACGGTTATGTGGGGCTCTTACCTACGAAAGCCACCTTCGTCTCCTTCCGCAGGAATCCCATATTGTATTAGGTCACAGGGCTGGATCAGAATTTGCTCTGCACTCATGCTCACGTTTGTATTTCTCTATCGTTTCTTCTTCCGAGTGGCTTATTCCTGCCTAAGCTTCATATGGATGGCTGCTCCATATCGAGTATTAAGTGCTCCCCTCTCAGTCCTCTGAACTGCGAACAGTGAAGTAAAATGTGGTCTATGTCCTCCGCAAATTCGAATACTTTGATCAATATGGCGAATCGTCATGCCCAAATCGATAAAGATATGCTCGATAACGTCCGTATCAGCTAAAAGCTGTGTTAGGTCGCAGCCTATTGTACTTCCTCGTGTGGTGGCTCTATTCCCGAATATATCATATGATTTTGTGGGTGCAGCGGGCGTTTCCTGACTCGGGCTTTTCTGACTGAGACGTAGTTTCAGTTCGGGCAAACTGCCGCCGACCTGTAAAATACACTCGATCGTAAGTACATTGTCTTTCTCTGGCCATAATATCAATCAAAATCTTTCCTGCTATCACGCAGGCTACTTCATCGGATATTGTTCTATAAACGCAACATATTTGGAGTGCACTTATGTGATATGCAGCTCCATTTTTCTCTTTTTTCTTATATTTTCCAGTGCATCTATCCACGCTGGGGCAGTATATAGTAGGATCGACCATGACCATGACCTCCCTCGAAATAAGGAACCGAGGGCTCAGCCTTGCACCTGTTTTAACTTTGATCTTCATATACGTGCACTTTCTCCGTTTAATAATAAGTACTACCTCCGTCTTATGTTCAGCGAGTAAAAGACCAGCATTCGCCAACCAGAACTTAATGTCATAAACTGCTTCATTTGCATAAAACTCGACTTCTTCGAGGAGACGGGCCATAATCGTCACTCCAATGTCCTCCGAGGAACCAGTCTAGACTACACCAGTATTGAAGTCTATTGTCAGTGCTTCGTTATACAAAATACTCCAGAAGACCGGGTCTAGGTTAGACCCTTGTGGGACGCATGCTGTTCGATATGATTTCATTTCTTCATCTCATTCGCAGCACAAAACCTATGGATTAAGAAGTCGACGACAATAGGCACGAGGTACTTGGGCCGTCTAAGTTCATTGAGGACTCAAGTATTTTGTTCTATCTCGTGGAATTGAAGGCATTATTAACATCGAGTGTGATCACGGCGCAAGTGTGGCCTTAGCTGTGTTAGCCACCACTTCCTTTTTCGAAAACCGAACTGATTCTCTAAGAGATCGCCTTCTTTTTTGGTAGTTGGAAGTAAGTTGGAAGTAATCATTACATTAGTTTCTGCCTCTTCCACTATGTAAGAAATGTTTCTTCTTTAAAACAGCTTCTAGGACCTCCTCCTCACTTACCAAGGAAATTTTGCCGGTGTCTAGCTCGACAATTGAAATGTTAACGGCACCCACATTGTGTATCGGCTACACAGATTGCAACGAAATTTGGTAGAAAGGTTGGAATTATCAAACTCAGTTTTACGTACTGGCTTTGGTATTCGATAAGAAAAGTGATCACCCTTAAACATTTCGTCGGTAATGTTGTCAAAGTCAGGAGGATTTTCGGATTGAATTTCTGCAGAACGCAATTTCGAACACCATTTGCTCTTGTGGTAATTACTTACTAACGTAACTACCGCAGGTACTCTAGATAGAGACGGATCACCAGTCGAAAAACTTGGGTAAAAACATCCTATAGGTCAATCACGAAATCATTCCATTTAACCAGCATCCCTTCTCACTCAGTTTCCGTTAGCAAGTCTCACTGGCCGCTCGATCTGCAAAGGTCATTTTAGTTCCTTAGTTGCTATTTCAAAGGTCTAATCGCTATTATGAGCGGGTATGCCCGTAAATTATTGGAAATCACTTGCTTCTCCTGGTTTCGGACCTTTACGAGGTGACAAACCTCTTCTTTATAAGGTCCTGTTTCAATCTAGAATTCCCCCTGGAGTTTTCTCACAAGCAGGGAAAAGAGATTTAAATGGAGTTTCATCTTAAGCCCAGATTTTGTCTCTACGGCTTTTTGCCTATGCCCTGCCCTTATCCGCTTCCCTTTAGTTGACAAACGGCAGCGTAGGATGGAGCGAATGGATTCACAGTATTAGCCATAATTTGAAGTTCCTCAGACTTCTATCCTTTGTCTTCTTCACCAAAAGCAAACCTCATAAGGTATTTATAACCTTTTTTTGATTTTTTTTTTCGTCTGGCATTTTGCCAAGGGCTTTAAAAAGACCAATAAATATTTTTATTTCTACCTTTGTGTCTTCGTACATATTGCCTCGACTGTAATCACTATTGCGTCATAAAAAAAGGCAAAAACTATACTCGTCCCCCCTTTCCTATTATCATTAAAAAGATAGCTCCCAGCAAAGTATCCTTGTGGCCTAAATCGATTCCTCACAGTAACTATCTATAAAAATAAGCTTCTTACTTTTCCGATGTCCATCCATTTGGTCGTGTGCCGGTGGATATTGATACTGACATTGGAAATCAAAATTTCCAAATAATATTGAACTAATCTTATCATCAAAAAGACATTTCGTTGAAATCCGATCGAATTGTTCATGCTCCAAATCGTTGGGGCAAACAAGGTTAAATCAAAAGGGCGGCATCAACGCCGACTTCATGCTATCAAGCTACACATATTTTGCTTTTCTGTTATTCCAGACGAATGGAGTTGATAGGAATGTAATTGCTATTTTTGGGAAATTTAATGCTTCTTGATTTCCAGTGGATAAACAATATTAAGGGGAATTGGGATCATTAGGAACTGTACATCATGGTCATGGCTGTTCTTATCGAAAGAAGATTGCGATAATAGGCTGTGAGTTTGTGGAGTATTTTTTTCATTATTTTAAGCAATTACGAACGTAGCGAGAAGTTGCAACAAGATATTAGATCGAGAGTCTCCAGTTGGTCAAAAATGCCAACTAAGGGGTTGAAAATCTTCGGAGAAAATTTCTGTTACATTTAGACTCAGGGCCCTTCTTTAAAATTCGTTGCCTTCACTTACTTCAAAAATTTGAGTGAAATATTTATTCACATCAACTTGGGCAAGAAAGTGGTTGAAATGAACCTCAACTTAGAACCCCTTACCCTTTCTTCAAGTATATTGGATCATATGTGAAAATTCGAAAGGATATACTATACATAGTGGGTCCTTCTCTTTTCAGGAACGATTGATCCTTTCTTGGTGAGAGAATTATTTCAGAACTGAGCCGCTTCCTCCTTAATTGTGAATTTTTATAACCAGTTGTTCATTTTGAACTTCCTGAAAAAGGACTCGAAGAGCTAGCTACCAGCGCTGGCTCAAACCGAAAATTCGAATCGGAAAACTGCTTCTATGGGTTCTCGCTTGGCTTAAGCTTAGATGTGCTCCATTTTCCTCCTCCATAGACATCCAACGACTTGACCTTTACGGATCTTACTGATCTCGTCCACCGTTCGTTCACCTTTTCTGCCCCGAATTTGCATCTTTTCAGCATATTTAGCTTCTTAGATATAATTTCTAAAAGAGAGAATTAGTTACGGCAATTGCTTTCAGACTTTCGTCAAACTTTCGTCTCTGCAATTACCTTTTGTTTTCGCAAGTCCGCCCACCTATCTTTCTTTAAGACTGATTATCGTAAAATAGTGTTCTATGGCTAATCGCCTCCTGGTCTTCCCTCAGATAGCCCAAATATAATTTAGCACCACCACTGAGGTCTATCTCCTTCCTGACGTTAATATACTGACCTGGATGCAATTTTTCTGGTCCCCGCTTTCTGAGCCGGGACCTTTGTTGATTGCGGTCTTCACAGTAGGCCAATGCTTAGTTTGGCTACATTCTTTGACTTCTCAATTCCTCCCTTCTTAGCTGTGGTCACTTAGTTCTCAGTATTGCGTAAATGTGCCTCCTCCTGATGGCCCAATTTGTGTATGCTATGTGGACCCGACTCTTTGTTGTTTTTATTTTCTCTTTTAAATTGCTCGTTTGCAAATTATGCAATGAACACGGTTTGCAATAATAGCCTGGATTCGACGAGGTCACCTCGCACAGAGTCTCGGTTAGCGTAATTAGTTTGATAAAAGCTTATAAATCTTTGTTAACTTCGGTCGCCTCCAACATCTCTAGCCAATTAACAAATTACAATTGAGAATCACAAACTGGAACTCAACGCTTTCCTTCAGTTCGTGTAGTAAGGGATGTCGCAATCAGCAATGCTGTTCTACCAATGGATACGTTTGCTACCATTATTGCTTAAGGCGGAGAGGTTGTTCAGACAACCCTAACTTAATCATAAAAGTTCGGTACTGACTTTGCTGTCATCAAAATTAGTTTCGCCTAAGTTCCAGTTGCGCTGTCTTCTAATCTTGGTGCGATCCAGTCTAGTAGTAGTAGTTTATTTGAGCGCACTCAGGCCTTTGTTTGTCCCATTGTATTGTTCCAGTAAATCGTCCAATCAATGGCCTGCGCCTGCGGTGATTGCAGGCTTTTGCGAATCTGAGAACATTCTCCAGAGGTAGAGAGTGTACAGATTCAGTGACGAAAATCTTACCGAGGTGTCTTTGTCTGAGATCTGAGGAGGTCGGGCAGCTACATATGAAGTCCTCTTTTTCTCCTCACATTGGCTGCATATAGCCGAGACTACCATTCCAATTTTTTTCATGCGCGTTTCCCGTTAAAATCCTCACTAGGGTTAGACTTGTATCTATCGAACGAGTTGAATGCCCAGCTTACTCTCTCTAAAGATACTACTGCTTGCCAGATTCCAGTCTCTTGGTTTGGGGCTGTATGTTGGCCCCAAAATGAGTTTTTGGATACTGCCTAAGAAGCACTCTTTAAGCAAATGGTTTACCATTTCGTTATCGCTATATGCGTACATCCCACTCTGTACTCAGCTACCGGCTACGTTCTTTGACAAAGATCCGCTTCAGTTTTGAATTTGCTTCAAGATAGTTATTTTCCTCGTCTCCATCATGCTCATTTAGCCGATCTTATGCTCTTCTTAAAGCTTTCTGAGCCTCTTTGTACCGATGCGGCTGAATCAGACTTTAGGGTACGATTGAGGAGTACCTTTGTCGGTCTCATCTGTTTTGCCAAATTCAAACTCTGCCATGGTGTTTTACCCTACTTTGGCTTATTAACAGCGCTATTCGCTATTCGCGCTTCCTCAATTCCAGCTTTCGATTTGATGTGTTTCCTAGGGATCATAACTTTGGCGCTCAGTTGTATTTTGCACTCCGCTCAAACTGTCTTGCGTGGATTCAGAAATAGAGTGGTTACGTTCTTGGTGGTGTAACGTGAATACCTGTCGAGTTTACTTAATTTCACGGTCTTTAAGTATTTAACATTCTTTATTTTAAATATTTATTGAATACTTATTATTTATTAATAACAAATGAATTATTGAATTCGTTCTATTTTAAACTTTTATTACAAATTAATTGGCATGAGGAATTATTGAATTCATTCTATTTTAAAACTCTAATAACAAATTAATTGGCATGAGGAATTATTGAATTCATTCTATTTTCAAACTCTCTAATTACAAAATTAATTGGCATGAGGAATTATTGAATTCATTCTATTTTCAAACTCTCTAATTACAAAATTAAATTGGCATGAGGAATTATTGAATTCGTTCTCGAACTCATGGCACACTTTTCTCCGATCTTCCACTCCCGTGGCGTGCTACGCAAAGTGGATAGATCCGCGCCATCTATTCGCTCGCACTCGCAACATTCGAAATAAATTTCGAATGCTGCGAATCCTGCCGCGCCACAGTCTTTTTAAGACACGGATTGATTTTGTGACCATAATTAGAGCCCCGCTGAGACAAGCACAATGGTACCAGTGTATACTGAGTGCATGACTCAATATTCATACAGATGGACGCAAGACCTACCCAATTCTTTGGAGTACGGCACCTGTGTTGACACGCAACGCCACGTTTGCTGAAAATTCATGAACCAGGAATATTCCTGGCTATCCCAGTTCCCATAGTAGCATTGTACCGCTGGCAACGGTTTCGTGACCCAAAGGTACTTCAGATGAGTCATCGTGCAGACTCGGTTCTGATGACCCTTACTAAGCCTTTTAGTATTCGACTATTGCATCACGGTCAGCAAACCAGTGAATAAATACAGCGTTTCCCGGTGCCACTACATGGAGGTTCTCCTCGGCCACTCGGTTTTAGTTAGGTCGACAAGGTTCTTGCCCTTTTTGATATTAGGTTCAGGAACGCCGATAGTATGGAAAGTTGTGGCCTATCGGCTCTCTCTCTCTCTCTCCTGCTTTGCTGCCTAGACGTATCCAGATGGAGGTGTTGAGGTTGTTCCAAAACCTCAGCACCATTACACTCATCTTCTGGAAAGGAGAGGAAGCACTTTTTGAACTATGGCAACTTAGAGACCCTTTTCAAGGTTAGTCGCGTACCCTCCCCTACATCGTTTAGAAAGGAGCGGTGCTACCTGAGCCACTCGTTCGTGTTTTCGTCGGCAAAGCTTAGCCGTAACATTTTACGGTATACTCACACCGTCTCAAAGCGAAGCTTAATGCTTTGCGAGGATGCAGTTTCCTCCTAAGCTATTCGCAATGCTCGCTATCGTAACCGGATGGATTCGTGTCGGCATATAAGACCCATCCATTGGTTGCGACAGCATTGGTTGTGTAAATGGAGACTTAGCCACTGCCTGTCGAGCCCTCTTTGCTGCCTTTTGGGTCGAAGAGTTAGAAACGGTTTGCCCGAAGGTATTATTTTGCTAAAAGGCGGTTTTCCCGAAGGTTGTTTGCTATCCAAAGACAGACGCTTACTCGTGGGTAAAACTTTATCCTATCCTTTTAACTCCTATGACCATTCAGCCCTTGGCACGATAGTCATAGCTTAGGTTGGTTTTGATTATTGCTTGGCTTCAGGTGTCACCTATGATTTCCTGGAGGATCTCCCTTACTGACCTTCTTCACCACGACAAGGTAGGTAATCGTCAAGAGAGCCCCTCTGTTAACTCCACAGCTTTCACACAACCGTGAGTTTTCTTCAATGAAAGCAGGCATACTTTGTCATGCCTTAACATGGACTTTCATTGCAGGGTCTTCCTCATCCATTTGGATCAACCGAGCCATCGTCCTTGATTTCATTCATGACTGCCTAGTCACGATACCGCTCAAAGGTTTCACTATCGGAATTAGTGAACGTTTTCGACAGTGACCTACCTGGGCTATGTGACTCTAGTCTTCCTTAATGGCTCCACAGTCCTAATAGGTTTTTCCCTTCTGCGTGGCGTATTATTGCATTCTAAACAATGCAAATGATAGCCGACTCATCTATAATCCAACAAATATGGATGTCATTAGATTTTCATTTCCAATCGGCCCTATCGATAAGCCTAACATTCCACCCTTATTTTCTAATAAAGTCGGGAAATATTTTGATAGTCACTAGCATATTGGTAATCAAATATCCAACATCCGTGGTCACCCTCAAATTGCAACAATGTTGCAGGATATTGTCGGGTTTAAATCAAATTTTGCCTCACAAAGTGAATGCATTTAACCTCATCACGCTCTAATTCCTCCGGATCATATTCCACATATCTCATCCATACACATCATAGCCTCCTGAGGAATGACAGTGATAAAATTTAAATAACATTTGCGTGCATGAAAATTTAAGTATCTAAACTCGAAAACAAGCTCCCTCAGAGGCCGACAATCGCATGCAGCCATCCAAATCCTCATAATCTGCGATGGAAATATTCACTGATCCGCATAACACTTTCAAAAACATATTCCAAAGGCACACATATCAACGATGGAACATTCCTTCATAATTCATTATTTTCTCATTAGACTCGAAACTCCATCCAGCATCCATTACCAAACATTAAATTTTTGCTCCAAACCGCACTCGTATGCACATCCCCGACCATCGTGTCTATTTCCAGCCCAAAATATTTCCCTCCAGGCGTAGTCCTGACCATAGAGGATATCAGTTGAATGTAATCAGATTCAGAGAAATCCCAAACATGCATGAAGCCCCCGCACAGCCACCCTGCCACCAACAAACAACAATTTGAACACTTACTCCATTATCCATTTGGCCAATAAATTTTCGATTCGTATTCCATCATGAGTTATTGCAGGCATTCCATTCGATATGGTCCGGGGGAAGTTATACTCTGGCAAAAGGTAAATCAGATATAGTGAGGTGTTGGGAAGCGTAACGGGTTTTCAATTCATTAAAGCTAGATTTCAGTTTGGTTGGAGCATTCCAGATTCACCTTTGAGGAACCCATTCAGGGAGAGTTGAGTGTATGGTCTCGGCTTCTTACCCACGGGAAGCACTTCTAAAAGGCTGCAAATGTATTCAAACTCAGAAGAGGGATCTAATCATTTGCAGGAGATTATCGCGTATTCAACATTATGCGGAGAGGTAGATAAAGATGTTGCGATGGGTTTCCATTAGCAGGAGTCAACCGTGAAGTGGACTTTTAGAGATGGTTGCTGGGGCTAATTTCTAAGGTTTTGTGTAAAACATACCACATTGGCATGGACACGCCAACGTGTGCGATTCTTACCCACTAAAACCACCCCCGAAAGGGGGAAGATTAAGTGCATTGTTGTACATGATGTTCCACAGCAGTGGACCCAGTACGGAGCTGACAAGCTGATCGAAGGCTGGTCCGTTCAGTATTCCACCAGTAGTTTGGTCTTTTACTGGGGAATGAGCACCTCCTAGGCATGGACGCGTCACACGCTTTGGCGATGCATTGGGCCACATGGACAACTATTTCCGTAGAGGCGCCTGTTTTATTAGGTTGGTCTAACCACAGCTCTATGAAGGTCTGCTCATCCATAGCTTTAGCAGATCAACCTGACGTCTTTCTCGATTGCGGACATGATAGCCTTCTGCCCGGTGACTCCACCCATAGCCCAAAGAAGATTGCCTGGTGATCGCTGTTGGTGTAGTCCTTGTTGACGCACCAGTACAGGGCTGACAAAAGTTAGGTCTACGATTGAAGCAGACACTCCTTCTCCTTTCGTTGGTCAGAACTATATCCAACTGTGCAAAAGCGTCTAATAGACTGCGGCCCCTTGCATTTGCTTCAATTTCCGTCTTCGCTCTGTGTGCGGCGAACCTCGGGCAGTTGAAAACAACATGCTCCGCATCTTCCGGAATCATCTCACATGTCGGACAATATGGGGAATCGTCACGCCCGAGGCCATAAAGTTATGCACGGTACCCTCCGTGTCCGCTTAGAAATTGAGTTAGGTCGTAGCTAACTTCGCCGTGCCTCCTGTGTGTCCAGTGTCCTTTAGGTGAATCATCACATCCTTGTTGCCGACGATAGGTCGAAGCGTTTGCCAAGATGTCGACGGGGATCATACCTGTTATCACACATGCTGCTTCATCTGATATTGTACGGTAAGCGTAGGACGTTCGCAATGCACTCAATCGATATGAGCCTGCGATTTCCCTTTTATTTGCTTCTAGCTTTAGTTCCGATGCCAAGACTGGAGCTGCATAAGGCAAGATGGAGCTGACAACTCTAAAGACAAAGAGTTGACAACTTTGCCTAGGACCACCTACATTTGGTAACATTCTTACCAACAATGTAGCAACCTCGGAAGCCTTGATTGCTAAATTCTCAAGATGAGGGTTGAATTTCAGCCTTTATCAATCATGACTCCTAAATATCTGAGCATTGGTTGCGAATATATTATGTGTTCGCCAATTCAGATCTTTATCGACGTTTGCTTCCTTCGCTTGGTGACCAAAATATAATATGTCGCTTACAAACGTAACGTCTATCACCGACCCCATATCCTGTCTCCGAATAGTATTGACGCCACCACCATTTGCCCGAACGATATTCAGACGAGAAAATATAATACTTTGAGCAATATGCAGCCTCTTTTATTTGTTTCTTTGGGAAAAACATTAAACCCTTATATTCCCTTTACTCTTGAGAATTTCGCAAAAGGAGCTTAATTCGTGATCACTACTATCAGGGGAGGGTCTGAGCTTCAAAATGGTATATAGATTGGGGGCTCTGGGTGCCAGGAAAATTGCTGAAATCTGGAGGATTCTTGGGAAAAACTCTAAACGCTTATATGTGTTGTTATGTGTTTCTCCGCATAGCAATATCCCCTCCGCATCTTCGGCATAACTTAGACCTAACGTACTTGCTTGTACAGTTTCTTGAAATGTGTCCAAATTCCAAGCATTTGAAACATCTCATTGGCGATATCTGCTTTCGCAGTTAACAACTGACCTAGTCAACGCGAATTTTATCAACAGCAACAACTTTTTTCGCTGCTTCGAATGGCAATTCTATTGTGTCCCTCTGAGTACCACCATATGCATTACGTAGCCTGATCACATTGGACTCAAGGATAGAATCTAGTCCAAGTTGAGTCTTCAAGGCCTCACAGATCTCCGCTTTTGTGGTAATCTCATTCAGGCCCTTGCTCTCAATCAACATTGAGTCCTGACTCACCTTTACTTCCGCTGCTTTGCAAAATGGTGATTCGATCTTCTTATGGAGATCGTGAGACTTATTCTCCCCAGGTCTAAGCTCAAAGAGTAAATCGCCTTTCTGCGTGCGTCTTATCCTATTCACGTGTTCACCCAAGTACTAGATAGAACTGTCTGCCTTAACCTTCCGCAAGATAGTATGCATGCAAAACCCCTTAAGTTCATTCTAGCACCACGAAATTACAACAATGTAGGGTATAACATAGAGCATGATCTTACTAAGTTTGGTGGGATTCGCACTATTCCTAAAGTTATAATATTCCTAAAGTTATAATAGCGAGTGCAATGCTGACCACATTGCCTCCTAGTGTACCGTTACGGTCTTGAATGAAGTGCTCTAACACACTTCAAGGCCCTGATCCAACATGGATTGTTGCGCCAACGATTATTATTATTATTATAATAGGTCACAGTTTTCACTTCTTTGCAAATTCAAGACTTTGAATGTTATTTGTCACACTCAAATATTTTTATAAATGAAATACACAAAACCGCTCATACCTGAAGCGTACAGCTTCCGGTTTCCTGACGGTTTTCAAGGCTTACGTGGAAGTGGCTCCAGTTTCCTAGAAGCGAAGCATCATATCTGGGGGGATGGACTGGTATTTAATTAGATTTTGGACGAACTTTTTAGATAAACTTCATGGCAAACTAATCTACATATTCTAGTTCCTGAATCTTCCTAGAAAACCCTTTCATCGGATTTCAGACCCCTCTTCCACTGATTATTCAAGAACGATAAACCACCTAACACCACCTTGTGTGAGTCCTTCAGTTTTCCTGGTGTCAAAGTGGATTTATCTTCATTTGTATTTATGAGATGACGACGATCAGAAATTAATGGCTAACAATCTATTTCATGTACGAGAACCTATCACGGTCAGAAATTGAACCCAGGACTCATTTTCTGGAAGAGATTCTACTCGGATTAATGGGAAAGCAGTTTCGTGTTTAACGGAAGTACATAGTGAAGGGAGTTCATAGCTTGGGAGCGAGACGTCTTTGTATTTCGTTCTCATTATTGGGGTATAAAGTCTCGTCAGATAAAGTATCTTTGGGTGCCGTGATGATGTGTTAATAGCGACTTGGGGTTAGTGACTATCATTACCAAGTGTTATGCGTTTTTGAATTGACTGAAAATTTCTCATTTGTTGCTCTTGACTCAAACGACCCTGTCTGCATCAGCTACTACCCCTCCTATAATCAACGAAATTCCCAAAAACAGTTTTTTCATCACTATTAAATGTTTCTCCTCTATGGATTCATTACGCCACCCTGAACCATCTCAAGAGGAAATAAGTGGAAAATTCAACTTTAGATTGCTGGTCTCGAACTATGCTCCTGCAATGCATTGAGTTTGAAATGTTTTGCGGTGGATACCTAACGATGGGATGCTCTGGATCGATTGGATGGTTCCACTTGAAGTCAAGCGGCAAACATACTTATAAAAATATTCATGGGTATATGATACACAGAAGAATATTTCTTTCTAGCCCAGGGATCATAAGACGAAAGGAAACTTGCAAATATCTAGAAACTCATGTTCATAAGTACGTACTGGCATGAGGAGGTAAGTATGTACACAAACAGGAGGAGTCATACAAATTCTGAACTTTTTCGTTGGAGTCCTGGGAAATAATATTGCGAGTTTGAATTGAGGTAGAATTCAAATAATCCTGGGGAAAGTTAACTTGCAGATATGTAACTGAAAGCGGATGCATGCTGACAGCTGGTGGTTGCTTCAGTTTCTCTGGCCCGTATGGTTTATAAAATTTTATGGGATCATATAAGTCCATAGCCTTTAAAGGATAGCATCTATATTTCATGTAACGATTGGTATTTTTGAAAGCAGTTTCATCAGCATTTTATTATGAAGGATTAGGGAAAATCCAACCTTTATATCCGTCTGGTGATGCTAATCAATGAAACCCCAAGATGATGCCAGACAATTTGGTGTAATCTTGCTGTTTGTGCTTGGTTATTCATTGCAGAATTTCTTGAGAACCTCATGCTTCATTTCAAGTTTCTTTTAAGATCTAATTCCTAATGACTCTTTTGCACATACTACTGCAATATGTTGCATAATTACTGTCATTTCATCTCAAATATAAATGAGCAAACTTAGTCTTCTTAAACATTCCAGAAAGACACTTTTACTGCAAGGGATTACTTCCACTGTGGGTAGGGCCTTTGGAAGGAGGATGGAGTCGATCTTAGTTCACTCGAGTCCTTTCATATGTATGTTGTCCTGAAACCAACTGCCAGGACTTCCCGGAGCAAGGCCGCAGATGGACTAGTGTTTTCTAGCTTGGAATCCACTGCCGTCGAGTTGGGTGTAGCGATTACTAGCCATAGTATTCCAAATTTGAAATTGTCGACTTCGGAGGCCCCCCTCAAAAGCGGGGACTGACAACAATGTGGGTCATCGAAAACCCACTAAGAAGCAGAAGCCCACTGGAATCCTGCTCACTAGCACAGGGAGTGTGGACCAGTGTTGAAGCCAGGCTTTCGAAGATGGTCATCCAGCATCACCTGGACGACAAAGGCGAACACAGGGGATTCATCCCTTGTTTCGATTCTTCTCAGGTCGTCCGTGGATTCCAGGTTATAGCATGCGAGAACCGACTCTCCTGGGACTTTCTCGGTTAGTGCCTCGCTAAGATCAGCGACGTCTGGGGGGATCTAAAACTCAAAGTCGCTCGCATCTGGTTACTAAAGATCAACCATTGACCAAGTCCCTCCAATCCCTGCGTCTTCAAAACTCCAGGGTTCCCGAGGATGACTTGCTAGTTATCAAGGAGGAGGAACCCCAGGCGAACTCAACTCGGAAATCAACGAAAGGGGTGGTGCGCAAAAGGGCAGTACATCAACCTTACATTTTCCCAGCTCGGAGGACTGTGACGGTTGGGATGAAGTCCTTGATGTCACCTTACCAGCTAACAATAATGGGAATCTTAGGGTGGAGAACTGGAGAGTATCTGACCCAAAGAAAATACTCCAATATCTGTACCAGGGCACTTATCGGGTGATCAGTAGAACGGATAAGATTTTTTTTTAAGTTGAAATCCATCGATCGACCCAAATTTTCTTACGCGATGACTGATGATACTCACAAAGTTCAATCTCGGGCCAATAGCAGGAAGCTTTCATAACAATGACCAAACCCCAGAGAGACATCCCAAAAATCAATGAAGGTCTCGTTCAAAATCCTGCAGTGGAAAACCTAACGAAATCTGGCGAATGAGTACTATCATCATCATCATCAACGGCGCAACAATCGGTATCCGGTCTAGGCCTGCCTTAATAAGGAACTCCAGACATTCCGGTTTTGTGCCGAGGTCCACCAATTCGATATCCCTAAAAGCTGTCTGGCGTCCTGACCTACGCCATCGCTCCATCTTAGGCAGGGTCTGCCTCGTCTTGTTTTTCTATCATAGATATTGCCCTTATAGACTTTTTGGGCTGGATCATCCTCATCCATACGGATTAAGTGACCCGCCCATAATAATTGTTAAAGGGCTAAGTAGAGGTAGCTACTCTGTAGGAGGTGGAAAGCAGGTCCATGCAAATAAATACATTAGTTTTACCAAAAACAGGTTTCAGTAAATTTCTGTTGACAATCCATTTGGCATCACACATGTGTATGTAGTTCTCCAATGCGATTTTTACCACAGTATCTTTGATAGGCAACATGTACATTCCTTCATTATTCCCTCTGCTTCCGAATTACTGTGGATGAATAATGCCTAAATTTGGAAAAAACTCCATTGCAAGGAAGACACCTTGCTCAACATTATCGAATTTTTCCAAACCGAAAGGGGTTTCTTCCTTTAGCTGTGCAATTAACACTTCCAAACTCTTTATTAATTATTCATCAGACGCTGCAATTATATTAGGAATTCGCAAAGCTATGGAAATTATACAAAAAATTAAAGGAACCAGAATAGAGTTTATGCAAATATAAAAAAAGAGTTGCCGCCCGAGCAGGGACTTGAACCCTGGACCGTTGGATTAAAAGTCCAACGCTCTACCGACTGAGCTACCCGGGCACATGGAAATCTTTCAGCACAATACAACTACATTGATATATGCACAGTTATTCATAGCATTTGTCATTGTCATATAAGAAACCAAAATAATTTAACTGCTTCATTGTCAATTTTTACTAAAAATGTATCTTTTAGTCTGTTTTAACTACCTATAAAACGTTAAAGACGAATAATCGAATTGAAAACCGAAATTCCTACCATGAACGTCTAATTTTCCAAGAGCAACAGAACTTTAAATGCGTTTTTCTCGAAGTACAATTTGTAATAAGGAAAGCAGACTAAAACTCACTGAAGAAGGGAACAAATGATCCTCGAAAGGTCGTTATTTGGGATGTGAAAATTCTTATTCGGCATTTCAGGCAAAAAACTTAGTTTTTTCTTTTTGGTTGGCATCAACGCAGTCCGGTCTGATGAGAAAAGGAAGGAAACAGAAGATTTCCCTTTAACTTCAACGAAATTGATTATTATATTTCGAGAGTGACCTGCATAGCTTTCACCCGGGCCCGGATTCAGATTGGGTTAATTTGGTGCATAACTGAAGATTTCGAATTGGTGTGGAGGAAAACCCTTCCAGGCCGGTATAGAATTATGATTTCTTCTAACCGCAATAATGTGTTAGAGCGCGAATCGATGTTCGCCTGTTCTCTTTCGTCCTTTGCTAAGTCAAGTTTAACATCGCAGTGCCTTGCCTATCAAAAGTCTTTTTGTTTCCCCTTTTGTTGATAGGCCAGTTGGAAATTTTAAAGGTTTACTGTATGTCCTGTTCTAAAGTGACAGGCCGATTCAACTACTTCTGTGTTGCGACTTGTACTTCTACTTCCTGGAACCATTGCTTTAGGACATACTTTTTTCAAAACAATTCATCATAATATATTGAAAGTCAATAGCAGTTATCCCTCTTACACTTTTCTGACCATTACACGCATCATCGCTCCTGCCGATTCATCCATTCCAATATCCTCAATCTAATATAATGTCAGACAAAAAATCAAACTGAATTCAGGAAAAGTATAGTAGTAGCTTCAGTCACTTCTTATTTTACTAACATCATTTCTCATAATGTTCCAGTCACGCTAAGCGGTTTTACCCATTATACTCCCTCACTTCTGCTCCTTTTGTTTCAGCAACAGCCATTGCAGCATGAAAGACTCACTCGTAGCCAAGTCGAAACGTTCAGGGCGTCCTGCCAGCGGGAACGATAAATCACAGCCAGGGTATATTTACTTTCGAAATTACCAAGGTGAAGTTAATAGTCACGAAAATGGTGTTGACATTTTCTTTCGTTTCGTCCTTCTGCTTCACTAACTTTCCCTCTAGACGTTGTGTATGTGAAACGAACAATATTAGATTTGTGTCGACAATTACCGAAGGAGGTGGAAAAGGATCAATTACGATTAAGGGATAATATCCTGTCGGACCAATGGAAATTAATGAAGCGTATAAGCTTGGAATTTTACGTAAAGTAAAATTCCATTAGCTATTAGGACTATGAGGGAGACTGAGTCCTTCCTCTGAGTGTTGACGCTTAGTATGTGGCGTGAAATTTGCATTATCTGGACGAGGTCTTCTTGAAAAAAATCTCATTTATTATACGTCCATGGAAGGGAAGAAAGGGGAGGGACAGTGAGGGTTTTTCATCTAGTGTAGATGTTGGTGCCTGATAGCAAGTAAAACTGGGCAAATCTCCTTCTTGGACCACATGACAGTGAGAAATGTCTACGATTCCTTATCCGTAAAGTGGCGGATTGCTGAAATAAGAACATGATAGACAAAGCACATATTAATGGTTCTATTTAACAGAATTCGGTCCATTTCTCCTAATTCGAACCCTAAAGATTATTGTGAAAAAGACTTAATCAGCATGCTATACCTCATCGTCTAGACTGCTTCCTTTAAAGTCTATATTTCTGTAAATTAAATATTTAAAAAACGTCTGCATGCTTCCTGCTGTCCTAATTTTTACGATGTCCGTTCTGGTCTCATAAAGTTGAGTCATCACTATTATATCTCCTCATGTGATCCGGTACAGATGAAAAGATTTGCTTATCCATCGCATCTATTATGTCGGATTGAATTATGCTTTCACATCTGTATGCCAAGAGGGTATATATGGCCAATTTCTGCCTAATATATCCATGCACGTGAAAGATTGTCTACGAAAACCTCTTGTCTTGTCTCCTTTAGATATTTTGTATTTCTGCATGCCCCTTCGGTACTCAAAAACCCATACCTAATTCGTCTCTATCGCATCACGCAATACATCTGTGATGGAGTGCGCTTTCGGAAACTTCCTCTAATCTATTTACACTGAAAAGGGTCCTATCAGTTTTTAAAAAGAAGGCCTAGAATAGGTTCTGAAGACAACCTGGACTGAAGAATCTATGCCGAAATGTTGGTACCAAATTTTGACTCGTCATATTTGTAAAACAAGCTGCCAAATTCCACTGTGAGAATTTTTGTGGCATATTCTTCTTTTGTATATATTATTGCTGTTGAAACTAATAAGAAAAAAAATTTAGGATCTTTGTAGATTTGCTATATGAAATACTATCTAAATTTGCAGTCCTTGCAAAGGTCATGGTATCGTTCATGGATTTCGTCGTTATGTAGGGGGTCAAAAATTCTTCGGAGGATTCTTCTCTCGAACGCGGCCAAGAGTTCGCAGTTTTTATTGCTAAGAACCCAGGTCTCCGAGAAGTACATAAGGACTAGCAAGATCATTGTCTTGTACAGAGAGCTTTGACCCTATGGTGAGACGTTTCGAGCGCAACAGTGTTTGTAAGCTGAAATATTCTCTATTGGCTGCCAACAATCATGCGCACATTTCATCGTCATAGCTGCTATCGGTTGTGATTTTCGCCCCTAGATAGTAGAAGTTTTCAACGGTCTCAAAGTTTTAATCTCCTATTTTTATTGTTTTCGTTTGACCAGTGCGATTCGATGTTGCTGGTTCTTTGTTCTTTGATTCTGACGTTGCTACATGGTGTCTTCATCTTACCTTTATTAATGTGCAGCCCGAGATTTCGTTCCGCCTGCTCGATTTGGATGAAGGTAGACTGTACATCTCGGATTGTTGTTCCCATAATGTCAATATCATCAACATAGGCCAGTAGTTGGGTGGACCTGAAGAGGATGGTGCCTCTTGCATTGACAACTGTAGCGCGAATCACTTTTTCCAGGGCCAGGTTAAAGAGGACGCATGATAACGCATCCTCTTGTCTTAGTCCGTTGTTGATGTCGAACGATCTTGATCCTGCTGCTAGAATTATGGAACAAATCCCGGAGAGGTTGTGCAGGAAAGAATTTTTGTGAAATTTAAAGTTCGACCTTCTGTATTTGGTCTTGCATTTCCCGAGCATCGTCCTCTCGAAGTGTTGAAGGGCTTTTTCTACGTTCCCATGCTGGGAAACCATAGGGCAGGTGTGGGACCACCTGAGCTGCCGTTGGCGTAGGGGATAAGTTTACGGGAGGGGGGGGGGGGGGATATCGTGGAGGAAGATGTTAAAACGTTCGGATGAGGGACTCCTGACTTTACCTTTACCGGGAAGAGTCCTGACTTTACCGGGAAGCCCATCGAATCGACTGGGGCAAGTTCTGTTGGAGATAAAGTCTGCAAAGATTCTGAATAAGGCGAGGAGAAAATTGGTCTGAATTAGTTTAGTAGAGCAAGCCCTCTTTTCAAACTGAATCGAATGCCTTTTTCAAGATCTAAGGTGTAGGCTACTGTGCAAACCCTATTTTCCAGGTGATTGAAGATGTGGTCTTGCGAGTACAGGATTGCCTGCTCGGTAGATCTGAGGTTTTCGAAGTCAAATTGATGAATTGGAATGATAGGATAGTAATAGTGCCTATTGAGGTGACTTAGTAGGATACGTTCGAAGATTTTTCCAATATTGGAAAGAAGAGAAATAGGCTTCATATCTTTGAGATCGCCCGAGCACCTCTTCTTAGGGTTGGGTAGGAGGAGGGCTGATTTCCATGATACCGGGAGGTGTCCGTTGTTCAGGCAGTTGCTGAAGAGGATGACGAGACGTTCGCAGTTGGTAGGCACATATTTCCGCAAGACAATGTTAGAGATACCGCCGGGGTCCATGATTTTTTATAGTTGGACCGGGTGATTGCAAATTCGACTTCTTCTATATAAGTCGGGCGGCTGGGAGAAAAGGGACAAAAGTAAGCTCATTGCAAGCTCAACCTTTTACCGTTGACAGTAGTGGCGATCACCGAGTTCCAAATGGCGTCCGTGGGCGATTTAGCTCTGAATGGCTGAAGTAATCTACGCAGGCGGATATTTTTTCCTCAGGGGAGTGAAACTGGAGGTTGCCTATTTTTACCGGGGGGTAATTGACGTTGAGAGAAGATTTTTTCCCTTCAATCCAATCGATTAATTATTGAGAAAACTTGTGAGCCAGATTTGAGGTATTCGAGGAGTTTCTTGTAGGATGCATTCAGTTCGGACCGAATAGCTCCATTGATTTTGCTGGACAGGTGGTTAATGATCTCGGAAAGGAGACGGTAGTCAACGTTGTATCTGCTCCGTAGCCGATGAATGATCATTTCCTGCGCTGCAGTAGTTTGTTTCTATCGCGGAATAAGAAAAGGGAGGAAAGGCACCCATATTTGTAATAACCAGGCTCTTTGGCTGGAACGTGTTTTTCGATTGTAGTTTCGAAGGCAGAGGCCCTTTTCGTTGTTACCTGAGGAGTCCCAAGTTACGTGCCTGGTGTTCAGATCACCGCCGTGCATGAAAGCGTCGAAACTGGCTGCTATTACCCAGAGTTCGGACAGAATGGGAAGCAGAGAGAGTCGATTAGGACTTGGAGGACGCCTCCATCCAGGTAGTCTGACCATTGGTAACATTCAGTTTGATGCCAGTGCAGCCGATGGGATGCTATTTTCCCTAAATGCCGATCTGACTAGGATGGCTGTGCGTCTGCCCGCGTCATTGTGGAATTTAATGTAACTGGGAGCATGTAGTTTTACGCTGGGGCTTCCCCTAGTCTGGATTCGTTTAAGAGAGCGAGATTGGGATCGGTATCCTCGAGGTGCCTGTGGAAAGCGAAACGTTTGCCGTTGGAAATGAGCGAACTATTGTTGAATGTAAGTACCTTCATTTTGGTTGTCTAAACGGGGGAGATGAAGGTAGTTGTGGTAGAAGATTGTGTTCCACAGGGAGGAGAATAACATGTTGAATAGGGATCTGGCTTCAATGAAGAAGCTCCTGGGAATGGAAGAATGAGAGGGCGATGAAGAGCTGAGGGTTTCGGGTTTTACTCGACTTCTGGCCACTGGTTCGAAAGAAGGGGACAGGAAGGGAGGGGTGAAGGACAGACAGACAAAAAAACCGATTTTGTTTTCACAAAAAAATCTTGAAGACTGTGGAGAAAATCCATTCTCTTTCCGAAAATAAATACCATAAATACCATTCAACCCGTACCGTATCGAAAACCAAAGTTTTGAAAAGGCCAGCGAATTGAATCGTGATTTCATTTCACTTTGATTTGACAAACTTGTCAGTTTTATTAAGCAAAGTTCTAGTCGCAAATCAAGTTCAGTTACTTGGGGAAGTTTTTACTCTCCTTTGTCCGTCCCTTGGTATTCAGTTCTGGGATTCGTCCTTTTTAGGAAATGGATGCTTATGCCTAGAAACCCTAGCATAGTTTCTAAATTATTTATGGAAACTTGAATTTGCAGAGGAGGACCGTGATGCTACAATATCTTCATTTTCTATTCTCTTGAATGAGCAGTCGGTTTCGACGTAGGGGGATTCTTTAGAAGCTGTTTTGCTTTTAATTCTATAATAAATCCGATAATGTTCCTTTAAATTATTCCGTATAAAAATTGATTATATAAAAAAAGAAAACATTCTACTAATTTTTACAAAAAAGTCGACCGCCCGAGCAGGGACTTGAACCCTGGACCGTTGGATTAAAAGTCCAACGCTCTACCGACTGAGCTACCCGGGCCATGGGAACAATTTCCCAAAGTACTTTTTTCAGACTGTTGCAATTATTAGCACAAGCTTAAATCAAAATATCTTAACAAATCATTTCCATTTACATCTAAAGAGATAAGGAATACTCCTCGACGTAAGATATCTCTGTTCGGTTTAGGTAATTCCAATGCTTGAATCTGGATAACCCTTTCGTAAGGGCATCTGCAGATATTTCCTCCGTCGTACGATGCTTGTTAACGATTTTGATGTGCGTCATCGTTTGCGTCGTCATTTTGTTGGAAAAAAAGTTAGCAATCTTATTATATCTCCTTAATAATAATAATCGTTGGTGTAACAATCCATATTGAATTAAGGCCTTGAAGTATGTTAGAGCACTTGATTCTAGACCGTCACGGTACACTACAGTACACTGTAGGAGGCAATGTGGTCAGCATTTCGCTCGCCCGAAATTATTACCCTGATTTGGCTCAGGTACTCATTCACAGCTGAGTCGACTGGTATCCGACATACAATCGCGATAACAAATCACTCTACCATCAGAGTGGCTTGATTCAAGCCTTATTCTCAACGACGAAAAGAAAAGGGCAAATCCCTTCAATCACAGTCACTTGAGTTATATCAGCCAGTTTACCTTCAATCATTTTCAACACGTTTTTGAAAAACATGACGTTATCATAGATGCTTTATAAGGAATTTTTGAAATCCACATCCCAAGCACTGTCGACTTCTCAGCAACCGCCGAAGCTTAAACGGATGACATAGTTGTTCAGAGCCTATCAACCAATTACTCCAAAAAACAAATTAGAAGGAATTTCAAATTTTCGGTTAGAATTCTCAAATTTTCTCTGAGATGTCTGGCATAGGAGCCTTCGCCTCCTGATGTCCGCGGCAGTTAATTAGCGCGAGTAGATTCCACCTTTGACAGTCGCCAGCGAGACACCGACCGGCGGGTACCGAAGGACGGCCAAGAGCAGAGCCCCGTCTGGTCAATACGTCAGCCCGCCCATTCCCTTCTATCTTCTTTTGATCTGGAATCCAGGGCAGATTGTCCTTGAGCGTCCCGCCCAGACCGTTCAGCGCCTTTCTGTACTGTTCCATCTGCCTGGAGGATATCGCCGCTAAGTACAAGGCCTTAATAGTTACTTGGCTGTCACTCAGAATGGTTATGCTACGCTTGGAGCTCGGATCATGTCGCAGCCATCGACAGGCTTCCAGTATCGCCAGTACTTCCGCTTGGAATATACTGGCGGGACCTGAGAGACTATTCGACTCGAATACACAATTTGTATTCGAGAAACTCTTCACACCAACTTCGCAGACCATCTTTGATCCACCGGTGAAAAACACTGTGCCATAACCTTGCAACACGCAGGAGGTTTATGGGGAGGAAATGCAGGAGTACATTGATAGTATCTGCCGGGCAGGATTGCAGAGCCCGAGTAGCCCCTGCACACGCGATTCTTTGAATCTAATTCCGTTCGTCTTCATTCTTATCAGTCTTTACTTTTGAGGGATTTCTCGACCTCGAGGGTTTCGGGTTAGTAGTACTATGTCTGGTACTCGCTACGCACAGCTTAGCGGCAGTGGATTCTAGGCTGGAAACCACTAGTTCGTCTGCTGCCTCGCTCTAGGAGCCCCTGCGGTTGGTTTCAGCATCGCAGTGCTATAACTGACATCGATGGTACTGCTCTCAATGGCTACTGTCTCTTGATTGGATGCCAGCAGCTCTTCTTCTGATGATGGGCATCACCACCCCTTCTTCTCTCGTCGATTTATTTTTTTTTTTTTTTATAATTGAGTCCATTTCTTTATCCCACGAGTATTCCAGGAAGACGCTGGTTAGCCCGGCCACCAGGGTAAGGGGTTTATTTGAAACTGAAGCTGCTCAAGGTATTCAAAGTTCGCATACTACAGACCAAGCTCCCCATTGATCACGCTGTCCTCGTCGTATGCTGTTCCACCTTGGCGGATAATCAGAACGCTCGTGGAGGTGTTCAATCTTCAGAGCAGAGTGGTAAAGAGCTGGAATGCAACCGCCCCTCGACTTATCAGAGACCACTGCTATCTGGGAGATACTATGTTAGGGTTTTCCTTGTTGCAAAAAAGATAAAGATCAACCAATTGAGCGCTCCTATGGCAAGACGTTTCTTGAACTAACAGTTCCGCTCCCACACTTCCCTTTGGTTGGTAAAAGAAATTCCCGACTTGAAGGCTCTCCAAAGCAGGAGAGCGGGAGGGCTACCTCGGCGTAATTTGACAAACGATTTCAAGCTAGTTTTCTGACGACGGCGAAGTGTTTACTTGGTAGTCCGGAACTTTCATTTCTCCTACCCCCAAAAAAATGTCCGCTCGAAGTTTACACACTGCTTCCACCGCTGCCAAATATATCTACTCAGTGATAGCGTAGTTTCGCTGTGCTCAAGCTGAAGATTGTCGGAGGATTAGGCAGCTTCTTCAGGCCAGCTTAATTTACGTTTCTTCAGATGCATCTCTCGGAACGGTGCAATAAGTGGAGCGTAATTCACAGCACAAATCATTGATACTACTCAACACTGATGGTTTTTGATCAAGAACAGCATCGACGGATAATGGACGTTGATAAAATGGTTTTGGTAACCTAGAATGGACATTTTTAATTCCCGATTGAGTTTTGTATTACCACGATTTCTATTATGTTAGCCTGAATGGATTCTGGCTTTCTGGCGCGAATTGTCGACCTCACAAGCACGGGTAAATGTAACCTTAAAATCATGATGTCAGAAATTCATAACCGCCAGAGAACAAGTGGAAGAGGATGTTTCGTTTCGGTTCAGAAGTTTGCAATTGGGAGAAAATGGCCTCAATCAGTTCCAAAACAAAGCGGGGGAGTTTTATGGCGGTCCATGATTTTTGCCCGCACCTCAGTTAACACGGCCACGGACTTGTGACCCTAGTTTATGCGTCCAAGGTTACTGAAGGACCGAGATCTTATTATATATTTACAACAAAATAGTCCATGTTAAAGCAAACTTCGATAAGCATTTGCTTCTCTATACGGCCAAACAGTTCAGTTTAAAAGTATTGTGCGTCATTCAATTGGTTTTGATTACGAAGGTTGTTCCAAAAATAAGGTTCCCAACGCTGTAACTGTAGGGTGTACGGCAGAAACACCTGGCAACATCGCTCTGTCCACTGGTTCTCCCACCACCGATCTTAATAACAAACGAGTGCCATCCGCGATGGAGCCCGTCATCACCGTCAACGTCAGGCGCGAAATTCGGGCATCAAGATTGGCGAAACAAGATACAGTAATTGGCTGCTGAAATTCCTAAGACTCCTGAAGGTTTAAGTGACGGGATTTTGAAAGAAAGGCTAGACTACCTTAAGATGTGTGCGCGCTGGGTGCCGCATATGCTTTCAGAAACCCACAAACAGCAGCGTTCGAGTAAATGTGACGAGAATGCCTAAAATTCCTTGTGCTTGAAAAAATGTGAGAACCTTATTTTTGAAACAACCCTTTTATTAAGCCATAGTTTGAGCCCCATTTCCTTCCTTTTTGGGCTTTGTACGAGGATCAAATCGTCTCGCTTGATTGCGCCATTTTTCTCGGTCTTAAGATTGGTCTGCGTAACGTCTGAAGGCTCTCAAATCACCATCTAGTGTGAGAAGATATTGTTGTTTCGGCTTCTTTTTGGTCGTTTTTTATCGACTTCAATGCTAAGGCTAATCTTAGCGAGTGAGTTATCGTTAGCGCGAATTGCATGACCAATACTATCGCAGACATTTCTACAATTTTTCTACAATGTGGGCAAAGCCATATCGGTTGCGGATATGCTCATAGTGCGTTACATCACTGATTCATCTCTTTTTTACCGTGAGGCATCGTTCATTGTCTTTGACAGTTGGCTAGCACTTGAAATCATAGGGCGCGGCAGGGAAATGACAATGGGATAGATTTTGGATTTGAGAAGTTCGATTATGCGTCGGTCGATGGCAAAGAGCGCCAGTTGTGGAAGGCAGCTTTACCTGTTTCATTCAGATTCAATCTGAAACTGTGTTGCGTGAGGCGACCATTGGCCTCTCGAGATCAATTCGTTCAACTTGCTGTTCCACGTGACAGTGTCCGTGGCAAGAACAAAGAGGAGTGGTGCAATTGCCACACTTTGAATTTTACTCTACCGATTGCGGTAGAGCGCACGAGCTCTTCAGCACTAGCTGTTGCCCAGATGGGTTTGTGTGGCACACGGTCAAGTGCCTCCTCTAAATTCAGGAGCACAATAGAATAAAAAAATCAAAATTTGTAACCATAAATAATTTATTATGTTATTTTTCTAGTGTTTTTAATCAATAGTAATAATATACTTGCATTTTTCGGCTATATACAAACAACATTACTCTCGTATAATTTCATTCTCGTTCGTTACTAATTAGATATATATTGTACCGTTCTATATTTAACTCTACACTGTATTATATACATAGTAAAAAACAATGCGCGCAAATTATATAATAATAGCTCTAATATTGGATCGTTCTCCTAAACATAGTTGGTTATAGCGTAAATGATCATTCTCAAGATGATGCGCATCTCAAGAGTGCATGGATTATACTCGTTCATAGAAAACTTCAATTTCAACTGATGATTGCTTACATACGTTATGCATTCCAACAACTTCAAAACATCCCCACCAAACTTTGGAATATTTGTGTTTTTTAAGCCAATTCTAGCGGCTTGCCGTGAGCCTTTAAAACCTGTTTAGTGATGAGTGAGTTTTTAGGGAAAGGGTTTTGACATCGTAAAGGTTTCCACACTTCGAAATTTATCTCCGGTTAGTTCTGGTGTTACACCTCCGTAAGTTTTTGTCCTATTAAGCATTGGTGGAAGATTTTTTCAGGCCCAATTTCAAAAAGGAGCCGTGACCAACACGAGTTTCAAGTTGCGATCAAATTTGGGTCCCCTCCACAATGACTAAACCCATTCAGTGCAAATCTTACAATTACTTTAATAAAATCTCCTCTCGTGATTAAATTTCTCTTGAATTTTCAGACTAAATTGCTGGATACGTCGCAATTTAGAATTTCTCCTAAAAAAATATGTTCTGAACACAAATAAGGCGTTCTTCCTCTAACTTACTTTCCAAGACACATCACCCACATGTTTTCCTCTTTCCGTTTTGAACATTTAAAGCGAAATCAAAAGCGACACCATAAGATGAGACAATCGAAATGAAACTTTATAAAACGCTATCAATTTCGATCATCAAACAACGACACCTGCTGTCGGCTTAGCACCTAAAATATCAGAGAGCTTCTGTTGAAACGATGCTAGACTGTTCAGATCGCTTATTCCACGAGCCTTGGCCGATAATTGTAAAGCATTTAAATATTGCATTTCGGAAAATTGACTGCCTTTTTCGATAATACTTGTGAGAATTTCCTGAAAATTACAGATTATAAGGGACTAAGCCTTACAGGAGAACAAAATTAACTCACATCTGGATTCATGCATAGAAGTTCGTAGAAATTACGAGCTTGATCTAGCGCTACCTCCCGTGTTGCTGTTATACTACTAAGAGTCTGCTGTAATGCCAATGCGTTCCGGCACATTCTCTGAATATTTGCTTCGTCTATTGTCTCCATGGAATTGGAAGCCTGGATTAGTATACGAGCGCCTAAATGAGCAAGACCCTCAAATATGTACTGAAAATGGAGAGAAACCGGTTACTATCGAATGTCTTACAAAATCCCGAACAATACTCACCCTCGTCTTTCGCGGATGCAAGGCTGACGTGAACGCCTCATCCATTTCGGACAAAACTTTGGTCAATTTCTGAACACTGGCATCCGGTTCTAAACTATCTGCATCCTTACTCGACATAAAGCTATTCGATCTCTCCTTCGAATTTGAGCCTCGAAGGTAGTGGAAACATTGTACACGCACCTGAAATTGCAACCATGCTCATACGCCAGCCCCCAAAGGGTTCTTAACTAACAAACTCACCTCTAAATGCAACACTAACAAACACGTATTCGCTAGCTCATCAAATTCTAAAGCTAAATTTGTCAGAACTTTAATTGTTCCATCCTTAATAGTCACAGATCCATACTCCCCACCCGAATTCACATTCATTCCATTCAAAATTGGTCGACGTAGATCATTGGCGAATTCTGAGATTCTTGATGAAAACCATTCCATGCTTTCCTGAAGTGTGGCAAGTTCCTTAAGTACACCAATGTCAGAGAGTATTTCCTGTTGTGATATTCCACCCTCGCCTAAATTGCTGGTCAGCATTTCAGCCTCTCGAATGTTACGTTGTTGAATTTGAAGTGGACTCTCCTCTTCCGATTGCTCGTAGCCGCTTTTGTGGAGTTTACGTAGGGAAGTTTTCGCACGGGCACTGGAATTTTTTAGGTCAGTCCAATTTGGAAGGGTCCTGGAAATGAGAAGTAGACACTAATGAACAGATCTGTGCTGAAAGTAAAAACTTGGATGAACATAATCTGGTTTGCTAAGAGTTGTATGTCTCTATTGAATTTAATTTTAGGGGTCCCTCCTTGTGTCTTAATATCGAATCCACGAAAGCAGCATCCTCGATTGAATCGTCCCATAATTTCTCGGAGGAAGGTGAATAGGAATTTGTTGGGAAATTGAGGATATGCTCAACGTCATGGAGTTGCTCTTGTGGATATTGTGGTCGATTCGGTAGAGGTAGGAACTGATGCAAACCCGACACCAAGCGAAGCTAGGAAAGGACGTCGTTAATCGCGGGTAGGTTATGCCCGTTTGGTGATATGGCAAGTGATGGTCCAATTAGTTTTAAGTTCCGTAACCGATTTTTTCTCATGAGTAGCAAATTAAGGAGTCGTCTGTAGGCTGTGTCGTTGAGAGGGTCTGTTTTAGGTACTTGCATATACCTTTCGAGGTCCCTCATGTTGTGTCGGATGTTGTGGAGTGGAAGTGTTTTAGTTTCCAGTGCACGTGGTTTTGGAGTAACATTGTGAAAGGTTTGAATATTCGTTTTCGTTCCCATAGAGAGAGGAGGAAAAGATGAACAGTCGCGTTATACCTAGACATCTCAGAGTACAAGCGAGATAAAACTTGACTATGCTAATAGTCGCCACTGAAATAATAACTCTCCTTAGAATTGGGATTTAGAATTCACTCAAAGCATTCCCTGCTTGTCATACCAAAAACTTCAGAGTTGCAGGTCACAAATAATGATTTAGGTACGTATACCTCATCACGAAAAACCTGACAGATGGTTGCAAGGACAAGTAGCTTAGGAGGAAAGTGGAATGAGTATTGGTAATAAACGATTCGACATATTTTGGCAAGGAAGCGTCGAAGTAGGATGGGAAGGTCATAAGCCGCATCTCACCGACATCTGAGGCAAAAGGAGCAGAGAACTTGGGCCTACTGCGCTCGCCTTGAGAATGCCTAACCATTTCGGCCAAATTTCCCCTCCGAAGAGGCGGCGCTTTTCTAGCGAAGCAAGATGGAAGATTTCTCGAAGGGTGTGCCCTTACGAAATCATCACCGGGGGTGGAACTCTAGCAGGTTGAGTTATTGTAACACTACAGCCACCTCGAGTCCAACTCCACCGTTGAGCGAATACGAAGCATGCCTGGACCGCTCTTCAACCCCGAGGCATGCGTTCGCTAAAGATTCCTCCTAAGCCGAAGCAATCGTCCGTTCGTTCCCTTTAGAGACCTGCTGGATTCGGAACGCACTTCAAACTCCCCGGTAACTGGGGAACTGTCCTCCAATAAATTGGGAGGTCTTTGCGGCATACTTGGATACCACACATGTGTTGGTGGGACACGCTACGCTACCCAAGACTTATCAAAACTCATCTTTCTTCCTCAAACCCTTCAAAATCCCTCAGTATAATCGCGATATTAGTCCAGAATGTATGTACCAACGCTCGATTATGTTCACAGAACTAAATGAACCCTCCCTCCTCCATGCGACATGATCTTTGGAAATTCAATTGGGGGATGACGTCCTTGACTATGCTCATTTTTTTTCCTGGTAGCCACCAAAAAAGGATGGGAATAATTCTCGGCTACATAGGGCCATATCTCTTCTCTCTAACAAAACGTAAACAAAGGATGTAACAAACAGCAAAGGTGGCAAGTAGTTAACGAGCTTTTTGATCGTCAGTTTGCCGATGGTTAAACCAAGTCTGTTGGTCAATTTCTTTTACAATATAGTGAATAATTTGAGATGAAAAGAACCCTTCGACACATTTCTAAACGGCAAAGGGCTAAGGCTATTAATCATTTCGCAACCACTAAAATTCCTCTCAAACAGCTCGATACCGTCGCTCAATATCTCACCCAACCCAACCCAAATTATTCCCAGAATTATGCACAGTTATAAAGAAAACTTTTTATGTGGCGTGAAAAAAAAAGAATCTTTATTAAGATCCCAGAAAGAAGGGAGTTTATGTATGTTTCCTTATGTTCAAGTAGGCAAAGTAGTTTTCCAATGTATGAAAGGACAAATTCAAGCCCAACTGACACGAAATAAAGTGGTTTCCACTTCAAGAGGATCCGCTCTTGGTTTGAATATATTAACATCTAAGAGCTATAGCGGAACAAAGAACGGAATATCTTCAAATCTTCAGCGAAAGGCTCCGTTCTCTTCATCATAAAATATCGAGTACTCGCTCACAAATCATAATTTCTTTTCGGCATCAAAGCCGATTATGGCGACTCTTCTCTGGATTGTTATAATTCGGCTCCCAATTGTATTTCTTAATTATCAACATTAAAATTTACTTAACTAACGTCAGAAATCTAGGCATATAGACTAAAAATTCCAGAAATACTTACTTCAAAAACCTGTTGATATCATCATCCTTCAGCCACGCTACACTATAAATCCGCTTATCCTCTGCATCTGGCTGCACAATTCCACGATACGCAGCCTGACATGTTTCCCTGTACGTCTTCAACAATGCACACACCATTTTCAACAATTCATCCGAATAATGTGGTAAATCTTGAATCAATGTCTTTGTTTCCGCCAGCTGCCGCTCCACCATAACAGTCGACTGTAGCAAAGGACGTGACAAATTCAAATCCTTCATATCCTCCGGAGTAATAATTGTTCGCCATGCATCATGATTTTTCGACAAGGAATCAATTGTAAGCTGGAGATTGCGATTATGGCCTTTAGATAGGAAGCTTTCCTTTACGTAGTTTGTCAAAAATGCATTTAGACTGGATTGTTGACTGTGGAATGAAAGGAAGTGTTAGGCTCGGAATCCTTGTCGTTATCTATTTGAGAGGATTTTACCCAGATTTGCATTTGATGAAACCTTCAATCTCATTAATGTAGGACATAATTGGAACATAGACTTTACGGATAAGCGCAGGATCTGGCTCGCAAATAAGAATCTTTTCGCGTTTCTTTCTTTCGCCAGTGGAAGTATTCAAGAGGTTCTCGTCGTTTGATACATCTGAGAGGTTTCTTCGATGTTCTTTGACTGTAGTTTCGTCATGTGGAACAATATGAGAGGATTTATCGAATCGGAAGAGAGTTTTCTTGCTGGAAATAGGGAAAAAGGCACACATTCAGTTGTTAGCGCTAACAATTCGGATAAGGTGCAGATGTAACAAACGGTTACGTGAAATGCACGAATTTCTTTATCCTGTCTAATTTACAATTAACTAAGGAAAGGAATTTTCTGTCATTACCTCTGAACTTTTCGGCGGCTGAAGAAACTGTTTATGTTGACCGTAGGCTCGCTGAAATTACTCCGATTTGTTTCCTCGGCAGTTGCATTTTGTATATCCAAATAATCAGTCAACAACAATTGGAGCTGAATAAGACCATATTCATCAGTTTCAATATCTTCCTCAACTTTTAAGAGGCCACAAAGATACTTACAACAGCCTGCGCTTGAGTCCAAAAATCTGAAATATCATAAGATCCCGAACACAACTGATACCGATGTACCACATTCAAATAATTCTTCAATAGCAAATTGTGTGACTTCGCAATCAATTTGAATTGCTTAAACAAAACATCCAGCAACGCCAGCAAAGGATGTTGTTGCTGCTCGCTATGCGACAAGTCGATGGCACTCATCTGTTGCGTTGTACTCGCTACAATCTTCAACAGTTCCGGCTGAATCCTAACTTTTATCGTTTCAATTGAATCAGGCACTTTATCCAACATTGCAAAACACTCAACTATGATCCCAATGAAATACGTCGCGCTCAATTCCGGATCAATAAGATCACTCTCATCAATAACCTCGGATTTATTCAAATCGAATCCTTGTGACATTTCAACGAGAGCCTGTTTTATACGTGCATTGGCTTCGGCACGATCTGTTGAGCGTCGTAGAAAGTCACGTTGAAAGTGGTTACTTCCACGAGTGGAATTCTGTCGTTGGAAATTGTTGAGGATTTCTCCTGTTGAGTTTTGGTATAGATGTCGATTTAGTTCGTCGATGAGTTTATTGTAGAGTTGAGTTTTTCTTGTTTCCAAGTCGGTGCGAAGGTCCTTGAGGCCTTCAATCTCACGTAGTGGCCCATTGCCAAGACTTATTGCTTGCGTGAGAGCTTTCGTTGCGTGCAAGTAGTGACGCTTGTTTGTGAATGAGGTGATCACTTGAGGGATTTTCCGTAGTTCATTACTGAAAATGTTAAAAAATGCATTAATATTGTATCTTAACAATGTAATTTTTGGTCAATTTTGATAGTAGTGAACATTGGAAGATTGACTGCATTCGATGGGATTCACAGTTCTCGCCTTCTCACCAAATTTCATATCAATAGAAGTAACCGTTTCGGAAAAAATGGATGTGACAGACAGACGAATGGACAGCCAGACAAAACAATGGCCTTTCTTAAGGGTGCATCCTTTGTCCGGTACTTTTCAATAACTCCCTCCCAAAGGAGTGCTCCGATAAAGTGGAGATTTTTTAATATGTTGGTGGCTTTCTCATCATCACCTCCGGAGATTCTAGGGAGGAAGTGGGAGACATATTTCGCCGACAGGACGAACTCTTCATAAACCAATGGAAACTGTTTGTCAACCTCGAAAAATCCTGAACGATTGCATTTTCCCATTCCCGGACGGCTGTATTTAGACTGAACATTAAGAACCATCACGGCCTTCCCTTCAGTGAAGGAGCGCATTGATTCCATCTCGGTTATAACCAAGAGAGTGACCACGAGCCAGCTGGAGTCCACATCCGAGAGAGACCCTCGAATTATTTAGAGGGACTGTCAGCTCCGGTTTTGGACTATGTCTTCTCTTCAATTTTCACTCCCAGGTATCTCTAGAAGAAGATTGAATTCCTCACAGCTGCTTTCCTGAGACGCTGTCTTGGCTCCATCAGGCCCACCCAGACGCATGTCATCTTCGCAAAAGCTAATGAGTCCCCTACCTCCTTCAGAAAAACATTGCTGGCGGAAAGGAAAAATCTAAACGGCAAAGTTAGCAACCTTTATCTCTATGCCTTCATCAAAAACAATCATGTCACCTCCAATGCCCTATCTGTCTTATACAATCCTATAGAATTCCTGTCCTGACAAAATTCCAAACTCTTTCAGGTATGCCTCCATACTAAAGCGCTATTGGGGATGATGATATTCTTACCAAAGTGGACCTTACCTTACGTGGTGAGAAGAAAGCTCAGAAATGCGCGGTTGTTTTTATGTTCAAACGAACAGAGACCTTTGGCCCTCGACGTGGTGTTGCATTTCAGTCTGTACCGAGTGCCATGCACACACCGCGGTATAGACTGATATCGTTGTAGTTTGTCACGGCGGGGCTCTGATTGTGGTCACAAAATCAATCCGTATCTTAAGAAGACCGTGGGATTAAGTCCCCGGGACAGGTACCCATGTAAAATCATGGAGACTAGACTGTGCTTGCACGAGACTCTTACGACATTCTTCCTTGCCAAGAGTATCAGCGCATACTTCTGCGCCCTAGAGCAGGGCAGACTGTGTTGAACTCATCAGGAGACGTCGCTTGCTAGACGTAGGCCGAAACTTAAACTGCAGCTTTGTTCGCTGCTGCTTTGATTTGCTCAAACAGATCGAACTGCCTTAGGGATAAGTTTCTGGCAGCGGGTATCACTTCAGCGAGTCTTCTGATGAGCTTCGCGATCATTTTTCAAGCAGTGTCTAGGATACAAAGTAGGTGATATGAATACGGCAATTCAAGTCGGTTTTCGTTTTGGAGATCAGCACAAACATTGCCACTTTCCAACGAGAAGGGTAAATGCTTTCTTTCAGGCAAGCAGCAGGTCTGACCGATGTTGGAACACAACCTACCTCTCCTGGAATACCATCGGGTCTTAGCGCCTTGTTTTTCAAAGAGAGAACTGCGTGTTCCAACTCTTTTATAAAGAAAAGTGGGCACTCCTGGACGCTCTCCACGCCAACGTTATCATCCCGTACGGGATACGCAGGGAATAGTGCCCGTACAATGCGGTCCATCTGCTCGGCCTTAAGTGCACAGGGTTTCCGCAGAGCCCCCATTTGTAACCGAGTTCTCCAGGTCCCCACTCACCTCGTCGACCAGATTCTGCCAGGAGCGAGGTTTGTTCCTGTTTATTGTGCTGCGGAGTCTCGGATCTGTACTCTGGCATTATGGTACATGTCTCCTTCCGGCCGTTTGGACGTTGTATCAAGCGACGGAGTCTGTAGTACACCGTAGCTCTCCACTTTCCGCCGTCCACCAATACATAGAAGGTTTGCCATGTCTCGATGCCCTCCTGAGCATGGAAGCTCCGCAGGCCGTCGTTATCAGGTTCATAACTGAATTTACGACAGTGTCATGTGCAGCGCGACCACCTCCAGGAGCACCCTCCAGCGCGGCCCCACATATTCCAAGAATTTCGACAAACCTCCCCGTGTTCACCTTCGTGATGTTCCATACATAGAAAGAGCGCCGGGGTGGCGCTCATCACTTCGATGCCAATATATTGATGGTTTCTTACCGAGAAGTCTTACAGACCTCGCCATCTGTTCACCAGTGACTGCGAGCAGCCTGGGCGTTGGAACGTTGGGGTGGATCCGATGTCTAAAACTACAAGTCCTATTCTCGTCGCCATTTCGAGAATTCCTTTTCTTCTGGAGTCTGGGTGAGACATGCCCCATTCAAGTGCTCTGGCATTGAAGTCACCCCCGACCAGGATCCGCCCTTCTGTCTCCAGAGCATCAACCCTGCGTCGTAATTCCGGCATTGTCTCATTCGGTGTTAGATAGAAACTAAAAAACGTCATCCCAAATCCAGACAAAGCCATCCCTTCGACCTTGGGCAAGGACCCTAAGGTGGATACTGTCCCGAACCGAGATACCAGCGGTATCTGATGTTAGGGTCCATGAAGCTGGGTCCTTATTTCGATACTGCTCAAGTTTGTTCTCTGCAACGTGCTGCGCCAGCAACTCGTGAGCGTTGCACTCCGGTGCATATTGATGTTTAGGATGCGAATCATTTGGAACGCGTCATAGCTCTTTCTATTTCTGCTCTGAAGGCTAGACATTGCCCCTAGCCCGCAATGTTCTCATCAGACGCGCCATGGTCCCTGCATAAGAAGCAAATCTCCTTTTAGTTGCACGTGTTCGCTTTATCAATAACATCACTGGATATTATCTCTTTGTTGCATCAAAAAAACGATATTGGATGACGAGGCCAGTAAGACCGAAGATTATAGTTGTTCAAGATAACAAAGCAGCAGAAATAGGTGACTAATAGCCCCAGAACTTGATACGAGAAATCGAAAAATGATTAGTACAAGGCTTGGCGCTACAGTGCAGCTCTAAATTGTGCAAAATTGGGGGAAAGAAGGACTGTCCCTAACCATACCCCTACGCCATTGATTCATTGTCCTGTGACTTCATTATTTTGGAGCACAAACAGGCAACGATTGGAAGACTACGTTAAGCTCCCTTCGGACATGATTGGATGGTTAAACTGCACCTGGTGGATGGCCCAAAAGGTCCAGGGACGATTATGAAACGAACATAAACCCAAATCGGCAGCGCTGGCTTAATGCTTATTCTGCCTCTTCAACACAATCGAGAGAGTGGTCAAAATAATTGCCAGCTCTCGAACGCTGAAATTACATTCGACCAAGCGAAAACTATATAAAATGACGCAAGACGAATCCATTCCATCTCACGTAGTTCTCACCCCCATCGAAATGATTAAAGCAGAGAAAACTTACATTTGCTCCAGCATTTCCAACGCCAGTTTCTGTTGTAGTGCGTCAGTCCACAAAGATCTCAGTTCCTCCCGTCGACAGTGCAAAAGTTGCTTGCAGGCCACCAAATTCTCCTTGACGGCATGGATCTTCTCGCGGCTCGTCCCAATGTGTGCCGATACCTGGCTGAATAGCGGCAGGACCCTAGTCAGCTCCCCGTCATGTTTCGAGACCAACTCGTTCAGTCGCTGATCGGATTTCTTGTACTCCTTCTCGATCTTCTGCTTCTCCTTTTGCCGTTCCTCGTTCGTTTCGCTGAAGCCCAGCGTCTTGATCACGGTGACCAGTGGACCACATCCTATCTGCAAGAGATTCGCAATTTGACTCATTGTGCGCTAAGTGAAGGCAAAGTCCCTGAATAGTGGATATCGAGCTCCTGACACCGCGGCCGAGATAAATACGCGACGGTGCTTGAGATTCGATAAGAAACGCGACGACTGCACTTGCGATAATGAAATCTTAGAACTAGAATCGCGGCGACGGCAAGAACGGAATTACATCATCGCACGATGCGGATTTACTCCCAGCCCGTTGCGCTGATAAATAATATTATCGCGCGCTGTGGCGACACACCAACTAATTAAATCGCGCAATTGCACAAATTACTTTCGTTCGTTTGTGTCCAATAATAAACAACGGGTCGGCCCGAATTGCGGCCCTGTCATCGCATCTGACATTTCGTCGCGGCACTGACAAGTCGATTTTCCAATTGATGTTTCGCCTCCGTTTGGAATGATACGAGCGGGCAGATCGATTTTGACAATGCAGCGAGGATTCAGGAACCTTTTTTCACTGGATTTCGGGAACTGAGCCGTGGGCTTACCTCTTCTTTTCCGTATTTTACACCGCGCGGAGGTTTTGTAGGAGGTGGCGTAGCCATTTTTGATGTTTGACATGCATGTCATCGCTGGTAGGAGGGTGACATCTTGCGGTTGAGTGGTTTTGCATTTGAGGGGCGGAATGTATGGAAGAATGACTCAAAAGCGAGTGGAATCGGTGTTTAGTTCAGCGTCACGATCAGTTGGTGCAGTGGACGCTCGGAATTGTTAGTAATATTACTTGGTGCCGGGTAAATAGTGTTGTGAAGTGTGTGTGTGTGTTGTTTAACTGACCACGGAATGATTATGGAAGGTAACTTGCTTAGAAATTGAACAAATTATGACCCTTCAACTTCTCAAATGTGAAACAACTGAAGGAAAATCCGCTTCTGCATTTCCGCTGCATTCCTCATCTTTACCGCCAGACTGGCAGGAGCCATCTTGGATACGGAAAAATAGGCGCAAGAACCGAATGAATCCAGCTTTGTAAATAAAAAATGGATCAAGATTTTGAAAATTCTGTTTGCCGATGGGAACATTCCAGCTGTTCGCAGCGGTTCAGGTGCATTCCTCGCGTAGATAAGTTAGTTAGGAATATGCCTACTGCTGCCAACGCTACTTCCGCTGACATTGTCCTAAATGGGCTGTAAACCATCAAAACTCTAAGTAAATTGGATCTATCTTCTTTCGGTGGTCAGAGCTTGTAAGCATCTTTGACCGAATGTATTAGGTCGCATTACGAGGTTGGGTGGTTGCCAGGCATATTCTTTGTGCCCCTTGAAGCTCATCTAGTCGCCGCTCATCCTCCTTAAATATTCGATAGCCCATTTTGTTACCACATCTTGCACCCACGTCCGCCCAACTTCCAGCTCGACATGATAAGTAGGTATCAGTCAGCTCTGTGGAGCTCAATGGCCGCTGTGCTGCTACCTTTTTAGACCACAAAGTACTAAGACCATGCCTGCTGTAGGAATAGCATGGGGAGCAGAACCCAGAGTCCGTTGCATTCGCGAAGGGTAGCGGCTCCTCCAATTTACAACTAGAGATCTCTTCGTGGTCCCCAAAAAATTGTTTACCCAGTGTCCGTAGTCCGGGATTAGTTAGGATTCATCATCATCAACGGCGCAACAACCGGTATCCGGTCTAGGCCTGCCTTAATAAGGAACTCCAGACATCCCGGTTTTGCGCCGAAGTCCACCAATTCGATATCCCTAAAAGCTGTCTGGCGTCCTGACCAACGCATCGCTCCATCTTAGGCAAGGTCTGCCTCGTCTTCTTTTTCTACCCCTGGCTTCGCACATTGGTCAGGGTCAGCCTAGTCAGTTAGGATTGCACAATCGCAAAGGAAGCGCTTGAATATTTTTCGCTCCTCTCCGTAACTTTGACAATGCAAATTGTAGGGTGCCAAGTCTGGCGACATGAACGAGAGGGGCGAGGACCAAAGTCTCCCGGATTGGCCATCTGAAGTCAGCGGCTACTAAATAATGCGAGTAGATTTCACCCTTGATAGTTGCCAGCGGGATGCCGACTAGGCCCACCGAGGGCGATGAAGAGCAGAATTCAGTTTGGCCAATTCATGCTCATTCTCCTCTATATACAGAGGAGCGCGTGCCAATACCTGCTACTATACACGGTTCGCCTTTCCTACTTGAGCTACCCTCAATTGTTTCGAACCGTCTCTGACACCAATATTACCGAGTCGTCGATAAAGGTCACCACCTTCTGCCCACTCCAGTACAATATGGGTAGAATTTCGTCCATCACTGTTAACCAAAACACTAGAGAGATGGCGCCTTCCAATCCTAATTTGGTTATTACCTTTTTGATGATTTTGGTACTAATATAATGTATATGGAGGAAGGCAGTTAGAAGATATTTCTGTAATGTACTCATCTGTTACGAAGAGAGCACGGTTTGTATCACATTGCCACCAACATAGTCACCAAGGCTGTCAACCAACCAAACTTACCCCCATTATTGAATCAGACGGCACATGCTGGAACTAACCCGAATGCTAGCAGTTCGTCGAGATGAGGGCCGGGGTTTTAACTCAATAGTCGGACAACTAAACCAACACAGGGTAAGCTAGAAGATACGTGAACTCTCGAGGCGGGCTTATACCACCGAAAATTTCTTTCTTAAAGGAAATAAACTGCCTAATCGCCTAACCAGGGTGGTGACAAAATCGCAAAAAATAACGCGCAGAGGAATCGACTCGGAAGGATTAGCCCCGAATTTATTCTCTCATCTACGCGACGAGTGACTCCCGTCTTCCTTTCGTCTTCATGGGGGCCCGATGACATCATGGCCCTGCGGCGCATTTTTAGTACCTGTAGCCACTCTCCATTGATGCGGAGTGGAAAAGATTGGCTGGGGTTCCTCCTGCTTGACCACCCTGTCGTCCATGGGGATCCTGGTGTTTTGAAAATGCAAAAATTGGACGAGCTTGCTCGTATCCATGCGGATCTTTGGCAACCAGTTGCGAATCACTGATTATCTAGCGATTTCGTCGTATAGGACAAGTTAGTTTAGTTCAGTGGGGAGAACCGGGGCTCCAATCAGTTAGGCCTTTTATTAGGCCATTGTACTATCATCGGAAATCGCCTGTTCAATGGTACCCCGCCTGCGTATTTCGCAGGTTTTTGCTAATATGAGACCGTCATGCAGAGCCAGAGAGTGCACAGATTCTTTGTTGAAGAAAACCGTACCGTGATATCTTCATTTGAGATCTGAGGAGGCCGGACAACTGTATATGAAGTGCAAGGCCGTCTCCTCCTCTTCCTCACATTGGCTGCATACAACCGAAACCACCACCCAAATTTGTCCATGTGGTAGTTTAAGGAACAGTGTCCCGGTAAAACTCCTATTAGGGTTTCCATGTCCCTCTTCTTAAGGGGGCCGTTTTTCATAGATCCTTTTGCCTGCCGACAGGAGTTCAAATTTCTCTATTCGGTTGTGTGAATCCTTGCAATTTCACCCTTCATAAAAGACTTGACACTGAATCGTCGAAAGCCAAAAGCTGGCTCTGGTCTCACCATTGTAGAAACAGACTCTTGGCGAGCCAGCCTACCAGCTTCCCCATTATCAGCGATGTTCGAGTACGCTGACATGCGCATGTGCAATGTTTCGTTTGTAGAGGGCTTCACTCACACGAACCGAGAAAGTCCTTAGGGAATTGGTCCTCGTATGCTTTGACGTAGAATGTACGGACGGCTTAGGGGGAACAAAAGCAGGGAATCTCCCTGTTCGCCCTTGCTATCCAATGACCATCTCCGATAACCTAGTCTCAAATCTGGTCTACACCTTCGGTGTCACTTTGGCACCTCATACTGATGTCGATTATATTTCAAGGTGGCAGTTTTCGCCATCTGAAGTTTCCTCTTGAGGTAATTTTTGTCCCTCTCGTCGATAGTATACCCTCCTTATTCTTTGCAATTTTGCGCAGAGTATGGAAGGCTTTCTGATACTGGCTCTTGATCTGGACCGACATTTTTGTCGTCCCCTGTTCCTTGGGGGACCCCCGACTTCGATGGTTTCAGGGTAGGAGTACTCGCTACGTCCAGTTCGATGAAAGCGGTTTCCAAAGTGGACACCGCTAGTCCGTCTGCCGCCTCGCTCTCAGTGTATTTGTCTCTAAGTACACTTCTTTGGTGGTGGCGATTGAGGGCTGAGTAGGTGATATGTCGCTTCCCTAGGAAACCTGTAGAAAATTTAAGTTTCTGCTCAGGTTCTTCACAATTCAATCGGGAGCCATTTATGGTATTAGAAACCTCTGGGCAAGCTTTTGAGCAAAGGGATCTCAAGCAAACCAGCTCTTTTCAACAGTGCTGCTATGGCCCATGGGATAAGGAGCCAATTGACTTTGTGGATCAGGAGTGCCCTAGCGTCCAGAACAATCTCAGAACCACTCACCGAATGCTGTTAGTCAGTAAACTAGGACAGAAAGCCAAACCACAACATCGTAAGTTACCCTCGTTTGCAGAGCATGAAGTATGGTGATGAACAAACGGTAAATTATTCGCTTAAGGTACAGTTTCCAGGCTGCACACTCCATTCCGTTCTTCAGGCTACTCAGTAACAGAGATCGCTTTATATCCCATATGCTACTGTCTAGCCTTTCCATACTTGAGACTTACATAAACCTGGAACGACCCACTTTGTCTAAAAACCTACGTGCGCTTTAGGGGAAGATGCCAAGGTTTCGAACGATGACCAGAATATTGTGGATAGAGTGCCTGGAACTATGAATATTTCTTATTCGTCGTCCTTAGTACAGAAACGATTTGCTAAGCTTGTGTCATCAAACAATTATATTTTCACACCATCATTTGTAATAAAAATCTATTTTTTCATGTTGAACAAAAGAGGCAAACATATCGAGATACAATTTACAAAAAAGTTAAAGGTTCGTTGATTCAGAGCACCAGGCATCGAGCTTTTGTCCAATACCAGCCTCCACTTTCTCTATGCCTGCTAAACTTTTATCAAAAGGAACCTTAAACTAACCCAAATCTGGTTCTGAATCTATATCAGATGTGAAATTCCCATCATCGTCTACTTCTTTATAATCCTTTTCCAGAGCGGCTAAGTTCTCCCGCGCCTCTCCAAACTCATCAGCTTCCATCCCCTCGCCCACATACCAATGGACAAAAGCTCGTTTTGCATACATTAAGTCGAACTTATGATCTAAACGGCACCAGGCCTCCGCAATGGCAGTTGTGGAGGCCAACATTGAGACACCTCGATGAACGGGCGCCAGGTCGCTATCCGGCACAACGCAAGGTTGCTTGAAGTTTATGCCCACCTTGAATCCAGTCGGACACCAGTCCACAAATCGGACAGAGTTCTTGGCCTTCACCGCAGCAATGGCACTATTCACATCCTTCGGGACGACATCTCCCCTGTAGAGGACACAGCAAGCCATGTACTTGCCCGCGCTCGGGTTACACTTTACCATCTGGTTATCTGGTTCGAAAAGTTGCGAGGTTAAGTCCGCTACACTCATTGCTTCGTGGAATGCCTTCTCTACGGGGATGACGGGAGCATAGGAAGCGAGCGGAAAGTGGATACGAGGATAGGGAACAAGGTTCGTTTGGAACTCCATCATGTCTACATTCAGAGCTCCGTTGAAACGTAGAGATGCCGTGATGCTGGATACAACTTGGCTGATTAGCCGATTCAGATGTGGATAGCTGGGACGGTCGACATTGAGCCTACGGAAAAAAAGTGGTTGCAAAAGACATTAGCTGAAAAAGAGAGTGTATACTCACTTATTTTTGCAGATATCATAAATCGCTTGATTGTCCACCATAAATGCACAGTCCGTTGTATCTAATGTGCAGTGCGTCGTCAGGACGGAATTGTAAGGTTCTACGACTGCCGTTGAGATAGCTGGGGCCGGATAAACTACAAACTCCAGCTTGCACTTTTTTGAGAAGTTCTCATTCAATTTGTCCATGAGCAAAGCCGAGAAACCTGAACCTGTACCGCCACCAAACGAATGAAAGAGGAAGAATCCTTGTAGACTATTCGATTGCTCAGCCATTTTGCGGATACGATCTGCCACGGGTTCAATCATATCTCGCCCAATTGTATTGTAGCCGCGAGCGAAGTTATTCGCGGCATCCTCTTTGCCAGTGATCAACTGATCTGGGTGGAAGAGTTCCTTGTATTTGCCAGTGCGAACCTCATCTGTAAAGGGGTTACTTATATGTGTATCTCCTGATAAGGATGAGGTCCTTACCAATAACTGTTGGTTCCATATCGATGAAAATCGATCTTGGAACAATTCTGCCGTTGTGTGTCTCAGCAAAGAAGGCACTGTAGCAATCGTCGACATCCCCAGGGCTCTCCTTCAAGGTTCCATCAGTGTTAATGCCATGTTCAAGGCAATAAAGCTCCCACGTGGAGTTACCGATTTGGACTCCAGCCTGGCCGACGTGCAAACTTATCGTTTCACGTTGAGAGAAACCCTGGAAAGTTGTCAAAATTCAGGACAAGTGGGGTTACCAAAATCGGTACACCCCTGTAGGATATACCAAGTTCCTAGGAGGTCCATACTCACCATTAACACAATTTAATGAAATATCCTTTACTTATGAACTTGCACACGATTTTTATGGCAATTGGGGGAAGTTATTATATTGCGCAATTTCGATCCTTCAGGGTATGATCCTCTCACACCTTGTGATCTTCTATTCAATGGGGTTTAACGAAAAACGTAGCAGAAATGTTATGATCTGAAACGAACGTTGAATTTTTCCTGCATAAACAATGAACTAATTTAAGTTTCAATTAAATGGAAAGTAAATTTGGCATTAGATTCGGACGAACATTTAAAGTATGTGTTATCGCGACAATTTTGTACTAAACAATGGGATCAATTGTTTTGGCATTGAAAAAATTATGAAAAACTAGGAGAACTTGATTTTGGGGAAATTTTGTTCACGGGGCGTTGAGGGAGAATGGAATTTTATCGAGACTGTATTTGGTAGGGTTGAAAATTAGGTGTACAGATTGTGTGATTGCTGAAAAGTCTTTAGCTAGGGCATAGTCCGTCTGGTAAAAGTGCCATCGTTATCAACTCTTAGTTATGTGTGGCCTCTTTCGGATAGAGGGTTTAAGAAGAACGGACAAGAGACCTTCGGACCTCAAACGTGGAGTTGTGTTTCAATTTGGATGCCGTATTTCTTAGTTCGGTAAAGATTTAGGTAGGTCTTGCATCCACTAGTGTAAATGCTGAGCCATGCACTCAGTATAGACTGGTACCGTTGCGCTTGTCTTAGCGGGACTCTGATTGTAGTCACAAAATCAATCCGTGTCTTAAAAAGACCGTGGGATTAAGTCAACAGGTCCACAGGTATTCACGTGAAATTGCCAAGGACGTAACCACCCCATTTCGGAATCCACGCAAGAGCATAGGATCGGCTAAACAATCATGATGGAGACGAAAAGAGTAACTCTCTTGAAATAACCTTAAAGCTGGAGCGGATCTTTGTCAAAGAATGTAGCCAGAAGCTGGGTACAGAGCGGGATGTCCACAGAGAGAGAAAGAGAGAGTATAGACTGGAGCCGATATCCTTGTCATAGCGGCGCTCTGATTGTGGTCATAAAGACAATCGGTATCCTAAGAGAATCCTAGGGTTATATCTAAATGAGGGATACTTACGTAAGACCACCAGGACGTCACTGATTAACAGCAGTCATTTTTGAGAACGGTCGGCAAGGAAAGTTTCATCAACTGTTCCTAATTTGACTGAATTATGGGCATGTGGTAAAGCCTGGACATTGAAGGCTTTAAAGAAGAATAGGAAGCGGCCTTACCAAGGAATCACCCGGAAATCTTCTTCTAGTCTACAGCGAAAAGCTATCCCAATGCCCGGAAAGTCCCCAGAACCACAAAAGTATAAGAATCTGTTTTCCAACGACCTTCACTGCGTGGCCCATTTTCAATCGGCAGGAAAATTACCTGATGCTCGCTATGAGTATATGCAATGATAATTGACGAACCGGACCATTCCCCTCGCCATTACCCACATATGTCATATCGACTATTGAGTTCAAGACTGTCGCTTGAAAAGTTGCTACATTTCCGGCGTTTGCAAGCTCCAAGTCCAGCTCTGCAAAAGTCTCGAGTAAAATACGGTTCCTGGTGTTCGTAGGTCGACTACCTCAATCTTCTTGCATCTTGAAACTCGATCTCTTCTTGGATGGCATGATTTCCATATTGCCGCCTTCCCGCTTACATCTGTAGCCGAGGTATCACTCTTATTTTTGCGATAAGGCTTTCTGATTATTCGACTCTTCTCTCATAGATGGTCGATGAGTGTGGGACCTGCGCTACCTTGCAATGGTTGAAGTTGATTTGTATCATCATTGCATCCTCCTAAATACTGGGCATCTGCTACTGCTTGCGACGTGGCGGCAGTCGACACCTTTTTACCCCTTACAAAGGGGGTCAGCTTTGTACTGCTTGAATATGTGGCCTTCTTTTCCACATTTTTGACTTATCGCAATCACCGGTATGTTTCGACGCTATATGGCGAAATTCGGGGCATCTAAAGCAGCGCTTGAGAGACACCTGCTCTCTGAGTCGACAAACGGCCCAACCTATTTTTAACTTTACCATTCACCAGCATGTATCATTATGGTATTTTATATGGTTCGCTGATTTGAACCATGTCCGCTCTCTCGTCTACTATAGTTTCTGCCAGGAGATCCTGAGCCGCCGGACCTGCCGCCTCCTGAACACCAGACATTTATTCTTTTCTACAGAACGCACCTTCTGGTATTTCAGAGTAGTCCTTCTCTATAAGGCCTCCGCCTCCGCATCTCCCGCATAGCTTAGAATGATCTTGCTAATTTTTACAATGTTTGGCAGTGTCCAGACATTTGAAGCACTTTGTAATCCTTGCCTGTTCACGGATACGACAGACAACCCAGGCTATTTTTATTTTTTCTATTTCCAAAAGCTTCTCTGCACTTTTTGCAGGAAGGACAAGTGCTGCAGTTTGTTTACCGCGTTCCCTTTTCGCAAGGATATCGTCTCTAAGTTTACTGCTTCCGCGATTTCGAATTGGGAGCGAATCGCCACGACAATGTCCTCCTTGGTAGTAATTTCATCGATGCCTTGACATTCGATGGTAATACGATGGATTAGGGCTCTCATCTCTGCTTGTACAGCCAGGGCTCGTATTTTTTTTATCCTTTTTCGCTAAGTTTAAGAAATAAATTCCCGTTTTGAGTCCTTCTTCCTTCCATGGCTAAGTCCACTTTCATGTTATGTTCAGAGGCATTTGGGGTTCGCATTCGTTGGTGCTTCGTTGTGAGCTTGCGCTTGGTGATCTTGGAATTTTAAAACACTTTTCTTGTCTATTTTTTTTGTTCGCCAAGTTCAGTTTGCCATTATTGTTTCTTCCGGTGTTATTTGTGTTATTCGTATCCATGTTAATTGCCCTCCCCCTCCCTCTCAAAGTTGTTATCAGTGACCTTGTGTGTAGTCACTAAGTGATTCCATGGTTATCTAGTAGTAGTTGGCACAACCCCTTATGGGGGCTAAACAGGTATGGCCCATCTAAACCTATACCACCAGCGTGGTGACGAAACATTGAATGTTCTCTGCGGCGCCTGCTAGGGATTTAACAGGGCGGAGGCGTTGACAACATTAGCCTGAAAGCCGTTCGGCAAGATTTTACCTTAAGTACTCAGGCAACAGAATAGTGCAAATGTCAGCCCAAAATCAATAATACAAATTGTATTCCAGTGCTGGGTGCCGTGCACGTTGCACTCCGCCGGGACCCCCTTTCGTTAGCTGCAGATACATTGCCTGACGGTTAGCACATCGAGGTGAGAGTAGGAAATAGCGTAAAACAAATAAACAATTGAAATTCATTCAACTAGCACTTTAGCTTTTATTGCATTCCAAACAAAATGTTATTCACTTCAACTGTTACATCTTTTTATGACAATATATTTTCTTTTGTCCCTTTTGCATCTTACATATGCAATCTTCTCCTTCTTTTACTTCTTTATTTTCTTCTTAAGTTCATTTGATGTTTTTTTTTATTCTCAAAGATTTATATCTACTATCTCAGATATTCGATGAATTTTTATTTACGAGTTTTTCGATTTGTAATATTTATCTTCTTTGGTGTGTATCTTCTACAAACTATTGGTTGTATACTAGACAACTTTTTATATCTTTTATCATTTTCTACTCATGATTTATTATAAAATGATTTTCTGAAAATTTCCTGACATTTAGTGAAGTTTTAATATTGATTTAACTTGTCAAAACTGTGGGTGGGAAATGAAGATTGTTTAAAATCGTTTGTGGTTATTCTCTTTTTTAATGAAAATAAATGATTTTTTTTATATTATTTATATTAGTTGAGTACTCCTCTTTGATAATAATTGATGTTAATTTTTTCTGTTTTTTTTTTCTTCTCATCAATATATTTATAAGAAAAATTACAATTGTACTTGTTACTTTTCTTTAGTAGACATTGTTAAATTTTGTCATCGCCTTTCATTCTCTTATTAAAATTGAACTTTTCTTTTGGTTCTCTAATATTATCAATCTACTTTTCAACATGCGTATTATATTAATCGCTTAAATCCTCAATAAAATTTATTGAACTTCAGTAGAATTCTAGAATTATTACTGTATTGAAGAAAAGTATTAGTAAAATATAAATATTTATTAGAAATGGTACTCATTCTATTTCATAACCAATAAATTTTAAAAATAACTCGATTTGTTAATAAAATATTCCAAGTTCTTTCATTAAAATATACGTACATATATGGCAACGTAGCAATTATTGGGTCGGTTATAAATTATTTTATGGAACTATATAGCTAGCAATTATATGGGCTTTAAGGCCATTTATATTCTTAAGAAAATTATTATAAAATAAATCTAATGAACATTTTTTGTTAATATTTTTCTTTTGTTTAATTTTTCAGCAAAACGCCTGGTGAGTAGTAGAATGAATATCTATTATGATATCCTAGCAAATTATATTAAATACAATTTAATAGTACTTTTATTTTATTTTATTTTTAAATAAGATTTTGAACTACTTCGGCTAAGTTATATGGCTGCTGTTGATTTTACTAATTGGATGGGAATGAAAGTAAACTGAAATTCATTCAAATTTTCACTTTTTTTGAGTTGATTTGTTTTTTTTTCATTACCATCTGGGCAACTCAAAAAACTAAAATTATAGCGGCCAACATGATTTTCCCTTATTTCACTCATGAATATTCATCTAATAATTGCATGGCAGTGAATTTTCTTGAAGTTACAAGTAAATGGTACTATTTTCTGCCCACAACTGGATAGAATAGTAAATAGTTAAAGCCTGATGTTAAATATTACCCTTAAATCTGGTGGTCTCAATATCATTTTAAAATATATCTTAAAAGGGACGTTAATGACTGAAATTTAACAACTAAACATATGGTTATAATCCCTCTTCTTCCACTCCAATCCAATTAATAAAAACCAATTTTCATACATCACCCATACATCGCCGAGCGCACTACAATTTTAGGCAGCTAAATTTAAAGTTTTTGTGCTAATATTTATGATTTATTTTATTCAATTCTTAATGAAAAAGTTGCATGAATAAACCACTACATTTTTCGTCATTAAGTCCGGTAAGCTTTTTCAATTACGAGCAGGAAATGCTACTTCTCTTCCTTTTGAAAACCATAATATATTGTAGCAACAAATGGTTTTCTGTTGAGGCTCATATGGACCTTATTTTTCAAAATAACAATAACAATATATAATTCATCTGTCTCTATATGCATTTGGCCATTACTTGATAGCAAGGGTACAAGGATATGTTATTAAGTTGATTGTACTGATTCATGTTTGTTGTCTTTATGTTTTCAAGGTGTTTTATGAAAATACTAAAAGTTTATTTCCCTCAGTTTATGAAAGTCAGTTATGGATTTTCTAAGTTATATGTATATTACGAGCGCGTATATATATATATAAGATCATTATAAAAAATGTAGTTTCTTTGTGGTATAGAAAAAAATATGAATCTAAATCGTTTCAGTCAATACTGTTTGTCATTTATATTCAAGTAAGATACAATTATCACTTCTGCAGAAACATGCAAGGGTACAAATAATGATCATTGGCCATTAAGATTTATAGAAAAATCCAATCAAAAGTCTGTTTTTCTATTCATTTTGGCAGAAAAATTAGCTTCGTTTTATGTCTACAACAAATACAAATCAAAATGTTAATCTAATTTTTGAATCAGTACAGATTTAATGCAACAAAATACAATATCGACTTCTCCAATCTAGATCGTTGTTGAATGTATTATGTATATATGAATGTGTGAAAGGTGGTCATCATCGCATTGTTAAAAATGGTAATCATGCAAAAAACAATCTTCTATACTTTTTATAAATATTTATTTCAATTCTCGTATAATATATATATATATATATATTCATCTAAAAAGTTTTAATAACACTTTCGCTTCTTTGTTGTTGTTTAAATAGTGACTCTACTTTTTTTTTAAAGGAATATTATGCAGGTATTAATAGCTTTAAAAAAACCCTCTATAATTTACATAATCATTTTTCTTAGCATATATTTTTTTGCTTTGTATTTATTTGGTATTTGTTTATTTATTAATTTTTTTTTAAATTTATTATTTCCATGTGAACAATATCAACAGATTAACAGTTGCTTATTTTCCATCTTTTTACTTTACCTTGTTCGGTGATTCTGAGTTTGCTGTGATACTGAGCCGCCTGATATTTGGCTTGTCATAGTCTTCCATTGACATACCCCGCGACAATCGTCGTCCTGATGTTGGAGACTCTGTTGATCCACCGGAACTTGTTGAGAAGGCTCGTGAACGATCAACACCAGGCATTATTACGGATGTTAGAAGACCTTGTCCTTTACAGAAAAGTAGAATTGATTGTGCTACTTTGGCAGGCTGTAAAGAGGGTGGGAGATGCGTTATTTGTTTATCCAGAATATGGGGATTTTGAAAAAGCGGTTAGTTTGACCAGCGATATGTATAGTTTTTACAAGGAACATCCAGACTTCGCAGTAAACTCTTTGGTCAACGAATTATATTTTCGTTTGGAAATTGATGTCACTTGCTCATTTAACTTCCGCGTTCGGAAGCCATTTCAGGGAAAGTTGAACTGACTGAAGTGAGTTTTTTCAATATCCTGGAGTAGGTATTGCTTTGGCACCAGGTTGCATCGATTGACAGCAATGCACTTTCTTATTTTTAGTTAAAAGGACTAAGACTTTCCTCTCAACCAAGCCACCTTTTTTCTCAAAGAGAGAGGAAGGATTAAAGTGCGGAAATTTACTAAGCAATTTAACTTAAATAATCGTTCTATTGGATCAGGCTCATAAAGCATGTCATTCATTGGTATGCTTTATGACGCATTGCTTGTGCTAGGACAGCCTAGCGCTCTAACCATCAAACTATCCAGTTCGCTATCCAATTAAAGCCATCACATATTTCGACAGAAAACCCCATGATGGACATCTATTGGTTGACTCTAATGATCGCGTTATTCCCAGAAGTATCGGTGAACGTGTACTCAAGAAGCCATGCGTGTGGTATGGCTTCAATAATCCAGGAATAGCCAGGTCATTCAACATAATTCTGGAGCAAGTTGAGCTAATTTTTCTCTAGTTTTCCTAGCTACTTCCATGCCTTGCGCCATGCTTGGCCTCGTCCTGTATAGACCAGGGGCAGATGGTCGGTGAAAGCTATAAACAAGCTGCCTTCAAGAAGTGCTGCAACTGCTTGGTGGTGTTAAGATCCTTTGGGTTTAACGTGAGTACCCGCAATGGAGCCATAATCATACGACCATCTTCGGATACAGGTCGATTTGAGACCAGAATCAGAGCCCCGACATGCCTAGCACAATGATACTTGCTTATACTAAGTGCAGGCTCAGTATTCATACCAGTGGATGTGAGGAATATCTAAAACATTTACCGCAACTAGGAATTACGCCGGCCGAGTTGTTTAGCGTAACTCTACATTTGAGACCATAAGGAGCTATACCTGTGATATAGGCACAACCGCAACCACTATGAGACTCCTACGCCGAGAACATATCCCCCAGGAATCCCTCCAGAACATATGCTCTCAGGAGCCATTCCGGTTCCAATGGTATAAGACAATCTCTGGTGAGGCTTCATGGTAAGAGCCATTTCAGATGAATCCCTTGCAAACTCGGGTCTGATCATCCGCCTCGAGTACGTGGGAACGGCAACTGCTTAATGGCAGCGAAAACAACAAGTAGTTCTTGATTCTAAGCGTTGCACCGTTTCTCTTTACTGAGAGTTTTTATTAAAAGAATCCCAGTTAGTGCCAGATGTTTCGGTAGCTTTCTTGCCTAAGGACAGCCTCGGCATTGGCTAGAGTTGCGTTTGTCTTCAGAACCGAAGTTGTAGTAGCATCGTTGAGCGCTACTTTGCCGTTTCGGAATGCTGTTTTTGTCTGGTGCGTTGACGCTAGAAGGATCTTCTTGAAAATTGAGGATTTCCGCAAATTTCGGGTGTCTTTGTTTATCCTCATTGGCCTGATATGCGAACCGCAGATCTGATTTCTTTTACGGAGACGATGTAGTTAAGGTTTTATGATGAATGAAGCGGTGAGAGATGTCTTAGATGTTTTATGTGTTGCTCATGGTTGTTTAAAACAAAAGGAAAATGTCATCCAAATAACGTTTACCAAGCAAACAGTTACGCAGCGGATGGCTCAAGGTGCATTGATTTTTGCGGAATATCATTCTCCGCTTTCATTAATGAATAAATACCAGCCTTACGCAGGTCGATTACAGGATGCTTGCGTCTACTACACATGCCCGAGAATACTTAAGCCTTTCGATGATACTTCCCCTCCGAAGAGACGGCATTTTTCTGGCGAACCAGATAGAACATTTTTTGAAGAGTGTGCCCTTACGAGATCCTCACCGAGAGCTCAACTCTAGCAAGTTGACTTATTCAGCACCACAACCACCCCGAGTCCAACGCTATCATCAAGCACCTACTGAAGCAATGGTACTCGTAAAAGCTCAACCCTAAAGTATGCGTTCGCTATGTACTCCTCTTAAGCCGGTGCAATCGTCTGTTCAATTCCGTTAGGGATATTCTTAGATTCGGAATGCACTCCAAGCCCCAACCTCTTATGCCGTCTAAAGGTAAACCGTTGAACCATCCTCCTGTAAAAGATCAGAGGTCGTTGTGACAGGCTTGGTTACGCGCGTGTATTCGTGGTTACACAGTTGCAGTATCCAAGTCTTGTCTTGGTATCATCGACATGCCCTCAGATCTCTCGTAGTTCCTCCTTGGTAATCCCAGGTTAGTTCGGATATACCAATATTTTTTTACTGCCACTTTGGCAGTCTTCTTGCATGACGGCATCCGTATCAAAATTTCCACTTTCGCCAGATTGTAGTGTCACATGCCTCAGCTACACGGGTATCACGGGTATCAATTTTTCAATTGCCTTTCTATCCGGGCCATTTACCTCTCTGAAATCAGTAAAGAATGTCCACTTCTGAAAAACTCTGGTAGACCAGCCAATCAGCATAGTTTTTTTTTTATTTCCAAGTTGCGATGACGAGGGAGATATCCTCATGGTCACTATTCGTGTAGTGCCTCCCTGTTCATCAGATTGTAAATCATCGTTGACTTTTGAAACTAATCCCCTACTTCGGAAAATGCGCACGTATTTCACGTAGTTTAGTACGATGCCCAAAAGAGGCAAAGCTGGTGCCGATCTGAAAAACTTAGGAAGAATCAGAAGGTGGATTTTTTACTGTCCTGCGTGGGTAACAATTCAGTATAGAGAGATGACGACAACGGCTTATTCTATACTGAAATAAGTAGCCTTTAAACTAGACTACTAGGTATCTTCTGTCTTAAAGAGTGAAAGGGCGAAACCGATCATGAAGAGCTGACCCCGCAGGTGGACGGGACAAAGGCTGAAGAAAAAGAAAAAGTTGAGAAAATCTTTGACAATTTTTCGGGCTATGATGCATTCTCGAAAAAGTTAACAAATTCGTCCTGGAAATTCCTCAGGCTTCGGCAGGTCTTTTCGAAGAATTAGAATCCCTCCATCCTTATGAAGGTATTCTATTGTATTGAATTAAAAAGAAAGAAAAACCACCCGTCCAAAGTCTCCCAACATACAGGGAAACCCTCATAAATCAGGTCAATTTGATAGTGTTGAAAGTGTAATTTTTGACTTACCGCATCGGCCAAAACATCTCCAGCTCGTTCAATTTTCAACATGGTTACTTTTTCCTTGTCCAAATTGTGATGAAGTTTCTCTACGACAGTTGAGTATGGACTAAGCATACCAGTTATAAGTAGAATGTCTAGTTTACAGGATTTTAGTGGAAGATCTTTTCGGCTGAAAATAGAAGTTTATTATAAATTTTCTATTATGATTTAAGTTTTCTAGTCATTCAATTTTCAATTAAATTAAAGTCTACAAAAAGCACACTAGACTGGTGGTTTCCCCGAAGACTAAATGTCAACATAACTTCCATTTTTACTGTGTCAAACAACGGTAGCATGGGGGAGCCAGTGTGTTATGATTTCTCCATGCTACCGCGCAGTACCACCAGTCCTCAATAGTCCTTTAAAAACACTAAATGAAACTAACCTCATGAACGATTTCACATATAATCCAACATTCTTGCTATTAAGGGCGCCACGTAAACGATTCTGATACTCGGCAACGATTTTCTCTTTGTCTGGATTATCACCGACCAGTTGCTGTATGGGTATAGAAACAAAATACAGCTTAGAATCTATTTTCATTTGACTATAAAGATATTTATCTATAAACACTAATTTTGTAACAATAGGAGCAGAAAGCTATTGCTGAAGTGATATATGTATGCATACAAAATGCTGGACATTCCACCTTAGTTTTTTTTTATTTATTTAATTTTGTTATTATTTAATTTAATTTTATTAAATCCATTTTTTGTTCTTTTATTCGCTTTCTATTTTTAAAATTTGTCTTTTTTTTAAATTTAAAAATATTTTGAAAACTAAAACCAATAATATTAAGCTCTATAGAAACATGTTAATGGAGTATCATTCATTGTGAGCTTTTAAAATAAGGTGGAACACACTATTCGAAAATTAATCTTTAGTAGTCTATTCTAAAGTATCATAGCTAAATGAAATGAACTCAAAATCAAGATAGTTTTCTAGCGAAAATACATTTATGAGCCGTTACATTTTAGACTATGATTTTTAAGACTATCTATTGCTTCAAATGTGAAGCAAAAAAGGGTTTTATATCTCTACCAATCCCTAAAAAACTCTAATTATATGAACTTTACTAGTCCTGGAAAGTCCCATTTTCTATTAAGTGGTATTTGTGAAAATGAGGCTTAGCTGTTGCGTGACTGTGAAAGATTGTTTTGAAATACTAAATATGGTGTTAAATTTGAAGCATGTGTATCTTGGTGTCGAGAAAATATTGCATCTCTTATTGTGTATATATTTGATAAATAAATGAGAACTGAAGTGAGTTAACATAAACGTGACTTGATGATAGTCCATTGCACAAATCAATGTAAATCATATTGTAATGGCGTGAGCGTATCGTGTTAGGATTATTATTATTATTTTTGTTCTATTTTTCTCAATTTATTAAAATTCGGAATCCAAGTCAAAATAATTGTTTATACGTATTACTTTTCTTTGTTAAATTTAGATCCATGATGAAGGTAATTTTCTCTCAATTTTCACTTACAATACTTTGTAGTTTTTTGATTTCAAGTAATTTTATTGAATAACAAGTCAAAATATTAACAATTCATTAATCAATTTAAATATTTATCATTTTACTTTCCTTTAATTCTCACTATAACACTCGAAAAATATGTCAAGTAGATACTATTACCATTTTCTTTAAAATGCATCTATATTTTTAAAAAAGCCAACTTTTTCAGAAAAAGAATGGAGAATTACTGGAATCGCTACCTTTTGAAAGATCTGTGAATTTTAATTCAACTTTTCAAAGAAAAACTAAACGATATTTACCTCCAAGCTATGTATCATATAAATTAAGAAACAAAGAAAGAAAAAAACTGAAAAAAGTATAACATGAAACTAGTTTAGTTTTAAAATTGCAAGCTCTGAAAAAGTTGAATACTAAATGCCAAAGCTATGAAATGATTTGCTAGATTTTGTGATGTATAGTTTGAGAAATCTTATTTAATTTCCTACCTCCAAGATCTGTTTTTAAAAGTATCATACATTTTGTTAATACATTGAACATTCATAAAATGAAATCAAAAGATTTTATTTGTTAGTTTACGATCAACAACAATTAGTGTTGATAATATGACAATAAAAAGAAATAATGAATAATTCAAGAATTTTATTTAAAATAAATGTAAAAGATATGTTAAAATCAATTTAATATTCTGTCTATTCTATTTCATAATAAATCTTTTTTTTTATTCATCATTCTCGAGAGTGTGATCAAGTTTTAGGAAGAACTATTGAAATATTCATTGAAAGTTTACAGTATCAATCTAAAGAAGCAGATCTCAATCTGGCTTTTTTTCCAACGGTTTTATGATAAAGCAAACATTGAATATAGAATTATATTTAATGCACGACTACTACTAATACATATATAATTTTTAATGCTCAGTACATTAAGCCAGTACTGAAATTGTTTGGAAAACGAAAAAAATTAAATAAAATAAAATTCAAATGAAACAACTGGATATTAACTAAATAACTAAATTATTTATTATAGTTTTATTACCATTAAAGATAATAGAAATAAATAAAATTAAATAAAATTAAAAAAAAAATCGTATTAATCGCTAATCTTGATCACACTTAAAGCTTATTTGTAAAATTCCTAACTATTCTCCTTAAATATTGAATAATTTATTAAATATTGACACTTACATGCCCAAATTTGTGATACATCAAAAAATCTTCGGCAGATTGTGCAACTTCATTGCCTTTCCAGCTTATGAACTTTCATAAAAATAAACGAAACATTAAGAATTAGTACTAATCCGACAGTCGCTATTTAGAAAAAAAAACCCAACTCACTTTATTCTTAAATGAATCCAAAACTGAAGCCGTGCTGCCTGTAACATTGATTAATATCAATCCAAGGCAACGTGTTGGATGTGCTAGGCCAAATCGAGCTAAAACATTAGCACCAGCTCCCTCACCCAAACCCAATACGTATTTAACATGGAGAAAATCAAGAACGGTAACAAGATCCTCACCCAATGATTGAAGTGATGGAAATTGATACCTAGAAGGTTATTTATTAAAAATTTTCAATTACTAATATTATTATTAATTTAATCCATGTGAAATTACGTGTCAGGTAAGGCTGCAGCGCCATCTTCATGTCCTGGAACATCGACATGTATAAAACATGAACGCTCCTTGATTTCAACCATACACGGACTATTGACGAATTCCAAAAATGAGTGGTCTAGATTTGAGAGAATATTTTAAGTATCTTTATAAAGAATAGGAGTTTGTTTTTGGTTTATTTAAAAGTATAAGAAAGAAACTCGTTCAGGGGAATATATCCACGCACACTTTTCATTCAACGTTCACTAGTTGTCAAGACGCATTTATATATATTCTCTACGTAAAGTCGTTGCCAAAGAGTCAAATAGATTGGGGCTGGTATTTTTTTAAGGGCTAAGAAAATATTGTAAACAGTCCATGGACCACAAGAGAGGAAGTAAGTTGCTTCTCAAGTGGTCTGGCCCGTCATCAAGTGGATCCGTACTCAGGACTCCCAGGATCCTTAACAAAAAATTCACTTCGGTCTGGTTTAGGTCTGAATTTACGACGGATTTTACTTCAATATAATTCGCATTCATGTCGTGTTTGCGATTATATACAAATGGGGCGATTATCACCTATCACTACTTTCGGTCACGCTGCTCCCAGGGCAGAGGCGAGGAAGCATCTGATGAGTTGCCTCTGTCCTGCATGAAATCGTCATTCACTTTTTTTTTATTCTAAGCAGCTCTCATCCTCCTCGTAACAAATTGATTCATCTTCTTGCGCTCTATTCTTTTTATTGTTGATGTCAAGTGGCCAGAACCAAACAGCCACAGTATCATTAGGTCACAACCATCAAAGTTAGGAATCAAAGCTATTGCGAAAGTTACTCCCAGGCTTAAGGAAAAACTTCCTTAACAAAGGATCTGGAACAGAAGCAGATATGTAACCGTATTTGCCCTAGACACCGGTCCAAAACAGCAGTTCCAAACTATTGCAACAAAATTGAAGATTAGTCCCGAAAATTACTTTGAAATTTCTTTCTGGGCACAGCAGATGCGTCAATTGAACAATTTGGAACGAAAAAACACACAGGCACATCTTCACGATCAATTTCGCCAACTTTTTAAGTTTTTTGGATGGGGCTCCCCTTTAAGTCGGCTCATTCCGAATGACTATCTCTCACCATGAAAGCTGCTGATAGTAAACCGCGACTCAAATCAATGAGTACACGATACTTTCGACTGACTCAGGGAGCTAAACGAAATCTTCTTCTTCTTCGACCTTTGTCCCGTAAAGAAGCGGGGTTAACCCATTTTGATCGATTGCGCCATTTTGCTCGATCACAGACCCGATTTGAATGGGGTCGCGAGGCTCCAAAATCACTATCTAGCGTGAATCTTTTGAAAGCTGCCAGAAACGCTTCTGTAGACAAGTCGTTGACTAATTCCAAATTTACAGCTTTGATCACCTTGAGAACATGTACACCTTTTTACTTTTTTTTACGATTTCTTGAAAAACAGGAGGTGCCTTATAATTTTTACCGGCACTGCAAATGCCTTTTGTTAACTGTTTTTGTACAGTATAGGGCATCGAAATGGTATCTTTTTCGTATTTGATTTACGTTGGTTCAGTTAATTCAGGCAGTATAGGTCGCAAGGCGAAAACGTTGATTGGTAATCACGACGGAGCATAAAACCTGGGAAATACCTGCTATATCAACATCAAAAGCTCTACGGCCAAACCCTATTTCCAGCTCCAGGTGGTGATCGTTGGGATTTCTTTCTTAACAAAACGATGCAACCGGAGAAGAATGAAGGCGAATTTCCCGCGTCTCAAAACGGGACAAATTGTACCAATTGGTCTTTCAGATTGGGAATGGGGGAAAATGGCTAACTAGCTAACGATTAGCTCATGTTCTTATGGAAAGAGCGCTCCCTGTTTAGATCGAATACTGCACAGCAATTACCCGATACCCTGTTCCTATAAAAGGTTAATGTAACTTTTGACGAATAGTCGTAAAAGCTCAAAATCGCCAGAATCTTTAAAAATCTAGATTTCTGAAATTATCACCTCATTATATGCAACAAATGGTAAGACGTATGTATGCACTGTAACATCAAACGAGGTTGCCACAAAGGTTGCGTTTAGCCTAGCAAACGGAGCAGTTAAGCAAAGATAGCTCTTTATAAAGAGGGGGGATAGGGGGAACATAATATCCCTAAGCACGTTAGATGTATCCGCCCATATTAATCGGGAACTCTTTGGGAAAGAAAAAAGCCCTGAGCGATAGAGGTCTGGTCACTAGTGAAGTATCTCAATCAAATCCTTCGCATGAATCTCCAAGATTTCCTCAGTGGTTGTGAAGCCCTTATCAGCCATGGTACAACTTCCGCAAAAGGGGGGTCTCCCGGGTAATGAAAACCGACAATAATGCCAACTGTCAGAAGCTAAAACCAAGTGGAAGTCCACTGAAGTCCTATTTAAGACCAAAGCCACTGACCTAATATTAAATGATGGCCTGATCTTACAAGAGAAGTTAGTGTTTCCGTCTGTTTCCAAAGTTAAAGGTCTCCCTGAACGATGTTTTTTTTTCAACGTATTCTTTGCCTGTCAAAAATGACTTGTTCCAGCGGAAAACTTAAGGTCGGGATAAGAAATGTTCCCATAGGCCAGTTTTAAGTTTTCAAACGTCATACTTGCCGAATCTCCAAGCTCAACACAAAATTTAATGGCAAAACGTTACTTTCGAATTCCGCTGTTCCATTTTTCGCGACGCACAACCAAAATATAACTTCACTAGTAGTTACAAAAATTACTTAGTTAACGAAAGAAGTTCAAACTCGGACTGAGCTATGAGAGGTTACTGATACCTGTGCGAGGGATCTGCCAGCAGTGTTGGTAGTCTAATTACTTTTCTGCCACACCTCGTAGCAAGTGGGACCAGTTCTCCAGGGGTGCTCTTAATTCGTGCATCGCTAAGATTATCCCCGTCCAGGACCTGTTCCTTGCATCTGATTGCTGAAGATTCGCACGGATAAGGACCAGCTCATGCACTTCCTGCGTCCTTACATTCGCAAGATTCCCGTTCATGGCTGGACTACAGAGTGCGGTTTGGAATCAGGAACGAAAAGGACAAAGTGTTATGTTCCTCGAAACTCGATGACAATCCAGTTGATCCAGTTGACTTTCTGTGTTCGGGTTTGATTTCAAGCGTCCTAATAGTGATAAAACTTTAAAAGGCGGGAAAGGGAAGTATCTATATTGCCTGGCAGCATTAGCGGAAGAATTACAAAATCTGACGTCTAACACTGCATCGAGAAAAGCTAAGATATTGATAGAAATCAACGAAAGAGACGAGCGCCTCTTCGATTTCATTATTAACAAAAACCTCTTGGTCTGTAGTAAACGAAGTAGACCAATCTTTCACTTCACAAGCTCGGTGAATTGTGACGCTTGGGAAGTGATCCTTAACATAAACTTACTAACTGCTAACGGGACTCTTGGAGTAAAGAACTGGAGAGATCATTCTCAGATCACAGCTGAATACTTTTCAATTTGGTCCTGATTATAAAAGTTTCTTAACCTTTCAGAGACTCCAGGAGGACCAACTGGAGGAACATTGCTCAGTTTAGTAGAACCAAACTTACCGATCCTACCAATGGCAACATTACCACTTCTGAAGAACTAGAGTCAAAAGTTACAAATCTAGAGAAGACATTCGAAAGTCCTTTTAAAATCTCGTCACAAAAAGCAGCAAAAGACATAGAAACTGTGAGAAACCAAAACCTGTGTAATCTCAAGATGCTGATCAGGACAGTCTTCAGTGTTTCCTGGAGGCATAAATACTGGTAGACAATCCTTGAATGGGATTGTCTGATGAAGTATAAGTCGGTCATTAGGACTGCAAGGAAGACCGGTTAAAAATGCGCGCCTGGTTCTGCTATTCTTACTCAAACATCTCAACTACGCTTATGATATAAGATTGCTCTCTTATTGTGTCATGCATCTTGGCCACATAGCTCTGGTTTTGGAAAAGAGGGCAAGCAGGTCTAAGATGAAGGCCAATTTTCCTCCCGTGAAACCTCTCTGGATGTGATTCTGGATCTTAAGTTAATTTGGGGACTAAACATAAAACTACGAGTTAATAGGGCCTGTAGTACCTACGTAAAAAAACCTTCGTGAGAGAACGGGATCTCTGGCTGAGGGTAGTTCTTTGGCTCTACGCAGCCGTGGTATTTCCCTGATGATTTTATTCTGTGGTGGCCGGCGCTGAGAAGGAAATAGAATAGAACCCAGCTTTATAGGATCAACAGAACCGTATGGGCAGGTTCTCTGCAGTACCAGCCGATTGATAGCCTTGAGTTACTCCTGCAACTCCTTCCGCTGGACCTTTATATTAAATACGTTATAAGGTCCTTGAGCCTAATGAATCATTCCAGGGTACCATAAAATTATTTTATTTGTTTCCCGTTGTCTTCTTTTCGAGTGTCACTTTTTATTAGCAAAATCTTAAAAGCAGATTGGACACATTCACTCATTTATTGACTTGAATTCCTATCACCATTCGTTAACATTTATCTACCCATAACCAACGAAATCACTTACGATTGCATCCTAAATCGTGTACGGTCATAAATACTGCTCGTTTGTCCTGCTGTGATAGATCACCCTAAAAATAAAATTTTCAATAATTATCAATAAATATTCTGCATTTTACTTCCACCTTCAGTTCTACTTACTTGTACGGTAACGTGAAGTTCACCATGGGTATCCGTATTTATCACATATTTCTGCAAGTCAAAATTGAATTTGGGAAAATTTGATTAAGATAATTTTTGCATTAAAAATTGTTCAAATTGAATTGATAGAGTCAAACTCATAGGAGAGTGTGAAGTAGGAGATGATCAATGAAGTAAAATTTGTCTCAATTGAATTTTTGATTGAGTTTCTTATCGGACGCATGAATTATGACTAGATTGCATTCTCACTCAGTCCCGGGGGGAAAAAAGATACGAGTATCTATTAAAAATACATTGCAAAGAAAAAGTATAAATTGGATCTACTGGGATTATTCTGTGTAATACGCTTTGATGTGCGGACGGAAACAGGAAGGAGTGTTTTGATATTTTTAAACTTAGCATGCCAACTGAGGGTTGCCTATTTTGATTCACATTAAAACTAAATTACGAAAAAGGGTGGGTACCGGTAAAACCACGAATTGTAGTCACTTCTCATTGCTAGAAAGTCAATAGAACCAGAACTAAGTCAACAAGGGCCTATTTATATCTAGCTGCACATTAACCGTAATTATACCTATAAAAACTGCTAACTCATCCAATCTGAAAAATATAGATCGAATATAATTACAAGGATATCAGCTCTCATAACCAAAGCAAACACAACTTTTTCTAGCAAAGTCTAACAAGGTGGAACTCCCCATTAGCGAGTTGCCCTAAATATGCAAGCAAACATTCAACAAATTACTCTTAGCCTACATTTCTTAGCTCCAGTTTTTTCTTTGCTTCTTAGAAACTGAAACAAATTAATAAGGTGCACGTCAGCCGATCGATTTCAATCAATTTATCAAGTTTATTGTGCAGAGTTTACGAACGAATGGAATCTAATTGAAAAGTCCAGCGTCCATCGGTTATTGTCAATAAGGAAGGTGAGGCAAGAAACAAGCTAGAAACGTATACGAAGGTTGTCGTTATCTAATAGTGTTTCCGTGCGTCCGATGTAGCGGGGACGTCAATAGTCACTCCTGTATAACAGGTTGCATTTTACGTGACCAATTTCTTGTAATCAAGTGAATTGAAGATTAATAGCCGGAGAATGTTGTTTTCCATGTGATAAAGGATAGAATACAATATCAATTTCTCGGTCTTAGTCTGGGACGAAGACGGAGTGAGTGTGAGGATTGAGTGACTATGATTGTGGGAAATTAGAGGGTCCTCTCGATTTTTTATTGTCTCGCCTTCTTTCTATGGGAAAAGTGTCGAGACATGTGGTATGCGCTTGGAAGTCGATATTCTTCAAATTATGAAGCAGATACGCTATTCCCCACGGAACTATCTAGAGACATTACATTGAGGAGCGAGTTAAAGACCTGCCGGCTTAGTTTAGTTTAGTGGGGAGAGTCGCAGCTCCAAGCACTCAGACCTTTGTTAGGCCCATTATTGTCTCCCCGGAGATCGCCTTTTCATCCGCCTCTCGCCGACGACGTTCGTAGGCTTTTGCGAATCTGAGAACATTCTCCAGAGACAGAAAATGCGCAGACTCTTCATTGAAGAAAACCTTACCAAGGAATCTTCGTCTGAGGTCTGAGGAGGCCGGGCAGCTGCATACGAAGTGCCGGGCCGTCTTTCCTGCTCGCATTGGCTGCATATGGCCGAGACCCCCACTTCGATTTTTCCAAGTGGTAGTTTAACGGGCAGTGTCCCGGTAAAAGCCCTACTAAGGTTTTCATGTCCCATTTCTTATGGGACAACAAAAATGCCACTCTAGCGGATTCGTTGTCAAAGATTTTCGCCTGCTGGCAAAAGTTCAAATTTATCCATTCGGCTGCGTGAATCCTTGCCATTTCCCCCTGCAGAGTAGACTTAACAGTAGATGGCCGGAAGCCAAAAGCTGGTTCTAGTCCCACCATTGCGAATTCAGAACCTTGGCGAGCCAGTCTGCCAGCTTCCTCATTACCAACGATGTTTGAATGCCCTGACACCCATATCAGCAATGTTTCGTTCAGTCGGCCAAGTTTCAGAAACATCTGAAGACAACTTCACACCAAGTGGCTCGTTATGTCATTGCTGATAATGCCGCCCGACTGTCGGAATAAATTCGAATGGTGCGAAATCTCCATTTTTGCCGCAAACATTATTCTGCTACCAATAAAATGGCGTATATCTTCGCCTGGAATATGGTCGTTATTTTTCTGAGAGGTCGAGCCAGTTGCATAGTCAGATTTCCCAAGACCACCCGACGTTGAAGATTATTAAGTCTGTAATCCTAAAATACTCGTGACCATATATCGACCATTCTTCTCTTTTGGTGATTACGACGGAGTATGTCTTTTCGAAGACGATTCTGGAAAACATATGATCGGCGGGCATCAGAGCCATCTGATGTTTACCAGGAAATTTCCAACTTTAATGATTGGCAAGCTTTCCATGCGCCAACAGTATCAAGTTTATTTGCGTCGTTAGCTGCTTTCCGTTTCACTTCTAACTGGATTGGGGGTAAATTTATAATAGGTTCGAGTGACACGGTTGGCTGGCTATTCATTGCTCCAGTAATCCTTATGCAACCGAGTTTCTGAATCTGCGTCAGCAGCTTCCAGCTGCTGGAAAGCTCAGCCCCGGCCACCAGATGATACATGCACTCATCAAAATGGGGTTTGTTATGGGTGTATATATTCAATTAATCTTGACTGTTTGTACTAGCTGGATTTCTGCCCCTGCTGAGGTGGGTGAGGCAGTCACATACTGTGCCCGCACATTTGCTGATAATTATTACGGCTAAATCCTCCGCAGATGCTTGTGCGACCTTTGTGTCCTCCAGGAGCCATAGCAAGTTGTCCATTACCAAGAGCCATAACAGAGAAAAAGAACCCCTCCCTGTGGGTAACCCCTAATACACCTTGCCTCAATAGACTTCTGTCCGACCAATATGTGGATTTTCCTCGTTCCAGCGAAACTACTTTGCATGCCAGAGTCCAATTTTCTGGTTAAAGAATTTCTGTATCGGCCCCAAGATGAAATGTTGGATGCCGCTTGGGAGGTGTACTTTAAGCAAATGATTTGCCGGTTCCTCATCGCTTTCTGTGTACCTTTCGCTCTATAAACGTATATAAACCAATTGCTGCAACAAGGATCCGCTTTAGCTTTGAGGTTGCCTCAAGAGTACATTCCTCACAAAACCGTCGGTTGAATCAGACTTTAGCGGTCGGTTGAGGAGCACCCTTGTCGTTCTCCTCTGCTTCGTCAAAACCGAGTTCTACCATGGTATTTTATCCTCCTTTGGTATCATGAGTGGACAACTCTCTTTGAAAGCTTCCCTAATGCTAGTAGTCATCTGGGTTGTTTTCTCAACTTCAGCAATGGATTTGATGCGTCTCCCAGATATCGTAACTCGGGCGCTCAGCTCTGTTTTGTATATTGTTGAAGAAAGTGGTTTCATTACTCAAATTGAAGATCTGGAATTCGGTTCCTACCAGATACTCCAGTAGTCTCGATCCCCTCGCGTTGATGTTGGAAGTTCTCCACTTTTGGCATATTGGTTAGCTCTGATGGGGAACTTCGTCTACGTCATAAGGAAAATAAGCAGTGCACCATAGAATCTCCTTATCTTCCTTTGGCTTTTATGGTCAATTTGATCGTTGGTGATGGTGTCGCCATCACATAGGTCGTAAATCAAGATAGCTTCGAGGTCTTTTGAAACCACTATGCAGGAGCGCGGTCTATCACTTCCATTGGCATACAAGAAGTCAACATTTCGGAAGTTTAGGACCCGAATTTTCCCACCAACAACCCATAATTCTTGTATGGGGCCCCACCGGCTTACTCCTACATTGAAAATTGTTCCCTCCCTGCCGCTTGTTCGTAAGCGGTATGAGCGCTTCAATCCTCCTCCTGGCCCACTTCTCGGAATGATCCTCTCCACTTGTTAGGGTCCCGTCAAGAGAAGTTCTCTGATTATCAAATCTCGAGCACACGAAGAGCATGTGCTCCGGGTCCTCGTATTCGTTTATTCAGTGAAGGAGGAAGAATCCTCATATCCAAAACCATGTAAATACCTGCCAGTGCGAAACTGGGTCAAGTGGTAGCGGACACCTCCATGCGAATAATCTAAAGCTCGATATTTGGAATCAGCCCGTGCGTCCACCTTCTTTTTATGAGAATTATCTTTAACGTTCCTACCACATTCTGATAGTGCGTGTTCTCTTCTCCCGTCGTCGATCTTCAGCATTATAATCACCGCGTGCTTTAGAGTTGTATAATCTTCACATCCCCTCAGCTAAAATATCAGTGGGCACCATTCCCGCGAGTACGAAAGCTACTTCCTCAAAGGTTGTTTGGAATGGGCTAGCCATCCTTAACCCACTGAGACAATATACTGAAGGTAATTTTCTTCTATATGCCTAAACATTAAGGGCCTTTGTCCAAACTGGTGATGCGTACAGGAAAAAAGATGAGCCCACTCTGGCTAGTAACAGGTTTGGGTCCTCCAATAATGGGCACTATGGAAGTTTTCATTGAGAGTGAATCGATGGTCCAGAATAACACCGAGGCATTTGATGAAAATCTTGAACTCTATCACATGCCGCCGCACATGAACCGTAGAATTTATTTCAGTTTGCGACTGCTGATCACTACAGCCTCATTTTTGCGTTTCGCCAACTGTAATCCATGCGATACTAGCCAACCTTTGATCAGCCTAACCGATGCTCGTATGCGCAGACAACATCCTGTCTATCTGTCTCTCTTTCCGTCTGCCTGTTTGCCTGTCTTTTTTCGAACTACCGGGATTGTCTTCTCCCAATAGCATCTCTATGAATGCATCCTCTTCAAATTTTCTCACGCACCAGCCCTCCTTTCCAATTTCGCGTGGACGCACATCGCACATATTCGATCTGAAGGCAAATTGCCTGGTGGTCGCTATGAGGGTAGTGCTTACTAACAAAACAGACCATTCTCTTCGCCAATATGGTACTCACATATGTCAGATCGGCTAGCTCCACAAAAACCTCGAGCTGAATATGACCCCTGGTCTTAGTCCTTAGTCCCGCTTGATGGAGCATAGAAACTATGGCCGCGTCGATTCACTTGTCGTAGGGTCATCTTTGCATTTCCTGAATATATCACCTTCTCCCCCATATTTTCTGCACCTTGCCCTCTGCGTCGGCAGACGATCTAACCTTTTCTTGCTTTACCTGCCACCAGCAGTTTGAACGCTGCTTCAGTTGGTAAGCTTATAGTTGCCGTTTCTGTGCCTCCATATGCCTTCCTCAGTCCTCTGATTACGGAAACTTGCAGACCGAGTGCCTTGAACTATTTTTCTAGGGCCTCGCGGATATCCTCCTTCAATGTCCATATATTATATCATAATCTCTTGCTTTTTAGCCTGTACTGCGCTTCTTCTCCTAAGCAGGAGATTTTGCCTGGAAGCGTTTTCTACAAGGGCCGTCAGCTCCGGATCGAGTTTGACCTTCCTGAGGATATCGGCGTATGTCATATCACCTTTTTTCAAGATAATAATCAATTCGGGCCGTAATCTCCTTTTATGTGGTCAATTTTTCTTGCCACCAACTTTGGTCCATATATCCATTCTCGGTTCCTTTTTGAGGCTTTACCTGCGGTGGGTCGATTGGAGCTGGCGCCACTGTTTTCACGATTTAGGTCAACTGAATTACATTGCTGCACGTTCAGCTTAGAGGAAATTCCTATAGACTTAAAGGGGGGCACAACATTTTTTTGTCACTAAATATAACGATGTGGGGTATCAAATGAAAGGTCTTGATTAGTAATTTCTGCTTTGACATTAGTTACAAAGAGGAGGAGTGCTGGGGTCTGAAAAAGGATTAATTGACCCTTAAAGGCTGATTCTCAGAAACTACCCGGCCAAAAAAATCTAAAAAAGATGATGGTGGTCAATGTACATGGTTTCTATGCCCTGACACTTTGAAAAAATATCCTGTCCGAATTGAATTATCTCAGGTAGATGCTTCCATTTTATATATATAACAACTAAGTCGCAAAAAGGAGAAATCTACACCAATATACTATCCAATTAAGCCCCCCATCATCAGCCACTTCCTAACAAATTTCTTGTGGTTAATTAATTCTCCATGGTACCTAGGTGAAATTGTCGGGTTCAGAATCGATTTTTCATAAGGACAACATATGGTTTTCCCATGATACATGCAACAGAATATAACACACATATGATGCTCTGAATCCATGCTACATCAATCATCCGAGAAGATTGGATTATGAAAAGCCAAGTCAAGGAAAAAATTTTTCTCCAAAAGACAGACGGGAAATGATGTGGGTGTGGGGAATGAGACACACAGGCTTCCGCATAATCTTGTTATCAAGGCGTCAGAAAATGCTATAACATCCCAAATGGTCGGATTTGTCATTATATTCATACAATATAGGAATACCAAAGAGGATCATTCACGACAATATAATTGGACATGAATGACATATATTCGTTGTTTATTCACTCCCAATGGGTATAGTTGACATAAAATGGAAAGCCTCAGTGCGAGGGATAAAGTGAATTTGATTTTAATAAGGAGTCCGTAAATAACAAGGACGCGATGTGGCTTTCTTTGTCCTTTGGATTATTTTGAATAAATATCATTGAAATGAGGATTAGGTTACCCTAAAACTATATAGAATGGAGTATTCTAAAGGGTAAACTTGACGAGAAGTTCCGGCGAATGCCTATTTCTAAAATGATTAGCGAAGGGACTTGGTTGTTTTTGATGTGGTTGGCACCATTTAAAGGTTTTCGGTAAGAATATAATGTGGAACTGCTTTTTGCACAGAAAACACGGAGTATTCACCAAGAGTTCCTACCACCAGCTTAAAACCCATTCCAACTTTACCAGAGGTGATTATAGCTAGCAATGCAGACAAGCCAACCAAATCAAACCATTTCACCAGAGAACAATGGCCACAAAACTCAGGAAGTGTGGAAAACAAAATTTTATTCAAATCGGTTTATTGCTCGTCTGTCTGTCACAAGCATTTTTCCGAAAAGGGTTACTCCTATTGGTTCGAAATTTCTTTGGAAGGTGGGAATTGTGAGCCCCTACGCTTGCAATTCTAAACTCATTTCCTCAACATTTCTATTACACATTGTTCGCCTTCTACCTGCCTAAAAAGTCCGGCATTGTCCCTTTTATTGATAGTGCATCCCATTCCTTTTGCCCTTTTGCCATTCCGGAAAACTCCGAAAACTCTTCTATTTTTAGTTCTCCTCAACGACTTTCCCTGTGCTAATGTGCTGACAATGTGGGCAAATACCACTCGTGGTGTAACTACTCGCTTTAATCCTCCCCCACTCCCGTTTCATATTCTCTTGACGTAACCTTCGTCGATGAGCCCTGCTCCAAAAGTGATTGTCCTGATATGCTTCCAGAATGCTCCGTGATCTGATCGAAGTTTGAAGGTCATAGCCGGTGACTTTAATGCGTGGTCCATCGAGGGGAGCGACAAAGAGACTAACGCAAGGGGGCGGTGTTTATTAGAAGCATTCGCCCAGTTGAATATAGTTCTAACCAACGAAGGTAATGTGAACACATATCAAAAAGGGAGGCCCGGTTCAATTGTAGATATAACTTTTGTCACGCCTGCGCTGGCACGTAATTCGTTCTGCCAAGTTAGTGAGGACTACACGTACAGTGGCCACCAGACAACCACCTTTGAACTCAGGACGGAGCCACAGGGAGATCCGCAGAACTCCTTATGTTACACAATGCATCGCTAAAGCATGTAACGCATCGATACCTAGGAGGTGCTCATCCCCAACTAGAAGGTGCAATTACTGGTGGAATCGTGAACTGGCCAGTCTTCGATCGACTTGTCACCGATTCAGCCAAATGACAAGAGGGGATGTTTTATGATATAAACCCGAGGGGTAGCGCCTATAGAATAGTAACGGGTGATAATAATCCAGGGGTTATTTCCCTAGCAAAAGTGGGGTATTGACACCTTCCAGTCACCCCTAAATGTGATGCCGATTTAAGCTGTCATCAGGGACGAGCTGCTAGAGATTGGCCGTCGAATAGGCGACGGTAAAGCGCTGGCTCTGGAGTGTGAATGAATAATGAATAAGGCTCTGAAGGTTGCCGCAAAATGTAGCCAGGATATGTTCGCGGAACTGTTAGAAACGGGCATTTCTGAGGGGATCTTTTCCGTATCATAAAAGCGGCAGAAACTTTTACTGCTGCCTAAGGCTGATAAATCTCGATAGAAACCCGTAAACACAGATTATTCCCAGTCGTCGGCAGCGAAGGAGAATTTTCAGATCGGCAGTATGGGTTTCTTAAAACCAGATCAACCATTGGTGCCATCAAAATGGTTATTGACTTGACCGAAAATGCAGTTCACGGAAGGAGTGGACGAGAGAAATGCATTCAGTTCGGTCAATTGGAACCGTATACGAAAATCTCTGGAAGATTGGTGTTCCTACCTATCTCGCTGATATTGTCGATTGTTACTTGCGGTCGCTCTGGTATGATACCGATGATGTACCCAAGGAGTGCGTTGTCTCTGCGGGAGTCCCACAGGACTCTGTACTGGGCCCACTACTGTGGACGATTATGTATTATGATGTATTTAACCTTACGGTTCCGACGTGCGCTGGTTGTGACCGCAAAGCATCTCGAATTTTAAGCACCACATGGGCCTACTTGCGAGAAAGCATCCATCACGAGTATGGCTCTAGCAAGAATGATACTGAAGGGAGGGGGCCGCGGCTTGCAGGCTGCTCATAGCCTATCTATCTGTAGTTCCCCTTTGGGAAAAAGCGCTGCATGTTTTGGGCAATGCATATAGATTGAGTGCGGTCTAAAGAACAAGAGCCTTAAAAGTGTGTTTCGCCTTCAGGTCTGCAGTTTTCATCTCGGGAATGATGCTGATTGACATCCTGGCAGACGAGATGATAAACATATATAACGCAAGATCCATCTCCCCTTTATCGCAGGTGAAAAAAGCCAAAAGGGAGAGATCAATAAGCAGATGGCAACAGCGATGGGACCAGTCAGAAAACGGCCGTTGATCCCTTCCATCGGGGTGTGGTTGGAGAGGAAGCATGGGGAGATCAATTATAATTTCACGTAGCCTCACTGGCCATAGGGGATATGGTCAACACCTGTATAGGTTTAAATTGGACACCTCATCTGATTGTCCAAAGTGCAGGGGGTCCCGAAGGACCCACCAAGTGCTCTCACCGGAATCCAGGATAAATTTCGAAAAGCGGAAGAAGTCAGGGAGGCGCGGTTGCGCACTCCGCGGATTAAAGAAAAGAGACCTGACTAGAGAGCTAACTCCACCCCGCGGCTTGTGATTTTAGTGAGTAAAAATCCCACCTTTTAGCGTGTCTCGGCTAGAATCTTTTGGAGATTTCCAAGGATTTATTTTATACAAAACCTTAAAAAGAGAAAAAGCGAAATCAAGAGGGAAATATCTAATAATGTAACAATGAATACCAACTAAACCAAAAGCCACATTATAGAAAATAGAGAACAGCTGAACCGTAATCAAGCAAGCGTTACGTGATGGACATTTTATCTTCCACTGTTTTTTGGTCGATTTCCACTTTATTGAAGTCTCCACACAACAAGAGTCTCCTTGGCTGTGAAAATGATTTATGGAAAATGAAAAATCACATCAATTTCTGCCTTCCTTTCCTGGTCAACTATCTACAGGATATATCCTCGTTTATAGATATTTTTATTGTAGATATTATTCGCTTAGTCCTTTGTGGATATAATGGCTTGGTATACGAGCATCATCACTCTTGAATGTGCTTTTATTTTGTTGTCCTTGAAACGGACCCAGTGATTTACAAAAGTCATCCACAGATCAATAAATTTTGGGGGATGATAGATTGGAAATAGGAGGATTTATTGCACGTGGTTTTCGATCTGAAGTAGCAACATGTAATTTTTTATCCCAGGTCGGTACCATGTTTGAAAGTTATCAATTCTGATAAAGTGGTTAGAGTTTGAAATATTTGAGAAAAGAGTACGGAAAAAAAGTTATCCTTACCACGTTTTTGTGTAACGAAAAGGGAATAGGATCCCAACAAATAGATTCGCTTTCAAAAGGACCACATCATTTTCCCCAAACAATCACTGCCAGCATTCATCTCTATAGGAATTTTCTTGGAAAGCGTGTCAGTTTTGAGACTTAATCCCCTCGAGGTTTATTACAACTGAAGGATGTGGCATAAATTCAGGAGAAAAAAAGATGTCCTTATCATATTTGTGGTACTCCTGAGAGCAGGATAACGATGTCAGTTTGAGTAAAACGCTTTGGTGTACGCTTCCGAAATTCTTATGATAGCACTTGTGAAAACTCTTGGTTATTTAAGACGAAGATGAAGGATGACAACAAAGAAAGAACACGGGACGGGAAAAGGAAAACGATTTGTCCGAAGATTCGAGCATTTTCATTGAATCGCATTGAAGCTCGTTTTTGGTGGTTTTTCGGTACTCCTGAAAGATGGAGCACATTATAAAGGGAAAAAGTGCTTTTTTATGTTGAGAGCACAATTGATGTTCGAGATTTTTGCTGCTGATAATATCCATCTAATGGAAACGCTTCCTTCTCAAGGTGTGGATATAAAAAGGGAGTTGAATCAGATAGGGATGGAGAATTTTGAATGCAAAATGAGCTTTCATATTTTGTACTCAGCCTGATTACCCTTGTATGACTTGGGTATCATTATTTATAAACGAGGCTTTTATTGGAACCTCGATATCATAGAAAAGGATAATTTGTCACACATGGGGTTCGATTTTTTTTTAATTGTTCTTACGAATAGATGTCAGATGCATATGTACATGTATTTATTTACTTTTAGTAGAGTTTCTGGTTTACCTGTCATTGTTTTGGCCTTCCAGGTATCCCAGATTTAGGTATCGTCGTTTGCTAGTAGGGGCTTCGGCCAATGGCCCCTAAATTGTAGTCGCGAAATTTGATGATATAGTCGTGATACCTTTAAATCGACTAATTTGAACTACATGACACCGAGATAGCCGCCTTCGTCGATAATTAAGGGTATAAGGATATGATCCGAAACCCATACTAGAAGTTTGAAGGGCACCTGGTGGAGTTGTGCCAGTGGTCTCTTTACACTGTGTACTCTGGCACATGGCAGGCAGACAATTGAGCTCGAATGCAAATTCCACGTTATTGTTGATAGGCAGCCGGAGTGAACTCGCTCCACTTGCTCTCTGAATTTTTCCGCGAAAAAATTAGGGATCTGGTGACATAAAAGTATTCACAAGATTTGGTGAAAAAGTGACGATGTATATATCAAAGCATCAACGTGACTGAATTGCAGAGGAGGAACTTCAATGCTGCAGGAATTTCCTCAATTGTAAATAAGATTGGTATGCTCTTGCCAAGAAGATTACATACAAAAGACTCTTCTTCTGTTACATTGCTTGAATTTCTATGGTGGAAGAAAAACATTGCACATGTTCGACGTTTTTCAATCACTTCCGGGTAAAGAATTTCGGGCGTCTTTTTGATGATGTTGGTTTCGTGTATGTAATGCATGAGATGCACACATGAATCGCCTTGGTGTGATCGACACACGATTCAGTTGGCTACCTAGTAGCTATCCCCCGTATATGCAATGAAATTCCGTGCCGTTTAGAAACTTAATCTGCTCCTCTAGTATGTAGTGTTCTTAGCCTTGGTGGTTCATTTTTTCATAGCAAAGCCTCTTCCGATTTTTTTTTAAAAGCATCGTAGACAGAAATGTGTCCTGTCTCAGAGGCGTTGCCTTGAATCATTAAAGTAGCACCTCGTTGACTAGCGCAGATTTTGAACCTATAGAACACTTGCTCAAACTTCGCTATTTAAATATTTGGACTCTTGCCACCTTTTCAGTCTCAGCAAGCAATGAATGCAATAGAGCTAAGACTTTTGTCTTTCTTCCTAGTTTCGACGCTTGGCAGTGTCTGCCAGATATTGCCAATAAAAGTTAATCATTCGTACTGCCTTGATTTTTGTTCGAACTGGTTTAAATTCGTTCTTGGTGATTTGATGCTTTTGGAGCCTTAGAATAGTCTTTATCTGAGGTGTCCTCGATGTCCTCCAAGGAGCTCTGAACCAACAAGAAGGCTCTGGTCAAATCTTTTGTTGAGAAGATATTGTATGTATTTATGTATTTATTAGAGGCGGTCACATCGTTGAGATGTCTGTAATCTTCGCAGCTACGCCAGAATTCGTCTTTTTGTTCTCTGTGATATTATAAACTGCAAATCAGCTTGTGCTCTTCGCTGCTTCCTTAAGGAAAGTCTTGTATTGAATGGAGTAGTTACCTCGATGTATTCTTTAAGATTCGCGTTGAAGGCCATTCTTTGCTCAATTGTGAAGATACCTGGAGAGATGAAACTATACATAACAATTCCAAGTCGAGCGGTATCAGCGAACTCTGGACGCCCGAGGTGGAATGAGCATTTTCTATTTTGCGGTGCACAGATGAGATACGCTGCCTACGATCGACAACTTCTTTGAGTACATGGTGGACTAGTGGCACTGATCATAGATCGATTGCCTAATAATTCACACTAAAAACCAACTAGAATAGATGAATCAATTCATGGCTAAAATATTCTTTATTCGAGAAAGGACTTTTAAATTGATACCTTCCCGTGTATCCCCCAGAGAAGGGAGGGGTTTCTCGAGTATTCAAAGTAGATAAATCTTGAACAAACTTAGTCGATTATGCAATTCCGAGGGCGAAACAGTTGCTGGAGATGCATAGAGCCTGGGAATGTCTGTACACGCGCTCTTTGGAATAGGTCCCGAACGAAGAAGTGAGTTTTGGCGAGTACTGAAATTGTTGCATGTAGTGTGTCGTGGTGTTGTTGATGCCGTCGCCTGTGCCCCATCGACTCTTGGTGAACAGTTTCCGTGATGACGTCAAATCGAACCTGGTCACTGATGACGGAATTGTCTCCCTATGATAATGAAGTGGTACTGGTCTGCGACTGCCACACAGTCGTGGGCGCGTATTGCTGATATTGTATTGTAAGATATTGTAACTGCGCCTTTCCGTTTTTATCTTGTAGTAGGAGTGGATGATAGAGAAGTTCCTCTCCTCAGACCACTTCATCCCCTGCATACACATACTAAAGTAGTCATTGCAGACTGCGGCGGAATAGTTTCTGTCACCAAGTCAGACGACTCCGGCCGGTTATTACGAATAACCGGACCTCAAATTTCTCCTTCTCTTTTTTGGGTTTGCATTTTATACCTAACTGTCAGGTGTGGTGATAGCTTGCTCAGTGAGTAATCTGCAAGACTGCAAAGTTCCTGCACATTCCTCATCTACTCCCTTCTCAGCCCCTGACGACCAGCCATTCAGACTGAAGCTACCTATCCTTCCTCGTTTTACAACCGTGCTTCGAACCGCCTACGCAGAATATTATTACTATTTTTTCACATTTCAAAACGGAATCCTCCCTATTAACCTTAAACTTATTTGTTTGTCAGCACACTGTCAGAATGACAAAAATATCAAACACTCGTCTCAAAAGTTGAGTAACTCAACTTAGAAACCGATTCGTACTTTTCTGTCAGCTAAAAACTTTTCAATTTTGATATTCCCAAAACAGTTTTGCTTTTCAGCCTCAGGATGGAATATTCGCTATCGATTTGCATATTCATCATACTTCGGTTTGACTGTGTGACTTGTTTTTCAATGTATTCTACAGAAGAAAGTTCAAAAAGGATTTTCCCAGCTGCAGATAATTGTGTTTGACACAAATTCGATAAAACGGTTTCCACTCAGATTTACTGCTACGATTAGATTAAATGATATTCCACAAAATTGAGGTCAATTCAAAAAGGATATCTAATTTGGTTTGCTCAATAGGACAAACACTTGGTCAAAACAAAACTTTTCATAGAGTCCTCCCTGTCTTAGTCTACTATAGATAACATCACAACATCAGCATCTTTTTACCCATCCTTGGAAGGAGAGTATGCTTTTGTTTAAAGTAAATTCCTAGCATTTATACTCATAGATACTTTGAAGAATCTACAGTGAAATCTAGAATGGAACAAAGCAATGATCCTGGCTTGAAGAGAAGGGTTCGCTTTCACTTTGAAATTTCAAGTATTTGCAGAAAATGTCCCAAGAAAGGGAAACATTTTTCGTGGGGTTTGTTCCTGGAATTGTAATATGTAAATTGGGTTGAAAGGATTCAGGTTGACTTTGTTGTTGTAATTTCAATTAAACCGGGATTGGGTTGTTACCCTAAGTTGTGTCTTGCAATTTTCTACAATTTGTTAGATGCCCTAATATAACTTCGTGTAGGAATCCAGCATAGGATTGCAGGATTAGTCGAGGCCAAATCTAGGATTTAGTCGACTGAAATCAAGGCCCAAGGATATTAATTGTTGGCAGTTCAAACTGTACAACTCAAAAAATAATATATAGTGTATCTCGTGGGCCTGAATTGAAAACAGCCTTCATAAGTTTGAAAATATTCCAAAATTTAAAATAGTTTTCGAAAGGATAAAACCAATACGTAAAACAGGACACAATTGATTAAACAATTTGCTCCAATTTCCCTTTTTTGTTTATTCAAAAATATGACAGGTAACAAGTATAGATACATTACCCTGAAAAGATGAAGACATGCGTGCCATAAACAATTCAAAAACTGTGTCTACGTCATTTTGTTCCTGCTTCAAATATCCTGACAATTTCCTATTTGGATTTTTCATTTTATTTCATATTTCATCATTTGATTTTCTACAGCAAATAGCATTTATTTGGTTCAAGCATGTGTTTGTATTTCAATTTTCTCGGAGGCATCGCCTTTGTAGATTGTAGCTTTCTTGAATTCCTTATATCCTCGTCCAAATTCCAGTCTCTATTTTTAGATAGCGCTTGGGTATGTAGGGGGTAAAAATTTTATGCGAATTTCAAAAGGAATTGAGCCATTTTCTGAGAAGAAGGTTGTCATATAATCCTTTTTAAAAATAGCACACAGGGAATAGCTTTTGATGTTTGATATTCAAAAAGGACTTTGTACCCACACTGCGTAGCGAAGGATTAGGCTTCTTTAGCATTTATGAATCGACAATAAGCATGTCTGATGGGAAGCAATTCTATGGAGGAAGCCAAATGCAAATTCCCATCGACCAAACAAAGATTTGAACCCACGCTGCAAGGGTAGATAGACTGGCGCTCAACCGCTTTGGCCACACTTCCATATCCTTTGTTTTATTGGTGTCAAATTGTTTACTTTAAACAATTGAATCTTATAATCCTTCGACCCGTGGACGCCCCGGTTGAATATCCGAAAGATGTGACTTTAACAAAATATAGTGATTGGCAAGCCTCAATCCAGGACGAAATTGTGAGTTTCTCTTTTACCTAGAGTGACAGTAATTCGTCTGCTGGACAGAATGGAGTTTTTGGTTCATTTTTCAGCTGGTCTCACCTTTTTAAGGTTTCAGGTACCCCAGGGTGAGGTATCGTCGTTCACTAGTAGTGACTTAGGCCAATGGCCCTTAAATTCTGGTTAAAGAATGATTCGCTATTCTTGCTTATGCCACCCATAGGGGTGATACTAAGCTAATTTGAACCGCTTGACCCCAACGTTGGGGTCTTTGTCAATAATCAGGAGCATGGGAACGGGATTCGAAACTTGTGTTAGAAGTTTTAAGGTCCCTTCATAAGGTGGTCTTTTTGCATTGTCTTTTCTCACAAGGGCACGTGAGCACGAATGTAGTCCTTGCAAATGACCATTTTGTGTCAGTGGTGATGAGGTGTTGGAGTTCATTTCTTTAAAAACCTTTACAAAAAAACTAGGAATCTGGGAGCATGTCCTTGGAGAGGAATATTTCTCCAAATGTTCAGAAGGAAATCTTATAAACTAACTCAACCACCGATGTTCCTCTATCCTCTTTCTTCTCCCCTTCCTCCCGTTTGCTCTCTATCCTCTCCACTCTTCTCTCTCTTCCTCCACTCTCCTCTGTCCTCCTTCCTCTTTGAGACCGCTGTGGAAACCAAATAGAATAATCGGAAACATGTCGACCCAGCTCGTATTGACGGGTCACATTATGGCTACTTTCAAAAAACTGTTCCAGAGCTCTACTACACCGTTGACTGTAGGGTGGCAAGCTGTTGTTCTGGTTTTCCGAAAGCCGATCAAATGAGAGAGAGCTTGAAACAACAATGCCTTGAACTGAGGTTTCTACACTGATGGGACGATTGTTGGGGGCCTGACTTTGGAAGTCGAGCAAATAGCCTCAACGATTAAATCGGCGTTGACTCGCATTCCCAGGAAAAAAAAAAGCCGAAAAAAGATAACTGAAAGTCGACAAGATTCTTTAGAGGTCGGTCCTTCTATAGGGTAGAAAAGAAAAGATTCCTTCCGGGCCATTTTCGAGGGGCTAGAAAGCATAGACTTTAGATCTAGAAAGCATAGATTTTAGATTCATTCTGTTTGCCTCTAAAACCGAGCGCTTGGTGGAATAGCGTCGCTTACCTTGTGGCGTAGTTTTCGGGCTTTAAAACATGAAATTTGAAATCGAAAAGTGCGAGGCCTTGTTAAGAGATAATTCAAAGGATAAGTCCTTAAATGAAGTATGCCCCAGTCCGACACCTGTGAGATGAAAGAACGTCCTGAATCTCAGCAATATTAAGACGTTTTCACGATCAAGTTGCGAGGAAACTACTCGCATTTTTGATGTGATTTTTGCATTAGAGTTAGTTAAACGTCAGGCTCTCGATCTCATTGCTTCGAGTTCGAATCCCGCTTGGTCATGGATGTTTGTCTCCATCTCTGTGCTATCCTGTTGCTGCTGTAAGCTTATCACTTGTATTAAGTCTCATTGAAACTAAAATAGGACGAAAAAGAAACTAATCCACAAAGAAGTGAACAGAAGACTTACGTCAGTATACTATCTTTCGTGAAAACTTAATACTTTTCCTAGCATTTTGACATGTAACCTATAACTGGGAGATTGGAAGAGTTAACGTAACGATGTAGCATCATGACAGAGTACAGATCAGTCAAAAGAAGACCTCAAAGTGCAATAAATATGATAGAAACAAAGCTTGCTGCTAGCAGTACCTAAGGATCCGTGGAGACTCGGTTATAAATTGACAACTACGGAAACTCTGTTCATTTAAGGCTGAGCAAATGGACCATATTTTTGATATTCTCATCTAGGTTTATTTTGACGGTTATTTTTATTATTTATTTGGTTTATTTTATGGAATCTGGGCGGCTCAAGTGGTAAGAGCGCTGGGCTATCGGTTCAAATCTCACTGATAGCTTAGGGGTTTGCTATCGTGACTAGATGTCGGATACCAGCCAACTCAGTTCTGAAAGAACACCTGAGTCAAATCAGGGTAATAATCTCGGACGAACGCAATTCAGACCACATCACCTCCTACAGTGTACTGGAGTGATCCAATATGAATTGGTGCGCCAACGATTATTATTATTCTTGATGATCGTCTACTTTTGTTTATAAAAGAGTTGAAAAAGGCAGTCCTCTGTATAATAAATAACCCAGTAGCCGTGTACAAACTGATGTTCCGACATTGGGCAGACCTACTGCTTGGCTTGGCTGAAAGAGGGCATTTTTCCTTATGGCTTGAGGCAGGCAAAGCTTGCGCTGATCAGCAAAAGGAAAGTTTTTAAGTGGGCACGGAAATTTTCAGTTTTACCTGAACAAAGTTGGGACGACACGATTTCCTGACTGTATGTATTGCAATAAGGCTGTAGGCTGCTCTTGTGGACAGTGGCATGGGATTCTGCATCGGCTTTATTGAAACACAAGGAAGATCTCTCGAGACAACATTGTTGGGGAGATACTGAGGAGCGCTGACAGATGGAGCCGTGTTGCTCTAAGGGATTTCCAGAATCCATAACGCTAGTGTTAAGACATGGTGGATATGCTATGCACGACTAAGGATTGGCGAGCAATCACATGCAAATGTGGAACTTTCAGCTTCAGATTTATCTAAAGATATGCGTATTTATGTATAATGTTATATATTTCACAAATATTTGCTTTGGAATTGCATTTTTCTGGGGTGCTACTTAATAATCGGAAAAGCCATTCCAGACTGAGCTAATCGAATGTTTCCTTTTCAAGCGCTTCCTACAAATTATTGGAACATCCTCCATATTACAAACATATTATGTTCGTACATGTGTTTAATACCAAAATCGAATTGATTCCTTATTTTAAGGCTTCCATATTCTTTAAACACAACAAAAAGACCGAAATAGATTTAATGAAAAATACATTCCAAGTATACAAGTGCGGTAAATGTAATGCGCATAATACATGTGTCTCGTGTTAGTTGTCCATTCATTGTTAATTCCCACCCGCTTGGTACGCACGTAAACGTGTAGGCAATCTATCATGTCCCAAAAACAGAAATGAAGAAGAAAAAAACTTTTTCCCAACAGTAACAACAATAGTAGAAGCCCCAGCGATTCATTCTTTTTACCATCAATCATCCCCTAACTACAGAGTGTCACAACGGATATTGATTTTTCCGACTTCTATTTATTTCTATGATGAAAATAATAAATTTTATCCATCTCGAAAAAGAGATGTTCCATTAAAACTTAATAATTTACCGAAGTGGCAGATGGAGGTGTTAGATGCCCGAAAACAGTTAATAGGATAAGGGTCGTGAAGTTTGTTGACATGGAAATTGGGTTGCCGATTTTGTCAGGGGGATAGTCTGGGTGTTTAGGCTTCTACTTAGCATAGAGTGAAAGTTTTGCTGTAATTAGTGCTCAGTTTTTGGAGGGGATGGTTTGGTGTGCCTGAAATTTACCAACTTGTCAGTCCTTTGAGAGATTACTAGGAAACGACCTGTCTTTTGGATAAATGATAGAGAAGGATCTAAGGGCGAAGAATGAACTTAGAGTTCGAACACATAGTACAGTAAAATTCGTCCCGTGATTGGTGCGCCAAATAAAGGTTTGTGGTAATTCAATATATATACATTTACGCTATACACTGTCATTGACGTACTGTTTTGAAATTCATCGCATACCAAATTACAAACCATCCAATCAGACTAACTGCCAATCTTGTAACCACCAACTTCCTCCGATGTGGTTTCAGTCTAAAAAGGCTTTGATGCGAAACTGAACTCGGCGGCCCATTTGCCATCGCTCGACACAACACGCGATCCAAGAAGGAGTCACAGTAAAACGTGCCTCCTTCTACGCTTGAATGCTTGAAACACCCCCCAACAGGCTCATTATTACATCAATTTATTATCCAGACCAATTTCTGGGGGGAAAACCTGAAAATTTGATGAAGCTTCGAACAATAAATTGAAATTTTCAAAACTTCCCCTTCCCTTCGCTCATCTGACTCTCTCTCTCAAAGCGAAACAATGCCAGGATCCAGTCACCTCTGACCACTTTATCCATACCGAGGTATTATGCGTTACTCACTTTGAATGAACTTTTCCCTGGAAAACTTTCTTTTACATCGATGAGAACTGAGAACAATGGGATACAATGGAAATGAAAATGGAATTCAATTTGAAATTGCAAACTGTTGGGTACGACAAGAGTATGGAGGCAATGTAACAATGAATGGCTTTGACTGTAGATGTCCATTTAATTTCAATTGATTTGTATTGTTTCTCGATAATAAATTTCAATCAAGTTTAATGTGAGCTCGTTAGAAGCAAGGTTGTGATGTAATGATTACAATGTTTCTCATGGAAGTTGTGGAGAAGAATAATGGAAGTTTTATGTAATGGAACTTCTACATATCCACGTATTTCAAATTGTGGGTAGAGAAGTTATTTTAGAGGAATTGAAGTATGGTGAAATTTTGGCTCCATTTGTAGTCCAGTTCATCCATAAAAAGCAGAGATAACATTTGCTGGACTCTGGGTTTTAAGCCCCTCCCCTTCTGCTGGAACTCTTCTTTACCCCAAATAGAAACTCATAGCAGTCACCTCCTTCAACAACTATGAAATGTTAACAGGTTGTTGTTTTTATGTCATCGCTAGAACCGGGCTGAAAGTATATTGACCAGAAATTCTCGGGAGGCATGTAAATTCAGGGGGCTATCCTGCTTCCTATAGTACTAGTCATCCCTTCAGATGAGCTTCAATGCAAACTCGGGTCTGATCTCAGCAGACGCACCAATCCTGAGTCTATAAGACTCGATCTTCTGTCACCGACCGGGAATCTCGCAAAGGGCCTATGAGGTCGAGATGGATCGTCTAGAACTGGTTGGTCGTTCGAGGGAATGAGCCCACTTTTTTTATTACATGCCTGATGACCTTCCACTTTTGGCACGCGAGGCACTCTGGCTCAGGATCTGATGTCGTTGTTCATAGCGGGTCAGACGTATTTTCCGGTAACTAACCAATTCGTTGTCCTAATGCCTGGGTGCGCCAAATCGTGAACTGCATGGAACACTTCCTTGCGAAAGGTGGCCGGACCGTATGGCCGTGGCCGAGGTCCCTTCTCCGAGTTTTCGCAGAAAATGGTGAGGTTTGAGTCGAAGATAGGTAACTCCCGAAATTTGTATTTGGGGTTGGACTTGAGGCTCTGAAATACTGCGTGATCTTCTTGTGCCTTGGCGATAGCCGGAAAGTCGACTGAGGAGAAGATGTTTACTTCGGAGTTACATGACAAAGCGTCAGCAACTATGTTGTCTTTGCCGGACACGTGCTGTATGTCAGAAGTGTACTGGCTGGCTTATGAAGCTCAGGTGTCGAAGCTGACGAAGGGACGCTTTGTCGGGTTTTTGTTTTAAAGTATACCTATACTGTGAACGGTCTGCCTTCTAGGGAGAAACGGAAGTATTTGATGCTCAAGTACGCAGCGAGCAGTTCTCGATCGAAAGTGCCGTAGTTCCGTTGAGCGGAGTTCAGCTGCTTAGAGAAGAAACTCAACGATTGCAGCCTCTTCAGACCACAGAATCACTCGTGTGTCGACGATAGAAATTTAGCATGCCCAAGAACCTCCGTAACTCCTTCACTGTCTTAGGAAGCGGGAAGCTTGAAATTGCTTGCGCCTTGTCTGGTTCGGGTTGGATTCCGTCAGGAGTAATGGAATGGCCAAGGAATCTCACCTGATTCTGAAGAAACTTGCATTTGTCCACGTTTAGAACTAGTCCGGCCTTAAGGAGACGTTGGAAAATGCACTCGAGATGGGCCAAATGCTGAAGAAACGGCCAGAACGTCAACTAGGTATACGGAACAGAAACCAAGGTTTCGAAGGATCGAGTGGATAAACCTTTAAAAGGTTTGCGCACAGCCCAAAAGTCATCCGGCATATTGCCGTCTTTGGTATATCTTCGGGAGTTACAGGGCTAAGTCCAAGATCGAAAAGATGTGAGTGCCATTCACCATTTGGCTTAGGGAACATATGGAGTGACGATGACCAACAGCTGTCTGAAAGTCGGCAGATACTCTCTTGAATTAGTTGTTCAAATTCTTTCCGTGCTATAGCCCAACTTATGGGGAACCAGTGGTGTTGGATGTGGTGCAGCACATCGTGTTTCACTGGTTTTGAGAGACTACATTCCATAGTAATTTGGCAGAACTTTTGGACAAGTGCCCCCAGCTCGTTGGAACTAGATCATTTCGAAAGACTTTTTCTGCGCAATGCTCTTGGGATCGATGAACCCATATTCTTCCTACTTTCTGTCTTGTTTGATGGTAGCATTAGGAGCCTTGAAGGGTGTCTACCGGAATCTCTCCCTTTTTTCATCCGTCCTCAAAACAAAGTGACACTTCCTTTGTTGAGGAACAGACAGCCAGAATTTTAGAACAGATTTAATGGCCAAGGACCAACCAGAAGACACTTCGCTACCATGATAGTACTACATTACTCCAACTCTCATTTACTTCTTTGTCCTACTTTTCAGCCACGGTTTCTGGCAGGGCTAAAAGTGATTCCTAAAAAGCGACCATCCTTAAACCATTACCATAATTAATCCATTAATTCAACAAAAATCCGCGCTTTTAAATTTACAACTTTGTCAATCTGATTTGCATATTTGTGTCATTTAGAATGAAATTTAAATTTTTCACGGAATTCATTCAGCATTTCAATATCGATTGCGTACATAGAATATTCATGGATATTCTGAAACATTCACATCTGCCTTGAAAATCAACTAGACAGAATCCTGTGCAGTTTCTAGGATATGGGCAGAATTCGATTTGCTCTTCCTCCTCGTCAACTGGTTAATATTTCATTTGGACTGAAAAACTTCGTCTGAATTTTAAATTCCCATTTTATCATAAAATCTCATTTGGCTTGAAAGGTTGTCACTGGAAAAGTTCATATGAACGTATAAACCTTCGGATGACAGTCTTTTTCAGTTGGGAGAGGGGAGGGTGAATAGGATAATCAGACCAAGCCACAAAGGATGTCTGAATATTGAAATTCAGAGACGTAATTCGATTCCTTTTGCCTTTTATGAGTTTTTTCTTGAATACGCTTACAGATTATCTTCAAAGATTATGAGGTCTTAGAGGATAAAATCACGCGGAGTAGAAGGTTTAATCAAAAAGGGTTAGGTAAGGCGTAATTAAAAAGAGCATTATTTTCCATTTTTAGCTCAGCATTTCTTAAAATGGTTCTAAAAACCATCCGTCTGGTCGCCCCTACTCAGCTACCATCTTAAAATCCTTCCAACAAAACGAACCACATAATCTTTAGGAAAATATTCGCAAAAAATTCAATTGGCCCAAACCAATCTAGGAATGAATTGACAGAGTAAACCAGCTTATTCCCAATAAACTCTGCGAAAAAAGTGACCGTTTTTAAAGCTTTCGGCACATAACACGTGCCCAGTGTTAGCTTAGAATCATCAAGTTCGGGTTATGTTAATCTTCCACAAGGACATCCAAAGTACATAACTCCCTGTCAGCCGTACTTTTTCTGTTGAAATGCTATGACCGTTCTCTTTGCCGTCCATGAAGGACAGTCGAGTCCTAGTAATATGGTCCCGAAAAAGGACCAACCAACGAGAACTTCATCGTGTTATGTCCAGTCTCGTGAAAGTAATCCTCTTCCGTTCACTTAGTTTCCTATCCAAATAAAAAATATACACCCGTGTCCCACGATCCTTTCGAAGAAAATATTATGTGGTCGCTCCCGAAATCGTAACAGTCAATATTTTCTCGAAAGTAAGGGATTTCGCAGGATTTATAGTAATAGAAGGAAAATATTTGTATCAGGACATTATATTCTTGGAACTGGACATTTCTCTCGCCAATTCAATCCGCCAAGGACATGTTTGTCCTTCAAGGTTTTGGGACGAATGAAGCTGGTGAGGCAGTGATTGGTTTTATTCAAGCAAACGAAAGATGGAAATGAGTATTTTGATTAAAGTAGCTGAATCTATAGATTTTCCTTTTATTGAGGGACTGAACGACAAAGCAGAGATTCTACTTTTGCTTCTGTGCGTGCTAATTGAAAGACAGCACGAAGCCAATCAAGTGAATAAAGACTGGGACTGCTTTCTGTTTTGAGGACTAATTAATTTACCATTCCGATTGGTTTGCTATTGTCAATGTAGAAGAAGATAATATTACAAAAGTTCAATTACCACAGCTCGAGATTGAAAGGCATCTGGCTAAGAGTACAGAACACTCCTTTTCTGGGTTCGTGATTTAATTAGTGTTGGGTCATTGCTTTTCAAAAACGAGCCAGACTTACGGAAGGAATGTAATTGTATGGGGGATCAGTGGGTAGATTTCCTTCCGCAGATTAGCGTTTAAAAAAAAGGCAATTGTTCATGGTGTACTTCTCTTTATTTTGGTTTGATTAACAATATAATCGGTTTCACATCCACAGTCACGAAATGTTTCCTATTCAGGACAATTGAAAAAGAATCTATTCCAACTCTCTGCCGAAACAGCGATCAGATATCAAACAAAATTGATTGTTTGGATTAAGTGAAATCGCTCGAATCATCAATTCACGAAAAGGTCAACTTTAAAGCGCTGATGATCAGAGCATTCAGAGAAAAGGCCAAATGCAAACACACGGGATCCATCCCCTGCTTTGATTCCTCTCGAGTGATCCGTGGGTATAGTTTGCGAGGACCAATTCTCAAGGGACTTTCTCGGTCCATGCGTCGCTAAGATCCAAGACGCCTGGTAGGACGTAAAGCTCAAAGTTATCCCCTATGACGAGATTCCCAGGAGATCGGTCGCCCGCATCTGATTGCCGAAGATCGGCATGGATAAGGATAAGCTCGTCCAATCCCTGCGCCTTCAAAACCCCAAGACTCCCATGGTCGACTGGGTTGTTATCAAGGAGGTGGAACCCCAGACAAACAGCCAACCTTCTCTACTCTGTATAAACGGAGAGTGCATGAAGGCACTGGAAAATGTTCGGAGTCAGGAACGCAAAGATAAAAGTGTTTCGCTATGCAAAACCGCACGAGCACCTGGATGTTGAAGGAGATGGGGATCGACGATTCAACAGGGACTGACGAACCCCCCACGCAAGCAAGCAATCTGCAGCACTCAAAGTGCGCCTCGACTAATTTGCTTATCCTCCTCCTAGAGGAAGACATCGACATCGCACTAATACAGGAGCCTTGGGTCGGAGTCGACCGCATCAAAGGGCTCCAAAGCAAATATTTTAATTTATCCCACAGCACAGAAGACGCTGATCAGGACATAGCTAGAGCATATATCTTCGCGATGAAGAATTTGCACGCTTTTCTGTGTCCGGACCTGAGTTCCAGCGACCTAGTCGTGGTCAAACTGGAACAGGCGAGAGCAGATAACGTGTATATTTGTTCAGCTTACGTGGCTCGCGACCGATCAGCTTCACCAGAAGAGCTACAGCATTTGAAGAAAACCAAGCAACAAACAAAGCCAACCTATTGATAGGCTGCGACACCAATGCAAGTCATACGCTTAGGGGCAGTTCGGAAATCAACTAGAAAAGTGTATCATTCTTTGATCTTATTATTACTTCAACCCTATCGGCGTGTAATAGGGGCAGTACACCAGCCTTTCATTTCCCCAGCTCGGAGAACTGTGACGATTAGGAAGAAGGCATTGATGTCACCCTAATAACCGACCACAGATCCTTCTCAGATCACAGTTGGATACTTTTCAGTCTAGATCTCTCCAAACCCTTCAGAAACCCTAGGAGGGTCGACTAGAGTAGGTTTGGTCAAACAAACTCTCCGGTGCGCAATTTTGCAAGATTGGCACGACAGACGAACTGGAGTCAAAGATTTGGGGTGCTAGAAAATGTATTCGATGCCGCCTGTAAAGTCTCGTGCCTTGCTAAGTACAGCAAGAAGATACTGTCACCGTGGTGGAATTAAGATCTCTCCAGCTGTAGGAAGCTGACCAGGGAAATCTTCAACATCTGCTACAGACATAAATATTGGCAGCCATACAAGGTCTGGATTGGACTATTGTCAGAACATCGAATGCACCAGCGAGTCCGCGAGGCTCAGTAAGTTCTGTCGAAGGAGCATAAGAGTACATCTTTTCTTAAAAAGTCGGAAGGCTCCTGGATGAAATCTTCTGATGAAACCCTGCAGCTGTTGGTACAGATGCGCTCTCCCGTCAGCGAGGAAGACTGTAAGTTAGAGCCCTGTTTGGAGGGTTTGCAACAACCCCAGCCGTGGAAGACTATCAAATCGGTAATTACCGAGGAGAAAATCGGCAGCTTCTCCGCATATAAATCTCCGGGCCCATATGGCACAATGCCAATCATGCTACAGAAGCCGCAGGAAAGGGTTGTGCCGTGGCTTGTTGATATTTACCGGAGCTGTGTCTCTTTGGGATACGTACCACAGTCCTGGAGACATACACGAGTGATTTTCGTACCGAAAATGGGCAGGCGCGGCCATGAGTCGCCGAAGGACTTTCGACCAATCAGTCTCACCTCTTTCGCGTTTTCCTAGAGCGCATCCTGGACTTCCACTGGAGGGCGATAATGAAGAGAACGTCTTTCTCTAAGTTCCAGTATGCCTACCTTAGACATTGATGATGACAAAAGGCATAAATTTACCTGAGAATGGTTTAAGTGTAACTGTCTTTCCAAATGTTGTTTGTTGAAGTGGCCAGATAGTCCCCAACGTTATGAGTTTTTCTTTCCTCGAATGCTTCGAAAATGTGTGAGCTCAACTATTGCCCACTCGACTTAGAGGTGAAGCGTTTTAATTCCAGGCAGCCAGTTAGGAGCCAACTGAAACTTGTATTCTGTATACCCCAAGGGAAAGCCTTAGGCAACTGCGGGGCAATAGTAAAACTACGCACGGATATATCGTGTGAGTCCCAAGTAGTAAGAGAGATATCCGTTACCCCAGTTGATGTTCTACGGGGAAATGGCTTTGTTTCTGAACAATGTAATGTAGAGAAGGCTCAGGGACAACTAGTGGTCCCGATTATTCCAACCACTGCTGATCCATTCCAAGTATCACTAGAGCAAGTAGAACCAGCATCTTACACTGGGGAGAAAGGATTGCAAGAATCCGAATATTTATCTGACTGTAGCATGAATGAATACTAACAGTGAATCATGAACAGATAGGGACCGACCTGAACCTAAAGCAAAAATTTCAGGGGGATGCTCCTACTGTTGCGACTCCGGTCGCCCAGCGAATTCCTAGCAAGGAATTGAAGATACACACAGCATCAGGGGCCAGTGAAGGGGCTGACTACCCCACACTACCTAGCAGCCGCGGGCCTGAGATGGCGAAGGCTTACAAGCGGTGCCAAGCCAAGGAGAATTTGGCCCGCTTATAACATAGCCCGATCACGAGAGCTCCTGTGCCAGACGCGTACAAATGCATTCAAGATTACGGCGGTCTGCACGGGGCACTGGCCCATAGCGGACCATGCCGCTAGGCTCGTCATACCCTACAACTCGCATTGCCGAAGCTGCGGAGAAGGAAGGGAAACCCTCATTCACTTTCTCTGCGATTGCCCACCTCTGGCTAGAGTCAGGCTGCGGACACTGGGTAAACCATGCTGCTTTCCTTCGTGAATGCTACGGGCTGGCTCTGAAGATCCGAGCCGGCTGGACTCTGTCTCCCTGCTCCCATAACAACAGTCACGGTGTTAGGCGTTTGTGACATCAAAACGGCGCATCAAAGCACCAAAGGTTGAATAGTTGACTCTCATGACCCACAAAAAGGCAGAATTGCCAGTGATTAGGTCACAAAAAAAGGATGATAATTTAGTTGTTTGCTAAATAGAAAACTCACTTGCTCAGCATGATCGACAAGTTAGTCGTCCTAGTGTTCTATGTTTCAGAATATTCAAATAATAGCTTTTGAGTTATGAACTCTGAGCTTCACAGCAATCGAAATGCCATGTTTTTGTAGCTTCCCGATAAAACCCCCCTGTTATTGCTCGCAGCCTCATCTGTAGATCTGCTGCACCACCCAGACTCCACTACTTACATTTGAACAAGTTGGAACAATTCCACGTTGGTAATTAAAACTGACCAGCCATTAATGAAAAAGGCAATTCCATGGTGTTATATCCAATATCCCATTTCCAACCACCTGCGCTGCACAATAATGTGTAACCATAACACTCAACCTTTCATTATGAAGTGTTAATTCACTGTTTGTAGAAATAAATTGTGGCCATGAACCCTCACAGAAACCATTAACACTGGAATAGTAATTTTCTGCATTAGATGCCTCCCGTACGGGGAAAGGAAGCGACAGAAAAAAGAACCCTTGACTGCTGCAGTTGAAATGATTTTCATCTCCTTAACCGAAGCTTTTCAACTATCTAGGCTGCGTATCTATTCATATATATCCTTTCGTATCTTTAAAATCGGGACTATGCGGCTCATTTATGTAATATATATATGTTTCTGTATTCCTCACGTTCGCATCCTTATGGAAGAATGAACAAGTGAAGTGGTACTTGATAGAAAACAGGACTAAAGTGTGCAACAGTTGCACCTACTTAGCGAAATGATGTCATTGCAATTGCAGTTTTTGCTGACTTCATTCATGGAATGTATGTTAAAAGGGGATGATATAATGGGTCGTGCTTTGGGAGAATTCATCATAGTTTCAGCTGCAAAAAAAAGTGTCATTTCCTTCTCTTGGAAAAAGGACACGATTTGCATGCATCGATAGTATTAACACCATTCGTGTACTGCTGTTGTCCTTCCGTTTTATCTACATGTGAACGCTATCAATCTAAATGCTCCCTCATTTCCGCCTAATGGGTAAATGGTCATTATCCCTGAGAATCTACTTGTCCTTTTCATGTTACACTAACAGGTTCAGTTCCCTGTTTGTATATAATATTTCTAATTCGATTCTTGATCGGAAACAACATAAAACGAGTCCATTACGATAATTACACCTTCTGAGTATTCCATATTGTTGCACATCGATTTTCCGGCCACGCTTGTCTCATAAAGTGCTGATAACACCAGTATCCATCAGAAATTTCAAGTTACGACCATTGCGGTGGTAATATGGGGATATCTTCAATTCAATTCCTTGGATACGTGCCAGAGCCAACCCGAGTAAATGTTGCGAAGTAATAAAATTCGATAGCACACATATGATCATAATTTTTCGTCCAATTTATTTTCACCCTAAGTTGGTTCATATTGACTGAGTCTGGCTGATATACACATGTATCTGCAATGGTAGATACTGACGCAATGGAAAACATCAGGTACCGCAAAGTACGAGTACGTAATATATTTCCTGTCTCCTCCTATATTCATAAGGATCTACTATGTTGTTTGTGTCAAGTATCTACGCATGAGATGCCTTGAAGAGTTTGTAAGACACGCACGATAATGTCCTCCCTTCCCAAAGGCGCCGGCTAAAGTATCTTTGCCCGAAGTCATTCAACTCTTTCCGCAATTTCTATTATCTGCAACATGTCATGAGTGTACGGAAGAATGGGGACTATCCTGCGTACGGAGATGACAGTATTCAAATCAATCTCTGGAGCGAGAATTTCAGAAGATAAGAGGACCCGGACTACCAAATTTTTCTTTATTATTCTTCTTTTATCCCGTCCCGACCCTCATATGGGTCTTGTGAAGACAGATTGCAATGTGATATTTTGTATTCAAATCAGGTCTTTTGTGATGTATTATTTTGGGGAAAATCTTCTGAATATGTTTATATCGACGCCAGATATGATCTCACGTCTTGATACTAATTTAAATTCGCTTTGGGATTAAACCTGCATCCATGTTTGTATTTCGAATAGAATTTGGAAAATTCGCTTGAAATGGGTTTCAAATGAGATGGATTTGGATGGAATTCGTGTGTGAATCGATCATTCTGCTGAAATATGTTAGAATTTCGAATGAAAAAAAAGGGAGGATGTCCTCTGGGAATATATTAACGTACGTTTAGGGCATTCGCAGAGTCTCCTATTTTCAACCCACACTATGTCGTTTTTCATCGTTCACGAGATAGTGTTTCAATTTGCTTATCATTGTGCTTAATGCTGTATGAACCTACAGAAGCGAAACAAGCGCGAAGAGAAGCACAAACATCCATGGCGCAACTAGGGTTCGAACCTGAGGCCCAAGATATACAACCGAAGCATTAGGCTCTGTGTTTTTATATCTTATAAAAAATTGAGAACGCCTTTCCGATTCACTGAACAGCACGGCTTTCACGGTTTCAGGTAGTAAGGCCTGACGAAATGGATCGGCAAAGGGGGGAGGGGGATTCCCCCGCAGTTTTCTTGGGACCCGTAAAATTTTCACCCCAAGCCCCATTTTTCTGCATAATTTTCATACCGGGGCTGGATTTCTTCTCTACGACCCTGCAGATATTTGACTTCCGAAGAATCCTTGTAGCGTACTTACCACCTAAACGCTAAAATCATCCTTTGAGGTCCTCTAATTAGTAGTAGCAGAAATGCAATTACTGAATTGAGTGATCTCATCACGTTGAAGTATACCATCCAATTGAAGTCCTGCAGTTGCGTAACTGCCTATGAAGCCTGTATGAGAGACTGATACGCCAATCCTTGACAATGGTAGATTTAATTCTTATAGAAAAAATGTTCAAACCACAATAACGCATTTTCCATTTATTCCTAAGTTTGTGCAACCCCCCAGATCCGCTCGTCCTTGAGTAAGCCGTCAGCACATGCATGCACTTCACTAGTAGTAGTCAACAAACTGACTAGAATCTTTCACAGATATTTTTTCCATGGTGAGGGACATGCCCGCGCTCACCCCTACTTGGAATTTACATTTTTTCCCTGAAAGCGAACGTTGAAGATCCTAAGGTGAACCAAATTTTAAGGTAACTTAAAAAGTAAGACACTTCGCCACATGATATCATCTAAAAAAAGTAAAGTGAATACCTTTACCTTTGGATACTGTATCGCCGAATCAATTGAACAAGGAAAAGGATGATTCGTTAACTAGATTGTTTTCAATCTAGATATCATCGCGAAAGGGGAAAAGATGGACTACGTCGCGACAATGTTCTAAAAACTTCGGACCGGAACATACTTTGAACTGAGGAAAGACCATTTACCAGATTCCATTAAACGGGTGGAAAAAGTATTAATGGAATGCCGCCACATTGTGGAGAATCCAGCCAAACTTTAAATGCCCAACCCCATACTGCCAAGAATAAAGGGTTTACCAAAGATCCACAAACCTGGTAACGAATTCACGGAAATTCTAATAGCCACAAACTCGCCCACATAAAATATTGGCAAGTGGCTTTTGAATAGATTTAAGGAACTAGGGGGGACTGCCCAATAGAAAAGCCATCAGAAATAGAGAGGACCGCATCAGCCAACCAAAAGATGTGGAACTTACGATGCCGGATAAATGACTAGTGTTATTCGATGTGAAGGCCTTGTTTCCAAGCATCCCAGTGAAGGAGGCGCTTCTGTTTCTGGAGGAATCGCTGCTGACGACTAAAACCCACTTCACACTACTCCTTATATGTTGCAAGAAGCGAATTTTGACGCTGGGATGGGGACGTCCGCCCTTGCGTCCTACCTAGAGAGGAAAGCATTGATTTTGTGTGCTGAGACTTGGGAGACTCTCAAAGTCTTCTCTGCTTGTCGTAAAAGGCGACTTAAAGGGATAGAAATTTGTGGTCTAGCAACCTGTAAATTTCGAAACTTAATTGCTGCCGCAACGTCACTACGCCTCGGATAGGAGCCGAAATCACGACCTCTACCTATCGAAAACGGTCCTTTGCGGCAATGTGCTTTTGTACTCTGGAAAGCCAAGTGGTAATAGACGAATTCTGATAGACTTCTCACTGAAAGATTCTGGTTCAGGTTAAGGGCATCATATTTTTACAGTGCTATGCACCAACCGAGACTTCCAATAAAGTGGAGATCAATGCTTTCTACGAGCAATCATATTCAGTTCAGGAGCGGCTGCCTTAAGGTGACATTGTGATCGTGATGGGTGATCTGGCATTCAGATCGCCCATCACGATCACAATTCGGACATGTGATAGGGAAACATAGTCTTGGGGACCGCAACGGTAATTGTGGGAGGTTTGTAGATTTTTGCAGAATCCACCGCCTCGTCATTGGTGCCATATTGTTTGAACACAGAACCTGGGATAAGGTCAGTTGAATTTCAACTGACCGACACCATACGAGCAATCGCATTTCACGAGGAAAAATGATGTGATCGACGTAGTCGCCTAACCACACAAACATGAGATCGTGCCTTCACCATCTTGTGCAGGTAAAACTGAAAAACTCCACGCCCAGTTAGAAGCGAGAGAAGGAGAGTCAATTATATTATGTTTTTGGTTCAATCACGGACTTCAGTTTCCGTTAAGACATGCAATCCATCTATTTCTTGACTTGCTTTCTCAAGAAAGTTGCTTTCATTCAGGGTACATTGACGTATAAGAGCAACCACCTCCACTGGATTCTCTTTCTTGTGGTTGTAGATGATCTTGTGTTTTTTTAACAGAGAAAGCATGGGGATCACTTCTGCGATAACCATCACAGTGTTGCACCCATACACAAGCACCTGCTGCTTTACTTTCACTTACGTTCACACGTTTTCCATTAACCGACTTAATACCAAGACTCCTTTTGAAACGACTGTTGTGGTTCTAGTGGTCAAAATAATCCCGGCAAGATATTTTCATGCTAGCACCGAGTAAAGCAGGCGTATGAACTGCAAGGACGACTCCTTTCCAACATGATATTGGCTGGATATGTTTAAATCCACCACCTGATCTTCTCATAGAAAGTAATCTAAGGAGCAGTATCTGGATTACAAGCTGTGAACACCTGGATTTATTTCCACCATGTTATGGGGTCATACCAAAACGACTGCATGCAGGACGTTCGCTTCCCGACACATTGCTTGAATTTGTATGGTGAAAAAAAGCATTGCGCAAGCTTGACGTTCTTTAATTAGTTGTTACCTCGTACCTAATCATACGCTTGGCGAACTATCCAACAATGCTTGAATATCACTAGTTCGTGCCCTAGAATTGCTGTGTGAAGGACACCCAGAAGCAAAAATACAATCGAGGACGAAAGAAGGAGTATTCTAACGAGAACCACGTGTATGGCATAGCCTAATTCCTCTGCTTCCTTTTAAATTACACTTAGTTTGGCATGCTTTAATTGTAATCGCTTCTCATAAACCAGACTTCATCTCTTGTTCCACAGAATCCGTTCTAAACCAGCCTTGCAGCAATCAGATTCTTCCAAGCATCCGACTCTTATCTTGAACAAGCACATTCCCAGAATGATTTATTATCCGTAAAGAAAGGCTACGCACCAAAGCGTTGACCTTAGACATCCTAATGTGATTTTCCATCAGAAAAACGCTATATCCCTACACAGTCAAGCGTATTCCCCAGCACACAGTAACAGAAAGTCTACAGTTAGCACAAATTCAATTTTTCTATTCCTTGGAAATAATAAGAGCAATTTTATGGTAAAAAGGAAAAAAATTTGCATAATTCAATTCACCTGAAAGAAAGGACGAGTCGGAGAAATGAAAGACAGGAACAGAAGGAGGAAGAAGAAAATCACGACGGTGAAGTTCTACTCAAGAAACGACAGCATTCCGCCGTATTAACCTATTCCCACGTGTCGTTATGACTCCGTTTATCTGTTCCGTGTTGTATCTTTTTTTTTTTATTCGGTAAAATTCATTTTTATTATTTTACCCTACATATTTATACACAATGACTTAGGGGTGAGTGGTAGTGGCATTGTTGATTGTGACTCGAACCTAACGAGCCTACGCTCCCCGTTCTATCCTCAAGAATGTTCGTGCCAGGATCAAGATTCACATTTTATCTAGGAACATGCCTTCCTACGTACCAGGAAAATAGCAAACATATTCACTTTATATATTCCTGAAAAGGAGGTGTCCTTCGGCTTCTTGCTAGGAAAATATTTAGGCAAAGCTCGATTTAGTGTTATATTGTGTCTGTAAGTTGTTGGCTCGGAACCAAGTGGCAGGTTCATTTCATCTACATAAATTTACGCGCGTTATCCTTAAACGAAAATACGATGAATGCAAGATTCCAGGAAATTGTCTTCGTTTCTGGAATTTTCCGATTTTACTTCATCTTGCTTCGTTAGAGATATGGACTCGACTAGGGGCGGGAGTTAAGGGGAGAAAAGTCTGAGAGAGTGTATGAGCAAATCGAGTAGAATGGAGTATTTGTTGCTTTTTTGAAGTGGATTTTCCATAAACAAGGATTTAATAGTTATTTTGTCAATAAATTTTGATGACAGTGCTAAATTACTCAAGAAGATCATCTCATTGTTACTATTTTTCCACTTCAGGGGCACAATTATAGGGAAAAATAGGGACGTCAAAAGGAATTCGGCGGTCACGTATCCTTCCAGTGTTTTCTGCCTCTTGAAAAGAGGAAAAATAGGGGTGAAGTCATACAGGCCAATATGCTTGCTCCCGGTGGCTGGCAAAGTGCTGAAAAGGCTCATCCTTAACAGACTGAATTCTATTCTTAACGACAGACCAAGAGTTATGAAGCGACAGCTTGGGTCCCGTTCAGGGAAGGGCACCAAGGATGCAATCTACGAAGTGGAAAGTATTGTGCGAACTCGCCAAAAAAGCAATGCACTTGTAATCGAATTTGATATTCGAAGGAGGCTTCGGCCACTTTTAATGGCCAGCGGTACTTAAAGAGCTGGGAAGAAGGGAGTGCATACCTACGCTTATTTGGCTCCTCACAATGATGTCAGGAAATTTCAAAAAGAGCATCTACAGGGTATGGCAACCGCGCTTTCAGGGTTTCTTGCCGTTGCACAAACTTCCAGGGTCGTAGGGAGAAAATGCGACCCGAAGAGGAAGAACATGGGCTACATATAAAATCCAATTTCGTTGAGACTCTATCGGCGAGTCCTCCGAAAAAGCGCTGGCCTGGGAGGAATCACTCTCTTTTACCCTGTTCTTGACGATCTTTTCGTTGCTTGTTCACGAAAGTGGATAATGCTCATTACATAGCTGGAAATGTACCTCTCCAAAACATTTTAATTGGCTCTGGCTCCCTAGTAGGATAGCCTAAATGTCCTTCCACTTCGCCCAACATGTTTGCATTCTCTGCCAATGTAGTTCCTGACAAGGCGGCAATTAAGCCGTTGAAATGTGTGATGATCGTCTGCTTTTCTGTGCTTGGAGCTGCTGGAGAAGTTAAGTTTCGCTAGCTCCTCTTATAGTCGTTCCTGTACTAGTGTGCTAATATACCCTATCACAGCTTCACAAGCGAATGTTTGCTAAAATTGGTTAATTGTGGCATCTACCAAGCTTCTCTTGCTCGGTGGTGGACAACTTGACTACCGTGGCATCTAATACTACAAATTAATTAGATTTGAAGAAAGAGTTGTTCAAACAAAGCAAGACCTTACCAAGAACATCAATAACGAGAGCGAAAAATGGTGGACTGAAAGGAAATCGCGGGCTGACGAAGGGGATTTCGATGGGAGACGATCGCAGGAGATACTCCAAGATTAATGAGTTTGCCCATCCAGGAGAAACTCTTCAATGCCAAATACGGTCAAACATGAAAGTAAGGGAAACACCCTACATATTAAGGATGACGAAGTGTTCAAAAGGTTATTCCGACCAAGGCTCATAGGGAACACAGTCATGGAGGAACTACCCTTCATGCATCTTGGAGTAAAAATAATTGACCTCCTCAGGTTTATCAAGGACAAGCACAACGTTCACCAAGCTATCAAAAGCATGAGAGTCATCTATTATATAATATAGTAGATCCCAACAGGAGGAAAGAACAGCCAAGCAAAAGCCGAAACCGGCCATCCAAACAATTCCACAGGCGACATTAAGCTTAGTGCCATTGACCTGCAGGCGTCTAAGAGGAAAAAGGCAAACTAGTAGTTCCGAAGAACGAAACTAAAAGTATAGGGAGGAAGCCTGTACCCCAAGTACGATCGTCGGAAAAAAAGCTCTCGGTGGGAATGTTGCTAAATCCGAAGGATCTCATGTTTGACTGAGTGAGGACAAAACTTGTGGACTTTGTAATCAAATTAAGAACTCACTTTGGAAGAATGTTACAGTATAAGCCCAAAAGCATAAGATCTATATACAGTGCAAGGATCTCGGCGCACTAACATCCAGAGGAGAAACCACCCCGTCTTTCTCACCGCCACCTCTGAGCACCTGTCGACAGGACAAGTTCGAGTCGGATTAGTTGTCTGCTGTCTGAGATTTCATTAAAGAGGTGCATTCAGTTCCTCATATTTGGACGCTCCGCCAAGGCATGCAGCGCCGGCATGGGTCGCTCTGATCAATGCAGAATGTATGGGGAGAAAGTCCATATTGCCAATGAATGCAATAGGGACCTCAAATGTCTATTGTGTGAAGAGAAGAAGGGCCGGAATAACTAGCATATTGCAAGGAAAAAAGTTAGGTTTATCGAAATAAACCTGACATTGCAAGGTCCCTCAGGATTTGCTTGAGCAGATCATCCAAGAGCCTGAAATGGAGGTTGCCATAAGTAAATCATTCAGGAGCCTTGATGGGAGCGTATGGGTCACAGACTCGACTGGTGGAGCGGCGATATGGCTTGCGGTAGGCAAGCTATACAATCCTTCATGAGTCAGTCGGCCAGTGACTTTGTGTGAGGCTCAATAACAGTGTGTACGTGTACGGCTGTTACAACCCACCGAGTCTCACATTGTCTGAGCTTAAAGGCATGTTGGATAATCTTGATAACGACGCAAGGGGACGAAATCCCAAGGGGATTGCGGGTGATTTTAATGTGTGGACCCTTGAATGGGGAAGTAGAGAGAATAAAGTAAAGGGCAGAAGTCTATTAGAAATTTTTCCACAATAAGATATAGTTCTCCTCAACGAAGGCATTGCCGGAAAGTAGGGTTTGCTTTTATCGTACACCTGACCTCTGTTACCCCTTCACTGAAGCGTTGTATATCCGAGCATGAGCAAACCTTCATAAAAGTAGGTATACCAGCCTACTAAGGTCCCACCAAGAGAGCTCTCTATGTAACACAATACACTTCCAAGGCATGTGACGCGTCCATCTCAAACTGGCCATCCAACGGAGCAAGATGAAATGCTTGAAGAAGTTATGCTCTGAGGCGAGTGTAACCCCTTAGGGGAGCGTCTATAGAGTTGTGATGGAACGATTCAGAAGCCAGTCATCGCCGTAAATTACGCTTCCTTACCCTTTTGTTGAAAATCATTCAGGGTTTTTCCCCACAAAAGAGGGGCTGATACCTTTCATAAATCTCTGATTTGATACCAATGCGGACAATAACTACAGACGAATTGTTGGAGGTCTGCAGCAGGATGGGTGACAACAAAGCTCCCGGCCTGGACGGAATATCGAATAGGACCCTTAAGCTCGCCGTGAAATCCAGACGGGACATTTTCGTGGATTTGTTTGAAGCATGCATGTCTGAGGGGATGTTCCCTACAGCATGGAAGCGGCAGAAATGGGTACTGTTGCCTAAGGCTGGCAAACCTCCGGGTAAATTTTCTTTCATTATGAGGGAAATGCTGCAGCGGGTAGTCTGTAATCGATGCCTGGTTATTGAAAGCCAATGAGACCTTTCAAATCGTAAATCCAAATCAACCATTCATGCCATCAGATTGGTTATTGGCTCAGCCGAAGATACAGTGCATGGAAAGGGTGGTATCAGCAAATATTGCGTCGTCGCACGCCTGGACATGAAAAATGCATTCAATTGGAGCTGCATACTGTATAGAAGTCCTTGGTTACGATTGGTATTCTCACGAATCTTGCTGCCATAGCTACTTACGAGAATGACACCGATGATGGTCCTCAGGAGTACGTTGCTTCCGCGGGTCACAGCCCTCCATATTGGGCCCATTGCTGTGGAATATCATGTACAATTATGCACTTAATCTTCCGGTTCTAGCGAAGGTCTGGGTGGCGGGTTACGACGACAACATTACACTGTTTATTATCGCAAAGCATCTTAAAGATGCTGAGGTGTACACAAACGAAGCAATCAGTGCTACTAAGGCTTGGTTGGCTAGCGCTCAACTGCGGAGGAAAAGATGGAAGCAGTTCACTCGCATTAGAATTGGGAATTCTATCAACACTTGTAAGCCAGACATCATGACATCACTTGTAAGCCAGAATGATGAAAGATGTCACACTTAAGGTTGTGTTCTTTCTTCTGGGCCATCTCTGATGCATCATCAGAAACAGGTGTTTGTCATCTTGGAAATGATGCCGAGTGGAAAAAGGGTTGGGACCGCTCAAAAAGGGTCGCTATACACAGGTTGATCCCTACCATCAGCCTGAAGAGAAAACATGGGGAGATCAATTCTATTCTCACCCAGATTCTCGCCGGCCATGGGAATTCATGTACTGATTTAAATTGGACACCTCACCTGGTTGTCCAAAATGCTGTAGGGTGTCGGAGGACCTATTGTACGTATTCTTCCAATGCCCGCGATTCGTAGAAGAAAGGAGAAACTTAGAAGAGACTCCAGGTTGTCCAGAGAATGGCATCTTGCCAGAAGCGGTGGGATGCGATCAATTTCATAATCGCCACGAACTGCAAAATGCGGAAAAGGTCAGCGCGGTTACGATCGCCGTGGATAGAAGAAAGGAGGCTTAGCTACACTAAGATAACTCCATCCCGTGATGTAATACCTAAGAATGGTTCGACAGCGTAGGGGGGTCGGGGGTGGTTTTAGTGGATAAATCTCTCACATATTCAGCGAATCGTGTCTGCAACATTATCGACCCTTCGTCATCAGTTTTCAAGGTGACGAGTCACAAACCATCATGGTCATTGCACTGACTTGTAAGGTTTCTTCGACATTCAACTTTTTTTATTAAAAACAAATAATTAGCCCAACCATCCTTCAAGAAACGTAGGCACTAAATCTAAGGTTTCCCTCCTTTGTTATTTCTACAAACAACCGATGCTATTACATAGTACATAGTACTCAAAACGCGCTAAACTTATGAGCATTAAAATGGCCTTTTCCTTGATAGATTACCGCCACTTGACGGTAAACATTACAGAGCAGAAACGTGCCAGGACTTCATATTACTTAATTGGAATCTGTTAGAAACAATACTGAAGCGTGAAAATCGTCTGGAGGCATTCTAAGGAATGAGAAATATTTAAGACGAAAACAGCCTTGGCAACGAAATAAGTAAGAATCGTTTAAACGGAAAAGATGGGGTACGTGTTATATAATCTGCCATCATCAGGGTCGTAAAACTGGGGCTATGAGGGTTTCAGCGAAAAATCTAATGACACTCAGCGAATGAGATCAAAGTAGATGAAATCCCGTTTGTAATTACATAGTCAAGGAGGATTTAAATTAAATATGGTCGAATGTCTGCGCAGTTCTTATTTTAGTTTATGAAACTTTGATTAAATTTAGGTTGTTGAGTAAACATTTCAGGAAATTACTTAGATTTCTGACATGCACTCAAATTTAAACACTTCAGCGTAGTCTCGCAAGAGAACTCTTCCAAATTTGAGTCTTCCTGAATCTTCTGCTGATACGACTACAGAGGGTGGTTGGAAAACAAACAACTGTGTTTTACACACGCCTCTGGAATACTACCTACACGTCTATCTCACCTCTTGCCGGAATGAATGGAGTCAATACCATTAGATGTGTAAATACACTCGCTATTTGTGTTAACAGCAATCACACTACTTCCCTAACAAAACACATCCTTAGGCGGTTCTATGGCATGACTACTTCAAACATTTACGTTTACATATCAAACGTTTTCCTTGTTTGTCCTCCATTCCAGCTAGTACATCCACAACTCCTCAATCAAGCATTCATAGAAAGGACATCATAAAATACAATGAAAACCAACCACTGAACACAAGGTGGTATCATTTTCTTCTACTCTCATCCGTGTCAGGATCAACCAATAAAAATCAAAGGAAAACCAACTTTTTTCCCACTAGCACAGAGGTGGTTAGAGAACCATCAGACAACACCTTAAATATCCATTTATCCTTTGTATTTCTCGCTAGTATACATCTCCATCCTTCTTAGCATCCCAATAGCAATCACATCCCCATCGCTTCCGTGATTCCTTTCAAAAAGTTAATGTTCTTCGAAATATTGTGTTTGTGGAATTGATTCTGCCGAAAGGGAAACACAGTTCCTTTGGGAGGAATATTATGACTGTATTCTGTATTCTTGCCTTTTTCCCAACTGAATCGCGCCAGAATGGATGGATCAATGCGAGAATTTTTGCGACAAGGAATTAGCCCAACACTCTTTTGTGCTGAATCCGAGCTTATAGGTACGAACGAAAGGATATCGATTTTAGGATTGTGGTGAGGTAAGGATACTGGTGGCTGTGGTAGGGTCAAGAGGAGTATTACGAAGTTAGTTGGCATTCGATGCTAGAAGTTTCTTGTAGCATTTTTTTTTTGGGGGGTTTGAGGTGTTTCTACTAAGTCATGTTGGAAATAACGTCGAAATTCAGGATGAAAGGAAGGAAGGAAGGTGTCTTATTGACTTTCTGGTGTGTCAGCAAGCCAGGAAGAAAATTAAGGTTGAAAGTGGAATATGAGTTAAGTGGAGTGATGATATTGCCAAATAAGCACTAGAGTACCTGTCCTGTGGCTTAATGATAACTAATCCCAGGTGATACTGTGATACTTTAGAAACCTGAACAATTTATATTCCATTTGCGATGTTCCAGATCACATCTAAAGGATTTTTCAAAACTAATGCTTGACTATGCCAATCAGATTGTAAAATAACACCTTAAGATATCGTATGTCACTCGTGGGGTAAGCCTCCCTTTTCACTAAGGAGAGCAACCTGTAACAGGGTCCTGGACGCTCCTTCGTTTACAGAATTTTACATTGAGTCAGTTGACTTCGACCTCATAGTGCCAAGAATACCGGTTACTGACATGTTTTCGATATCATTGGTGTTCGCTAGATTGCCACAGGTGCTTTCCACATCTTTGGCTATACGGTTTCAAGGTTATTAGGCATACATACAGGCATGAAACCTCCACTAAACGCCTACAATAAATCGGGAAACAATTCTAAGGACCATCTGAAGTCCGCTTATAGGAAGGTAGGTAGGTAGGTAGGTATAGGAAATTTTCAAAGTTTTTCATGTGATACCGGATTTCCACCATTTGTACAATTTTTGTGTTCCTTTTCTACTCGAATTCAGCAATCATAGACTTCCCTCCCTTGCCCCGCTTTCCATTTATACAACCTTTTAACACTTATATGATTACCCACATCTTCCCACATTTTCGGCGATTTTTCTTCCTAAATGTTCAGTTCCACAGATATCTGTCGCCAAAGTTTTTCATATGATTTTCAGGTTTCCGCCGGAATTGTCAACTCCACATCCTATAGTGGTTTGAGGTGCCGAGGAGATAGACGGGACACCAGTCCTGACCGGCGGAAAACGCCTTATTCACATTGACTTACTAGTCATGATGCAGTACCTGAATGCTTCAAGGCGTAATTAGGACGATGAGACCCAAGTCTACACGAGGACTCATCGGAGGTGGCTTCACCCACCCAGTTACCATTGTGGAACCAGGATAAGTCTCTGAGTTCATATGAGTCAGGAGAATACGGTGATCACTCAGCTCTTGAATTCGGAGCGGAGTCCTATCAGTCTAACTCCTACGCTACGTAGAAACAATGTTAGTTTAACAACCGCAACAAACCCACCCTCAGGAATGTGGGGAGGGGGTCCTTTGACTTAGTTCACAATTACGGATATAGTTCTTGACCAGTGAAACCATTTTAGACCAGTAGAACCACAATGGCAATCTTCCCAAGGTTTTACCAACCCCCCATGTGCACTCAAAAGATGATCACGGGCGATTACCTCAATCGCATCACCTCCTCTGGAATCCAAAGTTTCCAAGCTTGTTACCCTTGTAGCTCATCTCCTGAAGTATGATTGGTTCGCTTGTATACCAGTTCATCGCATGCAGATCAAGGGGTTTGCTGCGATTCTCCGTAATGCGCTCCATCAATTGCAAATAGTCCGCAGATCGCACCTCCGCTTGTGAATACATGCGAGATAGAGAATCTGGCACCAGATGTTGTGAGCCTTTTCTGTGTTTGTTGATGAACGAGAACTCCCTAACTTCAATGCCTGCATCTGCTCAGTCTACCGTGAAGGTCTGACTGGTTCACCAGTCATTTGAGCGAAGCATGGTCAATTACCACTTCGAGCGTTATCACTGCCTCCACCGTTGCCAAACATCCCTGTTCAGTGACATTGTAGTTTCGTTGAGGCTGAGGAAGCTTCCTCGGCATGTAAACTATCGTAACTTGATCTCCCTCCTCTGTCTTTTGCATTACCACCGCTCCTATGCTGTATTGACTTGCCTCACAATCCCGAAGAGAGACTCGTTTTCAGAGCGTCGAAGGCCGATGGTTTTCTCAGATCAACAAAACTAACGCTTCTTCTTTGCCTGTTAATTTCCCATTACCAATGATATGCCACAAATATCCAACCATCTTCATGACAAATTTACTCTTCCGGATGTACAATGACAAGCCAGCGCGTCTCATACAGAAAGCCATTTCGCTTAAGAGCAGCAAGTACCGATCGAAGGTCTCTGCCATGAGCAGCAGCAGAACGTCATCCAAATATATAAAGAATTAATGGCACAAGTGAGCAAGTCACTGCACGGCTTGAAGTGCATTTCAGAACCTCGTTAGCATGCCACTTACTGATAGATGGTCGTCCTGGAAGTGTGAAGGCAATCTTGTCCTTGAACAGCCCATCCAGTGGAATTTGCCAAATTGGAAGAATGGTGAGGTTGACTATTTCCTTATCCAGCTCCTAACTGAGCACAGAAGTTGTCAGTCTTACCTGCACGAGATTGGGAAGGCACGTTCTTTTGACTGGTTGTTTTGCATTGGGGTTATGGATAACGCCGATCACATCTTTTTTTCTTGTGGAAAATGGAATGGGATTCGTCAACAACTTTTTCGAAACACAGGTGAGCTCTCTCCATATAACATTGTCGAGAAGATGCTAAGGAGTGCTGATAGGTGAAGCCATATTGGGCATTAAGTTCGGGTTCTTCTTGTTGCAAAGAAAGCTTAAAGGCTCCCCAAGAGGGGAGAGCCAGCCCGAACTAATGTGACAAACAGTTCCAGGCTGAACCTAGCAGTGAGGACTAGGAATGACCTACTCGCCCATAGTTTCGGAACAAGCCTAAAAGGGGGAATATTCTGTGGAGAAAGCAAGAATTTTAGCTGTTTCCCAAACATAATAAGCCACCAGATGATCCAGCATTATATCGCCCAATCTGTTAATTGAAGAGGGGAAGAGGATTCACTCATCTACAATAGGCCATAGGAGAACTGCTGAAAGAAGCAGGGATTAGGGATGTGGAAGGAACTGGAAGCATAAGGACTTAAAGATAAATTCATCCCGCAAAGCAACACCTAAATGTGGTTTAGTGTCATAGGTCTGGAGAGACCAAGGGTGGTTTTTAGTGAGTGTAAATTACACCCGCGTCCCCTCTAGCACCGACGTTCACATGGATACACTAAAGTATACATGCCTTTTCGAGATTTTCATACGTTCGCGTTGGAACACTCATCGACTCACTTTGAACACATTCATATGCGCACTCTACGTTTTAATATCTCTGCCTGACTGTAAGGTGAAAGCTATAGAAGAGTATCCCCTCCCTACCAATATTCCTAGGGATGGAGAATTTCCACCGTTGATGCTTTCGATCATTACACAAAAATCTTTAAAACTGACTTCTAGCTTTTGTTAAGGATGCTGGGAATTTTGAGTCCGCACCCACTTGATGACGGTCCTACTTTCGGTCACGCTGTTCGCAAGTTGCCTCTTGAACAATCTACATAAATTGCCAATCTTCTTTTTCTTCAGCCAATGAAGAATATAATAACCAACGCCCCAGATGAGTTCACTGTACACGAGTTCCGAAAACCAGCACACAAGGTGTTCTTCGATCTGGTGAGACACAGCCTTTAAAAGGCTTCTATACTAGACTTACTACCACGTCTGATAAAATTTCCTATCCTGATAGAAAAATAATTGTGTTCCTAGATTGACTCTAGATTTTTTGTTGAAAGATAGGTGCGTATCAACCATGTAACCTCACCAGTGGAAAAGCCCTGAAATAACTATAAGGACTAAAGGACAAAGGGTGGCAGACGTGTCACATCAACAGAGATCAGATGTCCCCGCCCCTCTCAAACCAGTGACACTTGCTAAAAGTAAATACAGGTACTGGCATAAGAAATCCTTTGATAGTCCTTAGCATTCAGAAGAGGGGGGAAGTGATTAGCGAAAGGTTCCGAGGGTCTAAAATTCATATCTGGAGCACAGAAGCCATTATTAAAATTTGATCAGATGATATCTGATCACGAGAAGTGAAGAGAAATGCAGCAAGGGTGGAGTATGCATAAGGGTCTACAAAGTAAAGGAGCTTTCCCGCTTGCAAAATAATCTAGGCCGACATACTAACAAGCTTTAAAAATTAATAACATCAATGATGTCAGCTATACCATAAAAGGGTTCATCTAAAAATATGCAGAGTCATTCAATAAGACACATCCCTTCTTCATGAATACTTAAAGCCTATAAGCGTCTGTCTCTCAAACCCTCCGCAGTGGAACATGACGTAGCAAAAAGTCGTTTACTTTATCCTTCCGCAGAAAAACGTATGACTGCAGCTTTCGAAAACCCTTAATCTCCCGTAAAAAGGACAAAGGGCCAGCACAATTCTCCGCCCAGAATACAAGCTTCCTCGAAATGGGTAACTACTAAATAGAAACAGCCACAACTTAACATCACACAGCATCCTTTCGACCCTTCCCTCAACAAATAAAACAACCCTTAAATCCTTAGTGTCGAAAAACAAGCTACAAAAAACTTTACGTAAAAGATAGTTTCGTTGTACGTACACTGATTTTCAGTTCAACATGATGATGGTGATGATGAACGTGAAGATTCAAATGATGTTTATCCATTTCGGCGTTGGTCGAAGTGAGGAGCAAGTTCTGAATGTATCCTGCTTCGTTGTGAGTTTTGGTGTTATTTGGTATCGTGCACTTCGGGAGCTCTGTTATGGTTGTTTGGCTGCGCCTTTTTGCGTTTGCACACTAAGCACTACTTTCATGCGATATAAACATAAACTACATCCTTTATTAGTAACACCACGTTGAGCACAAGCTACACTCACAAAACACAGGAAACCCTCAAATCACAGGATAAGGACGCTCAACTCTTGAGGATGCACCGCGGAATGCACCGTAAAATGCACAAGACTGTGGTTTACTTGATAGCGTTTCGCCACTGGATGTCCTGTTTCGCACTATGGGTTTGTCCGAGTTAAATTGAGTTCTAATGGAATTAGGTATCCCTGCTTGTTGCTGTATCCTTTTTGAACAGTTTTTTCTTGGAGCTGTTATCTGGGTTTTTCTATGCTCGGAAATTCTCCATGAACCGCTCTGTACACATCCAATGACCGTTTTCAACTGTGTTAGGAAAGTTTTGCGCCTCAATTTCAGGCTTCAGGATTGTAGGCTAGTACCCATATGTAGGTATGTGCGCACGAGATGTTGAAGAAGATGAGCATGAATAGCAAGACAAAGAAGAAAGCGAAAGTTTTTGGGCGGGAAACGGCAATAAATCAAAGATACGAATGAGCTTTTGTTGCGTCATTCATGCTTGTTGGGTTACCAGATTTTTTAGATAAATTTCCCTTCCCAGTAGCTTTTTTAATGAGCGTGCACTAGTCAGGATACAGCTAGAATGCAGCTCAGTAAAATCAAAAAGGGATGAACCATAACACCACATTGGGCGCCGAAAAGAAATTGTTACCAAACATTGTTTTGAGAATTATCTTAAGGATTTAGGTCAAAGAGAAGTCGATTTTTGTTTTACTTGGAGGCAAGGCGAAAAAAGAAGTGGATTTTATGTGCTTACGGGATTATAAGCGATGCATGTCACCAAAGGATTTGATGTAGCTCGGACAACAGTCGAGAGACTCCTCAATGTCATAGGCGGCATCACTTTTGTGTTTCTGTTTTGATTATATAATATGTACCGTGGGAAATAACTACTGCAAATACTCTTGTTATATCTCATTCAAATACTCCTACCCGCCTCCTTCGACCATCCCTACCTCTGGTACCTCACAGCCAAAACTCTCTAATGGCGGGGCCGATTGAGGCACCACACATTGCGGTGTAGCTAATTATACTGGGTCCTCAGACTGTTAAGCTGTTGATGGAGGCCATTGAGGTGTTAGACGTGCACTTCCCAATGCCGTTTGACTTAGACGATACGGCATAGCAAGCTACGTAAGCGTAAAATGAATTCAAGCTGTGGGCGTCTACCCTGATCAAGCCTTGTAAAAGCGGAATACTGCTAAATTGAGAAGTTTGTTATCTATGTGGCTTGTGAATGATCCTCTACATATTGCCCTCCTTATTATCTTGTTCCTTATTGAATCATGCAATCACAGGCCAGAAAAAAAATATCCGAGTAACTCCTTTATTGAAAAAAGGGTGGACCCAAGAGCCTCTCTCTCTGATCTCCTTTTTTTTATTATATGGAAGGCCTTTGAATAGTTCGTTGGACGGCGGCAGGATGTTGGCTGGGTTTGGCATCCATCGCCATAGTAATTCGACATTGGCATGTACGGGGTGGGACGGAGGCTCATCATGGTCTTGACTTTATGTGGAGACACTTGATACCGTTGGGGTACTTTCAGCGAGTGAAGTAAGTGCATACCTGTCGTGTTTCCGGAACTCGGAGCTTAGCATTGCAAAAGACTTGAAGAAGTCGACGAAGATTTTAAAGATGTTCGCGGTGTTGCATAGTTTCCCAGGAAGGTTGTTCCACGCTGCATTACCCCGAGAAGACAGCATGGATTCAAACAATCTCAAAAGGCTTTCTAATAACATTCTTTGGAAAGTCCTTCTCTGCTAATTGGACCTGATAAAACATTTTTTCATCCCTATGTTCCTCGGGCTCCCTCATTAGCTGAACCCGCTTGAATTTTTCTTTGATTGTGGTAAGACGGGAGTCAGTGTTCCTCTGAAGGCACTGGAGATGTTCGAGTCGCACGTATCATTTTGCAGGTAACCTAGAATGACAGACAGAATCGCTACCAAACCGCCTACCTTCGTAAGGTCGATAAATTCCTGCAAAATACTATTATATGTGGTGCTCAGGCCCCTGAAGGCCATTTATCATGATTTGATGGTGATCCTACTGGCAGGTAGTGAAATCAATTCGTCGAGAAGTAAGCCTTCAATGACCGGGAGCCTTCTGCTCCTGATGATGTCGTTGTTAACAGTTAAGCGAGCGTCTTCATACAACGAAAGTGTAAGGCGTCACCAAGTTCGGCCTTGCTGAAGACCTTCTACAAGTGTAGATTGGTCGTATCGTTCAGGTGTTTTGTACTCTGTAAAGCCGAGTGGTAGCAGATGCGAATTCGATGTCAGGTTATTTCTTACGGCTACCACAAACCGCGCTCTCTTTATCTTGGAGCTGGTTTCTGACAGACTTCTGACTGCAAGATTCCGGTCTAGGTTAAAAAATCATATCATATAGAGCTTTACACCAAAGGGTACTTTCGATATAATGGAGAAAGATGATGTGGTGAGGGTTTCAAAGGGTGATATTCTGATTCGATAGGTGCTTCTAAGTGTCAGGTGAACTCTGACAACACCTTGCCGGGACATTGGGATGGAGAAACACGGTATTGGCGTGTGGATTTCAGTAACTTCCTCGGCCTCGTTATTGGTGGCATATTGCAGGAGCTGAGAGCCTGCTACCAAGTCAGTTAGATTTTAACTGACTGACATCGTATGAACAATCAGATTGACCACTTTGAGATCCACAACAGATTTAGAAATTGTATCTAAGATGTGCGCAACAAAAGAGGCGCTAACATCGTCCTCGAATGGGATCCCGTTCTCCTGGTCATTTCCGTTTACTTGCGTGTTGCGTCGGCCAATTCTGACAGGGTTGGAGGGCTGCGACCGCCCAAATTCAACATCGACCACTTGTATGATCCAATTGTCGTTCGGCAGTGAGAGACCTATCTTACTGATCGAACGGGAAATATACTGAGTAACCCCCAGCGAGATACAGTCTGCGTCCCGCTGGCGATTCAGGTGGCGAAGGCTCATCACCAGTCCCAAGTCAATATACAGATAAAACAAAAACTGATCGCGAGAGCTCTTGTGCCAGATACGCACAGATTAGGGCGACCCGTACGGGGTACTGACCTATACTCGAAGTACCTGAAGTGCGTTTCGGATAACAGGAAGTGCAGCACTATGCCCCAGCAAGGGGTAAATGGCAACCAATATGTAATTGGCATATTAAATGCAGATCATAGAGGCTCGTCAATTTTATAGACTACAAGGCTGATGAAAAAACTTTCCTTTCTAATTATCCAATAGGAATTAATTTTATCGACTTATTTGAGAAATCTGATTCCTAGTTGTCGAAATATTTCAACTGCTCTCCTGTAGTTCTTTCCCGATAACTACAAATGACACTGTCTATACGGTTTGTTCAAAGCAATCTGGAAAACTCTGATATTTTCGTTTCAGTTTCTGGTTATCCCACATACGTTTTGTCCTTAGTCGCTAGGAGGCACAACGAACTCAATCTTGCAATTTCCAGATTCTGCTAGTAGTTTGCATTCCTGCGAACGACCAAAAACGGTCTCATCAAAGCATCCGCATTTATTTCGATTACATAAAATAGTCCCGCCTTCTGATTCACTATTTGTTTCGGGCCACGATGTTTTTAAAAGCAGCAATATGTCACCGTCAAAAGTATATGTCGGGGAAGATGGCCTTGTGAATGGTATAGTGGTAGGTAGTAGGCTATTTGTTTAACGAAATGAGAGTGATATACATTAAGCGACAATGGAGTCTAACCCTGTCACCCCGATATGATTTTAAATCGCCCAGTACCATGTCTAGCTTCACCATCCTCCTCCAACATTTGTCTAGTGACAGTGTCATCCGTTAGGTCCTCAATGGAATCTAATAACCATAAGGGCCATAATCGAACCTAGCCACCTCCATCGGGAGATGAACTAATACCATCTCCTACTTCGCAGGATTGCAATAATCTTTAGCTAGTGCTACGCCCTGAGTCCTTAACACATCAAAAACACTCTAATCCAGCTAGTCAAGTTCGAGAGTTAAAACGTTAATCGTTTGATCCTTTTCTGATATCCTATCTTTTGGGACAAGTGTTCAATACTGTGCATAAATTTATTAGGACTAATTCTCAGAGAAATGAAAGCAAACCACTACCCTTTGGAAGACATCCCTTAAAGGACTGAACGATTTCCCTGTTATTAAATAATTATTCGGGTTAGAACAAGATGACTTAAAATGATAACCACTTCGACTTTGGTATAACCGTTTTATCTGAAAATGTTCACTATTTCCCATTTCCTCCAAAGATCACATCAGACAACCCCTTTTTAACTGAAAAGCTCCCCAAGCCAAGCTCCCACTGAACCTCCCACCACCCCCAATTCTCTTGTTGCGTACTTTATTTTGCTTTCCACTTTCGCGTCATTTTCAAATTCGATTGTAAACATTTCTCATCCATCCTGCTGCGTGCAGGCGAGCACATGCTACCAGCCCTGCCTGAAAACCTAAACTTCTGGAAGCTTCTCGCTTGGCTTCCAGCGCTTTTTTCTGCAATTATTCAGTAACATCTCAGAGAATACTTTCTCCTGTGTCTATACAAATGGTCCACTGACTTGTATCTTTCATCTGGGGGAATCGAAAAAGATGGAGAATGAGCAGATGCGAAAAAATAGTTCGATGGAGTAACTTGCGGTAGTGCTGACATACGTAGTTTGTGGCAGATGGCCGGGGGTTGTAATTTGTTGGCTGATGTGTTTTCTATGCCCGGATCCTCGTATAGTTGAATGATTTTCCAAGGAGGAGAACGAGGATGCTGAAAATGGTCAAGTGTAGTTGGAAGAGTAAGAATGTGGAAGAGATACAGCATTGGAAAGGGATAGGCTCGAGCGGAGATTATGCTGCTTTGTGCTGCTCAAAAGGGGCATTTGACTCGAAGGGTCGTATAGAGTATTCATTAAATGAGGTTGAATAGAGAGCACTCCGCTTTTTGCAACTCGAAAGCTAGTTTATAAAATAAGATTCCATTGTAGCGGGAAAGACAGCGCCTCCAATTGAAGCAAAGTCACGTATCTTATTCTATTCGATCGCTCCACTGTTCCTTCAAGAGAATAAGACACAAAATTGCTACACAAAGTCTGCATTTCAAACTACCCCAAATAGGACAATAACCACCTAAACAATAATTGCCTGTTCCCAAATGAAAAATTGTGTTGGTATGCTATTTTCTCGGCACAGCTTGAAAGGGATGTGATGCTTGTTCAAACACATTTCGGTATATCTGTATCTGCAGACATAAATGTATTTCGCACATCATTCTCAACATTGCGTTATTGCAGGATTTGCTCCCTATTCATCCAGACCTCCGCCCCCCGGTCTCGGATTAGCGTGAAGCTTCAATTATTTGGTAATTACATGCTGGGCAAAGGGTCTGCCTCTCATCCTGTACCCAAGCCGTGAATTTCAGCAAATACAATTTCCCTGTTTCGGTAATCTTGTTTCCCCAAACTAAAGAAACGAAAGACATCCATAATCGACTTGGGGAGTTTTCTTGTCAGAGACGATGTCATGAATACCCAAAAGATATCGTTGGGCGGATGATAATCCATTTTTCATATTCTTTAAGAAAATCGATAAGAAGTTTCGTTTTGTTGTACAGGATGGCGACATAGAAGACGAAATTATAGCGGAAGTGTTGTATCGCGCCTAACAATGGGCCCAGAATGAAGAAGTGACAGAAAAACAAATTTCGGGGTTAATGCCAGATTAGATATTTCGTTGGGGTGGGATGTGCTTTAAGTGTCTAAACTTTTTTGATTACTTTCATGTGGAGTAAGTGAGGGTTTCATTTTGAATATGAGACTGTGCGGAGGGAAAAGACACGAGTGAGGTAGCCAAAAATTGTGGTTTACCGATGTACGCAAATGAAAGCAAGGGTACCAGTTTACATGAATGTAATTTGCCGTGTCGGAGCACCTGTGTTTCAAATGTATTTATATGAAATATAATTCCACGTGGCACACCCTTGTATAACGTGCCATTTTTGAATAAAGAAACATGAAAGGATGCATGGTGTAAATATGATATACGTGGAAATAGTATACAGAACTGAAAAAAGGCTCCGGAGGTTTTGAAAGAATCCTTGTTTCGAAACAAGTTATTATCTCCCCAGGAGCTCAGAAATCGCGTTATATTCCAAACGGACTAGGTATGTATTTTTGCGTTTTAATCTTTTCTCTACCACTTTCGTAGATGATTAAGTTAATCCTTAGGCTCCTTTTAAAACACTAACAACTGACAATCTTGAATTCGCATAAAATGACATTGTGTATTGTTCTCATTCAAAAAGGTCTCTATTTCCAATAGTTGAATGGGGAGCAATTATAAAAAATGCCTACCTATCCATCATATCTATCTATGATATATAATTGCCCCAGAGATCTTATCGGCTGCGGAAGCTAATTCATCGGAACTTTCTTAGAATTTTTCCCGGGTCGCTACTAAAAATCTGTTGCTAGCGCATACTTCCTAAAATTCCTTGGTTATCTCGGTCATAGCTTTGACTATGTCCATTTTCCTCCAGTGGTAAAACGATAATCAAGGGTAATTTTCATTCATGACTTAATCAGATAGACTCTTAAGTACTCAGTAAATCATTAGTCTATCAGATACCCTCACAATCCAAGAAAGTAGGAAGTAAAAGTTCTGCCAAGTTATCAATTCCTGCCTTCAAGAGGAAGGAAGGTTGGAAGACTGAAATGTAGATGATGTGCTTTTACTTATTTATTTTATTCAGCTCATTTCTCTCCTCTTTCCCAAATTCCCCGGTGTCCATAGATTCTATTCTTGATGAAAACCAAGGATAAGCTCATTAGAGTATACAATTAGTTGAACTGAGGAAACTTAGGAACCCTAGGATGATGTGCCTCGTGTCCCGGCAAAAGTTCAACAAACAAGGACCAAATGGAAACTAATCCAGAATTTCAACAGAGAAAACTGGAACTGGACGTGGTATTCGTAATAACAACTTTTTTGAAGTTATGGCCGAATCCTTTTCTTCAAGATGGCATTCCTTGTCAAGTATATGATTTTAACGGATGGACTCGATGACTTATGGAATTTTATAGACGCGGTGCTAGTGTTTGTAAATCAGTGTCTAACCACCTCACTGTCACGTCCCTCATCTGTCACCTCCTAATCGAAGAGTTATGCCAGAAGTTTAGCTTCCCCCAGCTGGTGCTTGCTGGACTTAAACGTTTTGACAGCCTTTGGGGCCACACAATCAGGTGGGACTCTTTGGTCTTCAGCCCAGAGAAATAAGCGTTAAGGATCGAATGATGGTGGGCGGCCTTGGGAAAGAAAAGATGATGGAAATATAATATGCCTAATCACCTCATTAGATCCTTAACTGATTTCGGAAACGTGAAGCTCAAAAGCCTGTACAATTTTAGGAAATGTGCTGATTTACAACAAAACAACTTCCATTTATTTTGAGGTATTTCAATAACACATCCGTTCTCAATCTCCTTATAATCCTCACAACAGTTTGTAAATTGTTTTTCTCCTTTTTTTCATAAGCCATTACAACAAGAACAAAAACACCCTCATCTTACACTTGAAACAATTTCCTGCAACTCATTATTTCTGACCTAAAACACAGTTTCGAGGACTCTTTACAAACATCCTTTTCCTGTAATGTATCCAAGATACAATGATTTGGGAAAGTTTTAGTTTTCCTCATGCATACATTTGGAGTATGCAAATAAGCAGTTGTTCTTATTTGTAAATTCTCTAACTTCATCCTGCATGACCTCAATTTGATGTTTTCTTCTTGTTTCATGCATAAATAAGTACAGTAAAGAAAGAATAAAAAACGCGCTAGCTGCAAGGATATTGTTCTCACAAACACACAAACTGGAATGTAACTCGTTTAAGTTTAAAAAATTCATTCGAATTTTGTACTTGTGACTTGAAAATCTTCAATTTCTTTGTTCCGGAAAGGATACGATCCTATGTTTACACTGTTTACTAGGAAAATAGTGCGAATTTATTCTGAAGGATGATATTAGATTGTCGAAATAGATGTAGGGAAATGTATACAGTTTTAGCGCTACTGCCATTACGGATTCTGGTTTTACTGTCATTGAAGAGCGGGTGGTGACTCCTTTTGATGTTAAGCTCAGTGAAAGAGTTTAGGTAAAAATAGAGGGGACAGATAAAGCCAAATGTTAAAACCAAATCTACGTAAAAGGTCCTTATTCTGGAACCGATTGAAAGAACAAGCCAACTAAGTTCTTCCACTGCTAATAACCACAGGACTAGATATGTTGATATATGGGAATGTGCTAATAAGATTGTCATTATCCTGCTAGACGGTGCAAATAGAGAGTATCCTGAGATGGCTTGGAAGACATGTCAATAAGGCCCTTAAACTATGACCAAACCGTCCTAAGCATGAAGCATGGTAAGAGCAAAACTGGGAATAATATCAATGCTTTCTGCTGAGAGATGCAAGGATCAATTGTAAGCAGCAGATGCAATGATGCTGAACGTAGAAAGGTCACGGTAAACATGTAAATTGCTTACAACCGGGGTGATGGGCTCCATCTTCTTCTATGAACCGCAGGGTTGTAAAATATCAGAGAGTTCATATAGCAGATGACACAATATTCATAATTCAATATTCATCTCTTAGTTAATGCCGAGCATTTATAACGTAGAGTTCACTTCTTTTTTAACGCAGACTACGAACGTCGGAGAGCAGAGGTCGACGAGTAGTAGGGTTGGCCGACATACCATACAGGCTTATCGTTTCTATGCAGAAGTAGTTGTAGAGATGAGATGGGGAGACGGACCTTAATCTGACCCAATCTTCTATAGGACCATATCCTATCCCATATATGGAGGATACTTCCAGGGCCTCTTTAGGTACGAGCTGAACAGCTCATGTGATTGTTCAAATCACAGTGAAGTTGCGGAAAACCCGATATTCCGTGCACCTTGTATGTATGACGTAGATTTGAAATATACCTCTTAAATATAAATTCAGAAACACATTTGAAAGAAGGCTGCTGACAAAAATAAAATTGAAACTAAACGTAATGGAGATCAATATGGAATTAGGTGCAACCATGACTTCTATGAATCGACTGATCAGCCTGAAGTCTCCAAAATAACCCAACTGAAAAAGGAACAATATCACTCAAGGCACACATCTTACTCGAATATTCAAAAAATAATCGAAGAGAGATCAAAAAGAAAGATTAGTGGGGAACTTAGTGAGTGCTGGACAGATTCAATCGGCGAACACGCAGTATAGTTCGACTCCAGGAATGGACGGGGTACATTCGGAGGGTCGAGACTTAAAAGAAACCATTAGAAGTGAAAAGAGCTACTTGAAACAGTTATGCCGCCATACTGTCATAATCTACACAGTGGTAACGGAGAGGCGGCGAAGATCGCCTCCATGGTTCCTCATTATGAAAACAATAGTCCATCTCCATGAGCGCATAATACCTTCAGTGACTGCAGAAAAGCTCCGGGAAATATGTGGTAGGATCAGCAACAGGACCCCTGATTTGGATAGCATTCCTAATACAACTTCAAAGATGGCAGTGAAGACCAGACCCGACCTTTTCGTCAACACCTTCGAGACGTGCTTAAAACAAAGAATATTTACTGCTCAGTGTTGCTCGCTCAATAAACTACCTGGAGATCCAGCATCATATCGCCCGAACTGCCTGTTGGATACAATGGGGAAGATGATGAAGAGAGTCATATATAGCAGACAGTCACCCATCCTCGAAAGCAGTAACGGCTTCTCGAAACGCCAGTGCGGTTTTGGGTGCGCCCACTCTACGGTGGATGTAATAAGCATGCTAGTGAACCTAGCAAGAAGTCCGTTGGTTTTTGGCGGTTACTGTACCGTGTTCGCATTAGGTGCCAAAAATGCAGTCAACTTTGCCAAGTATAACCGAATTAAAGACGCGTTGGCTGGCATAGGTGTCCCTGTATATTTAGTAACTCTAGTTGAAAATTACTTCTCAGGGTGGGCTCTCTAGTATGGGACAAATAATGGCCCCAAAGAGTACATTTTGCAGACTATCAAATAGCTGCTGGTCTTCTCCACTACACATGGTCCCAACGCCCAACGGCGAATGGAGACCATGTGGCGATTACAGAAGTCAAAATGCTCAGACCATTCCATACCGTTACTCCAAACCACTCATCCACGACTTTGCGCACAACCTTGATTACTGCCGAGTTTTCACGACCTTAGATTTAGCCAAGAGATTTAGCCTAAAAAAGTCAAGGATCTGCGAAGGTTCTAGGGCATGTTAAACATCAAAGGATCCTCAATGCCTACTTGTCTAGACCCAAAACCAAAGACTCGCGCGTGATTGCGTGGTTCACTGCGGCCGTCCAGGCTTTTGAGTTAACCAAACGACAGTTGGCGGACGCTACACTCCTGGCATTTCCTCAAACGGATGCATTACTAGCCATATTTGTCGATGTCTCACACATAGTTACTGCCCTTCACCAAAAGGTGAACCAAATCTGGCAGTCGTTGAGCTTCTTTACCAAGAAACTGAATACAGCTCAACACAATTGCAGCACCTACGATCGTAAGCTATTTGCCGGGAACATGACAATAAACTACTTACGATGCTCCCTAGAAGGCAAGCCGGTAACAGTGTTCACGGACCACAAGCCTCTTACCTTCGCTATCAAGCAGAGCATCCCCTCGTCAAGTACGGCACTTGAACTTTATAAGAAAGTTTATTTCGAACATCCAGCACTTGTTCGGTAAGGATAATGTAGTTGTAGACGCTTTGTCACGCATTTCAGAGGTCGAAATCTCTGCCACGGTTGATTTTTCGGCAATAGCCGAGACACAGAATGATCACCCAGTACTTCAGAGCTTCAGAGACAACCCCAAATAAAAATTTCGGGAGTTTTCGGCTCAACCTCCGAAATGCTCTGCGATATCTCTGAAAAGGGACCAAGGCCATATATTTCGGCCACTTTTCGCATGGAAGTAATCCATGGAAATTTTTCTGGCTCTCAGTGAGTAAGGATGTTAACTCTTGGGCCAGACAGTGCATGGCGTGCCAGAGGTGTAAAGTCACCAAGCGCATACGAGAAGAATTAGGTTCATTTTCTCGGTCTACCAAGCATTTTCACAATATCCACCTATACACCATTGGCCCCTTGCGAGATTCGCAAGGCTTCAACTATTGCCACAATCATCGATAGGTTCACGCGGTGGCTTGAAGCAATACCTCTGGCCGACATTTCTACACAATCGTGCGCTGAAACCCTTTGTTGGGCATGGATCCTACGCTTTGGAATTCCAGTCATTACTGACCAGGCAAGGCAGTTCGAGTCGGAGAGAAAAGGGTAGGCTTCAAACGCCATCGCACGACTGCTTACCACCCACAGTCTAATAGGGTGCTACAACGCTGGCATAGGACTCTGAATGCCGCTATAATGGCACACGATGACTCTTCTTGGTCGCAATTCTTGCCTTTCGTTCTACTTGGCCTCCGTACAGCTAATCGTGAGGGGTTTGCCGCCAGTTCCCCGAGCTGATATACGGGGAGAATTTGAGACTACCAAGCGAACCTGTGTTCGATACCAGGTCGGCCCTTTCCACCATTGGGCTTGTTCTGGGACGCCGTGGCCAAATTAAAATCACCCCCACCATCCCCTCATTCTTTGATGAAGGCTAACGCCACCAAAGATCTGAACGTTTGCACACACATATTAGTTCGGGTGGATGCTTCCCGGAAGCCCCTGCAACCACCATATGAACAGACTGGAGCAATTATTTAGGCTTGACGTCGACGGCAGACCCAAGAACATTCACGTATTCAGGCTAAAGTCTTTTGTCTCCGGGGTTACGGTCTCGGGGAAGAAAGATGTACGACGCATGAGACACGATCTACGTCGCTAAACTTGGTGAGCCAGGAGTCGGGATTCCTCTTTCAATGTTGACTCAGGTGACTTAATTCGGTAGGCTGTTAAGCCTCTGACGAATTTATACCACAAGGGTTCACTTTTGTCGCATATTTCATACCTTACCATTACAGGGCGAATTTATTTAGTTTCGTCTCATTAATTAACCTCGGAACCAGACGCCACCCGTTGGTAAATTTAAAAGGCCGAACCAAGCCGTAATGAAACATAATAAAGTTAATCTAAAAGCACTCATAAAATTTCGCTAAACCTATTCATCCCTCATAAGCTCATAAATTACCAAGAAAAATAAATAAACCATTTAATCTCATCTGGGCCGTAAGTTAAAGTGCCTGAAACCGATTTCCGCCCACGTAGGAAAAAAGCAAACCCGAGGAGAAAAAAATCATCTTAAAGGATTTCTTCATCCGCAAGTAACATTTTGCGCTCAGCATTTCCTTAAAAATCGATTCAACTTAATGGATACATGCTCTTATACTATACATAGCCGTCTTGGTGAAGAAGCCAAAAAACAAAAGGACTCTATTGTATATTTTTTTCACCCTACTAACAGAAACTTGAGAATGGTTGGATGAGCACTGTGGGAAAGAAAATACCTTCTCGACATATTTCTGGATCGTTGGCTTCGATAATCGATTGTTTGTTCCAGTACGAAATTGTAAATTTTGAATTTGCAGGCATAGGGGTGGGAAATCAGTTATTGAAGTGACGTTTTGATTTATTGAGCCATCAGTTTAGTTCAGGATTTGTGACGGCGTTTTCCAGATGCATGAACTAGTATCCTTTCCAAAAGTTATATTAAAAAGATAATCAAGCAAACAGAAAATAAGAGGAGCCCTATGAATATAAATACGAAGGATATAAAGAAACCCAGAAATAACGAATCCTCCTCCAATTGCTAAAAGGATTTTTGCATACCGAAAATCAACCATCTTTTTCTTCTTCAATGACGCTGTAGCCGAAATCGACCTTACTTTTCAGGGGATGTGGCCTACATATACCATCTATCTACGACATTTTATAATAATTTGACGTAACACATATGACAATCAAAATATCCCTTTTGCAAGATAATCATGATGGCCTAAAGTGAGTCAATTCTCTTCCAATAGGACGTAACTACCCTTGCATTTTCTATATAAAAGTAAATCCTTCTAAACCTCAATTTAACTCTCACTATTTAAACAATCCTATTGGTATTACAAGCTAAGCAAAAAAAGATGACTGTCATGCTAAAACTCGTTCTTTTCAATTTTCAAAAAGGTCCTTTTTTCGCGTTGAATCCCTTTTTGTCTTCTCATAATGTAAATGGCGAAAATCTCTCTTAAGCGGATAATTTCATGATTGTCGTTGACCTTGAAAATGCTCTCCATTCTGCAGAAAGTCCTTGAGTAAATAGAAAGGAAATAATAAGCTTCAATTAGCATATAGACAGGGTCTGAACACAGAAAAGGTTGTTCGCAATAAGGATTTATATGAAGTTTTGAGATTTTATTGCTTTAAGAATGCGATATAGTTTTTACCACTTGTTTCAAGTCCCTACAATGGGATTGTTAATATAACGCCTCCTAGTATTTAGGTCGTCTTGTTATAACTTTAAAATTCAATCAATTAAAAAGGATATCACAGAAATTAAGCCATCCTGAAAAAGACATTTCCTCCTCTCAGGTCGACCCCACCCTAGTACCGATCAAAACTCATGAATCCTTTACAATAAAAACTGTGTAACAATATGTCGCGTCTGCACTGAAATTTCAGAGGTAACTTTCCACATGAATAACCTTTTTACAAGGATATCCGAACCATACATTATGTTATTCCCAAGTTCGTTGACAGACTTTAGCCCCAGAAGGTGAAGAAAAAGTTATTCAAGTGTTGGAAATTCGTCGAGAGATAAAAAAGCGCGAAGGTACACAGAGTGATATAGGAAGGAGGGGCAGTGAATGTTCGTAGGTACTCATGAACATATTGGGAATATGCCAATCAGATGGTAAAGACCAGAAGTTGAGAAGAAGTCCTTAAAGTTGATTACTCGTACAATCCGCTTTGTTAACAGAAACATATCGATTCGCCTAACCTCTATGTTACTGAACAGGTTTCACTTAAAGCAACCTTGAGTCGACCCTTCCCATATACGTCGTTCAGAGTGCGAAGGAATTGCGTTTGTTTACGCAAGCATAACTTAAAGGATTTTCGGTAATCGATATCCGTATGTAGTCAGCCGAGGGACGTAGAATGCTTCAAACCCTTTATTCCAGTGAAGCAACTCCGAAATCTGCGTATCTAGAAGGTAGTCTTTAATAGTTTCACAAAATAATTGCTCAAAAGCAAGAGAAGCAATCCCTCAAAATTTGAACAAGAAAATATTTAATCCTTTGAAAATCTAGTCCTTAATCAACGTAATTTGCTCTAACACGCAAAGGCAATCTATCAATTATTCGGTCCCGGTAGTCTATGCTTTATTTTTCTGTGTTCGGTGGAGCTCTTGGAATAAATAGAACTACTAGAATAAAGGAAAGATAGCGGAACAAAAAAGGATGAAGAAGAGGTAATTACTCCACAAGATACATGAGCTCTCGTAGGAATCGTCCTGTTGGTATGAAAAATGCCTGGAAAGGGATTTAATTACGGAGAAATGATGAATTCTATTCCCTGAATTGAGAAAAAAAAACGAAAAGTTTTCTTTGGTTTGTTTGAAAGGTCGAATGTTGGATGTTTAAGGCTGAAAAAGAGGGTATTTTAGATATCTTACAATTTTACATAACTGTATCTTAAATGTCAGTATAACAAGGGGTATACCCAAGAGGAAGTGCTAATAAGTGGAGAACCTAACTTATTTGAGGAAGGAAACTGCCGCTGACAAAGAAAAAGATGTGTTTTGAGCGAATTAATCCTTGGAATTCATGTCCTTATCTATCTTGCTCTGAATTTATTATAAGAGGAAAACTGAAAGGGTTAAAATGAGACCTGCATGATCACACCGCACTAAAATTAACAAGTCGGGAAACCGAAAGCTCGACGTTTCAGGTATGACAGGTTTTGTGTATTTGTTTTATAAAAACATTTGTGTGGTCATTTGTCAACCCCCCTACCATGTAGTATATACATAATTATGCAGAAATACCCACTTTCGCCTGATACTGATATTCAAATTCTTAGATTTGCACAGAAACGACAAATTTGACCTATTTGTTATGATGGTTTGTGAGAATTGGTCCGTGAGAGAAATGATCACGGATGCATGGATGGGGACCCCCCTTAAATTCAGCGCGGAATGATATAACTCACTATATATGTGAGCGTTCACGGTTTCCCCAGGAACCCAGGAGTGGAGTCGCAATACCACTGTCACAGAAAGCGCGCATTATTGTATATCGTTCAACGAAGGTAGTGGAACTAGCTATAGGTGAGGATGGTCCAGTTCAATTACAAACCTAAGATTCAATAATGTTGTGCTAGCTCTCAATATATCCTAGTATATCAGCGAGCACGACCCTAACAGCGGTTATTAGACAATGCTTTTAACTCTGAGAAACAAGTAAAACGGACTGTGTCCAAAAGTAGGGAAGACATAAGGCAACTCGGCGAAAGCATTAGGTGATTAATTCTTTGTAGTTGATTGACTGGGCGTGGACGTGAATTGTGGGGAATATGCACATTTCCAAGATCCAAATGCTGGCTCATTCGGGGCAGTCTGGAGGCTCGTCCAATCCAAAGCGATGCAAGTACTTCTGGTATTCCTAATGGTTTTTCGGAAGTCTGCAGTCATAACGGCCGGATTCCCCCTTCTTCTCCGATAGAGATAGTGTGCCTCATCCGCTAGATGATCTAAGGGAATCATCCCCACGATGACACGCATTGCCCTATCCGATACTGTTCTATATGTGTTCTACATCCTCAGCACGATTGGCCGGTATGGCGAACTTACTCTTCTCTGGTTCACCATGTTTTCAAGTGCTCCCGCCCAGACAGGAGCTGCGTACTGCAGAGTGGATTTCCCAGCCCCTGTGATAAACCCACAATACGGAGCCTTAGGGAATGCCTGCTGCGGCAACATATTATTTCGCCCCGTCATCTGTCTCGCATCAAAGAAATCTCTCCGAGAAATAACTCTCGATTGTCCGAGCTAAATATTGGAGACATCCAGTTTAGTCAAGATGCCTTTAATCCAATCCCAGTTGACTGAGTTAAAGGCATTCCTGTCCTCCAGATGGCCGTTTATATTGCATCCATTGCAGAACGAGCTCTCCAAAACCAATATTGCTTCTTCGATAGACCACCCGCTACCTCGACAAACGGAAGTAATCTATTGTATATTTCCCTCGTCCAGCATCTTCCCCATAGTGTCTTAAAGACAGATAGGGTAGTAAGAAGATCGTGGGTCAGGTGGTTTTTGGCGCTTCGGTAGCAGAAGCAACCTCTGTCTCCTCCACTAGTCGGGAATCATGTATGATTCATATGTGCTTATGGACTGTGCGGATTCACTTTGACTTCAGGGCTTTGTTTGGAATCCCGTCCAATCCCGAAATTTAATTATCTCCAATTCACCCCCAGGTCTTTCGTATTTCCTCTTCGATCACTCCGAGAATCGGGGACACGAAGGGGGCTACACCACCAGCTCTGCTTTTTAAGCCGACGGAAGTCAAGACCTTTGCGAAAGCTCCTAACGAAATCTGGTATAAGATCAACCCCGAAAATAGCGAGGCAGAAGTGTTTTCCATTCTTCCTCTAAGGAAAGGAAGAGAGTTCTATGCAGGAATCGTGGTGCGTCTGACGGAAGTGTTGCACATACAGGCGCAGGTGTGTAGTCTTCAGAGCAAAACTGGTAAGAACAAGGATGCGGTGAACATGATCCGCATCCTAGAGATCCGGAGTGAAGCCTCTCATGAGTTGCTGGCATAGTTCATCAGTGAACACTATCGAAGCAAGGACCCAGCTTCATACGCCCCGGACTTATCAGGTACCGCTGTCATCTGAGTTCCGGATTGCGCCCGGATTAGTATTCTTGTCCAAGGCCGTGAGGATAGCCTTGTCTGGATTTAGTGTTTAGGGATAAGTTTAGAGTTTAAGAGTTTAGAGATAACGTTTTTCAGTGTCTATGAACACCGAATGAGATGAATCCGGACTTTCGGTGCAGACTTGATGCTCTGGAGAACGCTATCTTGGCACGGAGGGGCGGAGCCTCAGTCCGACTGCTGAGGGAAACGATTTTTTGAAATGGCGGCGAGAGCAGGCTTTACGTTGGAGTCACTAGTGTCGCTGGTGGACGGGTGGCGAGTCCTGGATGACTTCTGCACAATCGACCAACAATATATCGCGTTCGAAGTGGTTACAACAACCACCATCCCAAGCGCTCTTTCTGTGCGTGAAACGTCTCCCCTGTTGAGATTTGTCGAAGCTCTTAGGGTATGTGGGACTGCTCTAGAGGGTACTTCGGCGAGTGGAAGCCCTGCAAGTGACACTGTCATAAATTCAATTACGAACCTGATAACGACCGCCTGCGTAGCTTCCATGCCCAGAAGGGCATCGAAACGTAACAACCCGTCTATATGAACGGCGGAAATTACCGAGCTCTGGAACAAGTATCGCAAACTCCGTCGCCTGAGATAACGCTGAAACGACCGGAAGGAGGCATGTAGCACATGAAAAAAAAATTGCCCACTTTTCTCTATAAAAGTGTTGGAGGAGACAGTCCTCTCTATGAAAAACACAGACAGAGGTGTGCAAACTGGTGTTCCAGTCTTGTCTGCGCAATCCTAATTGTGTGTTTTGCAATGGGATTGCAGGCGACGTCAATCACACTTTCTTTTCTTGTGGAATTTGGAATGGAATTCCTAAACAGCTTATTATAAACACAGGGGAGTTCTCTCCAGACAACATTGCGCTGGCAGGTGGCAATCATTTTGCAAATTTTAACACCTTGCTAAGTGGAATATCCTTTACAATTAAAACGTGATGGAGAATCTGTCTTAATGGAGAGATACATCTCTTTTACCAAACATGTGCCGACATCGTTTACTGAGAAATTTAATAAAGCCCTCATTATTTATTATTTGTAGCACCACCTCAATAATCTAAACACTCTCAGGTGTTTCTAAGCCAATTAATCCAAAAATCCAGAACAGTTACCCGAAAGCCTACAAACATCCCAAAGTAAATCAATATTTAAATATTCTAATAGGGTTTAGGCAATTAAAGTTCCCCCAACGATTATGGCTCTTCATATAATACAGCATGGCTGGAATCTACTCCAGACTCTTTAGAAAAAAGCAAATGGGAAGATTATTGCTTTTATTGATTTTTTTAATTAGGAAATTAAACATCAACTTCTCAATTTATGGGAATGATGGAGGGCCGAATTCTAAGAAAATCCAGGGAATTTTCGGGAAACATCTAAATTTTTCTCAATTAATTACTTCCTTCCTGTATTATAATGATGAGCTTATTACCAGATGGGTTTCGGCCTATATTGAGACTTCAATTTCTCGTGAATTCCTTGATTTCCATGAAGGGAGGGTATCGGAAGCTGGTGTTCCGATATCAGGACTTATTGATGAAGAGTATATTCAGAAGTGTGGGAATTAATAATTGAGTAGATTTTCTTGACGTTTTATATTTTGGTTAATAGGATCTTACAGAAAAACAACCCGGAGATCTCCAATCATAATTAGAATCTGCTTAGTTAGATCTGGAAAGGAGCAAGTATTATAGGAATTTCGTAAGTCAAAGGGACTGTGGGAGTTTTCCAAGAAACGACAAAAAATTCAAATGAGCAGGCAAACAAACCTGGTCCTTGATAAAAGTTCATTGATTTTCTCACATCTTGGAATTTGGAAAGGGATTATTTCGGGTCAGGGAATTCCGTTCGCCAAAGGAAAGAAAGAGGAGAAAGGAAGTCGTTCATTGAAAGAACCCACTGTCGTGTTGTCCTTCTGTTGGTTGAGCTAATTGTTTTGCGTTCCTTAGCAAGAGGGCAATAAAGATTTCTTTCGCGATTATAATCACAGCCAGTTCTGAGTCAGTGCGGTAGACAGACGCCACCCACAAACTCTTCCTCTTTGCACCTGCGATACACCTCCTTGTCAAAACAACAGCTTAAATCTCTGCGCCATAGACCAGAATGAAATGCGTTTCTCTCGTAAGAAGACGTAAATGTAGGACCCCGGAAGTTTGCCAATAGTCGAATTAAGGCCGAGACTCCAGCTGCGGCATTGTCGGTTATTGCTTTTATTTGTTTGAAAAAGCCCATCTTCGAGTGAAGCATCAATCTGAGGTATTTAACCGGTTTGACTCTATAATCAACTCGCTATCTACATGATTTGCAAGGCCGTGGTTCTCTCTTTAGTCAGGATATCTGAAACCAGGTGAAGCAGTTCTCCATCCGTCATTTCAATATGCCGAGAAGTGCCGCAGCATCATCTACATAACCGACTAGGCTCGACTCTTCCGGCATGTCGAGTGTTAGCAGACTATCGTCAGATGCTTTGCCCTAGGATAAGCCCCTGTGATACTCCGGATAGAATCTTCGATTTTTTCTGGTCGTGTAGCGTCAAATAATTCCTCAATATGAGCAAGAGTTGGCCCAGCACGTAAAATTAATTTCCTAGTGTACCTAGCAAACCAAAACGGACGCATTTTTGACATCAAACGTTGTAAAAAGCACTACTCGTTGAAATCAACGCTTTGTGTTTCAACTCAACCTCCACGACAGGATTCACTATGGAACTCCCTGCTCTAAATTCGAACTATCTCGGGGATAAGTTCCCGGCAGCACGTATCACTTTGGCGATACTACCTTTTCCAACTCTTTCATAGTGAAACGTGCGTAATTCTCGGTTCCTTCCTTGCTTTGGCCAAGAACCCGAACGGGATCCGGAGCGAATAATATCCGCCCAATTCGGTCCATCTGCTTTTCAGGGCCACGATTTTTCGATTGAACAGTTTATAACTAAGTCCCCATGTATCCCCATCCACATCGTCGACTAGCTCCTGCAAGCGAACTTTTTGACTATCGCTTTGCAGAATCTCATTTTCACTGATGTGTACCCTATCGTTGTAGTTCATGTCTCCTTGCGATCGTTTACACATTGTGCCAAAGGGCGGAGCTTATCACATTTCCTCCACACGTCGGCAATTTCCATCGTCCACCAATGTATAGACGAATCGCCACGGTCGAGGCATAGAAGCCCCGCAGGCTGTCGTTACCAGGTTCGTAACTGAATTTACAACAATTTTAGTTGCAGCGAAAACATGCTCGCGCGGCCCTGCCTGTTTTAGGAGCCTCGGTGAATCTGAATATGGCAAGGACCTTATTTTTGTCATTATTAAATACTGGAAATTTTTCAATTGTTTTAATTTGATAGAACAGTTTATACTCAACAAAAAAAAAACTTAAATCAGTTTCTGTGATACAGAACCAAAAAAAAAATTATTATGAAAAATTTGGTCCAACTGCTACTATTATCACCATAATAAAGCGGGTCAGAATTTTAGATTTTATTTGCAAATTACTTTACTCTAGATGAACCCTGAATGATAAATAAAGGCGAAGCGAAATTCCTTTTTGTGGTAAAGCATTCTAACCCTTACTTGATTTCTTTTTTAAAAAAGAGAATTGCTCAGCTGTAGTCTGCTGCTTGGCTTCAATTAGGGAACCTCACTACCTGCAAACGAAGGCAGTCAGTTAAATATTCATCTGTGGAAAGTTTAGGAACAAGAATTTAATTTCAAAATTTTCCGTGAACAATTTCAATCTCAACATCACCAATTCCACTTTCTAGGTATGCGCTTGTATCTAAGATTTTTCGCACCTCAATTTAGATAATATGCTTTGGATATCTCGAATTCCCTCTCCGTACGTCCAGGTGCATCCAGTGGCGTTACCACACGTATCCTTACACCAAATAAAAGCATCAAGAACACATTTGAAATGGTTCCAAGACATTGAATTCAAGGCACGTCTGGACCTTTATTGTCAATACCATAAACCATGACCATTAGAAAAGAAGGGGGAAATGTGGGTCAAATACATCCAGTAATGTCATACCAAAGTTAAAAGCTTTTCACGGTGACTTCGTCACACCTGACATATCTGCATACACATATGTATATAGCGATACCCAAACTAACCCTACGTATATTCCAGCCCCACGTTCTCGCTCTTTATCACAACCCCAACATCCCATTTCAAACCCCAGGTGAATTTATCGTAGATGTATCTCCTTCCCTACGTTTCGATTGTACACATGACTGCAAACGCCACATAAATAAATACTTAACTAAAACTCGCCTTTCAGTTGAGTCGAGAAAGTTTCTTTAAGGGATCTTTTTTTTTCAGAAATTTCCAACTTTTTCTTAGGAAATTTTAAGAAGCTTAGGAAGTTCTTTCCGACGATTTGGCAGCCTTTTTTGATGGAGCCATATTTTAATGTTCATGCTATAAAATTGACTGGGAAAATTAAGTAACCTTTGTTCCTATTATGCTATGTAAGGAGAGAGGGAAGAGTGCAAAGTGCGTTTTTATGTCTATTAAGAGTGGTCAGGAGGAAGCAGGGTAAATGACTGGTTTGTGTAGACGAATTCATTAAATTTTAGACATAATTTTCATTTTTGTAATTTATCTGCGTCCTTCAAGTTTCGTTGATGTAACTTTTATAAACTCGACATGTCCGAGAAGCAGAATCGATTATTGATTACCGAGCAAATGGGTTCATTGGATATTAAATGAGATTTTTATCATTTCGCAAAGACATCCTGTCACTTTCTTGAATGCTTCTATTTCTATAAATTCCGAAGTGGAGACAGAAAACTAGAGATTGTTGGAAAGATTTCGCAATAACTCTTAGATATCAGAATTATTAGAAAGCTTTTGAGTTTACATAGCATATTTTGTAAGGATATTCCCTACCTGTTTTAACAATGGTTGGTATTTTGGTGACATTCTTTTGCAAAGTAATTTTCCGAACGACAACTGAGTCCTTGTAGAATTTCTATTAGAATTTCCAGCGCGAGTTCAAGATTTGAAATATAATTTAATGCTTGTACACTTGGAGGCATGAGCCCTGCGTTCGAAGGAGGTGACCAATGGCATCGCCAACTTCATTTTCTTCTATATAAGGTGGCTTTGAGAAGCAGTAGCCTACGAGGGTCCTGCTCTACGGCGACATATCCTGCCCGAAAAATAATGAGAAGGCGTTTTTTGACTTGTGGAGCTCTTAAGGGAAATGTGTAATTTGGAGGGGGGGGGGGGCTTAAGGGACCTGGAAGACAAAGGCTCGAGAAGAGGTCAATTGACAGGAGATGGATTGGGTGCTGGGTGGAAAGGTCCCCACTACCAGTGTGTTAAGCCTATATAGTTCCGTGCAGTTAGATGCCGAATAAACGCATCCCGAGGAGGAAAACCCGGGTTTAAAGTCAGGGGGCCTTTCGAGTTGTACGGAAAAGAATAATCATCATTCCGGGGCGAGGAGGACCAAGAAGGCCAAACGCTGGGAAGCCAGGATGACCACGAAAACTTTATAGATACGTGCGTACGTCAACAGTCGTCTAGTCTAGTCAAGAGTCTGGAAAGCCTGGACGACCACGACTTGTCGCGGAATGAAGAGACGTCACAACGACCAGACGAAGAAGTAACAAATGAAATCTTCACCCAAGACGGCAAGATAGAGATCCGGGGTGAGAAGACGCGCTTGAAAGCTCACTACAACGGGAAGATAAACGTCCTCGAAACGAAAGCAGTTCAGAAGACTCGAAAGAGTTGACATAGAGCACCGAGGAAGACATGGACGAGGGAGAGGAAGTAGTCGAAAAGTTAGCTTTGTGGACGATGCCGAAATCAAATAAGTTATTCGAGAATGGAAACCCCGCAGTGAAAAGTTAGAACACGGAACCTGGTGAAACGTCCGGCACGAGGGAATGGAATATAATTGGTTCCAGAGTAATACTGAAGAACAAGATGGACGCCGATAAAAAACATCGACCGAAGGAAGGCGTGCATAGTAGCGAGAGGATTTTCGCAAAGGTATCTTTTCCACCACAACGGCTGTGAGCACGAAGATACTCCTTCAATTGTCATACTGAAAACGGGCCCCTTTTTTGAAATCTTTATAATCATTTGTTTCTCCCAGTCTCTGGGAATGGTCTTGGATTCCTAAAATTTCCGTACGATTCAAAGGAAAACTTTGTCCCAAGCTTCTGTAGACTCTTGAGGCGAAGTGTTCTCTTTTATTGAAAGACTCGGAGGAGCGCAATTTACAATATTACTTGTCCTCGAGATTGCTATGCTAATCAGTGGCACATCGAATTGAAAAGTAGAAGGCAGAAATTACGAACAAAAAGAAAGAAATTTTGCTGAATTTCTTATTGGTACTAAACGTCACGCACCTGCAAGGATCAAACATAGTAAATGGGAGATTTTCATTAAAGTGGAACTATCTACGCCAAGTGTATGGCGCGAGACCTATCTACATAATATCCCTCCTATTTAGTGTACCACTATTCGAACATTCACGGGTATCATGGATTCTCCCTAGCTCTGGAGAAAACTGAAGTCGTTGTTCTGACTAAGGAGAGGGATCCCACACTCCCCCTTATTCACCTTATTCATTTAGTACACCATGGTTTTGTCGAAGCCGGTGGCCTGGGCATCATGATAGACACGAAGATGAGCTTCTTCGAGCAGATTCGCAAGACTGCAGCTTGAATGTTTGCGATTTGCTGGCTGAGGCACTACGTCGGAGGTCCCTTAGCCAACAGGCGTCACTTAGTGATGAATACGGTTCAGTCCGTCCTCCTTTACGGTTCCGAAAAATAAGGTGACTCCCTCAGTAAGGAAATTTATCGTAAACGCCTAGTGCAAGTATGAAGACGAGGGGGTCTGCGGGTTGCGTCCGCCTATCATACCGGCTTGTATAGATGGACCGCGCATCTCATAGAAGACTTGCGGCTGTGGTTCAATCGAAAGTACGGTGAGGTTGACTATTACCTAACCCAGCTGCTCAGCGGACACGGCTATTTTCAATCTTTTCTGCGCACAATCGGGAAATCACAGTCGCCCGACTGTATTTATTGCAAAGACGTGATGGATGTTGCATGCCACACCTTTTTCTTCTGCAGAAGGTGGGAATGCCATCACCTTTCGATGAACGGGTGTCTTGGGTCCTCGAACACCGTAATTGAGCTCATGCTGCAGAGTGAAGACACGTTACACTAAAAGCGAACTGCGAAGTAGTATAAGGAAACGTTTGAACTTTTCGGAATGTCCTGCGAAGAGTTAAAGAATATTGGAATAGTCATAGTTCAAACGCTTCGTCCATTTGGATGTTCAGAAAAAAACATGAAATACATTTCTTCGAAAAAAACAAATTAGTAAAATATTTTTCCCCCGACAGCGTTGAATTTCGCCCCCTTCCCCTCCCCTAGAATAAGGTTTTGTACCTTACACACTTATGTTACCAACATTTTATATAAAATTATTGTCAATTTATAAAAAAAATAAAGCAAAACAATGAATCGGATGCCCTAACAATGAAACTAATTGTCGCCTCTTCATTCTCTACTTTTTATCCAACTTTCTAAATGCCAACAAGTTATAATATGTGTCTTTATAATTTCACAGATGAAAACTTCCTCATTGAAGGTCAATATCAACAAATGTAAGTAAACAACATTTAATTATATTTCCTATGCCAACTTCTTCAAATTAATTTCATCTTAAGAACATCCCAAGACAAAGGAAAAAGACCAGCAACTCATGATTAGTCTACGTGACCTCATTTCCGAGGACTTTATATCGTCTTGCAGTCTTCCCTAGTCACTAAATAGATGGATACACTCAAAGCTAATTAAGGCTATACCATTATTCAGTATTTTACCAATGAAACGATACTACCAAAACAATCAACAACAATTAACCGATTTAGCTTGGAAAACAATTCCACTTCTGCTTTTTTTCTCGGCCCCAGTACGCCGGACTATCCAGCACGGCAAAGAGAAAAACAGACTCATATTGTCGCCGTAAATTTCCAACTCCATCCCCTCTCGCATTTATCTATTATCTTTCCGCAAGTATCTTAAATACAATTGCATTTCCTTTGGGCCTGCCGAACCCATGAGCATATGAATAGATGTATGATACCAGCAAAACACTGGGGGCTGGTCTATGCCAGCCTGGTTAAACTATATTCCCATTAAGCTAATTGTGGTGGATAATGATAATCAGTCATCGCTTTGATCACTCTTATTAAAATGAACTTCAATATGAACAGCCTTTCCTAGACTGCATTTTCTTCTTGGAAAATTAAGGCAACACCCATCAACGATTTGGAATGCACAAGTATCCATTTGTTAGTCTGTATTGCGAACTGCATCTGTGGGTATCTTTTTTTAGCCCAAAGATATTGAATAAATGAATCTATTTTTAGAGAAGTCTCTTCGGGAGAATGTGGGGCTCAGATGCACCAACTACTTAACTTTTGATGCACTTAAACTTATTGAAATGAATTCAAGACGAATGCTTTGCTGACTACAGAGTTGACATTGAAGACTACGCCAACGTTTAAGTAGTGAAGCTTTGAGTCTTGTGAAAAGATACAAAATTCAATTCAATTTGTGCAAAATTGAATAAAGGAAATTGAAATTACATGAATTCCGAGGAGACAATAACGCAGGTTCACCTACGAAGGGTTCCACTTTTGATGATTCAATATTTCATGGATGCTGCGATGTCGCCCGGAACAGTAGGCAATGTCTTGAATTTTTCCCAGAATTTCAAATAAAAATGGAAGTTTTTATCTTTTATTATTCAGCTCATCCTTGAACCCTCATCATACGAAATCATGGTATTGATATTCCATCGAATATTTTTAGCGCACCCATCTTCATTGCAGAAACTCTATGAAACCTTAAGTACCTTTAATTGCTAAAGACAACACTCAAGATTCTTTAAATCCTTAAGAACCTGCCAAACCATAATTTCCCTCATTTCTACTCTCAACTCAAAACGTGCCCTTCACGTTCAAGTATCCTTCTCGCGGCAAACACCTCGTTAGATTCTGAAATTAGGCATTAGAATGTGAGCATAATGTCGCGCCATAAAATTTATGAAATTCAGTAGAGCAAAAGATAATTAATTACCATCACAAGATGACATTAAGGATTACAGATAGTAACAGTATCAAGAGGAGAATCAAGGAAGTGTGATGAACTAATCTCAACTGAGGATAGTAGGAAGTGGAATCAGAGGTGCTTAGAGCACATTAAATAGCTTTTATTATCATGCAGAGACGATATGCCGCGTCCTTTGTTGCTCAAGTGTTGGTTTATACATGATAAGCTATTAAGGGATGTGAAGGAGTTTCCGTGAAATTTATGAGTCCTTAAATAATGTAAACGTGCGGCGAAGATAGAGTGAAAACTTACTACATATATATGAAGTGTGCCTAAGATAATATGAGGCTTAAGACAGGCATCAATCATAACATTTTGAATATTATTCAGCATTGTAAAAGTTGACTTAATCAGCTTTTAACACCTAGGTTTGGGGATTTAAACAAGAAATTTGATTCATAATACTTAGGACATCAGTGGGTGTTGGGAATAGTATAGTGGGGGGTGTGCGGCTCCCTGAGAAAGCCAGGCAACTGCATATGAAGTGCAGGGCCATCGCTTCCTCCTTCTCACATTGGCATAAGCATAGCACAATCCAGCACCCAATTTTTTTCATATGGTAGTTTAAGAAGAAGTGTCCCGTTAAAAGCCCTACTATGGTTTTCATGTCCCACTTCATAAGGGACTACAAAAATGTTGGCTCAGGTCTCTTTCACAAAAATTTTCGCCTGCCAATCTACAGGATTTCTAATATTGTTCCTCGTTATAGTGCTTCCACGTTAGCTTGGAGTCGAGATGTACTCGCAAATACCTGTTTGTTTCGGCTGGATTCCCGCCCCTGCTAAGGCGGGTAACGTGTAGCTTGCCGACGTGACGTTCCTAGTGAGCATAACTAGTCCAGTCTTCCCAGTGTTCATCATGAGTCCCTTGCGGAGGCACCAATTGTGGATTACATGCAGAGTTGCATTGAAGCGGTCACAAACTTACCGGTGATTGCTACGCCTAGATCGTCCGAAAATGTTTGTGCGAGGACTTTTGTGTCCAGAAACCATAGCAACCAGTCATAACAGAAAAGAGAAGCACTTGTGTTCCTAGGCTGAAATCTTACTGAGTCTCGCAGAATTGATAATACTTTCGATATTCTGGCAATGCTCCAGCCAGGACCGCTTTTTACGAGTGCTGATGACCGACTTATACTTCTTCAGGAGGGCATTGTATGGTTGCCAGTATGTATGCCTACATCAGACGTTGGAAACTTCACTGATTAGCTTTCTGAGACTGGGTAGGTCTTGAATCTACCATGATGACAATGTATTTTTGGCTCGTATGAATCTCTAAGGATGTTCTCGAATGTTTCCTGCAAAGCCCCTACTGGCCTCCTGAGATCTGTGAAACGTACCGAGAGCTTCCATACAAATTGATGCCTTAAACACTACTTCTCCTCATGGTCTACTATATCCCGATTAACTATATCATCAGGAGAGCCCTAAAAGGACCTGACAGTCGAGTGCCTAATTTCTATCAGCTAAAAACCACACAATCAACTACACTGTTCAATCTTGGAAGTTAACCTCATTGTGAAACATTAGATAAGGATAGAGTGGAACCTTTGGTCACTTGGTCATAATCCCGTATTAGCTTTAGGCTTTACGAATAAGATGGTATTAGCTCTTTTTCGGTTCAGATGCAGTACGCAAAGTACACGTATCTTTTAAGACTTTTTATCCTAATCTCACTTTTCGTTGGCAACTCATTACTTTTTTATATACATGACTGTTTGGTTTTTGGTCAGGACCGCGTGTTTTTTTTTCTAGGGTATCCAGAATAAGTCCTACTAAAATCAATTAACTGTAAAACAACCTTTCTGAAAGCCTCTTAGACAAGAAATTAACTACAGATTAACCAATTAACAATTGCCTTTAAGCAAGCTACATTTCTCACCGCTACTTTGTCCATATGACGCAAATATAAAAAGTATCTTATTCTATGGAGAAAATACAACAAATCTAATGACTGAAAATGAAAAGTACGTAAAGAAACAAGGATATAAAACAACAAAACACACACACTTTCTCAGGAACAAATTTTCTGAACTAAGTACGCATTATGTTTTCAACTGCTACAATGCCAAAATCCAAGCAATCCTTGCAGGGAGGGAATACAAGGTAAACCCATTCCTATTTCTTTTCACACGTTTTACTTGATCATCAGATACCTCGTATATCGTGTTCAAAACTCTCACCCTCTCAATCAAGCTTTCTGCACGTCGGGCAAAAGATGCTCGTCGTTGTTGTGCCGTTGCCATTTTTCCTTGGGATTTTCCTGGCTTTTTATGCCTGTTGAGGATTCGTTGGAAATAATTATCCGCTATTTATACACTTTTCACTTTTTCTTCACTTTGATCTGATTTATCAAACCACAGATAACATTTTTTTCACATTTAAACACTTTTCACTTTGGGGACGATTTTATTTGATAAGAAACAATTTTAATGCACTTTAATGAACTTTTTGGTGTCTGGGGTGATGAAACCTGAAAAAAAGATGAAATAATATTAAATTTAAGATTAAAGCAGAGGCAGTTAAAGATATAATAATGAAAAAGTTACAAATACTGAGATAGTTAATACATTACTTAGGTAGAGACATTGAGGTGGTACGGCCCTTAGGGGACATAATATAAAGCTCGTTATGAAACTCATTAAAACGATATGCGGCTTTTCCACAGAATTGAAATTTTAGATATTTTTTCCAACCAAATCATTTATAGAGGAAACGAAATAACTTTCTCGGTGACGAAAAATAAAATATCGCTCCCCAAAGGGTTTCCATAATGATGATCGCCATAGTAAAGCAAATGAAAAACGCTATTTTTGATAGAAAAAAATTGCAAGCGGCCCTCTTCATTATGCTACTATATATTGCTATGAAACCTGGAAAACAGTCTCAAAAAGTACAAACCAGAAAGTTTTCACGTTCTCCTGGAAAATTTCGATAAATGTTTACAAACTTCAGTACTCCAGCCCCGTCGTTCATTTCAACTAATCGTCATTGAATATTTCACCAAATAGCACAAATTATACCCATTGCATGCAAGAATCGTTCAGGAGTCGTAAAGAATATTAGGGGGAATTCGATAACAGTAATAACTAATATGGCAAGAACCAAAACATTTAAAAAATTCCGCACGAAATAGAAGTCAACCTAGCATAAAATAATTAAAGTATATGAATTCAGCCCTTTCTTGGTGACTGATGGTTGTGACCAATCATTTTCAAGTCTGGCTGAATTGAATAGATGTGGTGAGAGAGTAAACAGATATGATTAGCGTAGTTGAGGCGTTTGAGGTAAGATGTCATAGTCCATTGAATTACTCCAATTCCCCCGGAAAAGGTAACATGAAGAACGTCAGCGGTAAAAAGAAGGAATAATATCTGTGACGGAGTGCAGCCCTGGCGGACTCTGCTTCAAAATCCTCCGAGCTTTTACCTAGGTGAAGCACATTACATTTTGGGCCATTATATGTCGCTCTGATAACAGCTATTAGTTTCTCTAAAATGCCCCTCCTGCGTAGAACATGCCAGATGTATTCACTGTTCACACTATCGAAAGCTTTCTCGAAATCGATGAAGAGCAAATGCAGCGAAGATCTAAACTCAGCGCATCCGGAGCGGAGACCAACTTGCTTGCGAGATGGTCCTTGGATTCTCCCAGAATTATATTAGCCATTATCTTTGCACAGCGGCAAGGAGTCCGCAGATACCCCTCCAATTGTCACATTCAAAACGGGTACCATTCTTAACTAATCTTATCGATCATCCTCTTCTTCCACTTTCTGGGAATTTTTTCGGGCTCCCAAAATTTCCGTGCGAATGGAAGTTATAGATATGTTGTAACTGCAAGTGCAGCGATAATTAACTCTGCGGGGAAACGGTCAAATTCAGCGGCTTTAGTCCGTTTGAGTGAATTAATGGCCATTTCATTCACAAAAGAAGGGACCTTACCGGATTTGGTATGGTTAAGAACCGTGGTGAAGTGTTCTTTCCACTTCTTCAGTTGCTCGCCATCGGGGATGAGCAGACAACCGTTAACGTCCTTTGCAGAACAATGAAAAAATTTGCAACTATATGCAAGCTCTTTCGTGATGCGGTGAGAGGTGGAAAATCTTAGAAAGGTACATCCTATATCTACAGTGTTTCGGCCCACTAACATTCCGCAACATTCTTGCAAGTGTCGCAATAGTAATAACTGCTTTTTGATATGCATTTTTCAGCTACCCTCTGAAGCTTAGTTTCATGTCAATTATCACCCCCATGTGCTTGACAGCCGGCTTAGGCACGACCATTTGTCCACCGACTTCTACCTTCACGGTATTTTTCTTTTTATGGTGTGTTTTCAGACTGTTTTCGTTTTCTCATTCGCCAGAGTCAACTCGGACTTTTCCAACCAGGTCTTTACCACTTTCACCTTCTTCGTCGCGTAAACCTCCACATCCTTTGGGTGCACAAGCACTGCAGGACATTCCATAACAAAAGGCCCAGTTCTGAGTGGAGGTATCACCACTGTAACGATGTAGTCTTTGAGAACTTCATCGGTCCCGTACCAGAGAGTTCTATTTGAGAGTTAATTGCCGACTAGACCCGCTAAATAGTCAGGAACACTTATGTCAATGCGCCTTCAATTCGGCAATTTGAGAAGCAAACACCAATTTTTGCTTTTCCCACTGGACAGGATATATTTCTTCTTTTAGGTATGTCTCAAAGGTGTTGGCGAAGAGATCGGATCTGGTCTCCGTAGTCAACTTCAAAGCTCTGTTGGAGATACCATCCAAACCTGGGTTGATTTTGTCACCGATCCTGCCACATAGTTCGCGCAGCTCCACCTCGATAACCGAAGGTATTACGCACTCATTGACATGGATCGTGGTGAGGAAACAGAGTGACAATAATTTTCACAACTGTTTGAAGCAGTTCCTTTTACTTTTGTGAATCGTCTCTTTTAAGCGGCCCTCAGTTGTCTATGCGTCTCCTCTCGATCGTCACCTATGCCTCTTTGAAAGCCCTCTTGCCCGAAAATATGCGGCTCGCAAACTTACCATTTCGTTGTTCCACCAGTAGTTAGGTTACCTACTGGGGAGCAGTCGCCTTCTGGGCGAAGTATCGCATGCTTCCGTCTGGGGGCTCTTTCTATGGCCGTAACATTCAGAGTCAGACGAGAAAGATTATCAGTACGATCAAATCTTGGCTTGACCACCGACGATTGCTTTTTTCGCGAGCCGTTAACCCTGCTCTTTTATACGCGGCACCAGTCTGTGCATAAACGATAAAAATCGTAGAAAATCGCAGACAGCGTAGAGCTGCATATCGGCTAAGTGCTCTCCTAACACGCTCCGCCTATCGGACAGTATCGTATGAGGCAGCATGCTCAATTGGGGGGAAGATTTAAGTATATATTTTAGTCAACGAAACAAGCGTGCCTTAGCATGCAAACTGAGCGAATGAGGCCATTCCCGAACATAGGTATATGGACTACGCGAAATTCTTAAGCGGATACGAGGGGTACAGGAAATATTTCTATAGGTTCAGTTTGGATGACTCGCCCGATTATCCTACGTGTAAAGGTGCAGCAAGTGCACCGACTACTAAAAGAACCAGAAACTGAACGGAGGCATAGAAGCGAAGTTATTGCAATTAGTACTGTAGAAAGTAGTAGCTCTTTCTCCATGACAAGTTAACAACTAAAAAGCCCTGCGAGACAATACCAGAATAGTGGTCCTGCGGTCCTCGTAGAGGTTTTAGTCAGTAAGACTCCGGCATGTTTGTCTGCATTTTCAGATGTGTCTCCATGAAGGATTTCCTCAGCAAAAAAAGACAGGCGAACAGTAAACCGATTTTAATAAAACTTTGTTTCATACAAAACTTTAAAAAGGAATGATCGGCGAACGACAGACTCAATCCAAAACAACATAAAATGTAAACTAGAATCTAAAAACCATGACAAGAGAATTCTGTCTTAGGCTTATCAATGACAAAAGGTTTTTTGTAGTAGTCTACGATGGTGAGAGAGGGTGGTTTTGTCATCTCCATACCCTCGTGGCCAATCTGAAGAAATATTAAGTAAAACCGACGACGAAAACAAATGTAATAGGTTCTCAGTATTTCAAGAAAATTGGTTTACGATACATTCTCCGATATTATCTATTTTTGTTAAAGTTAAACAACTACAACTGCTGCAAACACGTCATTTAGGAAATCATAGAAATTTACATATTACCATTGTGCGAGTTGTCGCTTTGTCTTTTATTTAACAAAAACTCTAATAACACAATACAGTGCTCTACTAAATACAACATTTTCTCACGTACAACAAATTTAACATGTACTTTCTGTTCTGGGCGACAGTTTATTGCTCAGAAAAGAAAAATTGCCTTCTATAAATAGAGTAGACTCGTAAATGTAAAGCGGTTCAAGGAAAAGAAAATATCACACTGGCCACTTTATGTGATCAATACTTGTGGAGCTATTGAATGTGCAAAACAGATTACCAAGCGACTTCCATATGATTTCAAACCAAAAATCTAAATAGTCCTCCTACCATTGAAAATTGGCTTTATATCTATAGTTTTTCCAGAGTAAATGGGAGCGAAAGTCCTTAATTGGGATATTACAGACAGACAAGATAAAACGTATATGTTATAAAATATCCAGGGCAAACACTCTTTGTCCTTCTTCTGTTGAACCATACCCTAAAAATTTACCTGCTAAGCCTTCTGATACCTAACATCCAACGTACGAATCCAAAGGGATCCAGGAAGAGTTGATCCGCAATCGACCATTTCAAAAGCTTTGCTCTCTAACCAATAAACATATGAATTTTATTGTCTTTGTCTAAATACTGATACGAAACAAATCCTTGCAGGTTAAAATTAAAGGGAAGGTAGCAATCCGCCGAGCTTTCAGGGTAGGTTTCCCAAGGGAAATCACCACTCTGTAAACGGATTTTCGCTATGTTTGCTCTAGAAATCTATCTTCTCTCTAAAGACTATGAAAGTTGTTTGGACTTAGAGCCTACTTACGTTTTATTATCTACAAATGCTTGTCGATGCATGTATACTCTAAATAAAGCAAAACTATCTGGCACTGTAAATAAAAAAATGCTAAAAATACAGTTTGGATACTGACTCCATAATATAATTTTTCTCCAATCTGCTCCAAAAATACTAACCACAGTTTTTCTACTATTCCCATATAACCATTGTCCCACTAGACAAAAGGACTAAATGCTTACAGAAAGCATCCACTCCGTCCTTGTAATAAACTTTCTCTCCGAAATGCATTAACTTTTAACCTTGTAGCCATTGAATCTCTTTTGTCCTCAAGCCACTGGACTTCTTAGTCCTTTCTTTTATTTCCATAAGTCGACCCAATTTCTCCCTGCCTATACAACTTACATTTGTTGTTCACTCATCCATCTGTCAATAAATAATTCCCCACAAAAGGAAGAAAGTTATGTCCCAGATAAATGTTTCAACACAACAGTCATGTACACTTGTTGGGAAATAGATAACACGCGTAAAATGAAAATGAAAGTTTTCCACACGCATCATATGATTTCCATGATATATCAATAGATATATGTGTGTATATAGTACACCAACTTACCCGGAAAAAAGCTATAAAACTATGAAAATTACATCTAAAGTTGGAGGGAGAGAAGATATCCTTATTTTTGCTTTCTCCATCAAGAAAAAGATTTAATATCGTAGATGGGAAATGTCACTGTTTGATTTTTGTTTATTGTCGTGTCTGGCTGTGCATAGACATTTCGTTCGTTAATAGCTTGAAAAAGTCTAATTAATAAAGTTCTCATAAAATGTGTGGGACCTTCTCTCGTCAGACGGGTATCTTAAGTTCCTTGGCGATAAATTCGACAACAAGAAGCACAAAAAAAATGAAAACAATAATAAAAGCAAATCAGAAGAAGAAGCAGAAATAAATTTAATTTTTTTTTTGTTGGAATAATGCCAAGGACGGCATCTAGACTCATATCAGAATGAATTAAATTAGTGAGCGAGACGTGTTCAGCATTTCCTCATGTAGTATTGCTTGGAATGTATCTTTTCTATTCCTTGTTTGTATCTTGTTCAAACAATGCAGTTGTTGGAGTGATCTTTTTGTATATGTCAAATGTAGAATTGAATAGAATCAAAGCTCGATTCAGCTTATTGATTGATATCATCGGCAACATTACGCTCTTTCTACGGCGAGTCATGAATAATATAATGCGGTGATAGATGTGAATCAACTCGCGTTATATAATTATCGTCATGAAAGTGGACGATATATTTCCTGAATTTTAGTCGAAAATGGAGGTGACATTCTGTTTCTATATTCTGTATATAATTGATGTATCTAAATGCCCCTCTTATATTCATGTTACTATAAAATTCGTATGTAAATCTTTTATGCTTCAGCAAGTTACTAAAATTCAGTTCCACGTCTCCGTGATATAAAATTAATCAACTTAGACTTGAACACGGTTAGCAATTATTTAGTTTTTGAAGTTCCTTGTCAATATGTTTTACAAATTATCGAAACTGTGTAAACTTGGATAAAATTCTCTATCCATCGAACCCGCCAACTAAGCCCACTGTACGCCAGTTTGTGAAGATTATTCAGGAAATTGATCTGCTCTTTGATTACAAATTAATCCGATTTTCTTCTTCTGCACTCAGCCCAAAAAATGCCTGCTGTTACTCCAACATCAATCCGTTAGAAATCTAAAATCCTGAAAAAGAGAGTAGCACGAAAATTGCCGTCACTTCCACCTACGTTATCCTGAACTATAATGACCAAAATAAAAGCAAGGATCACTTGGATTACATGTCCTTTCCATCTCTTTAGCTCCTAGATGATGGGTATGGGCAGCTTAAAGGAATTCATACCTTGCCAAAGAAAATGCAAGAAAATTTACAGCTACAATGGTTGTTGCGCCATTTCGCTCTGTCAAAAGCTTGATCACTTCTCCAACGCAACATCTTCACCTTCATTACCGCGAGGCACAATTCATTGTCTTTTATAATTACCCAACACTCAGAACTATAGAGGGCGACAAGGTGATAAGTTAAACTTTTGCTCATCAGTATTTCCGCAGTTCTTGACAAACCCTGCTTAATTCACGGTTATTTGAACAATGTCGCGAACACGGTTGCCAATAATGCGTTCAAAAATCTTCATGATATAGGACAGTAACCGGTTCGGATGGTAATTTGCATATTCTGCTGGACAGGACTGTGGTGCTTTCTTACCAGTCAGATGATGTTTTACCTTCCTAAATAACTTGATTGAAGAACTCAGTGAACCACAGGGGTGGGTCTTAGCTCTTTGCTTACCAGAGCTCGGATGCGATGTCGTCAGGTCCTTTTGCTTTCCTCGATTTCATTCCGTTTATTGCATCCTCGACATCAGTGCCGTATGTGAGTGCCAATGACAAAATATTAAGGAATTTTATAGCTGATACCGTAAATGGGGAGCCTTTCGACTCTATTCAGACAAAGCAGCCAAACTTATGGTGGCCTTCGCACTTCAGAGAACAAAGGTGTGAGAACAGATAACAGCGGATGGAAAACAGAGGACGAGGTAAAGAGTGAAGAAGACACAGAATAGATCACAAAAGAAGGAAGGCTGAGCACAGAGAGCAGAGGACGCTTCGTGATTGGTTGACACCTTCCATCCCCCCTCCTCCCACACCGTCTTCTTCATAAATAGAAACAACTAGAGGATTTTAACTGGAAAATAGGATCTGTCAAATATTTGCAACAAGACAATTAAAAACTGAAAGGAAAAGGTCTCAAATCGATGAGGTCCATTTGTCACTATGCGCTACTGGTGGATATGCATCATAGATCCCACAACCTAACTTACACAACTACCGAGCGTAGTCTCTCTGAGGGTGTTAAGTATGATGTTCAGTACCACATCAACACTACTGGCTCTCCAATCTTCTCGAAGGTGAGTCCACCATAGAAGGCCTCCGTTGTGTGGAAAGAGTTTAAACATCTACTTAAGCAGGGTATATGGAGACCTTTCAGCAGCAGTTGGTCATCTCCACTCCATCTGGTCGGTAAGCCCAATGGCAAATGACGAAATGTGGAGATTATAGATGCCTGAATTTTCAAACAGTTCCAGACCGGCCCAATTCCATTCATCCAGGACTTTGCGCATTACTTAGGATCTCGCCAAGGTTTACCATCTGACCCCAGTACCTACCGAAGATATTCCAAAGACAACAATTTGGACATCTTTTGGACTCTTCAAGTTCACACAGATGACTTTCGGCCTGTGCAATGCGGCGCAAACCTTCCACTCTGGACTACGAAATTTGAACTTCTGTTTCGTCTTTGATGACATTCTGATCGTATCTTCCACATAGCCTGTCCACATTTCGAATGCATTTTCCAACATCTCCTTAACAATGGCCTAATTCTTAATTTTGAAAAGTGCAGATTTCTCCAGCAATAGGTAAAATTTCTAAGCCATACCATCACCTCTGACGGCATACAACCCGACCCAGATATGGTACAAGCGATCGCACGCTTTCCGTTGCCAAAGATGGCTAAAAACCCCAGAAGATTCTCGGGTATGGTAAACTTCTTTCATCGTTTCCTGGCTCAAGCCGTTCACTATCAGGCATAATGTCTTTTTGTTTGATCTTAAAACAGAAGAATCGTGGCAGGTTGGCTGGTTTTTAAAAGCCGCCCATACATTTGAAACAACTAGGCAACAACCCCCAACAAGATATACCCCAAGCAGTGTTTGTTGAGCGCTGCTTGTCATTAGATGGTGAACCAAAGCTGGCAACCGCTTTCCGTAAGGAAATGTTTCGCTTTTTGCACGATCTTGCTGTGTGCTGAGACACAGGGATTTATGTGTGCCATTCAAGAAGGAGTGGAACTGATAAAAAGCTCATAAGAGCGGCTGAAGAAAAACTAGTGCAGAATGTATTCAGCGCTTGAGACGGTTTTTTTCTTCTTCTCCAATGATGCGACAGGCCAAATCGGCTCCTGGCCTCCAGGATAGGCTTACGCCAGCCATCTCCATCCTTCGGTGGCGTTTTACAGTTGAAAAATGTCTGCTGCTTTTTACTGGCTTTGTCCACTGAATCCTCCCACCGTTTGCATGGCTTTTACACAGGGTGGCATCCTTCAGGTGTGCCTTTGAACACTCTGTTAGATATTCGCTTGTCGTTCATACATGACTGGCCCACAGCAATTTTCGTAGTTTTTTCATTATCAATTTTGCCAGGAATCTTGTCAAACCAAACGTGCTGTTTTTTGACAATACAGGCGCACTTGGCGCCAAACAGTAAAGAAAGAGCGCAGCAATCTCAGGAAATCGTGGGGGAGACTAAGCAAATTTCAGGTAATCGCGAGCGATAGCGCGTATGTGTTACTGATGCGCTATATTCCACCAAATGGTAACCATATATAGACTCTTCATTCCGAAAAAGGAGACAGGAACAGAACGAGGAAACATAGAAGGCCCTTGCGTACGAAGTCTAAAATCTGCGAACGCAACACAAAGATTTAGGAAAACAGCTTATAAAGCATGGTCATGAACACTTCCCCAGACCTAGTTCACGTGATTCGTATACCCAAGGATTTCTTCCCTTATCAAGTTTAAAGCCTGAATCTTGCCAATAAAATGGTTATCGAGAGACATTCTTCTTTCAGGAATGAAGATCCTGAGGTTTTGATGTGAGAGCCTGCCGTGTAAGTGAAACCCAAGTTCTCTTCTCGGACATGGATTGATTTAGGGATCCCAATCAGAGCCCTGGTATGGGTAAAACGGCGGTAAGGATTTATACTCCACATATTGAGCCACAACACACTCTACTCGTAATGTGGATGAGGCCACACCTATCATCAAGTTCACCAGAAGACAACCCCAAATAATGTTGCCAAAGGAACATCCTCCCAGAATTCTCCTGAAGCATACGCTTCCAGAGAGCCATTCTGGGTCTCTCCGGTGTGGCCTCCCTACAAGAGTCAACTTAGATGTAGACTGATCAAATCTGATCGACCTCCTTGTCTCCTTGAGTACTTGTCCTACGACTAACTAACAGGGATAAGGGAAAAAGGAAAGATAAAATCATACACACGCCTACTCTACAAATATGCGTTTCACATAATAGCAAATGAATTTTCCTCCAATTTTCTTATCGCTCCACTTTCTCTAAACTATAAGGCCTCTCATATTTACTCATCATTACCAACTGCAAACAATAGATCCAAAAGGACGCTCCCCAATGTCAACGATAACAATTAGTAAACAGTTTTTTCTGAGAATCAAAGAAGCCACCAACGAGATAAAGGAGATAAAATCATGCGACAATGGACAATATAAAGATATTAATTCGCGATTCCAAATAAAGTAAACAAATTCAAATCAGCCACACAAATATTGATAAAAGATATAAATTCTGTTATCTGATGAGTAATAGATACTTTTTCGTTGCGTTGATTTAGTTCGATTTGGTTTGTTTTATCAAACACTTGTGCGAGCGTACTATCTTTTGCATTTTCTCTATCTTTTTTTTTAGAAATTTTGATTCAATTAAGTGCGTCAATCATCATTTATTATTTTGGGATTTCGAAATCAATTTCATGAAGTCATCTCCCATATTTTGAGGCAAATCGAAACTTTTGATCCAATAATTGGCAAATATGATTGGATTAAGGCAACTTGGGAGCAAATGGAATATCTCAGAAATCAGAAACTTTGAACAATTAAACTATGCCTCCTTCCACTTTTGTTTACAGCCTACGAGCCTCGTAAATGTGATGGCACAGTCAAGGCAAGTCGACTGCATATCTGCATCTTTTTTGCATCTGCATCTGTATCTTTTCCACTCCGAAATATTTTTAGAAAGATTCTGTAGATTGCATCAACGATACGTGTCGCCAGTCCAACTCCTGCACTGGTCCATTGATGCCAAAATTAGCTTACACCGCGCTGATCAACACTTGTGGCATTCTAGACTCGTTCTCGTCTTATTTTTGCTTTATCTTTTCATTTTTCACTAAATCCGAACATTCTCGGTTTTCCATTTATTTTGATTTTTTATACAAACAAGATTAAAAACAGAATTCACCTCCGACCTTAGTGATATCAGGTCTAAATTCTGGTTCCCTCCGACTGTTTTCTTGAACAATTCACGAAAAGATTTCGAATGAAAACTTTGTGGCTTATCGACGTGCCCAACACTGTCCACTTTTCTTTTTTTCTTCTGAAAATTTTTTTGATATTTGTCACCACTTCACCCACTCACAACAGAAATTAGGTTATCGATTCAAAGGGGGTTGATCGAACGAATAAAACTGAAAATTATAATTTATTTACTAGACCGAGTTCGACTTTCTCCCGAGGATGTATCTGCAGACGATGCACAAACCTTCAAGTTTCCGGTAATACTAAAAAACTAGAAGGCAGCCAAGACCAAAGCTGTAACGGCTAAATACGCATTCGAAATGTATATAAAGATATAGCCGGCCAGCCATATGAGCTTGAATGGATTTGTGTATTAAAAACGCCAATGAGTGCAGTAGTACTAGTACTGAAAAAGTATCTATCGTTCCACGACTTAGTATGCTGCTTAATAAGTGGATTAGTACGACCGTAGTGACTGTGTGTTCGCGTTTATCACCTAAACATGTTTCCACGTCTTTTCTTCTTATGGTACTGCTGCACGTTTTACGCATTACATGCTAGTCGGATTGCATTCTCTTGGAGCTGGGAAGGAACCGGTGGCAGGTATACACTATGTACGAGGGAAATGTAACATGATAGCACCCCCAAGACATCCTGCCTCATTTCCTTACAAAACTTTCATGCTTACATATGAGGAACGCGGTAAAAACCATTATTATTTGGTGTGAGCCTACAAGCACATTCGTAAAGTGGAGCAGGGGTCGGCAATTAGTCGTATGCGAGCCATCTAATGACTTGGTCTATTATTAAGAAAATTGCTGTGGGTGAAGACGGAAAGGAGGAGGACGTTTTCACTTTGCGTGTGAGCGACACCCCATAAAATTGTCAGGAAAGTCTTTATTTCAATGAAAGTTCTCATCGATACGTATTGGTTCATATTCAGGGTTTAATGAATTATTTGCGTTAATTTCTTTACTTCACAGACTTAGATAGGTAACAGTGGCTGCTCCGAGCAGCCAAATGAACGATGCGATGCACCTATTTAATGTCACAAACTCCTAAGACTATTACTGTTGTGGAAACAGCAAGGTGACAACCAGCTCTCCCGCTCTGCAGCTAAAGATCTCCCTAAGATTCTTAAAGAATGGGTTACCTAGTGTCCTCCAGCTACAGCGGGACAATCACAAGTGCTTGAAGGTTTCTCCGTAGTTTTGGCAATGCGAATCGTAGGGTCTGACAGCAACGTCCTCTATAGGTCATTATTCTGTATAGACTGCCATATTCCTGTACACATTTACACGCATCGGACACAAGAGCTCTAGCGATTGGATCGTTTTGTTTCTATGACCAGAAACCCAGAGTAAGCTGAATTTGAGCGTGTCGCTGAGACTATTCAGGAAGTTCCTGCACTACCCCACCAGCATGAAGGATGTCACCACTGAGAACAAAGCATTAACGGCCGCTTGGTTGTCGGTGAGAATGGCTATGTTATGCTTGGGGCTTGAATCATGCCCTAGCCACCGACAGGCTTCCAGTACCACCGATACCTCCGGTTGAAATGCACTAGCGAAGACCGACTGCGCTGCGTGTATCCGAAAAGACTCCTACCTCGATTGCACAGACCATCTTTGAAGAGTCGGTGAAGGATAATGTGTCATAGCCTTGTTACACGCCGGTCCTCCACTCTGCTCTGGCTGGAAAGTCCACAGCAACAATTTTCGTGAAGATCGACTTGCGTGTGGCCTCATTCGTAGGGAATACCCAAAGTTCCCGTAGTACTTCGCCTAGGATGTTACTATGACCGTAGGGCTTCGTTGGAGAGGCGGAAAGAGGTACAGAAGTACATTGAGAACATCTGCCGGTAGCACCTGCACACCCAGTTCTTTGAATCCTATTAGGCTTTGTTCTATTGTATTTTTTGTTAATCGTTTTGGTTGGATTTATACTGAGTCCGTATCTTGCAGTCTACATGCACACCTTTTCCAGTGCTCCTTTCACTCATAATAGACGAAAAGATCCCTAATACCAGTATCACCAAATCGTCGTCATACGCTACCACTTTGATCCCGCTCCAGCCAATATGCATAGAATTTCGTCCATCATTATAAACCAGAGCACTCACAGCTCTACAACTTGGGTCCTTTGACTCTGTCTCCTTCTTTATTTTTAAACGTAAGCTAAGACATTTTCTTACTACTCTCTCTCAGGACAATATGTAACAAGGAATTTGTTTTCTGTATATTGTCTTAATTAAATAAATGAATAAATTTACTTGTGTGGGTATTCGTCAATCTCCTTTAACAGCTCGTTGGTGACATCAACTGGATCCAGGTCGTCGTCCGGTTTCGCGGAGCGGAATACTTTCCCCTTTAAGTTCCTGACTCCGAACCGCACTTTGTAGTACGCCTTTTCCAGTAAATCCAGACACTGGCCATTTATACGATGCAGAAAAGTTTGGCGGTTGCTCCTTCTTGACAACCACCCAGTCGTCTATGCGAATTTCGGGGTCTGAAGGCGCAGGGATTCGACGAGCTATTCCTTTTATCCATACGTATCTTCGGCAACCAGGAATCTCATCGTACGTTTTTCCAGTCGTTGCTGATCTTAGCGACTCACGAACCGAGAAAGCCCCTGAAGAATTAGTCCTCGCATGCTGTTGCTATAGTGTGGAACCCAAAGACCATCTGGGAGATATCGAAGCGAAGGACGAATCCAATGTGTTTGCCTTTGTCGTCCAGGGGATGATCGATAACCATTTCCGATAGCCTGATCTCAACACTGGTCCACACCTCCGGCAACACTTTGCCGCAAACAGAATTGCCATCCGCCAGCGCCACACATAAGTGACTCCTGGTATCGTCACTGATGGCAGATGCTGCTTAACACCCGAGGTCTTGCACCCTCTGCTCCGCTTGTGTTTTTCTTCGACCTAGTCCTGAAATCGATTGCATTTGAAAAAGGTGGGCTTCGCCTTCTGCTTGTCTTTCAAGCGTTTGTTGTTATATTCTTCAATAATCGCCTGGTATTTAGCAAGGTCCCTTTATCTCGCTAATCGATAGTACCGGCCTCCTTATCTTTCACAATTTTGTTCGGCCCTTGAGCATGACTCTAGTAGATCTCCGTTTCTTAGCCGGTTTCCGGTGGCCGACATTCTTGTTAGTATTTACTTTTGAGGGGCCCCCGACGTCGACTGTTTTGGATTGGGAGTACTATGGCTGGTATTCGCTACGCGCAGCTCGACGGCAGTGGGTTCCAAGCTGTAGGCCACTAGTTGCTCTGCTGCCCCGGTCTGAGAGGTCCCTGCGGTTGGTTTCAGCACACCACCTTTAGCACCCTCTTGAAAAAAAGCATAACCCAAAAAGATTCTATCGAAAGAAGAATAGAATTGATAACAAGTTTCCACTATCAATGATAATATTAGGTTCGCCGCTAGAATTGGTTGATTACCTCCGACCCTTTGTACACCTACACACCACTAGAATTGCATAACATAAACTTTGTACAGTGAAACATTGCACAATATATACTCTAAGTTATAGGAAAAACTATCTCAACTTTGGTATTCTAGTTCGAGGCCAAAATCTCCGAGTATCCTCCCTCTAGGCACCGCATCCAAATCCCATACATACACCGCATAGTTCCTCATCTCAAACAAACCATTTACTAGTCCTACTTTTCCATGATGCATACAAAAATCTTTTCCAAAGTTCCAACCTGCTTTTTTGCAACATTACCATCACAACTGCAATTCTCATAAGTACTGAAGGGTAAGCAAAACTCGGAAGCTATAAAAGTGCACTTACTCCTCTAAGTTGGTATTGAATACGTATTACAGCATGAACAGCACGAATGGCTTGGAAGGCTCAGTTTGAAAGAAGATTGCAAAGAACGGAGAGCATAGTGCACACGAAGAAAGAAAAATGCACCATCAATTGACCCTTTTCATCAAGGGTGAGTAGCAGCCAGTCAACTGTGACAATGTCGGATTTTGTAAATCGAAGCTTCAGAGAGGATGAAATAAAGAGAGAATATTTTTGGTTCTCTCTCAAATTGCGCTAAGAAAATCCATCGAAGGCGGGTTCATAAAATTTGTTCTCTTGTTTTTGATTTTGACGTGTCGAGTAGACTTTGACAACAAACGTCCTGAAACGCTTATCTAAAATGCGCAGTAGTAGTATCTAAAAGACCCCCAATTTTCACTAAAAATTACTTAGTTGGGCTGGCTACTAAGTTATTGCGGATTTTTCGGATAAAGTCATTTAACTGAGCTTCTCAATATATGTAGCCCCTCATTTATTCTTTGTTGTCCCAATCTCGTCGGATGCCGGATTTTACCTAATACTAGCACTAAGTGCCAAGCATTTAAGCTCGGACGATCCTATCTACTTAAAAACTAAAGGGGCACTGGTGGTAGGCGCCCGTGGCAAGTCAATGGGAGAATCCGTCGAGGGCTACCCGCAACATCAAACACGTATGCAGAATGGTGTACTTCTACATGGTTTGAATCAGACTGTGTGAAAGTCCCAGGATATCAAGGGAAGCCATGAGGGATTTAAGTACAATACCTTTAGCTGACAATATTATGGGAACTACAACCACCCGCTCGAGACGCCAAATTTCTTTGATTTCCCAAGCCAGTCGCTCATAATTCACCTTCTTCTCCACGTATTTCTGTTCGATGTTGCTGTTATGCGGGATAGCAGCATCAATATATACGCGGAGCTTGTATGCAAGGTTTTGATGGATAATCTTACATACAGCATTATGCCTGGTGATGTATTGCATCGGTGCCATAACAGTGCAGCCAGAAATGAGATGGTTCAACGTCTCTAACGCCGAACCACACATTCTGCGCTGGTCGTTCTCCAGCAAAGAGTTCCCCAGCACACAGCCATCTGTTTGGCAAATGCGAATCGACAAATCGCTGCCAAAGACCATTCACGTGTTTATCGTGCATTGCCTTCGACTTCCATTAATCGATCCGCTCTTGCTCCGAGTTCACCCCCCTCAGAGGATTAAAAGATCGATCCTTCAAGTTAAGCGAAGTCAGCGCACAGTCTGCCTTACAGGGGACTCGCCTGCACTTTGCTGTAAAAATAAGCGCGCCGCGAGTCGACTTGGCGATGATGTTGTGCCGCCACGTCAACTACGCCCCTACCTCCGATGCACGAGGCAGGTTCATCCGCTCCACGGCTGAGTTTGGATGATGCATTCGGAATTTGGACATGGTTGTCCGTATCCGCCCCTGGACATTTTCCAGATCGGTCCTCATCCACGACAATATTCCGAATGCATAAGCCAGTGAAAGGATAGCAAATACATTCAATGCGTTTATCTTATTCTTCCCCGAGACATGCGATTTTAACACCAGCTTTACACGTCGCAGGAATTCGGACAGCAGAGCATCCTTCAAATCACCAACTCGAGCATGGGTTCCTTGCAGAATTCCTAGGTACTTGTGGAAGTCTGTCTCGGTCATCTCATCATTGATTTGAGATAGAATTCCCGGAGTTGCTGGAGATACAGCCTGGGAATACCTGGTCTATGCAAAGGATCCATTTCCGAGAATTCTATACACGCTCTTTGGAATTCGTCCCGAACCTCAGCGGAAACTTCAGCTGGCCGGTGGAGAAGAGAGCTTCGGCGAGTACTGAAACTGTTGCCTACAGTGCAGTGTGGTGTTGTTGATGCCGTCGCATCTGCCCCCATCGACTCTTGGTCACCAGTTTTCGCGATAACCTCGTTCCCTAATGATGGCCGGGATTGTGTTGCTGCCAGTTACGAAGCGGTACTGGTCTGCGACTCGCTGCACAGTCACGTGCGCGAATTGCGGGAAACGCTCAACGAATCTCTGGTGCAATAAGGGGCGGTATCACGTTACACCCCACCCACGCAGTTATTTCGTAGTAGGAGCGAATAATCTTTGAAGGAAGGAAGGAAAGACTCCAAGAAAAAGAGGTTGAGTTCAAAGAAAACCAATAATTCCCATGACTAAACGAAGTGTATAGTAGTGCAGAATCAAAGCTAATTTTTCCACAAAATCCGCAGTCATATAATTGCCAACCCAATATCTCTTTACTTTAATCCGGAACCATTTCAATCTTTATTTAGGTAATCAAATTTGTTTTGTCGTTCTACCCAGAGAAAGAGGCTCGTCATGTTAGTTGACGTTGATTAAGGGGGCCAGGTTTGTCAATCTATGTCTCATATGCATAAATGGCCATTCGAAAGGCGCACAGCCGACTGCCAAAACACAACCATTAAAAACATTAACGAGAAGCTTTTTACATTATTCAAATTCGTGTCCGAAAATAGATACATTGATGTGAGCTAATTCTAGACTGAATAAGCCGATTGTGTTTTTAATAAAGTCCCAAAATGTGACATGTTATGTGATCATCAGTGCCATCCGGAACGTAAATATTTTGTTTACAAACTTTTTTCCAACCAAAAGTTGTTTAAACAATTAAAGCTTGCCAATGCGCGGCACGAATCGGTTGCCTGTGCCTCGAGAGTTTCCAGTGAAATTTGTATCTGAAGCTCTTGAGTGAGATACAGATAATTTTTGGAGGTGCTATAGCCTGACTGTAATTAGTGCTAATAGCATGGAATAAATTTAAATAAGAAACGCAATTGTCGCGAAATAATGCTTTCATTTAGTATATTTAGACTTTTCCTGATGGTGGATTGCAGGATGGGGAAGAGAGTGGGTTTCAATTAAATATTATAATTTGGCTGGATTGTGCAGAACGACGAATAAATGCTTATTGTGTGTGTGTGGTAGGCGCCAAACTTATCATAATTGCATTATTGTCAGAATTGAGATAAATGACTTGATAAGAAACAATGGAACCAGAGGATATTATGCGGAAACAAGTGGAGGACCACTTTAAGCGAGTTGCTGAGAGAAAGATGACTCCAACGAAATGAATAGTCCTTGCGTTTACCATTAGTTCTGACGAGTTTTTAATTATTATCCTTCTTGTTTGAATTGTATCTGTTTATGAACGACTGATCTTTATATTTCCCATTGGAAAATAAAGGGAGAAATAAGGAATTGAATTAGTATTATCCTTATTATGTCACCAATAAATGCGTACCTTAAAAAAATTCAACGAAAATTCCCTCCAAAGGTGCAAATATAATAGTTAAAATTTATTATACACGGTTACCTCAAATGTGCTTCAGCTCCACCCCACGGTTTTCCGAGATACCTGAACTCCTTCTTTACTATTCTGCGCCAAGTGGGCCCACCCACCCCGGCCATCTTGGGAGAGTGGTTACCATTGTAAAGCAATTATCGCCTCTTCGTAATATGTGACGTACCCACTGCCACCTCCGCCTTCCCTTCACAGTGCGTACAAGTCCTACAGAACCAAGTTCTTCATTTCTGATAATATAAGACTAGCGTACTCAGAAAATACGACACAAACAGGTATTGATGAAAGCCCGGAGCCTTCGAGTAATATTGGGGTTCACTTTCCAAGTGCTACTCCCATATAACAACACAGAAAGCACACTAGCACACAACAGTCTCAACTTCATCTAGGTGTTGAGATAACTGCATTTCCAGATATTAAGCAAGGTAGCGGAAGCGGATCTAGCGCTGGTAATCCTCGGGCAACATCGAGTTCCGTGTACCGTCCGATGCTTTTCCCATTAATGCAGATAGGTACCAAGGTCCATGACAGTGAAAGAACAAAAAGATGTCATCAGTGTTGGAAAGATGTCGGAGTCCATAGAACTCCTCCATGTCCTCCGGACAAGGCAGTGTAAAGAACATCTCCGATAACAAGAAGATATAACATTGGTGGCATATGCAACTCCTGCGAAATCCTGCGTATCCCGCTCAAAATCCTCTGAGATTTTACCTCGACGTAGAACTTAACACTTTGCACTATCATATGTCGCTCTGATGATAGCTAGAGTTTCTTCGACATGCCCCTCCTACGTTGAACAACTCAGATACATTCCTTGTTCACGCTATCCAAAGCCTTCTCAAAATCGATGAGGAGCAGGTCAAGTGAGGATCTAAACTCCGCGCACTGTCTAGTCCAGCAGTTTTACTCGTTTTGAGTGCATTGATGACCAAAATGATTTTTCTTTTGCTTGGAGGAATGGTCTGTATCCGCATGTTACAGTGACTGGCCATTCCATACACAAGAAGAGGAACCTCACCGAATGCCATACGGATAAGAACCGTGGTGAAGTATTCCTTCCACCTCCTCATCCGGTCATACGTGGATGAGAAATCGACCTTCACACACATCAAAAGATTTGAGGCCATACGCAAGATCTTTCGTGATACGGTATACACTTCTGAAATCATTCCGTTTTTCGGGATCTTCTGCTTCCCCGTCATGGCTTCTTTAGTCATGGCGAACACTACGCTGAACCTCTCAGGATTTCGTTCGATATTGGAGTTGGAGCGCGTCACGCCCGTCATAACCGACCGCAGTCAATTAAACTTCCAACCCTTCCATTTATTGATCCACTTCCACAATTCCGCGGTCAGCCAGATTTTATAACGCCCCTTCGGAACGTGGACGATCTGCATAGCATCCCAGAAAAGAGTATTTTTTATGGCAGCCGATATTTTCAGGCGGGTTACTCAGTATATCTGCAATCCAATCAGATAGATAGGTCTCCCACTGTCAAGCGACAGCTGGATCATACAAGTAATCGATGTTAGACTTGGAGGTCGCAGTTTTCCAACCTGTATCGCTGCACGGCCCATTCTTGATGTGGAGAAAAATTGATTGAACCAGATCATTCTCCTTGTCAATGTGGTCAAATATGCCAAATTGACTATTGAACGCAAGCTTTTCCCTCGAAAAGTGGTTACATTTCCGTTGTTTCCAAGAACCGAGCCTAGCTCCGCAAAAACCTCGAGCAGAATACGGCCTTTGGTGTTCGCAGTTTGACTGCCACAATCCACAACCGTTAAAATCACATCACACATTACAAATTCTCCCCCACGTTTTCTGCACCTCTTTGATCTTTGACAGTCACCGGTGTATGGTCAAATTCAAGGCATCTAAAGTAGTGTTTTCTGGACACCTACTCTCTGGGCTGGCAAACGGCCCAACCTATTTTTACTTTACCAGTCGCAAGCAATTTGAATGCTGCTTCAGCCGGTAAGCTGCTTGTGTGCCCCTATATGTCTTCCAGAGACCTCTGATTTCGGACTCTCGCAAATTGAATGGTCCGAACTGTTTCTCTAGGGCCTCGTGGATATCCTCCTTGGTGGTAACTTAATCAATATCTGTACATTGTATCACATCTCGTGCTTTTTAATTTGTAGTTCTGTCTCTTCCTCTAAGGACTTCTCTACCTTGCCAAGGAAATTGTCAGCTGTCTTACCCGGAGACTTCTTCAGCTCCAGCAACGAATCTCCTTTTTGGAACGTCTTATCCGACTGACGCTTTCTCCAAGGTTCATCAGTTCCGGATCGAATTTCCTAACCTTCGTGAAAACATCGGTGCATGAAATATCACTTTTTTAGAGATGATTCCCTCGACCTTGGTCCATGCTTCCCCGGTTTCTTTTGGGGGCTTTACCTCTCTTGAGTTTATTGAAGACGGTTGAGTCGATGTTGGCCACTTTGTTGGCCTTTGATGTGCCTGTCTATCGGTCAACCACACCGGGTTTCCTCGGAAAGAGCTCAAGTTATTGTCACGGAATTTAGTGAGAACGGGTGGTCTGTGAATCCCTTTACATACAATGAGTGACATCATTTCGCTTTGTGTTTAAGGAAAAGCTCCTCATGCACGCTTGAGGGGAACTATAATGTCTTTGAGGTAAAAATTCCTGGAATGACACTAAGAACTTATCGAACTTTGCAGAAAATTAAAGTAGATTGGAGTAAAGCAAGAGCATAAAGTTTTGATGGCGTTTCGAATTAGGCTCTAGTCCTTAATTTGATACAATCTCTAACAGGAACAAAAGCAGGGAAGAGCAAAAAGCAAGGGCATGCAGCAAATTTGGGAGAGAGCAATATAACTTAAGAAGTTTTGCTATCAGGCTAATTAAGCGGATTTTTCGGCCTCGCCTCAAAGAAACCTGCGCCCTTTTGCTCTGTTTTCTGATGATGATTCTCTTAACCATTCACAAAAGCTTGAGCACCTCAATGTCGCCCATTTTTGTCCCCACCAGCAGTTATCCCGTAGTAGTTCTATCAGTGTTCCTTTTGAGCCATGCGCAGACAAGGCCGGGTAGCATCGCATTGGGTGAATTACCTTATTTTTAGGATTATTGTTCGATTGTAAGAAGTGGTAAAAACTGACCCTCCTGTTGCTACACATCAGGCTCCAAAATTGAGAAAGTTGGACTAGTGCTATTCAGAGTAGTATCCAACAAAAATAGAGCGACCCAGAATATAACCCTAGGAGAACCCTGGGAAAGATGAAATATTTGCTATTACTGTTGATTGTTTCGCTTTATTATTATTTTGAAAAATAACTTCCGAATTATCGATAGCTTTAATCTAAATGTTAAAAAAAATATTGCGAAAGAAATTGGCAACCTAAATAAATTATTTGCTGTTGTTGCTTTGTTTTGTTCCATCCAAAAGCTTATTTAAAACTTGGTCCTATGTTTTTCCTCTTCAGTATTTTCTTGATATATTTCCTTACCCTCAAGAAAAATATAACCAAACAAGAATTTTTCAAAAATTTCCCGCGGCCGCCGCCTGCAACCGTTTCAATTCCAATTTTTTCCGTAGCTTGATCAAGTCCGGTGTTAACACCAATTCTTTCTGATTGCATTTTGATTTTGACGGTTTTGGGACGTTTTTATACCGTTCGATTCGTCGCATTGTATCCTGAAGAAGCTTTTGTTGACGTATGTGCTCATACTGGATTCGTTCCCGTCGACTCTGAATTTGTTCTTTAATTTTTTCTTTTACTTGAGCGAGGGCCTCTTTGAGCTGAATAACAGACATTTGACAACTTACCCCTATGCTAGTGCCCTGACCACGATTGTCACATACATTTGGACCGGATTTCGATAGGTGCTCCAGTTCTTTGATCTGACGAATTAGGGAGATTTTTTGATCCAGTTCACGCTTCCTTTGATCTTCGATTCGTCGTTGAAGCTCACGAGACTCTTCCTGGATTTGTTTTGCTGTCATCTTGCGCTTGTTCAGGAGGTTTACCTGAGCGAGCCTTGCTTGCTCCATGCTGCATTGATTGCGCTCGGCAATCTCCCTCATGCGAATCATTTCAAGACGACGCCATTCTTGAAGTTGTCGCTCCAGTTCCTGGCTTTGTTGTTTCAATTCCAAGGCTTTCATTCGATTCGCTTTGATTGCAGCAGATTTGGCAATTCTAGCTTCTTCACGACTAAGAAGTCCTAGAAGGTGTTTTCTCTCGATCTCTCGTAGTTCCATAGCATTTTCTTCTTCACGTACCTCTTCCAATAGTTTCGCTGATATGAAAGGATCAGTTGACCCGTTACAAAGATCCCTAAGAACTTTTTCAGCCTCCTCAGCCTTTTTCTGAACTCTTGCTCCTTCTCTAAGAACTTGAGCCGTGGTTTTCTTAATCTCAGGAGGTGCTCGAGACCGCCGAGTTGTTAAGGGACGTGGAGAACTTATTATAGAAAGTTGCTCCTCTTCAATTTTTTTTAGTGTCCTCGCTCGTTTTATTTCAGGCTGGTGACCTAGTGGAAGGGATAGATCAAGGGCAAGCTTTCTTGAATCGCTACTACTTCGAAATGAATCTTCGGAATATTTTGTTTTCATACTGCAAGGTTGCGGACGTACTGAGTTTCTAGGTGACCAACTTGTATTCTCCAGATTAACTGTTTGAGACGACTTGTCGTCGTTGTAGGCTAGGGAAAAAAGGATATAAAATCTGGCTGCCATGAAATTATAGAATCAGTTCAAGTCTCACCTAGTAACATCTGATGCGCTTCTTCGAGATCCAATCCACATATTTGATTAACACGAGAGCCGCTCGCCCTTAGCCTTTCAAGAATTTGTTGGAGCTTCAAAGAAAAATTTTGTAGATATGATTAGGATGTGAAAACTTACACTGATGATTAGAATATGATTATAGTAGTAGCCAGAATATATAAACTCTCGGTACAGGGGACAACCAAGTAGATAGAAGCGTCTACCAGGCTATAATTGCCCGGAGGCCTGCTCAAATTTCGCAACTGATGAAACCTCTTCGTCTGTTTGGTTCGAATTCCTTGATGTTGTTATTGGTGGCTGGCTCAAACTTTCTCTCCACCAGGAGAGGATACGTTGACAGTAACCATAACCAACTGCCAAGAGGCTACCAAGATGAATGCTGCACTGAGAACAAAACTCACGGTCATGCTCAACCAGTGATAATAATCACGATGATGACCAGCTGGGTTCATAGTTGATCCGAATTCCAGGGATGCTGTTCAAATATCTAGCTGTAGATCTTTGATATCCTAGCCGAACATAGACGGGTAGCATTCTGTTGGCTGATCTTCCAGTTGACAGGCAGAATTATTTTGGTGGAGACTTCCACAAGCCTTTTTACTTTCGATACTGTTGAATAGTGCAGCAGTCACCGGAATGCACTATCCCCACGTCCTCTAGAGCCACCTCGTATTTGTGCCCGTTACAGATTATGGAACATGTTATAGATGTGCTGGAGACATGCAGCAGATGCTTGCTGTCATTAACACTTTCCGGAGCGTACCAATGTTCATGACCTCCTGCATGTGACATCTCGGTTTGTTCGGGCGTTCATATATTGCATTAAGCTCACAGTTGGGCACGTCGTTCATATTCTTAATCACTTTAGGTGTGCGAAGGAAGGTTTTATCTTGCTCCAAACAACATTCCAGTGAGGCTTGGTGAAGTTCGAAATAGTTTCCTAGGTCGAAGTCGATCGCGAGTATGCTTACGTCAAATTGAGGCACCAGATATCGGCCCGCTTCAGTGGCTCGAGGGATGGCCGTTACGTACAATAGATCGCACACGTATCTACCAATTATGCGGAGATATCTCAACACGCGGATTTGTTTTGCTTCCTTCCGCTACGTCGTTTGGTCTAGTGGAACTCTATCAATCTCATATAACCTGCCCTATCCTCGCTAAGACATTCATAATCGCGTTTATCAGGGTTTCTTTGTCTAGAAACCTCAATAGGCCGTACAACGCAGCCATGATTCGGCTATGTTTTGTGTCGAACTTATTGAAGAGTCCATCCTGATAAACCATCTGTTCATTCGGTTTACTGACTATTTAATCGTTGCCAGGCTGCGGTGTCATCGATTATAACATGGTAAGCTTTCCTTGTGGGAAGTCTTCGATGGCATTGTAGACGTCATAGATTACACCAAAAACTATTGTTAATACCTTTCCTAGTCAACCTATCCTCCTTCTCCTCGCTACTGGGAGGTTAAGTAGTTCATCAATTTTGCGAGTTACATCCTGGCATTTGAAATTTGGATGCTTTCTCAGCACGTCACAATGGGTAGTTGTCATTACTTTCGTAGCTTCCTTGCACAGTGCCTGCAAATGGCTCAGGACATTATCCATATTACACGATACACCTCGATCCGTAAATCATCAAATCAACTGAGACTATCCTAATTTCTCGAGGTGGTAACCAGCAGTTTTCAAAATGTCAGGAACAGTATAGCTAGATGAGCAATGTCACTGTTCGTGCCGCCTTTCGTCCCTTTTTAGGAGGTTCTCCCACTACAGGACTTACAGCCTTATTGTTGTGTTTTGGCTTCCAGAGATTGGGGCAGGTGGCAGTGCTGGGTTTTTTCTTTTCGCTAATATTCCTTGCCTCACGAGGATTTTTCTGCGCGGGTCCCTCCGGTAGTTCTGCCGGCAGTGGACACAAATTCACGAGGCCCACTTGCTTCTCGAGTGATGCGTGGTATCAAATGGTGAAGGCTCGTATTTTCCCATCGTTCCAAGGATCTGCTGCGAGCCAATGGCTAGTTCAGCGGCGGCATTTCTCTTTCCTTAATAAGAACTAGTTAACCGAGCTTCACGTTAGGAGCCTCTTTTCCTATCTGGCTCGTGTTTGTAAGTGTTGTAGATAATACCGACTCCATCCCTCCCATAACACCTGATGTAAAGACTTTATCTACTGCCATCATTGATACAGACAGCGCTGGATCCTGCCTACTTGTAGTAGGGCTTTCAACAAATTCTGAACCAAAAAATGACTTGATTGTCGAGGCCTCCACGACGTCCGGGCTGGTGGAAAGGGTAACAGATGCTTCGCATTTTTCGAGCGAGAATCTGTACAACCTTGAAGTGTCTCTCTCCCGCTGAGTGTTGCTGAAATTTCTCCAGTCTCTATTCTTATCGCATTTACTAGCGCGAATCAAAAGTCATATCGTTGGTTTCCTGAATTTTTGTAGTCTTGGTTTCAGCAGGGAACTATTTTTTGGGTGTGGGAGTTTCTAATTCAGATTGTATCGTCAAACGAGTCCCAGCAACTGGACTTTATTGTCAAGTAGGCTCACTATACGTTCGCCACCTGAAGTTCCCCGCTATCACAGATTTGGTCACACCGAACCCATGGTGTTTGTACCAGAAGACATAAGAGCAATCTTGTCGCCAACAGAAAGGAAGAGGGCATGCTGCTATTCAATTTGATTGAGCTTTTGTCTTTTTTGGAATAACCGTAACACTACGCTATGTAACGAAAAACAGTTAGAATCATATGGGGCGGTCAGTTCGAATGCCACCATAGTCACAAGGTTTCCCTAAAATGCTTGTGTCAAAGACTCGGTCCTCTTACGATCGATTTCTCAGAGAAATGTCGCGTTTGAAAGTGAAGAAATTCCGACATCCTCATCCACAAAGTATTCTTCTGTTTTCGACTAAGTGCCTTCACATGGTGGCTAGTCAGTGCAGATCTGATACTACAAACAAACCGGTTACACTCAGCTTACTTTCTTCCGCTTCTTCCTTTAAAAAGGAACGGAGAAGTTTCTAGCAGGTAAGATGTAGCATGTTGTCCCTTCACCAATGCGGCCAGTGCGGGACCATAATCGTTCATAAGATTTTTGCCATTCCTGAACTTTGCTCTTCTTTGCCTATTCCTTGCCTTCATCCCATGAGGCTGGTATTTGTCTTTTTTCTCCGGCCTTCGTGTTGGTTTTCCTATGGAAAATATCGGCTTTATTGAGATGTTGTTCAGTGATTTAATCACTTTCCTACTTAGCCCCCGCGGAAATGTGAAAGTGGGTTCTAGAACGAAGCACATCGAAACGTTGCCCTTGACAAGTGTGTTGTTCTTAACACTTCCTTCGCATATTAGCACAGAACCAAAGAATCTGCGGCGTCCAGTGCGGATCCCACCGTAGTAAGTAGCTTCCTTTTCTCACCATCCAAAGAAGGTTTTGCATCCTCCAGTTCCTTTCCCCCCACAATTTCCCAAAAAGTTTGGCCTTCTTTCGTAGTGCCCTTTGCGGCCGGGTGGTCTGCTTCGGTCCCCATGGATCCGCTTTCACATACCGGTATTGGGCCAGTTACTTTCGCATTACAAGCTCCCCTTTCTTCCACTTTCCCTGGTAAGAGTGGAAGAGATGGTTTTGACACAATTTTGTCTGCATCCCCCCTTCTTTAGGGGCTGAAGTTTCCTTCTGTCATCCTTAAGGGAGTTTCCGTATTCTCCTTTTTGACTGACTGCGCGGTGGGCATTAAATGCAGGCTTTCTATTGAGGTGGAGAGCAAGTCTTCCCGTGGCCAGAATCCGCGATTGCTAATAGTCGCTTGTTGATACGAAGTCGGTACCGTGTTACAATTTGGAGAGTGTAATAGCGAACTACTTCAAGCAACTCATCCTCATTATGGTGGTGTCAAAGGAGAGGATAGCAGCCTTTGTGGTCACTATCTTTGAGTTTCGTTTCAAAGGCGTATCCACCAGGGGCTCTTTTCTTGAATTTTTTTTAGAAGTTTAGAAGCTATGGAATTTAAGGATTTTTCGAAGATATAAACTCAATCAATGTAGCCCAGGTTAGCGAATCTACTCCATAGCTCCAATACTTTTAGACCAATTAGGCCAATTGTTGCATCATTAATACTTCGCATCACACGGAAAACAAAGTAAACCTTACCATGTCAGCTCTTTCCTCGATCTCTTTAAGTATGCTTCCTTGTTGATATTCGTTAGAGAAAGCTGATGAGCACTTTTCCAACGTCATTTTCTTCACTTCACTACTTGTAAGATACACTAAAATATTCTCAACAGTTTTCTTATCGAAATGATTAGAGAGGCTTGCAACAATCCGGTCCAGATTTGACGGAGATACATAGAACAATAAAAGATAAATATGTACTGAAATATCAAAATATCTTCAGTTAATATCTATAGAAGGACGAAATTTCAGGAGTTACCTAACCCAGCTGGCGTAGAAGGTAATAGATCTCCTTTGACAAACTCATCCAAGAACGGGCGTAACGAACAAATTTCAAAAAATATTGTTACACATTTCTCTTGCATGTTATCAACAAACAATCGTTTTTCACAAAAATGAGTTTTAATAAATTCTTCGGGGGTTAGGATCTTGTTTCCTGTTTGTGATCGCGGTGTTCGTCGTAGTTGTTGATTGAGCTCATCGTATCCTGATAGAAGGTTAATGACAATGTCGATAAAATTATTTTGAGATTCCGATACTGACATGGTTTTGGCCCGGACTTTTAGACAATGGGAAAAATAAAGTTCACTACAAAATACAATACCCCCTCTTCATTAAGAAGGTAAGGATTTGTCATTTATAAAAGTTTTGAAGTAATATGCAAAGGGTGCTTTGTGAGTTCATGTTTTGACTAAGTTCTACAAAGGAGACTGATCTTCAGTCTTTGAGCTGCAGCTCCAAGACATTTTATAAGACCCATTGTACGGCTCCTAAAATCGCCAGCCTGTAGTGTTCGCAGGCTTTTGCGAATCTGAAAACGCTATCTTGATCAACTATCTGAGAGGGGTAAGAGCTATAAGTGCACTGTCGTTCCCTCCACTTCCTCATATTAATTGCATACCATTATCTCATTTTGTTTATTTTTACAAAGGACAATGCCCTGCTAAAGACTCTTCTAGGGTTTCCACGCCTTCCCACTTAAAGAATAGTAAAATGCCGCTCTAGAAGCCCTAGGTTATTCTGCAGCAGCAGGGATTCAAATTTCTTTATTGGGTGAACCCTTGCAACTTCACTCTTCAGAGTAGACTTGAGGCTAGATGGTCTGGCTTGAGGAACCAGCCTTTTCACCGTTTCATTGCCAGAAATGGTCGAATGTCCTGGCATCCATATCATTTTGTTTAGGAAATGAGGACTCCTAAGTCCGCCATCCACTTAACGGCGGACCGGACCAGCTGGAAAGCAACATGCTTTCGCGCACCCAACATGCAAAATTTAAGACTTGCGGTTTCGTCCAAGGCTAAGGTAACTCATCAGACGCTGCCTCACCTCTGCCCTGGGAGCAACGTAAAACCGCAAGTCTTAAATCCATATCATGTTTCGAATATTTCGTTCAGTGAGCCAAGTTTCAGCAGCAACTGGCTCTATATGGTGTTAATATTTAGTGCTGATAACGCTTCCTGACTGTCGGAATAGATTCGAATTATTCGACTGCACCATTTTTATCGCGAGCATTTTTCAGCTGCCAATAAAATTACGTACATCTCCACCTAAAACATGGACGCTATTTTTCCGAAAGGTCAGACCAGTCCCATAACTGGGTTTTCCGAAAATCCATATCAGAACCAGCTAATGTTTGCCCGGGGATTTCAAGATTGACATCGTTTTTCTTCCCGCGCGCCGATAGTATCAATTCTATGTGCATGCTTAGCTGCCTTCACACCTGTACTGACAACTTTTCGCTGCTAGTAAAGTTCAACCTCGTTTGTCCATAGACTATTTTTGTGTCAAAACGGTAGGGTTTAATTTCGAACTCTCTCCCTCGAAAGAGAAAGAAGAGAGAAGCAAGAGGTCCTCTCTCTAAGACCGTCTTGAAAACTTGCGATGCACATCCCCCTTAAAAAATTATAGCGGAAAATTTAATGTATACAACAAAAAGAGAAAAGTATCCCTTTCCACCCCTGCTAAAAACCCATGCCGGTCGCGACTCCTTAAAAAGTGTTGGCCCCCCGAAAAGCGCTTATTTTCGTATGATTAATAGACGTTGCAGAGAGGGCCCGACCACATCGCGATGATGATTATCCTGCTCGGATGCGGAAGGAAGCCTTTTCTGCAAACCTCCATGCTACGTTCTTTGACAAAGATCCATTTTATCTCGACGTTTCCTCGAGCGAGTTAATCTCTCTTTGTAACTTCACAATCCCAAGCCCTTAGTAGAACAGGTAGCTTGTTTATTCTCGAACTTTTTTTAACATTCAGTTAAGGAATGTCGATAGTGAGGACAGTTCTCAGCCTATCAGTTTCTCCAGCGCCACTGCTTAGCACTAAGTGGAAGTACTGGACACTAGGCTGCTCCAAAGCCACAGCGCCTTTACGGTTCTCATCTGGAAGTCAGTGAAATAGCGAATGGGCGAAGACCTTTGCAGTAGTCTTTCTGAGCTGTTTGCAGCGCTCATTATCAAAACCTCATGATTGAGTCTCGTCATACAAGGCCCATCCATCCGTTTCAGCAGACTTGGCTGCAAAAGATGACGTGACCGTAGTTGGCCTAGCCTACTTTGCTGCCATTGTAGCTGGCAGGTTGGGATAGTCTGACCGCTGGAACCGTTGTTGCTTTGGTTTCACTTTAGCTATAGTCCGTGGTATACCCCAAGAGTTATAGTTTGCCCAGAGGCAAATGCTTAGCCGTGTGTAAAACTTTTGCCTCAACTGGTAGTAACGAGTGGAGCTCAGGATCAGTAGTAATCACAGAAGGGGCCTATTTTGCCTCATCCTTTACGGCCTGGGACCCAATTATACTGCTTACCAACTGAATAAGTGGAGAGCCTACATACTTGGATGAGGTCTGGGTTGCCAAGATTGCAGAAAGGTTCAAATCTGAGGGGGAATCAAACCTATGCCGGACTTTTATTTCTGAGCAACTAAGTTGTCAGAATGGAACCCCCGCGTCTAGTTAATTTGGTTGTGATCATTAGGAGTGAGGAACGCTGACCATTTCATACTTTCAGCTAACTCGCTCGTAGCGTTCGCGTGTTGTCAGCAAAAGTATACTCCCCAGTTATGCAACACACAATCATACAATTTGTTCTTCACGGAGGAGCCGAAGCGGCAGAAATTTTCTGCCCATTGACTGCATTATTTGGTGATCAAATACTGTCAGGGACCCGTGCATTTGCCTGCCATACAGAGTTCCAGGAAAAATGGATACGTGGCACGATCGCCGCCCTGAGATCTTTATCATAAGTGAAAATACTCGAGCGGTTCGAGACATTATTGAAGGGGGAGATGAAAAAGCATAAGCGACGAAACCAATCGATTCAAGATGTCATTCTCCTTCATGACAGCGAAATGCACTGGACAGCCATTGATCCTCCTATCCTCAATCCGGCCCTATCGCCCTGCGCCCTGCGTATGAACCACCTCAAGAAGCTATAGGAGGACAGTGATAGCAAAATCTTCCAGAAGTGATTAAGTTCGTGCGCAATTGGCTTCTGATCCCATCAACTTTGTTTTACGATATTCCTTCTATGAAAAAAGTGTTTGTCAAGCAAGAAGCTTGGAGAAAAATAAATTTAAATATTTTTTTTTATTTTTTAATAAATAATTTTAAAACGAAAAAATAAATTCCGATTTTATTTGATCCCACTATGGATGAAGAAAACTTCCTGAGGTTAATAAGCAAAAGTTTCCCTTCCGACTAAAATCAAAAACTACATCTCTAGTAGCTCCAAATCTTGTTTATATAATTTTCTTCAATATCCTTTGCAAAATCAAACTATTAAATGTCTGATCTAAACACTTCCACTCTCAATGGAAAGCATTTGCTATCAGGGACCACTTGGCCAACTGCAGTAGATACATCTCCTTGTGGGCAAGCGCTCAGGGCACATAAAAGATCCATCTCAGCAATAAATTCCAGATAATCTCCCTTGCGAGCTGGGGTTGGTTTAGCAAAATATTGCTGGGTATCCTGCATTAGAAAAAAGCCAGTTAATCCAGATACTTTCTGGGCTAAATTTAAGATAATATACCCTAGTAAACCCAGTACACATAAACACATTCCATACATCGTGAACATCCTCCTCCTTCAAACCATACTCACGGACAGCCTTCATCAAATTACTATGGCAGCTTCCAACTCGATCTTTGCCAGTTATCAGCTTGTACGTGTAATCATCGCACCTGGTCCCTATAACATCATGCAGTGCACCACCATCCTTGTCGATCCCATATTGGCACAAAGTATCATAAACGAAGGTTGCCATCGGATTCAAATACGGCAAGTTGCTCCACAAACGATCATACATCCGAAGATGCGATCCATGGAGTTGTCGTGTTTTTCCAGAGTAGAAACGTTCCTTGAAATTATCTAAATTCCAAAGGTTAAGATCGCCTACTTGAGGTCCTTCTGGGAGGCTGATTCGGCACAATTCTCCCTTGAGCACTTTGAAACAACGCGCTTCCCTTTTGGGGACGTCCAGCAATAAGATTTGCTCTCCCTTGAGGAGTGCTTGGCGCTTCTCATCATAGGTCCTTCGATCTACTATTGCAGCTGCGGGTGCGTCATAGCATATCATTGATTCATAGTCGTCGAAATGGCGAGGCTTCTTGAAATCCTTGTGGGTTATCTCCAGTTTACGTGACATTTTTGCTGAAAAGATATAGACGTAAGATTGGAAATTGGACAAAAATTGTGTGTAAAATGGAAGATCGGAAGATATCTCCGTAATTCGAGGAAATGAAGTGAATTTCTTGAGCCGAAAATTGATTGGAGAAAATGAACCAAAGATCCTGCATATCAACCTTTTCACATCAGTATCATTCGGGGCTTTGTTAGTTGTGACTGTCTCGAAGCCCAGTTTTCCTAGTATGTCCTTTATGTTTTGTGTCATCTTTGAATAGGTTACTGTTATCCATTTTTTCGGGTTCCTATTTTCTTCTTTGGAAAATGTGCTGTTGAACCACCATAAGGTATTACATCATGAGGCGGAGTCTCTTCTGCTTTTCGCAATTTACGTTAGATCGAACCAAGCATGTGGTTAATCGCCTCCCAATCCTCTTGGCATGTTATCATCTTCTGCATAGGATTTTCCGATTCTAGCACCTCATCCGGAGTTTCCTCTAGATTTCCACGCTCGTCCACAAATTTTGTTCAATTTTAACATGTAGAGGTACTAGCGTAGGTACTATGAGGTAGTCAAGGGGTTACGGGAAGAAAAGGCTTTTTAGTCTTGAAGACACGTGTTCTCTGGAAATCTGAGAGAAAGGACCATTAATCGTAAATATCCAGAAGTAACCAATGCTTGAATATTTATCACCTCGGCGAATTCTCGAGGCCGAAAACTGCTAGCACAGTTCGCTGCTGAGGTAAAAGCTGATCTAGTTCTCATCAATGAAGAGTATCAGAACAAAGACGCAACTTCGTGACACCTCAACTTATCAGGTACCGCTGCCATTTAGGTTCGAAACCTCACCCGCCTTAGCGTTCTTGCCCAAGACCGAGGGGATGACTTTGTCTGGATTCGGTGTTTAGGGAGAATGAGACAATGTTGGACTTTCGACGCAGGCTTAGTGCTCCAGAGGATGTTGTCTTGGTCACGGAGGTCGAATCCTGGTTGTGAGTCACTTCAATGTCGAAGCACTTGAATGGGGCGTTGCTCACCCCGACTTCTCTTGACCCTAGAGGGAAATTAAGTACCGAAGTGTCGGCAAGAACAGGGTTCGTAATTTTAAACACTGGTGTCACCGAAGGACAGGTCACGAGTTTTCGGCAAGCGACTATCAATACCTCCCGTTCGAAGTGGTTGACTCTACCTCTCGGTGTGCAAAAATCCGGCGCTTTTCCTGTGCATAGAACATCTAGAAGCTGAACACTGGAGGAATTGTCGAAGCCCTTGTAATAGCGAGAGCTGCACTGGAGAGATGGTGGAGCTGCAGCCTACACTGTCGTTAATTCTATTAAGAATCTAGTCACGACAGCCTGCAGAGCTTATATAGCTAGGAGGACACCTGGACATGGAAAACGATTCTATATATTGGTAAATAACGACAACTGCCGAGTTCCGGAAGGTACATCATAAGCTCCGCCATTTGACACATCGTTTAAACCACCGCGAGGAGCGGCCAGCACAATGACAGAGTGCAGCTAAGCCAAAAGAAAACTCCGCAGTACAATAAGATGAAGCAAAACTCGCTTCTGGCAGGACTTGGTGTCGACGAGGTTATTAAGGACCCGTAGGGACTCGGTTATAAACTGGTAATCAGAAAAATCGGGGCTCTGCGAAAACCCTGTTCATTTATTGCCGAGCAGATAGATCATATTGTATGAGCATTATTCCCTGCACATCCGGTAAGGGTTGGTGACAGCAGCGTGGATGGTCGAAAATTGCCTTTTGTTCTCTATTAAAAAGTTGGAAGAGGCAGTCTTTTCTATAAAAAACAGAAGACCCCAGGACCCAATGGTGTCCCGGTAGAGGTATACAAACTGGGACCTGCTGCTCGGCACATTCAACGCTTGGCTGAAAGACGGCATTTTTCCTTACCGGTGGAAGATTGCGAGCAGAATAGATTCGCTGAAACGATACGTGCTGCCGGGGATTTATCTTCAAGACAGTTCAGTTTTAGAACAGGGAGATCCACAGCGGATTCTATCAAGCAAGTCGTGGATGCGATTCTTCAAGGTGAGGCTCAGATCTGCTCCTCGTAACGCTTTATGTTAGAAATGCCATAATTTCCGTAAAGTGGAAAGACCATTCATTCCACGGGGTAGAGTATCTCTTATAAATATTGAGGGCTTATCTGAGAAACCGCTTCCTACTCTATGAGATGTTAAAGGGAATGAAAAGGTTGGAGATCACAAGGATCCGTTCTTGTGCCGGACCTTTGAAACGGTTATGAGGATGATGTTGCGGCACTTATTCCCGCACGCACTTTTGAATAGGTACAAAGCAAACTTGGCATATTGATGCGACGAACAAGCAGATAGTTGGCTGTTCATGGTTTCAGTCTTGTGCTGGAAATAAATCGACGTAGACATCCAGTCTAAAAAGAGAATCCTGACCCTGCGTCCCATATCGTTCGGCAAGTTGATAATCAAGTCAAAAACTAACAGTTAAGTTTTTTGGATTGGCGCTCCACTCAAAGATGAGGTTTTCGAGCAAATCAGAGCAGCAACGAGCAAGACTGCTGCTGGAGTTTCTGCCTTAAGTGGTATAACTGTAAAAATTTAGGGTTCCTCATCTAGCAGGTGATATTTTCTAATGAGTGCAACACAGTCTGCTCTACTTTACGGCGCGGATGTATCAGCTGATCCTCTGGTAGGAGGTGTATCGTAAGCGCTTTGCACAAGTACAAGGGGAACTCTGCATGTGGCGTCTACCTATAGCACTCTCTCTGAACCCGCCGTGATGGTGATTACGAGAGTGGTTTCCGTTTCCCTTTTTTGCTAAGGAGCATGAAGCCATGTACACTTGCAACGAAGAAAAAGAGGCAGCACACACTAAATGAACGGCAACTATCCTTGAAAAACAAATCAGGAAGCATATAGACTGCACGACTAATTGGCAATGAATGCTACCCAGCTTCTAAGCGAGAACGGAGATTTTCAGTCTTACCTGCACAAGATTGAGAAGGTACGATCGCCTGACTGTGTGTTTTGCAATGGGGTTGTAGACGATGCCTTTTTTTCTTGTGAAAAGTAAGATTGCATTTGTCAACAACTTTATTCAGACACAACAGAACTCTCCCCAGACAACATTGTCAGGGAGATGCTGAGGAGGGCTGACAAATGGTAATGGTTGGTGAAAAGAATTTTCTGACTTGAAAGCCTCTAAGGTAGGAGAGCGGGAGGGTTTGTACGAAGTAATGTGGCGAATGATTCCAGGCTAGTTCTCTCTCGACGGGGAGGTATTTAGCGGGTTGTCCGACGGCTTAGCGTTCCGGGAGCCCAACACTCTGTCCACAAATGCATCTACCTTACCCAAAAAAGAAAGATTCGTATCAACATCATTCCTGCGATAACGAATGTTGCATCAGCTGAGCTGATCATGAAGAGAGCCCTACGTTGGGTATCATCCTTGCCAGAGCCATACTCGCTGTGAATACTTTGTCACCAGCATACTACAACTCTTGTTCATAGTTGAGCTTCGCGTCGACTTTCAGTCCCAACTACTTGATAGAAGTGATAATATAATTTCTAGTTCTGAGGTGAGCATCATTTCTCTTAGGGAGCGTTTATTCAGAGTCAATTCCGAAGGAACCTAATCTGAACTGAAACCAGGGCAGTGTCTTGAGCCCAACACTGTTTCTCCTGTTTTTCCTTACTGTGAAGAAGCCAAAATAGCGACATTTGCTGTAAGCAGATCCTAAGGCCCATATGGACCTACAGCATCCAGCTCTAGGGCTGTGCCAGAGAATGAAGCCTGAAGGCCAAACAAACGTTGACGCTCCCTGGTTCATTCATGATACGGATCTGCATAGGGATCTAAAAGTGCAGCTGGTTAGTGAAGTCATTTAAGACCAAGCAATTAAACATAGCCACCGACTACGGGTACATGAAAATAACAAAGTCCGAAAATTGACGACTGAAAAGACTAACACCAAACGACTTGCTTGCCTAACGGATGCCTAAAGATGTAAGCTACTGAGAAACAACCTCCTCAGCGAAGCCAACCAAAGTGCTGAAGTGGACCGCTGGGTCGCTGGGCGAGAGGTGGTTTTAGTAAGTACTCTTGAGGATCTTAAACCCTGACGTTAGTCTGAAGTAATAAATATAGTAATAGAGGTTAGTCCTGAAGTAATATTTCATTCTGTCGCCCAATTTTCGCCGCAATAACTGGAACTTGGTTCTCAAAAAAAATATCAGGAGCGCGGGCCACGGGTGTTCCGCTTCATAATTTTTTGTCAGAAAGTCAAAACAGTAAAGAAGAAGAAGGAGTATTTCTTGGACGTTATGAGATGTTTGCTTGACGCAATTCATCAAAAACAAAAGGATTTGTAGGCAAACAACTCGCAGCTTTTACACAACCACAACAAGAAATGCCATTAGACAACCGCCGGATTTAACTGATTTGACTCCCTACGATTTCTTTCTGTTCAATCAAATCAAATAATTGCTAGGGAAACCTGCATCACCAGGAGGAGGTAATGGAAAAATCAAAGACGGCTTTGATGGACATATGTTCCGCATCCGAATAGGACAAAGACTAAAATAGAATTTTCTACTATTTATCGTGGGAGTTTTCCTTTAATAAAGAAAATGAAAAATGCAAGAGACCAAATAAAAAAAGTTGACCGCCCCCGGGTGGGCTCGAACCACCAACCTTTCGGTTAACAGCCGAACGCGCTAGCCGATTGCGCCACGGAGGCTGCGAGTACAGTGTTGCCAGAAGACATATTTCTAGCCAGTCGGCTGTTTTATATTTATAAATTTTATGAGCAAAAAAATGTAATTACACAGCAACTATCAAGCATTATCAGTTATACTGAACTTCAAGTAATCTAAGATAACATTTTCAACAATCAGAAATGTTCGTATTGCAATAAAACACAAAATTAACTACGAGAACTTCACCTAGTCATACTTACTTTGATAGTATCAGTTGATTAAAAAAGCTATTAAAATCTGATAAATTAAATCTTCTAATCACTTCACGGATAGTTTTGTTAGAACTCAATGAATGAAGTTGTCTTATCAACGTTTACAAGAGGACTGACTTTATTGAGAAGCTTTCCTCACATTTCATTCAGTTCATTCATTTAAAGTAAACTGTATTTCAATGCAGTGAATCTAATTACATAAACATAAGTCGGACAGATAGATAGATGACTTATTAAACGGCAATTTTTATGAAATCTTGAACGTGCGAGGAATACTCGAAAAATGTAGGGAGATAAGTTCTGAACGTTTGCGGATCGTTATTTTTTTTTTTCTATAAACTCAGTTCTGTTTCCGGATTAGGGTTCGCTCTGGAATAACCATTTGAAATAGTCCCTATCGTTCCAAATTTCTCTGTGAATGCAATAAGGTTAGATGTCCAAGTGCAATGAATAGAAGGTACAGATTGTTCAGAAAAAAACAGATTTATCAGACTTTGCATATCGAACGGTAATCAATTCTTTTAGCCTTCAAATAGCGAGGCTCATCATGGAACATTATTGAACCCTGAATTATGAAAACCTCGTTGGTATCGTGGAAACCATCATTCTCGATTGCATTTACATCTTTGAAAAGTCCGCAGATTATTAGTGGATATCCATCTATTAATTGTTAATTCGAATTTTCATGGATAAATTTATACTTGGTCTTAGAGTTTGCTCACACAGAGAGCGGTCAGGTGTTCCGAGTTCCGCGTTCCTAATTTGGAGTTCCGAATGCACACATGCCGCAGTCAATTATCGGCAGTCCAGTTTCACCTCAGACATTGTGTCTTGCAGTCAAAAGATTGTTAGACGAGATGGTAATATCTAGGTGGCAGCTTATATGGAACGAATGTGGAAAAGGTTGGGTCACATATGAGTATGTTGAAGCTGTGTCTGCCAGAGAAAGTTTTGTCGTGGACTTTGGGCTTGAGATGGGCGTTCTTCTGACAGGGCATGGTAGTTTGAATGAATTTCTCTTCTTACCGAACCTTGTTTTCAGTCAGAGTTGTGTTCTATGTGGGACAGACTCAGAGGGCTGGTTTCATGTTCAATGCGTCTGTTCAGCGTACTGTGACAATCGCAATCTTGAAAACAAGACACTGTATCTTCAACTTGAGCCAGTGCCTTGCTAGCAGTGATGCACTAATGCATATGCTCGTGCTGCTTTTCGGCCAAGGAGAGAGTTCATCGTTGTTGTCTCATTTGCAGTATGTTGGACGATTAGCCATATTAGCCGTGGTGGACAGCCACCAGTTCCTTGTCTTTTATGCTAGTTACATTGTAGGCAGAACGGTAGTTAACTGGTGGAAAATATTCTCACGGTTCTTCGTACTGAGCTTATTCCAGTTAACCCCGTGCCGTCTCCACGTACTGGAGGAGAGCGATCAGACTTATTTGCTCGTGTCTGCAAGGAATTCATCTGAAGTGGCTCTTGCCACGAAGCCTCACTGGTGGTTTCCAGGTTACATGGGAACCTGATTGCCCTTTCGAGAGTATACTTCCCAAGAGAATATCTGGGGTGTATGTTCTCGGCCCGTTTATTTACGGTTGGTCTCCTTGTAGGAGTTTCATGGTGGTTTCAGTTATGCCCATATTAGGAACCAAGCATTCTCTGCGTTTCTATAAAGAGAACGCCAAAACGCAAAAGTTTTCATTAGCCGCCGCTGTCTAACCGTCGTCAGTGTGCGTTGTTACGTCTTTACTTCTTTTTCTTTAGCTTTTGTCCCGTCCACAAGCGGAGTCGGCTCGTTGTGATTGGTTTAGCCAATCACTATTCTATCAAAAGCCTGATCTGGATGCAATCAGAAAGCTTTCAAATTCCCATCCAGCGCATCAAGCCACCGGTGTTTTGGTTGTTTACCATCGACTTCGATGTTGGATGTGGATGTTCTCATTTTGAATGATGAGATCACGACGTGTTATGCCACTGGTCTATCGCTGTCATCTCCATTACCGCAAGGTGCCGTTCGTTGCCTCTCATAATCAGCCAGCATTCAGAACCACTGAAGGCGACAGAGCGGATGATATTATGATAAATTTTGAATTTGAAACCTTCGTTGATGTGTCGCTCAAAAAGGATAGCGCCAATACTGGTCTGGCGATAGTTGTGCAAGTAGAGCGCTTCAAGAATGTGCGACTACACGAAATTGAAACCATTCATGCTATCAAATCATGGTCACAAATAGTCTACCTGGAGGATCCTTTTTGTCTGCTTTCAGAATGAAGACCATTTTTGCCCGCCTCCATGCTCTTGTTATATATCCCAAAGCTATAATGCCCTTTACCACTCTTAAAAAGGACTCTAAGATGATTTCTAGGCTTCTCTGGAGTAGTGCTGAGAAAATGCCATCTAATCTGGGTGATGTCAGTGGTCCAAAGCTACCACTGCCCACCTTACTCTAGCTTCTGAGCGTATCTCTTTTGTTAGTTTCTAGTTCTCTTTCCTCCCCTTCTGTTTATTTTTGGAGTGTCAGGCAGAATACTGTCGCCTTCCGTCATAGGATTTTGTTCTGAGAAGCAGATGTTCTCTGTCTTCCTCATCTCCTGGCAGAAAGAGAAAACTTACGGAGCAGGAACTTCAGGACCGGCGGCTCTTGGGGAGTGAGCAAGCGGACTCCCAGTCGTCGATATCCCTCGACCGCAACAATGGTGGTGAACAACTTGGCAAACACATCATCACTTCCAAGCCGACTATCAAATATTCGGGAGTGATGATAGATATAAAGTTAAGTGTTGAACAACACGTGCAATATGCTTGTGACGAGGGATCCGCGACGAGGATGGCCCTGGCAAGGATAATGCCGAACATGGGAGGCCCACGGTATATTTGTAGGCTACTTATTGCCAGGGTGGTGAGCTCGATCTTGCTTTATGCCACTCCTAATTAGGGAAAGGCATTTCGCATGTCATCTAATGCTTATAAATTGAGTGCGGTCTGTAAGAGGACAGCCCTAAGGGTACGTTCTACCTTCAAAATTGTCTCAGATGAGGCTGCATTCGTCATGTCCGGAATGATGCCAATTGACATCTTGGCAGATGAAATGAGTATATACAATCTGAGTCAGTCTCTCCTTTGTCGCAGACGAAGAACACCGAAAGGCAAAGATCTATAAATAGATGGCAGGAACGTTGGTACCACTCGGAAAAGGGTCGGTGGACACAGAGACTGATCCCTACCATCAAGGAGTGGTTGGAGAAGCAATATGGGGAGATTAATTATAATCTTTTAACTAAAATAGTCCATTTCTTTGCAAACCACAATTTTTAGGTACACCGGAACATAGACTAGGTTTTTACAATCAATACTCGATAGATGAAATTATTATAATTTATTAATTTTAATGAATGTAAGAGCGAACGACTATTTACACGTTAGAGGCAGAAGAGAATCCTCTCGCTTCATGTGTTTCTTTCTGCCCCTAACTCATGGCACACTTTCCTCGCTAGTCTCCCAGTCCCTTGGCGAACTCTACAAAGTGGATAGTTCCGCGCCATCTATTTGTTCGCATTCGCAACATTCGAAATAAATTTCGAATGCTGCGAATCCTGCCGCGCCACAATCTCACCCAATTTCTGACGGGGCATGGGAAGTATCGCCATTACCTCTACAGATTCAAATTGAAGTTCCCGAGGACCCAGAGCTCATATTCTTCCACTATCCTAGATTCAGGAACGAGAGAAGAAACCTAGAGGAAACTTTAGGTGTAGCACTGATACTGGAAAATGCGATGAATAAAATGCTAATATCGCAGGAGGATTGGAATGTGGTAAACTCAATGATCACATCAATCCAGGGCAAACTGCGAAACGCAGAAGAGATGAGAAAGATCCAGTTACGAACATCGCGCATTGAAGATAGGAGAAATAGCTAAAGTGAGCTGGCTCCGCCCCGTGATGTAATACCTTATGATGGTTCCACGGCGCAGGGGGAGTCGGGGTGGTTTCAGTGGGTAAAAATCCCGCACTCTGGCGTGAAGATTTTCACCTCCTTACAAAAAAATGTCCCATCTTCTGTCTTGAGACAGACAGAGGGTATTGCCCTATCTTTGACTATAGCATTGTATAGACTGGATGCTTCTTCACCCCTCCCCCCCTTTGGTTTTATTTGCCTTATCACGTTGCTATACTTCTTTAGTGTATTTTTGTACCTCTGCCAGTTTTTTGAAGAATTTTCGCACCTGAGACTGGGAAAGGGTCTGGCTACTTCCTGCTCCACCAGGATACGTTCTTTGATGACTTGACTCATACGCGCCAACGATGACTATGTTGAGATCTTCAACCACTGTGTCCAGCGCTATTTCGCTTTTGATGTCTCCGCCATATTGTCGTTCAGGTGCCTTGTGGAGGAGTCTCAGTCGGTTCTTCTGGGATTCCTTGTTATTCTGTCTACATCCAAGTTGCCTCAATGTTGAATTTGATTATTCTCTCCGACATGGAGTGCTCCCCCCCCCCTCCAATTCTTGACCAAGCCGTTCATCAAAACATTCCTTAAAGTTATGTCATCGCAAATGTTGGCGTATTGTCTACATTATTCCTCTCGAAGAACTTCGCCAGTATAACGAGTTTGATGCCATGACTGACTCTCGTGTTCTCTCCCCGGCTTGCAATGAAGCTTGGACAGTCACAAGGTCTCCAGTCAGAAACTATGTAAGACATATCCATTTTAAGTCTTGTATGAGAATGCTGTAAGCTCTTGGTTTGTCACAAAAGGAATCCCAAATATCCTGCATGCTTTGGCCGTATAGATCGCAAATCTACCTCGGTAAACTCAGGGTTCTTAAGCAACCACTACTCCAATGTTATTTTTGGAACTTGCTTTTGTAATTACTGGAGATGGAGGTTTCGCGTGGTGAAAGTTCACCTGGGCTATGAACTATCTTAGTGCTGGCCATTGGCCCCATTAGTGCTTAGAACTCTTCTCCCACGTCAGAGGATGATCCTTCTCCTCCGACATGCCATTTTCTTGCGTTTCGCTGTCCGACTTAAGCCCTAGAAAGTCTAGATCAAGGTTATTCAGCTACTTCTCTCCTGTAGGCAGTAGGTCCACTTCCCTGTTTGGTGCTCCCCTTTGAGTCTCTATGGCATTCGTGATTCCTTTGGGGACCTCAGTAGTTTTCCACCCGATATGCCCTCCGAAGTATCTTTCCTTGGTTTCTTCCTGTACATGTGCACATGTGCGTTGCCAAATCTGTAATTAATGAGGCAGTTGCAGCGTTTAATTGGCTTCAGGGATCGCTCACCTACCCCAATCGGGATGAGTTTGTCTTCCTCCACTTCTAATAATTCTCCATAACCGCGTGTAAAGATCTCTTTTGAGTCATGAGAAGGCGCAGAAGCTTTCCGGTCTCAAATGCTGCGGGTATCATTTCCAGCACATGTCGACAATTCTGTTTCCTTTCGGTCTGGTAAGTTAAGGACTATGGTCCTAAGTCAGTCCACCGTGTCCTTCGTTGCGCAGTTTACCCGTATGAGACCTGATCGAAAACCTATGCCGGTAAGCAGGAGCTCTTTACTCCATGCCTCGCACATCTCTATGACGGTCAGGGTCAAATTAACGACGGGTTTCCTGGTTCTTGCCTTCACTCCTGGCCACTCCGAGATTTCCCCTCTCTTTGACTCAGGTTTAGATTTCTTGGGAGCATTTCGCTGAGGGTGGGCTGATTGATTTCGGTTGGTTCTCGCTTTGCTAGCTCTGGTTCCGGGAGCTTAGATCTATCCTGAGCCCTCTTAAATGCATCCTCTGGTTTCAGGCCTTCATTCAGATACCATTTAGCAACTGCGCCACTAAGACCTTTTTTCTTCCTGACATCTGATATGGCAACCTCAGATGTATCCTTGCTCGTCAATGGTTTTTGAGTGGAGTGCTTGATCTCCCAACATCTCCGTTTTCGGGTGCACCTGTCTTTTAGTATTTCGGAGATGTACCTCCGCCTGATGGGGCAATTTGTGTGTGATACGCGGTCCAGCTTGTTTGTTATTCCCACGAATATGGGCGTTAGGAGGTCCACCGTGCTCCCTTCGTAAGGTATACTTACTCACTGAGCCGACTGTGTACCAGTAAGGCTCTTTTAGAATACAGCCAGTTACCCTCGACTGCAAATTATTCAATGGACACGGTTTACATAACACCTTGGACTGGGGGAGATATTTCTCGACTCCTCAGTCTAGAATCGTAGCGTTAGTAGGTTCACTTCGTACGGAGTGTGGCTGTAACCACCCACCAACGGTCTTGGGAAACGAGAGGCTTGGCTCCTGGAGAGCCACATATCAACCCCAGAGAGAGATATATTGGCTTCCTGGGCATTAGAATATCCTGCAGTCCACACCCTCGACCTCTTCTTGTACCCAACTTTTTCACTAGTTTTCTTTTTCTATGATCGACTCGCCGTTCGTCTCAGTCGTAGTAGGCTTGATCAGGGCAGTGCCAAGAGTTTCTCAAAACTCCATCTTACACATCTAGCCATCGCCGTTTCGGTTGATGTTTGGGTCGTTTTCCATCCAATTGAATGTTTCGGCTAATTTTAGCTAGTGAGCTTTTTTAGGTACTCATTTAATCTTGCGTCTAAGCGTTTATCATTAATTAGTAGATTAAAAAAAAATGTGTAAACGCCTTCCTGCAGGTTGTCCCAGGTACGGTTAATATTCGGGAAAAATAGCAAAAATAAAGCTGTTGCTCGACCGTGACAGGACTCGAACCTGCAATCTTCGGATTCGAAGTCCGACGCCTTGTCCATTAGGCCACACGGTCCTCGAGCTTCATCCTTTTACCGAAAATACTTTACCAGCTTAATTTCAAAGGACTCAACTTCCTTTGCTCCAAATTCTCTTAGCAAAGACCCAAACACATATCCGGACTTGCTTGATTTTATCTGTTATACAAAAGCCGCGACGTGTATAACAGTTTCATTGAGTTGGAGAAGAGCTCCAAGTTACTTTGGGTGCTTCTGTTTAGATAAAATTCAAGAAGAATTAAAACGAAATTATATTTAAGGTGAGTTAAGGAGAAATAAATATTATATCGTTGGAAATTCGTTAATATAACAATGTATCTGAGTCAGTCATACCAACCTTCCCAGAAAATAAATCAAATCTTTCCCAATTGTCACTTGCCCGTCAACTTTTGACGTTAAATTCCAGGGCAGACTTAGCTACAAGTGCTACGGGGTCTCTTGCCTCATTTACGTGTTTCGGGCCGCGCGATCGTGCTGCAGCTCCAACCGGAATTCTCATAAATCCCGCTCGCCAGGAAATGTTAAATCCACCCGGTCCCAACCGAACGGACTAAGACTGCAACGAGGACTTCTCCACATCGAAAAGAACGGCTTCTTACCTGCAAAGATGGCATCTAGAGGCGGACCAATGATCACTGGGACGGATGGCACCGATTTTCAGCACAGACAGCGAGTGGCAGCGCACTACCAAATCAGGTTAAAATGCATTTATTTACCGGCTCTCAGTTAATTGTGTTCTCATGTCGACTAGTGATATTTTAGGATAATTTTCTTTGAGTTCCCGGCAGATGACTTTCTCATACTTGACACGGCCGCCTTCGGATCTTTGGCCAGGGCCTGTCTCGTCTTTTTTCCGTCAAGTTCCACGTAGACTTGCGCAGAGATGAGGTGGTCAGAGACGCGAATGCAATTGAGAATTTCACTTGCACAGAAGCCCACGGCAAAATGCCAAAATCTGTTTACATTGAGTGATTGAAGGCAGAAGTTCTCTTGATGGATCTTTTTGATGTTTCGTGGGAAGATCCACTAAATTATGTTGGAAAAACGCGGGGTAAAATGTAAAAAATTGAGTAAATGTACCACGGTAAACTCAAAACATGTATACTGTGATCAAACTAATAATTCGGTTCAAGATATAAGTACACTTTTACTACGCTTATAACCAGCATTGAAATGCTATCTGAATATTAAGGATCTTCGTTCCGCGCTGTTCAAGAGTTGATCTCAAGAACCATTGCTCACCGAGCTCGAGTTTTCCCCTAGATGACGGCTGATTTATCTTCAAGAAGATTTGCCACTATCGTCCAAGACTTCTCGGCCTTTATAGGCTCGTAGCAATGGCGCAGTTTTGAGGTGTTGGCACCCAACATAATTTAGGATAATGTCGGGTACATCTCACCTGAAGAATCGATAAGCCGCGGATTAAGATAGAGAATTGCTTTTATCACTTTCTGTTGGTCCTTCTGGAATATAGGATCCTATCAAGGTCATCTTTTTTTCATCGTTGTTCGTTGGAAAGTGGAGAGATTCAAAACCTACTGCTGGCTCATGCCATGCAGTTATGTGAAAACTCCTACTCGCTCACGAAAAGCACCTCTTTCTTCCACTCTCCCCACGGGACTGCTATAAGCATTGCATCGCGGGGCTGGAACACTTTTTAACTGCGGCTCATTATTGTTCGCTGCTTTCTTCGCAGTTCTTTATGACTTGGCTGTTGATGAATAATTTTCAGCTCAATTACCATTTGATTCCACGCCTCCGTTGATTTCAACATAAACTCCACTATATTTTCGGGTGTTAAGCGCATGTCTGCGATCGCCTCCAGGCTAGGTCGGTGTGTTGTAAACCTTGGGCACTCAAATACAACATGCTCCGCATTCTCAGCCACGTTACCACATCTTGGGTAGCATGGCGACTCGTCGTGTCCAAATCGATGTAAATAAGCCTGATAAACTCCACGTCCACTTACTAACTGTGTTAGCTTAGTTCCCCGTGGCTTCTTTCAATCCATCTTCGAATGGAATGGAATTATACGGTAGGTCCAACGGCCAGTTTGTGCCTCGTTCCATCTCTTCTGCCATTCTGCGATGGATTCCCACCGTGCTAGTTGCCGTCGAAGTACAACAGACTCCCCAATTGCATACATTTTGTCGTAGAGATGCCAACCTGCAATTACATATGCTGCTTCTCCTGATGTTGTTCGATAAGCACTGCATACCCGGAGTGCACTTAGTCGATACGTTATTCCTAGTTTTCCGCAGTTTGATTTGATTTCCAGAACGGTTGTCCAAACTGGAGCTGCGTAGAGCAGCACGGAACTAACTACCCTTGAAATATGACGACGTCGACTTTGCCTTGGTCCGCCAATGTTCGATAGTATCCTCGAAATCGTTGCAGGGATGGAAGACGCTTTAGTTGCAGCGCACTCAATGTGTTTTTTAAAGTTGAGGCTTTTGTCAATTATTATTCCCAAATATTTAAGCGACTCTTGGGAGTAATCAAGGTCATACCTCGTATGACATTTACAGGTCACACACCAGCTTAGATTACAAGTGGAAAGACAACCAGCTTAGATGAAATGGCAATGAAATATCGTTTCAAACGTCCTCAGCGGAATTACGAACATCAACACGAATGGAAATTAGCCCTCACACCTGTCTCTCTTTTTGTAGTTCTGACACAATAGTTTGCTTTCTGATGAGCGCCTACCGCTTTTAATTTGCTAACTTTATACTCCACTCTTTATTGGCTTTCCAATTGGAGAGGTTACTTTTCTATCATATCCGAGGACTATCTTTGGTAAATATACTGGCTCCGGTGGAAGTTCGCGGATGTGATCGATTTGCCGGAATATGGACGTTGCAAGGTCTGCGTACGAATACATGAGTATAAGTTAACAGGTCTTTGTACACAAACGAGACGTCGGTGCAATGGTGATTGTCTGGTGGGGGTCGAATTTTCTGCATTCTCTCTCTAAGTTGTTCGAGGACTATGTGAAAGTCGGCTGTGATGTCATCGCTGACGAAGAATTCCCCTTGTATGCGAAGGGAGTTGATGAACAATTAAGGTCCTTCTTGACTGTCATGCAAAGGTCAGGGAGCGCTTCCGTCCAATACTTCCCTAATGTGTGGCACATTAGGGGCGCTTTGAGCATTCGGTAAGTCGTTATCCTCGTGTACAACGGATGTAATGCAGTAAAGATTTTAGTAGTCCCGATTGTAGCTGTGAACCACGATCCGTAGTGATGGTGACCGGAGCTCCGAAACGGCTAACCCAGCGTATATAAAACTCTGCGGCCATCGTTTCGGCGGTTTCTTATTGAAGGATTTGTTGTATTCCGGGTCAGTGTGTTGATGTTTCGTATGCCATCGACATGGACGATGTTTGTGGAAAATCACGCAATATATTCCAGGTGCCGCACTTACCTGGGGGCTGCTTTATCTAGACTCTGATTGAAGGCGAAAGTAAGCGGTTTATGATCCGTTTGAAGCGCAAAAGTCCTGTTCTCCAGCATGTAGCAAGATGTCTAATTCCTTCGTAGATTGCAAGGAGTTTTCTATCATAAGTTCTGTATTTTTATTGTGTTTCGCTTAGTTTAGGAGAAAAAATCTAGTGGCTTCCAATTTCCCTCTTAGAATTGCTCCAGCACTGCGCCTATGGCTGTGTTCGATGCGCCCAGGCTTTGGATGCGCTAAAAGGGTCGCATTCGCAATTAAATTTTCGCTCACTTCGAAAACAGCTTAAGCTTCTCTTGTCCGTTCAACGGACCTTTTATCGTTTTTTCGGTAGCCTTTTGTGAGTTTAAAGGCGCTAATATCGCAGCGGCTTTCGGCAGAAATTTGCGATCTTAGCGACTCAGCTAAATTTTTTTTCGGGCGTTTAAAACTTTTGATTGCTACCACTCGCGTAGAGATTGGCTTGGTTCCAAAAATTAAAAAAGGGACGAAGGCGGCTACAGTTGCTTACCAGGGATGCGAACTTAGGAATCCCCAATTCCTAAACGGATTTACGTTGAATATAATTCTCACCATAGGGTCAAAGCTCTTACTGTACAAGACAATGATCTTGCAATGGTGAATTGCTCCATGCTTCTTCACTTAGGTATGAGCACAACTTGGATGAATTGTTATTCCACCACCGTCGCCCTTCGGATCGGCACATCAACCAACGTCTCAAATATGAAGTCTCACACATTGTCGTTCGCTCTGTCGTCTTCTGTGGACCACTGTGGAGCCTAACGACAGAGCAACACACGAGCAAAATCTGGAAAGTAAACAATACAATAAAATAATGGCTCGACCGTGCACATGAACCAGTTCAATTTTTTGGAGCGGTTGCTGAAGCCTCGACACAAGACGTCTAATGTCCTGGTAAAAAGAATTCCTGCTCATTCTGCGTCCGGATTCGGATCCGCACCCAGAGACCAATATCTGGCAGCAAGTCCCGGAATTTATCTGGGAGAGCCTCCCTTCGATTCGACCATGGAGCTCCCCGTTTTGTTTACCAGAACTCCCAGTACCAGTCCGTGGCTTTCCCTGCGGAAAGAGCATATATACGTGCTCAAGCAACGGAGAGAAGTTCTCTTGTAGAGTCGAATGAGTCAGAGATTCTACTCTAAAAAGGAACTCATCAATAGGCAATGAACCCTCCAACAATTATACTTCAAATCCCAGGAGTTCAAAATATGTGAAACGTAGACCAACTGGCAAACTAGTCATTCTATCATCGACGAGTTCGTTAGAATAAATGATCGCTACTTCTCAGCAAGACCTACAAATACGACATTAGCTTGGCTTCCAGGATTAACACCGACAGCAATCCCGTTGAACCATTATACAGTCTTCTACAATGAGATAATGCTTTAGAAGGCCTCTGTCATCTGTCGGAGAATAGGTCGAACAATCGATGGTGCCTGTGGTTCTGATGGTGATTCGACTCCCAGCCTACTGCTTCGATCCGGATCACCATCGCGTTCACTGTCAGACAGCCCAGCTCCGCTATAGATTCCGAGAGAGAGAGGAAGAAGATGTTACTTCCTCAATCCCAAAAGGCAAAAGACAATCCAGGAAATGAATGAATCCTGATGATATAATCGCAACGAAAGAATTATATATATCTTCTTCCTTTATTTTTCTTCAACCTTTGCCCCATTCACAAGCGTTTGTCAAAGGGCTGATCTGGTTGTCGTCGCGAGGCTCTCAAATTCCCAATCTAGCGTATCAAGCCACCGTTGTTTCGACGGGCTTTCTGGTCGCTTACCATCGACTTCTATGTTCAGACTAATCTTATGAATTCTCCATATCTCGTTAGCGTGGTTTACGCGACCATATTATCGAAGACGCCTCTCTCATAATTTCTTCACAGTCAGTGCAACCCCACCCATATCGATCGCAGATGTCCTCATTCCGGATGTGATCAAGGCGTATTACGCCACTAGTCCAAGACAACGTCTTTGTCTCCATTATTGCGAGACGCTGTTTATTGTCTTTTATAGTCGTCCAGGACTTATAAATTTTAAATTTGAGACGTTCCTTAATACGTCGATCAGAAAGAATAGCAGTTGGTTGCGCTAATGCGTGAAGCAATTTTATAACGCAGTTCTCCATTGGCTGACAGCATTGACCCGAGATATTTAAATCGCTCAGTTCTGGACAGGTCACTGCCATTAACAGTGATTGTGCCTGTTTCATGGGGATCGGTCAATGAAAATTCAGTTTTATTGGATGAAGTGGCACTACTTAACTGGTATTCTTCGTAGTCGATGTTTTAATGTACATCTCAGTAGCCCTTCATTGTGCTAAACAGTCACCAAAAAAAAACAATGAATTAATGCGTTTTTATTGAAAGAAGGAGTTTGCGTTCGATCAGTGACATAGTTTGCTATATACATTTCCGAAATGGAAATTTTCGGAATCGATATGGAGTGGGATCCATCGTCGAGAAATTTCCACAGTACTATCATATCATCTATGCTAATGATGAATCGCTAACTGAGGTTCAAGGTTAAAGATTGGAAAATGATCCAAAAGTCCATTGAAGTAAGCATGGATAAGCTAGACTGTGATTTGAGAACTGGTCGGCTCTATTCGGGTCAAAGTTACAAATTAACTCCACAACCCGATGAAAGAAAGAAGTTTATTTAAGTATTATATTCTCTCGCATAGTTAGGTGTTCCGATTTGTCAAAAACATAAAGGACGGAATAGACGAATTGAAATTGGACTGAAAATCAAATAAAGTAATTGCAACAATGTTTAACCGCTTCCCTAGCGTTATCAATAAGTATTTGCATCGACGACAGGGCATTCAGATTAACGCTAGATATCCTTGATTCTTTCACAACCAGACTTGGAACCGATTATAACGCAGTTATTACCTTAGTTAGTCATTTATTTGTCCTATATTATCTCTGGACGTGATTACTAGAATGAGCGCTCCCTGTGTAGTTCTAAAATCCTTTGCCCTATAGGGTCATGCATCTGTTGCTATTGATATCGATCCAGAAATAAATATCGATTATGAGGTTTTCTTAGGCAGACGGTTTTCAATTATTTTGTAGTTTGACAAGACTTATGGCAAACTTATGACGTTTTTAGTGTGAATGGGGGCATTGGGACTATGCAGGTCACTCAAATATAAACAGACCTTTAGCTAGGCATTATCTATTTTATATTACTTTGGCAGCGATCAAATTACGCCCGATTGTTGGCAGCCAACAAAGACTATTTCAGCTTACAAAACCTCTTTCGCTCGAAACGTTTCACCGTAGGGTCAAAGCTCTTAGTGTTCAAGGCCTTGCCAACCTCATCTCTTTCTCGGACACTTAGTTTCTTGGCAAAAAAAATTGAAAGAAAAGAATTTTTGGCCTACTACAAGAGGATGAGGTGGGCGGGTTACTTAATCCGTATGGATGAGGATAATCCAGCCCGGAATATCTATAAGGGCAATAGCTATGGTAGAAAAAGGAGACCGAGCGTATGGCGATGGCGTACGCCAGGACGCCAGACAGCTTTTAGGGATATCGAATTGAGGGACCTTGGCGCAAAACCGAAATGTATGGAATCTATAAGGGCAATAGCTATGGTAGAAAAAGGAGACCGAGCGTATGGCGATGGCGTACGCCAGGACGCCAGACAGCTTTTAGGGATATCGAATTGAGGGACCTTGGCGCAAAACCGAAATGTATGGACAGGCCTAAAGTAAATGCTGTTTATTGCGCCGTTGATGATTATATAACTATGGAGGACAGTCTTTAGCATCACTTTTCTACATCCGGCTCCTCCACCGGTCAAGTTCTATCTTCTTAGCAACGAGAAGGGCCCGAACGTAATGGGCAACACGGTTCCACCTGTCAGCAGTCCTCAGCATCTCTTCGACAATGTTGTCTGGAGAGAGATCCCCTGTGTTTAAATAGAGCTGCTGACGAACCCCATCCCACCTTCCACAAGAAAAAAAAGTGTGGTGGGCGTAGTCCACAACTCCATTGCAAAACACACAATCCGGAGAACGCGCCTTTCCAATCTTGTGCAGGTAAGACTGAAAACCTCCATGCCCACTTAAAAATTGGGTAAGGAAATAGTTAGTCTCACCATGCTTCCGATTCAGCCACGCACCTAAGTTGCCGATGAACCGCGCAGTCCATCTGCCTCTAGTTTCGTTTTGCCAAGAGAACTGCCACTCCTCTAGAGTGTGTTGCCGTTCTTCGCGAGCAACCACCTCCCTTGGCTCATCTCCTTTGCGCTTGTATATGGCCTGATGCTCCCTAGCAAGAAGGGCAACGGGGATAACTCCCGCGATCACCATCACGGCCGGTTCAGAGGCAGTGCGGTACGCAGACGCCACCCGCAAAGCTCCCCGTCTCTGTACTTGCGCGAGGCGTTTACGACATACCTCCTTTTTAAGAGCGCCAGCCCATACCTCTGCGCCATAGAGCAGGACAGACTGCGTTGAGTTCATCAGGAGACGTCGCCTACTAGACGTAGGACCCCCAATGTTTGCCATTAGCCTACTTAACGACGAAACTCCAGCCGCAGCCTTGTTCGCTGCTGCTTGGATTTGCTCAGAAAAGCTCATCTTTGAGTCAAGAGTCAACCCGAGGTACTTTACCACTGATTTTGACTCGATGATCGACTCGCCGAACTATATGGGACGCAGGGTCGGAATTCTCTTTTTAGTCAGGATGACTACTTCGGTTTTTTCCAGTGCAAGGTTGAAACCATGAGTAGTCATCCATCCGCTTACCCGTCAAAATCAATATGCCGAGTCTGCTTTGCGCCTGTTCGACAGTGCGTCCAGCAACAAGCGCTGCGACATCATCTGCGTAGCCGACCAGGCGCGACTCCTCTGGCATGTCGAGTTTAAGCAGACTGTCATAGGTAGCGTTCCAGAGGTCCGGCCCTAGGATGGATCCCTGTGCTACCCCCGACGTGACCTCCATCCACCTTTGTCCCTCTAGTGTTTCATAGAGCAGGGAGCGGTTCCTCAGATAGTCCCTCAAAATCCGTAAGAGATAGTTCGGCACGTTGAAGGTATTGTGCATCGGCTCTGCATCATATTTGTAAGACGCTGCTCTTAAATGACTGAATCCAACTCCACAGCTTTTGGGATCAATAGTTAATATTTCTTTTTCCTTTTTCTTCTCGAAATCTAGAAACTAATAAATTACTAACAATAATTTAGGTAGAGCCGATATGGGAACAATTTTTAACTGAATATGTTTTCCCAATTTGATCATGATCAAGTAAATTAATGACGATTTTTTCGTTTATTCTCATTCATAGTGTCCTCAACAAATCCCGACTGAAATATTGTATATTTTTCCATTCACTACTATTTCTTGCAATGTTAGCCAAACTCTCAGCTGACATACTGGATCGGTTAGATATTTTCATTTTAGAAATTGAAGAGTTGGAGATCCCTACACCACTTTTCTGGGAATATGCTTGGTGCTTATCAATACTATGGTCTCTTGTCGCTTTATCAGCCATTCGTCATAACCGAATACGCGACATGCAAAAGTACATTATTGGACTTTGTGTGTTTGGATTTCTGCCATTGATTTATTGTTTCCTGTATTATTTCGGCGACGTTTGGGAATACTTTACACTAGATAGTGGCGTCGATATCGAGGATACGGACGTATTGATGTGGCGGGTAAGTGTTGGGTAGTAGAAATATTATTTAGAGGTTTACGAATAAGGAAATGGTAGTGTAGATCACACGGTTCTGTGAGGAAAAACGAAACTGGTGATGATCAAAGCTCTATTTGTGTCTAGAAGGGTTGAGATTGATTTCTCCTAATATTCGTTCAACAAGCTTAACCAATCCATTTGATTGAATATTTGCTTTCTTCCCCTCCAGGGCATGCCCTACGGGTTACTATGGTATGCATTTGTTCTAGTCGGTTTACAGGTTCATGGATTTTCTGCACATTTCGCCTGGAATCTTGTACAAGTATGGAGACAACGGAGTGCAGCACGAAAAATGCAATAAATTTAGATTTTAAGCTAAACGAGACTTGAAGACACAAACACATCCATACACACCGAATTAAACACAATAAATTATATTCAACCAAACAAACGGAACAATCTCTCTATTTTTGTCAATCATTTCGACAGCTAGAAAAGGAAAAGGCCAAACCAGAATACAATAAAACCAAATTGTTATTTTCAAAGTAGAGAATTGTTGTTTCTTTGGAACATGGTGCACAAGAGAACTGAAACTAGTGAGATTTTAGATGAAACGATTGCAAATTAAAGACGAAAGATGAAAAACTGAACACTATTTTTGGAAAAGTCTATTTTATAGGTGAGAACAATCTGTTGATGAGATTTTCTGTTTTCTATTCTCATTACTACGACAACAAGTATGTAAACACACTGCCTCAATTCAAAAACATTCACTTCAACACAAAAGATAAATTTCAACTAAACCGTTCCAATTTGTTTATTGTATTCAACATTCTCATACACAAACGATGTTTATCATGCCACCGCCGCTAAGCTTGCATTGAGTTGTGAACTTTCAAAACTACGAAAACGAAATACTCGCACTACTTTAAAACGAGACCTATACCGAACATATTTCCTTTTAGTTTGTCGTCACATAATTTTAAACCACCTCATTTGAACAATTCGTCCTTAAACTCGTTCCTGAAATTCCAACTCCTTGAGTTGCAGCTTGAAAGAAAATAATTAGGACGCACATATGCGCACATGATTGTTCCAATCATTTGATTTAGTCATTAGAGAATTTGCCTAGTTGTTGTTTTCTGTTCTTAAATGTGAAAATGTTACATGTACAAAACTATAAAACAAAAAAGATACTTAAAAATTGACTTATTGATAGTAGACGTGACACTAAAATAGATATTAGTCCGAGGCGGATTGTTTTTAATTGGAAAGAGGATGGAGGAAGAAGTAGAAATGATAAATTGAAGCAATACTTTATAGAATAGAATTGTGAAAATAAAATCCATGTGCCTAATGTTAGTAATTCTCAATGGAAATTGTTGAACTGAATTGATTTATTGTTGTAAAGAATGTTTGTTAAAAACTCCGCCCCAAATGATATGATTTCATTTATTAAAGTAATAAATGTACTGTAATTTTATTGTGGAATTTACAAGAGTATTTATTCTGTTGTAATAACAACATTCCTGCCCCGAATAGATTCCATTTGTTTATAAAAATAACTCGGATCATCGCCAAGGTTAAAGAATGACCTTTTTTAATGACCAATTTGATAATATTCAGGAGCTCCTTTCTCGTGTTGTAAATTGATGTGTCCCTTTTTGAAATTACCTTCTGAAAGGATTTTTTCCTATCTATATTTCCTATCAAATATTAAGGTTGAACTAGATTTAATTTCAATATTTCAGAGGGCAATTATCACATACTTCATTTAAGTTCCCCTTACTTTTTAGTGATAATATATTCAGGGCCATGAATCAACTTCAAAATATTTAATTATTCGGTCCTGATACAGTTGTCGAAAAAGTAAAAAGTGCATGTGTTAGGTTGGTTAAAAAAAGTGGCTGTTTTCGAATAATTATATTCCACCGAGCCTCCGATCCTATCTTGCTCCATTGTGCCTTCAACGGGACAATATCCGCAGCCTCCGATCCTATCTTGCTCCATCGTGCCTTCAATGGGACAATATCTGCAGCTAAAATTGATAGACCAGTAGCTTACTCCAAACTACAATTTTATTTTATAGTGTAGTGCAACTTACTCCCTTCATCAGTCTGCAGCCTCCTCAGCAAGTCCCGAATCGGAATACAGCCGCTCCACTTTTTGATATCGTTCCTGTCGCCAACGAAGCTCCACTTCCCGGCGCTGCTAAATACCCTGGCACTTTATCCATCAACCCCCGACTAATGTGCCGTCCACACCTAAACAGCTCTTTATCTCCAGGCTAGTGTCCGCAATTTCTACGGGCGATATACTGGAGTACATAAAGAGCAAAGTTGGCTTACTTTCTTCTCTGTCCTACGTAAAACTGACAAAAGACAACAACACTGACCGGATGATTGCGTCACTTATCCTTATGAATTTGACGTCCTTGGCAACCCTTCCTTCTGGCTTGAATGTGTATTCCTCAAGCCATACAAGCGCCCCCATTTGTGGGTAAATTTCAGGACAACCCGCCTGCCTTGCCGAGCAATGTAACTGAATCCATGTTTACTGTCTGCCTGTTTTATCAGAATGTTGGGGGTTTAAGAACCAAGCTAGCGGTCTTCAATCTATCCGCGCTAGTTCAGCAACACCAACCCATCTGTATCTTCGAAAGCTGGGTGGACGAAGCCATATTAAACTCCGAGCTATGCATTCCATTGTGAAGTCAATGGTTAAAAAGGCGCATAAAAGGTACTTATTGAGTGTCGAAGCCGTCCTTGCCCACGGTAACTTGAAACCCTTTTGGTCACACACTCGCAATTCTCGTAGTCCCATTTAATCTCCCCCTTCTTCTATCCCACACAATCCCCATAACAATCCTGCGACCTCCTCTGCACCTACTTCTCTTCCGTGTTTTCTACCTCGACCCCGCCACCCTCTACGCCTCTTCTAACTGTAGACGGCCCATTTTACGTAATTGAAGGAATTTCTGACATCAAGCGTTATGAGGAGCACTATCCGTCGAGATTCGCGGCTGTGTGCCTTTGCTCGATGAACCGCATCCACGAACTCCAAAAGAGCTTTCACCGTGGATTTCCCTGTTTTGAACCCGAACTGCCTAGGGGATAAATCTTTTCGAGCATTGTCCCGGCCGTGTCAAACACACACATCAAGGCTGCGCCGAATGTCCGTCACCGTCCCATTCGACGTTAGGTAAACGCTAAAAAACCTTATGAATCCAGACAAAGATATTCCCTCGACCTTGGGCAAAAACACGACGTCGAATGCTGTCTCGAACCCAGATGGCGGCGGTGTCTTCCACCACAGTGAGTTTTTGGCCTTGAGTGTTCACAGAAGTGATATTTATCTGGGCTTTGGTTACCTCTGGACATTCACCTTTTCTGTGAGGCAGTCAAAATCTCGGATTTCTATAGAGCACATAGACTCTAGGCTAGAAACGAGAGCCTTCCCCTCAAGTAGCCCGTTACCGCTTCGCAGAACATACTCTTGCTAGTCATCTTCGCCTAATTCAACTAGGACTCCACCATCTATCGTTTTCCGTATGGAAGATATTTCGCGCGAATTTCACTGAGGACTGCCACAAATTTCTTGCCTTCCGTCGGTCTAATGAACAGAGCGACGGTTCAATTCCTCGTCTCTTCTGTTACTGGTGGCGTAGCGTGTTCTTTCCTTTTGTCTTTCTTTGCATTCCTATGTTGGGTCCTGAAAATTACTTGAGTAAAAGTCCCCGGCCTGCTTTGCAGTGAGCTATTCGCGGTGAGGCTCTTTCCCGTAGATAGACACTAAAGAACATTGTCCCTAAACAACGAATCCAGACAAGGCCATCCTCGGCTTGGGAAGAACCCGAAGCCTGCTACTGTCCTGAATTCAAATGGCAGTGGTACCTGATCACTGATCACTACTAAATCAGCTTTTACCTCCGCAGTAAACTACGCCAGCAACTCATAAGTAGTTGGACATGTTAGCTCTTTCTAATTCCGTCCTGACACCACTCAAAACTAACAATATATGCTGACCAATGACCAGACCCGACATGATCCCTGCCCCTCCTGTGCGTTGCAAATCTTCGCTTTGTCCTCTTCCTGCGACTGTTACCTCATTGCTTACCTCGGGGCATCCACGCTAGATGGTTTCTTCTATTCCGGTCTGCATTTCTCCGTTTTCCATATGAACAAATTTCTGCTCCACTTTCTTCGGGCTTGATCTTATAACGGATCTCGCCTTGGCACTGACGCACTTGGCGGTACTTTTAGTAGGAAATGTGGTTGCTTCTGTTCTTCGCGTATCTTGTGCTGCTGTACACCACCTGTAGAAGGACATGCAATCATCACTTTGCACGTTTTTGCTGGCATTTCTCTGGACGAAGGTTGTAGATCGCATACACTTCGCAACTATACATTTCCTGATAAACCTTTCCTCTACAGTTCTAAAAAAGACAGTCGATTGCGCTCCCACTCGACTTACGAGGGCAGTCCGATAAGTATGTAACTTCACCACCGCAAGGGAAGTTCATTATCGTGTAGTACATTTCCGTTCACGGCTATTTTCAAAATTTCAGCCGAATCGGGCTCGTACTTTTGTTTTGACCGCGTGTGGAAGTGGGCGTTTCCCAGAGTTTTAAAAAATTGAAAAGGAGCTATGTCGGTCGGTGGTTTTTGGAAGGGAAGCAGCACTTGGATGCTGTATACGGTGAAGGATAACGTGACAAAAATCCAGGATCTCGTGTTGGTAGACCGCCGATTGAAGGTGGCGCGATAGCTGAGACAGTAGGCATCTAAAAAGACCGCGTGGGTCATTCCTGGCATGGAATTTTGGGCATGAGAAAGCTATCGGATCGATGGGTGCCGCGTTTGTTCACTGCGGACAACAAACATAACCGTAAGACAACTTCAGAGCCATGTTTGACGCTGTTTAAGCCAAAAGCGAAGGAGCCTCTGTGTCGTTTCGGGACGGTCGATGAAAGATGGCTCCAATGGTATACATCAAACGCCAAGGAACAGTTGAAACAGTGAATTTCACCCGGTGAACGTGCTCCGAAGAAGGCGATGACTGGCATATCGGCCGGAAAGGTGATGGCCACCGTTTTTCGGGATTCACAAGGTGTGATCTGCATCGACTACCTGGAGGAAGGCAAAACGATCACTATGCCAAATTATTGGGCCGATTCGACGCGGCATTGCTGGAAAAGGCCTCATTTGGCAAAGAAAAAACTACTTTCTACCCTGACAACGCATCAGCTCACACCTCCGGCGTTGCCACGGTCAAATTGGGCTACTTGGGCTGTTACCCCATTCACCGTATTCTCTAGATTTGGGCCCATGCGATTTCCTTTTGTTTCCGAACTTAAAAAAGTCACTCGTCGGGCAGAAATTTGAGTCGAACGAGGAGGTCATCGAGCCACGAAGGCTTATTTTGTAGACCTCGAACAAATGTATTTTTCAGATAGGTGAAAGAAGTTGAATCATCGCTGTGTTAAGTGTATCGAGCTAAGAGCTAACCCTTAACGATGCATTTTCGTGCTGCGAGCGCTCGGGGTCTGCTAATAGCAGTTCGATGCACGCAACCTGACTAATGTCCCGAAGAGGCTGATTTCCGATATATTCCACAACTACTATCTTGGCAAAGCTAGGTTCACATTACCTCGCCGGCACTGGCAGAGAACTGTCGACGGCTCCGAAGACTCCCATTGTGTTCTAACGTGTATAGGTCATTCGTGGTTCGCTCTTTACCGAGAGGCTTTTTCAAGGCTACTACCTAGGACGCAAGGAATCAGAACTACTTACTCGGCACCACGGGGACGTCACTCCGCGTATCGTAAGCGACCTGTTGAAGATCGTTGACGACCCCTGAGTGGTCTGGCTCTCTGAATTGGCAAAAGATAACTACGGGAGATCTTTATCTTTCTACGATCATAGGTTCATTAAGTGATAAATCTGTTACTTATTTATTCGGCTACAGGCAAATACTGTAGCACTAAATTGACTACTACTGATTGTATGTGATTCCTTCAGACTGTATTCCCAAATATCAACAATAACAAATGAGAAACAGGTGCTCAGTAGCCTTGGATAGTTTCGAAATAGTGAAATTGTTACGCTGAACTACAGAAAGATCACATCTGTTTGTCCACTCATATTCGTATCCAAAATCAGCTCCCGCTTATGAACACCTGAAGTCAACTACCCCAACCATCAGTTATTCTATTATTTCTGGGTCATTATGATATACGAAAACAACTTCCAAAACGACATAAATATGTTTTCCCACATGTAAATTAACTATCTATTAAGTTGTTCCGAATCAATATGCGCACATATAATTATTATAGCAAGTACCCAGTTACTGGCTTAACCACCTGTTCAATTAGCCCACAAGAGTCGACTCACCACGTCATAGATGGATGGATGGAGGGCGCACTTTTTCCACGCACCAAAAACAAAGCTCGATAATAAGATAAATAATGTCGCAGACACTCTCCCAGAAGTCATATATAAAAATCTAGAAATTATTACGGAATCGTTTTGTTTTTTACTCCCAACCCAGCCCGGCTTATCAGAGGAGGGGGTGCTATAATTCAAGTACCTATCATTAAGTACGTGGTGTGGGCTCCGTTTATGATGGGACTTCACACTAAATGCCTGTAGATCTAGAGCTCCATCTCACATATATAAATGGAGGTGTCAAGATATGATCAAGTTTAAGTTGTTATTCGAGCCTGACAGAATTCAGTCTAACAGCGGACATGAATCTGCAGTGGTTTTCAGTCCAAGTGATATCCGGTGTCCTTTTGGTTGTGCTGTCTAACGTGTACTGTGATGGAAGTATTGAAAACGATAGGATCGGAATTTATAGTCGGAAGTCACCAGTGTATTTAATAAAATCACCACTTCATCGGATGTACTTGGAATGGCTAGCGGAGAATTTAGGGAATAGAGAAAAGATGAATTCGGGAGAAGAACAGATTTTTAGTGGACTCATGGAAAAAAGGGATAAATTTAGTAATTGTAAGTTTTTCTCGATTGAAGTTGTGAAATGTGCATCAGATATCCTGTTGTGTTGTAAACCATGTTTTCCTTAAACTCATTCAGTGTTTCATAGTCATTCATTGAACTTAAAACGTTTTCTAGTCCTTTCATAAAAAAAAAATCCATCCATCGAGATTCAGACTCTACCAACTTCTTGTCTCTATGTGTAAGGTCCACAAACTAAAGCGGGCGACCAAATTCTAGGTTTGACAAAGGGCTTATTGACTTTTGATTAAACGAACCCTAATTGTCATAAAATTATTTTCTGCTTGAAAGGGTCCTTGCCTAACATTTTCATTCTCTTGAAATTTCAAGATGGAGCAGGATATCCCTGTTTGTCCTCGATTTTGACATATCATCAAGTATTCGCCAGACACTATCTTTCCCCTTTCTAGATCAGAAGTATACCGAATATTGGCATTTTTCTCGTATACACTATGAAGACCTCCAAATCTTTTGTCATTCCAAACTTATTCCACCCTTTGCACTCTCCTTTTTGGGTTGTTTATCCTTTTTTCTTTGTCCTGTATTTACGAAAATAATATGTATCCATATAGGAATCCTGTAGTCCAAGTTCCGATTTAGCCAGTTAGGTCATCCAGGAACACACAAAACTTTTTCAGAATCTTTTAATATTAATTCTGGAACGTTTCTAGCTTAATTCGATGCTCAATATCTATTCTATGTAGATACGTATCCATTGTAGTCAAAAGCACTCTTCCAAAAATGTTCATCTGTTTCACATTTCGGAAAAATATCATTTTCACAGAGGAACCAAAATAGGCCCTAGTTACTACTAGCTACCTACAAACAAATAAATCTTCATCTAAAGGGATATAATATATAATAGATAGAGCCGAATCATTTCTTTGGAACGTGATATCTGACTTCAATACGTCAATGCATTAATCTGGCTTAACTAGCTAATTTAGTAAGCCAGGGGTGGCAGGGGTAGGTTTATCATTCATGGCTCTCGTGCTTCATTCACCAAAGAATTCAGATGATTAACGGTTTCATCCAGGGCAGAGGTAACTCAACAGACGCTGCCTCACCTCTGCCCTGTCCAAAATGAGGGGTCTGTGGATCAAAAAATTAAGAGTAAGCAGCCCTCCATCTGGTCCGGTCCAACATCAAGTAGATGTGGACTTAGGATCACCCTCACACCCCAAACAAAGAATTTAGCTATTTAGTCCTCCAAACATGAAATCTTAAACCGGGAACTGGAAGGACATCTGCAAATACATGAAATGAGAAAGTATAGCTACAATGAGTTCCTTTTTAGAACTTAACAACTGTTAACACTCCTACGATCCTTTTGTTGACAGACTTCCATTAGAGGGTGATCTAGATTTCTGAGCATATTCCAAAATGCAAGGACAAAATTGCTTCCCGCCCTTGGCTTTCTTAGGTTGAATCAGGTGTTAAAGGTTTATAAATATTATCGATGAAAGGGAGCATAAGAAGGCTTGTTCTTCTATATTCTGTTGAAAATATTGAAGGGCTCCTTTTTACTTGATGATATACCGGTGAAGCTTGTCCAAATATGAATCCGGCCAGAATTAATTATGTGTTACATACGCGGGGGGGAGATAGGTCATCGCTATTCGCAGGACTTGACTCCGCAGCTTGTTGCAGGAGCTGGTCAACGAGGTGTGGAGATTTGGTAATAAACTGATCACCCGGTAATAATCAGATGAACCGAATTATGTGAAAATTATTTCCAGCCGAAGATTTTCCACTTTCCACTATGAAAGACCTGGAAAAGGCTATTCTTTCTATGATAAATAAGAACGAGCTAGGACCCAGCGGTATCTTGGCAGAAATGTATAAACTGGTGTTTCACGCCGGAAGGTAAGAAGAAAGTTCAGTTTACGAGAAGGGAAGTCCATCATGAAGGTTGTGAATTTTGTTCGTCGAAGTGGAGCACCAGTCGTCGCTCCGAGTAGTGCTCCTCGTAAAGCTTGAAGTCAGAAATACTTTCGACTTCGTAAGATTGTGGATATGAAAGGTACACTTGAAAGTTAGTTCCACGTGCCGGGTTATCTCTTGCGGATATTGAAGGATTACCTGAAAGCTGCTCCCTGCCCATGAGACGTTGGAGAGCCAAAAGTGGATGGAGATAACCTCGAGGGTAGCACAAGCACTTATCCTAGGACTATGCCTCTGAAACGCATCTAACGATAGCCTTCTAAGGCTCAACATGTCAGAAGAGTCATGCCTGGTCGATTATGCAGATGATGTTGTGACACTTTTTGTCGGATGCGCTGTTGAACAGGCCCAAAACAGATTTGGCATATAATAGTTTCAGCCTTGTGCTGGAAAGAACCTAAGGAATCATATGAACCAAAAGGAGTGTCCCTGCGTCTCGTGTCGAACGGCAAATTAAGTCAAAATCAACGGTTAAGTATCTTGGATCCACGCTTGATTTAAAGATGAGCCTTCTCGAGCAACTCAAAGCAGCAGCGAACAAGGCTGTAGCTGAAGTTGCGGCCTTCAGTCGGCTAATGGCAAATGTTGGGGTTCCTTTCTCTAGTAGAGAACGTCTTCTTGTGAATGCAACACAGTCCGTGCTAGTCTATTTCACGGGATTTCGGCCGATGCACTTGGCAAGAAGGTGTATCGTAAGTGCCTTGCGCAAATACAGAGATGGGGAAGCGTGTGGGTGGCCCTTGCCCACTGCGCTATCTCAGAACCGCAAATGATAGTGATCGCGGGGGTGATCCTCATTGACTCCTTGCTAGGGACCCAAAACCATCCACAAGCGGAGGACTCAAGGGAGGCTGTTACCCGTGAAGCACGATAGCATACACTGAATGAATTGAAACTCGCTTGGGAAAACGAGTCAAGAAACAGATGGATATCACGTAGCAACTTAGGTCCGTGGTGGATCTGAAAGCCTAGTAAGATTGATTATTTCCTTACCTAAATTCAAAGCGGGCGTGGATTGAGGAAGGCATGATTCCCAAACTGTGTGTTCTGCATGGGGTGGCGGACGACATCATTGACCATTTTTTTCTTGTGGAAGGTGGTATTGAATTCGCCAGCAACATTTTGCAGCTGATGAAGGGGGCTCTCTCTGGGAAAAAGTGTCTGAGGGGTACTGGGGAGTACTTACTGATACAGCCGTATTGCCTATTACATTTGGGTACTTATTTTCGCGAACAGAGTTGAGCTCGACCAGTGGAGGAACCGAATCGCAGGGAATTTTTCCAATTAGCAATTTTTCTTCCTCTTCTCCCCTCCTTTCGTTGGAAGAAATTCTCTGAATTGAAGCCTTCCTAAGGCAAGAGAATGGGAGGACTAGCCCGAACTAATATGTCAAACGATTTCAGATTAGTTATCGTATGAGGGGGAGGTCTTTAGTTGATTATCCGAGGCTTACCGATATATTCTTCTACCCTACCCACAAAATGAAAACGGAAACACGGCCATATGGGAAAAATGGAAATTAAAACATTAAAAATTGCATTGTAAACAGAAAACGAAATTATAAGCTTCAAAATTAGAACCACTTATTCTAATTTATAATTTCGAGTGACTACTGTACTAGTGTTTTTCGCTGGATTTATGTTGAGCCTCACTCTTCTCCACCTGTAGTGTCTTCAGTCCAAGGGTGTCAGGCAACCTAGCCTTAAAAATTTAGGATGAAAAAGATCCTTTTTGCCTGCTTTCGGAAGGAAGACCATCTTTACTCGCCTCCATGCTTTTGGTATATACCCCAGGACTTCAATATCCCTTTCCTCACTTAATGTTCAAGGGAGAATTTAGAATAGTTTCTAGACCCCTTTGGAATAGTGCTGGAAGAAACTCATCCGTGCCTTATGGTTTCAGTGATTTAAAGATTCCCACTGCCCTTATTCTACTTTCTGAAGATACCTCTTTCGCTACTCCCCAGATTCCTTTTCGTCTCCTTCTAGCTGATACGAAACACCGAAAGAAATCTAATCTAAAAGTTCTACGGATTTCGATTAGTAGTACATCGGCAACCTCATTTTATACACTCATTGTTCTATGGTACAGTTTTATGTACTTAATAAAAAACAGTTACCTCCTTTCGAGTCTTACTTTAACAATGGGCTGAGTACTATCAAGTGAACCCGATTGGCATGCACATAATGACCCTCCATTACCTACAATAAAATCCCTAGCTCTTGTTCCGTATATTGCAAAATTGGTTATTCAATTTGATAGTGCAATGGAGAAAGCATTACACTATGCTTTCTACGTTATGTCACATAATTTATCAGCTCATGTGTAGCCACTACGTCAAAATTGGAATATTATATGCTTTTCAATCCATCTACTATCTTCCTTCGCTATTCACTTATTGTGCAAATATTCAAGGACGAATAACAATAAGTAATGATTTCCCAGAAGGTAAGATGCCCTAGAAATTAATTAAACGCGGGGAAATTCTGAAAGCTTTAATGTTTTATTTGGAATATAAATCAACGTATCTTCTCTGTTTATTTGACTTCTATGACTAAGTAAGAAAATCTTTTTTCTAAGTTCGAAAAATGCTTTTATCTATAATACAAACGATAATGAGACTGACATAATGGGCTTCACTTTCATCTATGAAATTAAGGCTTAGGTTGGAGAAATGTTCTTAAAACGTTAAGATCTCTTGATTTCACATTCACACATTTTTGTAAATATTTGAAGAAATTATCTTTTCTAGTTCTGAAAAATCGAATTAGAGAAAATGAACGCGCATTGTATGTAAGTACACATGGATGCTTATCTTCAAACACAGTACTATGTGTGAGTTTTGACTTTTTGGCCAGAGTCACAGCTTAAAATGCATGCAGCCCAGGCTCCCAGGAGTTTCCTTGCAGCAGGTTCAGAAACCTCTATGATCGTGGCCAACATCCCATGATGACTCCTTTTTGTTCCTGAATACAGAAAAATATCTGATGATGTTACATCTGAGCTGTACTTCAGCTAAGCGAACTTTGTCAAGCCGTTCTAGCGAGAACATATTACTCAAAATGGAAAATTCATTGGTACATTACCTTGGTTCGCAATTCTATTGTATACGATTCCTTTCCTAACGCTTTTCACTCTACCTCGCAACCAAGTAAGGGCTCAAATATAATGTTTTGCTATTTACCGTTTGTCTTCGAGCCACAAACTCCTTGATTTTACTCTGATCCGCAGGCGATACTACCTTTTCCAACGAAAACTGTGTCAGATTAACGCTCCTGGTTCGTACTTGATATTTACGGCACAGAACCTGTATCTTATTAAAACACATTGCTTTCTATACCCCATCTCTAAGGCTTCTGCTATGAAGTATTTATCAACTGCTATATATGCATACATATTTTTTTGCGCGTACACGGAAGTAGAAAATCTTAGAAAGACACGTCTGCTGCAGCTCCGCCGCATCAATGCCGGAGGTAGAGCGGGCGTGTGTGAGACTCACATCCACTAAAAACCACCCCCGTTTCTCAAGTCCCAACTTCGCGGGATGGACGTTCCTTTAGGCTCTCGTCTTTCTCCTCCTTTCGGCGTTCATCCTTCTGTAACTCCTCCTCTCCATTGCGAACATTGGAGAGTGAAACATCACATATTTTGAATTCTCCGATATGCCATCCCATCTAGGACAATTCGGTGAATCATCCAATCCAAAGCAGTACAGGGACTGACTGTAGCAACCACCGTGTCCCGTGAGGAACTGGGTGATGTGGTAGTTGGTATTCTCATGTTTTGATCAAGCCACACCCTAATGTTGGGGATGAGCGTTAAACCGACCCTTCGTAGACTCGTCACATATGCGTAGCAAAAGATCATGCCACTCTGACCTTACCGCATTCCTATGTCTGGCGTGCCTTCTATACGTCTTACATGGTACAGCACACTTATTTCTTTCGCCAAAATGTCGACAGAGATAATACCCGCCACCACCAATAATGCCTCATCTGACGTGGTTCTGAAAACAGTGCAGACCCTCAAAGCCTTCAGTCGGTAAATCGAGTACACTTGCTTCCGTCTCTGAGAGTTTACAAGCAGGATAAAGGGCACCACTCCAGCTGGAAGCAACCTCCGACATTGTGTTTCGGCCTACCAATATTCTGCAACATTTTTGCAAGTGCCACGGTGGCACTGGCTGCCTTTTGGCATTCATACTCTAGGTGCTCCTTGAAGCTCAATTTGGTGTCAATTGTCACCACCAGGTATTTGATAGCCGGCTTTGATACTGACTTCTACTTTCACAGTATATTTTTTCCTTCAGCCAAGGTCAACTCGGATCGTTTTAACCAGGACTTTACCGCCCTCACTGTTTCCGTCGCGTATACCAGCACATCTTCTGGGTGTTTTACTGCAACAACCACACCTGGATCATCTGCAAAATAATCGCCAATCGTAGTCCCCTCTGGGACGGGAAGAACAAGCACCCCATTATACACGTTATTCCAAAACAGGGGACCCAATACCGATGCCAGTGGTATCCCGGCTGTGACAATGTACTCTTTGGGGCTCTCATCCGTCTCGTACCAGAGAGTCCTCCCTAAGAGCTAATTTTCCACCAGATTTGCTAAATACCCGGGAATACCTGAGTCCATTGCGGTTTTCGACGATGTGTCGGGGTCTGTTGTAGATGACTCTCTCAATCGTCTTCCCCATTGTATACAGCAGGCAGATAGGACTATATGATGCTGAGTCTCCACGTGGCTTGTTAGGTTTGTGGAGCAACATCAACTTTTCCTTTTTCCACTCAGCAGGAAGTATTCCTTCTTTTAGGCATGCCTCGAAGGTGTTGGCAAAAAGGTCGATTCTAGTCTCCACTGCTTCGGTTAGGAATGCCATCCAAACCTTGGACCTTGTTATTGCCAATCCTACCACATTTCCAGCGCGGAAAACGTGTCCCCTTCAAACGCTTTCGCCCTCTAGCCGAGCAAACCACCCGGCATTAGACGGGAACTCTTTTTCGAGTTCAATACGCCCTTGATTTCCATGCAGATTGCCTGTTGGTCACTATGATCCCCACTCATTCGTTATCAGGCTGCCCTATTCAAGAGGCCAAGCGTTAAACGCACCTGGTATTACGGTCGGCTAACGTCCTCTTGCATCCAAAACGGGAGCGTTCAGCATCTGCTCATACTCGGCAAGTGTAGCGCTGGGTGGAGCATAGCAGGATGGATTCCTTTCACCTTCGCTCGAATGAAGCCTTCTTTCGGATGCTCCATTATTTCCTTGAAGGCTTGTTTTCAACAACCTCATCTGCGATTTGTGTTAAGGGCTCTTCTGTATTTCGGAGATCTGCTGCTGCTCGAAATGTGCCAATGGTCCACACCCTCCTTCCTTTACACAGTAAGCGATTTGGGTCAGTTCCGCAGTCCTTGCTGATATTTCCTTCCACTCCGTATCTCGTGCATTGTTTCGACCTGTTATTTGGATTGGTGCATACCTTTGCAATGTGATCGAAGCCAAGGCATTTAAAGTATCGATTCAGTACCAGCTGCTCCCTAACCCGACACATAATCCAACCTATTCTAACTCTCCTTGCTATCAACAGTTTGAGTGCTGCTTCCAATGGTATGTTTTCCTCAGCATTTTCACCGCCGACTCCTGTAGTCCGATAAAATCGAACTGTTTCTCCGCGCTTCGCGAACCTCCTCCTTCTTGGTGATCTCACCTATATCTTTGCGAATTATAGTGATCTCCAGTCTACTAGCCTTTATGTTGACTTCCTGTCCTAGCGATTTTCCGATTTGGCTCTAGAATTTGCCCGCGGTTGCATCTTTGGATTTTTTGAGCTCCAACATAAGGTCTCCTTTCTGGGTCCGTCTAATGCGGCTGATATTATCTCCCAAGTTGGTGAGTTCGGGGTCTACTTTCACTCTCTGAGAATGTCGGCATATGACCCTTCATTTCGTTTGGAAATGATAATCACGTCCGGTTTTATCTTCCTCCGATCGTCTTTTTTTGGGATGCCACATTCCAAGCTTCCGCATCCGAATTTAGAGATTCGCTACGGTCTCCCGAGGTCTCCGGTCGTCGTCGTTTCTCTTTCATGCTATACTATAATAGTTTCTGCGTTTATAATAGCAGTCGAAAGGAGCTATAACTCTTTGACTGTCGTTAGAATTAAACCATCTTTATGCTGAGAGTGTCACTTAACATATACATACATAACAAAATCTGTTTCATTTTGTTGTTAATTTCATCATAATTTCATTTTTTATCCATTCATTATTGCCTATCATATAAGTTACGAACTACATCACAAAACGCACTGAAATGCACATTCATATAACACCTTGCACCCTTTCATAGCCACATATGCTTTTCACTTTGCTTCCCAGTCATCTATTATGTATTTAACGGGCAGAATTAAAGATTCTCTATGTCTAATATTTTCCCAGTTCCTGCCCTTGAAGCGTATTTCATCTATAAAGTCAATCGTGATAATTGTATAAATCTGGGCGATGAAGGATGCGTGAATGGTGCCTTACCGGGAGCGGGTTCAGATAGTGGTTTCTTGAATGGCGGAAATAATCCAGGAAAATGAATAGAGTGCTACCTCATTAAATTATAATATTATAATTATGACATTTATTCATGACAATTTATATTTATGAAATATCATATACAACAATTTAATTTTATAATAAAGGAAATATAAAGATTTTACATTTTATATTACTTTCTATGTTTTATTTTAAAAGATACATTTCAGAAAATCCATTTGCAAAACAATTGTGTTGTTGAATTTAATGGAGTCGTTATCTCAAAGGGTACATTTTGTGGTAGTTCCTTTATTTTCGGTCTCCCCCAAGAGTAGTTGATATTTCGCGGAAAGGTGGATATTCCAAGAAAATGTATGCACACTGAAAAAATTTCTAGGAATCTAACCCCTCTACTTCTTAATCAACGGTTATCCTTTCTAGCCGGATGGGAACGAATATGGTAATTCGGTATGTGTAGCATTTGCCTACATATTATAGGTACAAATGTGTATCGAATGATATTTGAAATGTACTGCTGAGCTTGGTTCGAAGAATATACTGACCATTGCAATGAGCGTGGTATATGTAAGGACTATCCAGAAGAAGTATAGTAAGTTCATCTGTTGAGTTTCTAGAATAATTTACATAGATTTGATTTCAAGTGCGGAAAGATAGATAGTTCAAGATTCGGATTTTTTGGTCAAAACTGAGAGGAACTGGTAATTATATACCCTTCCGTCATCATCATCATCAACGGCGCAACAACCTGCCTTAATAAGGAACTCCAGACATCCCGGTTTTGCGCCGAGGTCCACCAATTCGATATCCCTAAAAGCTGTCTGGCGTCCTGACCTACGCCATCGCTCCATCTTAGGCAGGGTCTGCCTCGTCTTCTTTTTCTACCATAGATATTGCCCTTATAGACTTTCCGGGTGGGATCATCCTCATCCCGCCCACTGTAACCTATTGAGCCGGATTTTATCCACAACCGGACGGTCATGGTATCGCTCATAGATTTCGCCATTGTGTAGGCTACGGAATCGTCCATCCTCATGTAGGGGGCCAAAAATTCTTCGGAGGATTCTTCTGTCGAACGCGGCCAAGAGTTCGCAATTTTTCTTGCTAAGAACCCAAGTTTCCGAGGAATACATGAGGACTGGCAAGATCATAGTATTGTACAGTAAGAGCTTTGACCCTATGGTGAGACGTTTCGAGCGGAACAGTCTTTGTAAGCTGAAATAGGCTCTGTTGGCTGACAACAACCGTGCGCGGATTTCATCATCGTAGCTGTTATCGGTTGTGATTTTCGACCCTAGATAGGAGAAATTGTCAACGGTCTCAAAGTTGTATTCTCCTATCCTTATTCTTCTTCGTGTTTGACCGCTGACAGTTATTTGATTATTCAAAATATTTCTACTTTTTTTAAACTTCTTTACCAGAGTATATGATAACAGTAGTTAAGAAGAGATTTACTCCCGCCATCGACATGTTCAAAACATTATTTAAGTGCCCAGTAAATATTTATTCAAGTCTAAGTACATACTTCATAGGAATATACAATGATAACGAGACGAATTTTCTTGTTAAATGACTACCAGTACTATATCTATTAAAATTATGATGGAAAAAATAACTAAGTGTCCTGTAAGATAAAACTGAACACACGCAGTAATTGAATTTCTCAAGTTTTGTGGGAATGTAATTATTGTACATTTCAAGACTAGATAATAAAGCGTGAGTGTTGTCTGGAGGGTTCACGTTGATAATTTGGTGGCGTTGATATGTTAGTAGCTATGCAATTCAATTTTCACTACTTAACTCATCAATCTTTTCCTTTTCTATTACATTATACAAATACAAATGCATAAGAAGGTAGTAGAAGTCTTCTAAAATATGTTAGTGTCAAATACTAAACTGGCCTTAAATTATTAAAAAAAATAGAAACACAGAATGACCAGAAAAAACTCCCAATTCCCACTATACTTCTATATTTCCAGTTTTAAGATTTTATGTAAACACAAAATTTTATTAAAATCGGTTCAATGTCTGCATCTTTCAGCCACTTCTTTTAACAGTGATTGCTTCGGATGAATATAATTCCACATCCGCGAGATCTTTTGCAGCAACTATCACCGCTATGTCATCGGCGTAACATAGTATTGTGGCCTCGCTAGCAACTGGGACATTGAGGACATCATTATACATGATATTCTATTATAGCAGTCCCAGCACGGAGCCCTTTGGAATACCCACGGAGGCAATGTATTCTTTGGTTCCATTGTCTGTGTCATACCAGAGCCTTCTAATTGTTAGGTAACTTTCGACTAGCGCAGTTAAGTAACTAGGTACATCAATCGCTGCCAATGACCTCCTTATAAGGTTCCAACTGGCAGAGTTGAGTTCCATGTCAAGGGTAATTACAGCAGAATACTTGCTAATGCCACCCTTTCCGTGCATCGTATTTTCAGCTAAACCAGTGACCAGTTTGATGACGTCGACCGTTGATTTGATAAACCTCCCAGACTTTCTACAGCTGGGAGCAATCTATTGTATATTATTCTCTAAAACATTTTCCCCATAGTGTCCAATAGACATATATGCCTGTAGGAAGATGCTTCACCAGGAGGTTTACCAGGTTTAGGCAACAACATTAACTTTTATTTTTTCTATGTCTCAACAAAGATCACATTCGCCAAGCATGCTTCAAACAGCTCTACGAATATGTCTGGTCTCGACTTAACGGCCAGCTTAAGGGCTTTATTTGGTATGCCGTTGATGGCGCGCGCTTTGTTTTTTCCTAGAGCAAATCTCCAATACTTCTTCCTCCATTACTGGGGGTATTACAGCCACATCTTAAGATGTCTGTAGACTGTAATTCCTTGTGTTCTCCTGAGTGGGTTAGGCTAAGAACCTTAATTTTGCTTCTGTTCATCTTCAGTCCAACTCTACTTGTCTCTTTTTCCAAATTCAGAGCCATTTCGCCAAGGTCCATGACCTGGTGAGAAAGCAACTCGATGTCATCAACGTAGTCGAGGTGTTTAAGGAAAGATACCGTTATCCATTGAACTTCTCCATGAGCTCCGGACAAGGCAGCGTGAAGAACGTCACCCATCACAAGAAGAAATAATATCGGTGGCGGACTCCGTTCAAATCCCTCTGATATTTTACCTTGATGCGGCGCATGAAATTTTTCACCATCATTTGTCGCTCTGATGACAACTTAGTTTCTCTGGAATGCGTCTTCTGCGCTGAGCACTTCAGATACACTGCCTGTTCACGCTATCGAAAATTGGCGCACTGTTCCAAAATGATCCGCTGGGTGTTGATGTGGTCAATGCAAAAGCATCCGGAGCGGAAATCACCCTGCTCTCTGTCGAGCAAGCCTTCGAGATGGTTTTTGATAGTTTTCAGAATTAGCTATTATATTTGCAACGGTAGGGAGCACGCAGATACCTCTCCAATTGTCAAATTCAAAACGGATCCCCTTCTTTGGGATCTCGACGATCATCCCCTTCTTCCACTCTCTGGGAAAGGCTTCGGATTCTCAAGATTTCTGTACGAATAGAAGCGGCAGATCGGCAATAACTATAGGTGCAGCGATAAATAACTCTACGGGGAGACCGTCCAGTCCAGCGGTTTTACTTTTTTTAAGTGCATTGATGACTGAAATGATTTCTCTTCTGCTTAGAGGAACAGAGTGTATCCGCATGTTACGGTGATTAGCCATTTCATCCACAAGTGGAGGAACTTCGCTATATGTGATACGATTAACAGCCGTGTTGAAGTGTTTTTTTCACTTCCCCAGTTGTTCACTAGACCATCGAAAGATTTGCGACCACATGAAAGCTTTTTCCTGATGCTGTATAGATTCCTGAAATCATTGCGATCTGCGGAATCTTCGGCTTCCCTGACCAGCGTAATAACAAATTTTCTCTTGTCACGGCGTACACTGCGCTGAACTTCTCGGGATTTCGCTCGGTGTCGAAATTCGAGCACGTCACGCCCGCCCTTCGGGACGTGTCCAACGACATATTTATTTATTGGAGACAATATACAGAAAACAAATTCCTTGTTACATATTATCCTCAGAGGGAGGACCAGGTAAATGACTTGTGTGTGTGTTTGAGGTGGGGGGCATTATGGGAAGCTTATTCCCAGCTTTTAATAGCAGCATCAGCCGATGCTGTTGTCACCCCAATTGTTGGTTCCAGTCCGGGCATGGGGGAAATTGAATCCTCTTTTGCTAAAGCATCAGAGATTTCATTTCCCTAAATGAACCTAAAGGTGACCACCTTACGCTTAAAACTAAAGGCAGAGACAGAGTCAAAGGACCCAAGCTGTAGGGCGTTGTAGGACCGGCATAGCCTCGGATCGGAGAGTGAAAGTAAATCTCAAGCTCCGCGAAGGGTACTTCAAAAATGTCAGCACCACGTGTGTTATGAGAGGCGGTGTGGAAAGTAATATCCGAGTTGGCAGAGCAGTCCATCAGGCAATTGCAGAGTTTGACACAACACTATTCATGGATGTTTCTGACAAAGGAGCTGAACAGTGTTAAGGAGAGCTGAATTGAGGTAAAGTCGGAGGAGGAACAAAGGATAAAACAGGACATTTTGGAAGATCCATGGATGATGTCAACGAAGTTTGAAGAAAAGTTTGTCGTCGAATATTACACCCAGGTATTGGAAGGAGGTCAATGTGAAAGGGGTTGTTCACTAAGAGAATAGGAAAAGTATGTTGGGGAGGGTTTAAGCGAATAGCAGATCCAGTGGTATTTGGTGGCATTCAGTATCAGCAGTCAGTAGCACCCGGGAAAAAAACATTTTTTATGGCAGCCTAATGCTCATCGATATTCTCTGGAGGTACTCAGTATATCTGCCGTCCGATCAACAAGATAGCTCTGCCATTGTCGAGCGACAGTTGGATCATATAAGCGGTCGATGTTGAACTAAGGGGGTCGCAGCTTCTCAACCATGCGAGAGGTGATGGACGCAACACGCAGGAGAACGTAAGCGACCATTAGATAGTGATCCCTTTCGAAGCCGGTGGATGATCTGATTGCCCGTACAGCGTCGGTCAATTGAAACCCAACTGACCTTATGTCAGGCTCTGTGCTCGAACAATGTGCCCCCAATGACAAAGGGATGGAATTTGCAAAAATCCGCGAACCTCCTATCATTACCGTTGGGGTCACCAAGACCGTGTTTCCCCCATCACATATCCGAGCCAGGCGTTGTCACATTCCACCTTGGAATTTAGATTAGCATCAATAGTTTCAAAATTTGCAGGTTGCTAACCCAATAAATTTGTCGGGACTACTACGGGCTTGTCGGGTTGTACTACCAATTGTTTATTAATAATCCGTTGGACACTATATTCTAGATATTTGTTTATCTATTTTCTAGAAGCCATTAAATCAAGCGGTGCATTCTGTTAAATTCAATGGTTGATATTTTCAGTGAATAAGGATCAAACCTCACCTCATTTGAGTTTATAATATCGAGGAATGGTACTATTCCCATTTTCAGAAAATATGTCGACTATGCTTTTCCCAAATGAGGTTAAAAATGTTCAGAAATCATTTCGGCTTTCTGCACATCGCTCCCATGCTACCGCAAATATGTATCTAGATACAAATCAATAACAGATACTTGATATGTACTCGAAATATTCAATGAATCTCTCACTATCCGCAACGACCTACTCATAGCAATGGCATCGCCAAGTACCCTCCAAAATCAAATTTTCGGTTCTAAACCACAAAATCCTCCATAACGGATGGCTTACCTCTCCGCAACTACCAACTGAATAGACTATACTTCCAAGTGCAACCCATTTACAAGGTATTAAATGCAAATTATTGTACATCCCGGCGAGAGTTATGTATAGAAGAATTTAGCAGGCTGGAAAATAAATGGGGGGAAGACTGGCTATCGTGCTACCAGCCAAGCACGTTGTTATTGCTATTCTTCCGCACCTCCATTGAGGCCATTTGTTGGTCACTACTTGGTCAACGTATCCAACACTTTTAGGGTTGCATTGAATTAGTGCATGCAATTTATGCTGCCTTTCTATGTTAGTCTCCCCAGTTGAGTAGTGCTGACCGGTTCCTTTGATAAGTTTGCTGCATCAGACTTTCCGCTAAGCTCACAGCGTAAACAAGTTAAAATCCTAATCAAAACCATTCGGAGATAGCGGACAATTCTAATTAACAAAACTGTTCGAGTCATTCAAGTTAATTCCTTTCAATAACTCCCATCTTCCCCCGATCCATAAACGTGACGGTTTTCACTGCTTTCCATTTTCCGCACAGATAGACAAGGGACATATGTACATGAGTATCCTGCCGAGTGCGGATCATGCGCAAATTCATGTCGCCTTCATCTCTTCATCTCGCAATGCTGCTGCGGAGCATCCTTGATTCGAGTCTACTTCCATCAAATCGAATTGAAAGACGTTGACATAACTAAATTGCTATTAAGGTCATGTTCCGACCCTTTTCCCATGAATTGATATGTTCATTGGGAATCTGTGCCGATGGACCACTATCTCTCTTTCTAATCCGTCTGATAATCTCAATCAATCCGAACCTGCTTTCATCCCAGTGATAGTTTTTTCGGGACTTGAAATAAATTTGCCGAGGCTAGAGTGTATGTGAGTCGAGTTATTGTTGGATAACTGCTTCGTATTGTTTTTGTTAGAAGTAGGAGGAGAGCTGGATAGCGGGACGTGAAAGTGCAAGTGAGTTTGCAACAGACCTGGGAGTGTGTGGTGTCCTTAATCTAAATTAATTGTTGTAAAACTGTAAATAGTGCAGAAATTCAAATAAACGAAAATGAGCAAATTACGTGGCGAGGAGACATTCCGTCGAGTAACACGCGAGAAACTGGTTGTGCGTGGGAATACGGCGATCCGGACATTGGATACAACCACATCATTTCTACCCATTTTGGACAGGTTAGTTCATTGTTTTATGGTGTTAATTGATAAACACGATTGTAATTAGCGGATTATGTGTCGTATCATGTTCCATGAGGTGATTTTTGTTATCAGCGGCGTGATTTGCCCTATTCGTAACTGAAAAGTCCTGATTATTCTGGTTACTTCGAATTAAGCGAAAACGAACAGAAGTTATCAGAGAACAGGCGGCTATATTGGGGGTGATTAAGAATGCAAACAACAAACACTTTGTCTCCACATGAAACGGCCATTCAAGGTTGAATGGTGAATAACACTTTCTAACTACTGTGTATTCGGCATTTAACTTTATTGATTAATTGGGCTAGTATCCCTGATTAACAGGTGGGTTAGGATATATATTTACATTGTAAGTATCAGTTTCTAATAGGCGGTGTGTGTTGATCATGCTCAAATTGCCTGCCCGTGCAGGCAGTTTTGTCATGATCAACTCCTACAATCTAAATACTATATTTCAAGGGATTAAGCACAATTTCCGGCAAATGTCTTCATGGCGGTTTCCTCTCTCATCAATTTGAATACCAGGGATAAAGTCAAATTCTATCTTTTAGGCTGGGAAATCTTTGTATCTACTCTACAAACACTACTCCTTTAAGAACTTTTATCCAGGTACAATTTCTCGCAATTCAGTTTATGATTTGAGCCGTAAAACTATGAGGCAGCCTCCGACTAGTCCTTCAAAAGAGAAAACATGCTCTGAATCCAGGCTCGTAGATAGGAAAAACCGGGCCCGAAGTGAAAATCATGTCATGGGTTCTATATTGTCTTGGAAGCCTTTCATTCCCAAGCACAATACATACTCTTCTTGTTCTACATAAACTAACAATGAAGAAAGGTTCCCGAAAACCTTTATTTGCAAAGAAAACCCTTTGCCAAAAAAGAATCAGTCAAGAGTTTTCCCAGATTTAGAAGAACATCGTATTTCATGAACTAATTTACTTCCTTGTCTTTGGACAGACGGGTGTCTGACAGCATATCGTGTTGTGTCCTTTTGTCTTCTTTTTTCATCATCAACGGCGTAACGGCTGGCATCCGGTCTAGGCCTGCCTTAATAAGAAGCTCCTGACATCCCGGTTCAATTGAGATCAACCAATTCGCTATGGTTAAAAACTGTCTGGCGACATGGCCTACGCCATCGCTCCACCAGAACCAGGGTCTGCCTAGTCTTCTTTTTCTACCGTAGATATTGCCCTTATAGACTTCACAGGCTGAATCATCCTCATCCATACGGATAAAATGACCCGCCCACCGACAACCAAACGGTCACGGTATCGCTCGTAGATTTCGTCTTTACATAGGCTACGAAATCGTCCTTCCTCATGTAAGGGACAAACATTTGCAAAGAACCCAAATCTCTGAAGAAAACATAAAGACTTGTAAGATCTCGTAGTAAGCGCTTTGATCCTATGGTGATACATTTTGAACGGAACAGTTTTTATAAGCTGTAATAGGTTCTGTTGGCTGCCAACAATTGTGCGCGGATTTCAAAGTCATAGCTGTTATCGGTGGTGATTTTCAACCGCAAATAGGAGAAGTTATCAACGCTCTCAAAGTTGTAATCTCCTGTTTTTATGCCCATATTATTTGTTGCCTCTTTGGTTTTTGGTGCTGACGTTGCCACCATGTATTTCGTCTTGCCTTCAATGATGTGCAGCCCAAGTATTCGCGCCGTCTGCTTCGATCTGGATGAAGGTTATTTGTACATCTCGGGTTGTTCTTCCCACGATATCGTTATCGTCAACATAGGCGCATTTACCTCAGCATCACGAATCCCTTTTTCCAGGACCAGGTTAAAAAGGGTGCACGCTAGGACATCTCCTTATCTTGGTTTTATTTTCTTGGGGCTTATAAACTACGTCGATAAATCCTCCTTCAAGCGCATCTTCTTTTTTCCGTTTTTTCCGCTCCTTGCCATCTGTTTGTGCTTCCAGTATTCTCCGTGGGTTTATACTTATCGCGCATCTTCCGCTGCCGTCCACGTTCACCTGTAGAAGGAAATGCAGTCCAGCAGTTTCTCCAGTTCCATCAGCCCGTTTTCGACCCCTTTGCTGACGTTCTTCTGGAGGAACATTGCTGACCGCATACGCTTCACCACTGGCACGCATTTCTTGATGAGCCTTTCATCTTCGGCTCTAGCTAGGGCGGTCGACTGTTTTCTCTTTGTTCGGAGGTCCCGGTGCCATTTCTTGATGAGCCTTTCATCTTCGGCTCTAGCTATGGTGGTCGACTGCTTTCTCTTTGTGCGGAGGTCCCGGTGCCAAAGCCCCTATCCCAGTTCTTTGAGCTTAACTGTTCCCGGAATTCACGGACAGATCAGTGGTCGCTCGAGGCAATACAGATTCAATGCATACAATACTCGATGGGAGTCCCGAAGGGGATAGATCCTGATACACGTTACAACTACCATTTTAATAGAGCTAAGTTCTCATCATCCTAGCGTGCCTCGACGTGTATCGGTCATTCGCTGTTCGCTCTTTACCGAGAGGATTTCTCTACGCAATTACCTAGGACGCAGGTATACTGCCAACTAAGAAACCAGAACTACTTCCTCGGAGACGTCACTCCTCGTATCGTATGCGATCCATTAAATTTCGCAGACGACTCCTGAAGTGAACACTTGAAATCACAATATACTTTTTTCACCCATCTCTCGATTAATTAAGCCAGTAGACAGACGTACGCAGTTGGCCGGATTAAAGGCATTTTTGATTATCACACAACGCTTACCAGCCGACATCGTCTCCGAAGCCAGATCTATTGTCATAACTATGGCACTGACTGTAGAATGGACCGAATTATGTACTGTATGTAGTACTGTGTACCATGTTCCGCGTAAGCCTGATAGTTTGCCATAACGTACCCATGGCTGGTCATATTTGTTCAGGCAAATCATCCTGTCCGACTTGAGTCGAAATTCTCTGTTTACGGAACTCCACCCTGTCAAGATATTTCTGCATGCTGTAAGGTGGCGGTGAGTAAGACGGGGCAGCAACAATATCGGCCATACTAAAGCCAAGTGGCCAAGGAGAACCTCCATAGTGGTGGCACCAGGCAACGCTGTATTCACTTTGGTTTGCTGACCATGATGCACTAGGTGAATGCTCCAAACGCCTATTAGGACAATCAGAACCAAGGGTATACTGATGCCATGAGAACGGAGATAGCCCCTGAATTCAGATGTCTCAGGAAAATTCCTATATCCTGTGCGTTCAACTTGTTTATAGCGATTGACTCCCTAGTGGGAGTTTCATGGGAGTTGTCGTTACGTTCAAGCGAACAGAGGCCTTCTGGTATTGCGTTTTAACTTGGGGGCCATGCTCCTTAGTTTGGTAGAGATTTAGGTCGGTCATGCATCCACCAGCGGCGCAAAACCGGGATGCCTGGAGTTCCTTATTAAGGCAGGCCTAGACCGGATATAGTCAGATGTCAGGTCTCATTGATGAGTTTTTTTAGTCTTTTTATTCGGAGGAGCTGATGAACCTAGAAGTAAGAGACTTCCGGTTTCTCCAAGGGAGTCACGAAGAAGCTAAGCGAGCTAAAAAGAAAAATACTGAGTCACAGCCTCGCTCTAGTTTGATGGATGATAAGGTTCGATAATTCACCATTCTTTTAGTAATTCAGGCTTCCGTGAACGAATGTGTACATTTTCAATATTGGCGCATTTGGAGATGGAGGCAGGCATTCTATTGGGTTTCAGTCATTTTTTCCTTTTACCTTGGGGGGGTCAAAAAGTTAGGGTGACTGCGGTAACTTGGAAGCGGGTTGACGAGTGATGAGAAATGAACCCTCTTATTGCCGCTACATGTGGGGAATTTTTCATTCTGTTAAGCAAAACCTGGGCAAATAATAATGATTTCGCTACGGTATACCGTACCACGAAAGAATCTCATGGTGGTTGCAAGCTTTTTAATGGTCCCGTGAGGGACGTTAACGGTCGACTCTTCATTCACGATGATAAGCAACGTCAGCATTGGAGGGAAAATTTCACAACGTTTCAAAGCGTAGTTCCATATGGACTACTCCTTCAAACAAAAGAGGAATCATCTCAATGCCTTGGTTTGAGGCCATCGGCGCGTTGAGAGGGGGTTGTGAAGTTTTTTGAAGTGCTACAATAAGTGGATCTCGCCTTATTCAGTGGACCATACGTTAAAATAACCTGAATTACCACCAATGCAGGACTTCAACACCTGATATCAATCCATCTAGCATTGACGAATTAACGACTCCATCCTTGGTTCCTCACCCCTGGTGTACATGAATTCGCATAGTCCCTCTGAACAGCCAACTATAGTGGCCTCCTGAGAGATTTTACCACTCAAAAGGTGTGAATAATTCTTCTAGACCATTAAACATACTACACTCATGACCCTGCAAATTGGTTGGATTAGTTGAGACATCAAATGCTAGCAATCTAAATAGCTCACTTGCTAATATCGTAAGTCCCCAAAGGCTTACGAAAACATCAATGGAATATAATCATTAACAAATGCTTCAAATTAAACCATTATTTGCAATTAATTTGTTCTATTAAAGCCAAGCCAAACACGAATTTGCGGCTAAACTCTATATGGAAATAGGCAAAAGGATGTAATGTAACATGTTACCCTAGAAAATTGTTCTTTCTATTCATTATCCCACTTACGTTTCCGCAATAAAGCAATAAAACCTTTTCCACTCTGAACAAAATTCACTACCCCATGAAAATCACAACCCGCAGATTAATAACTGGCCCCAAAAAAATGCGTATAAAATCATTATTACAAACACACAAAAAACAAATCCTTCTTTTTCGAGTGACATTCAGGCTACGAATACCTCAGCACAGCAAGCAGAAGGAATGATGATTTTCATGTTTTCGGCCAGAACAGGTAGTGGGGTTTTTGCACGCTTTTTCAATATTATCAGGACGCCATCATGCTATGTATAGCGACTACTTGAGCCACCATTATACTTGTATCTTAAGACATTTGCATAGTTACAACCTGATATTAGGTCAACAGTCGGTATTGGAGAAATTTATTATACTCCAGATTGAAAAGTTATGGCGGAATGCAAAAAGGCCAAGTGCAATAATAAACTGTGGTGCGGAAACTTGACATAGTTGGAAAGGGTGTGATGCTTTGATTTTTTTTATACTTTTCGAAATAACTGTGCATTGATGCATATACTGCACTTTCCATTTTGATTTGTCAAGGGAGAGGGAGTAAAACTGACCCCAGTCGATGGTGCGATGGTAGAATTACTAGTGTGTAATTTTTCTCACAATGCATGCACAATCTCTTTTGTGGAAAACCTCTTGTCAATGATTCACTCGTACAGTGGCTATTATCTTTTGCATGTGGTCAATCCAATATATCCTCATCACATACTTTTTTAAGCTTTTATTTCCGCCTTCTTCCTTTACCATCCCAACATTCTGTCCCTAAACTGTCTGCTAAATCCTATCTAAAGTAGCATTTGCCAATCACTTTTAAACGACAACCTCAGTCAAACAATCCCTCAATGGTTCTTATGGAGCAAACTCATGAAGCGGTTTGATATGGCTCTAAAAACCTTAAAGATTCCGAGAACCATTAAACGTAAATCGAGCTTTCATCTTTCTGAGTTTGTAAACCCCTCGCGGAACGAAAGGTACTTTTTGGCAAACCTACCCCAAGTGCTCCCAAATGCGTCTAAAAGTCAGCCGCTAAACGAGCGCGCTGGAACCCAGATTTGGTGCTCCAACAAACCATTATTAGTATCGCAGATAACAAGCCCTTTCTACATAAGTTTTTCCAACCTGTATCCATCAAGCACACCGAGTCTTACAATGGTGGGTTTCCTGGTGAGTTATTGGAATTGGAAAGCAATACCAAATTGTGTTTTTTCCACTAGATAGGGAATATTATTTGCCAGTGAGCGGTGAGCTTAGTCTATGTTATTAGTTTCAAAGATTTGTTGAGAATACAGTGATCGGTTAATGTGTTGCCTACTGTAGAACATGAGCCTTGCATCAAATGCATTTGTGCTCATTGAGACAACTTGGGTGCTTTTTATATGGCAGTACCATTCAGGAAGATAACGGTCTCATTATTTTCTGAAAAGTGTGCTTTCCGCAAACCCCATTCCAGTATAATTCCGATGCCGTTCGCTTATTATAGTTACATCAATGTTTTCATCGTGGATGATTTGACAGAGTAAGTTCTGTGCCACCGGGATTCAATTTGTATTAAGAACTCTCTGGATTTCAGGAACTTGCCACCACAGATCTCTTTTTACAGCCATACATTTTCTACTGATATACCCTGCACTAGGCATTTTCCGCATTGCTCACGGCTATCATTAGCTATATGACCAAAGCCAGGGTCTCTGTAGCATCGTTTCAATCCCACGTACGGGTTATTTTTACTTTCTTTGTACTTTCTTTGTTGACTGTTCCTTTCACTGATAGCCTGATGAGGTTTTTCGTAACATCATTACTGCTGATTCCTGAAGTCCGATCAGCTCGAACTCCTTCTCTATCCTCTCCACTGTGGGGGCCTCATATACACCTTTGCAATCTATAATGATCTGCGACCTGCTTGTCCTTATATCTACTTCCTGTCGCAAAAAGGCTTTTCAATTTGATTCAAAAATTTGTCTGCGATGACATCCTTGGATTTTGCATGCATTCCAAAATAAAGCTTCCTTTCTAAAATCGTTTGATACGGATAACATTTTCTCTTACAATGAAGAGTTTTTCTTCTGAGTGAATCTGCGGTGGTTGTATCTTCCTCCTATTTCTCCTTTCCGTAGATGCCACCTTCCTCTAGGGCTTCCGCATCTTCATATGTGGCTATACATGTTTTACTACCAAATCCAGCTGGTTTTCTGTCCGGTTCCTCCTTCTGGGATGTGACCTTATGTCGCTTGGGGATTTGCAGTCCTATTGATACGTTTAATCTTTCATGCAGCTTCTTCCATGTTCTGTGTTGTGAATGGGTGTCAACGATCTCGACTAGTTCCCCTTGCGTTCGATGTTTTTATGCCTCCTTTATACACCGACCTCCATAATCGTACTAGCTAGTGAAAGTTATTTCCGCTGGGTTTCAAGACGCTCGGATGATTAGAGGTCAGAATTATCCGTCTCCGTTTGCCTCACGCTATCTTCCCACTGATAAATGTCCCTTGAATTGCTAGAGATTATGCCGGAAGATCCGTAAACTCAATTCAATTTTTTTCTAAACGCCTACATTAATGGAGTCAGTTTTATCGCATAAATACACGTGCATCCCCCTATGCCTGCAAACACACCCTAAAAAGAGATGTGTCTGATGGAAAATCAGAGAACTTCATGCAGTCTAGTTCTCTACCTAGTATTCATTCCTGGGCCTATAGGATATCGACACGCAGGATCGTGGTTGGCGGAAAAGTACCATATTTAAGGTTTCCCTTATTTTGATCAATTCCTATCAAACCACTTGGGAAAACCTCCCCAAATATCTTAATCGATGAGTTATGAAACTCAAGTCTTAAATTCTCTACCAGGGGAAGATCCTAATGCTGCCTTGAGGGATTAAATAGAGGGTGCCGTAGGCTGTTTTGTATAAAGAGCTATGTGTATCATCCAAGTGGACAAAGTGCTTTTGCAATTTACAATAGGGTGGTAATACTATTGCAGGATTTTTCGAGGTTTAGATTGACCTGGGTTCCAACAGTAACACTGCGGGACTTACACCCGTCATAAGCTGATCTCAGCACACTTCGTTGAGAAGAGCGCTCACCTTGGTCCCATAAAACTATAACACCTAGTGGACCTTTTTTTCAGGTCTCACGCCAGACATGGAAAGACCTTCTATGTCTAGCCTATACTCATTTAAACAAAAAAAGTGCGGTTCAGTTCTCAAAACTTTAGGGACCGTAACAGGATAATCTCACAAGTTTCACCATTTACTTCTTCTCATTACAAAGTTGAATGATCCTTACCACCATATTCGCTTGCTTTTATAAATATAAAAATTAAGTCCAAGTGACTCATAAAATCATCTAGAATATCTCCTTAAATAAAATTCAACCGCACACAGCGGTACTTATTTCATTTTACTAACCACATAAGAGGCTAATGATACGCAGATGGGTGGCCGAATTATTTTCAAGCATAGGCTAAAGTTCATTATCGTTAGTACAATGTCCTACCCCCGAAAACAGGTAGCCCCCATTTTGGTGGAGTGGTATTAAGGCAATTACGCGAAACTAGTTGTCCTCCTGGCATTCTCCTCCAAATCGATTATGACCAACATGTAGTGGTCAGTGAGTTGTATTCGTAACAAACAACGTCCTTACAGACGACTTTCCTTAAGACTGAAACCATGTAAAAATTGGAATAAGCGGCGAGTTGAATTTCTAGCCACAGAGTCCTGAATAGCTTTCAGTGGTCAGTTGACAAGTATCCATTGGAGAGGATGGTCGTGTGTTGCGAACGGGTTGAGGGTAGTATACTTTCCTTAATCCAACTGTGATATGTGTATATACTTTTGATATAATAACGATAAACCTAAAACGTTGTTACTGTAAAATATGTGGCCTAGAATTGCTCAAAAAGTTTAGTACAGTATTTAGTGCAAAATCCTATCATGAGGATGTACAATTCAAATCAACAACAATTCCATAACAACAATGGGATGAGTGCTAATGTCGGTTATAACAATAATCCTCACACAAATGGTCCTGGCTACTTTCGCAATGATCGGAGTGTGTCCAGCTCTAATCCGGCATTGGACAGACAACCAGACAATTACCATGTGGAGTATGAAGTAGCTGTGCCCATCATTCCATCTTTCCGACATACACCGTATCATTCACTATGGAATTTACACCAGTGGTAAGAAAACATGAGAAAGGATATTAAAAGGATGTTTAATGAGCTATGGGCTCATGTATACAATAAAGTTTCTAGGACATCTTCTGCATTTAGGGCAAATTGAATAGCATTCTAAATTTGCTTCAAGGGACGGAAAAGGAAAGAGTCCTTTTCAACAATTCACATGATAGGTCTACATTATCGTTCAACCATTTATTGAATCCTTACTGAAGTAGAGACAACTTGAACACGTGTAGTTGGTGTGATGACAATGGTCTTAAAAATCAGGCCGTTGGGAACAATCAAAGTGTAGTAGGTAGAATATTGCTCATCGGAGAAGTCTGGCTCCGAAGGATGCTATTTTTAGTTTGAAAACCTTTTCATTGGATAAATTCAAACACAGACAGAATATTTCCAGAATATGCTCAACTTATGTAGAGTGTGACGTCTATTTGTAGAAGTTTCGATGGAATACTTTAGATGCATATAACGTTCAGATTGTCGTCGCATAGGGAGGCTTTCTCCATTATCCTCTGCTCAAATTTTATCGTAAACATCATTGTGTATTGTGTGTACTTGTCTATATAGTCCTAATGTCACTTAGTGAAAATGTTTGATGAATGAAGCCATTAGGATTGTTGTTTCGTGTGCGGGGAATACATTTTTAGGTATTTTTTTCTTTATAAAAATACGTCGACGTAAGCACTTCGTTGTCGCCTAGACTGAGCTTTGGCATAGTGGTTTCTGTCTCTTAGTCCTTTCTGTAATCAATGGAAAAAAACTCATTTTTGCTTTGGTTCGTTCTTAATTCTTGGAATAATGTCCTTTTTTGAGGCAACATTCATCCTCTTCGTTACTCCCCTTATTCAATATTCTTCCTAAGGCATTCAGAGCTCCCGCGGGGCTCTCCTTGGAACATCCACATTATTTCGTCTACTAAAATGCTATTCGGCATCATTTCGACGATACCATATCGCTGTCTCCCTAAAAACTGACGTAACTAAAATAACATTGGAAATAAAGTAAGGCCATTATCGGGCCCAAAAATGGTTTCTTCATCCTGTGGATTCAGTTTACAATTACATGGAGAAGGCCATAAATAGGGTAACCGACTTAGAGGCAATATGCTGACTCCTCTGCAAAAATAACATATTTATAGTTAGTTTCAGTGTTGCACCACCAACATTTATTTATCAGATAACACCAAACCCGGAAGGCACAACATATCCTTACATGCGCTAGAGAATGACATTAATTAGAGTCACATAGGTGTCATGTTTCCAATTGTGAACAGTATGGAGGCATGCCGCAATGTTTGGCATCATCCTTACCATAACCTGATAGGATCAGTCTGATTAGTGCCTAACATTACTTCTTGGTAGTCAATGACCGATATCAAGGTAAAACAGTAGTTCCATCAAATAGCAGTTGCCAGAAGTGCGGACGCCTCGGTAAATTCTAAGGGGAGCTGAAGAGCATTTAAAGTAACCGCAGACGATGACGCGTAGGTGTGGTTGACGTGCTATACCTCACCAAGAGGAAAAATCCCAACCATATATCATGAGTCGGTAAGCTATGCGATTTTCAGGGACTTCGACCCTATCCTCTGCTTGAAAACCACCGACAAAGATCACAGTGTCAAAACCTGCTATGACTTCACCACTCTGTTATCTACTCCTAGTTGAAATCTTAGTGGTGAAGCACTTGGTTAGGCTTATTTTTTTGTATAATCGATAAATCTAAGGTCATTACAATGAAAATCTTTTAGCCCATTATCAAACTAGCGGCCTGGGGTCAAAGTGCAAATGAAAACCAAGTCAATCAGGAGCATCACACTTTCCTTTTGGGTTTGCTCTGCTTCCACGGAATAATTCTAACTGGTTGTCTTCCTTGGATGAATAAAGTGCCATCAAGCAAGATTCCTGTAATTTCTTCCCACGGTTGTTGCTGAATTTAGCTGACATTTTTCAACAGTAATGAAATATTGAAATACTGAAGCGCCTGTCTTCCAGCTGGGTTGCTTGCTGTTTCAACTTATCTATGCATGGTACTAATCAGACACTTTATTTTGGCACTTTTTGTAGACAAAATGTCTAGTGTTTCCTGTAGCTTTTCTCCCGTGTTTTCAGGTGGTGAGGAAGACGGGGTAAACCAACCTCCATAGTGGTGGCACCTGGAAATGCTTTATTTGCATTAGTTTGCTGGCCGCGATTAAGTAGGCGAATGCTTCAAAGGGGATTATTCTTTACTACATTTCAGGATAATTTTCGCGATCATCCTTCTGACAACAGGAAACACGCAAACTCGCAACCAATTAAGGACGGGTGTCCTTTGGAATCTTATTAATACTCAGTTAAGGGCAGTGGCACTGGGTCCTTAAAGAGCTATTGTGCTTCTCTTACTACTTATAGTATACTTATTAACTATAGTATATTAATAGTAATAATTGTTTGCGCTAAAATCCAATTGGATCAGAGCTTTGAAGTGTGTTAGAGCACTTCATTCAATACCGTGACGGTACACTACAGAACAGTGTTGGAGGCAATGTGGTCAGCATTGTGCTCGCCCGAGATTATTACCCTAATTTGACTCAAGTCATTCACAGCTGAGTCGACTGGTATCCGACGTCAAACCACAATACAAATTTCACTGCCACCAGTGAGATTTCAACCGCGACCTTCCGTACGACAGCCTTGTACTCTACCCACTCAGCTATCTGGCTAGTATATGAAGCCAGCCTATAATGATTAGGAAATTTAATATATTCCCTACTTCCAAGCATTTCAAGTTGGCATCTGGTATTAAACATTCTCCCAGGTACCTCGTCCTACTTTGCAAAAGTGCCGGACACTGCCTCAGAACGTATATAGAGGTATCATCACACACTACTGGCAGTGTCCGTAGATATCCCTAGCTTCCCCAGGCGATAGCTTAGTCGGCCAGTGACTGGTGAGTATTCCCACTATAATCCGAGGTCCTTCTTGGTGAAGTTTAAACATTCCTTTGTGCACTTGGGCTCGTATCCCCTATAAGCACTCTGAACTGCTCCATTCCTGGCGTTCGTCTAGTAGATCTTTTAGCCTCTACTCTTGCGAAAATTGGGACACATAAATTTGGTTATCGATATGAGAGAATCCCCAACGCACTTCCCGAACTAGCCAGCAGCAAGGGGAAAAAATTGTTGCCAATCGTTAAATAGAAATTAGATTTCAGCACTTATTGTTCACTGGCCTGTCAAGCAAAGGCAGGAAAAAGGGTCTTCCCAAAGAGCACTGCTCAGATCATGCTTCGGACTCAGCCACGCCTAAGTTGGCAACGAGCCGTACAGTCCATTTGCTTCTTGTTTCATGTTGTTAAGAGAGTTGTCACTCATTTAATGTACGTTGCCAGTAAGTTCCTTGTTCCTATATTTGTGTAGACGTTAACGATATACCTCCAAGAGCCTTAGCAGACTGCGTTGCTCTCATTAGAAAACGACTCAACGCCGAAACTCCATGTGCATAGGGTCGGGATTCTCTTTTTAGTCAGATTTTTCCAGTGCAAGGTTAAGACGATCAGCAGTCATCCATCCGCTTACCCGTCGCATCAATATGCCAAGTTTGTTTTACGCCTGTTCAACAGTGCTTCCAGCAACAAGCGCCATAACATCATCTGCTTTACAGACCACATGTGAAGCCTTAGCAAACTACCATAGGAAGCTTTCCACAGGTCCAACCCTAAGATGAATCCCTAGGCTACTTCCATCGTGAACTTCATCCATCTTGGAGCTTCTAGCCTCTAATAGAGCAGGGAATCATTTCTCAGATAATCCCTCAATATCCGTAAGAAATAGCTCGGTACGGGGAAAGTATTGCCTAGCGTGCCTGGAATGTCTTTCCATATTAAGGAATTAAAGGTATTTCTAACTGCTCGATGAACTGCATCCATGATTTGCATAACGGTATCCACTACAGATCACCCCGCTCTAAAAAGTTTCTGCCGTGGAGATAAGTCTCCGGCAGTTCGTATCACTTAGCTTAAGCGACTCAATTTCTGTTAAATTTTTCGAGCACTTTTCCGGCCGTAGTCGGTAAGTGGAGCCTGAATTTGTGACATCGCGATGCAAACAAGTGCTTTCTTACTGAAGGCCGTTATCCCGCCAGTAAGCAGCTACACACGTCGCATGTGTGAGGTAACATCGCCCCTCTCGAGAGAGTCTTTCCTTGGCCACCGTCTGCTACGTGTTTCCTCGTAATCAATATAATTCTCCCTATGAAACGTTATAGATTCCGCGTTCTTTCGAAGAGAAACGCTTTTTAAGGCATTTATCCGCGTCTCTCGAATCGCTCCGCTTTGTTTCTTTTGAAGCCAAACAAAGAACTTCTTAAAAGCGTTAAAAGCGTGGAACCTTAATGAACAGGCCACGCTCGAGGATGAACTTATGGCAACCAAACCGTCCTTTTCAGCCATCAGCATGCCGTCGAAAACCTTAATGACAGCATCTTCGGCGAGGTCCTCGTGCTCCACCGAAAAGAACCCTGTTGCTCAAGAGTTGGACGCCCTTCAGCATGGCGCAACTCATCTCCCCGCGAGACAAGTTTGAACGACCCATAACCCCACCGAAGATGCTCTCCAATCAGGGCAATAGCTGTCAACGCACCGAAATCTTCTATTAAAAGAAAGCAGTTTTAACGACAGCCTTCTATGTTCTGTGTAGCTAACGACTCACTAATTCCCACATTTGGTTCTGACTTATTAATGCTTAGTCTGGGGTTGCATCCTGGCGGTTTATCATAGCTAAAGTGCGCTCCCCAATTATTGACGCAAACTTTCTGGCACATCACGGTTTGCTGATTGATGTCAAAGGAAAAGAATTGGTTGACTCGCAAACTGATATCGCTTCAAAGCGCAGTGTAGTAATTCCCACAGCCGCTCACAATATTTTCGTCGTTTTTCAGGCCGACAGCTATACTCATTACCCCCTCCTACTATTCAGCATGAGATTTACACTACGGGCTCTCTTGCTTTCGAGTATCCACATAGGCTCGTTGGGGACTGTTTAAAAGCACCTGTCGGGCAATTTAGGCTCTAGGGTATCGTACGTCCCTCATTCAGTCAGTAGACCAGCCCGATCCACTTCGTTCCGAAGCCCACCATAGAGACGTAACTGTAGCTTCTGCCCATCGTCTAATACCTTAAATGTTTTACTAAATAAATTTGTGAGTCTTACATTTTTTTGAAGATTTTGGCCCGCAACATGGTAAATGAGAGCCACAGACAGGGACTTTGAAGTAAATGGCCACTAATTTAAGATCCCCCTTCCATTCCAAAAACGTTGAGCCAAATATTTACTTCTTTACAATATATACACATATGTATGTATATCCATATATCAGGGTCTCCTCAAGCATAGAAATACCCCAGAAAAACTTACAACGCGAACAAAATGTTTATGTTAATTGCCTCCACCATCCATCTTTTGTTCTAGAGTGGCGAATAGTTACAAAAGAATTCCAGACTTTCCAAGCACAGAATTGTAGAGTGCCTACCTATTAAGTTAGCTAAGTCACGTAAGTTTTTAATTTGCGGGGAACTGTGGTGGAGTACATCCTTCTTAGCAGTAGCGATAAGACGAGCTACTCCTTTGGGCACACTCTACTCAACTTTATTGTGTTAGCCTCATAAAATACTCCACTATTGCAGTCAAGAATAATAGTAGAATGTATCTAGAAATAGAGTGGATTTTGATTGAATTTATAAACTGATATCGCCTCGTAAAAAGGCATCAGCAGATCTTCGACAGGCTGTTATTATTTGAAGTTATATCCTCGATAGTAGGTCAATTGCTTCTGCTTCCATTGATACGTTCACATGGAAGCAATCAAATGTCGGGGAATTTACTAACGTTCAGCTTATAAAAACCATATCCTCAAACAGGGACACATATAAATTGTATTACACGTTTGAAGGCAATTACTTGAAAGGACGAAAAGCACAATAGGTATAGAAAGCATAATTCGTATGAGAAACACTCACGTCTGAGCAGCAACGTCTAATCGCCGACCTAAATCTTAAAGACATTTTTACTAGTTTGACGTCAATATTCGCTTTTTCCAGCCTTTTTTAATAGACTTAGGTGTAAGGAACCCTTACGCTTTTATTCACACATATTTCCCTTCGGGTCGTTGACCATTACGTTATTTACGTTTCTTGCCCCAGTTACAGAAAATACAAACTCACCCTTCATGTGATACTCGAAAAACTGAGAGGTGTGCCAACTTAAGTATACCTAATCACAATACACACTCATGCCCTTATTTCCATGTCAAATTTAAGGATATTGGGGAAAAGAAATCATAACTCCATCAAGCTCCCCTACCTCAGGTCGGTCAATGAATTTTAGAAAATCCACTGACTGATTTTTCCTTGACCGTTGTCCATCGTCCGGTTGTATCGACCGAACAAGTGATTCACTGGGTTATCGATTAGTATCAAAGTTTGTCTACAGGACATTACCCTTAACTTTGAACGTCGCGACTATGGGGGTGAAACACATGGACAGTTACATGACTGTGCAATGCAATATTATTAATACGTGTAATCACATCCCCCCAGGTACCATGTTATTTGATGGTTATTTCTGGGGAATTTCCTAAGTGGCCTATGTCGCGTTGTATTTAAGTTCGTTAGTTTTCAGACCGCTTTCACGTTCAAAGGATATTGACCTTTACAGCAACTAGAAATTTAAAATAGCATGCGGCACTTATCACTGGAATTTAAACATTCTAAAGATAGCTATCAGCAATTTTTCCGTCTACACGATATGAAGAGATTTTTTTACAATTTTTCCGTCGTTCTTGACCGTTTGAAAAATGGATTACATAGCATGACTTTAATGGCAGATTTTTTAATGTATCTTGTTCCCTCCTTTGCTCTTTTATTAGGGTTGAAACGCAAATAGCAGTATAGTTCCTTTCTTGCGAAGCCTTAGAAAGAAATAAAAATAAATAAACGGCGAATAAAAACGAATAAAAATAAACAAACGAATATTAATCAAATCGCAACCTTATAATTTCGCTAATCTCAGATTAAAAAGATTCATATGTCAGCCGGTTATGATTCGTGAGTATTCCCACTATAATCTTAAGATCCTTTTTGATGAGGTTTAGAAAATCTGGCGAGTGATTTAGCATCCTCGACTATTCCGTTCCTGGCAAGTTCGCTCAGTAAACTTTCCTCAACGGTTCTTTTATTCCCTGAGCTCCATAGCTATAGAACCCTTCCCGATTCTAGAGAAGGGTTCCTATAGCGGCGTTTCTGCTTTGTGCAGCGCATCCATTGCGTTATTGTCTTCTAACCCAATGTGGCCTAGAACTCAGGGTATCCTGAGCATATAGTCCGAGCCAAGCGTATTCAATCTATTATGACGTTCTCATACCAGCTTTGTGTGCACCTGGTTGGACTTTTTGGGAGTAGGGTAGGTGAATGTGTTTTCGCACAGAGTGTTGAAATCCCGCAACAGTACGTTGTCGGACTACGAACTAAACACCTCTTTGTCATCAGAGAACTAGCTTGGAACCGTTGGACATATTACTTCGAGCTAGCCATTCCGCTGTCCCGGCTTTGGGAACCTTCAAGTCAAGGAATCCCTTTCCCCAACGGGAGGGAGGGGAGGAAGCATCAAGCCGGCGCCGAAAGTCCGACATCGTCTCATTCGGCGTCAGGTAAACGTTCAAAAACGTTATCCCTAGACACCGAATCTAGATAAAGCCATTCCCTATTGGGCAAAAACACGAAGTCGAGATTCCATGAAGCCGGGTCCCTGTTTCGGTATTGCTCGCTGATTAGCACTAGATCAGCATTTACTTCCTAATAATCGGTTGCACTCTGGTGCATGTTAATTTTTAAAATGCGGATGCCATTCGCGCCCTAGACCTTTCCAGTTCCGCCCTAAAAACCGCCCCGAGCAGCAATGTGTGCGACGCTCTCATCAGACGCGCCATGATCCCTGAGAGAGAGAACACAACTTTTGCTTTCATTGCAGGTCTTTGATTGGTGACCTACTTGGCCGCATCTCCGGCATGTTGTCCTTCTGTCGGGTCCCTTGCAAGTTGCTGATATATGTCCGTAGTCCAGACACTTGCAGTACTTGGTGGGGACTATTCGCATTCGTACCCTGTACACTACCCATTCAAGTTTGATTTTCCCGCTGGTTCCTGGTTGGACTTAAGTGCCTTGATAGGCACCTGGCCGTCTGTTCAGATCGCAGTATTTCGCCCTATATAGTTTCCCTCGAGGTTAAAATAAGAACACCTACATTTCTATGGCGTCCATTTTCAAGTGAAATATATCGGCATGCTTCAACTAATGTATTCAAAGTACGTTCTCCTTGGACTGATAATGACCCCCACGTCCACTTCCTCTGCTGCGAAGGACCATTCGTTGTACAAGGGGATCAGTAGCTGGTTGAAAGCATAGGTCACTACCACACTCTCACCCTTTTGTCTCCTCGTCTTTCAAATTTTTTATCAATTTATACAGCTCTCTGCCTTCTTACATTCTGAAAATTCCCATCCTTGCTTAAATCTGTATGTGAAAATGAAGTGGGGTCAATCCCAGAAGGACTACAGGAATGCCATTGCACATATTCTCTAATGATACACATACACAAGCCAGTTTTGAAGTTTACCCGACTCCCTGATTGTTGTACCGAATTTGATTCTATCCAGCTTACCGGCACATAGGTAATTATTGGCCTTACTGTGCGGTATATGCCCATTGTAGTTTTTTCCAGGTCCACCTCCATTTTCCCTCTAGTATGGACCTACAAATCATCAAACCCCTTGTAGCTTTCCCATATATGTTCCTGATGTGCGTCTTCCACAATAGCTTCTTGTCCCGTGAATTCCCTATGTTTTCTGTCTAACTTCAATTCAATGCTTTCAAGTAATCAACCTTGTAGTAAATGACGCTTCCCTGGTTTGAAGCGGAGGTCCACCCTTTGTAGTAATTTTCACCTCATCTCAAGCGTAGTTCGGTAGAGATTTAGATATTTAGGTATGTCAGCAGCTCCTTTCCCAATTTTACTGTTTTGCTCCTACAATGAAAGTATAAAATGCTTTGTCTAGGACACTTTGCTTTCCCTATAACTCAACAAGGTCCTGCTTTTCAATCTTTTCAATTGTATCTACATTGTGTAAAGGCTTAACAATAAAATCTCCTCTTGCAGCTCATCATCCCCAGCGAATGGCCTTTCGCATATGGCACGTATGATGGATTCCCTAATCCTTGATCAATACCCGCCATTCACTTTCACAAAAATCACAGCAACACACCGACCAACACGATCCAATGGAAGCCTCAAACGTAATGGTTCATCTATGCCTACAGGCGGACCGTCATCATCATCAAATATGTCCGGAATGGGTGGAACTCTTCGGGTGAACGTACAAAAAGGTCGTATTCCAACACAAGGTGGATAAATTTTCAATCTATATTTCATATTCATGAGCATATACCTGCAAAAACCATTCTCATATTATTTTCTTTGTCATAGAAGTTCCTCCGACTCCACGTGCTCCGACGGGAGCGTTTCAATCACCGCCATCGACTAGCACAAATACTAATAGTAACAACCCCAATCCAACTGATAATCGCTGGATCTCTTCGCTCAGGAGACGTGACCCGGAATTACAGCCCACGCTGCCTTCTATTAACAATCACTATAGTTCGACCACTGTAGGCTTGGCTTCTACATCTGTGGAGAAACGTGGAAGAAGCAGTAAATTAACTGCATCCCTGCGAAAGAGTCGATCCGTAGAAAGAGTACGAGCCCGAAAACTGACCAATCCAATAAAACTCAAGGAAAAGCCGAAGAAAAGTTCATCCGAAGAAGCGGCAAATTCAGACGATCAAGAGGCTACTTCCATCGAGGAGAACTCAACTTCACATAGCTCACCGAAAAGCTCACCGAACAATAAAAACAAAATCTTCTCCCCCTCAGGATTCGAGCCACATTTAGTCGAGACATTAGAGAAGGATATCTTGCAACGACATCCAGGTGTACAATGGACTGATGTGGCTGGGCTGAGTGAAGCTAAGGCGATCCTCCAAGAGGCCGTTGTACTTCCGGTAATAATGCCTGAATTCTTCAAAGGAATTCGTCGACCATGGCGAGGAGTATTAATGGTTGGGCCACCAGGAACTGGGAAAACAATGATGGCGAAAGCTGTGGCGACCGAATGTGGAACAACGTTCTTTAATGTATCGTCGAGCACATTGACGTCCAAGTATCGCGGGGAAAGTGAGAAATTGGTGCGACTACTATTCGAAATGGCTCGTTTTTATGCGCCCAGTACAATTTTCATTGATGAAATCGATTCGCTGTGCGCTAGTCGTGGCAGTGACTCAGAACATGAGGCGAGTAGGAGGTTCAAAGCCGAATTGCTAATACAAATGGATGGACTTAATGCTACCGTGCAGGATGATAAGATTATCATGGTTTTGGCGGCCACTAATCACCCTTGGGACATTGATGAAGCGTTTCGGCGTCGATTTGAAAAGAGAATTTACATTGGACTTCCGAATGGTGAGTTTTTTTGTAGTTCGATTAAGTCTTTTTTTAACAATTTTTCTTATTTACTTACAGAGGACACACGGTCAGCCTTACTCAAACTATGCCTTAAGGACGTCAACTTATCACCGAGCTTAGACCTGTCCGCAATCGGTGACCAGCTCAAAGGATACTCCGGCTTTGATATAAGCAATGTGTGTCGCGATGCAGCCATGATGTCAATGCGTCGCAAAATCTGTGGTATTTCACCATCGGAAATCAAGCAGATACGACGCGAAGAAGTTGATCTTCCGATCACATTGCAAGACTTCCAAGATGCAATGGCACGCACCCGGAAATCCGTTTCGGCTGCCGACATTGCAAAGTTCGAGAAATGGATGGATGATTATGGCTCTTGTTAGAAGTTACGCGTATGCAACAAAAGTAGATATTTATCTCGACACAAAAGTAATTTAGGACGTAATCTGTTATGCATCTACGTGAATATAATCCAGGATAGTCTTTAGATATGTAATTCAGAAATATTAGTCTCTCATAATATTTGACAAACAATTTTTTCCTACATGGCACAGTTATATGGTAATATATTGAAAGATTTATACAAACAAGAAACAATTTCGATGCCTTTGGATGTTTTGTTGGACAAATTTTTGGTTTATCAGAGAAATCGTCAAATTTTAAGTATAAGAATGGACACATTTCCATTTGCTGCGAAGTGCGTTTCGGAATAGAAAAAGATAGCCCAGACTATACTGTGGTGAAGCCACATTTACTCGTTTTATGCTTCCTCCAAATTGTTATGAATATGAGAAAAGAGGAGATTAAATAGCAAAGGATTTGTAGGAGAAGGCGGTGATTGCTTCATGGACTACCAAGTTACTAAGAACAATAGAAGAGATAAGAAATCTCCGCCACTAATTACAAAATGTTAGATTTTAAGGTTTCTTTGTTTCTTTGTTGTTTTTTTTTTCGTTTCTTTTCAGGGACTTCAACAATTTTTTCTAGGAGGCTTTCATTGATAACTAGTTTACGGCGACAAGGCACACCACTGCCGAATCCAATTAACTCAACATATCTGCGCCACTCTCAGGTAAAGTAAAGTAAACCAATCCCTTTTTCTGATTCGTTTGTAATGTTTCTCAACCAAAATCCTTATGGTAAACAAGAAACGAACCCGGGAAAAAACGTGTCGTTAAATACCTCCTTGTCAGAAGATTGAATTCATGGTAAGATCCATGTTCCTATTTTAAGGCAGCTTTTGATGAGTTGCCTCTGCCTTTGACGAAACCATAGTGACTTGTTTTCTGAACTTTGTGTATTGCAGAAAGGGATCCAAGGACCAAAAAAATAAAAGAAAATTTCTCTCCAATTGGTTCGGTCCGGTCCGGTCCATTATGGTATTGTTAGTTCCTTTAAAATTAGTGAAAGGGAACAAATACTTACAAACCGGTAAGACCCCGTGCGAACCACTAATCCGCTGGGATTAGTGAGAGCATCTGCACCACAACCTGGGGCAGTTTACCCTCAAGTCACGCAGCCCACCAAAATAAGCTTTGCAGGTCTTCTCGAGCCCAACGCCGGCGACTCTAACCCAGGTTTCACTCGACAATCGTGCTTCATTTGAGAGGTCTAACTTCTACCAATCGAAAATTGCATAGGAATTCAACATCGCTGACTAACCTGTTGATATTTACTCTAGCGGTACTCTGCTGCCTTACAATTGTCCGGATACTATGACAATGATCGTGCTACTGCCCTGTGTTAAGCGATGCGAAACCCATATTTTCCTCCTCGACTTATCTCTACATCACCCAACCTTTCCTCCTTTTATTATGTCCTATGTATATTTTTTTCTTATGTATATTTGATCTATATTTGCATTTTGGATCTATCCCACCAGCCTACTTGAGCTTTACTTTTATCCTCACGTTAACCATGATATTCATAATTCAGTTATTGAATTCAATATTGTATGCAAACCTGCTAAATTCAACTTACAGGTGGCTAACTTCAATAGTTTGAACTTAGTCCTAGCAATTATTAACTGAGCTCCCAACTTCACTTCCTTGACGTATGAAATAGCAGCAGCACCTTTGATAACATCCTATCTGACCTGCTTCCGTTTTCAATACATTGATTCCTCATTCAAGACTCCATCTACTACTGAAATCGTAAAAAAAAATTCTTCAAACTTGCAATAAGTTCCTGATTTCCAGAAATCGAATCAACTTTGCCCGTTTCAAATCTCTTCATTCCTCTCTCATATAAGTAATACGTGGGCACTGTCGAATTCGTGTGAAATCATTTAGCTCTTCTGATCTCATATGTCAGCTACCACGACCCCGCCCAGCTCTTACCCACTTTCACCAAATTCACTGACTTCACCTCAACTACTGTGAGTCACTTGCAATTTCTGGTCCGGGGTGTACGGCTTCCCCTCTCCCCCATTTGGTAATGAAATTGCTGCCTTCTACGTGTCCCTTTTGCACCAGCTGCATTAATGTCGATCCGGAGATTATTCGCATTCCTTTTCGAGTCCCGCCATGAATCGGCGGGGACCCTACAAGCTTCGAGCTCTTACGAAAAGAATTCGGTATGAATCTCATTCGTCCACTCCACTTTTATCTCTTATGGCACAATAGCCGAATTTCCCAATACAAAAGCGCTGCGGTCGCTAGATATCGGCTGCCAGGAGCTCGCTTGGCCACTCCCAAAAACTGCCGATACTCGGTTTTCGAAACCCTACACTGTAAAAAACCTTCGTTCTCTCCTCTTCTATATTTTTTTTTAAATTTTTGGGTATCCTTTCCATAGCCTGACCATGCCCATACACATTTCCTGAGTCGTACATGTGTATGCCCATAATGCACCCACCGAGCGTTCCCTTATTGGCACAAAGAAATTACTCTAAGCAAACTGGCTGCTGTCTGAGGGTTAAGATGGCCTGTATAGCCTCCTTCGCCTACAAGAAGGCCTTCGTAAGGAAATGGAGTCTTCAGTTGAGGATGGTTCTTTGTATATACCCAGCCGTGGTTCGTCCCACCCTAATGCACTGTTCTATTGCGTGGTGGCATTGACTTCTTTTTTTTCTTGCATACACGGAGGTGTAAAAATCTTTGAAAGACACGTTCACTCCAGTTTAACCGTGCGAGCATTTCAGCTAGAGCAGGCGCGTGTAGAATTCTCATCCATTATAACCCATCCCCGGTTCCCAAATCCACTGGACGGAGTGGGATTGAATTTAGGCACTCGTGCTTCTCGTCCTTTGAGCTTTCCTCCTCCTTACTTCCTTCAGCAACTCCTTCTTTATTCTTAGAATTGCGGAGGATACTGACGCTCCTTCCCAGCACTTGATTCAGGTTCTTTCTCTCCATCGTGAACCTTGGACAGTGAAACATCACATGCTCCGCTAGTGTTTCACAGCATGCAGGGCAATTCCATGAATCATCTAGCTCAAAGCGATGCAGATGCTGCCTGTAGCAACCGCCGTACACGCTGAGGAGCTGGGTAATGTGATAGTTGGTTTCTTCATATTTCCGCTCAAAGGGAAACACAAACACTTCATTATACATGATGTTACACAGCAAGGGACCCAGCACCAAGTCCTGTCTTACCCTCGCTGTGACAATATACTCTCTCTTTGAGAGGTAATTCCCGACAAGACTCGTCAAATATCTAGAAACATCTGTTGACCCTTTAATTCGGCTCCTGTTGGGTGGATTTTCAGGTGGCTTAGTGGGTTTCGGAATCAACTTTTGCTTCATCCACTGGGCAGGGAATATTCCTTCTTTTAGCCATGCCTCGAAAGTGTTGATGAAAAGGTCAGGTCTAGTCTTCACTGCCAGCTTCAAAGCTGCGTTAAGAATGCCTTATTTTCAGCTGCTCCTCGGTTACTGAAGGTATCACACACTCGTTAACCGGGACTACAGTGTACCTTCCCTGTTTTGGTGGTGATGAAACAGGATGGCAACAATCTCGTTCAGAAGGTGTAGATAGACCACCATCCTTTTGCCTACTGGGAGCAGTCGTCTTCTAGGCAATGAGCTGAGTAAGTTTTTCTTTAGCCGTACCATTCAGGATACGTTTCCCGTCCAACCAGACAACCCACTCGGAACTCACTGTGAGTGAAGTTCTCACTAACTTGCCATGCACGACGCTCACTTAGGTCAAAACCACGGTACCCCAGGCTCCATCCTCCATGAAAGTGTATTGGGGGTCCCCACATTGTGAGTACTACCGAATATGTCCTCTCGCATACGTTGTCTGGCTGCTCTATTCAAGAGTCCACGCATGAAAATCACGCGCTATGATTGTCGACTAGCGTCCGCTTGCATCTAAAACCAAAGCGCACAGCACTTACTTATACTCGTCAAGTGTAATGCTGGGTGGAGCATAACAGTTGTATATATGAACTCCTTTCACCTTCCTTTTCTGGAGGGTTTGCTCTCCGCAAGCCCATAACGCTGCTTGTCCGTTGTGATCCTTGGCCCAAATGGCACCATAGTGATTTCGATTTGGCTCGCTAAATATTGTCACTGATATCTTTCTCGCGGATGGTTTGCTGGAGTAGATCCAGTGCCGCCTGGAAATGGCTGAGGTTGATTTGTGGCATAGACATTTTGACCACTGAACAGTCTGGTCTCTGGGTTCCTACTCATAAGAACATTGAGGGGAATTAGCAGGCCGACGGACTGCCCAGCCCACTATTTGGAAGCCGCTAACTCCAGATGGTATAAGTAAGTCATGGAGCAACAGGCGCTTCTATAACAAGAACGAATTTCAAAGGTTTTTGGCCAGGAGTCGTGCAAATGCGTACAGAACTACGGTGGCTTACACGGTATACTGGTCTATAGCGGACCATGCCACTAGACTCGACATACCCTAAAATTCGCATTATCCAAATTGCGAAGCGAAGGGATAAACACTCAGCTGCGTTGTTTCCGATTGCCCAGCTCTTGTCAAGGCCAGGCTGTGGACATTATTCCTAGAGGATGGTTCTGAATATCTGACCCGGCTGCGTCCTGCTCCACTTGTCCTTCCTACAGCGGTTAAGTTTTAAGGAGTTTACTCACTACAGAGGTAATTAGGCTTATCGGTGTGGCCACTGGGACCTGCCTACCTACCCACACGCCTGATAACAAAATCCCTGGAACTATATGATAAACTATCTGCGGTAGTCAAAACGTTGAAGATTTCTCACTTTAATTTCAACCTTCTGCAAGAGATCTATCCATTCAGTTCATGATATATTGGACTATTTCGCACTCCTTTTACGCTAAATGCAATTTTGACTCTGATAGCTGTTTGAAAAATGAAAGGAATTCAGGATCATATACGCCCACAGTGCGCACTAAATTCATTCAAAGTATTTTCCCCGACTCAAACTATTTTTTATTAAAGAAATTCCAAACGAGAAAATTCACGCTTGAATCCTTTTCATGAATTTGCAATTTAATGTCGTCGACGATCCTCATGTTGATCTTGACCAGTGGTGGTGGTGGTGGTGGAGCTTTCCTCAGTGAAAATGATATTTTGGTGGACATTCCTCTTCCTAAAGAACTCACAGAGTTTATTTATGTGTTCTCCCTGTGAAAAAAAAACGTTTTCACAGTATGCTGCCTTCTCGTTCGTCTTTTGCCATTTCCGCGACAAATCTCGACTGGCGAGTGGTAACGTTGTCCTCGGTGGTGGCATTTCAAAATTGTGAGACTCTTACAAAAAGGATCCGGTACGGATTTCATTCCCACTCCCCACTATTCTCTCATATGCCACAAAGGCCCAGTTGAGGATTTGCTAGTGAATATCGACGGCTGAGTGCCCGCTTGCCCATTCCCAAAAATTGTCGGAAGCGGAAACACAGTTCCGGCCCCGTTCTTTCTCGTGATTTCAGCGTGTCATGGCCATAGCCATAGGCCATGCTCTGACCTAGCTGGCCTGTCCATGAAGATGCCCATTCATGCACATCTCCTAATGTGTACATGTGCATGCTTATAATGAATCTCCGGAGCGATACCTTATCCGCACAAAGGGACACCCATCTGATGGGTCAACTTCACACAGGCTGCTGAATGAGGGTTAAGAAGAACTTCTAGAGAACCTTCTTAAGGAAATAGAGTCTCCGGTCGAAAGAAGTTCTCTGGATGTACACAGCCGTGGTTCATCCCATCCTAATTTACGGTTCTATTGTGCGTGTGGCATTGATATCCTCACCGATTGCTATGCCCCCATTAAGGCTTTGCACTCCATGGCGACATCCTCCACGCTGTTAGAGCAATGCAAAGACGAGAGCTTCACTGAGTTCCCGCTCATAGGAGCATAGAGGGAAATTATCGAGCCGTTGGACTATAAGTCAAGGAGCAGCCAGCCCTCTTATAACAAGCCCCCGCGAGAGCTAATGTAATCCTCTGGTTTGCACGGAGGACTGTCATGTAGGGGGGATCATGCCACCAGACTCGACGTATCTTAAAATTGGCATTGTGGAAGTTGTGAAGAGGAAGGAGCGCTTCCTTTATGATTGTCAGTTCTAGCTAAGGCCAGACTGCTGACAATATCTCTACAGGCTGGTCTTGCCTTGCCCTTCTCACAGCAGTCACGGTGTTAGAGAGCTGGTTCACTACACCGGCAATAACACGGCCTATGGATCAATAAACTATCTGCGGTGCTCGATTTCACACTCTAATTTCAATCTTTTGCAGAAGCTCTATCCTAATATCCTCCCATAATCGCTTCACAATTGAAAAAATCAGGATCATATGCCCGGCGTGGGAAATAAGTTCATTTGCGATTGATCTACGTATTTTCCCCGACTCAGAATACTTTTTATCAAACCAATTCCACCCCAGGATATTCACGATTAAATCCTTATCGCCAATTTGCCATTTAATGGCGTCGACGACCCTCATGTTGACTAGAGCTCACAACAAACAAAAGGTAGAATCTCGGCACTTCTCAAGTAGTAAACAAACCCAAAAATGGCCGGACTACCTGAGAGTGGACCAGATTTAAGCGTAAACAATATTTGTTTACAAATAAAAACTAATTTGGTGATAAAAAGCGTAAACAATAATATTTGCATCATAACAACAGGCAGGTCAACAAATTCGGTGTGAAACTGGTTCCCCACTCCTAACAGAAGTATTCTGTCCAAGAGCAGGTATCGTTTGCAATTTGAGTGTGACCAAAAAGTCTGGGACCACTTGGTTTGGTAAATAATTTAATTTTTAATTTGATTCAAAGTTTTTTTGTTTAACAGTATCCTTTTTCTTATCACATAATACATTTTCAGGACAATAAAATTCAATTTTATGAAATCTATGGTGTTTTTTTTCTAATTTGAAAGTGTCTAATGTCAGGTCTAGCCCAGGAACCCTTTGAAGTCTGGTGATTTTTTCAGAAAACTCCATCAAAAATGGAGCGCTCCTCTTTAAAAACAGTCTTAGCTGACTGAAAAGGTCACTCCGTAATAACAAAGTCCATCTAGGTCGTCTAAACAGGACTTTTCCTTATCCAATCAGGCGAAATCCACCAAAAAATGCATTAGGCAAACATGGAAGAAAGGTAAGATTTACGGAAGTTTCCTACTTCAAACCATCCTAGCGTGCAAGCCCAATTGAAAATTTAAAACAGCAAATACGAACCAAAAGCAAATAAAATTTTTATAATATAAAAAACTAGATGACCCAAAACTTCTCCGACACACTGTAGTTTTGTTTGTAAACAAATATCATTTGCGGTCGCGCCCAGTCCACACGTCGAATTTATTTGTAAACAAACATCAAGCCCAGTCCACGCGTCGAATTATTTCATTGAAAATCGTCACCAGATTTTCTCTGAATTTTTGCTTGCTGCGAGTTCTGGTCGCCGAGTACTTTGGGCGATAAATTGCAATTTTAGAAATCTCGCGTTTGGTGAGCGATGATGTGGGAAGGTCGGTCGGTAGCCATTTGAGTCGGACGTGTATGGGAGTACGTGAGGGACTATTTCTGAACAATTTGAAGAAAGGACAAAGGTTTTTGAGTTTCTAAAGGAAAGAAGACATCCATAAGGTTTCCAACCAGAATTCCTGCAATTTAAGGACCTGAAAAATTGAGGAATTGGCAAGGATTTAAAAGGAAACACCACCAATATTTTTTTTTTTTAAATTTATTGAAAACAACGAGGATCTACATGGTACATGGTATCATCACATTTCATACTAAATACAAGGCAAATTATCAAGGATGCGCACAGGAAAATGTTGCTCAAAGAAGTGCAGGATCGCCATCAGGATCATCGGTGGCAGGATTAAGTGTGTTGAAAGTCTATTGAATCCCAAACGATGATGTGTGATGAAGTGCCGTAACTGCGAGATGTCCAGTCGCCCGGGGGTCCTAATCTGTTGCTGGTCCCAGCAGGCCGATTCCCTGAAGCATGATCCTTTCGAGAGCTCACAGATGACCAAATACGACCCAATTGGAATCCTAGATTGAAAAAAAAGGATATTTAGTGGAAATGAATTTAGAGAATGTATAGCGCAATTATAGATCTTTGAACTTACCATGGATGTTGGATGTGTCCCTAAGAGTTCTTGAGGTAACGGATTCAGGTGGTTGTTGGTATCCTTGATGGTTGGAACTGGAAAACCCGATATTTTCCGTATGCGTGGAATTCGAATGTGTTTGCACGTTATTGCGATAGTAGATGTTCTAAGCAGGCTGCACCAAGTCTACGGGGAGGAATCCGTCTAGTCGATGATGAAAGTTCCGTCCAGCTGCTGTGTAGGCTCTGTTCCTATCCTGTCGAAAACGATAACGAAAAGGGGTGGAAAATTGAAGAGATATTATGTTTGAAAGACTCCCGGGGGGTAAACTGAAACTGGTCCTCTGCTGTTCCTAGTTCGGGAAGGATTGGCCACAACCGTTTTTGTGGCACTCTGAAGTACGATTTACCTAGAAATTATATGCCATCAAGTGCTGTCCATCCTTTTCCCAACGAATTGATGTTTGACATGAAGCTACTGGCGATGATATCCAATTATTTATTTGTTTATTCAAGCACAATGGAGTCCTTTGTGCCAGCAGTGCAATGATAGAGGGTATTGGAAGATTTCACGCCCAGTAATCACTAATATCGATCTTTGGAAGTGACGAACAGTTCCCCCCAATGTCCTGCTGTCCGGCAAATGGCTACCAGGTCGAACATCAGGACAATCGACGTTGGTAGATTTGCAGAAGCTCTCTAAATAATGGTAAAAGGACCATAAGCCCGAAACGCAAAGTAGAAGAACTGCGATTGAATCGTTAGTTAATTAGCCAACCAGGGCTGTAGGAGGAAAATCCGGGCCCGGGGTGAATATTATACGGAACAACTAGGACAGAAGGGAAAATTATGAGGGTCTGGAGAGGAAAGTGTGCGGGCCCGCTATTATCCTATTATATTGCATAAAAATTCGTCGTCCTCCAAGGAAACTTTAGGCTCGGAGGGAATCCCACATTCCCAACCACATCTTGTCAGACCTGAAGCCAAGAATGTGCCTTATCACCGATGCATCGGCGCCAAAAAAGGGAATCTAAGAGAAAAGGGGGAAGTCACCTGTGTACAGGTTAGCGGTTGAAATTGTAAGTGTACGAAGGGATCGTCTCGGACTTCGGTGGATTACAAAAGTCAAGATGACTCAACTCCCCGCAGAATACAAGATAGCGATAAAGAAATTTCACCACGAAATTAATAAGGAAAAAGCATGCTTCTAGCAGGAAGTAATCAGCGATATTAGCAGAGATCCATATGGCCTCAGGTATAAGTTGGTTACTAAAAAACTCGGTGCTCATCGATCACCATATTCCATGGGAGCAGTAAAGATAGAGGACATCATGCAATTACTGCTATTGGGGACAATATTCAGTCATTTATTTATTTACTTAAGGATAATGGAGTCCTTAGTGCCAGCAGTGCAACGTTGCAGGGTACTGGAAAATTTCATGGCCACTGATCACCGGGACAAAGAGGTCTACAGGTGGAATATTAGGAAAATCGACTTTAGCAAATTTGACGACGCTCTCTGAAGAGGAGTAAAAGAATCGCAATACCCGGACGTGTATAGAAGAATTGCGACTGAATCGATTATGAAGTTAACCAGATCCGTAGAGAGAAAATCGGGCCCGGGGTGAAGGAGGAATTATATGGAAAACGATTCCAGAGAAAGGAAATTATAGGGGTCTGGAAAGAAAAGTACTTGAGCCCGATATTATCCCTTTTTAATTACGATTTCTTTTCCGGGCCCGGGGAGTCGCCCCTTCCCACCCATCTCTTGTCAAGCCTGAAGCCAAGAATGAGCCTTATCACCGCTGCATGCGATGCATCGGCACCCAAAATGCGACGTGTGGAAAATTGAAGAGATATTATGTATGAAGGTTTAGTTCGGGAAGGGTTAGACACAACAGTTTTTGTGGCATCCTGCAGTACCATTTAGTTAGAAATTACATGCAATCAAGTGCTGCCCATCCTTTCCCCATCTAATTGATGTTTGACATGAAGCAATTGGCGATGATGTCCAATTATTTATTTGTTTAAGGACAATGGAGTCCTTAGTGTCGGCGGCCCAATGTTGGAGAGTAATGGAAAATTTCACGATCAGTGATCACCAGTACATTTCTTTCGAAGAGGTTCCCCCAATGTTCTGATGTCCTGTAAATACCTACAAGCTCTCTGAAGAAGGGTAAAAGAACCACAAGCCCCAATGCAAAGTAGAAAAACTGCAACTGAATCGTTAGTAAAGCCAACCATGGCCATAGAGAGGAATTGCGGGCACGGGGTGAAAACTATTCAGGAAAATGAAGACAGAGGAGAAAATTGTAGGGGTCTGGGGAGAAAAGTATGCAGGTTGCCTATTATCCTTTTTTTTTCATTAAAAATTTATATTCTGGGCTCTAGGGAATCCCACCTTTCCACCTACCCTGACTGACTGAAGCTTAGAATAAGGCATGCGATGAATCAATGCCCAAAAAGAGACTCTAGATGAAGATGGGGTAATCACTTATGTATTGATAAGCGATTGAAATTGTAAGTCTGCGAAAGAATTGTTCCGGACTTCCGCGGATTAAGCAGTGCACAAGAGGCTAGGTAACCCTTAAATCTGCAAAATCTAAACGAGGGGAAAAAGGAACTCCGCCACGAAATCAACAGGCAAAAAGCTGCTGGCAGGAAGGCTAGTCAGTGACATTAACACAGAGACCCATGTGACCTCGGGTATAAGTTGTTTATCAAAAACTCGATGTTGGCGGATCGACCTGTTTTATGAGAGCATTAAAGATGGAAGAAACCGTGCAGGCACTTTTACCTGACGTTATCCATGAGGAATGCTCTCTTTTCATCATAATTGGACTAATCTTATCCATTGAGGACAAAAAAGCCCCGCAACTGGATAGTATTCCCAGCGAAGTGGTGTTATAATCCGGACTTGCTACTCAGAGTGTACAACCCATGTTTAACAGCGGATGTTTTTTACTCCCGCTGGAAAAGTGCCAGGCTCATGCTTGATAAGCAAGGGCAAAAATGACCCCGAGAAGTCGTCCACGTACTGTCCTCTCAGTACAACATTACATTAAGAAGCTCATTGAACGAAGATTGGCTGACGCAAAAGCTACTACTTTTTTTAGAGCGGGGCGATCCACAATTTATGCAATTGAGGAAGTGGTCCAAAAGGTGACTCTGGCTAAGGTACACATTCGTCACTATCACCGAGTGGTGCGTCTTGTGGCGTTAGATGTAAGAACGGCCTTCATTTCTACGAGGTGTTGCGATATGCTCAAGGTGCTGAGAAATTGCTTCTATTTTCCATATTTTTGCGGATATTGAGGAATTATTTAAAGGACCGAGCCCTGCTCTACGAGACCTGGAAAGGACCATTGGAACTCCTCATAGGGTAGCCTGCTGTAACTCGAGAAGTCTGATTAATCGCACTTGTGGCACTGATCGTCACTGTACTTAGCACACACTAGGAATGGTAAGGCGGCGAATCAGCAGATGAATGACTGAGCATGGATTCTCCTTAGCTTTGGAGAAATCCGAAGTAGCCGTTCTGACCAAGGAGAGGATTCCTTCAGCCGTCTCGCTTATCCAGAAGATCTTGTTTGCGGTTCAATTCGTTCTTTCTTAAGGTTCTGAAGTAAGGAAACGTTCTACACGCACCTAGTGCAAGTACAATGGCGAGAAGCTTTGCCAGTAGCGTCCGCTTATTGTACCGCCTCGGAGCGATACGGTGATAGCAGGATTTATTCCGATCGCTCTCTATGCTGCAGAGCAGACCTCATAAGGAAGTTGTCGCTTGTGAAGAGAAAGCCGGATTCTCGGCGTTTGGGAACGAGTAACGAGGGCTGCACATCCTATCAAAGACGTACCGCTATGGTTGGTTCAATCAATAGCAAGGTGAGGTTGATTCTTACCTAACTCAGCTGCACAGTGAACACAGGGGTTATTTTCGGTCTTACCAGCACATCACCAGTTTCTTCGCAACGTGGCTAATTCCAGTCATGCCATTTGGGCTCCAGAAGGGCAATCAGACCCGAGTCCCGGGTCTGAATGGGACTCATCTGAAGTGGCTCTTACAAGAAACCTCACCGGAAGTTATCTAGTAGTATGGGAACCGGGATGGCCCTCGAGAGCATACGCTTCAGAATTCTTGGGAGCTTTGCTTTCGGCTCAGCTGTTTGCGATTGACCTTCTTGTGGGAGTTTCATGGTGGTTGGAGGCGTGCAGTTGCGTTGTACAACTCGGATGCCATACCTCTTAGCTGCGAAAGAGGTGTAAGATAGGCCTCGCATCCATTGATTTAAACGCTGAGCATGCATGCAATGTATATCAATCCGCCCGACTGCATTTACTGCAAGGATGTGGTGGATGATGCCCATCACATTCTACAGCAGGTGATTGAGCCATCGCTTGTTTGTTTGTTTGTTTTTGTTTTTAAATAGGAAGCTGGTGGAAATACGTTGGACTTTTTCTATGGCAAGACAAGCACAGTTGCAGGAAGGCGACCAGATAACGGAGGAATACTCAAGAATGCTGAAGTTGAAAAGTGTTAAGAAGGATTAGAGCAAATCAAAGTCCGCATGTCACCAGACATTATGAAAACGTGATTGCAGGCATACAGGCAGTGTCTGCTGAAATGAAGCCAGTCATCGAAACTTACACCGAGGTCTAGGATGAAGCCCCAGTGTTATAAAAGTTAGCTACCAAAAAAGTAGGAGAGGATTTGAGAGAGTAGCACATCGAATGGTGCCTGATGGTGTGTCATCGGCATAAAGCAAGCAAGGGAGCGTAAGGAGAGGGTAAAGTTCGCTGATGAAAAGTAGAAATAGCAGAATGTCATCTTGTGGTACCCCAGAGGAGGGAGAAAAGAGACGGGATATGCAAGTATTAAAAGAAACACAGCAGGAACGGTTGTCTAGGTTGGAGGCGAGCCATGTAATGAAGGGCAAGGGAATGTTAACAGAGGCGAGTTTACACGCAAGTAATTAACAGAGTCAAGGACCGAAACAAAAATCCATATAGATGACGTGCACTTCCTGCTGAGAGTTTAGACATTTGGCCGTGAAGCTGGCAAAGTATAGTGGGTTAGACACGGTCCACAAGGCAATGTTGTTTTTAACTATAAAGTAGCCAATGTGGGCAGTTAACCAGTCGTTGATAAGCCTCTAAGAATTTTAGAAGAATATAGGAGGGAAATAGAACAGTAATTCTCGGCGAGTGTAATATACGGCCTTCTTGTACAGGGATAATGGGAACGTTTTTCCACGGGATAGGAAAATGGCCACCTTCAAGGCTTTTATTAAAAATTAAACAAAGAGGGAGGGAAATGAATTGTTTGCATTTTAGTAAAAGGAAGATAGGAATGCTTTCAGGACCGAGACTAAAATTAGCGTCAGCAATCTTATTGAAAGGGGGAGCAGGTTGGGTGGGAATGCTGGTGTTGCTGATGTGAGAGCAAAAGGGTTTGGTATTTCTACAAGCCAAAATGCCACCTCGATACTAACTAGACACTACTTCCTAGATTTAGATATCAGTCACTTTACTGAAGCTCGCAGGGTTTTAAAGCAAGTTAGATCAGTCTTATATTTTTTGGGAACCATAGAGATGAGCTCGAATGGATAAGAGTGCAGGAACCTGGGAACGAAAGAGTCCTAAGAAGATAGTACGTTAGTCAGAATGGTATAGAAAAAGTCGAGGGTTCCGTTATAGTTTTGAGTGAGCCTGAGATTCCAGTTGATGGTCACCAGGGCTGAATCCTAGCCTTCGAAATTGCCCATTTGAAAGTTGAATTTGCAAGTTTGCGGACAATTTGAGAATTGATACGAGTGATTCGCGCATCAAATTCAAGAGCAAGATGATGTGCGCCATGAGCGACGTAAGGAGAGGCATTAAAAACTTGGAAAACAGCCAAGTAAGAGAGTACAAAGTCAAGAGTGCGGTTTAGGTGATTTCCGGTGAGGTCAAAATGAAGAGCAGTAAACGTGTTCATGAAGGTACAAAAAGGAAATGGAGAGTGAAAGATAATACTTGAAAGTGGTGGATAGACGAGAAATTTACCCCAGCATAGGAAAATTAAAGTCACCGTAATTAGTAGGGAAAATGGAGAGATGGAAGACTACAGTCAGGATATCTGGTAATTTTTCAAAGAATTCATTGTACAGATGAGAGGGACTAAGAAAGAAAAAATGTACACAGAAAATGATAAAAGGACTTGCGTTCGACGAAGAAATCCGCAGGATTATACAGTTGTAAGGGGAATAGTAGCAGGAAAAATTGAGTTCGGCACGGAAGGGCGACCTCACAGCGATTAGGACGCCTGCTCCTGTGGAATCACCCAAAACCATGCAATCTCTGTATCAGCGAAACACGGAGTAGCTTTCGAGGAGCTCAGAATCAAAAATCCTATCATCCAGAGAGACTTCGGAACCACAGATTATATGCTACTGGAAAATCCGCGTAGATAGATTCATAGACTTCTTACACTTTGAAGGGGCTAGTGTTGGATGGCGACGTAGTTCTGTGACACGGAAATTTCCTCTTGATTTGTTTCTTTGGGACGCTTTAAGGGAAGGGGGGTTGGGCTGCAGTGTCAAGACCGTGGAGATTCATTACCTTGAAGGAACTTGTTACACAGCTGCCAGAGTGCCATCCTTCGTCAGTTTCACACGCGAGGAAGATGCCAGGAATGCGCTGGTTTTTTCTTGAAATAGTCAGCGAAGCGAGGGACCTCAGTGTTCGAGGAAACATTGTCGCCCAATAAAGCAGTAAAGCGGAGTTGTGCGTCGAAAGTGGCTGCATGATGGAAGGAATCTTGTCGACCGCCTGTTGGGTCGCCGCTAACGCCACAGTACTTTGGCACAACTGAATAGCATTGAAGAGCGTTGTACGGCAGCAAGCATTACGCCGGTAGGTAATATTTGATGAACAGCGACATGAAAGCCTAGGCACTTAGTAGGGAATCAGTTCCCACAGTATTCATCCTAGTCAATGAATAGGTTGATTTCGACTCCTTATAAGTAGCACATCTATGTCATGGATCGGCGAGGATGATACCGCAATGCTCAAACTGCAAAATTAGAGCTTTAAATTCGGATGTAAAGCAGCAGCCAGCAGAAACGGAGGGGGCTCATTCTAGCCAGAGTGGCTAATAGGCACCTGCCTGGGATCCCTTGATTTTGATCTATCAACATAGTAGGAGACCTTTCATAGGAAATTGAATGCAGTCTAGGGGACAAGACTGTCTTTGGGATATACATAACAAGAAGACGGATAAATCTCGACCCTGAACGAGATAATCATTGGTGATCGCTCGCCATCCCTTCGGTAGTCCGCCCTCCCAGCATTAGTAGTTCCTAATTCACATTTTATGAGTCGGAATGAGTAATTCAACTTCTGGTGGAGAAATGGCTATTCGCCATAACAATAGAAGTGAAATCATGTCAGCTATCAATGTGTTCAACCAGGCTAAAGACGGTAGGCGCTGCACTTAGCGGTTTCGCCGCGGAACTTGTGCTTCCAACCCCTACAGTTTCTACAGAAGTATTTCTTACATTTATTGAAAAACCTGGTAATTTGAAACCTCACTCTGGATCCTTCTGGACTGATTGCTATTGTGGAATAGTGTACGAACTTCAGTTCGCCGGCCTTCCCGTCAACAACGGATATATGGCACTGACTAAAATTTAAGTTTGGTCTGAGCATCGAAGTCCATGGGTACCAACCAAAAGACCGATCGAAACGACGATGCTTTAATACGCTACATCGTGACTTGGAAGCCTCTCTAGTCCAGCCAGATCATGCCTATGGCCGAGCAAAACAGCACAATCGATCATGACGGGTTGGCCCCGCTTCTGGATGAGACAAAGGCCAAAGAAGAAGAACGGTAATGCTAGAAACGTCCGAAGTTTTGGCTCGATTGTCCAAAGAAGTAGAAAAAACTAGTTTTTCCATTCAGGGGAATACGAATTGGATTTTTTCACACAGTGTTTTGTATGTTTTTGGCAAGGAGTTAGGTGTCACTCGGGGAAACAGTAACGAAGAGAGTTTCTGTTGCAAAACAGCTCCATTGGCTCCCCCAGAAATTTGAAAGCTGTATATTTGAGGTGGCCCAGAAATTGTTGGCCATAAGAAAAATTCGGATGGGTTGTCTGGCGTCCCATTAGCGCTGCAAATGCCTCGTATTTAGACACTTCGCGAAGATACGGATCAGCGGCATTCATGGGTTCGATCGGAACAGGTGTGAGGAGAAAAGACATATTACCAAGGAGTGCAATAGAGATCCCAAATGCACTTTATGTAGAGGGAAGGAAAGACAGAACAACCAGCATATTGCTAGAATTGATAAATGCCCGAAATAAAGATAAAGTATCGGGCTACGAAGGTGATATAAGCATCTATCGGAAAGGACGGTCTGGTTCAATTGTAGATCTGACTTTTGTCAGCTATGCATTGACGGGGACTTCATATACAGCGGCCAACAGGCAATCATTTGTAACTATGGAGAGTGCGACAGGGCGGGAGACCTGCATGCCGAAAACCAAAATCAAGAAGAGCGTTAAGTTGACCTGGAAAGCGATGGATGAGTAAACATTCATGAAGGTGTGGTTAGACCACCCTAGTAAAGCAAGCATCTCCATGGATGGAGTTCACCATATAACACAAAGAAGTGTGAAAGCGCGTCCAAGCCTTGGAAATGCACATTCACAGTAAAAGGCCCAACTATTGGTGAAACAGTGAATTAGCCAGCCTCCGGTCGACTTACCCCAAAAATCTCAAGCTAGCCATCGAGCGGTGCAAGAGAGAATATTTTAAGTAGCTCTGTTGGGAGGCGAACGTAAAACCATGACGGGGCGATTCAGAGGGCGTCCCTCTCCGCAGCTCATGTCCCCTTACCTCTTATATGTTATTCCTCAGTCAGATCTGCGGTACAATAGGCGATAGCAAGACCGCGGGTTTACCCAGCATAACGAATAAGGGTCTTAAGCTCACCGTGAAATCCAGAGCGGACATATTCACTAAGTGGTTCGAAGCCTACATGTCTCAGGGGATATCCCCTGCAGCATGGAAGCGACAAAAACTGGTAAACCCTCGAGTGAAGGTCTCATGTCTTCTAGGCACTGTGAGGAAAATGTAATCTACATTTAGAGTTGAGACATGAGAAATTCATTCTATTCAATCAATCGGAGCCTTATACCGAAGTCCCTAGCTACGATTGATGTTTCCACCTATCTAGCTGCTATTGTCGATAGCTACTTGGAAGAACGGAGGCTCTGGTATGGCACCGATGATAGATCCATCAGCGCGGGTGCCCTACAGGGCTCCGAACTGCGCCCACTACTGTGCATTAGGCACAATGATGTACTTAATCTTCCGATTTTGGAGAAAGTGCTGGGTTTAGCCGACGACAAAGCACTGGTTGTGGTCGCAAGGATCTCGAAGATGATGACGTGTACTCTGGTTAAAGGCGGAAACAGTCCTCATCACCGATCGCCGCATTAAAATTAGGAGTCATATCATCACTTCCAAACTATGGCCAGTTACAATACATACTTCAAACTAATGATAGATCCAAAATCCAATTTTAAGCAGCACGTTAAGTACATACAAGCGTCCACCACAAGTACAGTTTAGGCAAAAATGCTGCCAAATATAGGATACCCACGCCATACTTGCAGGCTCCTTATAGCCAAGGTGGTGCATCCCATCTTGAGGAACAGAGCTGCATGTTTTATGTCACGCATATAAATTGGGTGCAGTCTGCAGAAGAATAGCCTTAGGTCTGCATTCTGCCTTTAGGTTCGCCTCAGATGTTACAGCATCCGTTATCTCCTGAAGGATGCCGATTGGCATCTTGGGAAGCGAAACGACGAACATATATAATGTGAATTCCATTTTTCTTCAATCGCACGTGAAAAAAACACGAAAGGGAAATGAGATCACTCAAAAAAGAAGCGTTGGACACACGGGTTGATCGCTACCATCGGAAAGTGGCTGGAGAGAAAGCATGAGGCCAAATATATAATCACCCAGATTTTGACGGACCATGGAGGAAACCGTCAGTATTTCCACTGGTTTATATTGGATTAGTGGATACAAATTTCATGCACTGGAGTGTTCACGCCTTTTGAAGATTTCCATCTCCTTGAAAAAAAAAAACACATTTTTGGTTTTGCAACTTTCCTCTGGGATACCATGATGTATTAATTTATATGATTGCTTCTATACTGTTGAATTCGGAGGTACTAAGCAATAATAGTTGACTTGAAAAGGACTCTAATTTCGAACTCGTCAAAATCGCAGGGTCATGCTCAATTTTTATGGCCGAAGGATAACAAACGAGAATGGAGCTCCCCAAAAACTGCGCCTCGTTAAGATCAGAAGGACTTCTCGTCTCAATCGCCCCCATTCGGGTCAAAAGTCTTCCAGCGCGCGGTCGAGCCGATTTTTTGTTATATTTTTAACTTCGCGTTCGTAGGTTTTGCGTAATGTTGCGCGATAACCCTTTGTATTACAGGTTCTGATGGGGTCCGATGGATCTTCTCAACGACGCGCGAGATGCGAGAGGCATTGAAGTGCCCCAACGGATCCGTGCGTGGAGGCATGCAAGCATATGCCAACAAGATACTTCAATAGAGCTCTACCCAATTTCACGGTCAATTTTGCCATTCTCTTAGATTTGGGGTTAGCTCTTGATTGATCTAGGGCAACCCGGATGGTTACAAAAACTAGTCATTACTGCTTTCCGTACCATGAATCCCCTTAAACAACCAATTGCCAGGAACAGGATACAAGGCTTCTAATAATGGAGATTGGGCTTCTGTTTTGAAATTTTAAACCTTTAAAATAGAGACAATGGAATATTGACGATGTGCTACTTCCAGAACGAAACTGATTTGGTTTTGAAATCAACGATAGGCAATTAATGAAATGACTAATTCGGTTGTGAAATCTGCGATAAGTAACCTCACGTAAACTTTATTGTGGAAAACGCTACAGTAAAAAGGAATTCGGAGACACTTTCAGAAAGGACACCATATTCAAGTAAAAGGCAACCAAATTTATATCAATTTGTGAACAATTTAGAGCAACTAGGATAAGAGCCAAAAATTGCAATGTGTGACTTATGAATTGGCACGCACCTGCAGACGGGAAGGAAGAACGATTTAAGGATGAATTATACTATATTTGATTGGGGAACGTACATATGATTCTTTGTCGTCTGATGATGTCAAGGTATTGTTCTGCGATTTGAATGTAAAAGTTGAACGAAAACAAAAGCAAACAAACGAACAAGACCACACAATCAACATATAAATACAATAAGCAACAAACAGTGTGTATGACTCCTGTTCATTCCTTTGTGGAGTATAAGGCATACACAGTCTTTCTTATTTTTTATTTTCATTGAGACTGTCCTTCAGTTTAATTTTGATATGCTGTGCAAGTAATAAGCTCACAGCAGCAGACAAGGCAAGAACACGAACACATACATTCATAACGACTGCGAGTCCAGTCCTGGCGCTCTAATCACTCAACCATAGTCCTGTCGCTGAAGCCTTGCCGAATTTACTGGTAGCAAGCATTTGATAATCAGCTCGACATCCTTTCCATCTCATTACGTCCAAAGGAAACATGCTCTTACTCAGACAGCACTAACTCCTTCTAAATTGATTATGCTGAAATCTAAGAACATCAATTATTATAAATGCTGAGATCCGCAGCAGCACCTAATTGCAATTCTGTCAATCCTGGTAGTGGATTAAATCTGCAAACACAATGATTAATTTGATGTGAAATGTTACCAAGGAATATCGCTTATAATAAAACAATTAAGAAAAAAGGGTTTTTAAAGGATAAATAATTGACAATTTGACAGTATCTCGGTTGTTTGTTTGTTGTTAGCCATGTACATTTTCTGGTGCTTATAATCGTAGGTGGTCAAAGGGTACTATAGATCCCAGGGCGAAACGTGGATTGGTTTCCACGATGGAGCATAAAACCTGGAAAACGCCTGGGGAACCAACACCAACAGCTCCACTGCCAAACCCTATCTCCATCTCCACGTGGTGGAATTAGAAGTCTCGCCAACTGAAGACGACGAAAAAATGCTGCCACCACCAAGTATAGAAGAACCAATCCGCGCAATTCATCGGCTTAAAAATCATAAGCCGCCAGGAGTCGATGGAATTGTTTAAATGTGGAGGCAACCAAAACATCAAGCGGTTCATCAACTTATGCTCAAGATGTTGGAAAGCGAATCAATGCCTGACGACCAGCAACGAGGCATTATCTATCCGATACATAAAAAGGAAGATGTCACACTACCTGGCTAGGTCGGATAGCCCCATACGCCCAGAACATCATCGGCCCATACCAAAGAGGCTTCGCTCCAGGCAAATCAGCAACAGATCAGATTTTCTCTCTGCGGCAAGCGATGGAAAAACTGTTGGAATATGGACACCAGTTGCACAATCTATTCATCGACTTTAAAACCGCCTATGATAGCCATGAGAGAATTCGGTATCCCGATGAAATTGATAAGACTGACTAGGCTGACCGAGACCAATGTGCAAGGTCAAGTAAAAGCAGCAGGATCACTCTCAAGACCATTCCACAGCAACAACGGTCTAAGACAAAGGGATGCCCTATCATGCGTCCTCTTTAACCTAGCCCTGGAGGAAGTGATCCGTGATGCTGAGGTAAATGCAAGAGGTACGATCCTCTTTAAGTCCACCCAACTACTGGCCTATGCTAACGATACCGACATCCTGGGAGTAACGACCCGAGACGTACAAACTGCCTTCATCCAGATCGAGCAAAAAAAATTAAAATAAAGATCTCGCTCAGAGCTCTGTATGATATTTGTTAATTCCATAACTCAAACACCATGGTAAAAACTGACTTTTATTGTATAATTGAAACATAACCGGCATCCGCGCGTAGATGTAGAGTTTATAGGAGCGAGACTCAGAATCTCAGGAAAACGACAATCTTAAATTCGATGTTAAATCCCATCGTTGCCAAGACATACGTATGTACATATCCGTGCTTATATACCACTTTGAAATAAAGTTAGTTGGGCGCGATCTCGGTTGCTTTGTTTGGGCCTAAGCGCTGAACTCTTTTGACAACAAACCAACAAGGTCCTCAGAAGGTCATGGTGGTTACGTTTGGCCTTTTCTATTGGTTACTCTAAACATCACATGAAAACACTTAAAAGTTTTTTAATTCTGCAACGTGGATATTTCAATCTGGATCGTTCGCGCTTCCTGATGGAATTCTTTTGAAAAAAATGTGAATTCAATAACCTAATTTTCAGTGTTTGGTCGAACAAAGGATGTGATATCTTAGCAGACGCGAAGCAACCCCCTAGCAACACCGGGGTTAGTGGGACTAAATTGTTCCTCGCGAGTCCTTCCGTTACGATCTTTGCGTAAGTCCCTCGTATGCTCCACTTGTGGCTGTCCTGGTCCTGGGCGGAGCCGAGGACACATTGTCCTGGGCAGCAAAGCAAAACAAACAGATGACGCACAACTTTTCCGCTGCACACTATTGACCCCCATCCAGTTCCTTAGCTGTTCCTCCAATCAGCCGGTCCCCGGTTCCGCTGCTCTCTGCAACAAAAATGCATCCTCACTCGCCTCAACCAGACCAACCGCTAGGTCTGCATTCTGAAATATAGGAACCGGTCAAGTTTGAATACAAGGTCAATGTACCCTTTTGACCGATCATGGGATGTTCGGCATTATTATTGTATACAATTTGTATATAAATTTATAAATGTTTAAGAAATTTTAGAGAAAGGTAACATTTGGTAAGTTTTTGATGGTTTTTTAAATTTTAAATGATTGATGTAAATGAATGTCAAGAATAGGAAAAAGGAAATTTGGGGAGCATATTGGAAAAGGTAAGCGGTGTTAAAAAAGGAAGAAATGAGAAGAAAATTGTATATTAACGGATGCACTTCCTTTTTGATTGGCTGTGAACAGGCGAAGGAAGGACTGCACCTGTGGCACAGACGAGGGCCCTTCAAATTATAATTATGATTTTGTTCAACTCTGCTGGTGACATTGGTGGTAAAAATACTTATATCTACTGACATTTAATATTGAGCGATGCCAATGAGCAAATACATCCGAAATGGGCGAAATATCGAAGTCTAATCTCCCAGCAGGGCAATATGCACCAAACAAATCTGCCTAAAAAAATGCTAAATCCAATCGTTGAAAGTCCTCAAACAATACAAATCTATAAAAAAATTATAATTAGTATTCACATGTTGAACATTAATTAAACAAACTCCTTTATAAATACTCTTAAAAATAACTTCTTCTCAATTTCAGACATAAAGATTCACAAATTAGCAAGAAATCCTCTAATTTCATGGATTCTTCAAGCGTTTAATAATTTTCTCATAGTAGCTTTCCAATTCTTTGTATTCCTTGTGTAACTGTTCAAGTCGCTCCTCTTTACTGGGCAGTGTTGCTGTCATCCATTGTGTGTCCACTCCTACTTTTGTCATTTTCTCAATATCTCGAAGTTGTTTGAAGTAGACAAGATTCAGTCGCTTCTTGATATCTAAGCGAAGTTCTCTGTACTCTTTTTCGTTATGGATGTTCGTGTGCATTAACCGAAGAATTTCGTAGACTTTGCGACACTGACGTGGATTGATCTGGGAAAGGAGAATATTATGAATGAGTACCCATCTTGGGCGTCTACCTTTTCAAGTAGAAAGCAAAGGTTGAAAGACCCAAACTGAAGCTCATTTCCTCCAAGTTTTTCTTCGTTTGGAAGGAGATAGTTTGGAACGGAAAGTCACGACTTAACAACTAAAACAGTTCAATCGGAAATTTCACTAAAACTTCAAGAATTTGTTGTAAAACATTTTGTAAACTCATTAGAGAAGGAAATATTCCTACTCTGTCCCTACCTTGTACTTTTCTCGTGCTTCCTTTACCATATCCTTCGTGAAACCGTTCTTGATCACAGTCGGACTGAATGCTGGCAAATCTTTACATAATTTTGCATCAACATAATTTCGAATCCTTTGGAACTCATCTGATGGATCTTCTACTGTGATGTCGATTACCTTGGAGTCGCCAATGAAGTACTGGTAAATCGTTTCAATGAACTTCGCCCCAATTCCCAATTTCTGGAATGGTGGCAAGATCATCATTTGACTTATGCGTGGACGCATATTCTCCGGATATGCATAGTACTTATAAACGGTGGTATAACCAACTGTGGCGTAATGATAGTTCCCGTCGAGTTCTTTGTATTTTTCGTAGCTAAATCGGAAGGACAGGATTTAATCCAAAAATAACCTTAAATAGCTGTCCGAACTTACCATATAAAGAAAGTCCACTGCGGGTCGTCGATATCAATATACGAAGCAGCATCGACAAACCACAAAACAAACGTTTGTAATCGCTCGAAAAATTTGCTGAATTTATTATCGATCATATCACATTGATAGATTTCGAAATGTCGGTCAACACCGAAGCTGTCCTGCAGTTTGTATTCACAACGCTTCTCACCGAACGGTTTGAAGGTCTCAGATTTAGCCAGGGTTTTGAGAAATTCATCGATATTGGTGTAGTAACATCCATCGGGCAATTTGCTAGCTATAATTCCAACTACATCATCCGCTTTTAATCCATCACTGAGATAATCGTCGATTCGTTGCTGATACTTTATGCCAACATATATGTCCAGAGGTCCGGCTGTGTACATGAGACGTACTTGAAGGTCTTTGTAGCCAAAAATATTCTCATTTTCGCCGAAAATTTGATGAGCCATGGCTGGAGGAAAGGCAATATCTTCACAATCGACATCTTCACGTTTGCGAACTGGAAAAAAATATTTTATGTGAAGCAAAATTCCGGTATATTTATGTCTTGTAAAATAAATTTGCAAAGGATGAATATTTTGGGATTGGTATGAGGAACAGTTTCAGATGAAAACGGTGCGATTTGTGGTTTCTTGATTGCAGACAGTATCGGTAACAGGGTAATTGTATTGCTTAACGATACATCGTTTTATGTTAAAAGTTATCCCGACTTTCCCTTGGTATTTAAAAATGTATGGTTTGTAAGAGGCTGGCGTCAAGTCAAGAAGAAAGATTTACGACAATATAACCAATACTGTCCTTAATGAGATGATGAAATTGCTAAAATCACGGAAAAAAATGAAAAACCTTTAGGTGGAGCAACTCCTCCATTCTACCTAATCTCAGGCTCTAGAACAGCCCACCCAGGAAAGCGCAATGTATATCGGCTACCAATGACCCCCATAGTCGAAGCGACAGGCGGAGATCTAATTGAGGATTGAAGGAGGATTTTTAACAAAACGGCGCCAACAAGATGTAAGTAAACTGACCCAGAATATATACATATTCATGCTTGCCAAATTAACATTGGTACGCATCTTTGAGTTTTCGTGACGCTGTTAAAGAAATCGCCCGTTGCTTACTATCCTACGCATCAGATCATGTTTGTCGAATTAACGGGAACAACACATGGGCCCATTGTGAAATTGAAAAGTGCTAGCATGTTTACCACGTAGATTAAGATATCATATTTACAAGTGCATTACGGAATCTATTACATCCATGCAACTATTTGTATATCTACGGGTCTAGCGGCGGAGTACTGGAGAGTGTCTGCCCATGCATCCCTCTCAGATCACAGTTCGATATTAATCAATCTAAATCCCACTGTAAACATTTCCAATCTGAACGGAATCCTCTGGTGAGACCGTGTAGCTGCTAGGACTCACGCACCTCGTCAAAGGCTTGCTAGAATGGTATGCAGCCCCAGTCTTGTACGATTAACAAATCAGTAATTACCGAGGATAAATTCAGTTTCTCCGCACATAAATCTCCGGCAACAAATGGCATAATGCCAGTCATTCTTTAGAAACAGCAAGAAATGGATGCGTCGTTTCTATTTCTTTCGAATACGTACCGCAATCCAAGAAAGGCGGGTTCATGCGACTCCCGGGCCCGTAATAGAAATTTCAAAGAAAAGACAAAAGAAAAAGGGATAATAACATGCCCCGAATGATTTACACCATAGACCCATATAATTTTCATCCCAGGCTCCCCGGTTCTCTATGGCCTTGGTCCGCGAAATACAATCGGAGCGCTTCGTGGACATCCATTTAAAGATGATCATCATCATCTCAGAACGGCTACCTCGAAGGAAAATCCACGGAAACTGTTCCTCACGAGGTAATTGGCACAACTAAGTGGTCGGTACACTACAAGAAAAATACCCTAGCTGTTTTCCTGGATTTATAAAGGGAAAATTTAATAACGTTATTACTAAACCATCAACGAAGCTCTAACCAGGATAATATTGTCGATATTTCTTACGTATTGAATAGCATCCATGCTAAGAACCGAGGAATGTCTTAACACATGATAGTACCCATGCTAACGACCAGGATAATCCTATCTGATCTGGGAGGTAGTCACTCGGCCAGAGCTGTGAGCGGAGGAATTGGACGAAATTCTACGCATATTGGACAGGAGCAATGTTAGGGCAAGATGTGGACTCAATATAAATCCAACCAAATCGGGGCTGGACGTTCAAAGGGTAGTATAGGTCCCAGGGCGAAACGTGGATTGGTACTCACGATGGAACATAAAACCTGGGAAACGAATGCTGAACCAACACCAACAGATCTACTACCAAACCCAATCTCCACCTCCACGTGGCGATGGCTGGGAATTCTTTTTTCATGAAAAGCTGCAAACAGAGAAGGATGAAGGCGAGTCTCCCGCACCTAAAAACGGGACGAAAAAATACCAACTGATCCTCCAGATTGGGGGTCGGGTAGGGCTGACAACCGTACACGGAAAATCGATGTTACGAAGCCAAGGAAGAAGCCTCGGACAGGATGGATTTCAAAATGACGAACCCGGCAACAACAACGGGTTAACGATTTGCGCATTTTCTCATGGAACGGAACCCTTGAAGCCTGTCCCAAGTATGATATCAAAATCGTACTTGGAGATTTCAACAGTCAAGTAGGGACGGAGCCCGTATTTAGGCGATATGTCGGCTCCCATAGCTTACATAGAGATGTATGTCACACGAAATTATTGTTGGAATTACCTGGTTTGCGCGGACTGCAAACATACATGGGCCTCTTCACATGGGACCACTTTTAACCAAATTGACTACGTGTTGATTGAATGCCGCCATCTCTCAGCCTTGATGAATGTCAGAATATATAGGGGGGCCAATATAGACTGGGATCACTATCTCGTTGGCCAGGTGCTCTGAGCTCGAATAACACCACCACCCGGAATCCCCTCTGACAATGAGGTGAGAGTTAACACTGAAGCCATCCACAACACACCCCTCCGCGACACCTATAAGAGGGAAATGTATTTCGCAATAACTGCAGTCAACAGAGGTCCTGGAGATAGCATCAACAAATGATCTTCTCAAATTCCTGAAGAACATTATCATAAATACGGCTACAAACATATAATGTAATGTAAGCTAGCCACGGAACTTCACAGATGGAAAAAGGAAGCCACGGAGAACCAACAAGTCTGTGAACTAGAAAAGTGCAGGGAGCAACCGCACCAGGCGCGGAAGTTTTACCAACAAGTCAGCAAGATGAAGCCTTACACGCCTCGATGTTCATCCAGGGAGACAAAGAGAAAAATCTGATTTCCGACAGAATGGGCATATTGGAGCGATGGGTTGAGTACTTTGATAAGCTACTGAATAACAAGAACATCGGCGAGTTGGAGGTCCCGCCAACTCAAGACGACGGACCAATGCGGCCATCGCCAAGTATAGGAGAAACAGTCCGTGCAATTCGTCGACTTAAAAATCATAAGCCACCAGGACCCGATGAATTACAGCCGAATTGGTTAAATATGGAGGCGACCAATTACACCAAGTGGTTCATCAACTGATGCTCAAAGTATGGGACAGCGAATCAATGCCTGACGACTGACAACGAGACATTATCTTTCCCATACATAAAAAGGGGATTATCACGCAGTGCAGCAATTATAGAGGTATCACGTTCCTGAATACAATCTATAAGATATTCTCCACTATCTTGCTAGGCCGGATAGCCCCATACGCCCAGAACATCATTGGCCCATACCAAAGAGGCTTCACTCCAGGCAATTCAGCAACAGATCCGATTTTCTCTGTGCGGCAAGCAGTTGCACCATGTCTTCATCGACTTTAAAGCCGCCTATGATAGCATAGCCAGGGTAAAACTGTATACGGCCATGAGAGAATTCGGCATCCCGACGAAATTGATAAGACTGACTAGGCTGACCCTGAACAATGTGCGAGGCCAGATAAAAATAGCAGAATCACTCTCTAGACCATTCGACAACAGCAACAGTCTACGACAAGGGGATGCCCTATCATGCGTCCTCTTTAACCTGACTCTGCAAGGGGTACGATCCTCTTTAAGTCCACCCAACTACTGGTTTATGCTGACGATACCGACGTCATGGGAAGAACGACCCGAGACGTACAAACTGTCTTCATCCAGATCGAGCATCCAGTAATTGGCGCGAGATCTTGGGCTGCACATCAATGAAGGCAAGACAAAGTATTTGGTGGCAACATCAGCACCAAAAACCAACCAACCAACAACATCAAACCGCACTGGTTAAACGGGAAGAATAAAGATAGAAGACTACAACTTTGAGGCCGTTAATAATTTCTCCTATCTAGGGTCAAAAATCATAACCGATAACAGCTACGATGATGAAATCCGTGCACGGTTGTTTTCAGCCAACAGAGCCTATTTCAGCTTACAAAAACTGTTCCGTTCGAAACGTCTCACCATAGGGTCAAAGTTCTTACTGACCAAGACAATGATCTTGAGGACTGGTCATGTATTCCTCGGAAACTTAGGTTCTTAGCAAGAAAAATAGCGAACTCTTGGCCGCGTTTGAGAGAAGAATCCTCCGAACAATTTTTGGCCCCTTACAAAACCTATGAGCGATACCATGACCGTCAAGTTGTGGATAAAATCCGGCTCAATAGGTTACGGTGGGTGGGTCACTTAATCTGTATGGATAAGGATGATCCAGCCCGGAAAGTCTATAACGGCAATATCTATGGTAGAAAAAGAAGGCGAGGCAAACCCTGCCTGAGATGAAGCGATGGCGTAGGTCAGGACGCCAGACAGCTTTTAGGAATATCGAATTGGTGGACTTCGGCGCAAAACCGGGATGTCTGGAGTTCCTTATTAAAACAGGTCTAGACCCAATACCGGTTGTTGCGCGGTTGATGATAATTTTTCAAGACTGATAACAAATCCACTTTTTTTTTTAAATTTTAGGAATATTTTCGATGCTCTATAGCATTGTCATAAGGGACATGGCAAAAAATGCATGCTCTGCGTTGAAAGGGCAACAATATCACTTATATCAGTGGGCAGCTCGATGTTCCAAGGAAGGCCGCACTTTTGTGGACCCAACAAGTTACAGGAGAAAGGAAGAACGAAAAAAGTGAAAGGCAACATGTGTGAATAATCTGCCGACAAGAAAACAATAATAATACTAGACAAGGATAAAATTGGAGCCGGAACAGAGTCTCCAACGAAAATCGAGTGAATTGGCAAATTCGAGTTTATCATCATTGACGAAAATGGTACTGTTAATGGGGAATACTACCAAAACCAAATATTACCGCTCTACGGGAACTGCTCCAAAAACTAATACCGCCATCTAAAAAAAATAATACTTCCCACTTTTATCCAAGGTAGGTCATGGAAGCCAAATAGCGAAGGTGAAACAAACAATACTACTATTACGATATTAATTGAAGGAGATAGTGTGGCTGCACATCGGAGGTGCATTGCCAGTGCGAAATTGTCTCCGCCGACGCACTGTACTTCTGCACGCCGGCGCATAGGCTGCAACGATCGGAACAGGGTCACAGCTGACAGTTCTGCATGATAGGTTCTTCTGAACTTACGCTCATTCCGCGGATGCCTGCAGTCGAGTCTATGCCGGTACAAAGCAAGCAGTTCCACACAGAACGTACAAATGCTCCGGTGGCCGCTGGGTTATTTTGTTGCGTCGACGGGGCGTGAGTTCACTCTTTTCTTCTTCGTTTCGGTTGTCGGGTCTGGTGCGCCGACTCTGCTTCACTTGCTAGCCCTACCTGTCTCCCAATTTGCGCTTGCAGGCATCACAACAGACGGCACTTATTCACACATTGATTGTTCTCGACGAGGAGAGCATTGGATTGGTCAGCAATGTATTGAAGGACCGCTGTTGCGCCAGGCTAAAGGAACAACTCATATGCCAGTTGTCAGTAAGCGGGGAAGCGCGACTGCACCCCCAGCCAGTTGCTTCGAGAAATGAGGCAGCTGGGTGAGGATAAGGTTGGTTGAGAGTTGTTGATTCCTGGAGGGCACTGCACCGGGCGGACTCGGGATAGTTGAAGATGTTGTTCGCCACGATAAGGTCTATGAGATGTACGCGTGATTGCAGAAGTCTCTAGACACACGTCAGAAAATGGAAAATCTGAAAACAATGGTGACGACACTTGTGGACGCACTGTCGAACCTGGACTACAGGTACTTTGCGTTCGTTGGGTAGCAGTTACGATCGAGGTCTACTTCCAAACGACACAATTTCAATGCAACAAAAAACAAGGCTTGCTAGGTGCCTCGACGACGGCTACTCGGTGCGCAGTACCACGTCGCCTTAGAATATTCCACCCTTTGAGCAGGCGTTGTTTCCGGTCGAAACGAACGACACCTCCGCGTACCCCGTCCAAACACCTTGATATCGCAACTAGCGAGTAGCTGCCGCGAACTCCTTTCCTGCCCGCACGTACGGCTACAGGCAGGTGGACGTGAGTCTAGGATTGCGCCGAACGTTTTCGTGGCGATTAGTGTTGGCGGACATTAGCATCCCCATTTTAGGCGCATACTTGTTGTGTCACTGCGAAACACTGGTGGACTTGCGAAACAATACCTTATTAGACCCCCCAACCTCTTTCAAGCCGTCAGGAAAAATATCTTTGACTGACATTATGGCACAAACCTGAGCCGAGAGACTACATATCATCCGCAGTCCAATGGGATTCTGGAACGTTAGCACCGGACACTAAAGGCCGTCTTAATGGCTCCTGACGATCCTAGGCCTTCGCACAGATCGCCGAGATGAGTTCACTGCCAGCTCCGCGGAGATGGTATACGGGGAGAATCTGCGGCTCCCTGCCGACCCTGTGCTGGATATTAGAACAGAGTTGACCGACTCCAGCATGCGGTGCCTGTTCAGGGACGCAGTTCCGAAACCGCGGTCGAATCCATCTTCCCGACACACGTCGCTGGAGGCCGATACCCCAAGCGACCTGAGACATGCTCACAGGTCCTCATTACGGTGGACGCTCCTCGAAGGCCGCTGAACCCACCATATGAGGGTCCTTTTTAAAGCAAGGGGAACGCCCGTTCAAGTTCTACGATCGGGGCGAGCCCAAATGGCTCTGCTTATCGAGGCTGAAAGCCTTCGCCGAAACAGGGGACGCTCCAATAAAGCTTCAGGTTCGCCCAGTAATCCCATTGGCATGTTCCGCGCGGTTTCAATTGGGTGCGGAATACTGTGGTGGGACATCAAAGGCAAAGGCATTGCCGATGGTGAAATCGTCTCCACCGACGCACTGTACTGCCGCTGACACAGCGTACAGGCCTGTACTGCTGCCGGCCCGCGAATTTCCTGCCTTTTTGTTGGAGCCGCTGGCGCAAGCGGACCAGGCTTTAAAAGAAAATTAAAATTTTCTGGAAATCTCTTATAGATATCTAGAGTCTTCGACGGACATTGGACCTGCGACTACCAAAATAGTGCTCCAGAAACCTATACTAACCAATCTTCAATTTGTAATTAAACGAGAACGGAGTGGGATCAACTACGACCATATTTGAAACTCTGAGATATTTTCCCAAGATGGATATAGTTGCATACTATGAAATGAAAAGACTTACGACAAATATTAATGTAAGGAAAGGTATATTTTTTAACATGTAAATTTAATAAATAAATTAAAAACAATTCAGAGATTTTTATATTTTTTTAAATATTTGGAAAACCAGTGATATCTCACTTTTTGTCGCCCCAGTACATCACTAAATTATTTGTCGAAAAACCTGAAAAATACTCATTAAACAAGACTACTTTCAAAGAGTAGTGTTTCCTGGAATTTCCCTGATTCCACTTTGTTAATCCCCTGCAAGGCATTTTAGCTAATACCCATTTAGTTAATACAACTTTATTTTACACATTATAGCTAACATTATTATTATGAAAACGTATTGGGATCGATTTTTGTTAATTCGAGTTAATTTTTGTAAATAATTAAAGTTACAACTTCTATACATAAGACGCATAAATCTTTTTTCGTAATCTAGGACCGCCTGGGAGCCTTCCGGGAGCCGACGCAGCCAAAGGAACTTCATCAATTCGTCGTCGATCTTACTCCCACCCAATTGCTTCATTTCGCGCAGCAATTGGCTGGGAGTTCGATCTGCCAACGTTAGGCCTGCCAGCAAGTTATCTAGCTTTGCCGACTCACTTACTGACAGGCGCCTGATCAATTCGGTCTTCAGTGGCGAGTACGAAGCCGATTTCACTACGTCGGACACCAGCACGATGGACTCCTCGTCCAGGCCGACCACCGCGTGATTGAAGCGAGTCGCGTCCGTTGTGATCCCGGACATCTGGAACTGTGCTTCCGAATGCACGAACCACAGTTCCGGGTTCCGCGGCCGATGGACCTGCCGCGTCTTTGCCGTCAACCGACATTCCAAAAAGCTAAAGCTACGACGCGAATTTGTGACGAAAACGCGGTGGTACCGGTTCAGCTAAAGCCCTAATCGACACGGCACGCCGCACCTTCAAATCTCCGCACGAGCGAAAAAAAAAACGCCAACGACGTAGTCCAAAGTGAACGCTTGATGCGCAGACCAACAAGAACTACGAAAGCTCGCCAAAAGAGCGGAAAGCAGGCGAAAAGAGATCCACCGATGAAAGATTCGGCACCTCGACGCCGTCTCTTGTGGCGATTTTAATTTTTATTTATTTTTATGGACGAATTCAATTATAAATATTGTATTTGTAACTGTTGTTCGTGCTGCTGCAGCTGTTGCTCTTCGGCTGGAACTTGTGCTGGGCTGCGGTTGTTCGTGCTGCTTCTCGCTGCAGCTGCTGCTCTTCGGTTGGAACTTATGATGGGCTGCGACTGGACGTTATCCTCCGAGCGGGCGGGGAAGGACGGGGCACACAATGTAGCAAAATCACGAAATGGTTAGCGGAGAGTAACCTCGTCACAATCTGGGCTCGAGGTGCATTCCGTGATTTTTACTGTTTTACTTCGCTGCCAACCCTTTATTTGGGTTCAGTCTCCAATCACCACGATCTGCACGGGACGGGCAAGTTTGTCGTCCAAGTAGGCGAGGCGGGTTGCAAGTTCGCCGAAGATCAAAAGCCGGGGACGTTTCGAAGAATCCCCTCGGCGGCGACTCACAGGTTCAATTGAACACAAAGCGATCGGTTGAGTCTCGGATCTGGTTGGGTTTTTCGTCGGGACTCCTCAGATGAAATTGCGCTGACACACCTAGGAGGTATCGTTCCTTCAATTCCAGAGTCTGCGATTGTTGTGGATGAACTTCAGGCGCCCTGGCGGAGGTGTTGCTGTTGTTGTCGTTGCCAAATGTTTTTAGCTCACTCCGATTAAATTTCGAATGTCGCGAATCCTGCCGCGTCACAGCATAATCCCGACGTGATTTCTTCATTTTTTTTTTACGAGCCGTAAAGAAGACGATACATTAAGCCCGAAAAAACTGAGTCTGGACTTACCCGTCCAATGATTAGCAAAACTCCCAACGACGGGAGTTCTAGTGTTCTTGGTCTACGCCGCTACTCTCGAGAGGTACAATAGAACCTGTCCTGCTGGCATTTAAATAATCCCCCACAAATGTGGCTACAAATCAAAGACGAACTTGCAAGTCTTCCTCGACGCCCAACACTCACGGCAACTAGTTAAGCATGCAATCGTTGTGCAGAAGTATGGAAAACAATTCCAGTAGAATCCCGTAAATTCGTATGGTCAAGATTCTGCCGCTTTGGTTCGATTGATCGTGATCACCAATTATCGCGAGAACAAAACAAAGAACATTAATAAGAAGCGGATCCATGAGCGACGATTTCACTGACAAAGAACATTTTTATCCATTGAAGCTTTGCAAAAGAACTGTTGCTCAAAATCTCTAGTTTTTTGGAAAAATGTTCATAAACACATCTTTGGAAAATCTTTTTTCAGAAATATTCTTTGGCCGCAGTATACCACGTTCATATGAAACAAGAAAAACCGTTAAATTGTTCCTAATCCTTGGATTTGCCATGTATGAGGCTGGCTTCGGTAACAGCAGGCATTACACAGGTGAGTGAGCAAAAAACCGAAACTAGTGCCAACCCTGAAAGACTTCCTTTGAAACAATTCTTGCAAAGTATAGAAATGGAACGGAAATCACTGCAGTAAGTGTGTTCTGTAAGACATCCCGGAATTTGGTAGGGAATATCATGCACACAACTTGGATATTTGACACGTGAAATATCAACCGAAACGTACAATATGGACCAATTGCTGGTCTTTAAAGTTCTTTGTAGAAACGTCCTACCTTGCTATAAAATGCTAGCGTTTTCGCTAGACCTTAATCAGTTTCACAACCAAGAAGTTTGCAGTAAGCAAACAAAACCCCCACAAACTTCGAAACTGAACGCGAACTCAAACTAAAATTTTCTACTCACTCAATTTGAATTCCACAACGTCCACCGCATCCACCACCAAATTCTGTAAATTGCTCGTTAATGTCATTGTGCTGTAATCCTCGCGTCCTAAAAAGCAAAAATAATCCAAAATTAATCCCGGCCACGATTGTAAACGACAAATGCTCCTTAAAAAGGCGGGAAAAGGGAAGTCGAACAGGGGCATAACCTGAAACTCAACTTACCTCGCGTATTCACCGCAAACTTTACACTTTCACGTTAATTAGTTTAATTGTTATGAACGACAGTTTGCCGAGTGTTCAAGTTTTCACAATTCTCAAAAACAAACTTTTCTTGACACTGAAATCAGTACAAAACCAACACCGACTCCGCAACGAGCGGGAACATGGAAACACAACATACAAAACAATCAGGCACAATCAAGCAATTTGGAATTTGACAATTGGATTTTTTCTTTCCAGAAATGTCAGAGAAAAATTCCGATTGGTGCTGGGACTTTTTAAGTGAATTGCATGTACACTGCTAAAGTTTTTGGCGAAGAAATTTGATGTGTTTTAAATTATGACTGAAAATATGAAGGGAAGATTCTAGACATGATTAAACCTTTCTGATATGTTTTGTTATCATCAAAAATATTCGTAAATACGAGAATTGTCGGAATAGTAAATGCACAAGTTTAAGTACAAAAATAATTTATATATTTTATACTAAAACTATTTGCAAGATTTCGCTTCAGATATTTGGAAATTCGTTAATTGAATTTTGAAAAAACATTGAGGAATGGTGAGGTGTTCAGACAATTCCAAAACACATAACGTTTTATAAAAAAACCAAAACAAAGAGACTATAAGTGTAATCTTGAGCTATTTCTGGCGATTAAATTATTTGGTTTTTGCTTTTCCTTTTTCTTCAAATATTTTCTCCTGAATGTGAAATAATTTTAATTCATACAGAGGGAGGCGAACCTCTATTTACAGAAAAGCTACCAGCACACAGCAGACAATTCCGACCATTTCATTTCATAGTTACCAACATCAAATGGCAATCTACGGCACAATGATCTACAGCTTTCTAACAATTTCACTCGCAGAGGAAGACTTCGAGAGAGGAAAACAGTATATTATGAACACTGCAAGGAAGAATGGGTACAACACCACTCTTATAGAGACCTTGAGTCAGGAACATGCATGAAGGATCGAAAAGAGCAACCTCACTACATTGTATAGCCAACAATCGACATCAACCACACCAAAAAGATAAACGCCACCTCTTAAAACCTTCAACCTTTAACGCACATTAAAAATGTTCAACATACCGTTGGTAGGATCAAGTAGATTATATCAGCAAAAATTCCAGCTTTCTAGAGAAAAGGACCGCAAAATTCTAGGTGAAATGGTATTCATAATATCGTTGCGCAGAATATCCGAAAGTGTATACCGGCCAGACAAAAAGGCAGGTAACCACTAGATTTAGGGAACATATGAAAGAGGCAGAAGTGGCTATTAAGTACTACCGAAAATCTACAAAATCGATGGTGGCTAAGCATATCGTGAAATGAGGCCATAAAATAAGCCCCACCGATCTGCAAATACTGAAACGGCCAAGGAAAATGACTCAACTTCACACCAATATATTAGTAAGCAGTCCACGGGCACTAGATTAAATTCAGGCCTAGATAATTGTCATTTTCCATTATTTAAAAAACTAAAATAAAATTGTAGTTGGGATTAAGCTAATGGTCTATTAATTTTGGACTTAACTACAAAGAGAAGGCGATATCTAACATGTTAAAAAACTAATTAAAAACACCGATAGCGACCGGACATTCTGGGCTTGATCGAAGTAAAATGATGGTATTCGGGAGATCGCCCCTCTCCCTCCAGGAGAACTTTACTTTTGCTGGCAACCCTTCCGGTAGACATGAATCTAGTGTTAGGTCAATACTGGCACCTTCCGCAAGGTGTGTTTTAATGACCTGAGCACAGGTTTCAAAAACGAAGGATGCGAGGTTGTGGTCCAGGTCAGGCAACGGAAATTTCCAATATAGTGGAGGAGGATACTGGAAGGTGAAGCAATTACAAAATTTTGTCACGCTAAAATACATCTAACGATTTCGACGAAGAATGCGAAAATTGCAGCAAGATAGGTCACATAGAACGAGTTTCGCCAACAGCGTACTTCTCAAGCCACTTAGAAATCTGAAAACTCAACAGAAAACGCCGAGACAGTTTAATACCTGTCGAAAATCAATAACAACTTTAGCGAAATTATCAAAGACGGAAAGATAAACAGGTGCAACCTTATGGGAAACGGTGAGCTGATTAAACCCAAAACTAAACTACACAAAGCAACTCCCAAAATAACCAAAGAAACGCTAACATTGGCCTTGCGCGTTGTCTCCGCCACTTCTCGTAGGAAGAGCTGCGACTCCTCAAATTCAATATCGACCGCTTATATGATCCAGCAGTCGCTCACGGAAACAGACGCAGTTCCAGATAGCAATGATTTCAGAACCATATACTGCATCCCGAAAGAACTTGCATGGCTTGGCGGTCTCCCCGCAGAGCTATTCACCGCTGTTCCTGCAGATCTGTTACTTCGACTTATACGAAAATCCCAGTGAACTGAAGAAGGGGATGATCGTTAAGATTTCAAAAAAGGTCCCTCGTATTGGGTGCTACAACTAGAGGGGTATTTGCAAGCTGACTGCCATTGCAAAGATAATAGCTAAAATAATGCTGGGACGTATTAAGAAACGCCTCGAAGGTTTGATCAACAAAGGGAGACTAATTTCCACTCTGGATCCTCCTGCATTGACCACATCAATCTCTCCGCAGATCATTTTGGAACAATGCACATAGTCTAAATCTTTGCTTCACCTGCTCTTCATTAATTTCGAGAAGACTTTCGACAGCATTAAAAGAGAGTGCATCCTGAATGGCTCCTTGTGTGAGGTGCTCAAGGGAGTAACTAATAGTTAACATGGCGAAGTATAAGGGCGCAAAATGTCACGTGCTGCTGCAAATCTCAGAGAAATTTGAAGTCCGAAAATGAGTCCGTCAGCATTGTACCTCGTCACGGATATTATTTTTTCGTGTTATAAGTGACATTTTCTATGCTGCCTGGATGTTGTGGGGACATAAGTGAACCAGGATAACTTTCTTCAAATAGCTCGACTACGCTACGCTGTTTTTTCACAAAGCTGTGGATCTTGGCCAACTGACGCTGTATTTGTAAAGAAAGGCAAGTAGAGTTGGACTGAAGGTAAACACCAACGAAACAAGACGCTCAGTCTGACGGGTCATCATACTATTCCTATCTGCATTAATGGGCAGAACTTTGAATGCGTTTATCAAATTTTTTTATATCTAGGAAGCGTTGTTTCTACGGGCGAAGGCACTGAACTTGATGTCTCTCGATGCATTAACAGATCCGTCTTCGCTGCATTGTCTAGAATCTGGAAATGCAATTGTCTTGATACTAAGACAGTGAAGAAAGTGAAGATATGAGACCGTTCTGGGCCAAAGTTCATTGTGTGTTGCTATATGGGGGTAGCACATGGAAGATGTCCACCACTGTTATTCAAAAGCTTCAGCTCTTCGTCAATACTTGTCTGGTATGTATTATCGGAGCACGCTGACCTGATATAATTTCGAATAAAAAACTTCGTCGATGCACAGGCCAATTGCTCGTGGGCGAGTTGATCAAAAGGTACCAGAGGCAGTTGGTAGGCTACTGATTAAGGAGGGGCGAGAACTCCATTGCTGGCTACGCCATGTAGTGGAATCCATGCATCATAAAGTGGACGATGAGTGGGTCGCCCCGGGAGCATGTAACACAGAACAGCAGAAAAGTGCAAGCAACTCGCAAAGCTCTGAAGGGATTGAACGATGGCGCGTAAGAGTAATTGTCAACCATATATTGAGAAGCCAACGAAGTGTTATGCGTCCCAAGAACATAAATAAAGAACACTCTGATTCCATCGCAAGTTCTGGTGTCTTCATTTCCTCTGAACTTCTCATAAGAGGGTATCGTACGCAAGGTCACGGTTCAAATCTCACCGGTGACAGTGGGATTTGTATCGTGATATGACGTCGGATACCAGTCGACTCAGCTGTGAATGAGTACCTGAGTCAAATCAGGGTAATAATCTCGGGCGAGTGCAATGCTGACCACATTGCCTCCTACAGGGTACTATAATCCTTTAGTGTACTGTTACGATCTTGAATGAAGTGCTCCAACATACTTCAAGGCCGTGATCCAATATGGATTGTTGCGCCAACGATTATTATTATTATTCTCATAGGAAGAAGCATTCATTATGGGCAAGAGATGCCAAAGTACAGCGGGAGCTTTCTCTGTCATACCTCATGTTCACCTAAATCCTGAAGAAGAATGAGGATCCAATTTGCTATGGTGTCCCTCTCTTAATAATGCTCATGGCATTCAAGCCGCAAATATTACTCTTATTTGCCAATATATGAGTGTATTAAAACGAATGATTTTTCATATTGTAAAGTAGATTGGCAGCAAATATTCTGTATCTAGATTAGGATTTCTTCCTTTCCTGTTTTCTTCCCTGAAGATGAAAGCTGTGGTCCGGTGTTTTGTCTGCTAATCAGGAATTTGATGCTGGCGCTGACCACAGAATCAAGTCATATACACAGTGCTACGAAACTCAACCCTGGGGATCGTTACACATTGATTTTACAGGACATATGGGGGAGAAGATATCCCTGCGCGTCTACAATGCTTACAGCAAATATTTTGAAGCAATAGTAATAATATTAACTGCTAGGCGCTAGGATCGGAATTTTTGTCCTGGTATTTGCAGCTTATGCATTCTCGTAAGTGGAATCTAAGCCAAAAAACCACGGTTCAACATGTTCCTACAAGAAAGTGGAACCAAATACCGCAAATTCACTGTACTTTATTATCCCGCCATGAATGAACAAACCGAGCCACCTTAAAATGATGGCATCGCAAGTAAAGCTGCCTAGAAGCTTACGAATGCCAATGTTTTCATAAAATGCCTCGATGACCTTAATTACTCGATAAACTATGGCGGAAAGATCATCAAAGGGCATACCAATCAAATGCGAGATCAACTAGACTAGACGGTCCGAGAAGATCCATTGACGATTAAAGACAGGTTTTAAAAGAACGTTTATCAAGCATCTCCCACAATGATATGCGAATAATTCTCATTGAGCCACCAGTGTTGGCGTGAGGCCAAATAACAGCACCAGGCACCTCCAAAGGCCCTACAAGACCTCAATGGTCCCAAGAATGCTAGATATTCAACTACAGGAAAACAGAGACATAAACCTTGAGCTGCACAAGTACACCGGCAGCATCCTTGAGAGTGAGCCTTCCGCCAGAGCGCTTCCTATGGAAAAAGTTGGAGCAAAGTCAATGCAGGCCAGATTAAGAGCGTGAAGAAAAAAAAGAAGGCGAAGAGTTAACTAATTGCGTAGTGTTTTACGAGGCAATAGCATTTATAGGAATTATAAGCGATATTTTTTGCATAATTCATCAATCAACAACTCGAGGGGATCATACAGTATATGACATTTGCGTGCAGAATGCTGAACAGTATCCCATATACCAGCCGTCGCAGGGCAGAGGTGAGGCAGCGTCGGACGACTTTCCTCTGCCCTGGTAAGATACCGTAAAGCCGGCTTCGCCTAATATTTTTAAAGTTCGGGCGCTAAGCCCTAAACGAGGGGTCCGTGGACCAAAAAAAGAGGAAGTAAGTTGCTCTCCATTTGGTCCGGTCCGATATCAAGTGATTGCGGAGTTAGGACCCCGCAATCTTTAAAAAAATATGTAAAATCTTTATAGAGCAGCCATATATTCCCATTCAGGATGAATCAGAATGATGGAAACAGGGCACCCCTTGGGGGCGTCAGCCATTTGGTTTATCGTAGTTAATTCAATTTGATCCGCATCTCAATTTCAGAATTATCCTCGAATATACTACTACGGCGCTTAGAAATTTGGCAGCTCGCTTCTAGGCTTCCTTGAAACTAACTTGATCATTCTCTGAGCTCGACAAAACTTGTTTATCTAGAAGGAGTTAGGTGGCCTTAATTAACCCAAACACTTTCAAAGTCAATCTGAAAAAAGCATCTAAACGAAACAAAAAATACTTCTTTTACTGAGAATAATTATGTGTAAATTTGACCACTCACGAACACTAAATTCAATGAGACACTATGAAAATTTAAATAAAATCGCATTAGGGAGTTAGCTCCTTTGGGTACGAATAATTGTGTCGATGTAATTAGCTGAATTTTGTGAGGCCGTTTAAACGGTGTTTTTAGCAGTTATTTATCAGGTATGCTCAGAAGCTAGGCTAAGATGGGCAGTGGGAACTTTTCAACCAATGAAATCTCCCGGAGCAGATGGCATTTTCCCAGCACTTATCCAAAGAGGCCTAGGAATTATCTTAGAGTCTCTTCTGAGGGTGGTAAGGGGGAGCATAGCACTGGGTTACATACCAAGGGCATGGAGACGGGCAAAAGTGGTCTTTATTCCGAAGGCGGGTAAAAAGGATCCTTTTCACCCTAAATCTTTCAGACCAATCTGCCTAACATCGTTCGTATTCAAAACGGTGGAGAAGATCATAGACAACTATATTAGAACTAACGTTCTAAAGCGTAATCCCCTACATCACTGTCAACACGCTTACCGGGCAGGAAGGTCAACTGAAACTGCTCTGTATCAGCTGACAGAGGTACTACGGGACGCCATAGAAACAAAAGAAATTGCACTGTGCGCGTTTTTGGATATCGAAGGAGCATTCGACAACACATCGCACACAGAGATACAGGATGCCCTGAGCCGCAAAGGAGTGGGAAACACCCTGGCATTCTGGATGGGCAAAATGCTAGAAAGCAGACAAATAGAGGTACAAACAGGTACAAATTCTATTATCATGAACACCACTCAAGGCTGTCCACAGGGTGGAGTACTATCGCCGCTGATGTGGAGTATGGTAGTGGATGAACTCCTGGACGTGTTAACTAATACTGGAATACAAGTCCAGGGCTACGCGGACGACATTGTTCTAATCTGTAGGGGCAAATATGAAGATATCCTATGTGATAGAATCCAAACTGGATTAAGGGTTACTAGTGTCTGGTGCAGGAAGGTGGGACTGCGGATCAACTCAACCAAAACCACCATAGTACCATTCACTAGGAGGCGTAAGCTGGATCACCTTGAAGCCATAACATTACATGATATGGAGGTGAAACCAGAAACAGGGGTCAAATATTTGGGAATCACGCTAGACCAAAAATTACTCTGGAAGACACATGTCGGAAAGCCACGAGGGCTCTGATGACTTGCAGATCCATAGCAGGAAAAAAATGGGGTTGCAGCCCGAAGATACTACTTTGGATATATACTGCAATAGTAAGACCAATGATTATGATGAGCGGTAATCTGGGCAGAAAGAACCCAACTCAGCACACAAGCCAGGGAATTACATAAGCTCCAAAGGCTGGCTTGCGTGTGTATCAGTGGGGCAATGAGGACATGCCCAACGGCATCCCTGGAGATCCTTCTGGGATTAACCCCTCTCCATCTGCACATACAGATGCAGGCAAGGAGATCAATATTCAGGATGGCCGGTAGCATGAGTGAGGCGGGGAGCTGCCTAAATCGAAGGAAGATTGATCTCCTTTCTAGGCGGTATCCCGAATTACTGATACCGAGGGACAACATGACAACGAGGTTTCACTTCGATAAGAAGTTTGAAACACGTTGGAGTAACAAGGCAAACTGGGAGAGCGTGGCTGCGACATACGGCTTAAACCAGCAACTGATTACTTGGTACACTGACGGATCCCTCACAGCAGTGGGAGCGGGTGCCGTTGTCATTGGTCCAAGGAAAATGTACTTTGAGCCAATGGGCAGATACACTAGCATATTCCAGGCGGAAATTTACGCCATAGACAAATGTGCCTCCTTTAATCTGCAAAGGAACTACAGGGGGCAGAACATAGCTATTCTCACCGATAGCCAAGCAGCGATCAAGGCACTTAGGTCCAACCAGGTGAACTCTAAACTGGTATGGGAATGCCTTAAGAGACTGAATACACTCGGCTCGTCCAACAAGGTCTGGATACTCTGGGTTCCAGGCCATGCTGGGTTGGAAGGCAATGAGGCAGCGGATGAACTAGCCAAGAAGGGAGCAGGGATGCCTTTACACGGGCCAGAACTCTTCTGTGGAATCGGAAACGATTTCATGGCTATGAATCTAAGAAACGAAGAGAAACGGTTGAGGGAACTATATTGGGCGGGCCTACCAGGGATGGAGCAGTCCAGGGTGCTTATTGGGGGATACGAACCCATGCGCACAAAGGATTGCTTAAACCTCACTAAAAAGAACCTCCCTCCCTAGGGAAGCTAGGGATATCTACGGACACTGCCTGCAGGTTCTGTGAGGAGGAGGACGAAACCTCTATGCACGTGTCCGGCACTTGTGCAAAGTAGGTCGATACATCTGGAAGAACACTTAATACCAGATGCAAAGCTGAAACTTCTGGAAGTGGGGAACATACTAAAGTTCCTAACGGTTACAGGCCTGCTTGAGATACTATGATCAACAGGTACACTATAACCAGTAAAAGGGGCACAATAGTTCTTCAAGGACGCGGTGCGACTTTCCCTTAACAGAATAATAATAATAATCAGGTATTTATGATTGTTTCAATGCTTCTTTGAATTTTCTTTTATAATCATATAAAATAAGGATTTTGCCAAAAAGTGGAGCTAGCCGGTTTGCAAATTAGGGCCACGATATCCAACAGATTGCACGCTCCTCTAGAAAAACGAAGCACATAAAAGTTACTTTTACCTAGAATTTTGTTTGAGAATCGAGGGATTCCTATGTCGACCGGACCACTTGGGAAGCAGCATACTTCCACTCTTGTGGTCTACGGAACTCTCATTCTTGGGCCGAGTTGGGAAAAGTATATGACTTGCGGTTTCATCCAGGGCAGAGGCAACTCATCAGACGTTGCCTCACTGGGAGCTCAAACGGAATTCTAGTTTAGACCTGAATTTTTCAAGGCGGGTTTTGTCTTCATTATAATTCATACACATGTCGTGTTTTTGAATTAATATGAGGGAGCAAATGCCACCTTTTAATTACTTCGGTCAGAGGTGAGGCAAAGTCTGACGAAACCGCAAGTCGTATATTTTTACCTCCATTCAGAACACTTACGTATTTCCTACGGCGGTGTGAGGATTCCAACCCTGCTGATTATGTCTGCAAAATTTTCCATCAAAACCTCGCTGCGAAATTTGATATAGCCACCTAGAATGCTATCTGTATAAGAATACTCCACAAAGAATCTTGAAGAATGATTCTGTCAAACTATTGTATTTTGGGGCTGCACCTTTACCATAATAGATCCAATTTACTTTTCATCCTCAAGGAAAACAAGGATCGTTTGTTCGTTCCTCTCTATCGAAGTAGCTGAAACGTTTGACCGAAACGATGTTGAAATATATGTCAAAACGGTAGAGTTTATTTCACCGCTACCCCCGGTGGAGGGAAGGTCATTTTTCTCCAAATCAGGGTAAAAATCGCAGCCAGCACTTAACCTTAAAGTTATTGCGCCTCAAAGGGAGAGGGGTTTAATATCATCTTGCTACTTTCTGGTTGGCCAACCCCACCCTTGGAAGAGGAGGCGATAAGGCAGGTAGACATCTATGAGGAAAAACGGGATTCCCTCACTCTAGCCCCGCTGGCAACTCGCGGCAGACACCTCTCCTCTAAAAGTTGTAGCACCCTAAAACAGGGTTATTTTCATGTCATTAGTAAGGCAATTATCACGGCAATTTGCAAGGAGGGTTGGAAAAGAGAACCGCTCCTTCCCCACCGCACTCGCACAAATGATGACATGAAAATGGTCCAGTGTTGGGGCACTATATTATTTAAGGAGAGATAGTCGCCGCGAATATTCTGCAAGGCTAGGTTAGAGAAATTTCCCCCTTTTCACGCGTGCCTTCCATGCCACCACCTCCTTTACACATCTACTCTCAGGAGTGCGGGTCACAAAATAGCCACATTTTAACGTACCATCGATTTTTAACTGACCACCACAATTTTCATATGTCGATAGAGAATGGACCTTTATCTTTGTCCGCCATATCCTTTCTCCCCTGAGGTAGGGCTGAAAATGCGAAGTTTGCCATGATGTCAGGAAAACTCCACTCTATGCGACTATAATTTATAAAAAGAGGAAAGGGCCATCAAATTTTCATCAGGATCACAGAGAGATTTTCCCCTTCTACTCCTTAAAATTGATAGTTCAACTTTTACCAGCTATAGATCCTTCAATTACCCAATATGAGTATTAGAATACTAGCAGGTGAAAATCCGAAAATTTTAACCACGACGAGGGTAACTCACTGCGACGAAAGAAAGAAAAGATTAACGAAGGAGCGACGCGTTGCTCTGGGTTCGAATCCCAGGCGTCATAGATGTTTGTGTTTGGCTTGCTGTCGTGAGCTTATCAATTGCATAGCGTTAAGCGTGAGGATGATGAAATTGAAGCAGTTTCATCAGAGGTGGATGCCCTATACTCCGCTAAAGAGTGAGCAGGGAACAGGAAACACTAAAAGGAAAAGAAAATCTACTTGAGAGAAGAAAAAAAAGCTCGGCCAAATGACGAAAACCTCTACGAGTAAAATGCAGAAGCCATCATCATCTGTTCAGCTCAAAAATTGTTTCAAACACAACACAACCGATGCAAGACGATTCTCAACAAAGGCAAGAAACCAAACCCAACTCAAACAAATCCAATCTTCATCAAGAAAATGTTCATTTGTTTCTCCATAACGGTATAGTAATCAAAAAACAATAAAATTTTAAAATTTTGCTTTAACATCAAAATTGAATTCATTCGGACGATAACGAAATTCTGTCCGCTCGCGAAAGGAAGTCATCTGGAGCTTGCCGTTCCGCATCTGTTACCGTTCCATCATTCAAAAAAAGTGAAAAATGAAGCATCTTAAAAGCATTCGCGACAACTCTAAGTGAATTTAGCGGCGGCTGCAAATATCTCGGTCTTGTTTTTCTCGAAAATCAGCTCCGTCATAGGCGGCAAATTGCTCCGATCTTCGTCCTCATACTTGGGGCGCTTATGGAAGCCACCCAGGGCGTCAATCGCCTCCGCCTGGCCGAGCTGGGCAGCCGTTACAAAACACTTTTTGGCTGCTGCGTAGTCCTTTTCCAATCCGCCAAGACCTCTGGCATAAAAAACTCCCAAATTATACATGGCCTTCGGGTGTCCCATCGAAGAGGCGATTTGGTAGCACTCCATGGCTCGCTTCGGGTTCTTCGGCAAGCCTAGTCCCTTCTCGTAGCACAGCCCCAAGTTGAATGTGGCTCCCGGGTGGTTGTGGCTGGTCGCCAGCTTTAAGTGTGCAACAGCTTGGCGATGCAGCCCAGCCGAGAGACACTTGATGCCCATCTTGTATTCCGTTTCGCCGAGGAAGGTGACGAGATCAGCAACAGCTTCGTCCACGTTCTGCTTCTAATCAGGATGAGAAAAATAGTCCTTTTCCTTGTTATGACGCCAAAGAATTTCATCCAAATTTACCTGCGACTCACTGCTGGGGGCCGAACTTATATCCGAATCGTTGCTGACATCGAAGACCGCAGCCTGCGGGCCATCGGGCTCATCATGAGTGAGCGGAGCTGGGCTGAAGTTCTCGAGAAGTGTCCGCTTCGCGAGCAGGGATGGATAGTTGGGCGAGGCGAGCACAAAATGCGACAGGAACGATGAGTGAATCGCCCGCGTGGGCGACTGCAACATCTGCAGGTAGCGCGACTTGCACTTATCCCATCCTGTATGGCGTCGCTGGAGGCACATCAACTGACTAGCGTACCACCCAAAGATTATGGCACCGCTCTGCCCGTGCAAAAAGATCCATTGAATTAATGTTAGCGCGCTTATCGCCTCAGAGGTACCAATCAGAGCGTAAACAATTGAATTGCTGTTGAGGATTTATCGCGTCGTTGATTGGACTTCTGATTAGGATTTGGAAATCCTCTGATAAGCGCTAAACAACACAAATGGTCGTGTAAATTTCACGCTTATCAGCCAATCGATAAATCTCCGACAACAATTCACGGGCGCCCGCCCGGCGGCGGAAATGCTTGGTGAACTTACCCAGGTGATGGCTCCGAGGATCTCGCTCACCGGACATCCCCGGCGCTTGTTGTTTTTGTGACCTTTGGCGCGGGCTCGGTCCCAATTCTCGCAGTGGACATACGGAGTGTCACACTCGCCACGGTTCGCGACAACTACACACAAGTATCCCGGATCAGCAGCAGCCGGCCCAAACAAATGGTGGCGACATTTTGGGCCGTTCTCATGATGCGGTTGGTGGTGGTGATGCTGCTGCTGTTGGGGTGCCTTACAGACCCAAAAAGATTGACGGACATCCAAGACCTTGCATTTGCGCTCGAATGTTTCCTTTACGCGGCGCGAGACATACTTCCACATTGCTTGCTTGCTTTAGAGCATTTGTTCGGTTTTATTCAGTTTACTGATACTTTATACTTAACGTTTGTAATACTAGGTAACGATAAAATTGATTAGATAAAGGAAGATTCCCGTTTTTATTGGGAGGGTTATTTTACGCTTCAAGTTTCAATAATGGCCGAAATGTGACAGTGTTTTGGCAATTTGACAGATTGAAGCAAAAATATTGGAGTTTTGTGTTGCCCGATTTTGTTAGTATGTTGCCTGTGTTGTTGTTGGGTTCAACAAATATAAGTTTTGCCTATTATTCACATGATTTCTAATCATTATTAATCTATTCTATAATATCTTCCAACATATAAAATCCAAATCTCATTCTCAAGCTTTTCTGAAGTTTAATTCAAACCACAACGTACTCTCCTTTGATGTATGGTACTACCCTTTGCGGAGAGATTCCATTCAACGTGCAAGTTGATGACATGTGTCAAACTAGCTTTCAACTTTTTGGGTGTTTGTGTGCCGCGATTGCTTTACGTTTAGCGAAAATTTGAAATTTTAACACAAATGGGAGGTCCAGACTCAAACGACGAGTCGGGTAAGAAGACATAATCCTTTACTTCTCAGGAGCTCATTGCATTTTCATGGAAATTTCTAGGATCCGGCTCAGATACCGGCTCGAGTAGAGGAAGTCGCAGCCGTAGCGGAACACCAGATGCGTCAAGATCTAAGGAGCACTCCCCAGAAAAAGAAGGAGGGTAAGCGAATTTCTGCCTAAATAATTCACCCCAGAATAATCCCAGGAATATGATAATCGTTTGTGTTTGGCGTATGATGATTTGGCTTCTCCGGGCTAAGGCGGGCGGCATTTTGCGCCAGTATCCAAAGCCTGGATATGCGTTCATCACTTCTGCAGTACTTTTTTTTTCGTATCGGAATAGCTTCCTGGTGGTAATACAGTTACGTCACTTTGATTTACGTGGGTACCTGTGTTGTGAAATTAATCCCACGGTCTTCTTAAAAGACGCAATGATTTTGTGACCACAAGCAGAGCTCATTCTATACCGTGCATGACTTAGCATTCATACTGGTAGATGCAAGACCCACCCAAATCTCTACCGAACTAAGGAGTACGTCCCCCGTGCTGAAGCGCAACACCACGCTGAGACCCGAAGGTCTCTGTTCGCTTGAACGTAACCACAACCCCCATGAAGTTCCCACTAGGAGGCCAACCGCAAACAACCCGTTGTTCTCACATACAACCCGAAGTATGAGAGTCCAGGGGCTATCCCGGTTCCCTTGGTACCAGTATACCCCTGCTAAGGTTTCGTGACCTATTGCCACTTCAGATGAGTCCCCATGCAGACTCGGGTCTGATCGCCTTAATTAGGCTTTTGGAGCACTCACCCACTACATCACGGCCGGCAAACCAATCCAATACAGGATCTCCCAATGCCACCACTATGGAGGTTCTTCTCAGTCACTTGGTTTTGATTCGGTCTACAGGGTTTCTAGAAATAACAGTAAACAATCACAAGGCTATCTGAATTACTCAACTGGAAATCTTCACTTGTTTTTACCCACTTTTCTCCTTATGAATGGCTACGCTGGAGACAATTCATTTTGGGCGAGATATCATGCAAACATCAAGATAAATTCAGAGTATTAACGGGCTTGAATTGGTTAAATCCATCTCCGTTCATTTGGAAGTAAATCTATTCTAGTTTTCGGCTATAATTTCGAGATTGTGTGAATGGATATTGATTGAGCTCGAAGCTTGTGTTGACAGCTCTACATACAAAATTTTCTAACTATTCGTGGGTCTCTACTCAACTAGGATGCGTTCCGTTTTTCAACCGGCCTCGTGGCCACCTGCGCTCTTCCCGGCCGATGGCGAGTCCGCCAAGCCCGCCGGACATTTGCTTATTGGCTAGTGCGTCCAATGAACGTGTGCATTGTTCGTCTGAAACAGGGCTGTGAATCGGGTGTTTAGTATCGCTCCGCTCCCAGCTGAAACAGGGGTTTTGGCGTCAGATCCTGAAGCGCGGTTACTCGGCCGGACGCCAAAACGAACGCCGCGATCATGCCTCCTTCCAGTGCCGTCTGCCTCCAGGAAGAAAAATTTCAGGAGATTGGCAAGCCCACCGATGTCCAGACTGAGTGCGTGCTCCCCACGCTCCAGGACGCTACTTCGTGTGGTGTTTCAGCTCCCTAGGAGTGTGGGCTGCTGGCGAAGATGACGAAAGCGCCTTCAATTTGGAAACGGACTCTCCAAGCCCGTCACTCTTGTCGAAGACCTGGTCGCCGTAGAATCGTACGTTCTTTTCGTACAACAGCTCAACAGGGCCGGAAGCAAAATCCCCGCGAAAAGCTGTACGGAGGCCAAGCAGGACGAAAACCAAGACGCGACCATAAAGATACGACCGTATCTGCACTACGTGACGTGACACTACATTCAGCACAACTGCCGTGACAAGGCATACCCGCATTTCACTAGCGCAGCAGCCAACTGCAAACAACTACATGTTTTGACATTTTAACAAGCGGATACAAACCAAAACCGAAAAATCGTAGCAGTCAAGTGAGTTCATTATGTGCAAATGATACGCGACAGGCAACTCGGCCGCGTCGCGTCGTGCAGTGTGGATTGCTGCCTATAAAACCATATAAAGATATTTTGGCAGGCGATTCAGTTTGGGGCCGCGTCGCGTAGCGTAGCGTGTATGCGGTTGTACGCTGGCGTTTGAAATGTCCGAATGACGGCTTTATTAGCGAAAATGATGATGAGAGGATGAGAACTTTTCTCAATGTATATTGTCTAAGGCAAGCCGGATGGGTTAGAATTCTAAGCTGTATTGAATCGATTGAATGCCTCTTAATATCTATTCGCCAAGAACTAGGATGTCCTGTTTCGGCTGTTGGACTGTTTGTTTGCTAACTCTAAATATGTGGATAACATTTGAAAATTGTGGAAATTGTGGACCTTGTGTGTAAATGAGAGAAATTTAGATGAGTGAGGGCAATAAATTAAAAGAAAAATGCTCAGAATCATGACGAAGAATGGTAAGAGGGCGGGGACCAGTTTTACTTTGCTTGGATTTGGGAGCAATGCGGACTTCTATTAACCGACCGATTACCTTTAGTTTGTTTTCTGTTACTTTTGAGTTCAGTATTAGTACTTAATGGAGGATTACGTAGGCGAAGACAGTAGAAGCTGGAAATATTGTTCGACTTGTCAGTAGACATATGTCCTTTTGCGAAGATATTACTATACAGCCTCAGAGAGGGAGGGTCAATGTGGTCAAGGCGAGGAACTACTGAGTCAGGGTGGAAAGTATAATTTCTGAAATCAGTTTCATAGTATTGCTTAGTTATACATCCAACTACTGAGTATGAAAGCTACTTATTCGTAATGATGCGCCGTACTTCGCTTTTGGATAAAGCAGGCTTTGGGTAGTAGAGCCAAGCTCGTTAGGAAAGGCTCCCCAAGGGTTCGAAGTTTGTAAAATTTTGAGCTGTTTTTCGAGATGAAATTTCAAGGAAAAAGTACGTCCCAGATATTTGGGATTGTTGGGTTCTAAATTTCCATTTCTTAAATTGCTTGTTTAGAATTTTTAAATATGATGTTGGCATGCATTTCAGTCAGAGAAATTTTGGGGGGATGTAAAGAGGCTTTTGGGGACCCGCATTTGAGTGTAATTCCTTTGACACTTGCCGTATGTTCTTTCGCGAACTGGCCGTTCGAAACGTAGATTGAACGTCTATGTATTCGAATACAATTCTGAATAAACTAATTATCAATCTTCTACAGGTCCCCATCCCATCGTTCTCGATCCGGCACTCCACACAGTCGGCGCAGTGGATCACATCATAGTGGCTCCCATCACAGTGGTTCCCATCACAGTGGTTCGCATCATTCCGGTTCGCCAGCTTCACATCGTTCGCGTTCTGGAAGTTCGCACCGAAGTCGATCAGGGTCACGTGAATCTCATCACTCGGCCGCGTCTGGCCATTCTGGAGGATCACATCATTCGCGTAGCCGAAGCAAGAGCCGTAGCAAAAGTAAAAGTCGTAGTCGGACACCGTCGCAACAACCAAATGCCAATGACGTAGAAGATAGTCGCTCACATTCACCTAATCTTCAAATTGACGACGATGCTGGCTCAGAACGATCTCGATCACGTTCAAAAAGTGGAAGTCGTTCACGTTCTCGATCGCGGTCCCGATCTGGTAGTAGAGCATCAAATCATTCGGCTGTGAGTAAGCATTCAAGATCCAGATCGCGTTCTCGATCGAAAAGTGGCAGTAGAAAGAGTCGATCGAAGTCACGATCAAAGTCGGGATCTAGATCAAGATCTCGATCCGGTAGTGGAGGCACCAGAAGTGGGTCAGAATCGGGAAGTGATTTTGGAAAGAGAAAGAAGAGGAAGAAGGTAGTTAGTGGGTCAGATAGTGAAGGAGAAGACGGTGCGGCTGGAGCAAAGAAAAAGAAATCAGCGGTGATCGATTCGGATGAAAGTGATGATGAGGTATGTACCGAGTTTCAACAAAATTTTAATCAAATATTTTAATTCATACCAATTTTTCCCGTTTAGAATAAGGAAAAAGACGGAATTACGGCTGACGCACTTTTCGGCGATGCTGATGATATCAGTTCAGATGAAGAAGAAGCCAAAAAGAAATCGGATACTGAAGCAGATCGCCGTTCACGTAGCTCCCGGTCTAAGACACGTTCACGCTCACGAAGCAAGACCCCGTCTCGATCTCGATCCAGATCTCGGTCTCGTTCAAGCTCTCGTCGCTCGCGCAGTAAGTCCGTTGAACGTGGACCGGAAGAAAACGAGAAAGAAGAAGAACCAGAACCCATACCAGAAACCAGGATTGACGTTGAAATACCTCGAATCGTCACTGACTTGGGTAAAGATATTCACTTTGTAAAACTACCAAATTTCTTGTCCGTCGAGACACGTCCTTTTGATCAAGAAACTTATGAAGATGAAATCGATGAAGAAGAAACCATGGATGAGGAAGGTCGTCAACGTATCAAGTTGAAAGTGAGTAACACAATTCGTTGGAGAGAGTTTATGGATAATTCTGGCGAAATGGTGAAAGAATCGAATGCCAGAATGGTAAAATGGTCAGATGGAAGTATGAGTCTGCATTTGGGAAGTGAAATATTCGATGTGTATCGTCAACCATTACAGGGAGACCACAACCATTTGTTCATTCGTCAAGGTACTGGTCTACAGGGTCAAGCTGTCTTCCGAACTAAGCTCACATTCCGACCGCACTCAACTGAATCATTCACTCACAAGAAGATGACACTGTCCCTTGCTGATCGTTCGACAAAGACAAGTGGCATTAAAATTCTTACACAAGTCGGAAACGATCCCACCGCTGATCGTCATTACTATCTCAAAAAGGAAGAAGAGAAGCTGCGCCAAGCGATGCGCAAACAAGCCCAGTCTAAGCCGAAACGCAATAGCCGAGCGGGCGGCGCTGGAGATAATCACCAGGGACCCAATTCATCGTTCCGCGAACATGACGAAGGAAGCGAGGACGAAGGTGGTGTATCGATTGCAGCAATCAAGAACAAGTACAAGAATAAGAATACGAACGTCAAGCCTGGAGCTGCAATTTATTCATCGGACGATGATGATGGCTCTGATTTTGAAACGAGGAGGAAGAAAAACGTCGACAAGACGAAAACTCTTAAAGCACTTCGTGACTCGGATGAATCGGATGGTTCTGACGGTGGAAGCGGCGGAAGTGGCGGTAGTGGCGGTAGCGGTGACGAGGATGGTGATGATGATAAGGATGGCAATGATGATGATGCAAGCAAAGGAAGCGGCGAGGGAAGTGACAATGGAGATGATTAGTAGTTCAGGTCGAATCTAGACAAAGAATTGTGCATAGATTTGTAATTATTAGATTCGTTTTTCGTCGCTATACTTAAGTAGAATTGTGACTTTTCATAATTTCTGCTAACCGATTTAAGATTATTCCGTTGAGGAACGATGATGTCAAAAGATTTTAAGACTTTGTTATTAGTTTGATCAGTTTGAACCCTGTAAGATTGATAGGATTCGATAATAAAAAATTGATTTGAAAACGATTATTTGCGTTTTTTTTGTTGGTTAGCAATATTAAGGAGTGGCCCCTTGAAACCGTTCATGGAGATTGAAGACAATGTGAAGAAGAGCTACTGCGTCTTATTGAAGGTTAAGTAATGTATTACACATTATGTTCCACAATAGTGGGCACAGTATAAAGTCCTGTAATACCACAGGTTACTCCTGAAATCCAACATCAGTGTCGTATCAGAGCCGTATTTCTTCCTCGTTAAGTAGTGTGAGTATATTCCACCCTTATCAATCGCTAGCGGAACAAAAACTCTGCCCACCGAGGAACTACGAAGAGCAAAGCCCCGCCAGGCCTCTATGTTCCTATGACTTCGTTCCTGCACCGACCCCACTAGCTTGAAGGATGTCGCCACTGAGTACAAAGCCCTAATATCCGCTTAGCTGTCGGTCAGAATGACTGTGTTACGCTTGGGACTTTGATCATGTCCTTGCTATCGACAGGCTTTCAGTATCGCCAGTACTTCCGCTTGGAATCTCCTGGCAAATCCTGACAGTTCTGGTTAAGCGGCTACCTCTCAGAGCAGACTGGATTATCCTAGTTCTTAGCATGGATTTTACCTAACTCGTAAGATACCCCTCCAATCCTATACTGGCTAAGGCTTTCATGATGACATTGGTACTAACGTTGTTGAATGCTCTCTCTACATCTAGGAAGGCAGCTACACTAAGGTAACCGTTCAACCGTGCTAATTACCTTGTGTAGAGTGCTACTGTGGATTTGCCTTTGAAGTAGCACAGACACTTGGAGAAGGATGCTTTCTATAATCGTCCTTAAATGGATGTCCAGGACGTGCTCTAAGGTTTTTAACACGAAAGAGATGAGATTGAGTGCGGAGCTGTTTGCAGCCCAGCCGATTTTATCCTCAATAATAACCGATTTGATTGCCTCACATGAATAGGGCTGCATATTTTCCAAGCAAGGCTCTGACTCATAGCTTTCCTCGCTGGCAGAGAACTGCGTCTCAACCAGCAGCTCCAGTATTTCACCAGAAGTTTACCGGCTTTTTAAGAAAAGATGGGCTCCTATGTTCCGTCGACAGAATCCTACTGAGTCTGGCAGATTCACTGCTCCTTTCAATGTTCTGACAATAGTCCAACCAGGAACGCTTCTTGGCAGTCTTGAGGGCCGACCGGTGCCTCGCCAGGAAGTCTTTGTATGGCTCTAGCAGATGTTGATAACCTCGTTGGTCGGCTTTCTGAGGACAGATGAACAGATCTTCAGTCCACCTCAGTGGCAATGTCTCTGTGGCGGAATCTAGACTGAGAAGTATCCAACTGTAATCTGAGAAGGATCTCTGATCAGACACTTTTCAGTTTTCCACGCTAAGAAACTCACAGTTCTGCGAACTTTGAAAGTGCAACATGCTCCTATTACACACCGATAAATTTGTGCTAATAATAAAATGAATTAATGACTTACCTCTTTCGTTAATTTCCGAGCTGCTTCAAGGCGTATGGCCTGCATTGGCCTCGCAGCGTATCGACAGGGTGGCCTTCTTTGCTAGTATGCTGGACGCCAAATGTTGCAGTTTTTCTGGCGGAACCGATCGGTCGTGAGCCATGTAAGCCGAGCAAATATACAGGCTCACCGCTCTGCTTGCTCCAGTTTGACCACCACTAGGTCACTGAAACTCAGGTTGGAAAAGCGTGCAGACTCTTCATCGGCAGGATACATGCTCCAGGTGTGTCCCGATAAGCCTTGTGGAATAAATTATAATATTTGCTTTGGAGCCCTTTCATGGTTCTTCCTGTATTAGTGCGCCGTCGATGTCTTCCTCTAGGAAGAGACCAGCAGATTAGCTGAGGCGCACTTCGAGTGCTGCAGATTTATCTGCGTTACCCTCAGCATGATCTGCTTGCGTCATTGGCGGCGCGGCTGGATCCGGCCCATCGGCCGGTTTCGAGGAGCGGAACACTTTCATTGTTGCATTCCTGGCTCCGAACCGCACTTTGTAGTCTGTTTTTTTCCAGTGCCTCCAGGTACTCTCCGTTTATACGGAGCACAAAAGATTAGCTGTTCGCCTGGGACTCCTCTTCCTTGATGACTACTCAGTCGCCCATGAAGGCGCAGATATTGGACGCCCTTGTTGTTATCCATGCGGATTTCTGGCAACCAGATGCAAGTGACCAGTCTCCTGGGGATTCCGTCAAAGGGGATGGCTTTGAGCTTTACGCCCTCCCAGGCAACGCTGATCTTACCGATGCAAGATCCGCGAAAGTCCTTGGAAAATTTTTCCTCGTGTGCCATAACCCACGGACCAGCTGAGAGAAATTGAAGCAGAGCATGAATCGCGTGTGTTGTTGTCCAAGGACCACCTCCGACAGCCTGGGCTCAACACTGGTCAACACGTCCGGCACTAGTTTGCCGGTAGCGGAATTGCTATCCGCCAGTGCCACACGTAAGTGACTCCTGGCCACGTCGCTGAAGAGTTTCGCAGTTCGTGTCTCGTCAGACTGTTGCTGCTTACCTGTTTGAAGAGGTTACTTAGCGGTCGAGCTCTTGTTATATTCTTTAACAATCGCCTGGTATTTAACGAGGTCCTTTTGATCCCGTTCGTCGACCCTATTCTTCGCAATCTTGCTCAGAATATGTAAGGCCTTTTGACACTGGCTCTTGAGTAGGACTCCAGTGGACTTCCGATTCTTAGCCTATTTACGGTGAGTGACGTTCTTGCTTTTGGGGACCCTGACGTCGACGATTTTGGGTTAGGAGTACTTTGGAGCGCAATGCTGACCACATTGCCTCCTAGTGTACGGTCTTGAATGAAGTGCTCTAACACACTTCAAGGCCCTGATCCAATATGGATTGTTGCGCCAACGATTATTATTATTATTAAGTACTTTGGATGGTGCTCGCTACACCCAGCTAGCCTAGTCCGAACTGCCGCTTCGCCCCGGAAGGTCCCTGCGGTTGTTTTCAGCACAGCGGGGTTACGAATGGCATCGACTGTACTGCCTTCGGTGGCTACTGCACCACCTCTTCTTCTATCGTCTTTTTTTTTGTGTTTTTTATTTAAATCCATGTCTTGGTCACAAGATTATTCCGGGAACAATGTCCACTCTAGCCCGCTAGCCCCCACCAATATGAGGTCTTATTTAAAACTGAAAGTGCTCAAGGAATTTAGAGTTCGCATACTAAGTACCAAGCTCCCCATTGGCTACGCAGTCCTCGGCGAATGCTGTTCCAGTTTGGCTTGGGGTCGTGTTAGCACTTTCTCCGATGCAGGGAGGACGATCGCAGAGTTTGTTCTTCGCAACTTGATTAAATTTCTTCCAGTCGATCCTCCTGGGGCCCTTGAAATGATTGAAGACCTTCACAGCGAGCTTCTCATTGCAAATTCCTTTTTAAAGAAAGAAAGGAAGTAAAGAAGAATCCTGAGACAGTCTTACTTACTGTGACAATGTTTTCTTTTGGCTTATTGTCTGTTCCGTATCATAAAAGGTAAGGTTCGATTACCCTAGTTAAACTGCTAAGATCGCCAATTTGACAAAAATGTTATCATGCAGTGCAGTGCTCTTAAAAAAATCGAATTAAGCTATGTTCACCAGTTACCGCAACGAGTGAAGTAATGGTAGATGTCGAAAAACGCGCTGAACCGGTAGTTGAGTTCTATACTTTTCTTTTTATTTGTAACAAGAGACACAGCAGCTGATCAATAGTAATTTTTCGCTACCTTCCTTGATCACAACAAATGTGTGCTCGTATAAACCTCAAGGCACAGTTTATTACGACATTATCGCTTACTCCACCACATGAATTGCTTGAAGCTAATTCAGGCATCCCCGTATTCCTCCTTTAATTCCTGGCTTTCTTTGATTTTTATCAAAATTTTCTTGGTTGATGGGACGCCTTCTTGAGTCTACCAGCAGATTATTTGCCCACTGGAGGTCTTAGCATGATAGCGTCATATACCTCAATTACTTGGGTAGACCACCGCTTTCATCATTCCTGATTGTTCCGGGATATCACTCTTGCTAGTGCCACCCGGAATAGACCCTCTCAAAAGTCTCTTCTTACGAGAGCGCCTTCCATCACTACTACACCAATTTCCGATATCAATAAGTTATGATTTCTAGGATTTAGCATTATATTTTCTAAAATTGTCTTGAATTGTACGATTGGGTGTGCCGCCGGGGACCTTTTCCTTCCCTCAAAGAACGTTATGACTTTTAAAGCATGTTTTTTTTAGGCCAGGCTATCGGAGGTGGCCATCGAGTATTTCTTGGACAACACAGGCAACACACGGGATTTTTCCCCTGCTTCGATTTCTCTCCCTGAGTTATGGCGTATGAGGACCCATTCTCTAGGAACTTTCGCGGATCGTGCGTTTTGGAATTATCAAAGGGTAGGCAAACGCAGGAATTTAGGAGTTCAGTTAATATACGACACGTCCTCTGACAAACCCAAGGCATGTATACTAACTAAATTTTATACTCAAATAATAGCACTAAATACCTTTATCTTTAGGGACATAGTAACATTTTCCTTATGTTGAGTACCAATTAAAACGGTATGTGTGATGAATTTGTTCGATGCATTGGGGTTCTCAGGATCTGTAAAGAACATGAATTATCTACAGTAGTAGCTTTCACAATGCCAGTAACTGCACGATTTCTAAATGTTTTTACCTGAAAAGACATCTCTCTTTGAGTGTTAAAATCTTGATATTTCTTCTTTATATCTCTTCATCATCTTGTTTAATTATTAGAACGATGTCAATCTTGCCACGATGTTTACATTTTCTTGCTTTACTTTCTCGTATTCACAAGCAGGCAAGTCCTTATCGATTCCGTTGAGTAGCACAGGACGCAACTGGAACTTAATCGTAGATAAGAATCGGCATAGCACTCTGGAGGATTTGATTTTTTCGAAGATCCTTTTCCTCCAGTAATTTCCAATTCGCTCCCTCGTTGGAGTTTCTTCATACCAGAAGTGATGGAAAAGAGGTTCTTGAGTTCAAAGTAGAGTTGCGGTCTTTTGCGATCGATTACCAGAGACAAAGGAGATATTACTTATTGTCGACCGCCAGTTAAGTAGAATTATACTAGATGGTAGACAATGGATGCAATTATTGATTGATTGCCTCATTTTGTTTGGTGGGAGTTCAGCTTTTTTTCTCGTGAAAGTAAATTACGAAGGCCATTTTATTGCCTTTTGTCTCTCACATTACATCTTAGAGTCTACAGAAGTAATTTTATGAAATATTCGTAATAAGAATCCAAGTCAAAATTGTTGGACCTATTTTTTTGTGTCCAAACATCAACCATTTTTAACAGTTATCATAGACTTTGGATTGAAGTATTACCGATCATTCAAGAGGACTATACACAGGAGGTGAAACTGCTTAAGCAAGCCTTGAATTTTTATAGGACAAGAAAGATGACATCTGATTCGCGGTGCTCTTCAGTTCTGCGCAACACTACGTGGAGGTATTGATACCCATTTGTGTGATGGTATTAGTGCATGTGATTGCGTTTGGTATAGAAGTTTAGTGCCAAATCAATCGGAGAAAGCGGCAATTCAAATGATATTAAAATGTCACTTCATGGTATCAGTTTCCATTCGGTTGTTCGTGACTGGTTACATGGATTCGCAGACACCAAAGTGCTATAAAAACATGACACACAATATATTAACAGATGAGCAGAACGCACTTGACTCTGCTTCAAACCACGTGATTCATTTTCTGTCCTGCTTTTTCTTTAGAGTTTCATCCCCTGTGTATAGTCTCCTTACCATCAGTACATTTTTAGAAATTATTAGAAGGAAAATTCGAATTTTAGGCCAATTTTCTGTACAATTCACTAATTCATCCGACAGAGATTACTTAAAAAATATAAAGCCCATTCAGGAAAACAATTATTTATCATTTACATATTGTGCTTTAGCTTTGTATTCATTCTTCAACATCAAACAGACATCAATGACAGTTTTCAACGAAGAAAAGGACTCATTACAGTAGAATAGATATTAGAAAATATATAATTTTTTAAATAAATCTCAGTTCTGAGTAAAGAGCGGGTTGGTTAATAAATAAATAATAGTCAAAATTGCAAGGAAGCTCCAGTTCAATGCGGGAGAAAAGAGTACTCGGTTGTATAAGGATTAATCAATTTGCTGTACACACTATACACTAAGTACAAAATATCATTTAAGTAACTTCTATACTCGCATAATTTCTTTTTACTGGTTGTTCTCAACAAAGTGTCTCCCCACTTTGCAGAGCTTCGCAGAAACTGCGAAAACCCTGCTTAGTTTCCATATTACAAACTACACTAACTAACGTTCTAGAGTTCTCTGCAATTGTAAAAATTCTTCTCATTATTCGCTTAACGTAATGCATTGCTAGATTTAGTATATTTCCTATTCTAATAATCTTTTCGTATATCTAACTTTATGGTCATTACTTTTTGATTTTCTTCCTTTGTTATTCTTATTCGAATAGAAATTGTTGGAAGTAACAAATGAAACCATCATTCTATTTGGCCAATGGAATTTCAAGTACTTTTTGTTTGATTCGTTTAAGGGGACTTTGTAGGGCATACAAAAATCTTATATTTTCCTATTTACATGTTTCTTTGCTATGTCAAACTCAAACGACTTAGCTTTTCGAATCTCCAGTTTGTCTAACTGACGGAAAAGCTAGACGGAATTCTATAGCAAACGATAATAACGTGGTAATTTTATTTGTGATTCAATCGTGTAACTAACGTTGTTTGCCGTTCTATTATTCTCTAAATTTATTGCTTATTTATTGTAATTTTAAAGTCACTCATTGTGTTGTCAATTTAGTTGCTGTAACCGATGGCGATATAAACAATTATTCTCTTCTTCCAGTTACTCTTCCAGGTGCTGTTAATTAATGGCCATGTGATGATTACGATGATGACGGTGTATGCAAATATATTCTTATAAGGAGATCATTTTTTATCAGCAAGCCTAAAAAGATATAAGAATATTTGTTAAGGAACTTTTTTCGAGACAATATTCTTGAGAAATAAATGTAAGATTAGATCTATTATACATCAATACATTCAACATTATGCAAAACATCAGCTCTGTCAAGAACGGTTTAAAAAAAATAAATAAGAAAGTGGAGTACATGTAGAGTAGCCCCAAAAAGATATCCCAGAGGGCAGATGGGAGGGAATTCTGATACTGTTTATGGTGAATAAGTTGTTTACCTTTGGTACCAACTTCGCAGAGAGATCCAGATCAAAAATCCACCCTGTAACTCTATTCTCCTTGGATAAGGACACACTTTTCGTTTGATTAACAGCTATCTGTCTAAGGACAAAAACTGATTTTTCAAAGATTTTTCGTCACTGACTATGCCAGGTTATGCCAGAATGCACACTTTTCGACCATGAACAAGGAGTTCTATAGACTGAATATTTTTGAGATAAACGAAGTGATATTGAGGGCAATAATCCTTTTCCTCATGCAATACTGCACTGTCACAATTTGGTAAAGTTGTCGGTGACAATATCCCTAAAGGCCACCCCTTTTAGCTGAGCCCTGATTTTGGACAGGATTTTGTTACAAATCATCAACGGCGGAACAACCGGTATCCGGTCCAGGCCTGCCTTCCAGACCTCCCGGTTTTGCGACGAGGCCCACCAATTCGATATCCCTAAAAGCTGTCTGGCGTCCTGACCTACGCCATCGCTCCATCTCAAGCAGGGTCTGCCTCGTCTTCTTTTTCCACCATAGATATTGCCCTTATAGACTTTCCGGGCTGGATCATCCTCATCCATACGGATTAAGTGACCCGCCCACCGTAACCTATTGAGCCAGATTTTATCCAAAACCTGCCGGTCATGGTATCACTCATAGATTTCGTCGTTATGTAGGCTATGGAATCGCCCATCCTTATGTAGGGGGCCAAAAATTGTTCGGAGGACTCTTCTCTCGAGTTCGCAATTTTTCTTGCTAAGAACCCAAGTTTCCGAGGAATACATGAGGACTTCAGATTAGAGAAAAAAGAAGTTGAGGCGTAACTGTCGAAGTTAGAAGTAAGTTAGAAATCAACCAAGAAAGTACAGATGGCGAAAAGCCATATGAACCGAACTTTTCGAAGAGCAGGAACGGAGTCAAGTTGATAAACTTTCAAAAGTTAATTCCGGTCGAGTGCTCTGTTGGAGTTGAGTTACTTTTTTTCCAACCAATTCCCCAAAGACAGCGGTGTTACATCGGTCTCATATCCGCTGATTAAAATATCAAACGTTTACTTGCCATAGATCGACATTTCACCTTAAAGTGAATGACCGTTGATGGATGTCTTCTCTTTTCCATTTTCAGCTTCCTTCCTTTGAATAAGAATTCACTAAAACCTTTTCATTTGTGTTATCTTCTCCTAAATGCACTATTTACGAGATTTCCTCGATTAACCAAGATTGAACTGATCTCCTGTCTTCATATTTTCCCCTGGAAAGAACTGATTTGCTGACATGTATCGTTCCAGACACCAAATAGATTTTAAGATAGGGAGAGTTTAGTGTTTCTTAAAAAGTAGGAGGTGACCCAATCAAGTGTTTACTAACGGGAATTGTATCTTTCGGTGGACGGGTCTGATGAGTTCTGCCACATTCTACAGAGAATAGTTCCAAATTGAAGCAGCTACGTTAGATATTCAAAAAATATTTAAGTTATTTTTTCCTGTCTTATCCCTTGGTGAAGTATAACGGACCAACCATACCTAAGCGCCATCGTTCATGGTTCGCTGAAATGCACTTGAACTCTTCCAAGAACTTTCCAAGACGCCTGCACTTCTCATCAACTGTTCTGCGCCTTCTGCGCCAACTGCTCTGGACAACCGACTCGGCGGCCATCTTGGGAGACTGAGTTTCACTGGTTGGCATGACCCCTCCTTAATGTGAGACCTATCCACTGACACTGCTGTCCGGATTTCACGTGCTCCTGTGCTCCGACCTAGTTTTTCGTTTGAGATTGTGTCAGGTCAGCGTACTCCGATGATACGTCGCTTTCTAGTGAGAGTGGTGATCACTTTTCATGTGGTACTTCTATATAGCAACCCAGATCTTGATCTTGGTGTTGAGATAAGTGCATTTCCAGATTTTAGACAAGGCAGCGGAAGCGGATCTAGCGCTGTTAATGCTTCGAACGAAATCCAGTTCGGTATGACCACCAGTAACAACCACGCTACCTAGATATCAAATTGAGTATACATGCATAACAACACAATGACAACTGCACTACCCTCAGCCTATCATGAATCCAGCCAGACTAACAGATTTTATTTAAAAATTTTAATATTGGGTCCATCATTCATTGCAGTGATGAAATATTGATGGTGTAGGGTAGGTCATAGATTTTCCTAGTTTCATTTCAACTGTTTTTTGCCGTTCTTTTCTGGAGCGTAGCGCTGTATTGTATTTTGGGGCATTTTGGAGATGTTGGAATTAGAATCTTGGATGTGGCATATCATGTTGGTAACAAAAGAAAGTCGACGAAAGAGTTCACCGCCATCCGGAGTTTAGAGCCTAAAGACACATTTGTCGTTAGGTTGGTGCTCTAATATTTCGGCTTACAAATGACGCAGTATTTCTTGAAATTATACAATTGATATAAACCTAGGAATGGGGCATATTTGCGAGCTCAGCAAGCGTAATTTCTACGATTTTGTTTAGAAATACTTCTTGGACGGTCTGGCGATATTATATTCTGGTCTTCCATATTTGAACGTTAACTCGCGTGTCATCCACGTCTTTTTATTAAAATGGTAAATTATTGGCAACCGCTTGATGTCGATGGAGGCAAATGCTCTGGGACGTGCAGCTTTCCCAATCGGCAATGGTTTTTCTTTTTCTCCTGCTAAATTAGCGCAGGAGAAAAAGGAAAACCATTGCCGATTGGGAATTTTTTGTTGAGGATGCTGAGAGTCCTGAGTCCGCACCCACTTGATGACGGACGGATGACATTCCCATTGCTAAATTAGCGCAGGAGAAAAAGGAAAACCATTGCCGATTGGGAATGTCATCCGTCCGTCATCAAGTGGGTGCGGACTCAGGACTCTCAGCATCCTCAACAAAAAATTCACTTCGGCCTGGTTTAGGTCTGAACATACCACGGATTTCACTTCAATACAATTCGCACTCATGTCGTGTTTGCGATTATATATAAGTGGATCGATTACCACCTGTCGCTAATTTTCACGTCAAGTTGCTCCTAGGGCAGAGGTGAGGCAGCGTCTGGTGAGTTGCTTTTGCCCTGGACGAAACCGTCAGTCAACTTTTTTTTAATCTGTCCTTCAGTTTATATGAACTTTCCATCAACCACAAGGATCAGAAATTACTTGGCCTTCATTAAAATCTTCCTATATACCATTTAATTGAATTAAAGCCTATGGGCAAATGCAATAATTTCAAGAGGCCTCTTTAATTATTTCGCTCTGGAAGTGGCTATTCATTAGCAAATTTGATCTATAATTAAAATCTTTACAGACAGAAAATATAAGATAACCTTGCGTGCTTAATTCGGATCTACATACACATATCTTCTTGGCAAGGTTATGATTCTTTCTTTTGGTTCTAGGTTGCTTGGTTATTATATTTTTCGGTCACTGCATGTCAAGCACTTAATTTACTTAATACATTCGGGGCCGGCTTTATATGACCAAAATGGGCTAATTTAATTCCTATGTTAAAAAGTCTCGGCAAACCAAATTCTCAGAAGTAGACCACAAAACAATAGAAGCCTCAAAAGTCCAACACAGTTCGAATCAAAACCAAATAAAGACTGTCTGAATGTAAACAAAAACAACAAACAAACCTGAAAGACAAAAAAAGTATTTAAAAAATATTCACCTGTAATCTCAGCGAATTCATTTCATAGCCTCCTTTACTTTGCATTTGATTTTGTATGGCATTCAGGTGATTTGTGGACAATTCAACATCCGCTGAACCAATATGGCCGGTATGTACAAAATTTGTTGGATAACCGATCATTGAACGATCGATATGTAATCTTTGTCGTCTCCGACGTGTTGGTGATTGCGGTTGATGAAAACAACATGAGAACCATTGTAACCAAATATCACCAGTACTCGCTGCCATTTTACTTGATATTTTATTCTGTTGATGCGCCACGATTTTAGATTTTTATTGCAACTTTTGTAGTGAAATAAATATTAAATTTATTTAAGGATTCAAAATGGCGGCCGTGGAGAGAGATAATATGGCGGTCGTTATGATGTTTTCTCCTGAATATATCCTCAAAATGTGGAGTCTGAGTTAATTCTGGAGTAATCTGAAAATAGGAAAAGAAGATTCATTAGAACTAATATTCAAATCCAACTCTCATGGATATCTATGCATTGCATCTTTAATTTAAGTCATTTACATTGCATAATGACGCGCACTGACTTCACCAGCTTCCACAGAACAGAAAAAGTTTTTTTTGTTTAATATTAATCTTTTTTTGTCTTCATAATTACGTTTTCTCAATATTCATTTCGATTAACTTCAAACAACGGCCCTGGATGAAAAGTTTATAACGTTCATGCTGGGTCATGATCGTTTTTTAGGCCGCTTTGTCACATGCTCGTAGATATTAAGTTAAGGTAGGCAGAGTACATGCACATATATATGCACTGAGTGACTAGGTACATTCACTTTGACCTTAATAGAAGGCATTACTTTTCATTCTGAGTTGGAACACAGCTTGGTACACGATTGTTGCTGTGTGACATGTTTTTATCGCACGCAATCAATTGGAAATGTTCAAGAGAAATTTTTATGAAAAAATGAATTGTTTTGGATGGTACGGTTGCATTTTATAAATGCTTATGCATGATTTTGTTTGGAAGAGAAATTCAGAGGCTTTGAGACAAATATATACAGTAATGGAGTGAGAAAATCGCCGGAAAAGCTTATATGAAATATGTAGGACTACTTCATTTTTCCCATTTTCCCTACATATAACCGAGACTCCCCCCTCCATTCCATGGGGTAGTTTAGCGAACAGTGTCCCGTCAAAAACATTGCCAGGGCTTTCATCTCGCTCCTCTTAAAGGACAGAAAAAACGCCGCTCTAGAGAGTCCGAGTTCTTTTACAACCATTTTCGACTGCCGGTAAGAATTTCAATTTCTTCATCTTCTCTCAAATTTCTGTAACCTCCAATTTAGACTTGGCAGCAGATGGTCTAACGCCTGCTGGCTCTGGCTCCACCATTGTGGATGGAAGCCTCCTTATTGCCAGCGATGTGCGAATGTCCTGGCGCTCACACCAGGTAACATTTTGTTTAGTCGGCCATGATTTGGCTGCAACTGATGGAAGATCTGCATCAACTGACGCCGCTATTTAGTCCTGATGGCTCTTGAAACAGATTCGAAGGTTCGAAGGTTACGAGAGACCTAAAGTACCAGAGTAATGTGACGGATTTTTGATATTGTTCGTGGGTATGGTGCTTCCACATTACGTTGGAGTTGAGATTTGCAAACATGATAAGGTGGGAAGCATATAGTTACCCCACTTAACAATCTTGGTAAACATAACTTGTTCAGTATTCCTAAGATTTAGCTGCTTTCAAGCGGTTACATACTGAGTCCGCAAACTCTCCGCTAGATACTACGATTATCCATTTCCAGAAGCCATAGGAAGGGAAAGAGAACCCTTCCATTGGTCATCCCCTAAGACATCCTGCCTCAATAGAGTTCCGTCCGACCACTATGTGTATCTATCTCCACTCCAGCATGTGGGAAATTCAACTGATGAACAGCTGATTGCTTCTATGCTATCTTGCGACGTCAAAAATCGCTTCGAACTAGGCGGCAACCTAGCCTGTGTGAAGATGGGTTCCCTGATTTTGGAATATATGTATATCTCCTTTACCTCGTGCAAGTAATTGGAATATAAACGTGGGTAAAACATATAATATATATTGTAGTGCGGTAGGGCTCATAAATTCAAAAAAAATTTTTGTAAAAAAACTAAAACATGTACTTGAGGTTTTACTTTGACGGTTGTTTTTTACTATTTATTTGATTTGCGTTGTTTCAAGAAGCTTCTACACGTCTCGTCTTTTGACATGGGGAAATTCGCAACACTTCACACTCCTTAGTTGATGAATGAAGCGATTACCACCTGTCGCTACATTCGATCACGCTGCTCCCAGGGCAGAGGTGAGGTAGCGTCTGATGAATTGCCTCTGCCCTGGGTGAAACCGTCAGTCAAACTTGGGTGTTTAATCCAAAAAAGAGGAGCCCGCGGACCACAAGAGAGGAAGTAAGTTGCTTCCCAAGTGTTCCGGTCCGTCAACAATTGAATGCGGACTCAGGACTCCCAGTGTCCTCAACAAAAAAAAATACAAATACAGTAGGCCAGTTCATTTTGGATCCATTTTGATACCTTCAGCAGATACTATGTGACCAAAGTACTTAACTTTTTTACAGAACAGTGGACACTTCTCTGGGCTTAGTTTCAGCTTTGCCAGTCGTAACCGTTGAAACACTTCTTGTAAGATGTTTACGTGTTCATCTAACGACCTCCCGATAACAATGATATTATCTAAGTAGACAAGGCAAGTTTTCGAATTGAGACTGCGCAAAGTCTAGTTTTTCGAACATCGCTGGGGCGTCGGAAAGGTCGAAATGTCATAACGTTGAATCTCAATAAGCCATTACCCACGGTAAGGGCGATTTTCTCCTTATCTTTATATGTTATCATTTTTAAGGAGGGGCAGAGAACTATTGTACATTCGTCGAGGTGTCCAAGATGTCATCGATTGTTGGTAGTGGATAATTGTCCCGTGAAGTCACTTCATTCAATCGTCGGTAATCCATGCAGAATCGAATACGGTCGTCCTTGTTCTTCATAAGGACTACTGGTGAATTCCACGGGCTTTTGGACTCCTCGATAATACCTTCCTTCTGCATTGTCTGGATCAAAGATTCCCAGACGTCAGCCAGTCACAAGAAACTGGTCAGAGTTATTTCTTTCATTTTGGATATGAGTTTGATACGCCTCAGAGCGATATTAATCTGGGCGCTCAGTATTAGTAGTTTGTAGGTCAACCAGGCTGTTTTCTGTGGACTTCGAAATGGAGCGCTTATATGGGAGGGTATTGTTCAATACCCGTCACTCTGACAAGAGACTTCAAGCCAGGGAATTACACACTATCTCACCTCTGTCCAGCGGGGCACCGTGAGCGATCGTGAGTCTCTCATTCACATGATGGCGGGCTGCGGTAATCTGGAAAAGCAATTTACCCCTTCCTCCTCCTCTGAGTGCACGGATCACTTTTGTTCAGAAATTGCTGGCAGAGTAGTCCTCTAGTTGATTAGAGAATCTTTCTTTATAAGTGTGACCTCGTAAACTCTAGTGGACGGGCTATGTGTTGTCCACCCTTCAAGAAAATTCCCAAAGGCCCATTAGAAGGCGAGGTGGCAAGAGGGCAAACGACCGCCTTGAAAGGCTCGAAACAGATCGGTGAATGCAATTCTAAAGTTAGCTGGACACTGCCTGCTTTGTGAAAATGGAGGATACAATCGATCAACTGATGAAAGTGGATGCCGAAACTTTGCGTGGCCAGGGACCATCTGAAAGAAAAAGTGGAGTTCAAGGGTCTAAAAAACGAAGAAGTTCCCTAGTAGAGTGTATTTATCAGATGGCTAGTAGTTGCCTTTCATCAGCTTTTAAGCCCCTCTTGAATGTTACATTAACGCAAGTTCAAATGATCTTGCTGGAATGGCCTATGATTTAAATTCATGGTCTAACTGCTTCAGTGCTTCTTCGATTAAATAATATTGATGAGATCATGTAATCTGAAACCATTAAGCAATCATTCATCAACATTTTCACTCTAAATCAAGTTGTCTAGTCTCATTCTCCACAAAAACACAATCCATTCAGAGGCATGTATCGCTTTTATGGCTTTCCACACACGCATATGGTTACAGACTTTGAAACTGAAAGTGAAACGAATTGTCCCATTTATTGTTCTAAATAGAAAGAAACGAGAGCAAGATTATCACCAAAAATAGAATAGACGGCATTCCTTGCATTATATGAAGTCTAGTACGAGCATCTAAGGAGTGCTTTGCATTGTTAACTGCATAGTTTCCGTTCTTGTCTAGTGGTACCGCCAAAGAGACTTATGCGATTTGCTTCCGCTCAGTCTGGCTGGCTTCCCGACTGGAATACCATGAACCCTAGTACGACTCATTTAACTCCACGAAGATAAATTCGGCAATTTACAATGAACTACGCCGAAAATTTGTGCCACAATTTTACTGACAACAGTCTCTGGTTACAAAGCCCAGAAAAAAGTAGCAATAATTTCTCCACAAATTTATCTTCAACTGAAAATCTTATCAATATTTTTTTTATCTTAAACCATTTTCTGACCCAAACGGCTCCCTGAACATTGTGGAGTTAATGTATCAGACAGGCATGCAGGCTTACATATGCACATTCAAAATCTTTGGCGATGACTAAGAGTCATGGTCAATTATCTTCAACTATGACTGATGGCTCTGTAAATTATTTGGCGGCTGAATGTTGCCCGAATTCAAGTTATCAACATGTCTAACCTCTGAAAAGATATTTGTTGAAGGAGCAATAGAAAGAGAGTCGATGAATGGGATATATCAAAAAGGTCATCTTGGAATGTAATAAATTATAGTACGGAGGGGCTTGTATTGTTTTTCCTTTCTGTGGTATTTTTTAAGAATTGGAAATTGATTTTGTTTGCGGTTTGTGAATGCATAACACAATGTTAGTGTTCCAGGGCAAGGCCATTGTCATAGTTGGAAAAAAGAGAATATTGGATGATATTACTTCTGAATAAATACAGAAAGTGATAGTTCAATGATGGCGAGGCAGTCCACTATGTACTGAAGCTCCGGCCCCTTTATAAAATTTGGGCCCAGGCTGTCAAGCATCTCCAATAGTTTGCAGTTGCAGAAACCACCTATAGAGAGGAACAGGAGACTTTTTAAGGAAGGTTTCCCAAAGGTGTTATTGTGATCGCGATTGAGAGATCTGAATTATAAGGTGGGGTCTACCTTACTCAAAGATTTGATGGGGATTATCACGGTTTAGAGAGCAACAACGCAAACCATGGAAAAGTTTAAGGACGTCGACTCCGAGTTTCCAGTTTCTCGTCCTCCAAAAAACTTCTATGCCACTCGTACATGCAGGTTCGGGAAAGAGTATCATCCCTGAATTGGGCCCACGCATTCGAGGAGGGCGATCAGACCCGATTCTGCAAGGGACTCATCTGAAGTGGCTGTTGCCATGAAGACCCACCGGAGGTTATCTGGTACCATGGGAACCGGGATGGCCCTCATATGCTCCAGCAGAATGCCTGGTGGATGTGTCCTCGGTCCGGTTATTTGCGGTTGGCCCCCTTGCGGAAGTTTCATGGTGGTTGTGATTATGCCTACATCGCGGGCAGAGCTCCTCGGAGCTCAAGCGTGTAGTTGCGCTGTACAACTCGTTATGGGCATGCATGCAACAGGAGATGTGCGTGCATGGGCATGCCTATGCGTAGGTCGGGCAGGTGGAAAGTAAACGCCCACCCGTAGATAAAAACTGGCTATGGGAAGGACAACCAGAAATCAAACCAAATGTGGAGGAACAGAAAGGTAGTTTTTTTACAGTGCAGGGCTTTGGAAACCCAATACCGGCGGTTTTTGGAAGTGGACAAGCGGGCTCCAACGACCGCAGGAAACTGGCCGCTTTGGCATCTAATGCTACAAGAGGTTTTAGTGGAGTGGAAATGAGAACTACACCGGATCCTTTTCGCAAAGCTCAAAACTTGGGAGGTCACCACTGAAGGCAACTTGATTCCTCGGCAGTCCAGGTTCGTCGAGGGATTCGAAAAGGAACTTGGAGAGTCCCCAGACTGAGACAACTATCGATGCTTTAAAAGGTGATCGTGGAAGACAGAAAACTCCAACAAGCGATCAAGAAGAAATAAGCCTCATCGTCAAAGAAAGCAAATGTTCCGGGCAATTCTTCGATTACGGATCCAACTTTGACAAAAGGAAAAGAACCTACAGCTCGTAAGCACGAAGAATGGACAAAGGTGGGCGGTAAAGAGCGGCACAAGGAGAAAACGGAGATTCGTCCAGAAGGAATCATTATTTCCAAGAAAGGAGATATATCCTATCCCGATATACTTCGGAAAGTCAAAGCCGATCCGAAACTGACAGACCTGGGTTGCAGTGGGAGCCGTATCATGCGTATGCAGAAGGGGGATCTGTTGCTGGAACTAAACAAATCTAGTGAGAAGACAGTGAATAGCTTTCACGACCCGGTCGAGAAGGTGCTTGGTGCTGACGTGAAAGCTCGAAAGCAACAAATAGTGATCGAGAGTTAAAACCTAGACGAGGTCACATCACGACAGGATATCTGTGCTGCGATAAGGGAACAATTCAACCTCAGCCAAATAGAAGAAAGTGCTGGACCTTATTACACACCAGCGAAACTTCTGGATGACAGCCGAAGATATGAGATAAGTAAAAAGCACGTCGCTAGTACAGCCTCTAATCGCGCAAAACGCAGTATCCTCAGTTCGACACAGGGAGGGCAAAAAATTGACAAAAGGAGGCGAGGGGAAAACAGCGGGGAGCTGCCGATGAGGACGCAGCAGGAAGGACTCCACGAGGTGGTAACCAAGCGAACCAAGCAGCGTCGAAAACAGGAGAAAATTCATCAACGATAAACTAAGTTGAATAGCGACAGAAATGATTCCACTATAGCAAAGTCGAAGTCGACTACGACAGCAGCGTCAAAGAAAAAGAGAAGGGGAAAAGATCAGAGGCCATCCTAATTAAGCCGAACGAAGAGAGATCTTTCGCGGAATTTCTTCGAGAATTACGTAACAATGCCAAACCAAAAGGCGCTGGGGTAGATGTTAAATTTATCCGGCGGACTCGAACTGACGATATACTTGTAGAGCTTGGGTCGAAAACCGAAAACAAGAGTACACTCTGCGAGACAGTTCAGAGTGTTCTAGGCGCGAAGGCAGTGGTTTTCAGCCTAGAACCCATGTGAACGCTTGAAATAAGGAATCTGGCATGTCTCAGTAATTCGGAAGAGGTGGAGGAGGCGAAAAGAAGGGATTTCCCAAATGTGGGCAACTTTAAGGTGGGAGTTACGTTTGTCCCTGAGAAGACAGCGAGTACAACTTCTCCATTGCGGGAAAATAAAAATCGGGTGGATTATTATTATTTGCAGAATAAGGCGAAGAGTTCAGAATCACTTTGTGTAACAAGTGTGAGAAACCCGGGCACAAATTGAAGACTTATGATTTGACAAAGTGCTGTGTCTTTTGCAAGGACCGCTGTATACAAAAAGATGTGGCTCATGTTCCCGGTTCTGGGCGTTGCCAGGTCTTCAAGGAAGAGTTACAAAAAGCGAAAAGTCAATTACCATGATTCTGCAAGCAAACATGCATAGGAGTGCAACTGCTCACAGCCAGATTGGGCAAATAGTGCAAGAGAGAAGAGGTTACTTGTTGCTTCTTAGCGAACAGTGGTATGCCGACATATCTGGCACTGTTGCCATCTGGGTGAGATGCATAGTTAGTGCGGAAGTTAGGTTTTTTCGACAAAGGCTTGCTGCCTTGGAGGACGGGATTAGAAACACGGAAGGGACTTCAACGCCAGAGCTTTCGAGTGAGGCATGCCTCAACCAGATTCTCGAGGCACACAGATTTTGGAGATGGTCGCCAGGACACGACTTATTGTCCTAAATACCGGTAGCACTTCGACATTCCGACGCCCTGGTTGCAAGGGCACTATCCCTTACGAAACTTTTGCTATGGACTCCTTATTGCCAGCAGTCCAACGATGGAAGGTACTGGAAGATTTCACGCATTTCAATGATCCTCAGCACATTTCCTTCGAAGTGACAAACGGTTCTTCCCAATGTTCTGCCGTCCGACAAACATCTGCCGGTTGGAACATCAGGAAAATTGACGTGGCAAAACTTGTTGAAGCTTTCTCATGAGGGGTGAATCAGCGACAGTACCCAGGCGCAGACAGAAGAACTGCAACTAAATCGCTAGTTCATTCAACAATGAGCCTTATTGCCGCAGCTTGTAATGCATCGGCTCTCATAAGAAAATTGCGTCCCGGGAAGTTAGCCGTCTATTGGTGCAGGGCTAAAATTGCAAGCCTATGAAGGAGTTTCCGCAGACTTCGGCGGATTGCTTAGCGCGCAAGAGGCGAAGATGTGGTGACTGAACTGCAGAGTATAAGAGTGGGAAAAAGAAACTTCGTCATGAAATCAGCAGACAGAAGGTACGTTACTGGCAGAAGCTAATTAACGACGTAAATAGAGAACCATGGGGCCTCGAGGAAGAAATCATGCAGGTCCTTTTTCCTGTCCACCCTATCCGAATTGATGCTGTCGATGAAGGAGTAAGTACTGAGGAATGCCTACTCTTCATGGCAAAGGAACTAGAGAAGGCGGTCCATGAAGGAGAAAAAAGCACCAGAACCGGACGGTATTCTCAGCGAAGTTTTAAAACTTGTATGTAAATACAAGCCGGACTTGCTACTCGGCGCATTCAACGCATGTTTGACAGCGGGTGTTTTCCCTCCAGCCGGAAGATTGCGAGATTTGCGCTGGTAAGCAAAGGCAGCGTATCGTCCGCTCAGTATGTTGGACACAGCGCGGAAGACGCGATATGTGCTGCGGGAAACACGATATGGTTTTAGAGCGAGGCGATCCACAATTGATGCCATTGACAAAGTGGACCTAGTGGTAAGACTGGTTGAGGCATATAGTCGCCACTGCCGGCGAGTAGTGCTGCTTGTGACTCTCGACGTAAAAAACGTCTTTAATTCTGCGAGGTGCGACATGCTTCAAGGAGTGGAAAATAGGTTGAATATAGACTACCTATTGCGGATTTTGAGAGACTATTTAAAGGGCCGAGTTCTACTCTTCGATACCCGGAAAGGACAGCGCAGAATGAAGGTAACATCGGGGATATCTTGGTCAGGACGCCTTATACCATAGCTGGAGATGCCTGATGAATCGCATCTAGTCGGATCTGCGGAGCTGTTACTGCACTGATTTTCGCACGCACGGTTGAGCAAGCTCAGCGCACACTGAAAATGGTGATGCGGCGAGTAAGCAAGTGGATGGCAGAACATAGATTCTCTCTAGCTCTGGAGAAAACTAAAGGCATTGTACTAACCAAGGGAAGGGTTCCCCCTCCCTATTCAGGTTGGTGAAATCATGGTATTGTTGAAGCCGGTGGTGAACTACCTGGGCATCATGATAGACACGAAGAAGAGCTTTTCCGAGCAAATTCGCAACACCACAGACAAGACTGCGACTAGAATGTTTGCGTTTGCTGGCTGAAGTTCAACGTCGGAGGTCCTTTATCCAGCAGGCATTGCTTGCTGATGAGCGCGAAGCAGTCCGTCCTCCTTTACGGTTCCGAAATATGGGCTGATTTTCTCAGTAAGGAAATGTTCCGTAAGCGCCTAGGGGAAGTACAAAGATGGAGGGGCTCTCCGAGTTGTGTCCGCCTATCGTTCCGTCTCGGAATCAGCTGTAATGGTGATAGCGGGAGTGGTGGTGGTGATGCTTTAGCTGGTAGTCTGGCTAAGACAGAAGTCCGGCACTTTGCGTGTAAATGCATGCCATTTGGTCCATTAGTAACTGAAAAAATGATCGAAAATAGGGGCGAGGCTAAAAGCATATCCTCCCACTTGTTGCTTTGGCATCATTAGGATCTTCGACATCATTAGTACTGACAGACTCATGTACAATGGACCACTAAAGTCTGAGTGCTCAGAGGCTTTGCCTCTTCCCCACCTTAAACACACCTCTGATGATGCCGAAGCAACTTGGCGAAATCATATAAATACTTTCCTGAAAAATTACGATCTAGGCGCACTTTTATAAAAATATCAAGTCTCTAGTGACCAAGAAGAAGCCGATTTTCTTCTTCTTCTGCCTTTGGCCCGTTCAGAAGCTGATTCGGCTTATCTCGATCGGTTGCACCATTTGGCTCTGTCAGAGGCCTGATCTGAATGTAGTCGCGAGGCTTTCAAATCAACATTCAGCGAATCAAGCTACTGTCGCTTCGGCTGGCCTTTTGGGTGTTTTCCCATCGACTTCAATGTTCAGACCAATTCTGGCAAGTCTCTGCAAAAAAGCTGATCTTCGTCAAAAATTGTTAAAAGCACGATCTAACCACATCACCTGCAGATGGTTTAAGAAAATGCAGGTGAAGATTTTTCATATAATGTAACCAAATCTTACTAACAAAACTCATTTAACTGTATAGGAACCCGTGAGCTTATCTTGTTAGATACTTAGATCCAAGCAGAGCCAACGACCTGAAAGATATTTCGAATCGCAGGATATGAAAGAATCACACTTTTATTGTTGAAATCTGCGGGGTGGGTTTAGAAGTTCGAAGCTACTATGGGTTTGCAAATAGCCGCTTCCAACCAGACCCCTGCTGATATCTCAAGAAAACAAAGCGTTACCACATACCGATTATCCGTATCTGACTTTGATTTAATTGAAACACAATATTTCGCGATCTTCAAAAGATTTATTTGTGTCAAGTTGACGTGAAGCCATTTATCTTTCAAACCTCTCCTTTTTTCTTTTGGCACTCAAAACAAATCATGACCGCATCCCATTAAAGTGTTCATTCACGTTTCATTTTTCCTATACACCGCAAACGTGTTCGTCAGCAAACTGGGCAAAGAATGAACTCTGGACACCGAGCATTGAATGGAAAACCCGACGTGGTTGCATGCCATGCCAGGTTTTGGTATCAACACCACATGCCCGGCATACTAATCGGATTATTCTAGCAGTGTGTGAGGAGAATATTAATTAGAGGTGCCCATATTGCGAATATATAAGTAAATGGCCTTTGAGGAAGTTGATGCCATCTCGAAGCTGGAAGTTTGATATTTTATGGATTGCACACCATAAGTGCATGGTTGGTTTGCTTCACGTAAGGAAGACCACGTAATATCAGTAGACACCTTGCTAGGAGATCTTGATCATCAACTTGGGCTGTCTAAAATTTCCGCTCTTCCAAATTATCAAATCAAATTATAGCCTTTCACGTTACGTAGGTATCACTGGTCCATTGCAAGAAGCTGTGCAAACGTCAATCATATTTCCATATTTATGACCGGCACCGCTTTGATATCTCGGACCAGGGGGACTCCTCTCGCACATGTAACCGAATACTCACGCCTGATCACAGGCTTATGTTCCAGCGGATCGGAAGCTATTAAAGGATCCTGCGTTGTCTACAGGCAATTGAAAATCAATCAATATCGATCTTTTCTTTTCTCATGTGAATAAACAAGTGAAAGTGGCGATTACTCGTAGATATGGAAATAAATGATGGTTGCTGGCAAAGTTATGGCCGTTAGATTGGCGCTAACCATTTAAGGTTGGTGTTGCGTTCGGGCCTTCCTACATGGAGTATTTAGATGCGCTTGTTACCTCACGAATGTTTCGGTGTTGGAAGCTTTGTAGGCAGGAGCGTGTGGAAGGCGGCAATCATATACGTGAAATTGAGTCAACTTTATTATATGAGAGCTGAGGAGGTTGCATGTCGAAATGCAATTAACTGGAGTAAATCGTTTGTCTTGCGGGGGTCTTTGAACAGGCAACGCGCTATATGTAAATTAGTGCCGCAAGATCACACCGCGCTGGTACCCGGTGCAATGATGCTGCTGTTTTTCTGCTTTTGTTCATTCCGTAAATTGTTTGTTTTTGTTAATAGATTTTTCACATACAATGTTTATGAAAGAGAAATTACATGTCTTGGACGGGGAAAAGGTATTGTGGGCTTTCAAGCGTTATGGATTAGATTTCATGTACATGGATGTCGGAATGTATCATTCAGGAGAGACGACATGTTTAGAAAAACATGAACTAGGAAGTCTTTAGGAAAAATTCTTTTGACCATTATAGATATTTTGTTGGGAAACATGATATTATTCAACTCAATGAATATGGATGACATAGACGTGATAGACATTCAATTCAAATGCCAATCGACGTTATGTCCTCCAAAGCGAATGAGTCTTGAAAATCATGTACGCTTTATACTTTCCAGACAGTTTGGATGATTAATTAATCGTTTAAAAGACGGAGAAGCAATCCGATTTGACTATTAGATATGGATCAATAGCGATTTCTTTGAATACTTTAGGTCTAGATTATTTAAAGATAATAAAGATACGCTTTCCGCTAATGACCTCAATTGGACCTGGAGAAGCAAATATGGGCTTAATGTTTAGTGACGAACTTGCTAATGAGCAACGTTTGGGTGAGCCATTTTTTCAGCCTACTTGTTTTCAAAAAGTAATTCAAATTATTTATTTAAATCTCGTAACTGAGTTGAATGGCTTTTGGTAGGTTGGTGGCGTCATTTTCCGAAATTTACATATGTAAATATTTGTCCCACTACCTACTATTGTCCTTTTAAAATATTCATTAGTTTTTGAGATCCGCTTGTCTGCGTTTGCATTACATTTTGTCAATTTTTAAAATGGTCCACTTGATTAAGCAAAATCTTTGTATCTGAATTGTATTCCAACTAGAGATCTAGAGAGCTCCTTGAGAAGCACATATTCCTCTTCTGCAGCACGTGTTTCTAGGATGGCACCCTCGTCGATCACTGGAGGATAGGAGCAGTATATACTATGCAATTGAGCTGCCGCCCTTTCTAAAACGGTGGTCTATGCGCGGCCACGCGCACCTTCTGATCTACACGTCTAACGATACCTGACCCATATCCTGATGTAGTTTTTCCTTCGAGATTGTGTCGGGCCAAAGCCCTCCGATGATACTGTGAAGGTTTAGAACCCTCGGAGAGCATTGGCGCTCATTTTACATGTGCTGCCTCCATATAGCTCCACACAGAGCATATTGGCGTAGAACAGGCGAATGCTCCAAAGGCTTATTCGGGCGATTAGACCCGAATTTGCACGGGGACTCATCTGAAGTGGCATTTGGTCACGAAACCTTACCAGGGGTACACTGGAACCTTGAGAACCTGGTTAGCCCCTACATTGACATGTCTCAAGAGAATTGCTCTCTCATGTGCGTTCAACTCGAGTAGAGACCTTTGGGTTTCAAACATGGTGTTGCGTTTAAACACGGATGCCGTACTTCAAAGTTCGATAAAGATTTAAGTAGGTCTTGCATCCACCAGTATGAATAAACTGGGCTAGGCACTCAGTATAGACTGCTACCGTTGTGTTTGACTCGGCGGGGCTTTGATTTTGGTTACAAAATCAATCCGTCTCTTAAAAAGATCGTGTGATTGAGACCACGAGACTCACGTAGAACCATAGAGACAGCATTTCTTACTCTAGTTGCCTCCTTCTTCAAATTCAAAGCTGTTTGGCCAAGGTGCATGGTGGTTTGAGGAAAGATGTCATAATTCATTGAAGTCCTTCATTTTCTCCCGAAAAGGCAACATGAAGAACGTTACCAATAACAAAAAGGAAGACTGTCCAGTAAAGAATGTGTAAAAACTGAGCTTAGCTTTGAGTTTCAAATTTCTCGGAAATTAGCTTTTATCTCTACTAGAGTTCTTTAATTGCCTCATCCGAAACTAGTGCTCTTTTCGGGAATATTAACGATCATCTTCTTCGGCTCCTCACTGGACAAATTTTAGATTCTCAGGTTTTACGGATAAGTGGAAGTAGCAGAAACCACATGAACTACAAGGGACAGTTCCAAAGAGGGGGTCCAAAGGGGTCTTTATTTCACTTGAGCGCAGTGAACGAGTGGAAGTGCAGTTTATATCCACAGGTCACGGTGTCTTACCATTTCAAGAGGTGGAACTTCATCACTTCATTACTTCTTCCATCGAAGACCATTGTAAGATTGCCGGGCCCATTTTCGTAAAGAGATATATGATGCTGAATCCATTGTAAGTTGCGGCTGTTTTTGCCTTTCTGTACAGTGCAGCATTAAAACGCCATTTTTATGGCGACCATTACGCTGTTCTTCCGTTGCTTATCGTTCTCGATCCGCTTCCATTTTAACAGCCATGTTTTCTGGTTCTTTTTCCGGGAAATGGCCGACAACAACTTGACCTACGTCAGAGAAAATAGCATATTTGATCCCAGCTGTTCAAAATGACTGTCATTCGGTCAGAAAGATAATTCTCTTTAAATCAACAACAGGAGGATCATGTTGAGCTTGGATATCGAGGCTGATCTTATGGCAGGCTTTGCTTTTGAACAGTGCGCAACTAATAACAGGGCAATGGGCACTGCAGAAAGTCACAAGCCTTTTTTCTTTGTCATTACGGTCTTTAAGACCATCCGAGGAAGGTTGTATTGGAACACACATGTCATTTTTAGAAAACCCCTTTTTTTTTGATTTCGGAGTAGATTGAGTGAATGCATTTAAGCGTAGAAGTTTGGACTCCCGCAAAGGTACGCCTTCGGAATACGAACTAAACACTTCCTCATCATCAGGGAACTAGCCTGGAAAAATTTGACACATTACTTCCGGCTAGCCCTCCCGCTCTCCCAGCTTAGGGAATTTCTTTCAGCAACGGGAAGGGAGCACTAGAAAACATCTACAATCAGTCCCTCAATAGGTCGAAATGAATCTCCTTCGCAAGAAGAAGAATCCAAATGTAATGCGACTTCATTTGTCAGCGCTTCTCAGCATCTCTCTGACAACGTTGTCTAGAGAGAGTTCCCCTGTATCTGCATATGTTACTGACGAAATCCATCCCTCTTTTCACAAAAGAGAATACACAATCAGGAAATCGTGCCTTCTCAATCTTATGCAAGTGTCTTACCTGAAAACTTCTATGCCCACTTAGAAGTTGAGTGAGGAAATAGTTAATCTCACCATGCTTTCGATTCAGTCACGAATTTAAATTGTAGATGAGCCGCACAGTTCATCTGGTTCTTGACTCATTTTGCCAAAGAGTTGCCTTCGCCCTTGGGTCTATAAATCGCTTTTCTTAGTAAGGAGGGCAACGTGGATCACTCCCACGGTGACTATCACGGCCGGTTTTGAGGCAGTGCGATAAACAGGCGCTACTACAAAGCTCACCACCTCTGCCATGGGGCAAAGTGCTTACGATGCACCAAGAGAATCAGCTCATAATCTCCACGTCGTTCTGCGATGCACCAAGAGAATCAGCTCATAATCTCCACGTCGTGGAGTAGAACGGAGTGTGTTGCTCTCATAAAAAGGCGTCTTCTGGTAGATATAGGACCCGCAACATTCGCCATTCGCCGATTCAAGGCCGAGACTATAGCTCCAGTCTTGTCTGCTGCTTGGTTTGCTCGAAGGGGATCATCTTCGAGTTGAGCATTGAACTGCTGGACTATAGCAACTGGTCAATCGATATGGGACAGTATTTTCCAACGCAGGGCTGAAACCATGAGCAGTCATCCATCCGCTTACTTTTCGCATCCAGCAACAAGTGCCGTAATGTCGTCTGCATAACTGACATGGCGCGACTATTCTGGTATTTTGGCTCTTAGCAGACTATCGTAAAAAGCATTGCAGAGGTTCAGCGCTAGGATCGATCCCTGTGCTACTCCTGAAGTGACCTCCCTCTTCCTCTGTCTCTCTAGCGTCTCTTAGCAAGGAACGATCTTTCGGATAATCCCTCAATATGAGAATGAGTTTTCTAATGTGCCTAACATAACTGCCCATCTTACAGAATTGAAGATATTTTTGACATCAAGCGTAATAAGGAGGACTATCCGTCGGTATGGTTGACTGTGGGCTTTGGCTCGATGAAAAACATCCACGACCTCCATAACAGCATTCATCATGGAACTTCCTGATCGGATCCCGAACTGCTTTGGCGATAAGTCCACGGCAGTACTCTTCGGCGAGTCTACACATGATGAACTTTTCGAGAACTTTTCAGGCTGTGCACGGTGGTCTATATGCAGACGGCAGTTCTAGAGACCGTCTAGACTCTAGACTGGAAACGAGAGTCTTCTCACCCACGACGATTCGATGTGAACTTTTGCATAGTATTGAAATTGAACCAGATTTTTTGGACAACATCATCACTGGTGATCAAATCTGGGCTTTTCAATACGACTCAAAAACAAACCAACAACGCTCTGGATGGCACACCGACCATTCCTCTAAGTCGAAAAAGCAAGAATGAGCAAATCAAAAGTAATAGCAATGTTCATTGTCTTTTTCGACAGTAAAGGAGTGGTCCATAAGAGGTTTGTTCCTCAAGGACAGACAGTTAATGCTGCCTACTTCGTGGATGTGCTGTTGACTCTGGAAAAGGATCATCAGGACGAGAAAAGACATCTCCGCTACCTGGGAACTCCATCATGATAACATGCCTAGCCACAACACACTACTAGCCCGCGAATTACTGGCCAAAACCTAGGTGCCAACGCTTCCCCATCTCCCATATAGTCCTGACATCGCCCCAGCAGACTTTTTTTTGTTCCCTCTCCGCGGCCTCGATCGTTTTCTATAAAATTTTTAGTTGACATACTTGTATAGAAAAATACTAACAGAATGACTCCCAAAAATCCAATATCATAAATGACTTGATAAGAGAAAAATTGAATTATTTTAGGCACATTGAAAACTTTTATTAACAAAAATTTTGACTCTAAATACTCAAACTCTACTGCATATAAACGATCCAAAATCAACAGGCCAACCATCAAATATCAATACCATTCTAGCCATCGAAATGGATCCAAACTAATAGTCATACGTAATTGATTAATCACTATCATGACATTGCTCCCAATATTGTGTTTACCTCGGAACTTTCATGAATTTTACGATTCACAACGCTTTAATAAAAACATGAAAACTGGAACACTCCCGGTGTGGGTTCTATTATTATTGGGTGTGAAAACCATGGAAAATATAATGAGAAAATACAATATTAATAATGATTTTTCCTTTGATTTCACTTTTCGTGGCTCTGATTTTGGTGTGTCAGTGAATGTTATGTTTTCATTGTGTTCGATTTTGTGGTCCCGAAATAGGTCGAGTAAATTTTGATATAATGGCGTAACTAATAATCTGAAATTTTCCTAATTTTTCTTCGGTTAATACTTATAAAATATGGTCATGGTTAAAGTGGTGAGACCGCAGATAAATTATAGTTAATTTCATGGATTGGTATTTCAGGTAAGTTTGAAAAGTACTTCTTTTACCGCATATGTGACTGATGCAATCACCAAGAGACTCACTGAGTTGAAAGATGATTATTTCAGATATTTATATAAATTTTTTGAATTTTTGGATTCATGGTGGATCTGAACAATCTCTGTCTCGATTCTATCAATTACTACTACCTACATATGTATTTTTCAGTTCAATTAAAGAGTCTCAATCCTCCACATCTATGGATGTCTCCTTCCCGGCATTCATCCCCATTCAACTTACCCTCCATCGTCCGTGATCTATAACCTAGGCTCTATTTAGAAAACACACGGATAATTTTCCCGGCTTTTTTTCCGAGCACCGGATATTCAATATTCAATTGCCTTATTTTGCTCAGCTTAGTATTCACAATGGTGAACTTTATCCATCGCTAGGACTCATTGAAAATACTTCAGCCCATCGTGAAAACTTTGGTTATCAAACCTTGCTTTTGGTCAAGGTTTCATCATAATATGCTCCTGCAGGATAACAAATTACTCCTCTGACATTTGTATCCTCAGAGGAGACTCCCACGATAGCGGTCAGAGGTGAGCTTTACGAAAATTAGTGTTTTGGTTTTTGACGCGCGTTGCCCATGAGTACCTCATCCAGTGCAAGCTTTCCCCGGGTTATCAGTTAGCTAAAGGTCGCGCTTCCTTGCACCCGATTTCTCTGAATATTGTTATATTTAGAGTCATCAACACCCGTGCCCTCATTTCCAAGAGATTCAGTATATTTCGCAGTGGATTCCAATGAGAGCCTTCCAAGATTCAAAGCACTCCGTCCATATGGACCTGTTTTCAAATATCGAACCCATAGATATCAAGTCATCCGCGTTCACATCATCAGTTTCTCTTTTTCCGATTTCCAGTTTCCGCGACGTAAGCGGATGTTCAAAAGATACCCGAAGTTTTTAGCACTTTGTGTCTGTATGCAAAAAGAAAAAAAATCAGGGATTATAATCGATCCTTTTTAGCTCAAAAGGGGATTGCAAACGAGTCCTCAGACTAATGACAGCCAACAAGCTTTTGACAAATTTGAAAGTAAACACTTTTCTATTGTTTTTTTTCGGACGTGGCTTCCAGCTAGCTTACACCCTACTGAAACATAATTCATTCAGAATGAATAAGCAATTATAGAGATCGTCAGGTATGCTTCAATAGGGTTACGGATGCTTCCTATATTTCGATCTATCATGGTCAACCTTGGCAAACGATCTTGAGTCCCATTTCCTCCTCTCCGCTTTCTTCTTCTTAAGATCAGGCGCGGCAATGAGTCCGCGAAGGATTTTCAACCAAGCAGCGTCATCTCCTTCGTGCTGAAGACCCTAGACCCCCTGGACATCCATTTAAGGGCGATTACGGATAGAACGCCTTTCTCTAAGTCCCAGCATGCCTCCCTCAAAGGAAAATCCACAGAAACCGTTCTCCATGAAGGAATTGGCACGGGTGAGCGGTATACCCTAGGCAGCTAGGGATATAGAGGGAGCTTTCAACGACGTTAGTACCAACGCCATCAAGGAAGCCTTCACCAGAACTGTGAACAGAGGCACGCCCCGGTGTTCTGATTAATAGTGATGGACGAAATTTTATGAATATTGGACAGCAGCGGGATGAAGAGAGTGGCGTATGTCGACGACATTAGTGTCAGGGATGTTTCCGTCCATTATGAGTGGCATCATGGAAGGAGCTTTGCGAAAGTTGTGCCTGTGGGCCGCAAGATGTGGACTCGGCATAAACCCAACCAAAACGGAACTGATGAAATGCACCACCAAGACAACGATACCTGATTTCCACCTACCATGATTGAATGAACAAAGATTGGCTCTTTCCTCCAATGTAAAGTATCTGGATGTAATCCTGGATCCAAAACTAAATTGGAGATTGAACATAGAAGTGATGATTAAGAAGGCTTGTATAGCCTTCCATGCCTGCAAGAGAACCTTTGCAAAGAAATGGAGTCTCCGGCCGAGAGTGGTTCACTGGATGTACACCGCTGTGATGCGTCCAATCTTAACGTACGGCTTTATTGTATGGTCGCAGGCTTTGAACAAAATTAGAACCGTGTATGCAGGTGTTACTGGGGTTCTGCAGTCCTGCCCGGCAGATACTCTCAATGTACTGCTGCAACTCCTACCCCTAGACTTCTACATTAAATACGTTGTAGCGTACAGTGCTGTCAGACTATGTGAGTCCGGATGGTGGGCAGCGAAGTCCTACGGCAACAGCAACATACTAGACGAAGTACCTCGGGAAATCTAGACATTCCCCACGGACTATGCCACACGCAAGCTGAACTTCACGAGAAATTTTGCTGTGGACTTTCCAAGCCGGGCAAAGTGGAAGATCAGCGGCGTGTTGCAAGGTTATGACATAGTATTCTTTAGCGATGAATCAAAGATAGTCTGTGGAGTCGGCGCCGGGGTTTTCTCGAATGCACACAGTTTATCCGAATCGTATGGCCTCCCAGGTTTCACATTGTATTCCAAGTGGAAGTACTGGCGATACTGGAAGTCTGTCGATGGATGCAGTGTGATTCGAGACCCATGCGTAACAAAGCCATTCTGACCGACAGCCAAGCGGCTATCAAGGTTTCGTACTCAGAGACGACATCCTCCACGCTGATGGGGCAGTGCAGAGCCGCGCTGAACAATTTGGTTGGCATGCTCAAGGTCACCCTCCTCCGAGTTCGCGGACATAGGAATATAGAGGGGAACGAGCGTGTTGATTGACTGATCACTACCGAAGCTGCGAGAAGGGGGAAAACCCTTATGCACTTTCTCTGCAATTGCCCAGCTCTAGATAGAATCAGGCTACGGACACTGGATAAACCATCCTTCAGGGACCTCAGAGAGACTTCTAGCTGCAGGGTGGAAGAGCTGCTTTCCTTCTTGAATGCTACGGGCTGGCTCCGAAGATCCGAGCCGGCTGGATTCTGCCTCCATATTCGCATAACAGCAGTACCGGTCTTAGGAATAGCGCACCACAGCGCTAATTAGGCTCCTCGGAGCGCCCGATGATACCTACCTACTTAGTCATGATATTTTTCCTCAAACGCATCGACTAAGCTCATGACATTTGTTTGCTTTCTCACCAGGTCATGAATCTTCGTCAAATGGCACACGGAGGAACTCAATGGGCTATGATATAATTCCTCAAACACCTCGACTAAGCTGATGGCTTTTGTTTATTCTCTCACCTGTCACTGTCAAATGATCATTACGCTCTCTCTATCTGCATTAATGAGCAGAGCATCGAAGGCGTCGTTTAATTTGCATATCTAGGAAGCGTGGTTTCTGCGATGTATCATCGGAGTACGCTGGTCTGACACAATTTTAATCAAAAAACTTGATCGCCGCACGCGCTTGTCAACCCTACATGAAAAAATCGGAAGGCGGAAATGGCAGTGGATAGGTCACACATTAAGTAGGGGCGACAATTGCATTGCTACCTACGCCATGCAGTGGAAACCACTATCCCAAGATTACGGACGAGTCGTCCCAAGAGCACTTGGGATAGAATAGTAAAGGAGGAGTCCGGACATTTCGGGACGTTCCGGGGGGGGGAGCTGAAGCGCATTTCATAAAACTGGGAACGATGGCGTGTAGGTATGTTTGAAGCGCTATGCACCACCATGGGGTAAAGGGAACCATATATGTATATATATATTTTGATTAAGAGAGGAGGCAGGTTGAAAAGTATCGATTGTGGTATCTACTCATTGAAGGTCGAAAAAATCTAGAACAACTCAAGGGGCTTGGGGATGAAGAGCAACCTGTGTTGGTTTGGAGATGACTAAAATGAGAAAATTGCTTCGAAATTATTTTTCCTGCCTGTAAGAGAAATATCCTCCTTGCTTGGAAGACATTTCGTCCTGTATACATACCTATGCAGCTTCATTTTCACTTATGATGGCACCATAAAAATCCAGTTCTGAATCATTGACTTATATCTGATCCCATAAAATCAAGAGTGTAAATGCAAATATCTATCTTAATCCCATCTCGGAGCTCGCAACAATATTGACACACGTCCACCATTGGATTCAACTTACATTACCAAGGTAACGTTTTCTTCAAGACTTTTCCCTTTTTCCCAATTGCAGCCATGCTAAATTTATGACAGACTTATAATCCTCGAAGCGTTCTCTCTGCCAGTAAGCATGTCTAATGAACAGCTAAAACTGGATTAGCATGTTTTTTTCTTATTAATGTAAACATTTCTTTGATTTTGATTATTTTCACTATTCATTTCCTTTGAGGTGGCTGTGCGTGTTCAGATTTAGCCACTGGCCTCTAAAAATACTCATGAGTGAAGGTGAGTTTAGACTAATTGAAATCTGAGTGTTACCATGGAAGATATGTATGTAATACCGTAATCTGGATTGGTTAAAAAGTTTCGAATTTTCGTTGTTCTATTGCTGAAGGGGAGCTAGCTGTGTTTGATGGAAGATTGCAAAAAAAAAAAGATTCAACTATCTTGACCGACACATCGATTTGTTTCACTTTTCATGACTACATCGTCCGAATCGCCACAAAGCTCATAAATTCTGCTGATTTCAGCTGAATTTATCTAATCAATTAAATTGCAAAATAAAAAAATTTTGATGAAACTGAAATCTGGGCAGAAGGTCAGCATATGCTCACTATCAATTGCATATGGAATCCTCTCAAGCCTCGTGGGTGTATCTACGATCATCTGGGTATCAATCTATTCTTCCAGTTTATTTATCTTGAAACTGATTCAACTGATACCCATTGGCGTGAAATTTGACTGTGATTTATTAAAACCAAAATGCGGTCAAAATGTAGAAAAAATGTTGCGGAATGGAAATTCGAAAACTCGATTTCATGCTGGATATGAATTATAGCGAAAACTTTAATTGATTAAGTCAATGAAAACGATTAGGTGATGAACGAATTTCTATGCTTCGGTTGAAATTTGTGGTCCAAAGTCTGTCTGAATACTGATGCTGAAGGCATTCAAGCTTGATGAAGTGTTGAAGTATAATAAGATGTTCTTGGAATGGTGAATGAGGTTCGCTTTCACCACTTTTGAAATTCTAAAAACGTTTTCAGTGAAAAATTCAAAAATGCACAACTCTCAAAGTCCAGCAATCCGACAACTCTCATTAATCATGCGACCATTACGAAAAAAAGGATATCCCTGTTTCCGATGAGAATCACAACAAGACGTTAATCCATTCTAATAGACAAGAAAATATGCAGTCAGTCAAAAGTCACCATACATCATCAATTTACAAAACGCATCCACCATAAGCAGACGCACCACCAACTCAAACCAATTCCACTTTATAGTAAATCTATTTTCAAACCATCACACAATCCGGCCTCGTGCCAGAAGATTCTTTCTCATTTTAGTAGCCGCCACACACGAGAATTTTCCTCCGAGATTATTTAGGGAAAGTGGAATAAATAATAAGAATCAAGGGGAGACGATGAAACGATGATTCCAGTAGCCAATTTGAGATTTCAGATACGAAATGGATAGATGGATTGCTGCTGCGGCGGCGGCTGCTTTCGATTTGAAGACTTGCAGAGTTTGCCTAATCGACATTTTATGACTCCAAAGCAATTTTAATCGCGCCTGGCAGACGTTTTGTTTGCTTTATGTTTTCATTGGAAAATTGCAAAAAGAAATTCTTTTTGCTTTTAAACAATCCACATACGCACCCACATTCCACATCGAGTGGTCATCTGTTTGCATGCAATTTAAATGCGGGGATTTAGCGAACAGCTGGCAGAAGCTGTTGGTATACGGGTATTTTTATCATTTAAGATTCTTATGGGTTTGAAAAGTGGGTTTTCCGGGGGCTTTGCAGTGCAGATATTCGGTTGAAAGATAGAAACATGGAGTGCATTTGATGTAACTGGGAAAGAGTTGTATCGGAATGAACGTGCTGCATTCTAAGAATGGCGCTGGTCATGGCAGTTGATTTTCCGATGTCATATATATAAGATAAGATCAGTTTCGAAAAGTACTAATCGGGCCCTTTCATTTGATATCCCACACGACCATATTCGGTCCAAAAAAATATGCACCCCTTTCGCATGTATGGGGAACCCCCCTTCAAACTCAATACAAAATGGCGCTACTGCCTATATGTATGATTCACAGACCACACCTTCTTACCAAATTTCGTGACAATTGGTTCAGCTGTTTACGAGTAAATCGGATGCGACAGACAGACGGACGGGCAGACAGACAATGAATCGATTTTAAGGACATCCCAAGTGTAACAGAGGATAAGTTCATCATTGCCAACGAAAAGGTAGGGGCTAAAAAAGGACCCGGGCTGCAAGGAATACCGAACGTGGCTTTGAAAGCGGCGATAAAAGCAAGATCGGAGTGGTTCGTTTCCACTTTTAATACCTGCTTGGAAGAGGGCACTTTCCCGACTCAGTGGAAAAGCCAAATGCTGGTGTTGCTACTAAAGATTAGTAAACCACCTGGTGACCCATCGTCGTTTTGTCCCATTTGTTTGCTGTATAGGGAAGTTGCTGGAACGTATTATATGCAACAGGCTGCTCCCAATTGTAGAAAAAACAGGAGGCATGTCCATACAACAATATGGTTTTCGTGATCAACGGAGAATGCTATCAACGCAGTAGTCAATCTGGCAGTGGAAGCAATTGCAGGTATAAGGTGGCAGGGTAGTACCAAAAAAATACTGTGCCATTATCACCCTCAACTCAGCACAATGGCAGCATATAATAAGATCCTTAAACCAGCTAAATGTTCCTTGGTATATTCATTTCGTGGATAGAAAGCAACTCTACGACACCGACGTAGGCCCAGGTGAATATTTGATAACCGGCGGAGTGCCTCAAGGCTATACAGACGACATCGCAATTGTAGTAGTGGACAAAAACCTGGAGGACGTTAGCTGGGCATGCGAGACATTGGTTAGGTTGATCAAGAATTGGTTGGTATCACATGGATTAGATTTAGCGGAACACAAAACTGAGGCTATACTGGTCAGCAGTCGTAAACTGAAAGAAACTCTACGGTTTTGTGTGGGGCAGCATGTAATAGAGTCCAAGCCTTTCATCAAACACCTCCGCGTTATGCTGGATCATCGATTGACCTTCAAGGGAAACTTGAGCTATGCGGGCAATAAAGCAACGAAAGTTGCCGCTGCGTTAACCCGCATAATGCCCAATATTGGAGGACCCAAACCACCGAAGAGGCTGCTGCTAGACAGAGTATGCGCATCCATTTTACTGTATACAGGACAAAAGCCCTTAATGTTCAGGCGTGTCATCATTATCATCAATGGCGCAACAATCGGTATCCGGTCTAGGCCTGCCTTAATAAGGAACTCCAGACATTCCGGTTTTGCGTCGAGGTCCACCAATTCGATATCCCTACAAGCTGTCTGACGTCTTCACCTACGCCATCGCTCCATCTTAGGCAGGGTCTGCCTTGTCTTCTTTTTCTACCATAGATATTGCCCTTATAGACTTTCCGGGCTGGATCATTCTCATCCATACGGATTAAGTGACCCGCCCCTCGTAATCTATTGAGTCGGATTTTATCCACAACCAGACGGTCATGGTATCGCTCATAGATACCAGTTCAGGCGTATAGGAGAAAATTATCTTCAGTATATCGTCTGAGTGCGTTAAGAGTCGCTAGCGCATTCCGAACAACGTCAGGTGAAGCAGCTTTCATAGTCGCGGGAATGGTTGCCATTGATATTTTGGCTGAGTAGATCCGAACCCTATACAACTGGAAAGCCCGTAGTAACCATAATGCCAAAGATCGACGACGAGAAGAAAGGGCGCGCACAATCAGGGTGTGGCAGGAACCTTGAGATAATTCTCATAAGGGGAGGTGGACGTACAGGTTGATTCCAAATATCCAGCGTTGGATTACGCGCAGTCATGGAGATGTTCACTATCACTTGACCCAATTTCTAACTGAACAGGATGGATACCGCAGGTATTTACATGGTTTTGGACATGACGAGAATCGCCTTCTGTCCTGAGTGTATAAGTGAATACGAGCACCCGGAGCACATACTCTTCGTATGCCCGAGATTTGCAAATTACAGGGAACAGCTTCAATTTGCCATGACAAGACGGGTGAGGAGGAGTGGTTTTAGCGGATTAAATTCAGACACTGTGACTTTCGATGCTTTCCATCTCTATATTAATAAAAAAGCAGTCGAACTCCAAATATAAGTTTAAAGAGTTCCTTCCTCTCCTCTATCTATTGCGATATCTACGAAAAGGTTCCTAGGCTATATATCCCGGCCGCTTTCAATTCGGACAACCCTGATGATCTGGTGTACAGAGAAAATCTGGGCCGGATTATTGCGCCTGCTACGGGAGACTGTTCTTAGATTAAAGCCGGCTCCACCCTTGGGGAGCTTGAAGTCTGCAACCATGTTCTGCTGAAGAGTGAAGCCATTCATAGGCCACTGCAGCCACCATATGTGGGTCCCTATAAGATCCTCGAGCGTGAGAAGCGCCCGTTCAGTATGGACGACGAGAGCAAGTCCAGGACGGTCTCCCTAGGCAGACTGAAACCATTCTTCCAGGAGGCAGATTGTGCTGAAAAGAAGCGTGAACACCGCGTACGGTTTGACGTCTGTCAATCGGCCACGACATTCACAAAAGGACATGGGCATCGGCAGATGGTGGCACATTTAACCAAATTGACCATGTTCTTATCGGAAAAGGGGCTGGAACTAGCATTTCGGATGTAAGATCACCACGTGGGGACAATTGTGATGCTTACCGCATGTTAGTTAGGACGAAGTTTCGATATCGACTAACGAAAACATACCACGCGAAGCAAAGCAGGTCTAAGAAATTCGACGTTGATAAATTTAGAGACAGGTGAATAACGACTGCATACACTACAGAGCTATCCAACTACTTCAACGTCGAAGAAACGTGATCAAAGTTAAAAGATAAGAATAAAAACATCCACAGAAAAGGCAATTTCAAACCAAACGCACCTGTAATGATTGGTTCGAAAAAGAACGAAGCTTATCGGAAATACATAGAACAACCCACAAGGGGAAAACAAGAAACTTATGACGAGTTTAGACGACTAGCAAACCGGACGTGGAAAAACAGCGAAAATACAGCAATGACAGAACATTAAAACTTGACAACGACATGAGAAATAAAAATATACGAGCCGCATACGGCGATCGGTACAAGGCTATAGGCCGCAGGCAAGTCTCTGTAAGTATGACCAAGGAAACATCCTAGGTAACCCCAACGATATCAAGAAAAGATGGATAGAATACTTTATGAAACTGTTCGACCCAGTGGAAGTGCGACTAGCGCAAGAGCGTAATTTTCCCTGTACACAAAAAAGGAAACAAACTTACCTGTGACAACTACGGAGGTATCTCATTGTTGTTTAAGCCCTACAAGATCCTGACGAAAATCATCTAAGGTAGGTTAGAGCCATGTACAGACAAATTAATTAGTGAATACCAATGTAGCTTTCGAAAAGGTCAATCGCCGATGGAACAAATTTTCATGGTCAAATAACTACTGGAAACCGAATTGTTGATGGCTAAGACTGAATCCTTTTTAAAGGTGATTGGCGAGCTAAAGAAATGTTCAGAACCGAACTGTGGATTAAAACAAGGAGATGGACTCGCCACATGGTCTTCCAATTAGTCTTTCTATTCTTGAGGAACTAAAGAATGAAGCCAGGTCCCTTTTGTTAATACATCCAATCACCATTTCTAACAACTTATTCCATCCAAAAATCTACCAGAAGAACAAAATAGCAATCAATTCAGTAGCACGTTTGACCGACTTTGAAATTACCATTCTCGTGCTCATTTGATCCCATCTCAAGAACATACTTAACTAGTCGTCGAACTACCTTAGTACTAACGACTATTATCCGATATCTACTAGCCTCGAACCTTTCCATGATGACGAGGTCAAGAAGACATCAGGCAACATTCACCGGGCAATAGATATTCTTGAGAAAGCGCACACTTGGAAGAATAGGCTGCAACAGCTAACCATCTAATAGAAGATGTAGAATCTTTGATTAGAAGTTGTTCGTAACGGGACCTTGGTTGTGATCGCAACATGCATAGTGGATGACGTGATCGTTTCGTTTGTTGTTCCCTCTGAACTGACTTTTTTTTGGGTTCGAAAAGGTAACTACCAAGTACAACGACAGAAATAGGTACATTTGCAGTCAATTTTGCGGATTCTTTGGAGCGGTAAACGGTGTGAGAATCTGCAATGCATTGAAGCTGATACCGAAAAGATGTTTTTAGCTTGGGTAATGGAACGTCTTAGGGAAGCTGGAGCCAGATCGATCGTTCAATCGATTGTAGCTTCCGTGAACGTGAAAATAAGTGATTGAGAGGAAGAAAGGTAGCGAACGGAGAGGTTCTATTGAGGTCAACAATGATGTTCTTCAGATACGCGAAATTCTGAACAGTACAGGAAACAAATGGATAATTATACACTCTAGCTCTGAAAATTACGTTAAATTGTGGTCAGCACTTTAGATAATTCTGAAGAATTAATGATTGTTCCAGCTTAACCAGAAGTTATTCACTCCGATGAGGTATCCGTCGCGCTGTAGGTTCTGTGATTCACCTTGCATATTGGATTACACTTGAGTAAGTCGTTATTATACTAAAAATGCCAACAGGTATCCATTCTTTATTTCGTGGATAAAAACCGCAGACAAGTTTCGAGCGAGCACAGTCCATGATATTTGCATGTTCTTATTTTCTGTTTACCTTTTTGTTTATCATTGTGAGTCGCAAGCACCAGTAATTTTACGAGTCCATGCCTGGTACGCTTTTATGGGGAAGTGGTGATATTACTTGAGAAGATTTTGCAAAATTGTATTCACCATTGTTTACCGTTCGCCGTATTTACTTCTCTTATCGGTTGGACTTCCATGGGTACGTATACAAACCAGGGCACTTGAGTAGATTTTGTGATTATTACATGTCAGTATGCTAATTCAGATGATTTACGTTCTCAAACACGAAATAACCCATTTAAAAAAATATATGCGTACATTAAAGAGTGTTTCGCATTCAACAGTTGAAAAAACAAACGATGTTTACGGGATTTCCTTAGAGTTTCATCAATAAATATGGAAGGTTGGAGAACGTTCGAGCAAAAGGTTAACTTAAATATGGAAGGACAATTACGCTATTAGCGAGCTTTACATCCAGTCGGTCTGCTTCACGATAGTATTTTTCGGATTTAGTGACATAGACAAAGGGTCCAGCAATATGTTCAACTCCTGCCAGTAACGAAATGACAGTAGCTCTCGTTTTTCTATAACTCTGAGGGAAAACATACTGTTTGTCAGCTACCAAGTTAGGCAAAGCTTTACCATCTGTGGTCCATTAACGTCAACTCTCTTCAGGACTTCATAACAATGCTATACTCTTAGGCAACAATTCAATGCAACGCAGAGAGGGTTCTTCATTTGTCTGCCTTGATGGGAGCCTTTGTTGAAATCAAAATCTCATTAAAATTAGTTCACTGTCTGCCTGTCTGTCACACGCACTTTTCTCAGAAATGACTGTGACATGAAACTAAGTGGGAAATTGAGAACAGAACTCCACCCTTGCTAGGAATTATATTATTGCACGTTGAACTTAAGGGGCGTCCCTATACACGTAAAAGAAGGCTGCGATTTTTTTTTGCATCGAATATAGCGATATGGGGTATCAAATAAAAGGTCTCGATTAGCAATTTCCGAGGCAGAAAGGGGTCAATTAGATTAAAGATCCGTTCTCAGAACTACTCGAAAGCAACTTAAACTACTCTACAAAGAAAAATACGTGGTCCGTGGTATTTAGGCCTCATAATCCTCCCCGTTCCGATATCTTCTCAAATAAAGTTAATAATATATTTTTTTTAATAGGAATCCTCATACTGTTATTAAGGAGGGACTACAGAGTAGAGGGTAAAAAAATCGAGTTTTTTTGGTCTTAAAAAATCTTCATTTCTTCCCCAACGAAACGCGGGCTCTCCGAGCACTGAATTAAAAAAACTCCCGCCGCTACAGTCGTTTATTTGCAAGCACGCGTCATCTGCTTTGATCCTTCTGCTTGTCAGCTGATCTCCTGCGAATTGGCTGGCGTGCACTCGCTTCCCTTGAGTAGGGGAGCCAAGGACGCGAAGTTTCCTGTATGGTGAATAATGAAATTTTTATTATTCCGTGAATAATAAAAATGTCCGAAGTTCGTTCAATCGATCGGAAAGGAACTAAAACAAACAAGCAACGACCTGGACGCCCCAAAAAAAATTATTTTACGGGAATCAACATTGCAAGGACGACGAGGGTACTTTTGGTTGGCATCGGATTCTGGGTAAAGAGGGGTTTGGCATTCGGAGCTGCACTGGGTTATCAACCACTAGAGAGCATTCTTTTAGGGCTTTCTTTCCTCGTTTTATGGATGAGATGAGGGAGATTATTGCCGATTCTAACTCCCCTACTTACAACATTGCGAAGTGCTTCGTTAAGGAATGCCAAAAATTGAGGTCTATCAACGGGAATCTGTCAAAAATTTGACAGAATTGATTGAAAGATTGAGTCTAGCGGGGGCTTCAGCGGATACTGACCGCCTAGCGTCATTTGATGTCAAAGCTTTATTTCCTAGCATGCCTATAAAAGAGGCAATAATAAAATTTGAAGAGCGGTTACTACGATTTGGTTCGACATCAGAATGAAGGACAAAGGCAAAACAATATGCGAGGTTGGCTTCCTTCTGCATGAATGAAAGTTATTTCACATTCCGGGAAAAATACTTTAAGACATCCTCAGGTGAAGCGATGGGTAATCTCTCTACCCACTCCTAAGTCAAATTTTTAAAAGGTCAGTGAACTTGAGAGACGTTCGCTATCTGGACTAAACAGCCGATAGTGACAGAAAAAAAACAATAAAGTAATCTCTGAGGCTAAATCATAAAAAAAGAATGTGTTAACAATGTTAGTAAAAGAATGGGCTCGAGACTGAGGAACTTAGTAAAGCTTCACCCTTTTTTGAAAGGGAAAGGCAAATTAACTGGAGCGCAGATAGACAAGTTATCCAAATATTATGGAACTCCAATTACAATCAAGCCATTTCAGGTAGAAGAAATGAGGAAGGCCATATTGGACACATGTTACCACTTCGGTTAATGGTGATGGCGTGCTATAGGTAAAACTAACTTTTGTGTTTCATTGTGCCCAGCCTCCCCTATATGAATCATGGCATAGCCTGAAGCACCTTCCGGTGTCCGACTTGTTTATATAATAATGTAAAAAATGTCAATGTGTATGTGCAAAATTGATATGTTATTAAATATAGGTATTTACCTACCTTTTAATGTGGGTTGTAGTGTTTATATACTTCCTGTGATTTTCAAGAAATTAAGCCAAACATTCCATCGATTTCGGTACAGCAACATACAATTCTGGAAAAGGAAAAGATAAATCAGTCTTGAATGACATTGTTTGAAGTTAAATGTGATTATCAACTTATATATTTGCTATTTATATTTGCTACTTTCCTTGATTTTATATATCTAAATAACTTGAGAACGAAATAGAAGACTAGATGTACTAATTATACCGGGCCAGTTGATAGAACGTTGGTTGAAGAAAAATGAAGCTACTTCAATGTGTGTATTCATTTACATCCACCATCTAACATTTAAAATAATTAATTTGATTTGTTTTAAAAATAACCTAACAATTGGTCGCTTTCACCTAAATCCAAGAATCCATTTTCATTTATTAATAATTTTCGAATGGTGCAAGCAAAAATTGAGCGGACAAATCGTTCGTCGACCCTTCTACTCTTACGTAAATCCTAACCTAGATTACATATTATTGGATGCAGGCAAAGCAATTGGCTTTTGTTGGGATCAATGTGCATGCAGTAACAATGATCACGAGCAACTTGTCCAAAAATGGAATGATCGCCTCATACAACATGGTCTCTAATTGAATCTCAACAAAACTGAATTTTTGACGACCGATCCCCATTAAACAGGCACAATCACTGTCTGCGGCAGTGATCTGCGATCTGAGCGATTTAAATACCTCGGGTCAACGCTATCAGCCAATGGAGAACTGCGCTATGAAATTCTTACACGCTGGTGTTCTTTGTGACCGACGTATCAACGAACGTCTCAAATCTAAAATTTACCGCAATGTCGTCTGTCCTGTCGCCCTCTATGGTTCTGAGTGTTGTCAGCGTCCGATGACTTGCTTCTGCCCTGGACGAAACCGTCAGTCAACTTTTTTTGCTTTTTTGTAAACTTGGGTTTAACTCAAAAAAGAGGAGTCCGTGAATTACAAAAGAGGGAGTAAGTTGCCAAGTGGTTCGGTCCGTCACTAAGTGGGTGCGGACTTAGGACTCCCAGCATCCTCAACAAAAAATAAATTACTGCTACTTTTGGTGCATAACAGACATGGATTCAATTAACTAATTTTCTTGAATTTGAGGACTCGTTCTTCTTAACTCAACAAACCTCTCACTTTCAAGAGGAATCCATCAATAGAATGGTCTGAGGATGTCAATGCAGGGAAGGAACTCCGAAGGCCGCGCTTCACTATACATCTGAGCCAGGAGAAACATCAATAGGGAATGCGATCCTTTGTGCGTCTTCCCTTCCGATCGCGGTACGAGTCCGGAGTTTGAAGGCGTTACTTCGTGATTTTTCTCTCAGATAGTTTTTTGAGAATGCCGCACTCTACTTCCCTTCCTTCCCTTATAACTTATTCAAAACCTTTGACCTGCATCGTAAAATTCTACTGAGACCTTTCATTTAATGCCTTGTATGACTATATCCAGGGAAAAAATATAACACCCGTTTTTCGCATGTATCCTCATGCATCTTAGGTGTAGTTGTGATTTGGTAAGGAATATCCGTTAACAGAATAGGAAAAGGAAGTGGCATATAGAGTGACACTTTCTGATGTTTGACGCTAAACAATTAGCGGAACACCAGCGAACCAGAGTGTCTAGGCTTGATTATAGGGAGACACAGTCCATAGGAGACGTTATAGCGAAAAACAGCTTGAGGTCGTCGTAAATAGGGACATGTAAGATTGATTGATAGAGAATAAAAATAATAACGGGACTAGAATTGAGTATTGTGGGAGACCAGAGGAGGTAGAAGGAACGGAATGTGCAACTATCAAAAAGACGCGGTAAGATCGGTTGAAAAAGTAAGAGGTCAGCCATGATGCAAATGATATGCGAACGCTGGGAGAGCTAAGTGTGGACAGAAGTATGTTGGGATTTACGGTTTCGTAGGCTTTAGCAAAATCAATGTAGAGAGTATGCATTTCCCGCTGTGAATTTAGACAATTGGCGAAGAAGTTGGTAAAGTCGAGCAAGTTGGAAGAGGTAGACCTACGCTTAACAAAACCGTGTTGCTCTGTCGGTACAAGTGGCCAAATTGGGCGGACAACCAGTCACTGCTCGCTGCTTTTGAGGAAGAAAAGAAAACCAGGACAGTAGAAACACATTTCTCGTTGACGGTTTGGAGTGTTGCAATTAACGATCTTAGGACAACAACGATAAACCAACGAGTATTAGCTTGATTATTCAATAAGGTCGTATAAGGACTTCCGGAAGGATACCGATCAGTTGATGGATGGCAATTTCATGTTCCTCTAAAAAGGAAATTATAAATACAAATATACGACGGGAAGTGCAATTTTAGCTAGGCTTTCTCAAAAAATATGTTAGGGGTGGTGTTCCTTGTTCAATGTGTTGGAAGGGAAAAATGCGTTACTGTTTATTAATTACGTGCGGTAGATTGTACTATCTTTTATTTTTTTTTCTAACATTGAAGTAAATCATTATTAGTTATTAAGTGAGAAAGGTCAAACATTCACCATTCCAGAGGAAATCAAGTACGTAAATTATAGCCGTATTGGAGATTGACTCTTTCAGTTTTTGACTTCCTTTCCGTGCATATTTATTCCCCTTATTCTCTAAAGTGCTCTCGAGATGGGATAAGTGAGACTCTTTAGCAAAATCTAGAAGACAATCAGAAACTAGATTTGAGGGATTGCCTTCTTCAATCTCCGTCTAGAGACCTTCTGGTAAAGGAAAGGGACATTGTGTTAAAATATTTCAAGCAAGTACCCGCAAACGATTGAACCAAATACCGCAGGCGTTACCGAAAGAATTGGCAGAAGGCTTTAATATCACTATCTGCAGTTACTTCGAAATCCAAAGAAAAGAAGCAAAATACCTTTAGAAAGGAAACGGATCTACAAGGTGGTATTTTTTGCGAAGTTATCATCAAGCACTCCGAATAAAGCACTGGCGACCCTCTCAACTATATTGAGTGCACTCTCCTTGAAGGAGACGCACATTATTGTCAACTAGCTTCCTTATATATCCAAAATTTCTTGCAATGATCGCGATATATGGGTAGCCATCGACTTGCAGTGGTCTTTAAACCTTAACAATTTATGGCACAATGTCCATATGTTGTCTATACTAACCTTCAATCCTTGCAAAGCTGTGTTATACGGAGTTAACTTGTAGTAACTGACAATACTCCATTCTCCACTGTGGAACTTTATATTTCTATTGACCCTTATGTTTCTGTATGTTTCTGACATGTTGAAAAGTAATCTCTCATAATCGCGAGCACGCTAATTAAATTTACGATTGTCAGCCACCACCAGGTGAATGGTTTAATCGTTAGGATAGATATTGACTTGTCTCGTGCTGGAGAGTTAAGACGAAAAGTTTCGTGATGGGTTTTCTAACGATACCATCTTGAGTTTTTACGTCTGCTCTTCGCGGCGATCAGCTCCTGGAGACGTGTTCGCGCTGATACCCTTACTCCATTTCGCAGGTGTAAGGAAGTCATCCTTTATGACGACCAATTGACCTATTTTAGCATTAATTTGTGTCTGTTTCCACTTATTTTGGAAATTCATCGTGGACAAGTATTGGCCAGGCCTTTCAGAAATGGTGAACCTTTTCCTGGATCAGGTTCCATCTGTGTATTAAGTTCGATTTCGTGAACGGACTGTTGTCACGCCTCATTTCGGTTGTGTGGTTCGGAGTTAGAAATTTTTGATCTTCCGGATCGTCAGTTATTTTACTAAACGCAGTATTGACCGTTATTCGTTTGAGGTGGAACTTTGTCGATTTTACTGTACTGTCCCAGAGCCCACTGAAGTGTGGAGCCCTGGGTGGAATAAGGTGCCACGAGATGTTCTCATATCTGAGTTTCCTTTCAATACGGTCATGTTGCTGAGTAACGCGTTCGCCGAAACCCTGAAGCTGACGAGAGGCAGCGTAGTGAGCCTCACACTTGCGCGCGTCCCTTGATAACTCGACTTCCCAGGAGCGCTTTAGCATGGCGTGCAAAGTATCCTTCGCTGTTGATTGCAATGTGATTGGGGCTTGACTGACGAAGCATGATTCCTTGGACTCCTCCTGAAAGGATCTAACCCAATGTGATTTCATGAGCGATTGGAGTGCTTGATGATCTATGGCAGTCTGCAAGGTCGAGACCACTTGTTTTTGAGAAGCCGGCAAGTTGTTCACAATGCAATCCATGACCAGTGCCTCAATGTTCATTACTCGTCCGTTACCGCGACTCAGCGAAATGTTGAAATTAACTCTCCCCAGAATTATTGCAGACTTATTACCGATTCCTTACATTTACATGTCGGTTTTTGTCTTCAAGTTGAGCTCTCGCACAACCCTTTTGGTGATAAATTTTTCTTGGGAACCCTGATCCAGCAGTGCTCTAAGCACTTTTTCAACATGTATCTTCTAGATTAGTTTTTGGCCTAGTATATTTCCCAAATATTTGACTTCTGTTACTGATTTCCACGCCATGTAATCTAATGGCTCTGAGGTGATCAAGCTTGCGCTTCCTAGTGAATGGTATTATATTGCTCTTCACTAGATTTATGCGCAGCCCCGCCTTCCTGCACCAGTTATGAGTTATTCGCAGTCCGATTTGGGTTCTGTCACGTAGGGTGTCCTCATGTTCGCCCCTGCAGATTAAAATAATATCATCAGCGTAACTCTGGACCGGTATTCCAGTGTTTGTTAGCTCTCAACTAGCACGCTCCACGTTAATAGTGATAATATCTCACCTTGCGGACAACTTTGAGTACTGTTTATGAGAATAGAATATGTTCCTGTTGGTCTTCTTTTTGCCTACTCTCAAAAATTTTGCCCACGCACGTGGAGCCGTAATACTCCCGGCTTGAATGCTGCCATTCAGAAAGAACTACGACACAACGCATCCTCCATATTCACCTGACTGTCGGCAGGGATACCAGTCGACTCAGCTGTGAATGACTATCTGAGTCAAATCACTGTATCTCTGATAAATCTCTTACTTCAACTGACTGGTGGCGTGCGCTACAAAATTTATCATATGATTAGATCGTCTTGGGATTTGGCCTCCTCAGGAAATCCGTTATGTCCTACGTTTAAAACACCGATCTGGGATGAGATTTTTTTCGCCCAAGAGCTACTGAAGAATGGGCCAATTTTTTTATTCTTCATTTCATTCACAAAAAAGTTAATCAAAGATGTGTGTTGCCAGATCTACCTACAACGGTGAGAATTCAAACTGTTCTGGTACCATTTTCCTACTTTTTCTCATGGTGAATTTAGGGCAAATTTCAATCGTCGCAAGGGTAAAACTATAACTAACACCAGAAATGTCGTCCTCCTTACCGAGCGATCGTACCTGGCTACCGGACCGGTGTTCTTTCTGATTGACCTATTAATAAACATCTCAAATCCAAAATTTATAGCAGTGTGATCAGCCCATTGTGAATGTTGGCTGACTATAAAAGATAATGAACGGGGCCTTGCGGTGATGGAACCGAAGATGTTACGTTCGACCAGTGGGGCGACAGGCCATGAATTCATCCGAAATAAGGATAACCGAGATCGACATGGGGCTGCGCCCGTCGTGGAAAGTCTACGTGAGAGGCGTCTACGATGATATGGTCATAGAATTTGCGCCAACGAGAATTCACTTGTGGTCTGAACACCTCGATGGGAAACTACCAAAAGGCCGACCGAAGCAACGGTGGTTTGATACGGGGTGGTGGTGATTTGAAAGGCCTTTGAACGAGCAAAATGCTGCCATCGATCAAGACGAGACGATCCCCCTTCTGAAAGGCTGAAAAAGAAGAAAATAAAGCCAGCTGATTTAACGTTTCAGTAGAGTAGTATTAAATCGCGTCATCATTTCTTCCAAAGGTTCAGTATATGATGTTCTTAAAACAGTAGAGTGGAGACGGTAAATACGGTAAATTGGACAGTTTTACAACAAGAATTAGCAATATAATTCGAAGCAGAAATGATTAGTGAGCTGCCCTCTAAGTTAGTTCTTTGGAAAGCTTTTATTAGAGAATCCAGTCATAAAAATCATTGAATGCATAAATTGATTTCAAGGGTTTAATGAATTAAATGATCAATCAATCATGAGAAAACAAACAAAACCAGTACCAAAGATATTTATTTATTGCATAAGTAATTGGTTTGTAAATACTTCACTCTTCCCGCAGAAGCAGAAATCCATTCATTCGCACTGCAAACAATCCAATCCCCATTACTCGCAGTAAAGCCTTAAAAGTAGAATCACCTTAAAAAGACATGTCACCATCGAAAGTACTAAATCAACTTCACAAAGGCGTTATCTGATTCATACCCGCAAACCTTTCTATTTTCAGGTGAATAATAGATGATCTCAGTAATTACCAGGCGAAAGTAAAATGCAAACTATATTTTCAACCATTCGCATGTACTCCAAGTGGATGCCTGCATAACAAAGTGTTAAAAGTAATTCCCAAGCGAACCTCCCCCGAAGATTTAAGATATCGAGCGCTGCTCTGGACTCTCCTTCACTTTACGAAGATTTTACCGAGATGATGTCTTTTAAGACGGTGCTCGTTTCAGTCTCGTTTCTCCACAATTTGCATCTTCCACGCTGCAATCTTTAATCTTCGTAAAAGTCAATCGAGGAGTCAATACGGAGTGTCAATTATGTAAATAATGTAACCTAGCCAGGTATGGATATTATGGAAACGAGGATGGATTCCAGGGCAGGGTAGCGATAAATGATTGAATGGCAATGAATGTTGGCGTGTATTTGGTGATCCTTTTCAGCCGTGTAAATTGCCTGGCTTTGGTTAGTTGGACAAACTAATTGGGAGAGATTTCGGAGGCAATAAGCGATGATTAATTTTTCAAGGATTTCAAAAGAGTCCACGCCTCATGCCTAGACCTGTACTGTAGAAGATACATGATTTACCTAACTTTGCAGTTCAGGGAATTGAAATCCAACTTCCGAGTTCACCAACAAAACGAAACATGTACAAGCTCAACGCTGGGTATATAGTTAGTCATTTTGGATCCTTCCATGATATTTCTGTGCGATTAGTGTAGGTGTGAAAAGCAAATGAATTCCTTTCCCTTGGAGCTTCGAATAAATAGTAAGCCATCACACGGGTTGGATAATGTCGTTAGCGTTAATGACATTTTTATTTGTCACGGCGTTAGTTGAGCGGAACACAGTCGACGCTGTAATTCCGCTCGTATTCCATAAATACGCTAGGCATTTTCTAAATGGGTTTGCCGTTTCACTTTGGATACGCTACGTTGGCCTTTAGCCAAATATAATGCTGTTGGATTTGGATAAGTCAGTAATGCAGTGTATACGAACTTTGTGGAGAGATATTATCCATTTCTGTAATCTTAATTGTTCAGGTAATGGTCGATATACTAACAGATTTTACGAGTTTACACGATAATATTGGGTATTTACTCCACTTTTTTCGATGGAAAATAAAGATAGTTTTTAGTATGATTCATTCTAATCATTTTTTATCGGAGCAGATAACCTTGGATCACTTTGTGTAAGGCACTCAAACTTCAAGCATGAGATGAAATTTTGCATGACCCGATTATCTATTTTTTGGTATCTTTAGGTCGTTATAAGGTAGGTAGATATACGTAGTCGCCCTGAGGAGTATAATTAGTGCTTTGATGCGCCACATATTCCTAAGATCGCAACTGCTGTGAAAAGGGCAGAATCTAGCCGACCCAGATCTTTTGAGCCAGCCCATAGCTGGCTGGATAGGAGTTCCTCCTCTTTGAGGTCGTCAAAGAATTACTTACTCATCATCGGTAGGTTGGTTCCAGATAGAGCGGGGCAAACATGCTCCTCTCCACAATTTCAATATCGAGTATGGCGGCGTGGCCCTCTATAGACCAGTGCCCCATGTAAACTTCTGTAATCCTGTACGTATCTGCAAGCTAATGACTTAAAAAGCTCTTATGAGCAAGTTTTATTTTAAAAAGCCCAGATCTTCCTTGACTTATTCCAGGTGGTAAGCCTTCGCCACCCTCGACTTAGTGACTTTCAGGTGAGAAAAGTGCAGGATCTTGCCGTTTTGAAGATTACTTACTGAGGAAGCTATCACAATACCTGGCAGCTGGATATAAAATGGAAATCCATCGAATGATAATAAGGAGGTCCAGTACATATAATCGGCGGAAGTTGCCTGATTTGGTCGATAGGACCGGCTCCGGTAATGGACAGCACGTTATCGAAACCGCTAATCGTGGAGCGGTTCAACATCTAGACGCCATGATAACCGGGAATATCGTTTCGGCTACTATAGCTGTTTCACCACAATCTGTGTGCTTCCCCTATGCAATAAAAACTGCGGGCCCACGTAGAAAATCTCCTTCGTCCTCTTGCACTAGAGAGTGTGCACCGAATTACAGACTAGTTCCGCTTTATTATTCGCAGAAAGACAATCCTGGCCGTCATCAGGGAGCATATTCGGCTTGACGGCATCACGAAAAATATTGACTAAAAGTCGATGGGAGTAGAGACGGCCGCACTGTAGGCAACAATTTCAATACTTGCCGAAACACTCCGCTGAGGTTCGGGATGAATTCCAAAGAGCGTGTACATAATTTTCGGTATGACGAAAGTCACTTCACACGTGTTCAGAATGCAACGTACGCGAGGAACTAGTGGACTTTTTTCAAATCACTCAACGAATCCCAACGGAGCGTTCCGACAGGGCGATTTTAGCGGTGGACGAAGACCGATCTAGAAAACATTAAGCACTACTATGTTCAAATTCCCCATGCAACATCCTATGATCTGGCGTGGAGCAGAAGAACCTGATTCGTGACATCGGAGGCAGAGGCGTGGTTGACGTTACGGTATAACATCACCGCCAAATCAACTCGTTGCTGTATGTAAGATGATTCACCATAATAGCAACATTGAATGGAAATAGTGGATAAGAAGGAGAACTATGAGCCACTCGCTCGGGAAATCAAAGAAATTTTGCGTCTCGAGGCTGTAGTTCCTATAATATTGTCAGCTACAGGTATTGCACGTAAATCCACACAGGCTGGCTCAAAACAAGCAGAAATACAGAATTACTCCTCCATTAGAATGGTCTGAGGATGCTAAAGCAGGGTGGGAACCTCTAAAGCCACCCCTCACCATAGATCTGAAGCAGGAGCAACATTGAACGTGGATGTGATCTTTCGTGGATCCTCCTTCTTCGTCGCGACATTCGGGTCCGGAGTTTTAGCTCACGTGATGATCTGCCGATAGGATCATGTGAATCCTCTTGTTGGTTTGGCATTTTTTTTTTCAGGATTCGGTGCAGTCCCACGTATCGGTAAACAACCCGTGCATTTTTATATAATGACCATGAGGAGTTAAAGCGTTGAGAGGAGCCTCCCCCCCCCCATATTCCCGAGTCTGGCTAGTACAGAAGCATGCGAGCATTTGTCGGCGGTGCACTTCGATTTAGCTTCAATATTTGCGGGCGGAACTCCGCGGACAATTTCGCCATCTTTTTAGGATTATTGGGTAGCTCTCCCCTCTTGGTCTCCGGCCATTCAGGATGGTCTTTTGGCCATCACCCATTTCGTCACTACATGATTGGGGAGCCGAAATTAACTAAAACAGTTCACAGCGTCAGATCGAAATAGACCCTGGAGAAGAAACGTTCAGGAGGCATATAAAGACACAAATGTAGTATACTACTATGATAACCCATTCGGTGCAGCGGCCACCCAAAGTGATCTTCATTAGTTGATAGTAACAACGGCTGCAGCGCGGTAAATATGCTGCATGGCAGGGGACAAATAGAAACCCTGCTGTCATGTAAATATTACCTAGCAAACTATGGGGAGAAGACGTTGTTGCCCATTCCTGTCCGACAGCGGATCCATTGTCGTCACCCTGACACACTTTGTACATGAGATGGAGGGATTTATGTGTACCATTCAGGACTACGTGGGCGCTACCCGGGCTTATAAAAACTCATACGAATATAGGTACAATATCCCCCCCCCCCGGTCTGGTTCAAACCATGCAGAATTACATCAAGGGGTTCGATGCCGCGGGGAATTCTCAAAGCATTTTCTCATTGACCTACCACCAGCCATCACCACCAGAACCCCTATACATTTTGAAGTAAAGGAATCGATTGGACTCTGCAATTCATATAAACTTTCGAGGCATCACGAAAAGTTTTCGCCGATGCCTCAACGTCGAATTTTCTTCATCTAGATGTCATCTCCTCAGCAGATGAATCCCCGGTTCTTTTTTTTCTAGAAATCAGATGTTTACACAGTGAAAATAGGTCGGCACGATCGAGAACTTTTGGCAATATTCATGACCATCAAGTATTTCGTACACATCGTTGAAGGCAGGGAGTTTATCATCTGTACGAATCAAATGCCCCTGGTCAAGAATGTCTAACAGCGTCCAGAGAAACTTTTTCAACTACGTATGCAGCAGCTCGAACATGTGGATCAGTTTAGCACTATCATCCATGCGAGTGAAGAAAACGCCGTCATCATGCCGACCAGGATTGACGCAAAAGCAATCGGTTGAGACAATCTTGCAAATAGGTCCCTTAAGCTCCTCTCTGTGAAGGGCAGAATTTTCAGGCATAGTACGCCTTTACCAGTGATGATTGTTATGGGGAATAACTTAGAGGTATAGAGGTAATTTATGTGCTATCGCATCCAAGTGACCGAGAAGCATGAAGACCTGACAATGATTTCTGCCACAAAGAATCAAGTTTCACAAGCACACCCGCGTTCCGGAGGCATGCTTCAGCCACGCCCACTTAGTTCTCATTGCGATGCCATTGGTAAACGTATGTACAGGTCTGGTCTAATAATAATAAACAGGTTTACCTCTACAAACCTGCAGAAGCATTTTACTCGGAGTGGGTTGCAGTCTTTGGTATGCTTCCCACCATTACAACTCATCAAGGCCTGCAATTCTAGATGATACAGGGTGTCAGATGGTTGAGCGCTGAAGACAGCACTTTATTGAGAACTTGTATAACAATACCAGGGCTTTTCTATGCCCTTGAAAATTTGCTAAGGTCACCCATTCCGGATGAAGTCACTTTCGAGCGTTGTGATCGAGGCCAACAGAATTTCAGACCGAAGATCTTCATATATGAGAATTCGCACACATGCACGCATATCTCCAGACTTTTGTAGCTGTGAAAGCACGGTTAACACTTTATTAGACGACTATCAATACATCAACGTCTACGGAAGATCAGAGGATTCACTTCCTGCCTTTAGATCAGGTAACACGCAGAGATAATTCCACACTGCGCGCGCTGTAACAGGCAGTATAGGGCCCTGACTTTGGTCACGTTTGCTCCTATTCACAGAAATTAGTTGATAACCTGCCTCAAAACTACCTATTTTCTTTATTATTCATAGATGTAGCTACAATATACTATAATACATCTGAGATATTAACAGCAAGAGAATAAGGATAGCAGAAATGCAATAAATGTGACTCCGCGTTCAGGATCTTTTAGGTTGAAAATCCTTCCGTAATGGAAAGGTTTCGAATCACCTTCTACAATTTAACACCCAATAAACTCTTCCGTATGAATAAATTTCGAAGTCGATTACAGTCGACGCTGTTGTCGCTGACTTTGACAAAGGAAGAAAGTAAAAGCCGATTTTTACCATTGCATCCACTTACGAGTGCATACCAAACCGGTGCAATCTTTTTCGCACTGCAGCAAAAAAGATTTTCATTATGCTGGTATTAAGTTCAGTCTACATACGTACATACGAGTACTTCCTTGACATTTTCCCAAATCTGCTTCGCTTGGCTTAACAATTCAACAGTGATCCCATCCGTAAGAAGGGTATGGATGAGATGGGACACATAGTGCGGTAATGGTTTTCACGATGGCGGTGTTGGTTCTTTAATTATATACTCACGATGCAAATTAACGCGTAGGATTGTGGAAGAAGTGAAAGGTATTTATCGATTAAGGTGAGATTATTGCCGCAACAAAGACAGCGAAATGGATTGTTTTGGTGTTACGCTGCCGAAGTCGTCGTCATTTTCAGAAGTGCAATCAACATCTGGTACGGAATAGTTGCGCAACTTTGATTTGCCAAGATAAACATGTTTGCTTTGTACTCCACTTCTAGTTGGAGAGGAAAGAATATTTTATGTTGGTGGCAGAGGTGAAAGTAAAACAATGGGATGGCGATGTGTGTTTGACAATGTAGGAGGCAGATTTGAGAAATAGATCCATAAATACTTTTCTGTCGCATATTCAGATTGTCTATCAAATTTCAGATTCACGGAAAAGTATCAGAGAAAGTTTATTGGAAGTAGATTTTGGCGAAACGAGGTCTTACCTCACATCTTTACGGCTGGATTTCTCATGCCCATTTTACACATTACCAATTAATTAGTAATTTCTTATAATTATAATAACTAGAAGTTCGGAAACATCTCATATGTAACTGAACTTCAATTTATGAAGATGATGTAAAAGATAACGCAATAATTCCCCTTTCGCATTTATGGCTCTGAAGATTTTCACCGAGTCTAAAACTTGCTTGCGAAATAGTTTACAGAAATCTATTAATTATTATCTATTTGTAATGAAAATCGGATTCGAATACCAGTCATCGGTCCGTAGCTGGCATTTAATCAAACAGAAATTAGTAGAATTAAATCTTACTCGCATCTGAAGAGTTTTATCAATTTCTGCTTGGATAGTTTGAAATTAATTTTAATAATTTGATATTGACGCATACGACTGATATCATTCATGTTTGATAAACTCCGGCAACTTTCACGTTAATTACATACCGTTGTTTTCTGGTATTTGATATGAGGTAAGTATGGGATTGGAGAAAGGGGATGAGTTTTGAGAATTTTAAGATACTTGTATTTTTCTCACTACAAACAGGTATTGGTAATTGCTCAACATCTCCAGATAGCTGCGGAGGGTTTCCCTCGGTGGATTGTTTTCCCTTGATCGGGGTGAATAGCTAGGAATAGCAGAAATATACATTGACTAGATAAGACAAGGACTATTATATATTTGACATGAATTAGCATTTCGATTATAAAGCTTCCAATTCCTTTTTCAAGTTGCTAGATTTTTAAGATTTTGTGTGAAACAAAACCTTATTAGAATCGAGTTGATGTCTGTCTTTTTTTTGTTTTGAGCAGGTGGAAATCTTCAAAAGACACTGGCCTGAACATGCCGTGGGATTCTTACCCACTAAAACCACCCCCGACTCCCCCAAAGCCCCGTGGAACCACCGTACGGTATTGTGTCTCGGGGGGCGGAGTCAGCTCATTTTAGCTTGGTCATCTTTCATCTCTACGCCTTTCCTCTGCCTTTTGCAATTTATCTTGAATAGATCCGATCATGCAGTTGACCGCATCCCAATTCTCTTGATGTGCTAGCATTTTCGGCACCAGATTTTCTGGTACCAGCACCTCTCTTAGAGTCGCCTCTAGATTCCTCCTTTCTTCCACAAATCTCGGACAGTGAAAGAATACATGCTCTGGGTCCTCTTGGACCCCCTCACAATTTGGACAGTCGGGTGAGGTCTCCAATTTAAACCTGTGCAGGTATTGGCGATATCCTACGTGCTAGGCTCCCCATATATGTAAATGGAGGGTGCAACATTTTTTTTCTTTAAAATGTGATCATGTGGGATATCAAATGAAAGGGCTCAACTAGTACTTTTCGAAACTGGTTCCATATTTGATATCCGGTGAAACATGGTGGAGTGAGGGCTCAAAATATAACCCTAAAAAAATGTAACAGGCCTCGTTCTCAGAACATCGTCAACCGAAAAATCTGAGTGGTGCATCTCTACGAAATCTATGCCTCAAAAACATCCGGTTCCGATGTCTGTACAAATAAAGTTAATAATAGTATATTTCCACATTTACATATTCATCCCAGAAGTATAAAATTTGGCGTGGGTGTAAGGGATAACATAATGCACAAGTTGGTCAAGTTTGAAGAAAATTAACTATTATTAACGAAGTCATAGAGGGTGGGTTATAGAGGTGAGCCTCCGGTGTTCCGATTTGTTTTACTTGCACTTAAGAGAGCAGCTGGTTCCCGAAAATCGCTATTTACGGAAATATACAAAAAGCTTTGGGCTCAAAAAATAAGCATCTCCGATTTTGTTATATGCAATCTTAAAGAAGGATCGAGACTTACCACAACAACTTATAGGGCGAAGTGTTGAAGTTCATTTCTGGGAAGGTTACATACTTCAAGATCACTTCTGGAAAGGTTGCTTTCTTGAAATACGCGTTACTCTCTTCATCTCTTCTCAAAGGCCACTTGATGAAAGTAACGGCGGTGATAAGTGAACAAAGAAATGATTCAATCTACAAACCAACTCAGTTCTACATATAATAACGCTTAACATGCATACATAAGTAAATATAAATGAATCATTTGACCAAATATCTGAAACTGAAAAAAGTTCTCAAATAAATCGTTCCACAATGGTATGATTTGATCATCATCCTCTATTTAGTTTCAGATGGAAATAGAACCATCAAATCGACGCTAAAAAATATCAGGTAGACCTCTTAGTCGTAAAAAAACCAAGGTGAGTAATATGTTCCGATGGTGATACGCTCTACTGAACGCATCTGTAAAATAAAAATGTAGAACATGATTTTAAGCGAGAATTAGTGGGTATTATGTTTTGTTTTTATTTTTGGTCGAGATACTAATTCGTAGCTTTTTTGATTAACTATTGCATCACTGAATATTCGATCTAATTTTCGGGGATAAGCGGAACGGTATTTGCGAACCACAGCGATGCATCTACGTATATAGTTTAAAGAACTTTTATCTGAGGTCTTGGAGAAGGGGGCGTTGTACTTATTCGAAATAGATTTGCCATTTGCCAATTGGTATCTCACCGTATCTAGATATTTAAGCCGCCTGTGCCTGAAAAGTTTGTTTATATTAGACAGAATGGGTCCTACATATTAGTTTTATGTGCAACACCTGGTGTTAGGAAAATGTACTTTGAGCCAATGGGCAGGTACACTAGCATATTCCAGGCGGAAATTTACGCCATAGACAAATGTGCCTCCTTTAATCTGCAAAGGAACTACAGGGGGCAGAACATAGCTATTCTCACCGATAGCCAAGCAGCGATCAAGGCACTTAGGTCCAACCAGGTGAACTCTAAACTGGTATGGGAATGCGTTGAGAGACTAAATACACTCGGCTCGTCCAACAAGGTCTGGATACTTTGGGTTCCAGGTGATGTTGGGTTGGAAGGCAATGAGGCAGCGGATGAACTAGCCAAGAAGGGAGCAGGGATGGCTTTACACGGGCCAGAACCCTTCTGTGGAATCGGAAACTTTCCAGCACTTTCCCGGTCGTGACAAGCATACACAGCGGTCGGTATGCAGACGGGAGCTCCGGGTCTCCTTTACCCTTGCTGGTCAGCGCGAGTCTGGTCACTTTCCAGTGACAAGGAAAAATGGCCTCCTTCAAACAAACGTTGAAGTCTTCAAGCAGCAAGTCTGGCCGTTGGCGGAACACCAGCTTGTAAATTTCTGTCGGGATGGCATCAGGACCTGGCGCCTTCTTGCTTTTCATAGTAAGAACCTATTGACATCAATTCGTACAGGATGTCTGGGGAATAATGCCCGTACCATGCGGTCCATCTGGTCGGTACTTAGTATGCAGGGCTTCCGCAGAGCTCCGATTTTCCGGGTGACCAGCTCATAGGCAATTCCCTAGAGGTTCTCATTCATCTTATTGACAAGATTCTGCCAGCCACGAGTTTTGCTTTCATATATCGCGCTGCGGAGTTTCCTTTTTGCTTATCTACACTGTGCCTTTATGGCGCATGCCTTCTCGTTGGCGTGTAAACGTTGTGCCAAACGGAGAAGAATATGACACTCTCTCCGTTGATCGCCACTTTCTGCCGTCTACCAGGACATAGAAGACTTGTCGGGGCTGTAGCCCCTCCGAGGCATCGAAGCCTCATAGGCCCTCGTTATCAGGTTCATCACTGAATGTACGACGATGTCAGCTGCGACGCTACTACACTCCGCAGCGCCCTCCAGCGCGACTCTGCCTGCTCCAAGAGCTTCGCCGAACAGGCAGGGGGAACGTCGCGTTGGTGTTCGTCGGCAAATAGCATCAAACACTTCGAACGCGATGTACTAATGATCACTTGTCGAGAAGCCTTCTAGGACTCGCCACCCGTTCACCGATGATGCCCGGGATTCCGACGCAAAAGTGATGTCAGGAATGCTTCGTTTACAGCCTGGGCGTCGAAACGCAGACAAACCCATTTCCTCGATTAGTCGCGATGCCATGAAACCGGGTCCATGTTTCGGTATCGCTCGCTGATTAACACTAGATCATCATTTACTTCCATAGCCAACTGTGCTAGCAAGTGGTGAGCGATTGCACTCCGGTGCATGTTAATTTCTAAAATGCGGATCATGCAATTCGCACCCTAGCCCTTTCCAGTACCGCCCTGAAGATTGGACACCGTACCAAGCCCGCAGTGTGTGTGACGCTCTCACCAGACGCGCCACGATCCCTGGCTTTTGATTTGCAGTCTCCTTATCTTTGGACAGACGGGTCTCTGGCGATGTAGTCAGTTCCTTTCGTTTAGCCTTCTTTTTTTGACATTGATAAAGTTTCCTTCAGGTACGTCGTCTTCTTTCCACTTTTTCCCCAGTTCGCTTTGAAGGGGTCTATCTGCGCTCCGTTTGGCGCAAGCAGCGTCTCAGCGGTGCTCTCCACGTTCGCCTACAGAAGGAGATGCGATGCAATAGTTCTTCCACTTCCGTCAGCTCTTTTTTGACGCCTTTGCTGACGTTCCTCTGGAAGAACGTTGCCAACCACATACGCTTCACCGCTGCTGCGCATTTCCTGATAGTTTCCTTGTCGGGTCTAGCTAGGACGGTCGACTGAACTTGCACTCGGTCTTTATTTGGGCGTCCCGGTTTCACATTGAGTAGATCGGCCCTCGCTGCATCTTTCACTGTTCGCACTCCTTCTTCCGTTATTTCGTCGATTTTTTGTGTTGGTTTATTTTTATTCTCCATGGAAAATTCACCAGCGCATCTTGTGCAAGGGAGTGGGCCGCAATAGTCAGGAATGGGTGTACCCTCGGCGACACAGCCCCTACTCCCGTCCCCTGAGGCCTAACCTACGTTTAGCTGATCCCGAATTTCATGGACAAATCAGCGCACGCTCGAGGCAACGCGGTCTACTAACATCGGTTCACTCCACACTACCCGACCAGGGTCCCGAAGGGGCTGGTTCCTGTTACGCATCACAACTACCATCTTGGCAGATCTAGGCGACGGCTTCTGGAACTCCCAGTGTGTCCCGACGTGTACCGGTCATTCCCGGTTCGCTCTTCGCCGAGAGGCTTTCTCAAGGCTACAATCAGGCATACTGCCAGCTGCCACAGGGTCAGAACTATTTACTCGGACATCTCGGGAACGTCACACCCGTTAAAGGTCGCCGATGACCCCTGAGTCCAATATCCTTTCATTGCGATTGCTTGCAGCTTACTTAGCGAATCCTCGATTACTGCTAACCTCCGAACCTCTAGAAGTCCTATATCTAGCATTCCTCAAAATATAGCCAAGACATTCTGCATTTATTCAATCAAAGGTCGCTTAATGCGGAACTCGGAACTTCAAGTATCTTTTGCAGTCCCATCTTTGGCAATTCAACAAATGTAGACCCTGAATGAGACTCCCCACAAGCCCGAAAATACTGTAATACATAATGTAATCACCATGAATGGTAACACAACAAAAAATGATTTATTTACATACAATTAGTCATACCAAACCATGTAATTCCTCTTATTCCAGGTACTTTAATTCACACTCAACTTAAAGGTAGATTATGATATCTACATACTCGTCTAGTGTTTCAATGTGTCATCGTCGCTCTCGTCCCTCATATTTTTATATTTCAAAATAAACGTGAAGGTGAAATGATAAACTGCAACGGATTAAGTTGCATCGCTTGGATTAGAAGCACTTTCAAGCAAGCACATATGTACGTATGTGGTTACTTTCCTGATGCACGATTGCAAAATATCATTACTCTCTTGTGTAAACAGGAGAAGTCATGAATGCAAGAAAGTAGCCATTTCGAAAGAGAATAATAAAATATTTCAGTTTTATAGAAATAAGAAATCTTAAACGAACTGTGTGACTAATGATGGTGATTTATTTTACGATAGAGGCGGTTTCTGATTAAATGCACATATTTGCATGAGTGCCAGGCTGAACTAACGCAAACAAAATGCTCGGATAATGAGCTATTAAACTTATTTAGATTGTGGAGCAATATCACATCAACCTTTGTCATTTCGACGAGAGGCGCCTGGGATCCAAATAAAAGATGCACTTGGTGAAACCTCACGGATTTAGAATTGTTCGAGTCATAGAAAGTGGCGTTGGGAAGTTTTGTGGTTTTGAATGCATTCGTCTCTTATCAGTAGAAGTATGAATGCCCCAAAGTAATGTGGCAATTTCCAGAGGGTTTATTAATGGAATTTCAGTGGAAAAGTATCATCGTAGAGCCATAGTAAATAGGGCTAAATCCTTGAAGAAAATAACCTGAATCAGTTCCATAATATTTATCTGGTATCATGCACTTTTAGTCGCCTTTCAAAAAGCTAAAACCATCTATTCCATAAATATATTTTAGGCGATAGAGAACCCTTCCTAATTTATCTATACTTAGTGCCTTCTTCATATACAGGGTGCGGCAGCATAACTTCCTTTTTTCAAATGCGCGCCACTCAGTTAGTTGATGTCATAGCGGAGCGCTAGTGGTCTCGTTCAAGAGAGGATACTGTAAAGTTTTGTCCCGACACGGTTCAGTCGCCATCATGCGTTGGAATAGTGAATAGCGTGCCTTTGCCGTTGAGGTTTACTTTTCAAGCGGATGTTCGGTTATTGCAACACAGCGTTCATTTCGGAATCGCTTTAATTTAGCCCCGTTGGCCCCGTTGGGACTGGAGTCCCTCGGCCCGTTAGATCACCTGAGAACATTGAAGCAGTGAGAGCGTCAATGTTGCGATCGCCACGGCGTTCTGCGCGCAAACACGCATCTGCCCTTGGACTATCCGATCATTCTGTGAGAAGAATTCTTCGTGATGATCTTCACGATAGTGCAGGAACTTTCAGAACGTGACTTCAATTCTCGGATGAACGCATGTGAGCTTCTTCTTGATGTCGTTCCCGAGGGTTGTTTTTTTAGCGATGAAGCCTATTTTCATTTGTGTGGGTCGGTTAACAAACAAAACATGCGCTACTGGGCCGACACCAACCCTCGAGAATTGCATCAAAAGCCTTTGCATTCACCCAAAGTCACAGTGTGGTGTGCAATTTCCTCAGCTGGAATTATTGGTCCCTGGTTTTTTGAGGAAAATGAGGTTACAGTGACAGTGAATTCGGACCGGTATGTAAACATGCTACAGAATTTTTTTTCCCACGGCTAGAAAATTTGGATTTGGGGGACACTTGGTTCCAACAAGATGGTGCAACAGCACACACTTCAAGAGCATCGATGGCTGTTTTGAGGGAACACTTTCCAGAGCGCCTTATCTCAATTAGAGGTGATTTGGAATGGCCGGCACGCTCTTCCGATCTGTCCCCCTGTGATTTTTTTCTATGGGGTTTTTTGAAATCCCGTGTTTATGTGAACCGTCCAAGAGCCCTACAAGATTTGAAGACCAACATCCAAGAAGAACTTGCCAACATAACACCTGCTATGCTAACAAGAGTCATGACAAACGCCAGAAATCGGTTTACGCAATGTATGGAGAATGGGGGACGTCACCTAACAGATTTGATCTTCAAAACAATGTAAATAAAAACTTTAGACATGTACCTACATTATAAAAAATAAATAAATATTTTTCGATGCATACAATAGTTTTTATTGAGTTTTGAAAAAAGGAAGTTATGCTGCCGCACCCTATACAATGTTTACTGCAGGTCCATCCAAGAAACTTAGTTATCCCGCAATGTAGCACGATATCTTGTTTGTTCTTCGATTTTCAATAAATAAATTTCAACGAAATTTGTTATCCTGTACATCCCTATTAAAAATAAGGAGTCCAAAAGGCTTTTTATTGCAGTAATATTATTGCTTTGTCACTATCTACGCTCAACTTATTTCTCTTCTTTCCAATTTCCTCTCAACTTTTGTGTTTCAAGTAGTTTGTCGGCATTCCTTCCCATCACAGTTCAAAGCCTACCTCGCTGGAGTATTCTTTGTTTTTCACAGACAACACGTAGTTGATACCTTCCGGTGTCTGGGATTGTAATTTATATTGCAAATGGTTATTACCTTATTTCTGCCGATAGTTTTGTGTTTATTATGCACAAAATATTATATTAAGAAGATGTTTGTTGTCTAGTGCGACCAGCTTACCATGTTCTTCCCTCCATAAAGACACATTAGTTATGTGCCTATTTCTTCTAGTTCCATTTAAAAGCTCCAAATAAGGTCAGCCTTCATACGTGCATAGACTTTACGATCGCTGCAGCTCTATTCAGACACATTACTCACAACCTTCTTCAAGAATTCATAACGACCCTTTCCGACCTGGTTGTCTCTCCACCGGGCAACAACGATAGTCAAACGATGAAGGGCAGAATATTCAACTTCTACGGTGAATCAAAGCTAGAAAAACGATTCCCAGGGCCGGAGTCAATTAACAAGAATCAGGAGCGCAGCGAATACCCGAACTAGGGACGATACTTGCAAACTATTTATGACAAAAAAGCTCCATAACTATATTTGCAGAGCAGACTGGCTGAAGCAATCCGCGCTGCTCCAAGGCAGTTCAGGTTCAGAACAGGGAGATCGACAGTGGACGCTATTATGGAGGCCTAAGAGGACGGATAACGCTTGATGTCAGAAATGCCTTCAATTCCGTAAGATGGAGAGATATGCTGGGCAGATTAGAAAACTCATTCCACGTGCCTAGTTATCTCTTGCGGATATTGAGGGATTATCTGAAAGACCGCTCCCTACTCTATGAGACGCTAGAGGACTAGAGGAGGATGGAAATTACTTCGAGAGTAACACAGGGATTCATCCTAGGGCCGGACCTCTAGAACGCTTCGTACGACAGTCTACTGAAACTCGATATGCCCGAAGAGTCGCGCCTGGTCGGTTATGCAGACGATGTTGCGGCACTTGTTGCCGGATGTACTGTTGAACAGGCGAAAAGCAGATTTGGCATATTGATGCGGCGGGTAAATATCTTAGTTTAATGCTCGACTCGAAGATGAGCTTCTTCGAGCAAATCAAAGCACCAGCGAACAGGCTGCAGGTGGAGTCTACTTTTAAAACAGGGTATTTGCAGACCATCAAATAGCTGCTGGTCTTCTCCGCTACACATGGTCCAAAGTGCAACGGCGACTGGAGACCATGTGGAGATTATAGACGTGTGAATGCTCAAACCATTCCAGACCGTTATACTATACCACTCATTCACGACTTTGCGCACACCGTCGTTAACACCGTGTGTCCACGGCCTTCGATTTAGCCAAGATGTACCAACAAAGACGCAGGCTCTACAGATTCCTCACTGAATATCGTACCATCCTTTGCTTTCTTTCGTTTTCATATAGCGTTGTCGTATCATTATGCCAAAGTAAACACTCAATAGTGTACCTGTGATGTTAACTGATATTTTTCTGATTACATTTTTCAATGGTAGGTTCAATAGCACAGACACCAGTCCTAACCCTTTTTTTCAACATTGAATTTGTCCCAAAAGTTCATTTTAAACTCTTGTGAGTCGAACAAATTTTGATGGAATACCAAAAGTCAACCATAATTTTGTTTGGAATATTTCTAGAAATACCTTCACGCGCTTTCTAGAAATCTAAATTTGGTGTACATTAAAGTTACTCCATTAGAGTTTTTTCAGAAATTATTTTACTGTAATGTGACCTATTGTCAGTCGTGTGCCTTTAAGGCCTCTTTGGTGTATTAGTATCTTAGACAATGACTCCTTTGCTCCATCGGGAGCAAACTTAACCAACCCGATCCAGACGAAATGACCTTGCATCTGCATGGAACAAGAGCTGCAAAAATAGAAAAATCGGAGTATTTTTCCTAGAATCGCTTAATCCGTTTTAGAATCGCCAAAAATAGAATATTGACAATTGGTCCCCATCAAATCATTAACACTTCTCCAACGCTTAACTTCGGTGGTCAGAAGAATCAATATCAATCTGTTGATGGGCTGGTTATATCTGAAACGCTATTGCCGGAGTTTCATACCGAGCATATCCTACGTCATACCTTCAAAACTGTATCGATAAATAGGGTTAAGAAACTGTTCCATGACCATTTAATTCAAGCCCCATGATCTGTTCTTGAAGACGCAACCACCCAATCTCAATTGCTTGCTTACTCGGTACTTAACCTAAGCATACTTATCGGCTTAACCTTGAACTATTCCATTGCGTATATAAATTCATGTTTCATGTCACATTCTTCTGGATTTCTTAACATGTTCCAAGCTATCTAACATAATAGTCACTCGGCTCCGTCCCATCTCCTTTTGCACAATCTCAACTTCACTCCACTTCAATTAAAGTTTTCCAGAAAACCCATAGGAAAACATCCAAGTTCTTTCTTCTCCTAGCCCAGCATGCTAGACATTGCAATGTAGCATCACCCAACGCAAGCTGACAAGGATCACGACGTTCAATGAAGTATTGCTAAATGTTGAGACATTTATCCACAATCTGTCTTGTGTTTTATGCCAGTCGAAAATTTATTTAAGTATATTTCGCACAAGAGTAGCAACAGCAGCAACGGCAACATTAATATTGTTGGCCGACGACAACGTTGATGGCGGTGTGTTGTTGATAAACAAAGACCATAAGAAACGAGTCCAAGATGACGACGCACCACATGGCTCATTTCTTGTGCAATCAAAAACAATGAAAATGTCCAACGCAATGTCGTTTCTCATATCGAGCGCGCAATGTAATTGTGGCGAAATGCAAAAAGTCTTATGGGTACAATGCGGTCAACTTTCTTGACTGGAGAGGAAAAAGTGCAGGAATCTGACCTTTCCAAGCAATTAATTGTAATCTTGTTTTTTGAGTTTCACTGTTTGAAGAAGCCGTCATTCAGAAGATCATAAAATGTTGTGTGTATTATGACAAATTATGTTGTCCGGTTTTAAATAATTACTCCAGCCATTAGAATTCCTTCGTGGAAGATGTGAACCACTTCGTTCTATTGTTAAAATAGAGAAACTTCCAAATTGTCAGCGCTGGTTGTCACTCTTTGCCAGTAAAATGGGGTGAATAGGTTGAAGTTCCTTTGAGTGGTCTTAAGGTGGGGGTCGGTCCAAAATTCGTTCTAGAATGGAAGAAAAGTTCAAACCTTTCCTGATCCTCTGGTATATTCTCTTTTGGCTGTTAGTCTCTCTCTCTGACTGACAACTGGCACCTCACAGGGAACCCTTCTGTCACCCTTTTCCCTCCTTTCATGAAAGACGTTCATCACAACTCGTTGATAAATCATTTCCATTTGAAAAACTTGGTTAGGTTAGGACTTATGGAAAGCAGAGCCCTGATCCAGAGGAATTACCCTTCACACAGCTTGGTGCAAAAATGGTTGAGTTGTCAAGGGCAAGCACAACGTGCACCAAGCTATGAAAAATATGGTAAGAGCTAACAAATCGCAGCAGGAGGAACGAAATTCCAAGGACAACTCGAAATTTGCTGTTCCAACGGTGTCACAGGCGACCCAAGTGACACCTGATCGTATTGCAACAAACCCGCCACCAAACAAGAGAGTGTGGGAAAAAGATGTGGATCCTTTCGAAAATCAGCAGGCGCCTAAAAGGAAAAAGTCCGTGCAAATAATTGCGGAAAACGGAACTAAAAGCACCGAAGAGAAAAGGCAGGTCCCCCAAGTACGAGGTTCGGCATTCGAATCGGCAAAATCCAAGGGGAATGAAAACGGTGGATGGACCAAGGTAGTTAACAAAAAGGCCAAGAAAAAGGGAAAAGTGCGAATTCGCCCAGAAGCAATTGCAATCTCCAGGAAAGGAAATTTGCTTTACGTGGAGATATTGAAAAAGGTCAAAGCTGACCCCGACTTAAAAGATCTAGGCGGAAATGTCAGCTAGATTCGAAGGAGTCAGAAGGGTGACCTCATGTTCGAGCTGAAAAAATCCAGCTCGGGAAAACTGATGGCTTCCGAACTCAAGTTAAGAACTCACTTGGGGAGAATGTCACAGTACGGACCCAAAAACATGGGATCTATATACGGCTCGATCAATGCAGAAGGTGTGGAGAAAAAAGCCTTATTGCCAGGGAGTGCAATAGGGACCCCAAATGCTTATTATGCGAAGTAAGAGAGAGACGGGATTACCGGCATATTGCCGGAAGTGCTAAATGCCCGGAATTTCGGAAGGCGCTGACTTCAATGAAAACATGAGATTTATTCAAATAAACGTCAATCATTGCAGGGTCGCTCAGGATTTACTCGAGCAGACCACCTACGAATACGAGGTGGAAATTGCAATCATTAGCGAAACCTGTAGAAACGGTGGCGTTTGGGTAACAGATTGGACTGGTGCAGCGGCGATATGGGCATGCGGTTGACAAGCCATACAATGCACTGGGAGTCAGACAGCCAGTGGCTTTGTATATGTGTACAGCTGTTACGCCCTACCTAGTCTCGAATTAAACGAAATGCTTGACAGTCTTGTTCTCAACGCAAGGGATCATAGTCCAAGGGTGATTGCTGGTGACTTCAATGCTTGGTCCTTTGAGTGGGGTAGCAGAGAGACAAATGCACGGGGGTGCAGTCTATTAGAGGCTTTTGCACAGTTGGATATAGTTCTGGCTAACAAAGGCTATGTAAACACCTTTCAGAAAGGGGGGTCTGCCTCCATCGTAGACCTAACCTTTGTCAACCCTGTAGTGGTACGTGGTATGTCCTGGTACGTCAGCAAGGACTACACCCACAGCGATCGCCAGGCAATCTTCTTTGGGCTATGGGAGTCACCGGACAGAAGACCGTCATACCTGAAACCGGGCTCTGGATGAGCAAACGTTCATATAGGTGTGGCTAGACCAATCTAATAAAGCAGCGTTCGATTAATCAGCCTGCCGCCGAGCCAGAAGAACGGCTCAGAGGGCGGTAAGCAGAATCGACCAAAGGCAAAAAGAGTGCGCCTATAAGGAAGCCTGCAAATCCCTCAAGCTCGCCATCCAGCGAAGCAAGAGGGAATGCTTGAAGAAGCTCTGTTCGGAAGCGGACGTAAACGCCTGATTCAGAGGCCTTTCATCTCTGCAGATCACGTGCCCTTCACTCTTGTTTAAAATAATCCAGGGGTTATTCCCCCAGCATGAGGAGGGCACTGACAGCTTTCAGCGACCTCTGAATGTGACGGCAATACCACCAGTCACCAGCGACAAGCTGGAGAATATTCCCGATTTATACTCATGCGAAGCGATCAGTGCTATTGAGGATTTGCTAGAGAGTTCTGGTCTGACACTTGCGGAAGAAAGAACGGAAGCGGTCCTCATCACCAAGCGCCGTAGAAGAAATTATGCCCGCATTCAAAGTGGGAATCATATCATCACTTCCAAACCTGCCATCAAATACTTGGGAGTGATGATGGACGGGAAGCTTAGCTATAAGCAACACGTGCAGAATGCTTATGACTATAGTAGTGAGTTCGGTCCTGCTCTATGCAGCGCCAGTTTGGGGAAATGCATTACAGATCACTAACAGTCCTAAGGGTGTGCTCGGCATTCAGGACTATCTTAGATAATGTGGCATTCGTCATCTCGGGAATGATGACCATTGACATCTTAGCAGAAGAGATGACGAACATCAACAATGCGAGGAAGAACCTAGAGGCGACTCTAAGAGAGGTATTCGTACCAGAAAATCTGGTGCGAAGAATGTGAGCATGTCAGAAAGACTGGGATGCGATCAACTCCATGGTCGCATCTATTCAGAGCAAACTGCGAAAGGCAGAAGAGACTAGAAAAGCGCGGTTACGTACGCCGCGTAGAGATGAAAGGTTACCAAGTTAAACTGAGCTAACTCCGCTCCGTGATGTAATACCTTATGGTGGTTCCACGGGGCTTGGGAGGATTCGAGGGTGGTTTTAGTGGGTAAGAATGCCACACGCTGGCGTGTCCAACCAGTGTCTTCTGAAGATTTCCACCTCCTTAAAAAAAAGGAGAGTCCAAAACCCGTGCTAGAATGGAGAACAGTTCAAAACTTTGTTAACCCTTTGGCATATTCTCTTTTGGCTTTTAGTCTCTCTCTGAAGACAAACTGAACCGCGCTAATGCAATCCAATTGGCACCCCACAGGGAACCCTTCTGTCACCCTTTTCCCTCCTCTCATGAAAGACGTTCATCCCACCTCGTCGAGAAATCACTCCCATTAAAAAAACCGCTACTTTGGACTTGGGAAATTCTTCGATAAATCCAACTAACTGGTTTTTTAGTTAGCATCACTTAATGAACATAATAAGCAAAAAATCTATCACAATTATTCACCCGATGAATTCAATCCGCTAAAAGCGAACATTGCTCTTATTTATTCATTAATTTACGCACCACCGTCAAGTATATATTTATAAATGGCAAATGGTGTAGTGTTAATTCCACAATAGTGGTCACGTTCATGACTGACGAGCCGGAACATTGACCTACAACTGACCAAGAAACTTATCTAAGATGGATAAGTCTGACGCTGAGTCATAAACTCCAAGTCATCGCTGACCATTGTCATGACCAACACCAATGAAAGAAGCATCCGAAAGGTCACTGAAATGTGCAAAAATATTACTTTTATTAAGATATCAATTGGGGGCTGACTAGCACTATTAATTGGAGAGGCTTTTTATGGCGTTTCCAAGCATTGTTTCTGTTTTTATCAAGGTAAAGTTATGGCTGGTACCTTGAGACGTGTTACTAGGTTGGGTTTGCTCTTTGATGGTTTATGAAAGTTTCTACATGGAAAGCATGAACATATATTAATGAGATTGTAGATGGATGTTATGCTTTTATGTCGGTGTTACCACTGAAATGTAGTTTAGGTTTTCAGCGATTAAGAAGTGAAAATTTTCCTCTTCTATCGAACAATATATTTTGGACCAGAATCCGTCTTTTCATTCATTTGTTACGACCTGAACAGTTTAAAAGTTGGAAAACCACAAGGAGAAAATCATGGCGAATATCATTATTTAGAATTTACTTGTGTTTTGGAATAAAGATTATTTTAATTGGTAGTTTCATTTGTATCTATTGTATTCAAAGTCTGTATTGAAGTAGCTATTTCTTTTAAGTTCAACGCGTTTTGACCCATAGAAAATGGTCCTGGTTTGAAGGGTACTTTTCGGCTCTGAAGTTCTGTGCGTATGCGTTGTGATTATGGAGCGCTTCTGCCCCTTGGATAAGATGGGGGAATACGTTTGCGAAAGTCCTTAGCTCCCGTAATGGTACGCCCTTGAATTGGTCTTCAGAAAGCTAACCTAGAACCGTTTATTTCGGGCTAGGTTTCCCACTTTCCCGGCTTAGTGAGTCTTCAAGTAAGGGAGTTCTTTTCATCAACGAGAGGGAACAGGAGGGAACGGTTTGTTAGTTCACGGTCTTTACCTTGTGGCTGTAGATGACTTTACGTTCTGTAGATGACATCACTTCCGCGATCACCATCAACGCCGGTTCTAAGAAAGTGCAATAAGCAGACGTGACTTACAAAGCTCCCTGTATCTGTACTTGGGCAAGGCGTTTACGATACACCTTGACAAAGGCGTCAACCAATACGTCTGGGCCGTAGAGAAGAACCGATTGCATTGTCTCCTGGTAGATATAGGGTGCCCAACATTCGTCATTAGCCGACTTAAGGTCAAGACCAAGGAAGCACGAAGTAGAAGTGTTGACCGACACTAAGGAAATCGCTACCCTCTTACGGGATTACCATGGTCTACCCATGGGAGGACACCAGCGGATCATGAAAACATACAAGAGACTGAGGGAAGAGTACAGAGAAGAGGTATCCTTACCCATCAAGATGCCGATGTTAAAACGGACATCGCAGAGAGACCTTTTGATAAAGTATATATGGACATGGTGGGTCCATTGGAAACTACGACTACTGAGAATCAGTACATCTTAACTTTCCAAGACAATCTTTCAAAACTGATGGACGGCTATGCATTCCAAATGGAGAAGCGGAAACCATTGCGCGAATTTTCTTTGGCCAAGTAGTATCTCGATATGGAATACCAAAGCAGCTAGTAATAGATCAATAGCACCCGCGTATCGACCAGTCACTTCGGCTGAGCTACGTTTATGTGGTAGCGGAACTAAACGGTCAAGCTTCACTATTTTTCCTCGACTTTAGGGTGACCTTCTCCTCTTTCGTGAGTAAAGTCAATGCGAATGGTCACGGGGGTTATTGCCAACTTTCATGATTTACTACAGAACACAGATTAAGCTCTCTCTGAAAAGATTTTTTTTGGCAGATGTCCACCAAGAAATTAATTTTTAATTCCAAGTGAATTTGCTGGAAAATCACAACAGGACACTCAACGCATTTCTACCCTGAATATGATGTTTACCTGTTATTTCATCCCTTGATTTCAATAGCGATTTTCCTAGAGCCTTAGTCGAGTCATTATATTACATTTCTGTAGTTTTTCCAGGATAAAGAATTCAAAATTCTAAGGGCTGTTCATAATGTATTTTCCACCCTACGCGCGTCCTGTCGCAACGTTAATTTCATTACAGACTTATACAAACATTGACTATGATAGAAAATTACAGTTACATTCTAAGGGCTGAGGTTTTCTAGTTGCAGAAGGATATCACAACATAGAAACTAGTCCTTATAGCGTTATCAAAGCACAACTCAGTCCTATCCCGAGTACCAGCTTAGCTGAAAGCATTTAGACCAACAAGAAGGGGTGGAAAATCCCAATAAAATTCCATCATAAGTGGTGAAACAGGAAATCCGTCTAGACAGGTCTAAAAGATAGCTACGGAATTTATCTAGATATGGAAGATTTTGCTTGAGCGAAAAAGCAATTTTATATTGATGTGGATTATTTGTGAGGGCGGAGGCAGTAAAAATGCAATTGAGAGAGAGAAGCCATTTCCTTTCAAAGATTTTGTTGGGAATTGAGGGAATTTCTCGGATATTCACAGTTGATGGTATTCCGTTATATCTAAACAAATGCCATCACATAATCGGAGGAATGGTGAAAATTTCCTGGATTCCTGTAGAAAAGATGAGATATTGTTTCTGAAAAATGAAATATGAAAAAATAAGATGTTGCTTTACTGGTAAGGTAATTTCTCATACTCAAATTGGCCGCCGTGGCATCTTTTTTTTTGTTCGTACATGGAGGTGGAAAATCTTAGAAATACACGTTCGTCCCAGTTCCGCCGCAAGGAATACCTATTCCGTTAAGCTCAATTTGGTGTCAATTATCACCCCCAGGTATTTGATAGCCGGCTTTGATACGATCGCATATCCACCGACTTTCACGGTGTTATTTTTTCTGCGGGTGTCAGCCAAAGACAGCCCGGCTCTTTCCAGCCAGGACTTTATCGCTCTTACTGTTCCCGTCGCATAGACCTCCACATCTTCTGGGTATTTTGTTGTAGCAACCACAGCTAGGTCATCAGCAAAGCCGACAATCTTATTTTTTTCTGGGACGGGAAGAGCAAAGACCCCATTATACATGATACTTCACAACAGTGGACCAAATACCGATCCCTGTGGTACCCCTGTGGTTCTCTTTGGGACCTTCATCCATCCCGTACCACAGAGTCCTCTATGAGAGGTAGTTATCCACCAAATTCGCTACATACTCGGGGACACCTATGTCAGCTAACACCGTTTTTGACATCCAGAGCCAACAAGGCACAACAGCCGTCAGAAATCAGTGCGCCTTTTGCCAGATTTATTACCATGCTAATTGCGTATACCGTAGAGTGGGCACGTCGGAAAGGAAACAGGCGTTCGGACAAACCATTACTGGCTTCGACGATGGGTAGAAGCCTGTTGTAGATGACTCTCTCCATCGTCCTCTCCATTGTATCCAGCAGGCAGATAGGACGACTGGGTTTCCAGCAAAACACACGGCGGCCTAAACGGCCTTGGTAAGCTTTGATAACCAAGTTATTCGTTTGATGAGAATATCGTGGTACGTTCCCAAAAACATCAGGTCTAAGAGTATATAGAGTGCAGTCCAGAGAGGAAATCTGCACTGCCTCCAAACAAGAATACAGGTTGGAGCAATTAGGAAAAAAAATCACCGTGAATCTATGAAAAGTTTATGGTGGCAATCAAACGGTCACAATGCGACTGCCATTGGAGACAGCGCAGAAGTTGGATAGGTTATTTGTTTTCATCCGTAAAAAGGATTTTGTGATACCCACTTTTTTGCGAAGCGCTTTATCGGTTTTTTGCCTGGTTGAAGACGGATTTCGTAAGTAAATGGCTTTCACAACATCTGTAGCAGCGGATTCCGACAAACTGCACGAACAGCCTGCACAACATTTGGCTGTCGTACAGACCTCATCTGTTCCACTGTACCGTTGTAACGCGATTTACTGATAGAACTTATTGGTATACTGTGTACAATATACCATGGGTCAGGTGGCTTGTGCCTTTGTGTGAACAAAAATAAGCGGTATATTCGTATGTACAGTTTCTACGCCTCACCGAGCCTCATCTTGTTCTCGAGGCAAGAGGACGAAATCCTAAGGTGGTAGCCGGTGACTTTAATTCTTTGGCCATCAAGTGGAGTAGGAAAGAGACTAATGCAAAGAGGCGGTGCTTATTAGAAGCATTCGCCTAGTTAGATATAGGTTTGGCCAATGAAGGTGATGTAAACACCTCTTGGAAAGGGGGTTCTGTTCAGTTGTAGTTCTGACTTTTTTCAGCCTTGCGCTGGCACGAAATATATCCTGGGAAGTTTGCGAGGACTTCACGTACACCGACCATCAGGCAATCACCTTTGATTTATGGGGGGAGCCACAGGGCCAAAATCGAAAACAAAGCCAGGATGGTCTGCAAAAGCAATGGATGAACAAACATTCATGGAGGTGTGGCTAGACCAGCCCAGCAAAGCAAGCACCTCCACGGATAGAGCTCGTCATGTGACATAATGCATCGCTAATGCATGCAACGCATCCATACCTAAGAGGAGCTGATTTCCTGCCAGAAGATCATCCTTGGATCGACGTGCCATCGGTAGGACCGATCAGGGGCAAAAGGAGCATGCCTATAAGGAAGACCACAAGAACCTCAAGCTCGCCATCCAGCAGAGCAAGAGGGAATGTTTTAGGGGGCTCTGTTCGCAGGAATGATGGGACCATTCAAAAACTGTTCATCTCCGTAAATCATGTGCTCTACCCTCTTGTTAAAATTGATCCATTGGTTATTTCCCCAACAAAGGGGGAGTACTGACACCTATAAGCGAGCTCTGCATGTGACACCGAGACGAGCTGCTGAAGATCTGCGATAGATTATCCGACAGTAAAGCTCCCCCCCCCCCCCCTGGTGTGAAATATAAACTGGATATTTTTGCGGAGTTGTTAGAAGCGTGCATGTCCGCTGTTCCTATAGACCCATATATTTTCTAGACACTATGGGGAAAATGTTGGACCAGGTAATTTACAACAGATTACTCCCGAGAACCAATAAGACCTTTTAGATCGGCAGTATGGGTTCCGTAAAGCCAAATCAATCATTGATACCGGGTTGGCCGAAAATACGATTCACGGAAGGGCGAATAGTGCGCGGTGGTGACCCTTGACGTGAGGAATGTATTTAATTCGGCCAATTGGAATGCTACATGAAAGTCTCTGACGACGATTGGTGGTCCCACCTATCTCGCTGCCTTGCCGATAGTTACTTGTGAGAACGTACGCTAGGGTATGATACCGATGATAGACCTAAGGTGTACATTGCCTCGGTGGGTGTCCCACAAGGGTCTGTACCAGGCTCACGACTGTCTAATATCATGTACAATGATGTAGTTAACCTTCCGATTCCGGAGGAAGCCACGATGGTAGGTTACACTGATGACATAGCACTGGTTGTGGTTGCAAAGCATCTCGAAAATGCTGAGTTGTACTCCAGCGAAGCAATCTAGTGCTGCTAAGACATGGCTAGAGAGCGCTAGACTGGCACTTGCGGAGGAAAAAACGAAAGTGATACTTATCATTAAGCGCCGCAATTACACCTGTATTAGAATTTAGAATTATATTATCACTTCTAAGCCGGCCATCAAATACTTAGAAGTGATGATAGATGGAAAACTAACGAATAAGCATCCACCACGAGTATGGCTCTATGCGAAGATGACGCCAACGTAAGACGACCGCGGCATACTTGTGGGCTACTCATAGGCATAGAGTTCAATCTTGTTGTATGCAGTTTCAGTTTGAAGAATAGCACTGTATGTTTTAGATAACACGCAGGGTATATCGTGCCTTCAGGACCGTATCAGATGATTCGGTGCTCGTCATCTCGGAAATGATGCCGATTGACATCCTGGCAGACGAGATGATGAACATATATAATGCCAGGTTCATCTACTCTTTATCGCAGCTGAAAAAAGCCGAAAGAGAGTGATCCATAAGCAGATGGCAACAGCGATAGAACCACTCATGATGATGCTTGGAGTGACTGGAGAGAAAGCATGGAGCGATCAATTATAAATTCAACCAGTTTCTCACCGGCCGTAGCGGAGACCGTAAATATAGGTTTAAATCAGAGACCTTATCTGATTGTCCGATGGGGTCTCGGAGGACCCAGCACACATATTCTTCCGATGCTCGAGGTACGTGGAAGAAAGGAGGAACTTAGAGGAAAGCCTAGGTGAAGTGCTATCACCGGAGAATTTTAGTAGCTTGCAAGGAGGTTTGGGAAGCGATCAATTCCATGATCGCCGCAATCCAGGATGAACTACGGAAGAAGTGAGGAAGGCGCGATTACGAATGCCAAAGATAAAAGAAAGGACACCTAGCTAGCGAGCTAACTCCGCCCGTGATGTAATACGTAATGGTGGTTCCACAGGGCAAGAGGGAAGCCAGGTGTGGTTTTATTGGGTAAAAATTTCACACTCTGGTGTGTCTGGTGAGTCTCCGAAAATTTCTCCTTTTCTCCTTAAAAAATGTCATGAGTACTTGCCTACATCTATAGGATTGGCGGAGAGGTAACTTAACGACCTTATTTGGACGAAATAAGTTCTCAATAGAGCGACTATATGGTTGTTGAACTTGAATTAAGAGCCAATGTGGATATTAAACACAGCAGAGGTGCTATGATGACTTTAATCTGGACAGAGGGACTCTGTAGACAACAACCCCTAATAAAGAAAACATCATTTCTAAACAGAGAACTTTATGCAAATATTAAACTAAGATGCTCACAGGGTCTTTATAAACACTAAATATATCTCCATAAAAGACTTGAATTCTTACTAAAACACCAACGTTGAAAACTAAATATACAATATTCCCTAATGACATCAACAAAACAACAAAACTTATATCATAAATATCTTTCCAAACAACCATTTCATCGCTCATTAACTGAAATTCAATCTACTCACCTTTCACGTCATGAATATCTGATTCGAGGTGTGTCCATAGAATGTTGTTCGTTGACCTGAAAAAAATGTGCCATAGTCAGTGAGAAGCTCAACGTTTTCAAGTGTCGTTTATTCAGTATAAGGGTCTTAATAGATGTAAGCTTAAAAAAAAATTCCTGGGAGTGTTCCATTATTAGCGCTACAATGGAGGACCTGCAAATATTCCAGAAAAAACTGCATTCAGAAAGTTGGCAATAAAAGTGCTCACTCTCATTCATGCAGAGATTCACGTTAAGGGGAGTCGTATGGAATCAACTTTCAATGACTTGCAATATCGTAGTAAATCCATTGTTTATTTTGAAGGAAAGGGACATATGTATGTATATAGAGAAATATTTATCAAGTAAGTATGGAAGTATCTATTCGAGGAAAATCATATCTATTTTGCGCTGCCTTGGGTTTGTTAGGATATAGGTGAAAAAATGAGTTCCGTTTTATTTTAAGTTAAGTTTAAAGTTAATGTATCTCGGGAACCAGTTGTTCCCTTCTTCAATGTGATATTACTCATATACAATACTTCTGGAGCCAGTTATTTTCCCATCTTCAGTGTTAGATGCGGTACTTTATTTGCGAACATAAAAACCTTTTAGACAGAAAAGGGACCAAGATTTTGAGGGAATAACTGGCTTCTGAAATTCGTTATTGACGAAAAAAGAACATTTATCTAATTGTAATCTCGTGTTGTTTCTAGCGATTAAGTTATTTGAATAATTAAGAGTTGTCTTTTCTATTCGCCAGTAATATTTAGTGCTTCTGGAGACACTGATGAAGGGAACAAGTAGTTCCCGAAATACCGATATTTTTAAGGTTAATAAATATTACTAGCAAATAGAAAAGGCAAGTCTTAATTATTTGAAGAACATTTAGCTATCAGAGTGTTTGATTGATGCTAAAACTTTGGAAATTGACTAACAAAAGCAAGATTTGAATTGGATTCTGATATCGTCAGTAGCAAGTTCCCATAGGTACCCCTTATAATGCTTTTTTCGCATATCCTTAATAAACGAACTTCCCATTTTAAAATGACTCAAATTTCAAGAAACTCTTCATTTGCATGCCTCCTTAAGTCTTCCCCATTGATATCATCTCAGTATTCATCCAAAAAGCTACATCTTGTAAGATGGTACCGGCATGTTTTTCTAGCCCATATTCAAACAATGAACAATGACGAGTATATCAATGTATGAGAGGAACAAAACTATACATTCTGCTAAGGCGCAGTAATCGCAAGTAGTATTATAGTATCAGAGCGGCTTTGCCATGTTTTTGGTCGGTTATGCAAACAAATAAATGGAAGGTGTTCGAGAAAGGTGTTTTCGTGACCTGGATGGAATGCGAGATTTGAGAATAATAAAAATTACGGAATCGGAGATAGAAGATTAAACTTTAAGCGAGAATAACTAATGTTGATCGATTAGAATTTACATCAGAGTGCAAGTGATTGTGTCGTCTTGGCCGGAGCTATTCACTTTTTTTTAGGAATTGGGGAGTCCTAAGTCCGCATCCTCTTGATGCCGGACCGGGCCAAATGGAGAGCAACTTGCTCCTACTCCTTATGGTCGATTTCCGCCTTCCGCCGGGCCTCCTGAATTAGGGGAAGAGTGCCTGGTGTTCCATTCGCCTCGTTACCTTTCGTCCCCCTCTTAGCAGTCGCGGGAACCGTTGTACCTTCCTTACTGGGAGCTGCATTTGAAGACGGGCCTGATACTCCGCAAGAGTAATTGTTCTCTGTCTGGTGCCTGTCGGGGCTGATCTACTATCCTTGTTCATGGACGGCCAGAAGTGTTTTCCAATGATTAACTGGTTCGTTGTCCTGATGATTGGGTGCATAAGGTCGTGTATTGCGATAAATACTTTCCTGCGAAAATCGGTCGGAACGAATGGTTTTATCTGACGTCTCACAGAGCAATTAGGAGTTTGGGCCGAAGATTGGAAACTCCTTGAACTTGTATTTGTAGTCTGCTTTCAGCCTTTGGAGCTCTGCGTCTTTGTGAAGTTCGGCTGCTCCAAATCGTCTTTGTTTAACCAGATTAACTCACCCCATTCCACAAATAACTTCGGTAATGCTGCCGCAGTTCAGGTAGAGCAGAAATAAAAATCTGAATCAACTACATAAATTCTTGGAAAATGCTCTTCTGCGTCCATTAGCTCCTTCGTATCGTTTCCAATCAACCCCCGCGTGTTGAACTACAAATATGCTCGAATAATTGCCATCCTCAAAACGTTGAAAACTATCTGATTTGCATCAAATTCGATTTTCTCGACCAAAAGAAAGTCTGCTAATTCGTACGACAATATGGGCATGGGCAAGTGACAAACGCAAGTATTGAACGGTAATCCTTAGCTTGCTAGATGATGATGATTCAGCAATATGTTTCCTCACTATCTTTCACCTTTGCCCTGTTCGGTAATGGAATCGATGCTTCTCCATCGTTTTCGTCATTTTTCTCGATCATAGGCCTGTGTGGGGAGTCGGGAGGCTCACAAAACACCATCTGCCTCGTTCGGGCTTTTGCTCGTAGAGGGTGACAAGGCGGATGACACTGCGGTCAATTTGATCACAAAGAGCCCCAAATAGTGCTTTGATAGTGTAGTTCGTCGTTGGGTAATAGATAGATCTGAGATTGCTCAGTTCTCTAGGTGGTTACTATGTCACTAACAGTTATAGTGCTTGTTTCATTGGGGTTGGTCAAGGACTCTGTTTTAATCAGGTTCAGTCGGGGAAGACTATATGACTATAAGACGCTGGGAAAACATCATCTGAATAGAGCATTGGGTGAACCGCGGAACGGCCTATCTCTTGCGTGGCGTGCGCGCGTTCCTGTCGCTTTGACAAGTCGACACAGATCTCTCTCGTCATCCCGAGTGTCTAAATTTGTCACAAAGATTTTTGTAATGACACGAGAGATACATAAGAAGCACCCCTTTCTAAGTGATGCGACAATCTAACCAACTTATCGTAAAAAAAAGATTTGGCAGCATCAGGTACTATTGGATAATACGGACTAACTTTCAATAGTTATCCTGCAGTCTTCCAGTCAATAGTAGTCTAGCCATCAAGGCTATTCGTAATTAACTCATTCCAATTGCACTAAACCATAAACACCAACAAAACTTTAAGAATCCTTCCATGGAATTCACATCTCCTCCTATGCATATCATAAAATTTCTCAGCGCACAAAGCCCACAAGGTAGTTCCCATAGTTGAAATCGAATAGGAATTCCACAAGATACGAACGTCTCTCAGATCTTTTGTATTTAAATCCCGGCCTCCGAACAAACAACAATATTCTATTCAACGGAGGGCTAAAACGACTTTCCCAAGCATATTCATTGAATTGAAAGCGCGACCCTTAACACGACCTTGGGCCTAAAACCGCATTAAGGCCTTTTACAGCCTTGCCGAGAGTGAGATTCGCGGATTTATTCGTAGATCTTCTGTCGGAGGAAGCACTAAGCAATTCGTTGATAATGTACGGCAGGTATTGCGTGCATACGGTTGTAATGAATTGTGGGTAATGCAATTATTTATGGGCATATGAGTTTGCCAGGCAGTGGTTCGTAACCAACTTGAAGTATGGAGCCTTATTTCAATGTTATGGGAGGGATTTTCGACCCCGTGATGTAAAGATTGTTTTATGGTGATCCATTCAGCAGATAGGACCATCTGTTAGTCACTAGTGCAGGTGGAAGTAATATAACGTAAAAAACAAGAGACTTCCTCAAAAAGATGTTTTTTACAAGACAAAAATAAAAGATAAATCGGATCGCTCCCATAAAAGTTCAGAGCGGTCATGGTTATTCTATAGTTGTATCACCCTCATCCAAGGTAACTTTAAGTGAGCACGGATACTTGTCCGCACCATGTTCAAGTCCCACATCTGATTATTTACCGGTGGAACAATGAGTCAGTTGTCGCGGTTTCATCTATAGATACTCGCATGGATACAGGCCAGAAACAAATCCTCTTTGTGAGTCGCAAAGCAACTCATTTGCTTAGGCTATCAATGGATTTAATCGACTGAACATAATACCAATATTCCTAGCATTTCTACCGGCTATTGTCCCCTTCATGCAGGTGAATTGAGAATTTTGTAAAGTACAATTGCCAGAGGAAACTGTGAGACCACCCTTCTTTAAGCTCGCAATAATTGAAAGTTTGAGTTGAAGTTGCGTGGAATAATGTGTTTAATTAGTGGTTAGCAGCTGGAAGTTATTATGAATGATGCTTGGATTAGTTGTTTTCGACTACTTCTCAGATATAAGCACAATGGGTTAATAGATTGCTATAAATCTTGAAAATTGTAAAGATTAGAATTTTCAATTATTCTTGTCTTCCTGCTTTGAATGAATAGATTCCCTAAAATAGGAGCTTCGTGTATTCGAGTCATATTCTGTAATTTCCTCATCAAGACATCGACTCTCTACCCAAGAGCCTTTTTCCTTTTGAGCTTTCAAAATATTACAGGAGTCGGGGTTAATAACAGTTCTTCGGGGGAGGTCCATTTGCCAGCTCCAGTTGACAATCCTATGTATCAACGGCTGTCAGCTTTGGTTGTTGATCCTTGAATTTGTTTTCACCTAAGCTCTAGTTCCGTTTTCCTACCAACTTGATTCGGCCGGGTCTTCTCTGCTACTCCCGTAACTCAACATAAGGTTTACCTTGTGCTTAAGTGAATGCATGTCAAAATGCCGTCCAATGCTTTAAAGTTCATACAGAAATACTATTCAACACTATACGAAGTTTAAGCCATCCAGCTATTCCGGAATTCACGGAGCATCCATTTCATTTTAATTTACGCCCCAGAGCTCCAATCAAACTTTTACGTTTTAGAAGACATCTGGTCGCCAATCAAAATGGGCCATGAAGACGACAGGAGAAAACTATGCAAGTCCCAGGTCATTGATTGTTTCGAGATACGAGAACGAGCATCTATTAATCTCCATTTAGCTCGATATCTTCAATATCGCAAGGTCTATATGACCTTATGCTCAGAACTTTTGTTCTGTTTGTTGTTTGAAACTTGGGACTACCCACCTGTCGACTATATGGTATGTCGGCTTAACCTCTCCATTCATAAGGAGTGAGAGGACGTACGCTGAGATGTACTAGTTCCACTACTCCACAATTAACAACGAACTCGGGTTATAACGTTGATAGCCTAACTTGGAGTCACTTAAAAGGAAGCAGATCCAGATGATGGTAATAGAATCGACGCAATGACCTCATTGCACTTGGTATTAGAAGGGTGAGGGTCTTTGGCAGTCGCTCATCGATCCATGCTCACGCTCTTCTTCATCGTGAGGTCCTAAGAAAACGAAGTAGTACTACAAAACTGACAGTCGTTTTCAATGGAATAGTGTTCGAGCTCCGATTATTTGCTTAACAACATTCTCAACATTTCTGCAAAGCTCCATTTTGACATATTTAACATTACTCTCTGATTTGACAACACACTCAGGTTAGTTCTCTAGCTAGTGCATACCTGGGGCGGTATAATATTATACGCTGGTTAGGTAAAGAGGTGCCAGATTCAGAATTTCCTTTGTTTCGCTCAAATCCAAGAATATCGTCTACTGTGCGGAGTTGCCAAATCTCCCATCAGGCGCGTCCCTTTGGGCAGATAAGAGAACGCTCAGCGGATATGGATGTGGCCAGCCAGGTAGATGGGAATAAAAGCGTCCACCCGTGGATAAAAATTGGCTCTGGGAAGGATACTCAGAATACCCCCAGTACCAGCGGTTTCTGGGAATGCGGAAGCGGGCTCCTGGCCACCGATATCCAACGACCGCAGTGCCTCAGTAGTGGGAACCATGTCTACTGTGGCATGAAATATTATAAGCGTGATGAAAGGAGGAGAACTGGAAATATCAATCAAAATATAAAGGCCATGATTAGAGGCACCAAGTTGGCGTACGGCAAGATCGGATGAAAAAGTAAGCCAGGCAACATCAGGGACGCCCGCTCAAAATTCGGAAGAGGAAACACCGGGGAAGAGGCTGCACAAACGGTTGAAGGAATCGACTTGTCAGCAAACCTCTAAAAGAAAAAACGGCTCAACTCCCAAAAAAGTGGAGCAGGTGAGCAGAATGCTTCAAGCTGCTAGCGAAACTCAAATGAGGCAGCCTGGAGAAAGATGGCGCCTTGGAAAAGGAGAGTTAGGAGGACACAACCGAAGGTTATTATCATCTCTCTAGAATTTACCAATTTTCGGGATAAAGTCAGCCGCATTAGACGATTTCACAAAGGAGATATTAGCTCAAGAAGCCCAAGGATATAACTGCAGATAAGTTGTTGAGTCGAATTGGGGAATCCTTGGGGGAAGAAAGCCGAAATCAGGGCTAGCAGGCCGGAGATCTCACCAAGGACATAGATGAGGTTACCACGGAGGAGGTTCGTCAGGCTTTGGAAAAGGAGTTCGAGCATATTGGACTTTGAGAGTCAGCGGTAAAAAGGCTACGAAACGCTTACGATGGGATACACTGCGCCATCATTAGTCTACCAGTAGAAGGAGCACTCAAACTGTTGGCAGCAGAGAGAGTAAGAATAAACTGGGTTGTGTGTCGTCTTAGTGAGCAGATACAGCTGAAACGGTGTTTTCGATGCCTTGGTTTCGGTTACATCACGAAGACATGTTCCAGTGCCGATGTTAGACTGAAGCAATGCAGAAGATGCGGAGCGGAGGTCCACATCAGCAAGAACTGTGGACCGGACCCAAATTGTCTACTGTGCAAAGGGCAGGAGGGGGTGGACCATCGGTACATTGCAGGTAGCAGTAGGTGCCTGGAATTTGGATACAAATCAACCTCAAACACTACCACGCGATGCAGGTTCTACTCTCGCAAACCATCCGCGAGGAAAAGATCGATGTGGCCATAATTATTGAGCCATATTGAAACCACATTGATGGCATCTGGGTGCGAAAGGACAAGCCTACTAGGAAATAATGGAACACCCGGAAGAAGGCTTCATCAGAGCAAAGGTGAAAGGAGTTCACATATACAGCTGCTATACTGCGCTTAGGGTCACACTTGACGAGTATAATCAAATGCTGAGCTCTTTGGTTTTGGATGCAAGAGGCAGTTTGCCGATAATTATAGGGGGTGGGTATCTTGAATAGACCAGCCGGAAACGAATTTTAGAGGACGTATTCTGCTCGAGGCATCCGCAGAGTTAGACGTGGTACTCGCGAATGTTGAGACTTCGTATACTCATACACAAGGGAAAGAGCCTGGGGTCTATAGTGGACCTGACATACATGAGCTCCGCTTTAGTCAGAAGAGTTGCTTGGCAAGTTAGTGAGGACTCCACTCATAATGGCTATCAGGCAATCTGCATGGAGATTAAAGGTGAATCGAGCTCAAAAAAGAGCTCCCGCAGAGTGCCGGATGGGTTGTCAAGTTGAACGGTGAAAGCTTTTGAGAAGGACATATTCTCTACGGCGCTTGAACCTGATATATCCTTGGTTGGAACGACCATAGAAGAAGCTACTCAGATCACCCAATAGATGACGAAAGCATACTATATCACTATGCCCAGAAGGCGACTGTTCCCCAGTAGGCAACTCCACTACTGGTGCAAGTTTGCGAGCCGCATGTTTCTGGGCAAGAAAACTTTTCAGAGGCTCAGAGCAAAACCCGGTAGCGACGATCGTGAGGGTCGTCGTTATGATGAAATAAGCATCCTTGACAAATACATACATACTTACTCCCGGATGAGCTGTCAGTCAGTAGATATCCCATACGCTGGTAACAGTTGCAAATTTTTTTTGAAGATCTTTACCGCCGAAAAAAAGAATACAGAGAGAGAAACAGTCACTGAACCGATTTTCATAATATTTTGCTGCCACACACTATAAAAATGAAGTAAGGTTGATTACGACTACAATCATATTTCGAAGTCAAATTGCACAAACATTCGAGGACGACAAGAAGTTTACTCTATCAAAGTGTTCGCTCTCCGCTATACGTTTCAAATATAATACATCTTCCGAACGATTCGAAATTCATTTATCATTATTTGGATGGAGTAGCTTGCGGACGAGGTTAGAAATACGGAAGGGAGAATTATAGTCGGAGGAAACTTTAACGCCAGAGCCCCGAATGGGCCATGTCTCAACCGGTTTCTCGTGGCACACAAATTTTGGAGATGACCGCTCGAACAGGACGGGCAGTATCCCCCATGTTATCTTTGCTACGGAGTTTTTAATGGAAGGGACCGGAACATTTTACGGTTAGTATTTCGCAGTAAATTTCCTTTGAAGTGACAAATGGCTTCTCTCAATGTTCTGATGTCCGGCAAACACCTACCGGGTGGGACATCAGGAAAATCGACGTCAGAAAATTTGTCGGAGCTCTCTCAGGAAAAGGAAATCAGGGATAAAACACAGGCACAATGAGCTTTATCACCGCAGCTTGCAATGAATCGGCTCCCAAAAGAAACCCCACCCTCGGTAAGTTATCTGTTTACTGGCGGACGGGAGAAATTGCAAGCCTACGAAGGAAGGAACTGCCGCAGACTTTGGCGAATTGCTCAGTGTGTAAGAGACCAAAACGAGGCGATCGTTAGATCCGTAAAATATAAGAGGAAAAAGGAACTCCGCCACGAAATCAACAATCAGAAAGGATGTTACTCGGAGCTAACCAACGGCGTTAACAGAGATCCTTGGGGCCTCGGGTATAAGCTGGTTACCGAAAAACTCGATGAGCATCGATCACCCTGTTCTATGGAAGTAGTAAAGATGGAAGAAATCGTGCACGCCCTTCTTCCAGTCCACTCTATCCGAGGTGACGCTGCTGATGAGGGAATGAGTAATGAAGAATGCCGACTCTTCACTCTAAAGAAACTAGAGGAGGCGGTCTGGGGCATGAGGGACGAAAAAGCACCACGACGCATATTTGATAACGCGTATTTTCGCTGGAAGGTTGCAAGAATTGTGCTGCTAAGCAAGGGCAAACATGATCCCGAGTCGTATCATTCTCTCGGTATGTTGGACGAAGCGGGAAAGCTTCTGGAGAAGCTCAGGAAGCCAAGACCGACTGGCGCAATATGAGCTGCGGGAGACTACTGACTAACACAATATGGTTTTAGAAAGGGACGATCCACAATTGATGAAATGTAGGAAGTGGTCCAAGTGATGGAACTAGCTGAGGCACAGTCGGCGACCCTAGACGTAAGAAACGCCTTCAATTCTGCTTGAGCTACTGGAAAATCGTTTCCATATTCCCAGGCTATATATTACGGATATTGTGGAACTATTTAAAGGACCGTGCCCTGCTCTACGAGATCTGGGAAGGTCAGCACAAAATCAAGGTCACATCAAGGGCGGCTCAGGGATCTATGCTTTGGCCAGCACCTTTGAAACGCCTTATACGATAATTTTCTGCGACTCAAGATGCTCGATGAATCAAATCTGATGGGATACGCCAATGATGTGGTATTGTTTACCGCACGCACTTTTGACCAAGCTTAGAGCCCAATAGGGCAGATGAGTAGCTGAACATGGATTCTTCCCGGCACTGGAGAAAACAGAACTCGTTGCCTTGACCAAGGGGAGGGTTCCCACAGTCCTCTTTATTCAGGCTAGTGAAACCATGGTTTTGTCGAAGCCGGCGATGAAGTGCCCCAGCATCATAATAAACGTGAAGATGAGCTTCTTCGAGCAAATTCTCAACAGACAAGGCTGCGACTAGAACGTTTGCCATTTTCCGGCTGATGGCCAATAGATGGGTACTGGGTAAGGAGTAGGTGTTGGTTGCTGAAGAATGTTTCATGTTCAGTCCGTCCTTTCTTGCCGTTCCGAAAGCTACACGCATAGCGCAAGTACAAAGACGAGAGACTCTGCGAGTTGTATCCGCCTATCGTACCGTCTCGGAGCCAGTAGTAATGATGATAGGAGGAGTTATTCCAATCGCTCCACATGCTGACAAGCGTACGTTAATATGGCTCAGAAAAGGCGAAGGAAACAAGGAAGCCGTCGCATGTGAAGCGAAAGCCCGTACTCTGTGGTATAGAGAATTGAGGGGTAGATCCCAACGCGCATCGCATCAAAGACGCGCGGTCGTGGTTCAATCGAAAAGCACGGCGAGGACACGGGTGTTTGTAGTTTTACCTACCCACAATTGGAAAAACTCGCCAACCTGACTGCATATATTGTAAGGATGTGGTGGATGATGCCTACCACACCTTTTTCTTCAAGCGCCATCACCATTACTTCTAGATGAAATAGTGTCAAGGATATCCAGGCACCATAATTAGGGCTATCCTGGAAAGTAAGGACACGTAGTGGCGAGTTGCGTCTTACATTGGAGGTATTTTTAAGGCGAAAAAGAGGCAAATGGATAGGATAGATAGCCAGGGTAACAGAAGCTCCCTGAGATATTGAATAGGCCTGGCCTGAGGTAATGTGTCAAATGGTTCTGGGTTAGAATTCTAGATGTACCAAGAGTATGAATAGGCCTGGCCTGAAGAAATGTATCAAACGGTTTCAGGTTAGATTCCTGGATGCACCAAGGGTGTGTTTTAGTCGGTAATCTGTCTGAGATAGGGTTCCAGTAGTTTCATTCATTTCATACCCCTATGCCAAAAAAAATCTTTGCCTGGCAGAGCTCCTTTTCCTTCATTTATCCTGATTTAAGTGTAGTTTAGTTGTCTTCGTGATAGAATCTTCCGACGTGTGGTAGACATCTCCTTCACTATAAAATCCCAGCTAACATTGCACTATGAAGACCGAATGCCCGCTTTAGTGTCGTTGGCTTTTCCAGCACCATTCTCTTCCTTAATACTCACGCTTACATGCATTGCATGAAGGAACCATTACCGTTGCTCAAAGTGTTATGTAATCTGCTTCCACATTTAATGAATGCATCCTTATTCAAAGTGCGAGTAAGCAAGTCTCTGAGACTCTTCCAGCACTAACCTACTCCTGAGACAAGTGCAGGAAGCGTACATCAACCTCTTCCAAGCTATCATTGCAGCATACAATGCAAAGTAGTTACACCTTACGGGATTTCGTTCTCAACGCTATCGTCGTTAAAAACTATCTAATTATGCAATTATTATAGATACAAGTAACAAGATGATGATGATATGATAATCTAAAGGAAAACCAACCAACCGAGTTTTCTGTGTCACTGGGTAAAGTCTAGTGTGAAATTCTATCGAGAAAAGTGACGACAGTGAGTGTGTAATGTATAATCACAATTATGTGAAGCACTTGTAACAAGATAGACCACATAATGCAATTAAAACCACTTTAAAAGAAGTCGATGGGACCGCAAATGGTTCAATGAGTGCCAGCATCCCATCTCCAATCGTCTTATTAGGCTCGTTTGTATGATTATATGTGACACTGTCAAGTGTTTCTATGATTTGTTTGCTCCCACAGCAATGAGCAAGTAGGCACAGATGGGATCGCAATTGGTGGATGAAGTGTTAACAGTTTTTATGTTATGTTCGATTGAATCATTGCATTGAGGTTGAGTAATGGGCAAACATGGTGAGCGATACGATGAGGGGGTACAAAGTAGAGTTTGCAGTGAGGACTGGAAGATTAGTAAAAGCTTAAGAACACAAAGAGATTAGTAGGCTCCCTTTCTCATCCGGGTTGCTCAGACAAAGATACTCATCCTTTGGTAGAGGTTTTTCAAGGAAGAGTGTTCACGCCCTTTAGGGAAGGTCCTTATAAACGCAAGGGTACTAGCGGATTAGACAATGCACTTCTGTAGCTAGAGACAGACAATATGCTCCCCCATCCAGCTTCCATTTGTAAGTTTATTTGACACCCATTTAAACAAGTCACTATACCTGCCTAGCCATCGGGTTCCTTCAAGTTTTCGACTAGGTTTATGTAAATTTAAATGATATCTAACGCAGAGCAGTCCCAATTTAAGCGCACACCCTGACTTCCAAAGTGGACGTCATTCGCAAGACGACAAATCACTTTGACTATAATAAACAAATATCTCAGTTCTATAAAAATTGAGGGGGATCTCCTCCATCCATTCAAAATCTAAATCCTGCCAGGATTTGAATTATTCTATTTTTATTACACGACATCCATCCATCCTGCTGATGATAGGTCTCGGCCCTAAATCTGCAGATTTCAACCCCTACCGAATCTCTCAGCACGTGTAGCAGAATCCTTGAATCTCTTCACTCCTCTTGAGTCAATGGTGAGGATATATAAATCGGTCAATGGCACCATAACCCCGATGACGTAATACCCTGAATTTTTATTACACCATGTCGCATACATTTAGATACACTCAACTGATCATTATCATCGATATACAACCGTCTATATACCGTCTAACATCCCCACGATGATATGAATGAAACCGAGAGCCATTGAAACAGTTTCGGGATATTTTTATATTGTTCTTGCGTAAGAGCTTTGGGGAGACGAGCGTTCTAGTTTTTGAAGGTATACAAGTAAAGATACGTAGATACTTGTATATGGAACAGATAGGGAGCGATATTCCGGTGGTTGGGTGGATTATGCACGCGATGCACGGTTGGGTTATGTGTTTTTGGTTGGTGGACTCACAAGGGAGTGTCATCATCCGTATTTGTAATAAAGAAACGATTTGATGGTGCCTGAGTAGTGTTTTGGTGAATGAAGTACGGAAAGCACAGTCAAAAGGGGGATGCAGGTCACATCGTGAAGTATACGCTGATATGGTGAATTATTCATTTAAAATTCAAATCTAAAATTGAGGGGCTAGGACCACTACCTCGCGTAATCAATTTTTGTGACTCATTGAAATTCTTAGATTGAATTGTGTTACTGTTTTTACTGTATTGATTTGCCCACATTATGCTATAGCGGATAGGATACGACCGAAGGTTATCATCATCTCCAAGCGTGGCAAAGGGTCATACGCTGGCATTCTCAAGAAAGTGAAGGCAGACCCCGAACTTACCACTCTGGGAGATAATGTTAGCCGCATTAGATGGTTTCAGAAAGGAGACCTTATGCTGGGGCTCAAGGAGTCGGATATAACGGCGGATAAATTCTTGAGTCAAATAGGAATCAGGGCTAGCAGACCGGAGTCCTCTATAGTCTGCGAGGATATAGATGAGGTACCCACGAAGGAGAAAGTTCGTGAGGCTTTGGGAAAAGAGTTCGACCTCATTGGACTTCAAGAGTCAGCGGTAAGTACACTACGAAAAGCCTACTGTGGGACACAAACCGCCAACATCAGTGTACCAGTGGAGGCAGCACTCAAACTGTTGACTGCAAAGATAGTTAAAATAGGCTGGGTTATGTGTCGCCTCTGAGAGCAGGTGTCGCTGAAGTGGTGCTTTAGATGCCTTGGCTTACAGGTCGAAGCCATGCCGGAGATGTGGAGCGGAGGGCCAAATCAGCAAGGACTGTGGAGCAGACCCAAATTGCCTACTGTGGAAAGGAAAGGAGGGGGTGGACCATCGGCACATTGCAGGCAGCAGCAGATGCCCGGAATTCAGGGGAGTCCTTAACACTAGTCGCAGATGAGGTCGATACAAATCAACCTCAATCACTGCGCTATGGGTTTGTGGAGAACAAACCTTCGAGGAAATAATGGAGCACCCGGAGGATGGCTTCATCAGAGTGTAGCTGAAAGGCGTGAGTGCCACTTTTGCCAGAAGAGTTGCTTGACATATCAATGTCACAGCGACCACCAGGCAATTTGCATGGAAATCAAGGGCGGATCGAGCTCGAAAAAGAGTTCTCGCAGAATGTCGAGTGGTATGCTCGGCTGGACAAGCTTTAGAGGGTTACATGATCTGCGGGGCGCTCAAAGCTGACATATTCCTGAATTGTACGGCTCACCCCATGGGAAGCATGCGATGCTACTATGCCCAGCAGGCGATTGCTCCCCAGTAGGCAACCCAACTACTGGTAGAACAACGAAATCGCAAGCTTGCGAGCCGCATGTTTGCGGGCAAGGAGGCTTAGCCAGAGGTTCAGGGGAAAGCCTGCTGGCGACGGTCGAGAGGAGGCACACAGGCAACTGCGTGGTGCTCTAAAATAAGCCATTCGGAGAAGAGCTTCAAACAGCTGCGTAACCATGCCGACGTAAACCCTCGGGGTGGGGCCTACAGATTGGTAATGAAAAGGCTGCGGAGATCAGCCCAGGTGATCTGACCGCGCCTCCTGAAACAGATTGTTATCACTCTGTTTCCTCACCGTGAAAATAAAGGAAAGCCAAATGGTTGTCCAGCTTAATGAGGGCGTAATACTTCCAGTAACTGTCGAGGAGCTGCAGGAAATATGTGGTAGGATTGGCGAAAACAAGGCCCCAGATTTGGATGGCATCCCCATCTGAGCTTTGAAACTGGCAGTGAAGACTAGGCCGGACCATTTCGCCAACACCCTCGAGGCGTGCCTAAAAGAAGGAAAAGTGGAAAAAGCAAAAGTTGGTGTTGCTTCTGAATCCTGACAAGCCACCTGGAGACCCAGCGTCGCATCGTCCTATCTGCCTGCTGGATACAATGGGCAAGAAAAAATTAAAAGCTTACTATGAAAAAAACGAAGCATTCGTAACCAGCTCCAGATAAGAAGTCCTTGGCATAATCCTAGGGAAGACTCACCTGTGTGGAGTTGACAAATCTTCCATCATCCGTGTTATTCCTTCTAATTAAGGCAAACATTTAGCGAATGTGTTATGAGCGTGCATATGCTCACATTCGGAGATGTGATTTTTTGAGAGTGGCCAAGCTGGCGCTCAAGAAATCGAAAGATGTAACTGTGGGGAAGCGAAGGTATGACATTGTTGGTTACCACAGTTAAAAATTGCCGTAAATCCATGCCATCAAGGTTTCAGATACGTGGTAAAAGAGAAAAATGTTGAAAACAAGGTTTGACCCTTCAGACCGGAGAGGAATTCGAGAAAGACTGTCTAAAAACTACAGTCAAAGGAAGGGACAGCTCGGTCATGGTCTGGTCCTGGTCCCATTTGCCAGGTCCAGGCATTATGGGTCGTTTTGCGATAACGATCCCAAGCACGTTTCAAAAATGGCTAAGGCCATTTTGCATGACAATAATGTGGATTGTACGCTGTGGCCTCCGGCCCTAAATCCTAATGAGGTGCTGTGGAATAATCTTGACAAAATGGTGAAAGTGAAAAAACCGACCAACCTTCGTGAATTCTACCGCATTAAAGAAGGTTGGCGGAACATTCTATAGGATCGATGTATCGATGTGTTTTACTATTTATATGTTCGAAAGTGTAGATGAGATCACCAAGAAGCAGGATGTTCGGAAAGCTTCGAACTTATTGGATTTCAGGAATCAGCGGAAAAGACGCTACGAAAAGTCTACGATAGAACTCCAGACCGCTATCACGAGTGACGGCATCATTTAAATTTTTTATAGCAGGAATAGTAAAATTATACTGGGTTATGTGTTGGTTTATGAAACATAGAAACTACAAAGCGGAGGGCGATATCAGTAAGGATATGGCCGCCATGTCAGCCTCACCCCACGATCATCTTAAGATATGGATTGATTCTGGGATCACAATCAGAGCGCTGCTGTGACAAGCCCAACGTTACCAGCTTATGTAAGACTTACCTAAAGCCTCTACCGAAGTAAGGAGTACGGGACTCGAGTTGGAAAGTCGACCAATTATGCAGTCATGCGTTCGTCTGGCAATTTCTTGACAAACATCCGGTGGTTCTGATGTCGGCCAATCATATGGTTTCCAGATTCGTCTTTGAAAAGACATAATCTGTCGTAATCACCAAAAGAGAAGAATGGTAGATAAATAGCCATGAGTCGTTCGGGACTACAGGCATTATAATCTTCACCGGCGGGTCAGTCATGGAAGACGGATCGAGCGCATCCCATTTTGGAACTGGCCTGACCCCTCGGAAAAATGACGACCATATTCTAGGCGGAGATATATGCTATTCCGGAAAAGGAGTCGTCGCAACGTTATTAGCACTAAACAGGAACAGCATATCCAGCCAGGTGTTGTGGAATTACCATCAGTTGCTGCTGAAATTTGGCCGACTAAACGAAACATTCCTGATGTGGGTGCCAGGGCACCCCAACATCGCTGGCAATGAGCAAGCTGACAGAGTGGCTCGCCCAAGGTCTTGATCTACAATGGAGGAGCCGTAACCGGCTTTTGGCATCTTGCCATCCACTGTCAAGTCTACTCTGAAGGATGAAATGACAAGGATTCACGCAGCCGAGTGGAGAAATTTGAACTCGTTGTCAAGGACCCCGGGGCATTTTTGTTGTTCCTTAAGAAGCGGGACATGACAACTCTAGCAGGACTTTTAATGTGACACTGTTCATTAAGGTACCATATGGAAAAGATTGGGGTGGTGGTTTCGGCTATATGCAACCAATGTGAGGAGGAGGAAGAGATGGTCTTGCATTTCAGATGCAGCTGCCCGCCCTCACCTCGGTAAGGTTTTCTTCAACGAAGAATTTGGCATTTTTTGCCTCTGGAGAATGTTCTCAGATTCGCAAAAGCCTGCGAACACCGCGAGAATAGATGATTTACGGAATAGTACAGTGGGCCTAACAAAGGCCTGAGTGCCCGGGGCTGCTGTTGTAATTCAGAATAAAAATGGCTTTGCTCCTAGAGTGTATACTTCGCATTTAGAACCGGAGTCCCATAAGAGATTTTCAATACTGGTTTGGTCCTCGTACGGAAGGATTTCTTTGATTTAAAACTATTGTATCAATTGCCAAGGTGTTGAGGAGCATAGGACCCGTCAATGTTCGTTGAGCTGTTTTTTCGACCATGTGTGTAGTGCTAAGACCACTTATATGTTTGTTTTGATTCTAAGCGATTATGACGAAGATTAAGATAAAAAACGCCAGCGAGGCAACATATCTAAGTTGCAAAACAGGTAAATCATCAGAGAGAACACAACACCAATCAAAGACTATTTTTCTTGTTTATTAATTTTTCCCCATAGATCGCCTTTCGCTACGGTGATTGATTTTTTTGCGATGCGTTTGATGTGATTATCTTCTTCTCGGTCGTTTTTGTATCTGCTTTGGCGAATCATCTTCTCTAACGTTTCCTCGCGGTCATGATAAATGAAAATTTGGTTGCTTGAAGAACTTATTTCGCGGGCATAGTTCAAGGTAGCAGTTCATTAACGATTTTTTTGCTGGAACTAAAAAAACCGTTCCTAGACTGAAAGAAGTACCGAGTAGTGTTGTACCAAATTCCTACAGGGTCCAATCTTTCAGATTGAGTCGTGAACCTGCTTCAAATCCAGCACTAATTACTCATAAAAGTAGTTAGGGCGGAAATGTCACGTCCACCGGCTATCGATCATGATTGGAACAAGAACCAACCTAATACCTTGCTAACGGCAATTCGAGCCTCTGAAGCGTCTACTCTTACCATTGAGTCTTCCATGGTGTCTCTATCGCAAAAGCAACTTCTTAAGTTGAAATCACATTCATCATTGCGATTTGGCCGATTTCTTGCCGTCTGATTACTGTTGCCGTTATATCCGATGCTTTTTCGCGATCCGTTTTTACTTGAATCAATCTTTTTTTCTGGGTTCTTTTTCACGAACATCGATGATCTTGTCGAGAATGTCTGAAACAAGATCGCTGAGCAAGCCTTGGTCGTTCATCGGCCTATTAATATCAAAGAATTTGTAATTACGATTTTGCAATGCAATATTTTATATCCCCACGGATTACCCATTGTATCTTAGGCAGCACTCATGGAGAAGTTCTCGTCAATGCATTCAGTGCTCCGTTTCTAGCCTGTACTGCAGCCCGCGGCTGGATCAAGTTACCAATATACTAGCACGAGGGAAGCCTCACATATGGGCACATATGGTGTGGAGTCGGCTTGCGTTCAATTGCAATGTTTGCCCTGCTCATAGCCATAAATCCATTTTGATATTCCGAGAGCGCAGAACTCACAGCCACACTACGCAATGTGCGCGAGAACCTGTTTCGTAAGGTTCCCTTTTTCGTGTCCGCCTCAATTTGTTATTGTTCTTGAATGCGGCCAAGAAAGTACTTATTCGTTGCGGCTCGAAGCCAATAATGCTAACAACGGCAAAGCGGCAAGTTTACGTCTTGGGACGACTGAATAAATTGATTTCGTCACGCGATATTTTGCCGGATAATTGGGTTGGCTGGCCCAGTTTACTTCAGTTCTGTCCCCCGAAATGCGTTTGGAAAGTAGTTTTGGTCGTGGGTAGCCTTCGGATTTCAAGACGGAAGAAAGAACTTGTGGTCAAGTTCTTGACCACATTAACCTTTCCGAGTTTGTTGGCCGTGGGGCTCGAAGGTGTGCTGGTAGTGTGGAGAGGCTACCGAAAATCTTGGTTCTAATTCATTAATAATTCGAATTGTCTTTGACACAAATCCATTCCGGCAAAAATTTCATTTGGCAAATGAATAACACCCACGGATATATGGAGGCACTTTGATTTTGCCGTTCCCATCCACTAGGGGTGAAGGTGAGGGAACTGGACAAGCATGGCCAGCTCTGACCTCCAACGAGTTCTTTGCTCCAGACTTGTCTAACTCCTAATTCCAATGATTTGTTGCAACCATTTCGACAAGTACAGCACACACAATAGCGTTTACCGCTCCTGGACCAAGTCTTTTCCAACCCAATTCTAGAACACACCCTCCGCCCTGCCCTTGCAATACTTTTCAGCTCCTTTCTTTCCATATCAGTGATGTAATGAATTTCCAAGCCGTCATATTTCATTCGAAAAGTGCAGCACGGAAATAACGAATGGAAACAAGTTCTGAAGTTGATCTTCAAGTTCCAAAGTAGACTTTCAGATAGCCCAGGCATCTAAAGATCGAACACAGACCAACAGACCAACAAACGGGCATCTTTTCATCTTGGTCTTTCTGAAGTGGTTGGGGATTCATACGTGAAGTGGTTTCGTGTGGGCTGTGAGGTCGAACACTCTCCTCTTTTCATCCGTAAATATATTTTGTTTCGAATAAAGTCATGACTAAGTTCTGTTGACATTTTAAGATGCGTAGCGGTTCTATCGATGTAAGCAAAGTATCTATTTCAAAATCGTGCTGTTCGCTTGGGCTTCCATTAGGTTTTTGGAGCATTGAAGAGTAGGCTTGAAGTGGGTGGGGATAATGCAAGATAAGAACGAGATTTTTGTTGATTGATTTAAGATGTGTGTCAGCAAATTTGTTATCAATTTTACTTCTTGGCATTTTTTTTTTGTGGCTATTACAGAAAAAACAAATGCAAAGACTATTGATGAGTAGCCATCGTTCCAGGAACTTTTAAGACTCTTACAATATATGCTTTCGACTTTCCAAAGTGATTAAGAAACTTTATTAAGAAATTTAATACGATTCAGATTCCATATATTCTAAAAATTGAATTCATTGCCTGAGCGCTTAGATACTCCTGAAGCTTACTCAGATACCCTTCAAAAGCGGCAAAAAGCCAGCCCTGCTTTATCAAGAGAATGTGGTTGATGGTAGATAGTGAAAGGTGATCAAGCAGTGAATTGCAGGATAGACTGACGTGGAATATGATTCCGTGACAGCCAACCTGTCTCTCGTTGAGGGGGATATGTGGCTGAGAGTCAACTTATCTCTCTTCGAGGGTGATATCTGGCTTTCCAAGAGCCAAGCCTCTAATCTACCAAGACCTTTAGTAACTGGTGATAGCCGGACCGTGTACGAGGTAACCCTACTAATAACCAAACGCTACGAATCTAGACTAAGGAGTCGAAAAACATCTCCTCCAATCCAGGGTATCATGCGAACCGTGCCCATTGATAGCTCGTCCCCTCAGTGAGTAAGTTTGACTTCACTGCGTTTCGAAATCTATGGTAAGGCGGCCCTCCCAACTCCCATACTTGTGGGAATCAAATAAACGAGCAAAAGAAAAACAACAAACTGGCCCACTAGGCACAGGGGCTTCCACTCGGACACCACCTTGTCGTGGTGGGGAGCCTATATACTACTACACTAAGGATGTCCTAAACATGAATATGGAACCGAAGGATTTAAACTTTCCATGAGCAATCATGTCGCGTCGAGGCGCAGATTTTGGATGTCTCACCACATTCATACATTCAATTACAAGCTGAATCCTGCCTGTCAGAACCTTTCTCCTTCATCCTTATCGGGGAGAGCGGAAGAAAGGGAAGCTTGTAATGTGGACGCTACTGGTTTAACGCCGGTATGTGGAAACGGATCTAAGCGGCCCGGACATCGTGAAGCTGGAAAGACCCCAAGCCGGCGGCAGAAGAGGACACTGCGAAGGAAGATGAAGCACCTTGGGGCTGTACCACTAGGCGCGGTAACGTCCAGAGAAATCGGACGCAAGGAGGCGGAATCCTCGACGGAAGGGGGGATAAATTGGTAACCCTGGTGAGATCCACACTGGACGCACCAGGCTCTTCTGTCAGCGGTAATGCCCGCAAGAAGCGTTGTTGTGGCCAGCGCTCTATTGTGCTCCACACCGGGACTTACATTCACACGTCTCGCGGAGATTAGGACCGGTGTCCCGGGAAGTAATCAAATCAGCGAGATCTCAATGAAGCTGGTCCCTCCCATAGGAATACGAACAAGAAGGCGGGAAGGAAGGTGAAGTATGTACAAGCTGTTGCTTCAGTTCTGACTGCTGTCGTGGGAATTTTCTCCAAGGATTGCAAATTGTCAGAGGGACAATTTACCATCCTCCAGGAATATCTGTGGAAATAAAATGCTGGAGCCTGGAACGAAGCCACGATTTAACAATCAAGGTTTTCGCACCGGACTTCTTAATTTGGAGTGCACTGACGAGGCTGCCTTAAAGTCGCTCCAAAAGCAATCCCGACTTTGAGTTCTGGCGGTCGGCCCAAGTTCACTATTTTGAACACTGAGCTACGCAGGACAGAACATGTTGGATATTGGTTACCGTGCCTTCGAAGGAAGGTAGAGGACATCATCCGCATGCTGACTGAACAGAACCTGGGCATGGACTTTGGACACTGGAGGATAAAGTGCATGAATGCCAGGAAGGACAAATCTACAAACGTGGAGGGTTTCAACTTGGTATTCGAACTGGACCAAAAGAGTCTAAATGTGTTCAGGGGAGGCTCCACTTTTTCCTAGATAGATTAAAGTTCAGTCTTATCAGGAAACTGTAGAGTATCATCTCCATTTTGAGAGCGAAAAACAATGATGATCCTCGACATAATACAGAGCAAAAAGTAGCATCTTCGGTGCGCACTCTCACAATGGAACTGCGCGCGGAGGATAGTGCACACAACAGCGAAACGCACTGGTAAAGGGACTACAGAGTAGTAACTCCTCCTACACATTCTAAGGAACAGGCGGAAGAAAGGAAAGCTAAAGACGTGAACGGAATTGACTTGATGCCAGTTCGAGTGATCGAATCTATACAAACCGGACACCGCAAACCAGTCAAGGTGCTAAATGGAAAACAGGCGGATGCTCTGCGGGATGAGATGAGATTTTTCATTGATGAGGACATGGGAACTGCGGTACCTCCTAGGGCGGTTTTTTTCAGAGAAATCAAACAAGAAAGGATCGAGTCTCCGCGGCATACGCTTCTAACTGTTTTCCATAACACATTAGATTAGTTTTATGTTGAAAAACACAAAGATTGATCAAATCAACCTACAACATGCCAAAGCCTCCTCCTATCTGTTGACAGCGAGGCTGACAAAGCTGTAGGACTTCCCCTACATTTTTCTGGTGCAAGAGCCGTGGGTTCGTTCTAATCTGTGGCATTGGATCAGTAAAGGGGGCTAAGATCTTCTACGATGAAAGATCCATAAGACCGAGAGCTTGTGTCCCGATGTCAAGACGGTTAAAGGCAACCACGCTGAGACAGTTCTGTTCTCAGGACTTAGTTATGGTCATCGTACAACATCAGGTTAATGGCGAGAGGAAAAACATCATAGTTGCCTTTGCTTATTTACCCTATGATTCTTGTTATCCTCGCATTCACACACTCTTCCCAAAGTACAGCAACATCACTACTGAAAGTAGTTTCTCTAATCCGGTTAAGTACGATATGCAGCACCACATCAACGCTACCGGCTTCTCAAAGGTGCGTCCACTTTCAACCTAGAAGCTTGCTGTTGCGAAGAAAGAGTTCGAAGACTTTATGAAACAGGGTATCTGCAGATCATCCAATAGCAGCTGGCCCTCTCCATTTCATTTGGTCCCTAGCCAAATGGCGAATGGCGGCCATGTGGAGATTATAGGCGTTTGAATACTCAGACAGTTCCAGACCGATATCTCATTCCACTCGTTCACCATTTTGCGCACTCCCTAACGATATACCGTGATTTACGACCTTGGATCTAGCCAAGGTGTATCACCAAATTCCTGTCGCTTCCGAAGACTTTCCGAAGACGACTATCCGCACACCTTTCGGACTCTTAGAGTTCACTAGGATAACTTTCGGCTTGTGCAACGCTGCGCAGACTTTCCAGAGGTTCATCCACTCTGTCTTAAGAAAGTTGTTGTGTTTTCGTTACTTTCTCTTCAGAATCTAAGCACTTGGAACATCTCGAGAGTATTTTCCAACGTCTCCTTGAGGCCGGATTTGTACTCAATGTTGAAAAATGCAGATTCGTCCAGAGGCAGGTGAAATTTCTCGGCTATTTAGTAACCCCTGACGGTATCCAAACTGGTCTAGGCGATTAAGAGTTTTTCACTACCAACCACGATGAAGGATATGCAAAGGTTCTTAGGCATGTTAAATTTCTATCGTCGTTTCTTCCCCAGGGCCGCTCATCACCAAGCGATCCTGAACGCTTACGTGTCTGGGCCCAAAACTAAAGACTCCCGCGAGGTTGCATGGCCTACTGAGGCCGTCCATGCATTTGAGACAGTCAAACAACAGCTTGTTGATGCAACAATGCTGGCATTTCCTCAGCCAAATGCACCCCTAGCGTTGTTCGTCGATGCCTCTAACGCAACTACATCGCCTACGATCGTGAGCTACTCGCCGCATACTTTGCAATTATATACTTCCGTTTCTCCTTTGAGGGTAGGCTGTTCACTGTGTTCACGGACCACAAACCCTTTACGTTCGCCTCGCCAACTTCGGCACTTGAGTTATATCAACCAGTTTACTTTTGATATCCAACACGTGTTTGGAAAAGACAACGGCGCTGACGCTTTGTTTCGAATCTTGGAGGCTGATTATATGGCAATCGCTGAGTCACAAGAAGACGACGCAGAGCTTCGGAGCCTGAAGGCAAATTCCAAATACAAATTCAAGGAGTTTCCTATTTTCGGCTCAAACTCTTATTTACTCTGTGAGACCTCAGATAAGGGACCCAGGCCATTCATTTTCGCAGAGAAGTATTCCACACGATTCACGATTTTGCGCACTCAGGCATCAGGACGACGAACCGGTTATTCACTGATAAATATTCCTTGCCCTTCCGTTAACAAGGACGTAAACTCTTAGGCCAGACAGTACACCGGGTGGCAGAAGTGCAAGGTCAACCAGCATGCTCGAAAGGAAGTAGGTGTATTTCCTCGATCAACCTACCGCTTCCGCACCATCCATCTTGACATCATCGGCCTTTTGCGAGACTCGCACGGATTCAAATATTGCCTCACAATCATTGGCAGGTTTACGCGGTGGCCCGAAGCAATGCCTCTGTCTGATATTACGGCGCAATAATGTGCTGAGGCCCTCTGTCCTTGCCTTTCGTCCTACTCGGCCTCCGCACAGCCCCGGGAAGAATCTACGTCTCCTTGCGACCCTGTGCTGGACATCAGAGCAGGGGATCAACCAACTCGAGAATGCCACATCTGCACAGGGACGTATGATCAGATCCTCATCAAGGTGGATGCCCCTCGGAAACCGCTGCAACCACCATACTGGCGGGATCGCGCGGATGGTTTGCTTCGCTGAAACCGCGCGGTTTCAACTGGGGGCGAAGTGATGTGGCGGTGCATCGGAGGCGCGAACCTGGGCGCTATTAATTTTAATCCTTTCTCAACCCTGGTCTGATGGAATCAGTTCGTGTTTCGTTCGTTTCGATTAAACGTTTTGGAAACTCTGCCCGCCAACCACGCCAAAGAATAAGAAAGACACGCCATAAATTATTGATATGCGACTCGATAAAAGACGCCTTTCTAAAAAGCCTGCTGTTGCCAGAATTTTTAATTTTTTGTTGTTGTTCATTCACTCTCCTACGTAGCACTCGAGTGGCACCCAAATGGTTTGCGGAAGAACTTTTTCGAGGCAAGTATTCGCCCGGCAGCCAGTTTGGAGTAATCCACTCTTTTTTTCTGCTCTCCGCATTCCGATAAGCAATTTCCATTCTGTTTCTACGTTTCTGCCGTGGTTGCTGCTGCTACAGTCGCTTCGCCCAGCCACAGTTAGTTACCCTCTTCGCGACGGATTTGCAACATTGCAGACATAACCCAGCAGCAACCATTCTCTCCGTTGACGACGGGGTCAAGGGTTTTTGTTGTTGCACGAACCACTGCTGTTGCCATTGTTGTGATTCAGTTACCATCGGCGCGGTGCCAGTCAAGTTGAGTCGCGGAAAAGGTGAAAAATGGCTAAAAATAAAAATCAGGTTGGACGACGCTTGCCGCTCGCACTACTGATCAAAGCAGGAAGTAATTTTAATTACAAGCAAGCCGTGGGCGATTCTATCGGGCGAGAATACAAGAAGGGGCCCTCGTGCGCTCGCTGCATGGCTGATTGTATCTGAAAGGGCTCGGGTGACAGGCCAGTGAGTGGTTACCGGGCTAAAAATAGAGGAAGTCACGTCGAGCAGGAACTCGGTTTCGCCTGAATAGCGACAGGAATGGAGCTCCATCGGATGCAAGACGCAGTAATTGCCAACTGACCTTGTTCTCATGGTCCAGAAGCGACCTTTCAGCTGCAGCGCCAAATTACCCCGTTTGATGGTGGGTACCCATACCTGAGGCGGGTGATTTAGTAGCGCATAATTTTCTCCCTTGCTCGTTGGACGGACATTTATCTTGGGACTTGTAGACGATGTCATGTGAGTGGAGCTGGTCTGCTGCCTACCATTAGCGGATGGAGTTGTGCACATAGTTCCGAGCTGGATCCCAGGCCCGCATGGATTGTTGCAATGGATTTATGGCTGAGAAAGTTTCTGAAATCAGTCTATTCTCTGGTTGTATGTAAATCTGGGGCAATTTAGTTGGGAAAACAAGAAAACGAGAATGAATTGCGGCTTGGGAGCAAATTAGAGGAGATTAGCGGTGGAATGTTGGGTAGTTGGCAGGGAATTATTGATGATTTGATTGGAATTCGGATTGTGTTGAGAAAGGAAGCAGTTTTGGGGCAAAAGCAGGTAATGTTCGAGAAAATGCAGTGTGGCTAATGGGAGCAAGGAGACCCAAAAGTATTCCAGGTTCAACGCCCGCAAGATATTTGTATTCGCGTGCAGTCGTTCGCAAGCCTCTGGTTCCGCTCCATAGGAGATCTAACGCAACCCGCATTTGCCATCTACCCAGAGAGCAAGTGTCGAAACTTCGTGATCGGAATATCCTTGGCAAATAGACATGACAAGCGCTTTGTGAACGGCAGAGGCAAGTTCAAGGGGTTTCAATTCGATATGAAACGCGTGGAACAGTTCCAAATGTACAGCCACAGACACCCAGTTTCTGAGATACAGTTACTACGGAGGTTTTCCGTCTAGCGTTTGCCGGTACTTCTCGTCAGCTTCACAGCTGGACTCCAAAAAATTCCCCAATCTCGCACTAAAATTAGATTTTTGCAAAGCGTACTTACCATACAAACTACAACCGTGATATCCGCAATAGTAAAAAGTACGCCTTTAACGCAATAAATCCCTTAATTTGGCACAAAACTCTTCACAAACTCATCCACTTGGAGCAAGTCCTCAAAAATTCACGAGCAACCAATTGCATTCCAACAACAATTTCAATGAAAGGCACTTGGATTTTGAATCAATTTTTGCACAATCGATTTCGTTATTCTCCGGGGGAAAGACGCTTGTCAAGAATCACCAAAAACAACACATCACGCTGCAATCACATTTGAAAAATTAAACCGAGCGCGAAAAAAACACCAACCGATCCAATCCGTTCCGAAATGAAAACTGCCGCAGTTGGAAGATGCCAAAAAAGTCATTCACCAGATTGGAAAGGTGTGGAAGGTTCATGTACTGGAATGATGTAAACAACTGTTTTTTTCATAGAATGACGATTGCACTGGAAGTTGGTGGTTTGTGTATATGGTTAAGAAATAGATTGGGTTTCTGGCAATTCACGTTAGACGAGAAAATGCAATCTTATCCTACTCGAGAACGCTCCACAGCCTATTCCCGGCAATCTTATCTTAATTTACCCAAAACAAAACTATCTTCAGATCCGTCATCCATAAAACGTAGAATATCGCTTGGAATTCACCAACTAAAGATACAAACCATTTGCGATGTATAATTTTTCCATCAGAGTTTGTCAAAGTTTAACCGAAGTTTAGGGCGATGACATTCGAGAGTGCAGCTTCCGGTGGAGGATCATTTTGTTTTTTGTTAAATTAAGAACTTGGTGAGTTTCGTCGTGAAAAAATCCCAGAGTTACTTTTTTGAGGGACCGTTACTCTCTCTAAAGTAATTATAATAAAACCACCTACTTTCTTACTGAGACCAAGCTAAAAGTTGGTAATGAAGTTGTGTTTTTGGCGCCTGGAAGCGTTGACATTGAGAAATGGTGGGGAAAACCCATGCAATCAGTGGTCACCAATGAAGGATTTAGCATAGGCTTAAAGCCTTAGTGTTATAACTAAAATGTTGATATTAAAAAAAATAGACACAAAAAAGTGGCAGCCGAAGCCTGTTACGCCAGTGGTAGCGGTAAGTACACTTTATTCTATAAAATACTTCTATAAGGGAGGAATTGGGTTCATGGGATAACACACCACAAATTGTAAGAGGAAGCCACTTTCGACACTATCTCGTTAAACTTGTCGGCGTGTAACAGGGGGAGAACCCCAATTTTCCACTTTTGTTGCTCCGGGAATAGTGGTAGCAGTTGGAAAGAGGTCCTTGATATCACCCTTCTTTCAGGCTAGGGGACTAGAGAGTGTATGATTGGCGGTCCCTCTAGCACCACAGTTGGATCCTCTTTAGTCAGAATCTGGCTGTATAGATTTCTTGCCTGGATATTACGTTAAAAGGGCGAATCGAGTACAATGGACCACTAGGGTCTGAGTGCTCAGAAGTTTCGTCTTTTCCCCACTTCATACAAATCCACACACGCTCGCAATGGTAACATCCTCACGACAGATGAGCTAGAGTCAAAGGCTACGATTGTGATATTCGAAATAGTCTTAAGAAAGGACAATACCCCCGGCGTGGAACGATGACCAAAGGAACTTGACTATTAAAAACGGATAATGATTGGCTTCAGAAAACCAAAGGGTTTCGGCGAGAGAACCCGCGGTAGTGCTAGGTGTATCGGATGAGGCCATCCGCATATCGGAGGGGGAACTGCGGGCGGGGTGGAACAAATGACTCTCCCTGGGACCTTGATGACTAGGATTATGGCGTTATGGTCACTGATGGCAGGGACTGTTTCGAGGATAGGTTACTGCTAATCAGGAAATGGTCTAGGTAGAAATGGTAGTAGGCTTTGTTGGAAGTTGGAAGGGCCGGGCTGAAATAGGCTCGGTTAATGGTGGGATGGGAGGTTGTAAGGAAACGTCGAAAGAGAGGGACTTGATGTAGATGATGCGTGTGTGTCGAAGGATTGGTTATGGTAGTAGGCGGAAGCGACGAAGACCGAGTTTGATTGGAATTCGAAAGAGATGAGGATGGCTTCAATTGATTTGAAGGTGTTAGAAGGTGGGTGTATTTGCGTGGCTAGGAATTTTCCGGAGATGAAGACGGTCCTTACAACGCAGCTGTTGCGGCCCTGAGGGCTGCTCTGTGGTCGGTTAGTCCGGAAGCGGTTGAAATTGGAAAGCAAAGGTATAGATACAAACCTTCCTTTCCCAATTGCAACCTCTTCCGGACTGACCGACCACCTAGTTTCACATAGGAGAACTATATAGATTTTGCGCTCGCCAAGAAATAGCTGCAATCTCATCCATTAATGGATGCCAAGATACCGACCATTGAGTTGAACCTGGGGAATTCTGGGGATTTCCTGGCGAAATCAAGGAAGTCAGGATTGGAGTTAGTAGTAGAATGGGCAATACAGGTCGGTGCCTAATTGAAGGTTCCGCTTCGAGCGGCGTCTGTGAAGGACGCGGACGAACGTGTGAAGGCGGGACTCGTTATTGGGCGGCCAGACGGACGGGAGGCAGTTGTAGGGAGAGCGTTCTTGGGACGCGCACGTTTTTGTGCATTTCTCCTTGCCACTACCAAAACCTAGGACATAATTTGCGGGGTGGTCGTTGCCCCCGCAGTTAACGCATTTAGGTGCCTGCTCAACAGTTTTGGCGAACTCGCATGGAACATTAAGCTGGTCACACTTGACGCATCTGTACGCAAGATGACAGTTGGTTGCCGCGTGTCGCGCTGGAAATTCTCCCGGGTGATGTACTTCCAGGAGGGTCTGTACTGAATCCAGTCTGAAGCTCGTGAAAGTACCGTCGGGTTTTCTAAGAGAGTCCAACTTAGCATCATCCCTTTTAAGGACTCTGCACAGCCTTGAAGTCTCTTTTTCGCCTTCCAGTTCCTCACAGTACGCTCTAAAGGAATCTCGTTTCGAACACCTAACGAACCTCTTATATTCCCGCTGTGAGTTCCTGAAATTTAACCAGTCTTTGTTCTTGTTATTTTTGCAAGCCCGGTTTAGAAGTTGCTTGGTTGATTTCCTGAGTTTTTGCAGTTCTCGGTTCCACCAAGAAACCGTTTTACCGCTTTGTTCTCGAGAAATAGGGCAAGCCTCTTTATAGCACTCTAAAAGTGTGCAGTTCAGAGTTTTCAATTCATCTTCCAGCGTCAAAGGAGTCCTTAGGTGTCTAGGGAACTGTACTTTATTGCCAAGGAGTTCATTGAATTTTGTCCAATTCGTTTTTCTAGGTTTCCGTCTTTGTACTGCAGACTGTTCGCCCGCAATAGTCAGGTTGAATTCTAAGTATCGGTGATCTGACAGTGAGACCTCGTCTAGTACTCGTCAATGTGTAATCAACTCTAACACTTTTGAAGTGCAGATTGTTAGGTCAATTACTTCGCTTCTTCTCGGTTCCATGAACGTAAGGGCGCACCTAACGTTTGTAGTCATGAGACCAGCTGAAGTGATGAATACAAATAGCTTCTTTTCTCTTGGATTGCATTTGCTACTGCTCCAATAAATATGTTGAGCATTCGCATCGCAAACTATTATATTTAGAGTTCGAGGCCACTTGATTCTGCATACGCTACCAGATCCCTAAGTTCTTGCGTTGGTGAAGGACACAAAGAATCATAGGGTAAGTAGGCAGAGGCAATTGTGGCGTCTTTCCTCTTACTATTAATCTGGTATTGTAAGTTGATCGCAACAATGTCCTGGGAACAAAATTGTCTCAGCATCGTTGCCTCTAACAATTTTGACATCAGAACGTAGGTACTTGGTCTCGAGGATATTTCATCGAAGAAGATCCTAGTCCCTTAACTGGTCCAATGCCACAGATTCTGTTAAAACGAATTTATGGCTCTTGAAGCGGAAATAAATAAGGACAGTCCTGCAACTTTGCCAGCCTTGTCGCCAGTAGATAGGAAGAAGCTTGAACTCTTATGTTTGTAGTCATAAGTGCAGTCTCATATGAAAAACCCCGCTAACTAAAAAGTCTGCTATTTTCAGTGTGGATCTCGGGCTGCATAGATCTGTTTCCACATACCGGCGTTAGACCAGTTGCGGCCACATTACCAGCTTCCATTTCTTCCACTTTTCTGAGTACAGACGGAGGATAAGTCTGTGACTTCTTACCACTTGGAGAGTTACAATCCTTTGTTTCCACCTTCATGTGTTTTTGGACACCCTTAGTGTAGTAGTTAACTACCACAAGCTCCCCTACCACGACAAAGTGGTGCCCGAGGGGGAGCAATGTACATATACTACGACCTATGTATAATTGGGACCTATTCTTCCACATCTGAAGCACCGGACCTCCGGTTTCTGACTTGTTTGACTTACGCAAGGTTCCATTCTCTTGGGTCCAGGCTTCAATTTTTGGAGAGAATTCCTTTTTTACGGGACGATCATCACTGCTTCCCTCTTTTTCAGCTGTTCTGACAAAGGCTTTGGGCGCCCCTTAACTTTTTTCGGGTAGTCCTTCTGCCAGTAACATTTGTTTTCTTTGGAATAGTAGACTCAGACATGCTCTTGCTGTGTTTTGCCTTTTAACTATTGCTCTTTATCAGTTTTAGCCTTCCGTGCTGGTTAAGGTTGAGTTTGACGCTCCTGTCTCATTTTCAGCTCCTCCTTTACGGAGATGTAGCTCTGCTTGATACCTAAGTTTGTGTGTATTATTGGGTCCCCCTGTTGGAAGTATCCGGTTTGGGCGGAACGAAAATGGCGGTCAACGGAGAGGGCTGTGGAAAGGAGGGTCTCCCACGGGCCCGGAATTTTTTGAGGGTTCACAATAGAAATTTAAATGAGAAAAGGAGTAATCTTTTTAATTTTCACCCCGGCTCCGAATTTGCATTTCAAGTTTCGGTGCGATCGCACCCACGGGGTTACAGTACTCATGGAATCTTTTGATCTCTCATGATGTGAGAGGGACTCAACTGCCCAAAAGGAAGCGATTTCAAGAAAGATAACAGTCAACAACAATCATTTTAACCAAAAGATGCAATTTTTATTCATATGAATATTATTACTAAGTTCAACTTCGCTAATTAAGCTTCCAATTTTTCATTTAGATCTAAATTTTGTTCACAAAAAAGTTCGCAACTGAATTTTCCTTTTTTTTTTCAAACCAAAATAAATAAAAAATTAATAAGTAGAATTCCACCAAAAGCTAACTAAATTTTAACTTAGAACCTAGACTTTGACTTATATTACCGACGCTCACAAAATTTTGAATTTAATTTAATTTTTTTTTCACATTTTAATCCTCAAGATTCCTTTTTAATAATTTTTTTGTTATATTTTTTTAATTCGTTCCAGTTTATCTTCCACGTCTAAGTCAATTTTCAAGAATAACCTTTCGTGGAGGATTGACTTTGTAAATCGTACGTTTTTCTAAGTCCTTGTGTTTAGTTAGTCCTTCCTTTTCCTTTCCTTTTTTATTCTGTTCGCTTTACTATTGAGTTAGGAATAGTCATCTTACTCGCGTGATTTTCTGTGAATTTCTTTCTCACATTAGTTACGCATGCATTCTAATTTCGACCTTGAATTTCTCTTCGCTTCTTCCAAGGCATGGAATACGAAAACGATCTTCTCTCAAGAATATGTAGCACATTCACGAAGGATGATATACAGCCACAGGACAACACATTAGGACGTGATAAAACCGGCTAACGATGTATCTGTAGTTAAGTCTGGAAAAAGAATAAACAATGTTAGTTTGGTCAACCTAAGTATCAGTACAAATGGGATTGCCAAGTTGTATGCCTCTACTTTTTAACCTTATTAAAATCGGTTCAATGCCTGTTCGTCTGTCTGTCTGTCGGAACCACCATAAGGTATTACATCATGGGGCGGAGTCAGCTCATCCTAGCTTAGTCACCTTTCTTCTATGCGCGGCGCACGCGACCACGCTTTGCTCCTCCCCTCTGCCTTTCGCAGTTTGGTTTGGATAGATCCCAATTTTCTTGATGTGCTACCATTTTCGGCACCAGATTTTCTGGTACCAGCACGTCTCCTAGAGTGTCCTGTAGATTCCTCCTTTCTTCCACAAATCTCGGACAGTAGAAGAATACATGCTCTGGGTCCTCTGGTAATTTGGACAGTCGGGTGAGGTCTCCAATTTAAACCTGTGCAGATATTGGCGATATCCTCCATGCCCCGTGAGAAACTGGGTGAGATTATAATTAATCTGACGGTGTCGTCTCACCAACCACTCCTTGATGGCAGGAATGAGCCTGTGAGTCCCCCAATATTTGCTGGTACTACCCTTTCCGTGGACTGCATCTTCGGCCAAGCCAGTAACCAATGTGATGGCATCAATGGTTGATCTGGCTTTATGGAACCCCCCCCCCCCCCCCCCGCCTTGGCTCTCAACAACAGTTTGTAATCTACTATAGATAAGCCGTTCTAACATTTTCCCCACCGTGTCCAAAAGACATATGGGTCGGTATGAGGATGGTTCATCTGGAGGTTTACCAGGCTAAGGCAGAAGTACTAACTTCTGCCGCTTCCATGCCGCTGGGAATATTCCCTCGGACATGCCAGGTTCGAACAACTCAGCGAACGTGTCCGGCCTGGATTTCACGGCAAGCTTAAGGGCCTTATTCGGTACTCCATTCAGGCCCGGTGCTTTATTGTCTTCTATTCTACCGCAGATCTCCAGCAGTTCGTCTCTGGTGACCGGGGGAATTACCGTCACATTCAGAGGTGGTTGGGATATGTCGGTGCTCTCCTCTTGCTGGGGGAATAACTCCTGGATGATTTTCAGCAAGAGGGTGGGATACGTGATCTGCGGCGAGGAACGGCCTCTGAATCGTCCCATTACGATTCTATAAACATTCCCCCACGGGTTTACGTCTGCTTCTGAGCAGAGCTCCTTAAAGCATTTCCTCTTGCTTCGCTGGATGGCGAGCTTGAGGGTTATAGCCGTACTCTTTCCGCCCCTGACCGACTCTACCTACCGCCCTCTGAGTCACTCTTTTGGCTCGGTGGCAGGCTGATCAAAGACCAGCCAGTTCATCATTCCACGAGTAGTTTGGTCTTCTACACGCTTTGGCGATTCATTGGGCCACATGGACGATTCTTTTCGTAGAATCGTCTGCTTTTTCAGGTTGATCTAACCACACCTCTATGAAGGTCTGCTCATCCAAAGATTTTGCAGACCAGCCTGAAATCTTTTTCGGTTTCGGGCATGATAGTTCTTTGCCCTGTGGCTCGACATATGTCTCAAAGAAGATTTCCTGGTGATCGCTGTGGGACCTACCACTCGCCAGCGCAGGGCTGACAAAGGTCAGGTCTACAACCGAGCCTGACCCCCTTTCTGAAAGGTGTTTACAGGTGCTAAAACTAAGTCCATCTGCGCAAAAGCTTCTAATAAACTGCGCCCCCTAGCCTTTGGTTCTTTGGTACCCCACTCAAGGGCCCAAACATTGAAATCACCAGCAATCACCTTTGGACTTCGTCCCCTTGCGCCGAGAACAAGATTATCAAGCATTTGCTCGAATTCAGATAGTGTCAAACTTGGTGGGGCGTAGCAGCTGTATACATATACACCACAAAGCCACTGCCTGACTTGCAGTAGATTGTATGGCCGCAAACCCATATCGCCGCTCCACCAGTGGAATCTGTGACCCATATGCCACCGTTACGGTTTCTATACGGTTCACTTATGATGGCAATTTGCATCTCAGATTCGAACGTGCTCTGCTTAAGTAAATCCTGAGCGATCCTGTAATGATTCAGGTTTATTTGAATAAACGTCATTTTCTCATTGCAGTGAGCGCCTTCCTAAATTCCGGACATTTACCACTTCCGGCAATATGCCGGTTATCTTGTCCCTCTTTTACTTCGCACAATAGGCATTTGGAGTCCCTATTACACTCTCTGGCTCTGTTTGTCTGTCTATCACACGCACTTTCCTCAGAAACGGCTATACCGATTGACACGAAATATGGTGAGAAGGTGGGAACTGTGAACGACTAGACATGCAGTGAGTGATATCCTCCTACGTGGTGATTTAGGGGGGGGGGTCCCTATACATGTAAAAGGGTGGTGTAAAATTTTTTTTCACCGAATATAATCATGTGGGGTATCAAATGATTAGTAGTTTTCGAAGTCGGTCTTAGTTTTGCGATTTGTTAAAAAGGCGGGGAATGGGAGGGGTGAAAAGTGATGATTTCTTCAACGGACCCATTCTCAGAAACTACGGCGATGACGTTAGTGATTTTCCCAGACCCAGAGTTTTCTTAGCAGGCCTTTAATAGCGACCAAAATTAGGTTCATTGGTCAATTTTTGGAAGGAGAGCTGACAATTTTCGCTCCGAGCCTGGATTTTTGGTTTATCGTCCTCGGCTTTCCTGAAAGTTCTCATACAGATGTAGAAGGTAACTTAAATGTTAAGTATAATTGACAAAAAGAAGACGTTGCAGACAATATAGTTCTGTGGTGTGACAACCGGAAGCAGGTTATGATATGTGAAGTAAAATGATGTCTAGGTCTTTCTAAAGGTAAATTTCGAATATGATGAGCGATAGTTCGTTGGATAGGTTTTATCGTGTTGCGTTCTCCCATTGGATGTCTTCATTATCATTTTTGAAATGCGCTTCACTGCAATGGGGATCTGACAAAGTACTTTATTTGGATAAACGACCAAAAGGACACTTTCTCTGACCTATTGATGCCGGTCTTTAACGATCGACAAAAGCAGCGATCCGGTATTATACATGCATTGAGTCATCTGTAGCCGTCTGTGACACGCCGCTTGTCTCCTTAAAGTAGGGTTTAGCTTTTGAGCGACACGTGCTACAGGCTCGTCCACTGAATAAGCGCTACGATAATATGTTATGTATACCAAATGTTCGGACATGATGGTGATTTGGAAGCCGTATGCCTGTGTAAGGCCCGCGAATTCCTGTAAAATACTATACCCAATGGAAATGCTGTGTCCTGGTGTCAGAATAATGAAACCCTCTGGTGTAGGACCAGTGAAGGCTAACCTAGCTTGATGAGTTTCAAGGTACGGACGATGGCCGAAGGAGAAGATTGAATAGCTTGATCCTGATAACTTCATTGGTAACAGTAGATCTAATTAGAATTTTTATGAGACGAAGGATGTGGAACGGGCTTTGATTACCCAACTCGAGCTCGTGGAAGAGCCTATGTAGCTGCTGGTTTGCTGAGTTGGCTAAGCGTTTTAACATTTCTGGCTCGAGGTAGTCGTGCATGTCTAACTCTTGGGGATTGAGGAGTATGTACGTCCGCGATCTTTTAACAGAGGACTGAGAAGACTTGGTCGAATCGACTGGCGTTATGGCAGGTTTTGAAGTTTTTGATGGTGCACTTAACTCTCGTTGGCCTTCCAGAAAGGCGGCAGGTGTACTGTTGAGATAAGTATGAACTGGGTTGGAAATCTTTGGGACAATTTCTGCATATACTGTGATGGCCATGAAAGGGCAGTGAAACTTTTTTACACATTCTGGAGCAATGTACAGCTTTCGTGCACATTAAAAAACTGCATCTGGGAATCCCAAATACCAGGCAAACTGATTAAGCACTTACTGGTATATGAGATCTTCAAATTTGTGTTGGTATCACCATGGAAAGGCGCAATAGTTCTTCACGATGCGGTGGACATCCCTTTGATTAAAACTCCACGCAACCTGGATGAGGTGCCGTTTCACGACTAGTGTTCTTTATGATCAACGTCTCAAATCCGAAATTTACCGACGTGCTGTTCGTCCTGTCGCCTTCTATGGTCGACTATAAAAAACAATGAACGACGCCTGGCAGAAATGAAGACGATAGTGGCGCGACTCGTCTTGATCACATTCGAAATGAAGATCGATATGGGGTTGCGTCGATTGTGGGAAAATTGGGAGAGAGGCGCCTTCAATTCGTGCTATCACTGCCATCATTGCCAAAATTTGTGTGAACATCGAAGTCCATGGGAAACGACCAAAAGACCGGTCGAAACAACTGAGGTTTGATATGCTGGATGGTGATTTGAAAGCCTCACGACTGCAGGTCTTCGACAGTGCAAAATGGCGCAACCGGTGAACCCGACCCCGTTTCTGAACGAGGCAAAGGCTGGAGAAGAAGAAGAACCAAAAATCCCGCCTCACTCTGATCAGTTACCTCAAGAGAAGTTACGAAAAGATTCGTTTTGGGAACCGTCTTAAATATCTATCTTAAAGCTAAACGCGAACAAAGCAACCACTTGGAAAATCTTGAAATGGGGTGGAATAGAAATTGTCATGGCCATGCCAACACCTCAAACAGCCGGGCGAGCTTCATAGGCTTATTGGCGACACCAAAATGAATAAATTTGAAGTTTATTTTGACTTAAAGCTGCAAAAGGTCAATATTCTTACCTTTGCTATTGCAGTCCTCTGAAAACATCACTCAACTGAACCATCTTCTCTTCTTCTTCTTTTTATCCCCACCTTGCATCTTATCCTGACACGTTATGCATGAGCAATGCTTTTTTTCGCTCAAATAGTTCACAGAGGAGTCCCTCAAACTAAAGGATGAAACTTCCTTCTTATGTGACCAGCTTTTGTCTCCCCCGGACTTGTTGCTATTGGAGTTTTTTCCCTTCAAAGGCCCAGAGTAATAAGGTCGGTTCTCCTGATTTTCATTGGACCAAGTTTTGAGGTCAGATTGCGAGGCAATGAAGCTGACTCGCTTGCATGAAGAGCCTTCCATGCATTTTTTACAATGGCAGGTTTTATGTTTGCTTGCTTCCTTCAGTGATGAAGGTTGGCTGTGAGTTTTGGATGGGATGTTGGGTGCGACAATTGCTAGAGGTGACTGGCTTTTCGCGGGATCATTCAGCTGGTGAGGACATTGTTTCTTGCCATGGCAAGGGCACGTTTGTTGTCGTATCAACTCAGAGGAGGGTCCTGGTTTGTCGTATTCTTGCATACCTTGGGGTCTGGATTGCTCATTATAATAATGGTCTTCCTGTGCCTTAGAAGGTATTCTTTTGCTTTTGCAGGTATTGCATGAACAAAATTCTTGTTCAGGTATGTGTAGGTCACATTTTGGTTTATCTGTCAGGTGTTCCATATTTGAATCAATAGGTAGTTCAGAGGGAACTCCCCCAGCCGATTTTCTTGATTTTTCACATAAATCTCCCTTTTTGCAACTGTCGCATGTGCATTGCTCTTTTTCTTTTTTTGAAATGAACTCTGTGGTGTTAAGTCTCAAAGGCTTAGGTTCTTTCGGTTTAGGTTCTTTGGGTTTAACTTCCACCATATGCTGGATAAGAGGCACTGGCAATGGCATTTTTGACTGAGAGCATTTTGATTTTTCTTTACAAATTCTGCAATTACAGCCTTCTCTGGGTACCCTACTTTGAACATTAGGAGTTTGAGGCTTTGGTATGTCGTCAATTGTTATTACTTGAATATTAGGTTTCAATTCTCCAATTTTATTGGTGTCCACCAGTTCCTTATAGCGTTGTGTGGGGATAGTTTCACCGGCAGGTTGTCGTGTACGTTCACACGAATTTCCTTTCTTGCAACTGTCGCATGTGCACTGCCCTTTTTGGTCATTCGATGTACAATCTTTGGATTTAAGTACGCCGGGTTTAGGCTCCTTTGGTTTAGGATCTTTAGGCTTAACTTCTACCTGGTTTTGAATCAGTGGTTCGGGCAGTGCTGCCTTTGACTGAGAACACTTGGATTTTTCTTTACAAATTCTACAATGACAACCTTCTCTGGGTATCCTACTTTGAACATTGGGAATTTTATGTTTGGTAGTGTCATCGACTGGTTTTTCTTGAATGCTAGATGTTGACTCAGGGACCTTCGTCGTTTGTACATATGGAGGAGGATCTTCACCGGCAGGTTTGCGGGAACGTTCACATAGATCTCCTCTCTTGCAACTATCGCATGAGCATTGTCCATTTCGATCTTTTGGAGTGAAATCTACGATTTTAGAAGCTTTGACCTTAGGTTCCTTTGGTTTCGACTCTTTTGGCTTAACTTCGACTTTGTGCTGGATGAGTGGAGTTGGCAGTGGCACCTTCGACTGAGAGCATTTAGACTTTTCTTTACAAATTCTACAATTACAGCCTTCCCTAGGCGGCACATTTTGAATTTTAGGATTTTCTTTTTTTAATTCATTTTCAGTTGGTTTTCCCTGGATATATGGTATCAGCTCAGGAGTCTTCTCTATTTGCACCGGGTCTTTACATCCCTTCACAGGCAGGCTTTCACCAGCAGTTTGGCGTAAGCGTTCACACATTTCTCCCCTTTTGCAACTATCACATTTGCATCGATCTTCGGGTTCTTTTGAAATGTGATCTTTGGGTTTAGGGTCGTTGGCCTTAGGTTCCATTGGTTTCGGCTCACTGGGCTTAATTTCCACTTTATGTTGGGTGAGTGGAGTTGGTGGTGATGCTCTTCTTTGAGCACATTGGGAACAATTACAATCTCCTCTGGGTACCCTGCTTTGAGGGTCAGAATGTCGAGCTTCCACTTCATCTTTAGTTGGTTTCACCTGAGTGTTAGGAATAGATGCTGGTTCACTGGCTTTGCTTGTTTCCATGGGTACTTTATATCCATGTGTGGGGAGAGTTTCCCCGGCAGGTTTCCGAGAACGTTCACATAAATCCCCCCTCTTGCAACTATCACATGTGCACTGTCCTTTCCCGTCTTTGAAAGTAGAATCCTTGGGTTTAATATCTTTGGATTCAAGTTTAGGTTCTTTGGGCTTAACTTCCACCCCATACTGAATGAGCGGTTCTGGCAGTGGCGTCTTTGATTGGGAACATTTCGATTTATCCTTGCAGACTTTGCAATTACAGCCTTGCCTCGGTACCTCACTGTGAACATCTGAAATTCCCGGCTTTGTTTCATTCTCAATCGCTTTCTCCTGAATATCAGCTTTTGATTTAATCCTTTCACTTGTAGGGACATTTGTTGGCAGAGCTTCTCCCGCAGAATGACGTGAGCGTTCACATTGCTTTCCCTTCATACAATTGTCGCATGTGCAATCTCGCTTCTGCTCATCTGGAATGCAGTTTATAGGTTTAGGCACATCCGACTTTGATTCCTTTACTTTAGGTTCTTTGGGTTTGATATCCACCTCATGTTGGATGAGAGGCTTTGGCAGTGGTGCCTTCAATTGGGAACACTTCTCTTTGCAAATTCTGCAATTATAGCCTTCCATCCACGCGCCAGTTTGAAGGTCGTGAGTTCGAGGTTTCTCTTCTTTGTCGATTAGTTTTCCTTGAGTGGCAGGTGTTATTTCAGTAGTCTTAATTGTTTGTACCAGCTCCTTAAAGCCATGTGTGGGTAGAACTTCCCCGGCAGTCTTGCGTATACGTTCGCACAAATCCCCTCTTTTGCAACTATCGCATAAGCATTGTCCTTTGCGTTTTCCTGCTACCTCAGATTTAGGTTCTTTTGGCTTGGATTCTTTAGGTTTAATTTCAACCTTGTGTTGGATTAGAGCTTCTGGCAACTGAGGTTTTATCTGAAAGCATTTTGATTTTTCCTTGCAAATTCTGCAATTGCAACCTTCTCTGGGCGGTCTTGTCCTTACATTGGAAATTTGGGATTTAGTTTCGTTGGAAATTGGCTTTCCCTGGGTATCTGGAACAGATTTTGGGTCATCAACTTTACTTGTTTCCACGGGTACCTTATAATCTTGTGTTGGAACTACTTCACCCGCCGGTTGACGAGAATGATCACACAAATTTCCTCGCTTGCAACTATCGCATTGGCATTGTCTCCTTCCTGAATCTTCAGGAAATTTTGTGTTAAGCACTTCTGGTTTCGACTCCTTTGGTTCAGACTCCTGTGGCTTAACTTTCGTTTCATGCTGAATGAAAGGTTCGGGTAATGGTCGCTTTCCTTCAGAGCAAGGTGGAAGTACTCCACCACCAGCGTGACGCTTGTATTCACATAGGCCGTCTCTCTGGCAATTGTCACAGGTGCATTGTCCTTGCGGTTTCACTGGCTTAGGTTCCTTGGGTTTTACGTCAACTTTATGCTGGGTAAGTGGCCTCGGTAGTGGCGTTTTAGCATTAAGGCATGTGGACCTATCTTGACAAATCTTACAGCAACAACTTTTTTGCTCGGAATGCACTTCAGCACTAATCGGTTGTGGTTGGACCCCGTTTCCTTCTTCAGTGGCTCGCTTGCAGTCACCACATATGTGGATTTTCGTTTTATCCTTAGGTTTCCGCTCAACTTTATGTCGAATCAGATTGGGAGGTTCTTGCCTCTCCTGGGTACAGTGCACCTTACCTTCGCAAACTTCACAGTTACACGTCCTTCTGTCTGGATCCGTCAACTGGAGGTGGGGTTTTAAATCAACTGGATGTGCGAAACCCGCGGTTTTAATGATACTGCTCCTTACATCGGTTTGCCCTGCAGCATGGCGTCTGTGTTCTTCGACATTGCTGTTCGACATTTCCTGGTTCATGCATTTGTCACGCTGCTTCCTTTTCTTATCATAGATAACCTCGCAAATTTGCCTGTCCTTACAGATATCGCATACACAAGTTTTGTGGACGAACCGCTTAGTATCAATGGCGTTTAGGATACGAGGTCGTTGAAAAATTGCTGAAAGAGTGACCCGTTTGGTCGTGGTCTCCGATTTGCGTTTTTTCGAAGTGCGACAATTTATGCATTCACAATATTCAGGGTGGTGCCTATTTGGATGGATGGCATAGGGCTGTATTTGGCTAGGAATCCGTGGGTGCTGAAAGATACTCCATACACTTTGACTTTTAACCTGAACGGAGTCTGTGTTGATGGAGTCCTTGGTAGGTTTTTCGGATTTTGGTTTGTCCTTATCAGAATATTCATAACAAGGACATTTAGGTTCCGCAACCGTTTTCGTATCTATTGGGCCAAGAATTCGGGGCTTCTGATAAACATTGGAAAAGTTGAAGGGTTTTGTTCGAACGGTGGGTTCAAATACAGGTTTTTTGTTTTCCTGATAAGGACAAGACAAAGAACTGGATTTAGACCATTCTTCCTCCTGGTCATGACAGCTACATCTACTTCTATCTTGCCCTTTCGGAGTTTTTGCTCCGAAATCAATCGCTGAGATTCTAGGATGCTGGAACATATTGACTAGGTACGAAGGTCTAGTTTTGATATGACTTTGCCTCCTCCTGATGGACGATGAATTTGCCGTTAGATGCGCGCGATCCAATTGTTTCTTCCTCTTCTCTTGGTGTTTATGGTAATCACATGGATCATCGCAAGAACATTGTCGATTTTCATCGCAATTAGAAAAGTTTCGATTTACTGCCACCGGTATCCTAGGATGTTGGAAAATTCTCGACATGTTAAAAGGTTTTGACTTCTCCCTTTTAGGTCCTGTAGAAAGCTTACTTTGCGACGGTGCAATAAGAGAATGTTTACTTTCAGCGCAAAAGTGACACCTACACGGGGGTATCTTTTTTGGATGGTCCATCTGGTTAAGGATTCTGGGTCGTCGAAAGATACTAGAAATGTTCGAGTATCTTGTTTTAATTTGTCCAGCAGTTGCTCTTTTAGTGGTTTGGCAAGGTTTCATTTCAAGGCTGGTGATCGTACTCCTTCGGTGCACTCTGCTCGAACAAGCATCACAAGGACAATTTTTAGGATGTCGGAAAACTCCTGTAATTCCAGGAATTCTTGGGTGTTGAAATATTGAGGCGATGGTGGAGGATTTGGTTAGAACCTGCCTTGAAAGTTTATTGGGCTTCTTCGATTCTTGGGCACAAAGGCATGAAGGTTCTGATTGTAAATCAGGGTGGGGTTTGCCCGAGGTAGGTTCCCTCAGCACCCGATAGTCTATCGGAATTGGTATTCGCGGATGCTGGAAAACTTTCAGCAAATTCCAAGGTTTAGTCGAGACGGTGCTTGGCCTTCTTTTGCAATTGTCCGCAGTTGGTGACAGGACATCTGGGCAAATATTTCTTTCTTTAGACTTTCGGCCACACAAGCAAGGTCCATTTAGTTCTCCCGACTCTTCAGGGATTGATCTCCAGGTTGTTTGAATGGGAATACGAGGATGCTGGAATAAACTAAAGACGCTGAATGGCTTTGTTCGTACAATTCTGGAAATAATATTCTCAGTCTTCTCCGGGGAACAAGGACACTCTTTAGGTTCCTCTTCAGACTTGCGCTTTGTATCAATAGCATTCAGAATCCTAGGCCGTTGAAATATTGACGATATGTCAATAGATTTGGTGCTAACATTCCTTTGGTACTCCTCATTGGTATGTTCGCCTGGATCATCATGTTTGGTGCAGGTACATTTTTTTGCTGGTCCTTCTTGAAATGGGATTCTGGAATGTTGAAAAATATTCGCTATGTTTGCGGGCTTGATTAACAGATCCGAACTCTTGGCAACGGGTTTCCTCTCTTTAGTGTCAATTGATTGAGGAATTCGAGGTCGCTGGCAAAAGTCGAAAGAGAACGGGGATTTTGGTATTCCACACTTGCATGAAGAGGATTCATCATCATCGGAGTGGGGTTCTGCTTGTTTAGGTGGTCGAGTATCAACAGCACTAGGAATACGAGGATGTCGAAACATTTGAGATACATCACCGCGTTTTGTTTTGACCGGTTTAGATTTTTTCCCTTGGGAATGTTTGCAAGGTTCCTCAAATTTGCTACAGGTGCATGCTTTCGCAGGGATTTCTTGGAAAGGTATCCTAGGATGCTGGAAGATACTAGCTACGCTTCGAGGCTTTATAAGAGCAGGATCCGAACGTGACTTTTTCGGTTTTCTCTCTTTGTTATCGATAGGTTGGGGAATCCTCGGTTTCTGACAAAAATCAAAAGACTTTGACCGTTTTGGAGAGTCAGAAGAACATGGACATTTCTCGCTCTTGGATATTTGCACTGGCGACTTTGGTAAGACTGGATTGTAATCCACTGAGCTGGGGATCCTTGGATGTCTGAAAACTTTCAGGAAGTCATTGGATTTGGTCCTCATATGGTCAGAGTTTTTCCGTTTTGTGTGTTTGCACTTTTCGACGTCGCCATCTTCTGTAGGGAGGCACTCTTTAGCAGGTACCTCTTGAAAAGGTATTCTAGGTCTTTGGAAGATCCTAGTAATATCTGTAGGTTTGAGTAGAACAGAATTGGAACTCTCGCTGGAAGGTTGTCTTTCCTTTGTATTAATTGGTTGAGGAATCCGCGGTCGTTGGCAGAATTCGAAAGAGAACGGGGTTTTTGGTTTGTCACAGGGACAGGGCTCATCTTCATTGGAACGAGAAGTTGCTCCTTTAGGAGGACGAACATTGATAGCGCTGGGAATCCGTGGATGTTGAAACATTTTAGATACGTCACTATGCTTTGTAGTGACAGGTTCATATGGTTTTCTTTTAGCGTGTTGGCAAGGTGATGGCTCCCCACATTTGGTGCAGGTGCATGGTTTTACTGGCATTTCTTGGAAGGGAATTCTCGGATGCTGAAAGACATTAGAAGCGCTTCGTGGTTTTGTGAGAATGGGCTCCGAGCAGGACTTTTTCGGTTCCTTGCTTTTGACGTCAATAGCTCTAGGAATCCTGGGCTTTTGACAGAAATCAAAGGACATTGATCGCTTTGGAGACTCGCAAACGCATGGACACTTCTCGCCCTTGGATACTTGAACAGGCGACTTTTGTGAGGTTGCATTGTAATCCACTGAGTGTGGAATCCTCGGATGCTGGAACATTTTCGATGAGTCAGGGGACTTGGTCGTGACAGGTTGGCAAACCTTCTGTTTTTTGTGTTTGCACTTTTCGGGATCGCCCGCCTTTGAACACGAACACTCTTCAACGGGCATTTCTTGAAAAGGTATTCTAGGCCGTTGGAGGATACTAGTGATGTCCGTAGTTTTGCGCAGAACAGAATCTGGTCTCTCAGTGGGAGGCTTCTTCTCCTTAGTGTTAATTGGCTGAGGAATCCGTGGTCGTTGACAAAACTCGAAGGAGAATTGAGTTTTTGGTTTTTCACATGGGCAGGACTCATCCTCGTCGGTGCGAGGGATTACTTCCTTCGGCAGATGAGTGCCAATAATGCTAGGAATGCGGGGATGCTGAAAGAGTTTGGATATATTAGTTGGTTTGGTGCTGATGTTACTTTTGTGTTCCTTGTCAGTATGGTGGCATGGACTATCCTCCCCGCATTTCGTGCAGATACACTTTTTAGCTGGTGCTTCTTGAAATGGAATCCTAGGATGTTGGAATACACTAGCAATATTGACAGGTTTGACTATAACAGAATCTGAACTCTCGCTAGGAGGCAACCTCTCCTTAGTGTCAATCATCTGGGGAATTCGTGGTCGCTGACAAAATTCAAGGGAGAGCGGAGTGTGTGGCTTTTCACACTTGCATGTGCAGCCCTCATCTTGATCAATTTGAGGTTTTGGCTCCTTAGGCGGGTGAGTATCGATGGGACTTGGAATACGAGGATGCTGGAACATTTTGGATATTTCGTTGCGTTTTGTAATGACAGCTTCAGGTTGTTGTTTGTTAGAGTGCTTGCAAGGTGCAGGCTCTCCACACTTTGTGCAGTTACATGACTTCATTGGCATTTCGTGGAACGGTATCCTCGGATGCTGGAAGACATGAGAAATGTTTCGTGGCTTCGTGAGAACAGGCTCTGAATAGGATTTCCTCGATTTTCTTTCTTTACTATCAATAACTTGAGGAATCCTTGGCTTTTGACAGAAATCAAAGGACATAGATCGCTTTGGAGATTCGCAAACGCAGGGACACTTTTCGTTCTTAGACACCTGTACTGGCGTCGTTTGTAGTGTTCGATTATAATCCACTGAGCGTGGAATCCTTGGACGCTGAAACATGTTCAAAAAGTCATTGGATTTGGTCCTGACAGGATCAGAACTCTTCTCTTTTATTGGTTTACATTCTTCCGTGCCTTCCAACTTTGTACAAACACAATCTTCCGGAGGCATCTCCTGAAAATGTAATCTTGGATGCTGGAAGATATTTGCGATGTTCCTAGGTTTAATGAGCACGGGATTTTCATTTTTGTGTTTAGGTTCCTTCGGCCTTTCACTCGTGTTCTGCGGTATTCGAGGTCTCCCAATAAAATCCAATATGCAAGGGTTTCTTGCTTTTTCATTCTGGCAAGGACACGTTTCCTTCTCGCAATGTTTCGGTTCTTTGACTAGCCGAGTGTCAATAGAATTAAGGATTCTTGGGTGTTGAAAGACTTTGAAAATGTCCTCTTGCTTGAGAAGAACAGGCTCCGGTCTGAGGGTCTGCGAATGTTTGCAAGGTACAGCTTCCTCACACTTCGTGCAATCGCATGTTTTGCTTGGTATTTCCTGGAATGGTATCCTCGGATGTTGAAAAATGTTCGCAATATTCCGAGGCTTGGTTATGACACTTTCGGAACTCTTTTGATCAATCGATGGACTTTCGCATTCTATTCTTGGGGTATCACAAGGACACGTTTCCTTTTCCTTTTTAGTGCAAACTGGAGTGGCTTGTTGGACTGGTTCACTGTCTATGGCGTTTGGAATACGCGGGTGTTGACATATTTGTGAAAGGTCCTGACGTTTTACATTTATAGGTTCTGGCCCTGGTTTTTCCGCATGTGTGCATAGTGCCGGGTCTTCGCATTCAGTGCAGATACACTTCCTGACGGACTTTTCCTGGAAAGGTATTCGCGGTCTTTGCAAAATATTTATGACATTCCAAGGCTTTTTAAGGATGCTATCCACGCTACTGTGACACATTTCTGTTGATCCTGTCCCCCGCCATAATGGAAATTCGTCTTTGTGTGCGTCTTCTTTACAAGGGCATATTTCTTCTTTACTGCAAATTGGTTTAGTCTTTACTGGTTCAGTTTTTCCAATTACTTTACCGTCGATTCCTACAGGAATTCTAGGACGCTGCAGAATTCGGCCAATCTCCAATGGTTTGGTTTCAATTGAGTGTTCTTCTGCCTTTCTTGGAGGCTGGCATTTACTTTTGTCCAAACATACTGTTTCGCACTGGCATTCCAGAGGTTTAGGCTCATAACCAAGGATCCTAGGAGCTCGACATAGGTCCGAAATGCTCGGTCTTTTGATTTGAATGGGAAATTCATCCGGACCAGATCCCCTTAAGGAAGGAAAGCTATGGAAGCGGGTCCCAGTTTTCCTCTTCTTCGAAGACTTCTCTGAACAAGGACATACTTCCGCATACCCTGTTTCGGATCGAATTTTGGCAGGTTTATCGTCAATTGCATTTGGTATTCGAGGATGTTGAAGAATGTTAGATACATACCAAGGTTTTACTTCCACCTCTTGTGGCTTGGTCGGTGGTTCACAGGTGGAGGAGGCTTCTTCGATACCATCAGGAGGAAGCAAGCATTCGGCAGGTTCTACGCAAATGGTGCATTTACACTTTCTATGATGCTCTTCATGGTAAATTCTGGAGCACGTTGGAGTGTAACTAGAGAGCCTTGGTTTTTGAAGTGTCTGAGTTAAGGTTTTGCGTTTGACTGTGAGGTAGTCGATTGACTGGCTTCGCTTGGGCTTGTTATTTAAAAGAAGAGGGATCCTGGGGCGTTGGAGTAAGGTTGTGATACTAGTGCGTTTGGTGACGATTTTGCTTTGGGTTATTATTTCACGTTCGCAGGTACACGAATCACGCTCTGGTTTGACGCTTTTTGGGGGTCTAAAGTCCATCAGGATTGGAAGCCTTGGACGTTGACAAAGAGCCTCTGGTCTACGACTGGATGTTGTGACTTTACTTGAATCATATGAAGGTTCGGGCTCATAGTTTGATTGGCTCGTGCATGCCTGACAAATGCAATTAGGGGAGTGCTCAATTGGCTTAATGTCGACGCTTTCCATGCTTGGGCGACGACGGAGTTTGTCTTCCTTGGATTCTAAACGTGAGGATTTACGTTTATTATCTATAGGTTGTGGTATTCTGGGATGGTGCTGGATAATGCTCTGAATAGATACTGGTTTTAAGTGTACCTTGCTTTCTGGAAGTTTATCGTCTGAGCACTTTACACAAGGACATGATGTCGACTTCTGTAAGTCTACACGCTCACGTTTCCAGGAAATTAATTCTGGATTGGACTTGGTTTTTACCGGCACTTCTTTCTCCTCGCTATCAATAGCATTGGGGATTCGTGGATGCCGGAGTAGTTCTAATAAGCCAGAAGATTTTGTCTGAACGGATTCAGGTCTGTGGCACGCAACGTCTATTTGGCACTTCGCTCTATCCTCACATTTTTTACATTTACAGTCTTTCGCATGGTCCCCGAAGATACGAGAGAAAGATGGCTCTTGGTCAATTGGAGGGGTTAGCCTGGGTTTTCGACAAATATCCGCTATGCTGCTGTGCTTGGTCTCAACTTTATCAGTTAAAATTCTGTCCTTCTCGCAAGGACACTTGTCATCTATTTTCGGTGGCAGATATACTTCACTAGGTTCTCTTGGCTTGGGTGGATTAGCAGGTATCCTAGGATGCCGGAAAATTTCAGAAACTTTCCAAGGTTTGATTTGAGCGGGTTCGGGTTTTGGCTTAAGCTCAATTGGGTGCGCTGAACTCCATGGTAGGCGCCATTTTTTCTTCTTCTCCTCGATGGGATGTTTATCTTGTTCTTGGCATATTTTGCAAGTGCAGTCGTATGTGTGTATACCTTTTTCCTCTCGAGGCTTTATGGAAGTATGAACACGGCTAGGTATCCTTGGCCTTTGTAAAAGTCCTATCACTGATTTGCTTTTTGTCCGGACTAGATCCAAAGTTTCACACTTAAGATCGCGTCGGCGGTTTTCGCACTGCATACAGGGACAAGGCTCTTCCGATTGTGAAGTCGTGGGTTCAATAACGGCTGGATTACTTGGATGCTGAGGAATTTGGGTCCTGTCGAATGGTTTGGTTTCCACTGGTACAGGTTCGTCTTTTTTAGGCGGTGTAATTCCACACTTGCTTTTATCGATGCATATTGAACAGATACAATTTGGCGTGTGTGGTTCGGGCTTCACCCCATCCAGGAATTCGGTCGATGACGGACGGTTAATTTCGTTTTCATCACTTGAGGTAAGTTGGGCGGGTGTCGGTGGAGGGGGTACTATAGGTGCTAGCAACGATGAGGTAATAGGTGTTGGTAGTGACGATTCAGATTGTTGACGTTTCGGTTCTTCTGAAGACTTCGGTTCTGTTTCCGGTTTTGGTGGAGATTCTTCTGTACAACTTGGTGGCATCTCTGAAGAAGGTCTCCGTTTGCGTCCACATGAACTGCAAAGACATTCTTTTCCTTTGGGCGTGTCTTGTGGAGGTTTCGAAAGTGGCTGAGTAGTATCACTTTTTTGTTTGCATCTATTGCAGTTACATTTGATAGAGGGGGTCCGTGTATTGTCAGTGTACACATTTTTGGTTGGTTCCGCAACCTTGCTTGGTCTTAATTGACCCCGGCTGTGTCTACTTCCATCTTCTACCTGGGATGTTATAGGTGGTTGGCAAAACTCGCTTTTTCTACTACATTTGGCGCATCTACATTTATTAGGGGGTGTCTGTGTACCTTGCTTTTGAACAGTACCACCATCGACATTTGTAATGCGTGCTGAGCTCTTGATTGGTTTAGTTTGACCTGAGCTATGTCTACTTACGTCTTCCATTACAGGTGGAGGACTAAGCTCACTCCTTCCTCTACACTTAGCGCATTTACATTTGTTAGGGGGTGCCCGTTTAACTTGCTCCTGCACAGTGTCAACATCGACGCTAACCATGACTTTCGAACTTTCACTTGGTTTAATTTGGCCCGAGCTGCGCCTACCCCCATCCTCCGTTCTAGATGTTGGAGGAGGAGAAACAAACTCACTTCTCCTCCTACATTTAATGCATTTACATTTGTTAGGTGGTGTTCCTCTGATTTGCTCTTGTTTAACATAGCTATTATTTGCCGTGATTCCTGAGCACTTGCTTGGTTTTATTTGAGCCGAATTACTTCTACTCTCCATCCAGCTTCCTTTCGAAATTGTTGATGGTTTTACGCGGGCTGAGGTATCAGACCTATGCAATACAGGTCTAGGAATAGCGCATGAGCAAGTCTTGGAGTCTTTTCTGGTGGTGTTTAGCAGCCCACATTTACAGGTCCTTGATACTTTCTCTTCAGGGTCTGATGTTTCCGAATTTTCACTAAAGTTGACTAACTTCTTACTTTCCCTCGGAGCATCACCAGTTCTTAATAGACTCTTCTCGGTATCTGTCTTTGAAAGGTATTGCTCTCTATCGGAGTCAACTTTTCGAGGACCATACCAGGCTTCTACGTTCGAATTTTTGTTGCAAAGAGCGCGATCCTTTCTACCTTTACATACCCTGCAAGAGCATCTGCTAGCACGTTTGGCGTCTATGGAGCTCCGATGATTGCTATCAGCAGAAGCTTTTCTACTGGCATCCATTGGTTCGCGGCTGCCAGATCTGAACTGACTGCGCCTCCTTTCCAGCGATTCGTCTGAACTTAATTTCGGTGCCTTTGTATTATTTTCCGCAGGAGGTTTTCGAAATTTTTTTGATTGAGATCGGCATGAACACTTGCGACCATGCATTCCACGATGAAGGCGATGGTCTCCATGCTTGTCATGGTCACATAGAAATGGTCCTTCCACATGTTTATTATAGGAGGAACTCCTTTTTGTAAGCCCCGATTGGAAGAAGCCGCGTATTAGCCTCGTATATTCTTGCGTCTGATGTACTTCATATGCAGTATCATGGTCTGGTGGTTGCACATTCTCTCTGTTATCACTGCTTCCAAGTGCCTCAAATGGTCTTAGCCTTTTACCACACTTTGAACACGCACAAGGTTGGATCTGATTCCTAATCCCAAGTGCTCTGTTTTCTTCGGACGATTCTAGTTCTGAGCCGGCTGGGGATCTTTCTCTCCTCTCTGGATTTTTTGGCCTTAAAAAATGAGAGTTCGTTGTTGAACTCTGAGAGTTAACTGAGTCATTCTCTTCCTGTTTCAAAGCTTCGAGGGGAGATGTTTCATTTGTTTCATCACTTGCCAAATTTGCGGAAGATATACAGACCTCAGAGACTGTACGTGAGAGAAAATTGGGATTGACGTAAGTCCGCATTGTATTTGTCGCTGCACCGGGACTTCTTCTTGTTGTCCTTTTTTTATATTTACGCTTTCTATGTTTTCGAGAATTTTCAAGCTGTTTCACTTTGGGATCTGCACTTTCAACATGAATTTGTGGGTTTGGTCTTATATTTCCTATGAATGCTTCCGTATTATCTGGGGATATATCTGTGGAATCGTCGAGCTTATTTGGCTGATTAGACAATTTCTTCAGTTGCCCAAAGGTTGGCGAACTGTTAAGGCCACTACTGCATTCCTTAGCATCATCCACTTCCAAGGGCGCAGTAGTCCTGGCACTTTCATGACTTACATATGGGAATGTCAGAGAGGTGTTGAGATTGTCGACCTCTGAGAATCTTGAGTGTCCAGGATCATTGTTATCCAAATCAGTGTCGGTATGTCTTCTTCGCGTGGTATGTCTTCCTCTTGTATTCCTCTCCGGTGAAGTTTCATCTTCATCACTAGATAGGCCATGGCTTTTTTTCATTATGCATTATAATAACTTATTGAGAGAGAACGCTTGATTGAGCGAGTTGCTTTCAGATGAAATTCACTTATTAATTTTTCATTGAAAATTTTCAAGTAAAGAATTCGGAAAATTGTTGCCGAGTTTTGTCAGTCCAATATTTTTTTTAATGACTTTTTGTTTTAGTCTAAATTTTTTAATTTTTTGACATTTTAAATGATAGATTGATTAAAAAATTGGATTAGGTAAGGTATTAATAGAGAATAGACGAATCTTATCCGAATTTAGAGTAGAAAAAACTAATGTTTTTCAAAAAAATGTGTGGCTTGGTGGCTTGGTCCAAATTGTGCCGGTGTCAAATCCCCTTTCGTCTTTGAAATGACTTTAGAACAGGAAGTTTAATGGCTACCTCTCAGATGGGGCATGCTCTAGAATAAGTTGCCGTCTCTCCTACTTCTTACTGTACTTCAAATTCTTTGACTCATTCATAAAAAGTACACAGCAGACGCTATGAGTTTAAGATATTTCTCCTGAAAACCAACTAAGGAAAAAAGTTATTGACTCAACCTAGATGTAATGGAACGACGACCTGCCTACATGTTATAGTCAATCCATGCATAACGGCCGAGAATGTCAATATTCAAATCCTTCTATTTTCGCAGTGCTGTGGGCTCCTCCCTCTGTGCATCGTTTTCGTTCAAACTGGATCTATGTGAATACGTTAAGAAGCTACCTGTTTTGAAGAGTCTTCAGAGAGTACTTCAAGCAAGGGGGTACCTTTTTTGAGGAGGTGGAAATTTTCAAAACGCACTGGTCTGGACATGCCTTTGGATCTGAGAGTTGGCAAAATTCTCCTGAGAGTTTTTTCATGGTCCTGGTCCTGTTCCTCCTCTTGAACAAATGCGGTGGATATTGTACTATTTTTGTCGTCCAGCGATCTGCTTTGAAATCATCTTTCTTCGATTTTTGTTGCTGGTGTTCTCGGTAAGGTGGTACTTCGCTTGAACACCTCCTTCTCCAAATAGAAAACTTTTGTAGCATTAGATGACACGGTGTCCAAGTTGTCCCCCATAAATGCACTGCGATCGAGGGATATCGATGACCGGGAGCCCGCTTGTTCACTTCCAGAAGCCGCTGATACTGGGTTTCCGAGCCCATGCACCGTAAGTTTCATCCTTCTCATTGACAGGAAAGTGCATGAATATATATTTATACATCAATAGTAATCGCCCTATCCACCAAATGGGGTCGCGCTTGATGGGAGATCCGGCAACTCTTCAAAGGAGTTTCCGTGGCTATGATGATAATTTCGGGTTTCATAGGTCTTTTTAGTGGGACTTTGCCAGGTAGGTGCATTTCAAGCAAGTCTATAACCGTTAGGAGTTTTAGCATATTCCATACTTGCAGATTTGACATTAAGTGTTCTCCTAGATGCTTCGATCTACTTTGCACAAGTGCCGGACACTGCCCCAGAACGTGTATAGAGGATTCATCACACTCCGCACAGAAGCTGCAGGCAGCGTCCGTAGATCCCTAGCTTCCCTAGGTGATAATTTAGCCGACAGTGACCAGTGAGAATTCCTACTATGATTCGGAAGTTCTTTTCGTGAGGTTTAAGCAATCCTTTGTGCGCTTGAGTTCGTATCCCCCAATAAGCACCTGTTGGACGGGCCTACCAGGAATGGAGCAGTTCCTGGTAGGCTCGTCCAACAAAGTTCCCTCAACCGTTCCTCTTCATTTTTTTAATGTTATAGCCATGAACCCGTTTCCGATTCCACAGAAGGGTTCCTGTGTAAAGGCGTCGCTGCTCCCTTCTTGGCTAGTTCGTCCGCTGCCTCATTGCCTGGAACCCAGAAAATCTAGACTTTGTTGGACGAGCCGAGGCTGCTCCCTCTGCTGTGATAGTTGATGTGACAACTCCGACATTTGATTGCCTCCAGGGAACGGTCATCTACCCCGATCGTGAGGAGTCTACCCTTGCCCTACACTTTGCTTCTGAAGACTTTTCATAATCGCGTATGGCGATCCTCATTCTGAGCGATTAGGAGGTCCATGAGATCTTTCGTCTCTATTGTTGCGGTTTTCAGGAGAAAAACTGTCACTGTTTCCTGCTCCTCACGAGTGAGTATTTGCTCTGGAAACATTTTTGGCAGTATGGCCAGTTGAATGCCCTTGGCCGCACTAGCTTTGCTAATAGCGGGTTTCCTGATTCCTGCCTTCACCCCTGACCTACCCGGGTTTTCTCCACTTTTGGGTTCAGATTTTGATTTTTTGGGAGCATTTACCTCAGGCGGGCTAATCTTTGCTGCTTCGCGCTTTTTTGGCTCCGATAAAGATGACTTGGCTCTACTCGGAATCTTCTTAAGGGCCTTTTCAGGTTTTAGGCCTTCCTTCAGGTAACGCAGGTATCATTTAGCAACTGCGTCACTGAGACCTGTCTCCTTCCTGATGTCTGATATATTTATCTCAGACGTGCTTTTGCATGTCTCTGCTTTTTGAGCAGTAGTGTTTGTTGGTTGTTGTCCTCGCAGTATACCAATGTTGACCTTGGATCCACTGCTTGAACTTCTCCCTTTTTGGGTGGAATTATCTGGCTCTCAGTATTTCGCAGATGTTCCTTCGCCTGGTTAACCAGTTTGTGTGCGGTACGGGGTCTTGCTTATTTGGCTGTAGTTTTTTTTTGTTTTATTGATTCCCACGAGTATAGGGATTAGGAGATCCACCGTGCTATATCCTCCCGTAGGACGGTAAGGTCAAACTTACTCAGTGAGGCGACCAGGTATCAGTGAGGCTCCGTTCGAACACAGTCAGTTACCTGTGACTGCAAGCGGCACGGTTCGCATGACACCCTGGATTCGGAGAGGTGTTTTTCGACTCCCTAGTCTAGATCCGTGGCGTTTTGTTAATAGTAGAGTCACCTCGTACAGGATGTGGATATCACCACTCACTAACGGTCTTGGTAGACGAGAGACTTGGCCCCTGGAAAGCCACACATCGCCCTAGAGGAGAGATGGCTCACCCTCAAAGAGAGTTAGGTTGGCCTCAAGGAGCTATATTCCGCGTCAGTCTATACTGCAGTGCACTGCTTGACCCCAGGTTGTATGTTAGTTCAGCATGTTTGTAACAGCAACGTGATCCCTTATTTGGGTGACAAGACACTTAACTGTTGTCGTTAGTGACGTGGCTGAACAGCGAAGCGACATTGTTTGCTACAAAACCTGCCATTGCAGCCAGTGCATGGTTTATTAAAAGCCTCGAATCTGGCTCGACAATATTAGGAATGGAACCGATTTTTGATGGTGTCTCCGCCCTAAAAGGTGAAGTTGTAAAGGCACAAACACAAATGTTTATGCCTGCAAGCGAAAATATTTTCGAAAGAAACAGAAATTCTTAAGAAAGGGAGTATGTAAACATTAGTTGGTCTTTTACCAGGACCTTCTTAAGCTAATGCCTGCGCAGCATCCACAGAAATTACCGATGTTCGGAGTGGTGACGCTAGATGTCATCAACGCTTTTATCTCTGCCACCTGTGAAGGTAGTGAAGGTTATAATTGCGATGCATCCTGAGGGCACGGCACTACGTGTGGTGGACAAAAAGACGGTGGTCATGAAATAGAGGAGGCGGTTGAGGAATTTGGACCGAAAATCAGCTTGAACTTTGTCGATCAAACTATCGAGATTATCCTTCATGCGTTCCAGCATTATTTTAGCTATCATCTTTGCGACAGCAGGGAGTGCCACATTTAAAACGGGTGCCATTCTTTAAAATCTTAAAGATCATCCCTTTCTTCTACTCTCTGGGAAAGGTCTTTGATTCCCAAGATTTCCCTACGAGTGGAAGTAGTAGATCTTCAGTAGCTGCAGGTGCAGGGATAAATAATTCTGCGAGGCGCCCGTCAAGCCCAGTTGCTGCTCTAGTTAGAGAAAGCGGACATTCTGGGGATCCTCGATACCATGGTCGATTAGCCTGCGCACATTCCAGAAACTAATCATGATCCATTTTTGATAGCGAAAGGATGTAGCTGTGAGGTTAGTCCCTATCTGGGGCATTGTTGACGTTTTGGCAGCAGTAGTGCTGAAGGTAGTGTTGCGTCGCCTAGCGTAAATGGGGTCGTACCTTAAGACCCTATCTACGCTATTGTGTATTGCCACCTACAAAACCATATAAAAATGTTTTGACAGTCTGATTGGGGGGGGGGGGGGGAGATTTCGGCTTCATAGCTCAGGTCAACAATTAGGAGTGTACAATGGTAGAAGTTTGAAAGTGCTGAAACCAATGAACATGGAAAGACATCGTTCAGGAGGCAAAGTCTCAGAAAAGTCTGCGTTACCAGGGGGAATACCCGTGTAGAGTGGAGATCTCTTTTTAAACTTAAGCAACGCGACCGGCTGTGACCACAATCTTCTATGATCATCATAATCGTGTTAATACCGGCTTGCCTTCCTCAGCTTCATCGAAAACGTATCTCGCACCAGGTGAATCAGTTGGCCAATAAGCCTACAAAATGCTAAAGGGTCCCTTCAACATCTATTGCGAATCTGAGAAAAGTATGCGGTGGAGTACCAAGGACAGTATGACTACTAGTGACAACATGGATAAGTTCACTAAGAATGAGTTGTTGCCAGCTCAAAAGAGCAGATCTCATGAAATAGGAACTTCAGATGCTTCGTGATCGCCATTTTGCGATCCAGCCAGGAAACTCAAGCGTATACTGTACAAAGGATATGCATGGGAAGGAAAGTTTAGATGGTAGGCATATTTTGAAAAGAAGATGTCAATGAGTAGATGTTTCTAAAATTATGGGCGGAAAAGAGCACTTAGAGAGGAATGTAGGTGGCAAAGTGGGGTTGGAAAATCCCAAACCCTTTCATATCTGCGCCATTGTCTTTTGAATATTCCGATCCCTGACATAAAAGGTACCCTATCCTTGGATTCCTTATTAATTTGAGGTAGATTTATCTAATGTGACAGTGACTATTTGTGGCAAGGCATAATACGTATAAGCGTAAGGGGAATGACGCAACGAATCATAGACCTATAAAAATTAGTTAGCCCTTCCAAGAAGGTATTCTTATCGCTTGTTTTTATTAGTCCAATATTATTAGCATTCAGAAGACTTCGCTGCCTATTTTTCCTTAATATCGGGGAAAACCTCTCCACTCTACCCAGACCAAACTATAACCGGGGGAAATGGCTGATGGAATCATGGTAATCCAATCCTTTTACCGAACCGGGGAAAGGACCATTGTATTTGTCACTGATTGAAGCCACCTGCGATGTATTTCTACAGCAGTCCCCCTTGAGATTCACAATGGGAGAATTCTAATTGTATTGCCTTTGAATCCGTTCTGAGAAAGCGTAAGATGTGCTTGTCTAGGTTCTTGCAGCCATGGATCTATCCACTCCTAAAGCTCCATAATGGGGAAGGGACGGCCACTGAGAATTGTCTAAACTGCGAGGCTACGAAAATGGTTAAAAAAATTCGGAAAAATGTGCAGCACCTACCTTAAATCCACCATGAAAACTTGATATTTCTCATTTGTCATTCAAAATTCAATCATTTTATACGCCCTCCACCGTTCAAAATTATCGTTTTCGAGTTCGTTTTCGATATGGAAAATTAATCGAAATATTACATAAAATCAGATTTTTAAAAATTTACGCGAGTATTTTTTACTATTTAACTCAACCACCACACAAAGGCAAAATTAAAAATTATTCAAAATGTCCACGTCGTCTTGTTCAGCAGGTTCAAAAAATGAAACAGATTTTCAGAAGAAACTTTTGGAGCTAGCTCGTCTGACAGAGAATCTTCTAAATCAAATGGAGAATGGTGAGTTCCGGTGTAGGCGACAATTAGAAGAGATAGACCGAATTAGAGGTGGAGATTCAAGGAAGTTCCATTCATGGGACAGTACTTTGAATACGATGGAGCATAGAAAGAAACCTGAGAAGACTACGCGTTGCTGTCTATCCAAGCAACAAGGATCATCCTCATCCCCACGGTATGAACCCTGCCGTTCTCCCTTTCCCCAAGTAACAGCAAAGAGGAGTCAAGCGGGTGCTAACAATGACTTTGAGAGTAGCTTATATTGTCCTCCAAAGTCCGGTGCTGAGGAGTCAGAATACGTTGGATGTTGCAGCAAAAAGAAAAAATCAGGCCAGCTTCCAGTAGTCCCGATGGTAAGACATTACCCGAGCGGCTCAAGCAATAAAGGATCATTATGTTCGGATAAGGAATGCACTTGTAAGAAAAATGTTCAAAGAGCGCATGATGAATTGACCTTGGTCTCACTAACGCAATCTCAGGAGATGTCGAGAGAATTTGTAGAAATATGTCCAGATAAAATTACAGCTGCTCAGGAGAAAGTCATTGTCGTTCATAGTTTTGAAGCAGCCAATACCACCAAAGAAAGGCATGGAGGGGCTCCACATGCATCCCGTTCCTGTGAAAGGGAGAGGGAGAAATCGCGATGCCCTCCCTACGGAGATTGTCGGAACAGACCTCCAGGTAGTAGCGGCCAACAAAGAGAGTCTCAAGGACGAACATCAGAAATGCAACGGAAAAAAAATGAATCGAGTTCAAAAGGAATAAAGCCTGTAGAAAGTCTAACTTCTAGTAAAAGTCGTATCATGCAATTGGAACGACTGAAAAATAAATCCCACCAGCATCCTACCGCAGATGAGGTTGCGATTTATTGGCCACCACCTGTAAGTACAGCCGAGGGTAGAAGTGAACAGAAACGAGAAGATATTAAGCATTCACACAGAGAATACGCAGAGCGCCCTAAGGATTGGAAGGATACCCGGAATTGGGAGGAACCCGTTCGACTTTCCAAACACCGAGAGAAATATGACTATTATAAAGAGAAGTTAGGACGATCGTGTCATTGTCCTTCACCATCAGACTTCGACAGATATGCTCGACAAATACAGCCAGCTAGTTCCCGCGAATACGTTCCGGGGGATGAGCAAGCTTATCGCAAACTACCTCAGAAAAAACCAGTGAAGTCTTCTGAACGTGATCGACCTTTAGAAGGTCGTGAAAGCCCTATTAGCATTTCCTGTTATTCTGACGAATTCGAGCCTTACCCTCGAGCGCATCGCAAACGGTCGACTTCCAAAAAACGTCCTTACCAAGGATCTGAGTACGATAAAAATTTTAGAGACTTACAAGACCGTTGTAGCCGTGATTATCCAAGGCCATCCCAGAAGAAACAAAAAGGAGAGATTCAGTCATCACGGAACTATCGAAATATTGAGTCATCTGAAGAATCTCAGGATCTTCATGAAGTTCCGGCAGTATTGTCTAACCCAGACTCTATATGTACACTATGTCATGGGATACGATACCGTGATAATAATCGGGTGGGACGTAAACGCCCCCAGGAAACGTGTCCCGATGCAGATTTCCGTACGTCAAAGGGTGTTCCAAGAAAGGTTTATCAAGAAAGATCGACTGAGAGAAAGATTAAAAAAAAGTTTTCTCCACCACAGGAAAGTGAAGAGACTGAATCAGCTGACGATTTCCGGCAAATTCAAGACGTTGGAACACCTCAGGATACGGTGGAACTTTACCGAGGAGGAAAGGTGAGACCGAGGAGTGAAAAGAGATGTTGCAAATGTGGTGTTGCAAAACCGTTTGAAGAATTTGAACCAGTTAAGAAACACCGCGACCATCGTCGAGCCAAGAAGTCAGTGTCGAGGAAAGCGCCCCGAATACCACCAAATCAATGTCCATCTCAACCGCAAGCGAAGAATAGACAATCGTGGGGAATAGAGTGCGGTTCCAATTTCGAAGGTGTACCAATTTGCTGTAAATGCGGACTATTGAAACCAATCAAAGCGAGTGAACCAACTCAGAAAATTAAACAAATAAAACCTAAAACTTTTGAGGCAGTTGAATTGCCTGAGGCCATTATATCGGAAGATGACAATTATCTGATAAATCAGTACGAAGCGCAATGCAAGTGCTATTGTGGAGAGCGGGGACAGACATTAACAAGAAAACATCAGGCTTCAGCCAAATCTCCAAAGTTACATGACCCAACCAATACAAAGAGACCTTATCGGGCATCTTCTTGTCCTTCTGATATACCCATTTGTTGTAAAAATCCTGGAAAGAAATCGATGCCATCAAAGCGTACAACCTCAAGGAAATATAGAGAAATTGACTGTCAATATTTCAAACCAGATGCTCCAGCGTCATGTTCAGATTCAAAGATCGACAGAGGTAGTAAGAAGAGTAGGTCGCAGTCTGCACATACGAGTAAAAATCAGACAAAATATGCCGAATCTTCGAGTAAGCGGCGCCCTAAGGATAATAATCATTCCGATCGTGAAGAGTTAATCTGTGAATGTAAAGATGAAATCATTCCTAAGGTGGTTAAACCAGAAATTGAGAAAAAGAAACCAACATCGGACACTGAAGTCTGCTACTGTGGTAAAAACTTTTGTAGAATGGAGCCGGGACGGAAATCTAGGGATCGAAAATCGTCGTCGCATACTGCAGGTTCCAAACAGATTGGAACACAACAAATTGTCGGAAGTGTGGCATTCTCTGAATCAAAAACATTTGCTGAGTCACAAACTTTTGCTAGATCTCAAGGAGTTGCCATTTCTCAAGCATTTGTAGGATCTCAAACGTTTACTGCATCTCTACAAGTGCCTGGACGTCATTCAGTCGCTGGCTCCCAACAGCGTCGATCTGCTTCACTTGCTGGAACTCAGCTGGTTGATACTAGTCTATCAGCAAGTAAGCCCCCAGCACTACCAGCCATTGAACCACCAAGGATTGATCAACACTCTGAATTTTCACAAGCTGACGGGTCTCAACAAATTGATGAAATGCTTCAGAGGTCTCAGGAGGCTACTGCTGAGCTTGATTCAACATATTCGTCATGCACCTCACAACTCTCTGGTTCATACCAGACGACTCAAGATCAATCCGCATGTTCTTCAACAAAACCTCAAGAACCATCACTTCGTGACAGTGGAGCGTATTCCCCTCGTTCTTCAGGGAAAAATCAAGTTTCGCGGCTCTCAGACAAATCCTACAAATCGCAATATCTTTCTCGGCTTTCAGAAAAGTCTGAGGATATTTTGCAGGATTCACCTCCGCCGGTCATTGCACCTCCTCCATCAAAGAACAGAGAATCTGCGAGGAGTTCAGCTGATCAAGCTTCTCGGGTCTGTTGTAAATGCGGTAAAGAGACTTGTCCAAATGCCCCAGAAAAAATATGCGGGAAGAACTCTCCTGACGAGACGGAGAACAGATGTAAATGTGAAAAGCGCAAAGCGAGGAAGTCGGCTGGTAAATCTGAATCATACTCGTGTATGTCTAGTGATAAAAAGCCGGAACAACGACCAGAGCGTAGGAGAACTTCAACAGTATCACAATGGACTGATCCTAATCAGGTTCAGAAACTTCTCGCTCCTATCCCTCCAAGAAGATCAACCTCTGAATCAGGGTCAATAAAATCGATGTCCCTGACCAAGGATCCGGACGAATGAAAAAGGCAAAGGAAATAAAAGAATAAAAAGAGGCGTGAGGAGGAAATCATAAGGTTGGTATGGTACTTCGAACCCCTGAAAGAGACCAATAACAGTTTTTCCCCTCTCGTCCTTCTAGAACCTCTCTGAAAAATTGGAAGTGCCGCGACTAAAGGGCATCGGAAGGAACCTTCCAGTAATTTTCTTGCAAATAATTTCGTATATTGTTTCGATTTGTCTGTGTCAGTTTTAAGGGGTTGAGTTAGCAGTAGGTAAATGGAGAAAAAATCTTTTTAAAGGGCCTGAAATTGGTTCGATTACAATGGAGTAAATTACAGCAAAAGATAAATTATTTTCCCGCTAAAAAGTATTCTTGAATAGTGACTAATTTATATTTAGTAATAATTATAGGGAAATAGTGTAAGTATTGCAAATAGATATGTAATTGTTTCGAACTATGCCCTGGAGATGAAAATTTATTCGAAATTCAAAGAAATTCAATTGTTTTCTTTCTTGACATTGCTCTTGACCCCTTAGGGGATGTAGCGCGTCAACCACACCTACGCGCCATAACTCAAAGTTACCTGAAATACGCTTCAGTTTTTCCCCACAAATTCCCGAGACGCTCGAACTCGTCCTCTACTATTCTGCGCCAAGTGCCCTTGGGGCGACCCACTCGTCGACCAACTTAGGGCAGTGGATTCCACTGTATGGCGTAGCCCGCAATGCCGTTTTCATCGCCCCCTTATGTGTGACCTATCGCCTGACACTTTCGTCCTCCTTTCACATCTCATACGAGTGCCAAGTCCACCGTTTGAGATAGTGTTAGGCTAGCATACTCCGATGATACGACGCAGACAGGTATCGACAAAAACTTTGGAGCTTTTGAGTAACAGTGGAGTTCCCCTTCCATGTGCTACTCTCATATAACAACACAGAAAAAACATTAACAACTTGATGTTCGTGTTGAGACAACTGCATTTCCAGATTTATGACAGAGCAGCGAAAGCGAATCTAGCCCTTTTAATGCGTCAGGCAACATCTGCTTCGGTGCCGCCGTCGGGAGAAACCGCGCTTCCTAGATATAGAAATTGAACGATGCATTCGATGCTCTGCCTATTAACACAGATTGGAATAGCGCTGTTTATCAGTCCAACTTTGCTTACCTCTCTCGGTTAGAGTCATCTACCTAATCCAGGTGTTTGAGGAAAGATGTCATTGTCCATTGAATTATTCCTCCTCCTCCTCCAGGCAAGACAGCATGAAGAACATCACCGATAACAAGAGGAAATAATATTGGTGACAGGATGTAACCATGGTGGACCCCGCTTTGAACCTAGACACTCTTCCAATTGTCACAACGTGGGTCAAAACGTACGCTTTTTTTGGAATCTTAACGATTATCCCTTTCTTCTATTCTCTGGGAAAGATCTCGGATTTCCAGGTTTTCCGTACGAGTGGTAGTATTATAGCAAATCTACAGTAACTTGAGGTGCAGCGATAAATAACTCTGCGGGGAGAGTGCATTCGTGGCCGAAATTACTTTGCTTCTGATTGGAGGAACAGTCCGTATCCGCATGTTGCGGTGACTAGCGTTTTCATTCTCAAGAGGAGAAACGTCACTGGATGTCGTACGGTGAAGTGTTCTTTCTAACTCTTCAGTTGTTCATCATCGTGGAAGAGAAGTCGACGGTTAACTATCTTCACAGGACCATCGAAAGATTTGTGACCACATGCTAGCTCTTCCGTGATCCGGTATAAATAAATGCGATCTGTGGCATCTTCCGCTTCCGTGACTAGCGCAATAGCAAATTCTCTCTTATCATGGCGTACACTCCGTTGAACTTCTCGGGATCTGATTCCTCGTACGACCGGCGTCGGTAGGTTGAAACCCAACTGACCTTATGGCAAGCTTTCTGCTCAAACAATGTGTTAATGTCGCCAAGACCGTGCTTCCCTATCACACGTCCGAGCAAGGTGCCTCTAGATCCCACCTTGGCATTCAGATCACCCATCACGATCACAATGTCATCTTTAGGAAGCTTCCCCTGAACCGGTTTAAATGCTGGTAGAAAGGATCCTTCTTCACTATATCGGAAGTCTCCGTTGGTGCGTAACATTATACAATTGTGATGTTCCTTAACCTGAATTGAAATCTTTCAGTTAGAAGTATGACAGAAACCGGCCCCCAGGTGAAGAGAACGCGCCTTGTGGCAGCCGTCGGAATCAACCCGAAACCGGATTCGCGTCTGTTACCACTTGACTTTCCAGAGTACAAAAGCACATTGCCGCAAGAGGGAGAGGAGTCCTACCATCTTACTTCGTTTAAGCCCAGAATGTCCAGCTTATGTTGCTGGAATTCCCGCTCAAGTTGGAGAAAACAAGCATTCTGAGGACCCTTGTTATCGTTGTCGAGGAGCGTGCTCACATTTCAGAAACCAATCATAGTTAGTTTTCGATAGCCAAAGGTCGTTGCCTTGAGGTCGAGAGCCTAACGTCTCGTAACGCAGTAAAGTTTCAAAATTCGCCTCTTACGACAAGCAGCAAAGGCTTTGAGTGTATTCTTAAGCCCCAACAGACAATGTAGAAGATCTTAGTATATCCTGCCACACATTCTTCTGGTTCCTTCCCGAAGAAGATCCTAGTTCCCTTTACTGATTCAATATCACAAATTTTATTAAAACGAACCCCCCTCTTGGACCAGTCCTGCAATTTTGCCAACCTTGCTGTCAGTAGGTAGGAAGAGGTTTTGGCATGTTGCAGGCTAATTTGACTAATCTTTATGTTTGAAGACATAAACGTTGTCTAATGTGAAAGCCACTGCTCACTTGAAAGTCTGCTGCATGCAGCGTGGAACCCACCGAGGTTACCAGCTTATCCTCACCTGTTTATGCTTAGTTGCGCCCAATTTCTCCGGATATCGCCGCACTTGGTGGTGTAGCAGTGTCTATGCTCTCATTCCCAAGAAACTTCGCTTTCTTTCGTAGTGCCTTCCGTTGTCGTCGACTAGGAGCCCTCCCAGATTCACGGTGTCCGGACTGCATGGATCTATTTGCGCATACTGGAATTAGACCAGTTGCATCCACATCAACAGCTTCCCTTTCTTTCGTTTTTCCTGATAGAGGCGGAGGCGAAGGTTCTGGCAAGCTAGCCTGTAGTCCTTTCTCCTTTGCGGATGCAGTTTCCTTCTACCGAGCCTTCCTCTCCCGTATTTTGGAAGAGTTAGGCAACAGTGTCACCAACAGGCCGGACTGGCCACTGAAGTGGAGAGCCTGTCTTCCTCAGATTTGTTCGTGGGGGGACATGAATCTGGTAAGGCATCCAAAATTTGTACCTCGATCACGACTTGATTTCTCAAAGTCGCGAGTGGATTCGAAGCCGGACTTCACACACTTGGAGAGTTACAATCTATTGCTCCTACCTTCTTGTGCTTTTGGACACCTTTAATGTAATGTAATAAACTACCACAGACTTCCCCACCACGAGAAGGTGGTGTCGGAGAGGGGAGTCCGTATTTAGTTGAACCTACATTGCTTCCGTTTCGGTTGACGAATTTAGATCTTCTGTAATCTATTGCCGCTTAGGTTTATCCCTTGTGTTAGATGGAAGGAATTTTCCCCTGAAACCACATACAATCCGAGGTTTGCGGTGTCATACGTGGTTGCGTTTCTCTATCCTAATAGTGTTTTGTACCCAGACGTATCTAGAAGTTCACCCATGGGTAATGCTTTGATTTCAATAGGTGGGGCCGACTAGGGTCTCATGTTGCTGTCTGTGAGAACCTTTCTTAACCTATCTGTTGAGAGCTGGGATTAGCTCCCGATTGAATGAATATGTGGGAGACCTACGTCTAGATTTAGGTTAAGCGTTACTTCTCTCTGATCTGATACTCAAAGCTCAGCTTTAACGTCTATATCTTAACCCTTATGACCCATTCCCCCATTTGAACAACCACAAACTAGCAAGCAAAAAGCAAGCACTTGATTGCAATATGTGTGTCATCTAAAGGCTCCAAGTAACCCCATTTCAATATTTCAACAAAATAGTCCTGTCTCCTTTAAATCTCTTGTGACCCTGATAATTTTCGATTTTATTCTTTCTCTCGTATTACCATCTCCGCCATCCTAGACTATTCGATTTAAAAATCACAAAATTCAATTACATAATTGAATTCTTTTCAAATTCCTTTACGTGCTTCAATTTGATATCGTCTTTTATCTGAAGTAGACGAATCGCTATGGCTACAATTCTAAACCTTCTAACAGCGCTACCCGTCGAGGTAGGTAAATGTAAAAAAAATAAATCACGTCCTGACAGCGATTACTTCAATAAATTAGAAAACTTTCTAGTACTTAACGTGAGTTTTTCTCATTAACATGTTTCAAACTTCGAGTATTTTTTTTATATTTCAAATAAGAAAGAGAAAGTTCACGAAGTAGATGAAAGAAACTATTGACCGGACTTTAAGTTAAGGGGATTTGACAGAGAATTTCCTTCTTTTGCCTATTTGTAGAATTCCGTGAGAGAGGCGAAGTCCTCCAAAGTCCCTTCAATGTTTATCCAACCGTTTCCCAAGCGACTAGGAGACGTATACATCTCAGTAAATAATGGGGTGGTAAGGATTTAAAATTGTGTCCCTAAAAAGTCAGAAGTAATTTGGAGGTCAAAGGGCAGTGAATACATGTACGGTTTCAAGGAGACATCCAGGCGTGAAATGAAAATGTCCCCCTCTTCCCCTCGAAATTACACAGTCAACCTAATTTTTTAAATTTCCTTTTCGGATTTTTCGGGTTTTATGTAAAACAAAATTTTATTAAAATCAGTTCATTGTCTATCTGTCTGCCTTTTTTCCGGGGGTAGAAATTTTCAAAAGACACTCCAGCGTGAAGGATTTTTACCCGCTACAACCCTCTCCAACTCTTGTCCTCTTCCTCGCGCGAAAGTATTATCTCGTGTGATGGATATGGCCCAAGCCTCTCCCTTCGCCCATCAATTGCATTTGCGACTAGTCCTTTACCATGTGGTGAACTGCATTGCAGTTCTCCTTGTATGCATTTTTCCAATTACACTTTCCGGGGCTATTGTTCCTCCTAGACCTCCTCTAGACTCTTTCTTCCCTCTGCGAATCTAGGGCAATGGAAGAAGTTATGCCCCGGGTCCTCCGAAATACCATGGCACCGAGGCGAGTTAGGGGATTTATTCAATATAAATCTATACATGTATTTCCGGTATTTGCCATTTCTGTGAGAAACTGCGTGAGATCATAGTTTATCTCGCTATGGGTTCTCGGCTCCACAGCTTGATGCTGGGAATCAGCCTGTGGGTCCATCGACCCTTTTCTGCCCGCTTCCACCGTTGTTGCCACGTGCTTAACAATTTCTCCCTTTCGGAATTTTTCACCTTTAAATTTCCCCATTATAACCCGGTAAGCGCCTCTCCATGTGCTTACATCGGCCTCCGCGCAGATTTGTTTGACGTAGATCCTCTTGCTTCACCATATAGCTTGAGGTTTCTTCGAGCTTCCTTATAGACACGCTGCTTCCTTTCTGGCTCAATCCGACCCATTGCTATCTTGACCACTCGTCTGGCCCGAAGATCAGCAGTTTCCTGTTCCATCAGGAGTCAGGTCTTCTATTGCGGAGAATGGAACGTTTTGTTCGTATGTCGTCGCGATGTACTCCTTGATGTGGAAGGCTCTTTGCGAGGTGGTCTAGTGTCCTGGTCCAACCACATATTTATAGACGTTTGCTCGTCGATTGCTTTTGCACACCAACCTGACGTTCTCCTCTTTCTTGGACGAGCAGGTCTCCAACCGGTTAACTTGCGCTTCAGGTCAAAGACGATTGCTTGGTGATCGCTGTGGTTCCAGTGTTCAAAGGAAGGACTAACAAAAGTCAGATCCACAACCGAGTCGGACCCCCTCTCCAGTAAGTATTAAACTGACCATTAATATAATGCCTAATTGCGCGAAAGCCTCCATTATATAACATCGGCTTGTATTCATCAGTGAACTTCCCCATTCTATGGGCCTTACATTAAAGTCATCAGCAATAACTTTTGGTATCCTTCCTTTTGCGTCCAAGATCGATCTGTCCAGAGAGCCCACGTGCTCTCCAGAAATCCGGGATCTTGACTGCCTGTGAATGTCCACAGGCAACCAATGCCAGGATAGGTATTATCTCTGTATATGCTCGAGGCAAAAAACTCGTCGTGGTGGAAGTCCCTGAGCAATATGCGAGGAAACCCTTTAGCAGCGGGAAAATCAAAATTAGATGGGTAGTATGCAGGGTATGAATGCGGATAGTCCCCACCAAGTGCTACATATGTGTGGCCAAGTTGTCCACCACCGAGGCACTGCAGCCGAGGGATTCCGACGACCGGGAGCCTGTTGGTCCACTTGCTGTTGCTGGGACTACGAGCCCCAGCGCCATAACTTTACATCTCCTCTCTTCCTATTGGTTTATTATTCTAGGCGACCTTCCCATAGCTGTCTGTCCATCTGTCTGTCCACCACACGCACTTTTTTTAAAAACTGCTGTACCGATTGATATGAAGTTCGGTGGGACAATTGAAATTGTGAAGGTCTACGCATGCACGGAGAAATATGGTTCTATATTGAGTTTAAGGGGGAGGGGAAGGGGACCAATACATGCAAAAGGAGGGTGTAAATCTTTTTTCTACCGAACATAGCCATGTGGGGTATCAAATGAAAGGTCTCTCTTAGTACTTGGCGTCCAACTTCCGGTTGGTATAAACAGTTGAAGCGGAAATTTATGACGTTGAAGTAGATCTTGAATTGTTTAGAAAGTTTTAAGGAAACCAGGTGTCTACGGCCAAGTGCTCAAGGAGGGTGGCGGGGGCCGTTTCTGGGAGAAGAGCATTTGATTTTCGAGTTTATTAATGAAGTATAAGAAAAATGTAAGCCTCGATATCTGACCGTAAATTAATTCTAAAAGCAGCTTACAACATATTCTCTACATCTACATTTCGATATGTCCTTCTCATCCTGCCCAACCGTTCCTTAAAATATCACTCAAGTCCGAAGAGCTACAAAGCTGCATCTGAAGCGCGAAACATCCCGTCCTCCCTTTGTTTACTTCATGTCTAAAGTTTTAAAGGCATTCCTTCACGATTCTGACTAGCTTCTTAGGGTTTTTAAGACGACCTAAGCCAACTTATTTATTCCTGTTTTCGTCAAGCATGGATGATTCCGACGTAGTGTACTTTGGGAAGGACCTATTTGGCAGAAAGGATAAAAAAATGCCAGATTATATCACCGTTGATAAAAGCAATTCCCTTTCTTCAGTTAGTTCAAAGCTATAATAAAAGCATCTCGGTCTGGCTTTCATACGTCCATTGTTGAACAGGTTCCTTCTCGTCTCGAGTGCGTCCTTATCCCAAGTCAATAAGAGTTGAAACATATTCGAACATCGTACTATGCATACTATACTACAAACAAAATATTTGAATTCCAATAAAGCAGCCATTATCCCTCCCACAGTGCCAAAAAATTTCAACTTCGAACTAATAACAACATTTCTGTCGATATCATCATCCTTTCTACACGTAGTTATGCACCCGAATAAAAAAAGCAGTTTCGTCCTTTCGTGCTTATCCTTCTTCTCGTCGCTTATCGTTCGATTTGTGGATTTGTACGAATGAATTTCATCCAACCTAAAATAGCAATAGTACGAAATCGTCTCAGAATGTCTCACTATCTGAATTCCAAGAGCCATTTATGTTTCCCAACCATTCCCGAAAGGACATTGTTTATTTTGCGATTGTAACAGAATGTGGCGACGATGGTGGCTCTTGTATCAAAGGGAAGACGATGGAAGGTCTGTTCGTCTACTTTACAGTTTTATCTTTTGAACTTTGAATGCGACGTATTTCAGGACGCTATTCATCCTTTCTTCGCTTTATCTTAGTCTTATTTATTGCATTGGATGCTTCTTCAATTGAATTTGTTCTCTTTATGGGTGTAGAAGTTGGAGAGTGGTATACATGCTGGGGGGTTGAAAAAAACTGAGAACGAAGAGACAAGTGGGAAAATCTAATCAAAAATTTTAAACGCTGATATCCCCTTGAATAGCGAAACTTTTGATAATTAGGGCCGGAAAGTGATACATATGAGATGAAAGTCTCAAAATTAAAAAAAAAATCGCAAAAAATCCAACAAATTTTTGGCAAACTATGAAGGAATCTAAAAGAGGGTCAGGAACCAAAAACTCTGGTAGTCTTCCAGAATCATCATCAACGGCGCAACAACCGGTATCCGGTCTAAGCCTGCCTTAATAAGGAACTCCAGACATCCCGGAGATCCTGGAGGGATGGTAGTTTGTGATATACGCCGACCATCGCCCACTTTCGCACTGACTCAGCACTCCGACAAGGCCTCACCAGACAAGGCAACTCTACTTCATCGGCCAGTTTGACACCTGCTTCGAGTACACGATCGGTGATCAAAACGTAGTAGCAGACACTCTGTCTCGCGTGAAGACGGTCTGTAAGCCTACCACACTCAGTTCCCATACTATCAGTGAGGCACAGACGAACAAGTGTTGCATTTCATCGTCAGCCCTTGTTTTAAGTTTCGCCGACTCGAGTTGGACGGCCATGCGTCCTACTGCACAGAGTTTAACGGGACGATCAAGCCGTATTTATTGGTGTAACTTCGCCACCAGGTTTTGACACCGGTCACCGAGTGGCATAAACAAGCGGCCGGCCCATAGTCAAGCGTACACCGCTTAAGTTCTTTTGGCCGAGTCTTCGCACTGTGTCTTGCGCTGGGCCAAGCAATGTGTGCCATGCCAGCTGTTTGAAGTACAACGCCGCGAGCAGCGGTACTTTTAAAACTTCTGATGCTCGCTCTGGTGACATCAACGTGGATCTCATCACGCTTCCTATTCCTGGATACAATGGCTGCCACCATCGCATCGACCGTATTCGATCACTGGATTTCAAATTTTTGGTATGCCTCTGTACATCACCGCTGATCACGGTCGTCAATTTGAGGATGACCTGCTCGTCCAGCTCAAACGCTTCGTGGGAGCGAAACAGGTCAACAGAATACCCTGCTACCCCCAGGCCAATGGAATAGTAGAACGGATGCATCGCACCCTCAAGGCCGCGTTAAAGTGCCCGTCGGAAAGTTCATGGCTCCGAGCACAGCAGTTTCAAAGAGGATCTGCAAGCCTCTTTGGTTGAAATGATTTTCGGTTCATTGGTCCGCATTCTGGGCGAGCTCATCCCTCCTCAGAATAAACCAGCCACCAGCCCCAAGGACTTCGTCACAGACTTGCGCAGCTTTAGAGTTATTCGTCCAGTGCCAGCGTCTAGGCATGAACATCAACATACTTTCGCTAGAGTAGTCGTATACCGGACCGCATCGAGAGATAAAACGGTTTGACGTTCAAACGTTCCACGTACTTGCTAAAGAGGTCGCAAAAGTCCTCTCTACGGACCGCCTGAAACCTGCTTATTTCGAGGGGGTTAATTCCACTATCTAAGCCGCCGCAAGCTCAGTCACCTCAGCAGTTGCAACTTGTGCCTACTAATCTGCAACTTTGAATCTATCGGCTCTTGGACAAAACGATCACAGCATCGCTTCCCCCAAACGGGGAGTTACATTTTCACTCCCTTCGCTGGCTGCGAAGGTAATTGGGGAGAGAACAACTGTGGTACCGCCAACTCAGGGCAAGTAAGGATTAGTCCCGCACGAGATATTCCCTTGTAAATCAATTCAATCGTAGCGGTCCTAGGGGTCAGACGCAAATCATTTCACTGTACTTACGTCGTAGTTTTTATAACCGACCTCCCTTTTCTCTTCCTTTTTATTTAGTTATGAACCTAAGGACTAAAGATATTTGGCCTCTTAAGTACTTTCGCGTAGAAGATTTACGAAATTAAGCACTCCGAAGAATAAAAAGTCGCCAGAAATTTTTTCCCATAATTTCATGCCCTGTTCACTTATAGTTTTATTTCCCGACATAGAAGTATCTTGAAAATAATAATTTTCGTTGTTCTCTGGAGATTGAATACTAAATCAAACGGGGAAGCCCCTAACGAGATTTCAGTTACAAAAATTGACTCGAAATAGCACTGCATTGCCTTCAGTTAGAAAATACATTCAACCACACTCAAGTTGAATTCAATTGAAATCAACTGATCAGCTGCTCGCAATCTGACACTCATATGTTTACCACTTGCTGCCAACAATGTGACACTTGACCCGTATCGCGAAGTTATTTAGTTCGACGAATAAATCCAACAAGTGAGAGTGTGCAGATATCGAGCACTTTCAAAGTCAAATTTCACTTTCGGTAACTATGAAGCGTGTCCTAATTCTCAAGTCAGAATCCGACAGTTCGGAAATCTACGCGAGTCTCCTTGCGGAGAATAATTTCGAGGCAGTGTTCATTCCAACGTTGGGTTTTGGCTTCAAGAACTTGGAGGAGCTCCGAGGGAAGCTCTTGGCTCCAGAAAAACACAGTGGCCTGATATTCACGAGTCCTCGCTGCGTGGATGCTGTCCAAAGTGCCTTGCAGGGCGCCCCGCTGCCTGAACAATGGAAGGAGTTACATAATTACTGCGTCGGTGAAGTAACGCACAACTACATAAAATCATGCTTGGACGGGCTGAACTCGCTGGGAAAGGAGTCGGGGAACGCCAACAACTTGGCGGATTACATCAAAGAACAATTCGAGGGCAATAAGTCGTTGCCGCTGCTGTTCCCTTGCGGCAATTTGCGTACCGACGCTCTGTTGGTGAAGCTTATGGACGCAGGGTTCCTGCTGGATGCCTGCGAAGTGTACGAGACGATTCCTCATCCGGACCTCGCCGAGAATCTCAGTGAAGCCCTGAAGGCAGAGAACGTGGAATTCATCGCGTTTTTCAGTCCATCAGGCGTGAATTGCTGCTACGAGTACTTCACGAAGAATAATGTTAACTTGACCAACAAGAAACTAATCGCCATTGGGCCGAGCACTCGAAAATCAATGGAAAACAAAGGTCTGACCGTGTATAGAACCGCAGAGAAACCGTCCGTAGAGTACCTGATCAAAGTCCTCCTCAACCCCGACGGGGCGGCTCCTACAGCATCCGAAAATGGAACAAAGGACGAGTGACACAAACCTAGCGAGTCTTGATTTGAAACTTTATTGCTAAACATCTCCTGGGAGTAATTATCACACGAAAAACTATAACAAAAATTATTAAATTGGCTGGAAAACCGTCCGTCCTGCAGTAGCGGCTGGCGCCCTCCGCGAAGTCGTCCCTAAGATACTGATTCGTCGTGGCCGGACCCTTTGCCGTACGACTCGCGCGGGTGCAATCTAAAACAGAGAAAAAGTGATTGGATTAGTTTTGGATCGATTTAGATTTTGTAGCTTTGCAATTTGTTATGTTTTTATTTGCTTCGCTGAATTTAGTTTAAAAATAGACGAGCGGCCGAGGAACGGTCCGTCTAATAGCGGTTCAGCGAGAGCTGCAAGTTTTGTACATATTTATCTCGAGGTAGAGGTGGACAATGGCTGCTTTTGCTTTCAGCATTTTATCAATAAATTTTTATTATTCTTTATGTAGGACGTTTTGTTTTCGATTTGCGTTTTGATTTTGATTTGGTTTTCCTTTGCTTTATGGATTTCAATTGAACACCGTCAGGAGAAAATCCTTCTGATCGCTTTTTTGCTTTTGCCCTCACCTTTATCCTCTTTAGTTTAAGGACATACGGTTCGAGGGATGAACGACAAAACGTAGGTTTCTCGACATGATCGTTAGAAGCATTGACCGAGAACCTACGTACACATTTTACGCCGATGCTTGGAGTGAAAATAGAACGCAGAAAGTCAACACAGAGCAGGTGGTCAACGCTGTGCTGTTTTGTGGCTAAGTGCCAAGGTTTCAGGACTAAATTCATTTCGAACCCGTGAGACAAATGGAGGAGGTGACCGAGAGTGGGCAGATTCGAAAACATTTCTATTGAACGCATATTAATGGAAATCGAGAATAAAAATTGGAAATTATAGCCCTCATTTATCATCTATGTCTTTTTGTAAAATTTGCCATGATAATGTTTAAGAAATGTGATATAATTTGTCCTGAGACTGATTCACAAGGTCGCATATTTCGCTTCAAACAGCTTGTACAGCTACCATTCCGATATAAACTCTTGCGGTGGGGCCTACAAAGAGGTGGGGCCTACAAAGGCTGCGCCTCAGGTGACCTGTCCATACCTCCTGAAAAAAAACCACGAAGCCAAACGACGATATAATACCCCCCGTAACTGCGGAGGAACTGTGGGAAATATGTAGTAGGCTCGGCGATATCAAGGCCCCAGGTTTGGATGATGTCCCTAACAGAGCCTCGAAGCTGTCAGTTAAGACTCTGCTCGACCTTTTCACAAACACCTTCGAAGCGTGCCTAGAAGAACTAATATTCTGTTCTCAGTGGAAAAAGCAAAAGTCGGTGTTGCTTACCAAACCCAACAAGCCATCTGGAGACCTAGCATTATATCGTCCTCTCTGCCTGGTAGATGCAATGGGGCAGATGTTGGAGAGTGTCATCTACAACACTTGTAAACCCAGCATCATATCGCACGATCAGCCAATTGGGAAGATGATGTACAGATACGCATCATCCAAAACAGTAATGGCTTGTTTTTTTGTTGAGGATGCTTGGAGTCCTGAGTCCGCACTCACTTGATGAGGGGCCGGACCACTTGTGGCCTTCGGATCCCTCTTTATAAGTTTAACACCCAAGTCTTTAAGAAAGTTGACTGACAGCCAAAGGGTAGTATAAGTCCCAGGGCGAAACCTGGATTGATACCCACGATGGAGCATAAAACCTGGGAAACGCCTGCTGAACCAACACCAACAGCTCTACTACCAAACCCTATTTCCACCTCTACGTGGTGATCAATGGGAGTCCTTTCTTCATGAAAAACTGCAGACGGAGAAGGATGAAGGCGTCTTAGTTTGGTCTGAGCAGTAGGAGTGTTAGGACGTGTCTTTGCGTCTGTTTTTCGATTCTGTCACTGCGTAATGGAGCGCTCCCTGGAACAGCGGTACGCAATCAAGTTTTGTGTGCGACTTAGGAAGAATGCAACAGAAATTTATCAAATTCTTCAAGGGGCCTTTAAGGGGAGCCAGAATCCAAAAGGCAGAGCTCCGAGTGGCACACACAATCTTCTTCTAAACCCAAAAAAAGCGCGCATGAGCAAGTCTCGCATCAAGGCGATGCTAATTGTCTTCTACGATGTCAGAGGATTAATCAATTTTAAGTACCGTACCGTAAGGGCACCTTTTTCGTGGAAGTGCTCAAGAGACTGAAACGACTCGCACACGTCAGGCCTGACATCAAAGACGTTTTCAACCTCCACCATGGCAATACCCTCTGCCACAGGGCCTTCGTTGTTACCAACTTCCTGACCCACAACAAGACCTCCGTGGTGCCCCGGCCTCCTTGCATTCCTTTTGATTTTTTTGTTCCTCCGACTGAAAAAATAGCTGAAGGGAGAGCACTGAAAGCCGGTGGAGAAGATTTCAGCTCAAGTTACAAAGTTCTTGAGAGGCATTCCAGTCGAGAAGTGTCAGGGTGCTTTCCAGGCGTGGCAGATCCTCTCTGTTTCGATACAGAAGGAGACTATTTTGAAGAATTTTAACGGTCTGCACCAATCGGATGAATAAATCTATTTTTCCCGGTAAATACGCATTACGCATATTGAGATAACCTCTCCCATCGAAAATCACAACCGATAACAGCTACGATGATGACATCTGCGCAACCAATAGAGCCTAAAAGGTAGAAGAGGGTGGGAGTTGTTTGTTTAGAGAACCTCTTCCCTTTGGTTTCTCCACTGATAGAGCTCAATGTTCTTTGCGAGGACAGAAACCAGATGATTTTAGGCAACACGATCTGCAAGTATTTCTCAGCATCTCTCTGATAAATGCTGTTCGGAGAGAGTTCCTCTGTATCTGTATCTATAGCGAATACCATTCCAGGCAGAACACAATGTCAGAGAATTGTGCTTTTCTAATCAATCTTGTTTGTTACTGCTTTGTTTTGCTAAAAAAACGCTCATGCTCGAACCTCACTTCAATTCAAGGTGCTTAACCATTGGTTTTACGATCCTATAATCAACTGACCGATTGATACGTTCGGTTAGGGTTTCCTTTTTAGTCAAGATGACTACCTCGGTTTTTTTTTTTTCGGAAAGTCTAGTCTTAGTAGGATATCGTAGGATGTGTTCCAGAGGTCCGGCCTTAGAATGGGCTCCATAGAACAGGGAGTGGTCTCTCAAGGAATTAAAGGTATTTCTGATATCAAGCGTTACAAGGAGCACTACTCATTGAAATCAACGGCTGTGCATCTCAGCTCCATGAACAGCATTCACTACTTCCATGATAGCGTCCACTGTAGATCTTCTTGTTCTAAAACCGAACTGTTGTGGGGATAAGTCCTTGGGAGCATGCATTGTTTCATGCGCTTTTCGAGCATTTTGCATTTCAAAGTTGTTCAATGACCTTATATCATGTGGGGACCAATTCTCCATTAACTTTCTCGTCGACCCTTGACAGGACGTAGAACTCCAGTTACCCAATACGACGAGATTCGCAGGAGACTATTCACTTACATATTGTTGCTGAAGATCCGCATGAATAAGCGCAAATAAATTTACAGCATTCGAAGTGCGCATAACGCCAGTCATGCTCCGGAAAAAACAAGAAAGGTTTGTGCCGTGATTTGTAGAGATTGTTCATAGTTGCTATTTTTTCGGACACGTTCCCCACTTGTGGAGACGCGCACGTGGTTTTGATAACGAAAGTGATCCGATAAGAGCTTTCAGTTAATTAGCCTCACCTTTTTCGTATTGAAAATCGTAGAGCGCGTCCTGGATATCCACTGGCTCGAAAATTATCTATAAAAATTTAACCACGCAATATAAAAAAAAGGAAAGGGACTGCAAAATTAGAGCTCCTACAGATTTTTCTCGTGGCCGACACTTTCCTATGTGATTTTGAAGATATTAAAGTAGAGTTTAAACAAACAAAAAATGTGGCGTGTAGACAACAAAGGCAGGCCTGATGAGAGCGGGATGGAAAGGGGGGATCCTCCTGAGCTCATAGTTTTCTCGTTGGCCTGAACAAAGCCCCATTTTCCGCATCATTTTCACCCCGGGACTCGATTTTTTCTCTATAGCCCTGTTTACGCCATAGTTGGGTGCAGCTGATAGGCAGGCTATAGTAACATCATAGAAGAAGTACCTCGTGAATTCTGGGCTAATGAACTTCGTCACACACAAGCCGAGCATCACGAGGAAGTTCCCCCAGGATTTTCCAACCAAGGCAGAGTGGAGGATCGGCGACATGTTACATTGCTATGACACGGTATTCTTCAGGGATAGATCAAAGATACTCTAAAGAATCGACGTGAAGGTTTTCTCCGAAGCGCGGAGAAAAAAATGGGTTCTACAGTTGAAGTGCGAATCCTCTCGTAATGTATCGGAATAGCACTGTTTTCCAGAATCTAACAGCGTATTCCAAACTGAGATACTGGCAATATGGGAAGGCCATCGGCGAATGACATGAAGTGAATCATAACCACTGATTGACAAGGCGATATCAAAGATGGTGACATTCTCCGTGCTGAAGAGTCAGTCTGGAGATGAACTGAGCGTTCAAAGCCGTTTATCTTTGGGGCTCAATTCATATAGCAATATAGAGAAGAATGAACGAGTAGTCCTTTGGTAGATGTAGTTCGCACCCCTCCGGTGGCTACTTTCACTCGCATTACTTGTCAAGCAAATGGCATAGGCTCACTACTTTTGCTGAATCGGGAGAGATTTAGCCTTCTTGTACCAAGCCTTGGACATGTGAGCAGGTTGAAAAAAGAGTATGAGCTTTCTGGTCCTGGAGACTGAAATATTCTTCAGGTAAATGAAATAGGCTTTTCTGAGCCTGCTCTTTATCTTGTAAAAGAAGAAGAAGAACTTACCGATCATCATTACTATCCAGGGAGAGAGTAGGAGGAGCGTCGATACCTGTGCACAAAAAAAAAGTTTGACTAAGCAATATACATTCAAAATTCGATATTAACAAACCAAATGAACTGTTCCTTCTCAATCCAGGAAGCAAGCTTGGATCCGTCTCATTAAAGCATTCGAGGGCGTCTCTAGGTCGGTTATCATATACATCACCGCCGTACAAAAAGCTACTTCCCGGAGAATACGCGCTTGTACTACTCGGGAACAAAGTTGGAACGATTTGATGCGGCGACGGAAACATAGTGATGTCAATATCCTGCGACTTTTTCAGTATATTCTGGTTATCCTCGTCCACGGCAGGCCATTTGACTACACTCTTCAAAACTTGCAGTCTTGAAATCAATATCAGGAATAGAATGAAGACTATAATTGCCGCCACAACCATTCCAGACCAAAAAAGGATCAATCCATTCGCCTGAGGTTGAATATACCTAGGAAATTTGTTTGCCTTGAAGATGTCCTCTCCAAACTCTCGCCACATAGCTTCTAGGTTTTCCGCACTCAACTCTTGTGGAAAGGAGAACTCGAAACCATTCAAAGGATCTTCTGTAACATCTTCTTCCTTTCCTTCGGCCAAAAGTATGTGGAAAGAAAGCTCGATACACTCCAAATTATTGGGCCATAAACTTGAACATTTAGTGATCGACGTGAAGGTCACATTTTCCGGGTGACATGTTTCCAGAGTCATATTATGGTTCATCGTGAAATTGTTTGTGGCCTGACAAAGGAGCTCCCGAAACAGAGCCCAAGTCTCATTATTCTGATCCCGTTCGCGAACAGTGAGAAGGGTTGAAAATGAAGAAACACCTTCCGGAGCAAATGTGGTTTCCTCGGGTGGTTTGGTTACTGGTGCCGGGATTTCACCGAATGGCGAGTAAGTTAGAAGGAAGCCTCCATGAGTATGGCCGGTGGGTGAGTTTGTGCTGAATTCGATTTGTAAATGAGGCGAATGAGGCGATCGAAGTTTCAAGGGAGATTTCAGTTTGCCTGTGAGGATGATACCGGAATCGTCTTCCTCGGAATCGGCATCGGCAAGATGGATTTTTAGGAAGTCGGTGGTGGGATCAATGTCGAAGAAGTGAAGAACTAGTTCGAATCCTGTTGCGTTTTCTACGGTTATACTGAAATGGAAAGAGGGATTTCAATTGCATGAATATGAACAGAATTAAAATTTTGAATGATGGACGGGGGACTGTGACTAGGTCTCAGTTCCAACCACCATAGCGTTAATTAATTTCGGTTGAGTCCCCTCTTCCATGTCCTTCAGTCTGGCGGTTTATTTTCTTCGCTTCCTTTCAACTTACTTCCATACATTATGACTCCTTGGTGGATATGGATTTGGATAATTCTCAGATTTTATTTCTACAGCCTCAGGAGTATCATTTTTATACGATTCGTAATCTACTTCATTATAAGCAACCCTGGAGCCATTATTCCGTTGCAACCGTTCTAATGAGCTTATCTGAGGCTGGGACTCCTCAATGTGAAGATGCGATGAGTGGGTAGCAGGCGTTGCTGTTGTGGTTGCTGTTATCGACGCTGAGTTGTTTTGACTATTTACGCTTAGGACTGGAAGAGAAAACAGAATGGTTGGTCGGAAGTTAGTAGAAAGATTGGCACTGGATGCCAGCAAATTGTGAATTCGGTATTCTAACTATTCAATTCAGAAGCTGAAGAGCAAAACGATTCATCTAAATTATGCCAAAAAATGCCAATTAAAACTTAATAATTGAATATGATAAGATAAGATACATTTTTGCAAACGTTGAATCACATGCACAGCACACATGTTTGTGTATCTTGAGTGGAATTAAACAAAGTAAATGACAGTCTATTACGTTCACAAGATAATTACTTAATACAATCACTTATAACTGATTAACAGCCGCTAACTCCTCCACCACGATAATCACGTCTTCACCTAAATTCCAGCCAAAATAAGTAATCTTCACATACCCAAAGTTAACACCACAAATATCCCTAAATTCTCCTTCATAATTGCGGTCGTCCTGACACTTCAAACTATTCCCCAATTACAAAATTTAAGGCATTAAAACTAAAGAAATTAACAGAAACGATTCACTTGTTAATTGGCTTCTTAGAGAAATACAATCACAATCGAAACAAGAGGAACGTTATCTAAAATTATTAGTGGAATGATAAGACAACCAGTCGCTGGAGATAAGATATCTTTTATAGCGTAGTACAGGTATCATTCATGCACATTGCATCGTTTGTCTCTCCGCAATTAAATTATACATTTTGGGGGTCGTTTTTGGGGGAAAAGACGGCATGAGGTGTGATTTATCTTTGTTTTGATTATGGGAAAATTTGTTTGTTCTGTGTTTATCAGCGGCATCTTTATGGGCAGTTTCCATAATTATGGACCAAAGTATCTTTTCCTTCGCTTCACATATGGGCAGGCAGATGCCTTCACAAGATAGTTTTAGAGGCAGGTAAAGTTTGTAGTACGTTTCGAACTACGCGGGGTCCTGGGTCCTGGGTCCATTTGGTTATTCTCGATCCAAGGGCCAGGGGAATCAAGTAGCATTTAGCATGGCGCGGTTACCATACCTGTACATCGTTTATTTCCTACTTCAATCTTAGCAGATTTATTTTTATATTATTGTACTGAGGATGGTTAGTTAGTTAGTTTAGTTTAGTTTACTGGGGTGAGCCGCACCTCCAAGCACTCAGGCCATTGTTAGGCCTATTGTACTATCCCCGTAAATCGTCTATTCAATGGCTTCCCGCCTACGGCATTCATAGGCTTTAGTGAATCTGAGAACATTCTCCAGAAGCAGAGAGTTTGTAGATTCTTCATTGAAGAAAACCTTACCAATGTGTCTTCATCTGAGATCTGAGGAAGCCCGGCAGCTGCATAAAAACTGCAGGACCGTCTCCTCCTCCTTCTCACATTGGCTGAACATAGCCGAAACTACCACCCCAATCTTTTCCATATGGTAATTTAAGCAGCAGTGTCCCGTTAGAAGCCCTACTAAGGTTTTCATGTCTCACTTCATAAAGGACAACAATACTGCCACTCTGGCGACCCCAGGTTCTTTCACAAGGATTTTCGCATGCCGGCAAGAGTTCAGATTTCTCCATTCGGCTGCGTGAATCCTTGTAGTTTCACCCTTCAGAGTAGACTTGATAGTGGATGACCAGATTCCAACAGCTAGCTCTGGTCCCACCATTGTGGATCCAGACCCTCGGCGAGCAAGTCTGTCAGCCTCCTCCTTACCCGGCACTCACATCAGGAATGTTTCGTTCAGTCGGCCAAGTTTCACCCAGCACCTGATGACAACTCCACACAAACTGGCTTGATATGTCGTTGCTGTTTAGTGCTGATAATGCTGCTTTGACTGTCGGATCAGATTCGAATGGTGTGACCCCTCCATTTTTGTTGCAGACATTCTTCTGCTGCCAATGAAATGGCATATATCTCCGACTGGAATATGGTCGTCACTTTTTCGAGGGGTCGGGTCAGTTTCATAATCGGATTCCCCGAGAACACCCCTGCTCCCGATCCGCCCTCCACGACTGACCCGTTGGTGATGATTGAGTCTGCAATCTGAAAAGACTCATTCTTGTTTTTGGTAATTACGACGTGTACGTCTTTTCAAAGACGAAACTGGAAACCGTATGATCGGCCGGCATCAGGGCTACCGGATGTTTGTTAAGGAATTTGCAGATAGACGCATGACCGTATGATTGGCTGCCTCTCCACGCTCCAATGGTATCGTGTCTATATGCATATGCGTCATTGGCTGTTTTCTGTGTCACCTCCAAGTAAATGGGGGGTAGATTTAGAATAGCTTCAAATGCCGCAGTCGGCGTAGTACTCATTGCTCCAGTAATACTTAGGCAATAAGCCTCTGAATCTGCGTTAGCAGGAAGCTGCTATCAAAGTTTAGTCTCGGTCACCAGACGATGCATGCATACATCAAAATGGGTTTTAGTATAGGTGTATACATAGATGTATACGTTCCTTTTGATGAAAGTCCCCAGGTCTTACCTATCACATTCCTACAGCACCAGAGCAATTTGCAGGATTTCTGATAATGTTCCTAGGTATGGTGCTTCTACGTTAACTTGGAGGTGAAATGGACTTCTAAATCCTTGACTGATTGTGCAAGCTGGATTTCCCCTAGGTAGGTAGGTAGCGTATAGCTGCTCCACCTGACGTTCCTACTGAACATAACTAGTCCAGTCTTCCTAGCGTTCATCGTGAGTCCATTGCGAAGGCCCCAACTGTTGATTTCATGCAGAGTTGCATTCAAGCGGTTACATACTCTGTCCGTAAACTTGCCGGTAATTATTACGGCTATTTCGTCCGCAAATGCTTACGCGAAGACTTTTTTGTCCTTCAGGAGCCACAGCAGGGTATCCATTACCAAGAGCTATAACACCGGAGAGAAAACCCTTCCCTGTGGGCAGCCCGTAAGACATCCTGCTTCAATAGACTTCTGGCCGACCAATATGTGGATTTTCCTCCACTGGATCTAACTGATTAATAGCGGTTACATTTCACGCTGTCCTGCCGCATCACAAATTGTCGCAAATGAGGCATAATTGAAGGCACCTTACTGGGAGAAGTTTCCTCCTAAGCTACTCGCACTGCTCAGTATCGTAACCGGACGGATTAGAGTCGCAATACAAGATCCATCTATCGGCTTCGATAGCCTTGGCTGCAAATGAAGGCCTAGCCGTTGCCGGCCTAGCCCTCTTTGTTGTCTTTGTGTCGAAGAGTTGGGATTGTCCGAAGATCGCTTCTGTTTCTCCTTAGCCGCAGGTGCCCCGAACAATTCTTTCCCCTCAACCTTGGAACAGCTTGTGGGTTGCGATTTGCCCGAAGGTGGTTTACCCGAAAACGGTTTGCCCGGAGGTGGTTTACCCGAACGCTGCTTGCTGTCCGTGGATTGGTGCTTATCTATGGGTAAGACTTTAGCTTCAGTAGGTGGCGCCGATTGGAGGCTGGGGTCAGGAGTGCTGACAGAAGGGGTCTGTTTCTTCTTGACCATTAAGACTGGGTCCCAATTAGACGGGCTTCCACCAGAGTAAGTGGAGAATCTGAATCTAGACTCAGGTTCTCCATCGATGAGCTTGGGGTTGCCCCTTCACCGGGGGTTGGATCGTCACGATCGAGACTTAATTGTAGTTTTTCAAAAAGTCTTTGTTTTTGTTTTTTTGTTTCCTCATAATTGGCTGCTGAAGCTGATCTAAATTTTTATTTAAGAATTAAGGAAGTATTGAGACCATTATCCTCCTGATGGCCGACCGAACTAATTGGGGGGGGGGGAACTTCATTTCGATTTAGGAATCGAGGGAGCTCTGAGACCACAATTGGTCCTATCGGCCATTTAGTGGATGGTGGTCCTTGAGTTTTCGCAATTCCTATACAAAAACTTAGATTTACCTAGGCCCAAAATTATGTGTTTTTGAATTTTAATAGGGCGCAAATAACACTTCGATAACGTTGTTCCTGGTGCAGAGTTGAGGTAGCGTCTAATCAGTTATCTCTGCCTTGGACGAAATCGCAAGTCGTCCGTAATTTTTGGGTCTCTTTTTACTCCTTCTCCCTCATCAAAGCCTCTAAAAACCGAGAAAATGCTCATATTTCAACGTCTTTATTTTCAAATACTTTTACCGGTTATAGTATACCTATAAAATACGTTTAAACCTATACCGACTATTCCCTACTTCCCAGTGTTTCAAACCTGGTGTCTGGTATTAAGTGTTCTCTCAGGTGCATGGAACTACTTTGCACAAGTGGCGGACACTGTCCCAGAACACGTATACGGATTTTATCACCCTCCTCACAGAATCTACGGACAGTGTCCATAGATATCCCTAGTTTCCTGAGGTGATAGTTTAACCTGCTGTGCCCAGAGAGTATTCCGGAGATTCTTCGTGGTGAGGTTAAAACAATCTTTAGATCGGTTGGGTTCATATGTCTCCATGAGCACCCTGGACTCTTCCTGGTAAGTTAACCCCGTAAAGTTCCCTCAGCCGTTCCTCTTCATTTTTTAATGTCGTAGTTATGAACCCATTTTTGACTCTACGGAATGGCTCTTGTCGCTGCTCTTTTCCTGGACAGTTCGTTCTAACCCAATATGGCCTAGAACCTAGAGTATCCAGACCTTATTGAGCGAGCCGAACATGTTCAGTCTGTTAAGGCATCCCAGTTTGGAATTTATCTGGTAGGACTTAAGTCCCTTAATAGCCGCTTGGCTGACGCTTAGAATAGCAGTGTTTTCCTCCCTATAGTGCCTTTCGAGGTTAAAGTAGGCACGTCTATTTATGGAGTATATTTCTGTCCGAACTATGCTGGTGTGCTTACCAATTGGTTTAAAGTGCGCTTTCCTTGAATCAGTGACCTCGGCGTCTGCTCCTTCGGCCGTAAGAGATCTGCCAATCAGTTGTTGATTTAAGTCGTATGTCAATGCAACGCTCTCTCAATTTGTCCTGTTGCTCCAACTTCCTATCTAAGCGTTCCATGTTATCCCTTGACATCAGTAATTGTGGATGCCGTCTAGAAAGAATATCGATTTCCTTTCGATTCAGCCATCTCCCCGCTTAACTGGTACTTTCGGGCATTCTGAAGATCGTCCTCCTTGCCTGCACCTGTATGTACATGTGGAGAGGGGTCAATCTTAGAAGCACCTTTAGGGATGCCGTTGCACAAGTTCTAATTGCCCCAATGATACAGCCCCAAGCCAATCTTAGAATTTTTTACAACTCGCTGGCTGTTGTGCTGAATTCCATTCTGCTGCTCAGATTACTGCCCCATAGGTTATTACATATCCGCTCCTATGGATTAGAACAATATCATCAGCGGAACCATTGACCTGCATTCCAGTGTTTGTTAGCTCTCCTAGGGGTTCATCAATTACCCTGCTCCATCCCACCCTGTGGACAACCTTGAGTAGTGTTCATGGCACTAGAATATGTACCTTTCGGTACTTCCATTTGCCTCCTCTCTAACATTCTGCCTCGCGGATTACACCACTTCGTATCTCTGCGTGTGAATGCTCCTTCGATATCTAAAAACGCACGCAATCTTATTTCTTTCGTTTCTATGGTATCCCGTAATATATCCGTCAGTTGCCTTGGGGTAGTTTCGGTTGACCGTCCTGCCCGATAAGCGTGTTGACATGGATGTAGGATGTTCCGAATTGCGCATTAGAACATTAGTTCTAATATACATAGTTGTCTATGATCTTCTCCACCGTTTCATGAACGAACGATGTCAGACAGGTTGGTCTAAAAGGTTTAGGGTGAAAAATATCCTTTTTAACCGCCTTCGGAATGAAGGCCACTCCTGCTCGCCTTCATGCCCATATATCAAGGGCTATGATGTCCCTTACCACTTTTAGGAGAAATCCTAACATGATTTGTTGGCCTCTCTGAAGTAGTACTGGGAAAATGCCATCTACTCTTCAAAGGTTCCCACTGCCCATTTTACTCTAGCTTTTCGAGCATACCTTTTTCGTTAGTTTCCAATTCACCTTTTTCCCCTCTTCTGCCCGTTGTTGGAGTGTCAGGCAGAATGCTATTACCTTCTGCCGTGGAGTAGGACCACGGTAAATGAGTTCTGTGAGCCAGATGTGCTCTGTCCTCTTCATTCTCGGTAAATTTCAATTACCTCCGGCTACGAGCTATCCAATGAGCACGGCTCGAGTAACATCATCCATTGGCGGAGTTGTTTTTTGAATCCTCGGCCTAGATCCGCAGCGTTTTGTTAATACTGTGATCACCTCGTATAGGGTGGGGCAATCACCACCACCTAGCGGTTTTGGAAGGCGAAAGTTTGGTTCCTGCCTGGCTGGTTGGCTGCCAAAAGGCAGTATTCAGTATCAGTCTCTTCTGCCGGGATCAAGCGGTAATCCCAAGACACATGCACCGGAGTGCAACCGCTCACCAGTTGCGTATTCTACAATGGAGTGGCTACTGACGCTGAACACACCTTTTTCTCTTGCGAAAGGTGGAACGGCTTTCGTCAACAGCTTTATGCAGACACAGGGTAGCAATCTCCAGAGATGCTGAATAGCGCTGACAGCTGGAATCGTGTTGCGCATTATGTTCGGGCTCTTCTTATTGCGAAGAAGATTTAACTCGACCGGCGGAGGGACCGGGGGGTAAGCGGATCTCTGAACTAACAACTCCCTTCCTCCTCTCCCCTCCCGTTGGTGAAAGGAATTCCCTGACTTGAAGGCTCTCAAAACCGAGAGAGCGGGAGGTCTTGCCTAAAGTAATGTGTCAAACGGTTCCAGGCTAGTTCTCTGATGGCAGGGAGGTATTTAGTTGGTAGCCCGACAACGTACTGTTGCGGGAGTCCAAACTCATTCATACTCCCAAAAAAAGGCACATGCTAAGTTCAATGTCCTTCCTCTCTGTACACTGTCCTACTTGCACTGTGAGTAGCAACCAAGAAGGATATTGGCTGCTCTCTAGCTGAATGTATTTAGGGAACAGTCTTAGCTTGTCCGCCTGAATGTAACCTCAGATACGAAGCTCTTCATCTAAAAACTATTAGAATACATGACAGCTGTATCCTTAACTTCAGCGACCTATTATGGGAAGCTCGTGTTTTTATGCATCCTTCGATTCTTTCTCAAACTTTCTCTTATGTCGACAGAGCCATGAAACCTTTTGAAGATGCGGCAGCGCTACTGTGATCAATAAAAGTTGTTAGTATCTACTAAAATCGAATGCAACACCCCCCCTACCTTCCACTTACCCTATTATCCCTAGGTGTTTCTGCTTTTCAACTTCGGGTCATCTTTGGCAGGATTAGTCCATGACACTTGATTTATGATTTTCCAAATCCGGCGATGAATTTTTATGACTTCTTCAACTAGATCCCATCCGACTATTATTTGCTCTCATTTTCATCTCCGACTTCAGTCCTGAATTAGGTCAGCCTCTATGTATGCATGTCCATCTACTTCTTTTGGCGCTGCCAGTGTAATTTCCAATTCAAATTATTTCCTTTCATAAAATCGTCCTGAAAGTACGGCAGAGCGATTCAAGCCATATCGAGTGGAATGAAGACAAGCAATTTATCGAGCAGGATGTCCATGTTCCCTTATACATATTTAAATGTGTGTATCTTCGTATCTTCTTGTGAGAGGATGGCATTATCATATCCCAGATACCCACCCCCACCTTGCAGCTGCTCAATATTCGTCTAGCCATCAGCGATCATATTGTTTTATTCATGCCCGCTGTGTGCTGGCCCAACTTTATGTCTCTATAAAATAAAGGAGGAATCCCAAGACCTTCCCACAGGAAACACATCATAATATAGTGCTTTCCGGTGTTATAGCCACGGAACAGTTCATAAACATAAAACGTCCATCATTTAATGATTTCTGAATTACCGCCCCAAAATCGAAGCCATTTGAATGCAAATGGAACGCCGGAATGCGTAAATCTACTCGCAAGGATATAAATGTACAACCGGCGAACCCTTTGCCGGTCGGCCACTCTCCGAAATTTCATTGCCGAAAATCTAATTCCTCGCAGTGAATTTCCTGAGAAAAGAGGCCAACAAGGAAAGGGTTTTCTCCGGTAAACTACACACTTATACGCACGGACATCCCTATAAGTTCGGATCGGTTGGCAACTACCCTTTTTCCTTTTTTCCCGAAACATGGAAAAATTTATTGGTTTTATGTTGCTGATTTTCAGGTTTGCTTTACAAGCGTTGTACCGCACGACGGATGATGTGATTCAGGATAGATTTTCCCAAATGCGCCTGGGGACGAGGAACAGCGAGATATGTTGGATAAAGATGCCAAACTGAACTGCTTGTATGCGGAAAAGGCGAAAATTCGTTTTTCAAATAATGGACGTGCCTTTCCCTGAAGAAGATTTAAGGATTCGAATGTTGTAAATATGGTTGCAGAAAAAACCTAAAGTCCTAAGTATGTAAGTTGAAACGTGGCCTACGAAAGGATATTGGGGAAGCGAAACGGAAATGTGTGAGAAGCATTTTAGCCGAAAATGTTCGGAGAACACGAAAGTTTTCAGGGTTTTATAGAGGGAGGGAGGGTGAGAATGAATGATTTGATATTCCCGTCGGTTGATAGTACATCCCGAATGTAACAAGCTTATGGAAGGGATCAAAGTTCAATTCGTTTACACAGCTGGGGCCGAGATTCACCTTTTTATGGAAAAAAGTGTTGCGGAAATTTCAAACTGAATTTCCTTTGGGACTGGCTGTAACCGTCGATTATATTAACAATGTTCTCATGGAATCTACTTCACTCTTGTCCGCCTCCCTCTACTTAATGCTCCAAACGCCTCCGGCACGAAATCCCAGATTGCTGATGATCTGATATTGTAAACATCATTGGTAGCTCATCGCCTCCACTTGGCCAAGGCTCTGTGCTGCTTGTTCAAACGATAAAGCCAATAATAATCAACATTCATTGGGGGTCATTAACACCTGTTGCTGACGCCCTTTGTAAGCACGTTAAACAGCTATAATTCATACTTTACGAGATATTCACTCCTTCCCACGGAGAACCTCATCTCGGTAGATACGGCTGTGGAGAACGACCGCACACAAATCACAATTTATCGTCGTGCCGAGTCCTTGCGAGGTTGTACGTACGCAGAAAAAAATGATCTCCAATGAATGCTTATTTCGCGGTCGGCTTATTCCCATGATAATAGCGAATACGAATCATCCCCCCTACCCCGGTAAAGCTAGGTTGGCGGAAACTCCTTTGGATATCTTGCGTTCCTGTTATGTTTGCGTACCTTTAATAGACTCGGCCGTAAATCATAATACGTACTTACTCGTGTGTGCATGTTTTCTGTCCTTGCGGGGTCGTCCTTGGAGCGATTCGTCATAGGTACCTGCTTATATGTGTCATGTTAAAAAGAGAATGTGAGACACCTTTTAACTTGGAATGTGTTCCATTTAAGAACACTCATTCTGACGAAAACAGCCCCGTGGAACAGCTCCGTATCTTTCCACCGAGGGAGCTATTAAATGGATGTATTAAAAGACTCTCATTCCGACTCTAAGTGAGTTATCCTTGTTCGCTATTTGCCAGCTGGAAGAGATATTTGAACACGTCAAACAAGCAGTCAAACGACAAACATGTTCCAATTCAAGTATTTTGCATTGTTAGGAGGTGGCATACAGACATTGGGCGGTCTGGATAAACTTTTAGCTGGGGCCGAAATTCGTTTGAATAATTCAATTGATCGTATAGATGTTATCGAACCCTTTTGATTTCCAAACGCAGACGGTTAGAAGGAGATAAGCTGAAGAAAGTGTATTGATTTTCTGGGATGTTTTCATGCGAAATGTGTGACAAAGGAGACAAGAAAGGGTACTTCTATATAAGTGCCTCACAATTTGTGTGATTTGTTGCAATTTCAAACGAATTTAAATTCGAATAGATGAGGTGAAAATGGTTGAAATTCTGAAGCAAATGAGGTGGTAGGAATAAAAGATACTGAGCGACGCTCACGGTTGGGATCGTCATGCCAAGAGGTGAGGTATTTGATTCAACATAGGGAGCGTATCTCTAGACAATCTATGATGAACTCGATCTCTTTTGTGAGCATATCTTGGTGAATATATAGTGGCTCAATAAAGACAGGACATTGATCCATTATTTTTCTAAATGAACAAATGTGGCTAAAAATGAATGCCAACGGAACTGTTATTATGCTTTTAGAAAATTTATAAGCAAATTCATACAAAAATTTTAGCTTTGACCAACCATAACTTGGTTAATAAAGTTAGGGTTTGCACTAAACTTCCCACTATCGTGGCTCACCTTCTTCTTTTTTTTCTTCAGCCTTTGTCCCGTTCACAAGCGGGGTCGGCTCGTCGTGATCGGTTTCGCCATTTAGCTCTATCGAATGCTTGATCTGGGTGTAATCTCGAGGATTTTAAATCCCCATCCAGCGTATCAAGCCACCGTTGTTTAGGCCTGCCTTCTGGTGGTTTACCAGCGACTTAGATGTTCAGACCAATCTTGGCAAGTGAATTCTCGCTAGCACGAATTGCATGACCATACCATCGAAGACGCCTCTCTCGAAACTTTTCCACGATCGGTGCAACCCCATAACGATCGCTGATATCCTCCTTTCGGATGTGATCAAAACGTGTCACACCACTACTCCTACGTAACATCTTCGTTTCCATTACTGCAAGAAGCCGTTCATTGTCTTTAATAGTTGGCCAACACTCAGAACCATAGAGAGCGACAAGAGAAATAACATTGCGGTAAATTTTCGATTTGAGACGTTCGTTGATACGTCGATCACAAAGAACACTTTATCCAGCTTACGTTAATGCGTGAAGCAATTTCATAACGCAGTTTTCCATTGGCTGATAGCGTTGACCCAAGGTATTTAAACCGCTCAGTTCTGGGCAGGTCACTGCCGCTGACAGTGATTGTGTCTGTTTCATGGGGATCGGTCGTCGAAAATTCAGTTTTCTTTATATTCAATTTGAGACCGTGTTGCATGAGGCGACCATTCCGGTTTTGGACAAGTTGCTCGAGATCACTTTTGCCATCAGATGCTAGGAAAACATCATCTACATAAAGCAGTGTGTAGGGCGCGGGACGTTGGATATCCCGTGTGACGGTGTCCATAACAAGAACAAAGAGGAGTGGTGAGAGGGCGCTTCCTTGATGAAAACCAACAGAGGCACGGAGCGGTTTTGATACACCCGCCATAATTTCGGAAAATAGGTTTAACTATTCTCGAATATGTGTAGTAGGCATCATCCTCCACATCCTTGCAATAAATGCAGTCGGACGAACGTGATTTTTAAATTGTATGTAGGTAGGATTGAATATGTCCTCTCGCAAAGCCGCTCGCCGTTGAACATGCGGTACATGTCCTTACTGAGGGAGTCAGCCCATACTTCGGAACCGTAAAGAAGGACGGAATGAACTGTACTCAACAGCAAACGAAGCTTCCTGGACATAGGATTTTCGACATTGGATATAAGTCGGCAATTCACAAGTATTCTAGCAGCACTATTGTATGCGGGGTTGAGAATCCGCTCCAAAAAGCGCATCTTCGTGTCTAACATGCCGCCGATGTATTTAATCGCCAGCTTCGACAAGACTGTATATGGAGGACTGAAGGTCCTGGCGGTTTAAGGTGCCTTGTAAGCATAAGGTGTAGATTTAAAGAAGGGGGTGGGGGCTTCCAAGCCCAATTGGGAGTTAAGCTTTCTATAGCTTGGCATGCTAGCGGGGTTTATTTCGACAGTTACTGCCAGGGAATAGTTTTCGGAGCGTGGTTAAGCCAGCCTAGTATGCCGAGCAGTCTCATGGTAAAACTCCCTACAAAACGCAAAGCATAGTGAGGGTGTGTGATTTGTCAGTGCTGATCCACATTCTTCAGCAGAAAAATAAATGAATGGATGCGCCGCATAGGCTTTTGTGCACCTCATTTCTTCGCTTATTATATGCCCCGTCAATTTCTGGTCCTAGTCAATCATAAATTGCAGTTGGGGTCCTCGTAGTAATACAGCAGGTTTTCCACCTCCGTTGTGCGTAGTGTGTCTATGGAATGTTCGGAAATTAGTCACGCGCCACCAGGTAAGCCCGTTCATTTCATCTGTTGTCTAAATCACCTTCACCATTTGTTGGTCGCTTGTTAATATTCATGAAGATAAGCTGAAGGAAGCAAAGCTAACGTGTTCAGTCAAGGGCTTTCATTTCCATTCCGTGGATTTTCAGCTTGACGAGCAACTTCCCTAAATCATATTCATTCATAATGTATGCGTCTATCCACATCACTATCTTATTTATCTTCAGCTCCTTACTAACTTCGGCAATTCGCAGATTGGCACTACCTCCTTTTATGAAAAATAGTATGACGTCCTGCATCCAATCTTTAGCGTATTAATTCATGCAGATTTTTATTGATATCTCGTTACCTCAGATATAGTGGCTTTCCGCCCTGCCTCGGATTCAGTTTTTCGAAAAGTTGACGTTGACCATGGCCCAATCCTGTTGGTGTTTTTGAATCAAATCGCTGTCTTTAGGGTGTACTTCAAGTTTCATTGTGTTCATTCTTAAGGTCGGGTAGTGGCGTAATTGGACGGACTCTCTCTGCTTCCAATCATCTTGTAGCTTTCTTTCGGGTTTGCCCTCCTGAAGTCTTTTTTTACAGGAGTAAGTGGTGTAGAGGCCTATGCAAGGGATTGCTAATAACTGAGAGTTACTAGAAATTTAGACTGGATCAATGGAAGGTATTTCTTTGCCAAGTCGGACATTGAATATGAATCACTTAGTTGTAAGCTAAATCAGGATAATAGTGCCTAGTGATCGTCTAGAAAATGAATGACAGATTTGCGTTGGAGGTGACTTTAATGTCGGGGTTACGCTTGATAATGGCGCCGAGAATGGGCCATCAAATCCACGCCAACAATCCGGCGTTCAAGTTGCGAAGGAAGCATTCACGATGGAATCTTTTCGTCGGAAACAGTGGTATCATCAATGGATGGTGGCGTGTTCTGCAAGACTTTCTAGCGAGCATAGTTGACGCTATTTCTTGGCCAGCCGGGACTAGTCGATATGGTGGATGGAGTTCCGTGGAGCCTCGGTAGTTAACTGATTACCTGAAAAATCGAAGCACTCTGGAAGCCTTTTTCACTAATTGCCGAACAAATGGATCGAATTGTGCAAAAATTATTTTCTAGGGGGCTTGGGTTGATCATAAAAGTGCGGAAGATGCCGAGGATTGCCCACTTTTGAAAGAGGTGAATTTCATCATCGATCGAATTTACTGCTTGGCGCATTCAATGCTCACCGGAAGGACATTTTTCTCTGTACTGGAAGGTGGCAAAACAGTCCAGTTTTAGAAAAGGGAGATCTACGTAAAACCATCTACAAGTACAAGGTAGAGGAGTCAAGGGAGCTGGTTGCTTGTGAAAAACAGCAAAGTACACAAAATGAGTGGTAACATGCTTGGGAAAACCGCTCAAGAGGCAGATCGACAGCGCAGTTTATTGGCAACTTAGGTCCGTAGCAGATTCGAGAGCAAGGTGAGATTGATTACTACTTAACCTAGCTTTTATGTGGCACAAGATTAGATGGGCACAATTCCTTGACTGTATTTTTCGCAGTGGGGTGCCGGACGACGTCTAAAACCATTTTTATTGTGGAAGGTGGGATGGGATTCGTCAGCAATCCCGGCTTGAAGAATAATGAATGCCCCCACAAGCTTCGAATCGTATGCAATGTACAATAAACATTTCAGGTCGGCGAGGTTCGTTGCACATCAGCAGGAGTCCTTCTGATGGTAGATAGAATTCTGACTATTTACAGAAAGATCGATGTATCATTTTGCAGGATTGTTACCTCTCGAATCCCCCCATCCCGAATTTCGACCCTTTTCTCCGAATTCGGTTTGTTAATGAGATATCGGTGTTTAAAGTTATTTATGAGGCTTCCGCATTTTTTCCTATTTCTTGACTCCACGAAATTTATCATCCACTTTTTCTTTGAATTCTGTGATAATGAATTACGCTCCTTTTCTTTGGAGCATTGGACTTCTCGAAGATGATAGCGTTCAAAACTTTTAACACGGTTTGTTATTCTCCTCCACTTTTTTTCATGTCACTATTAAATACTGTTCCGCTCGAAACGTCTCACCGTAGGATCAAAGCTCTTACTGTACAATACAATGATCTTGCCAGTCCTCATGTATTCCTCGGAGACTTGGGTTCTTAGCAAGAAGAATTGTGAACTCTTGGCCGCGTGCGAGAGAAGAATCCTCCGAATAATTTTTGGCCCCCTACATGAGGATGGACGATTCCGTAGCCTACATAACGACAAAATCTATGAGCGACACCATGACCATCCGGTTGTGGATAAAATCCGGCTCAATAGGTTACGGTGGGCGGGTCACTTAATCCGTATGGATGAGGATGATCCCACCCGGAAAGTCTATAAGAGCAATATCTATGGTAGAAAAAGAAGACGAGGCAGACCCTGCGTAAGGTGGAGCGATGGCGTAGGTCAGGACGCCAGATAGCTTTTAGGGATATCGAATTGGTGGACCTCGGCACAAAACCGGGATGTCTGGAGTTCCTTATTAAGGCCGTTGATGATGACTATTAGATACCGTTTTTCAGTAACTTTTTCTCCCGAATTCAGTAGTGACGAATTTTTCACCTTTCTTCCGAATTCATCTTATCTCGGCGAATTCCGCTTATTCATGGAATTATCGGCTTCAGAAGTTTCCATATGATTTTCGAACCTTCCAGGTTTTCCCCCACTTGTTGGCCACATACAGTACTGTACTTTGTGATTTTTTCTCGACATGTTTAGCGATTTTTTCTACTTGATGTTTGCCGAATCCTGATGACGCGAATTTTGTTCCTTTTTCCTGAATTCGGCTTATTTATCGAGACATCGTTATTTAAGGATTTTCATACAATTTTTAATTTTTCGCCATTTTCCCATCTTAACATATTCTTTTATACAATTTTCGAGCATATTCTCATCATAATCCAGCGATTTTGAAATTCGCCCTTTTTTTCTGTATACTAATTCCCATTTCCTTATCTTAGAAAACTGTTTTCCTCCAATATATTAGATATTTTAGTGACTTGTCTGCTAAGTAAATTGAAGTTTACTAGACCTCTTCCATGCGTGACAAAGCGGAACATTTGAATATTATTTCTCTCCTCGTAAATAGTCCCCGGAACACGCGAGTACTATTTCCGTAACATATTCCAAAACTTATCCTTGCACGAATTAGGCCAGATGGAAAATTATTTTAGCGTTACACAATAAAAAATTTTATTACTTGCCAAAACCATTATCGAGAAGACTCCTTTCATCAAATATAAAATTCGCACTATAAACTGCAAGTCCAATTTCCTCCACGTGCATCCCCTCCTACAAATGCATCCCCAAAGTGGACTGAAGCATTTCTGCGCAAAATCAGTGGATCTCAAAAGACATATCCTTTCCAGCAAAAAGGATGTCTTTACCACGGAATCCTTCAGTACCACTTGAATCACTGACCCTTCGCCGAGGCAGTCGAATCTGATCCTTGAAGCAGACAAGTCACAGTTCGGGGAGATTCTTGAAAACACCGCATTGTCCTTCGTGCGTTCATCGTACTTATCCTTCAACCTAGCATCGTGCGTATTATCCTTTGCTTTTGAAAGAGGCACGTTGTTGTTCCTGGAGTGTTGTTTACGTGAAGCTGTTGACGTTTTATAGCTGGCTAATTAGTTCGGTTGTTTAACACTTGCAATTTGCCGCGGTTAAGAAAATGTCGATGAAGGTGTCTGTTGTTGGCGTGAGTTTTATAGTGTGCTTCGCTATCCTGTTGGTGGTGCCATCGATTCAGGCTGATGATAAAAACATCACGCGGCTCCTGAATAACCAGGTTATCGTCAGTAGGCAAATTATGTGTGTTTTGGAGAAGAGTCCTTGCGATCAGTTGGGCAGGCAATTAAAAGGTTAGTGGAACATATGTATACGTAGTATCCTTTATAGTTGCTTTGTACAGTATATATCCTACTATTGTTCTGATATATCGAATACTATCAAAGGAACCCAATATCTGTTTGCTTTCCGCTAGAGTGCCTTATTCAACAGACACAGCACTCAACTGGGTCAATATTTAACTTGAGCTTACCGACTGAGTTAGTATCCTGCAAATTCCGGCAAATTGGCACTAAGTCCTTTGGAGCCGAAATTCTCTAATGAACTTTGCTTTTGCCCTTGTACCTTGCATCCGAACGTGAACAAATTGCAATCATGCTGGAGCTTGAAAAGAGGAAGGATATGCAAGACATCAGTGCCTGCATATGTGTACTCGCCTAGAAACTATGTTGATGGAGGTCTGATCCAGTTTCTGTCCTGGAGAACCTGAAGATTGTCGATGTAAGTTGGTTCCTTGGTTCCGGTTTACAAAGTTGCTTCGCTCCGGATATGTTCCTAAATTTAATGAACTCATTCAAGGACTGCGAGTTCAATTAACGATGTCATGCATCAACACCTAGAACCATAGCATAATATTCGAGTATCTGGTAATGAGGGTGAGGCAGCTCTCCAGTTTTCACGTGCTGTTCGATGGTCATTCAAAATCAACCTTGATGACAGCGAGATCCTGGTAACGTTGGAAATGGTTATCGAAATATTTTACGTTGTGTGGTTTTAATTTGGTAGAATGAAAGGATGAAATGAACATTTGAATGCGGTTTCAGTTGAATTTATTTAGCTTCAAAAGCATTTGCGGGTGGAGTGGGTTGTAGATTCGATTTTGTGGCAGTTACTACGTTCGCCGTGGTCATGTTAGGTTTTAATTGAAAATAAATATTAAAGCCAACAAATAATGAACTACAATAAACACTATTGCGTGTATGCAATTACTGGTGATAGCAATAACAAGGGCCATAAAAGATTGCGCTGTTGATTGGATCTGATTTGTAATTTATGGGAATTAACACTCAATAAAGTTGAATTAATTGTTTAACTTTCTATTTTTGCTCTACCATGTGCCTCTTTTGATCCTGAAATATCTGTTAAGGAAATAGGGTATGAATGGATACGCCTAGAGGGTCAGGAAACAGTGGGCTAGCGGTTTTCTCGAAGAATTCCATCAAAGTCCACTCTTCAAGATTTGATGAGAGCCCAGATACTACCCAAACCGGTCACAATTATAAGGAATTAAAAAAACACCGGCTAGAACTACTCGAAGATACGCAGTATTTGCATTATATAAACTCCACTACAGGCTTTATTATTTCTTCAAGGAATCTTAGGTGACAAGGAGCTCCACAAGTCCCTCCCAGGGAAGATGTACATTTGGAGTCGACGTTACTCTCCTAAAAGGTACAATAGTTCTCGCTAAATAACTTATAAATTTATTTGCTGGGACTAACGTATTAGCCCTGAATAATTGGAACTACAGTTCCGCCTGCGGCACGGGAGGTTTTTCTTGGGAGGACTCCGGAGGATTGATCTAAGGTTAAACTGGTTCCTCTTCTGAAGGAAGGAAAAACTTAGAATGATTTAAACAACTTCATGCCGGTCTCGCTCCTAAATGTGTTTGCTAAGATGATACAATCCATGGTGAAAACCAGCCTCAACCAGTTCCTCGTGGGGTACCACATTCTCCCCAAACAACTGCTTTGCCTAGAGGATGCACAGGTCTACCAACCCCTGCTTCAACCAGCTTTTTATATACATTTCCATCGAGAGGTGTCAAAAAGACATGTTCTCGGCTTAACCATTGACAGAAATAAGGCTTATGAGAGGACGGTCCTGTCCTTCTTGACGAACGTTATGTCTGAAATGAAAGCTCCACTTTGATATTATCCTATAGACTTGGAGAATCGTATCGCACAGCTTGTGGTCTTTGGTAAACAATGGCTTACCCCAAGGGTGTATTGTGAGTCCGATGCTTTCCAACACCTACACATTCACCCTCCAATAGAAGTGCTCCAATAAAATGGAGATCTTCCAGTATGCGCAAAATTTACTTATCGAACAGGAGAGTGCAGGGAGGAAGCCGAAGGCACCATGTGTCAACAGGCATATCTCTTCACTAACCAAGATGCTCGAATGGCCCATACATTTTTATAAATCCTGCATGATCGCCAAAAAAATTCATTATATTCTTGGGGAGAACGATCTCTGCTTCACTGCCAGTAAAAGGCCATGTTGGCTTCATCACTAAGAAAGTCAAAAAAGCTGCAAAGGTGACCGATTTTGCGACGAAGGCTAGTTGGTGTCTTCGCGAGAGAGGTCCTCCAAGTATATAGAGTGGTGGTAAGACCCATCCTGGACTGTTCACATACCTTGAGAATAATATAGAATCCCTTCCGGCCGCCTTTCTGAGGTGACAGTTTGGACCTCATTACACCCACCCCAACTCATGTGCTCTAGCTGACGAGCCTGCTCTCTCCTCCAGAAAAACACCGTTAGCGCCAAAAGAAATTCTGAGTGTCAAACTCCTCAACCCTCCTTTCTATGCCCTCATCAGAGGCAACCGCAGTTTTCAATAAATTCCGTACAATCATAGAAAGCACTGTTACTAATAGATCCTCCAACATTTTCAATAACTTCATCGTTTTAAATCCATACGGGTGGGGGGAGGGGGAAGGGATTTTCATACGGCAGGACCACTGCGAAGAGGAAGCCCAGGTTTCAAAATGTTGGCAACCAATGCTTCGGCTGACTTCGTTGATTCCGGATGGGCGGTTTTTTTTCAAAGCTGTCAGATGACAGAAAGATCGACAAAATTATCATATTTACGGTTTCTCTCCAAGCCATTAAAGCCCTCACCAGCGAACCACCGACCAACTACCTGGCTCCATATGCACATGACGGAATCGTTACCGCTCGTCTTAAAGAGGCCCTTAACCTCTAGTGTCCTGGGCATAGCAACAATTTTTATGATGAAAAGATAAATGAGGCTGGCCTCCCATTTCATCGTCTCTACGCGTTCTCAGATAAATGGCATACGGTGGGCAACACATTCGCGCTGAATGGAATGAAGAATATAAACTAACTTCCTTGGCGGAAAGCAAGTTCTTTGCCGGAATCTTTCATGATCTCCCTAGGCAGTCCTGGTTCTAAGAAATATCCTTCATTACTGAGGATGCCAAAACTCTGAATAGGTTGTCCACGAAATTCTCTTGTAGCAAAGTTTTCCTTGTCAAGATTGGGGCCGTTTCTTTGCCGGTCTGTAACCGCTGGGGATTCGAAGAAAACACTAATCATATCATCTTTCAGTGTGATGACTTGGCCTCAGGATGAGAAGCTACTTCGCATTAAGTTCGTCTAACTAATCACTGCATTCAGGGTACGGCACAGAGTCTTCCTCTACTCTTTTCTCAATAGGACGGTGTATGCGCTCGGTCTTCGAGTCTACCGCGTCGGTATCAATTTGGGAAACCGCAAGTGAAAATGTATGTAAATAGATCCTGCAGCATCTATTGTACTTCGCAAAGAGTTGGGTCAGGTATTAATTCAAGGTCTCATGTCTTTCAATTCACTCCTTTTTACATTGTAGGTCTACCGATTCTTTTTCGCAACTCTCACGTTCTCTGGTTTAGGTTTCTTCTTTCGGTACTTTCCTAGTGGTTTGGGTAGATTGTGCCGCATACAAATAGAGCATTTCCTTCGTGAGAAGATCGACTGGAATCGTATTCATTATAAAGTAGATCACCTCTGATATAGCTTTGCATTGATCAGAGCGATCTTGAGATATTTGTTAACTACGTCAAAAGTGATTTTATGGTCGGTACCCCTATTGTTGATCTTATCTTCCTTGTTTCATTGGGCGAATAACAGGGCTTTTCTCTCACAAAGTTTAGGTTGCTGGCTTTCAGTCATCCTTTTACTGCATTGTTGTTTGGGATGAATAGATGTAAATCCCAGTATAGGGCGTTGTGGTATACTCCCCACATCATCTCTGGCATGGCACAGAATCGCCTTCGAAAGGTAACGTTCTTTGTGTTTCCAAACAGCTTGGGACTCTATAGGGTTTCACCCATCGGTTCAAGTACTTTGCACGTAATGCCGTCTTCAGATTCGCCGATTTCCGAAGACATCGAATGTTGCCTGTGCCTCGTTCTCTTAGTTTCTTCATCACCCAGTCGATCTTTCACCGGGGTTGATGCCTGCTTCTGCACATAACTATTTTATGCACCTAAATCGTATTAAGTTCATCCCATATTAAACTTCTGATTTAGATTCCCATAATCCATTTTCACTGGTTCGTTCAGGAATCTTTGTCGGTTGTAGACATACATATCCTAATTTAGCGCTTTTTGCATTGCACCAAAAATTTGGTTACCTGCTGCGGTCTGCTGCTTGTTTTACCACAGAAGCATCACAGTTTCAAAAATTTGTCTGATAGCTGACAGCGCATGCACAGCAGAAGTCTCCCGGGCCCGCCTATTGAATTCGTCGACCTTAGGCCTCACCTGAAACCCAAGTTTTGAAATTCGTGACAGTAATTTGTTGTGTTAGCATATGTTCGAACTGTATCATTGTTCTGTTTTAAGGAGCGCAGAGTAGCTGGACATCGATTTTCACACCCCTTATATATGTAGCTTTCACGATCTGCCGTTATAACACTTGTATGCTGCTGTTGTATGGCCAATTTTCAGGATGTTTTAGACATATCTGCTTTTGATGGTGGAAGTCGAATTTCGCTTTGTTCCGCTAAGAAAGAAACGACAAATTGATGGTTCCTCATGACTCCTCGGACAGTCATAGTCCGTATAATTACGGGTTCGTTTTCCAATACAGCCTTTATTATTTTCTCGTTTATATCTCTACTCTTGACGAAAATCTCATATCTGGGATCTGGGTGCTTTCAGCTCGGTCTATTCCCCAATTGTTTGTAGAAATGATTTGCTGATTTATATCCAAATTTTCTTTGCCCTAATAAAAGAACTCCTTTCTGGGTTCGTCTAATGCTATTCACATTCTCTCCCACTTTATTCAACCTTCTTTTCCCTTCCTTTCTTAATCTCGACTTTAACTCAGGCTTTTTGGTCATGCTCGCCACTGACAATTCCATAAAAAAACCACCGGCCTTTGGCTGTAGAAATATCTATCTGATGGTATTACACTGGGTATTTGACCGAGATTCATGGTATAGTTCTGAGCGCGAAGTATGGAGATAGCCTGAGTAGCCCGAACACCTGTGGATCCTGCCCATGATATATCGCATGCGTGTAGGATTTTCACTCTTTGAAAATCACGTCCATTTTTGGCACATTGTCCGATGGAATTTATCGTTCCCACTATATCCATCCAGTAGATTTTTCGGGGGCTTAGTAGTCAATGGTAATTCAGCTGTGTCGATATTTACTCTGGGCGTGTTGTCCCTTTTATATAAGAGAACCCTTTCTGAAAGGCGATTTTCGGCAAGCCTCACCAATATGGTCCACATCCTACTGCAGTATCAATCCTGCAGTCAATGTTAATATGATCCTCAGCACCGAATTGGCACTTCTATATGCAAGGGATTTGTAGCATTATTTCAGAACTACTTTATCTCTAGGTCGACACATTATCTAACCTATTCTCTTGCTACCTGCCGCCATTAGATTGAGAGCTTCCGCAGCCGGTAGCCTGATGGTTTCAGACTGTGTTACACCACAGGTTTTATGTAGGACTTTTATCGGCGACGCTTGTAATGCTGTTGAGGGCAAAATCCTTCTTTTCCTAGGCCTAGTGAACTTCTCAGTTGTGATTTTATCGATGATGATCTCCTGCTTGCTAGCCTTCCTGCCTTATAAATTTGTCTATTTATCCTTGGAGTTTTTGAATGCCGGCATGAGATCCTTCCTCTGGGGTCCAGGTCTGCCTTATATTTCTAAAAAACGCCGACAGCTGCTTCTTGCTCCTTGCTTTGAGACTGGCCACTTTCGATCGAATCCTCCTCCTCATGACTTTCTTTTTTTTTTGAGGGTTACTTTTTCTAGGCTTCATGTTCAATCTCCTTCACAGGTTCTGGAGTCATTTGCTCTTGATCAGCAACTGGATGTTACTTTTCCCTATCGTCCTTTCTTGGGAGCACAACTCGCATGCATTTGGAAGTTTCTTGTTTGAATGATTCACCCAGGCGTTCCGGTAACCCGTTTTCCCATTTCTCCTTCTCCGCTTTCCTCATTTCAGGGGTTTTACTCATTTGTTTACGTAACTTCTTATGTTCCTCTCGTCCGGGGTTTTCTAGTACGCCATATGATATTTCTCCTCTCCTCGATCATTTCACAGAACTCTATACCTTTATCACCAACTGAGATGAAAGGTACCCTGAGGCTTAGCTTGAATAAATAGGATAGTTCTTCGTGAAGGTTTTTATTTACGGAGCGTTGAGATCCTTTCAAATGGCTTTGTCACTGTGTCAAATCTCACTTCCTCTTGTACTTTTGTAATATGAAATACGACAGAAGCTAATTTTCCGCTTCTTATGGAAATATCAACGGTTGGGGTCATAGCTAAGATGGATGCCTGGATGACTTTTATCCTGTTGAACATTTGTAGAAATTCCTGGAATTTCTCCGTGAACTAAAAAAAGTTGGGATTGGAAATACCTTTGTCCATCGAGATATGAAATTTATTTAAATATTGTCAACAGTAAAAGAGAACTTTTCTAGCACTGCGAAAACGATCTTTAGCCTTTGATATATTCAATACTACAAAATGCATTACTAACGCTTGTTTTGGACTAATACAAAATTTTGTGCATACAAACGCGAACGGCGATATGTAACGAGGGTAGCTTTGTACTCATGAAGGGGGTAATTCGCTCCTGAAATATACGAGTATATTTACATTTAAAACCAAAAATTATAGTTTGGAGGAAGCTGAGAGTCTGTTAAATTTAGGCTTCTCAGATAAAACAGAAATCTAATCCTAGTGACAGCATGATTTCAGGCAATTTACATGAATTATCCCGAATTAATTTTTTGTTTTTTTTTCTGCATTTTGTCATATTTTTTTAAGGTTTTGTTTGAAACGAAGCCTTATTGAATTGTCGTGTCCGTTCAAAACTTGTGTTAGGTAGACTACTTTGCTCCGAATATCCCCTATGACTCCGTGAGTTCATTGGTTTTTCTCTGGCTCATTCCAGCTTCCCTGTCACATGGCGGTAGTGTCACTCGGTGCGAACTACCGGCGACGGGCACAATGTTCTTCGCTGAATATCCTCGTTCATAAAAGCGTTGTTTCTCGCTAGAATACCAATTGGGATCACTCCTGCTATCATGCAAGCCACTTCGTCAAATACTGTTCGAAAGGCGCAACATGTTCGGAGAACAGTTCGGCGATATGTAGCTGCCAGCTTCGTCTATCTTCTTCCTTTTCTAGTACATCCTCCCATGTTGGCGTCAAATTGTAGGATCGAACTGAGCAATTTAAAACAAGGAAGCGAAAGTTCTACCAGCGGTGTTCCGGTGTTATATGCTCTGGTTGCTGCACCCTCCACATGTAATTTAAAATTTAGCCTTTCGCCGATCATTACGTCTAAATAATTGAGCACAGGCTGGGAATGTATTATCGGTGTCCCATGTTTGATCTTCATAAACGTACGTTTCCTTTGCTTAGTGATAAGTACTATACTCTGCGAGCGATAGGTCTACGTTCTTCAGCAACGGCTTAATGTCATAATCTCTTTCATTTCCGTAAAGTTCGACGTCATCAAGGAGGGGTGCAACAACCGTCAGCCCAACGTCGTCCACGAAACCGATGATGGCCACGTCGGTTGGGAAATCTAGCGTCACCACTCCGTTATGCATAATTATCCACCATGATGGTCCTAGGACTGAGCCCTGTGCTACCCCACATGTTGTTTGATATAATTTAGGCCTTTTATCAGTATCGTAGCACAGAAGCCTATCGATTAAAAAGTTGACAGTGATGCGCACCAGAGACTTTGGGCCTCGCAATTTAATTAGAGCCTCTAGTATGGTGCTGTGTTTCGCGGAATTTAAGGTATTTTTCATGTTAAGTGTTATCACTGCATAGCATTTATCCTCTTCGAAAGCGGGTTTGGGTATGTTAGCCACCAGGTTAATTGCATCGGTCCTAGACCTATTGTTTCGAAATCCGAACCGATTCTCATAGAGACCACCTTTTTTTCGGTAAATCACATCACTGGAAATCTCCCTGCTTTAAAACGTTAGGGATAAGTCTCCGGCAACAAGTATCGCTTCATCAAGTCTACTACTCATGAGCTTTTCGAGCGCTTTGCTGGCCGTGTCAAGCATACAAAATGGTCGGTATGCAGATGGCAGCTCACGGTTTGTTGCCTCGCCAGCATCCAGCGGAAAGAAAAGAGGGCAGTTCTCGGTGCCTTCCACGCTGCTGTCGTCAATCCGTACGGGATGTGCAAGAAATAGTGCCCGCAAAATATGGTCGATCTGTTCTACTTTAAGTGAATAGGGTTACCACATTGCCCTGATTTTTTGTGTTACTATTTATAACCGAGTCCCCACGGGTCCTCATTCTCCTCGTCGACCAGGCCCTGCTAGCAGTGAGCTTTGCTTCTGATTATTGTACTGTCCTTTTGTCTGATTTGTACTCTGTGATTGCGGTACATGTCCTCTTTCGGTCGTTTAAACTTTGTGCCAAGTGGCTGATTTTATGACACTCCTTTCGAAGCTTGGCAATACCATTGTTCACAAATACATAGAAGGTCTGCCACGGGTCGATGCCTTCCTAGGCATGGAAGCTCCTCAGGCTTCCCTTATCAGATTCACAACCGAATTTATGATAATGTCATCTGCAGTGCCACCACCCCCGGGTGTGCCTCCCATTCCAGTCCCACCTGTTCCAATAACTTCGAAAAATCTCCGGGTGTTCACTTTCGCAACGTTCTTCGCTCAGAATGAACGGTGTGTGGAGATATTGTGTCAACTCCTTCGAACGCGATGTATTGATAGTTACTTGCCGAGAATCCTTCCAGAGCTCTCTACCCATCCACAAGTGGCAACAGTGATTCCGACGCGAAGGTTAAGTTAGGGATGCTTCCCTCGCAACTTGGGTGCAGGAACGTTGGGGTGGACCTGGTGTTTAAAACTACGAACCCTGTTCTCCCCACCATTCCGAGCATGCGTTTCCCTCTGGGGTTGTTGTGACGCATACCGCATCCAAGCGTCCTGGCATTGAAGCTGCGCCCGACTATCTAATTCCGTGATCCAACCCTCCGTGCCCAAGTCAGCGTCATTCAGAGCATCAAGCCTACGTCGAAAGGCCGGTGTTCGGTGTTAGATGGACACCCTCGGGCTTGAGGAGGAACCCTAACGCGCGTGTCGTCCCGAACCCAGATGGCAGCGGTCCTTATTTCAGTATTGATCAGTGATGAGCACTCTTTCTTTTCAACTTTTCAAACTTCAATATTCACTGAAATATTTTCAACTCTTCATCCCTTGTGTTTGCAATATTGGGAATGGCATTTAATTATGGATGTTGGCATCGCTCCACGCATTTCCGGCTACCGTTTTTTTGTGCAATCTACAGTAAATTATTCAACTTTATTAAAAGCATCCCCCCAACTTGCATATAAACAACAAAATTCACTTTATTTCAATACGCTTTCTCCGGAAATAGCTGCAAGGACTCAAAAACAATTATTAACTGAAATGAGTGTAAATTAAATGGAGTTCATCATGGATTATGGAAGCTCATACGCGAATGAATAATAATTGAAATATTTTCACCAGCTGTGACATGGCCTTAATTAAAAATTTGTGTAATCCTCTTACCCTCTGTTTGTTTGTGTGTTATTCTGGTTTATTTCTGTTGAAATTCAATTCGCCCTTATTCAAACCACGAGGCTAATCGATCAAATTCATTTATCGATTCAAAGTCAAAGTACTTGTGGAAAATCAGCTTAAAGTATTCACAACAATAAAAGCCACGGAGGTTCTTCAGTTGATTTAAGGACCAAGTGCTCCATTATCTCTGGAACAATGAACCATCAAAGTGTGCCGGAAAATCTGTTCCTTCTCACGTGACCACAAATCAATAATGGAGCAATTAGTGCCGTTGCTCTTATGGAAATTTGTAGCATAATTTTAAGAGGAGGATGCTCGGTGAGAAGTGTTATATCAGCAGGAGTAGATCTTGAAGTGGGGAGGCTATTAAATTGAAGGGTGCGAACTCCAATGTATGATAACGGTGCTGGGTTGTGTTTTTGCATAATGAAAGAAGAGGGATGAATTTTGGGTTTACCAGCACTCCGGGACTGGAGATACACGAGTATTCAGACTCCTTCGAGCTGGGGTTGAAAATAATTTCGGGCGCTAGAATGTGCAATTTAGCGCCAGGGCCAATAATTATTCTGAGGGCTTTCAAATTATCCTTGGTGCATCAATTTGAAATCAAATAGTGTATATCTTCCAACCGAGCGATATTTCAATTAAGATTGAAGCAAGTTGATCCAGTGAACTCACATTTTTTACTTAACTTCAATTGCCTTTCTGACCGGTCGGTCCCTTATCCCATTTAAATGTCCAACGACTAGTCCTGTTCTCGAAATGCTCCCCAAAAAAATTTCAGTCCGAAAATAATACTTTTACGTAACATACACATGCCATTTCGATTATCTTGAATGACTGTCCATTTGTACGATGGATGATTCAGATTCCGTGGCAAATGGACCGATGAATGAATAGACAGAATCCTAGGCAGGGTCAGCAAATCTGGCCCATGGAAGTGCAGACCTGGAAAAAGTAAATCGGGGAGGAGGGTGGTAACAAGAAGGATTTTACTTATACCCTATGTGAACCGGGTTGTGCAATTTCAATTAGTGAGTGTTAAAACCGACTCGAGTGGAAAGGTGGGTCGAAAACTTGATGATGATTGCTATTAGATTCCTTGTTTGTAAATGATCCATGGCTTGAACTTAATCGCCGCTAATTGGATGATGATGACCTTTAGCTCTTCAGCACTGATCCTTTAATCCATCATTTCACTTTTCAACCAAAACGAAAACATGAAATTCGGATCGTTAGCAGGAAGCAGAGTGAATGAGGGAGCTCTTAAAATGCGTAGTGACCAGATGTTGCCTAGTATCAGGAAGATGTGGGAGATTACACAATCTCGAGAAAAAAAACTTTTCATAAAGGAAACATCCGCCAACAATCAAACTTTTTTCATATTTTCACTACAACATGAATTTACTAAGACGCTGAACAGCTCCTAATTCAAATAGAGCCTTTTCCTTTAAACAAGACCCACACTTTCTCTCCACAAAAAAAGGGAATGCGGACAACCAAACCAACTTCAAAAACCACTAACAATGGTTCTGTGATAAAGATATTAGAGTTTACCGCTAATTCAATACACCTGCTACCACAAAAAAGTGGCTATGAAAACTTTCCTGTCCTGCAGAATGAAAAGTAAAAAGGAAATGATAATAGTCCGATGTGCTGCTCCTTGGAGCCTGGTGTTCTGCAGAAGAACAGCTTTCATCTTTGTAATCATTTTAAATTTACATAAATTTTAAATAATTCACTGACAGCCGTCCTGTAATGGAAAAGCAATTTATTTAGAAAACGATTACAGGAACATTTTCTGGGGAGGAACAAAAAAAAACATGGTCAGGACTAGATGTTTCTGTTTGCTTATTTCACTTAACGCTGAGAAGTTTTGGGCTGGTTTTCTTTAGAATGGACAGTAGCTTTTGATAATGGGGTGTGTATCGTTAAAGAAGCCATTTATCAGGATAATTTCACCAACAAAGGACAATGTTTTAAGGACCCTCTTAGCTCGACATCATATCTCTGTGGGATGAAATACATGCACTGATGGACGAAAGGAGATAAAAACTCTTTAGCAAGAAGATCGAATAATTGAAACATCACTAAGCTTAGTCGTGGATTGGAGTTCAGCACTTGACAATTTTCATTTTCAGGGTATACCAGTCCACTTCACTTGAAAAAAGAGTCCAGGTCGTCGATTTCCTGAATATAGTTCATCTTTTGCGGAACAGATCTTTGTCGGTCCTGAACACCAGAGCCGGAGAAGCCCAAGCACTTAGTGATGGCCCCCATTTCCAACAGCCGATTTACCTCCGCGTACAAAAGCTTCTCCACTCCTGGCGACACCGTGTAGTGACGCTGTTTTATCAGTTTGGCATTTCCTACATCAATGTGATGCGGTACCAACAATGCTTTGTAAAAGAAGGGGACATGGGTATCGATCCTGCATGGGCGACGGAACATATCGCTGGCAAAAGGGGACATCGACAATCTCCAAAGCTCTCGAATCTTTCGAAGACGACATACCGTTCGTTAGAAAAAGGCTAGGTTCTAAATGGAAAACTCGAACAAAATTGACATACAAATACAAATACAAGTTTTGAATGATCCGAGACTCCAGGTCAGTTGTAAATCCCCTGAATGTGACGGTAGCAGAAACCTTTCGGCAGAGATACAACTCACTGAAGCTGTGGTGTCCACCAAACCCAGTACAGTCTCCCTTCAGTCTCGAGTTTCCTAATACTTTCACAGCTGAATATAGTGCGGGAGCCAGGTACATGATCATGTGGTTCCACCTCAGATAAATCTGGCGAAGGAATCGATCTTTTATCTGGTGAAGTGATGTAAACTGTGCTGATTACCTAAGACACCAGTATTAGCTGCAATGCTTGTCGATTAACCCGGGTTCGGTGTTGCGGTTATTTTTACCAATTTTGTTACAGGATTATCGTTAGAAGACACTAAGGACCGTTAGAAGGCACTAAGATTCAGACGGACTACCGATGTTAAGTGTAACCCCGGAAACATCGCATTGCGAAGGAATTATACCTGACGTTACAGACGGAGTATGGACATGACAAACCGGGAATTTCTACGACACAGTCTCTCCTATGTCCTAGAATTGCTCCCTGACTGACAAGGAGAAGCCACTGGCGGCCAAGTGCTACCCCTCTGGCCGTTTTTTTAATGCACATACAATGCAATCAGGTTTATAAGTATCCGGCACACCGTATCCGGAACAAAATACTTTACAAACCAAACCAAACCTTCCCTTTCATTGTTCCTCTTTGTCTACGAACTCCAGTTCTTCACCTGCCTGATAAAGCTCTGCTATGGTGCTGATGTGTTGTCGTTGCAGTGTTCTTCACAGCAGAATGCTCATCGCCGTTCGAAGCATCTTAAGTAGTTCGTCGTCAGTCATGTGTGCGGATAGGTAGTCCTCAAGCTGTAAAATCAGCTGCAGATAATCGTCGAAAGGCTCGCGCTCTTCCTGGGAACGACTGCTCATGAGCCTCTAAATATTTTCATCGTTTTTGCAATTCGTCGCAAATCGATTACAGAGGACCAGCCGTCCACTGACAATGCCAGTACAATTCCAACGCCGGTTCCGCTAGCAAAAGATGTAGATGCTGACTCAGATAGTGAAACTGACCTTCCAGGATGTCCTCAGCCAGCATGGCTACGCGATCCAAAAAATTACCGATCGACGTTGAATCAGACGCTCCAGTGAATTTAAGGCCCGGTCCGGACACGATTTTCCTTGTTTGGTCGACGGGTAATTGGCTTCTCTGGCGAATCTGCTCAAGTCGTTGGGTGGTCGAACTCGCAGATGGCAAATGCGGTGCTTCTGCTAGAGGAGTGGAACATTTACGATATGATCATGAACCTGGTGAGTCTGGCGTGAGTCCCAATGGCTATAGTAACTTCTTAGACGATTTACTTCGGGAACTCTGGGCGTTCCCCACAAACTATACCACACGCAGGCCGAACATCACAAGGCACTTTGCCATGAACTATTCAACCAGCGCAGGATGGAAGATCGGTGGCCTGTTGCAAGGCTATGACACGGAATTCTCTCAGATTCGCCAGTGTATTCGAAGCAGAAGTACTGGTGATACTGGAAGTCTATCGATAGTTGGGGCATGATCTGAGCCCCAAAGGGCATTACAGCCGTTCTCATTGATAGTCAAGAGGCCATTAAGGAACAGTCTGGACGGCACACCCAAAATCATCCTCTTCTAGGCTCACGCGTGGCTGAAACTGCTCAGAAGAGAGAAATCCTCAGGCACTTCCTTTTCGACCATCTACCTCTCTCTAAAGTCACAGCGACATTTTCAGTATCCTGGAAAAGTACTGAGGGTCTTACGAAGGAAATTCATTCTGAGGAGGGGCAAACTAATAAGGATAACAATTCTGCCCTACTCTTTCCAATGATCTTGAGGATCCGCTACCCAGTTTTCAGTCCCCTGTAGATCGAAGTAGAAACCCCTCTCTCCCCCTCCGTGGGACTGTTTTTTTAAGCCTTTGAGGGGTGTCTACATTGAAGTGAAGCACATTAAAACAGGATGTGATATGTGTCGTCCACCATACCATTACAAAACAAACCTGAAAACCTCCACCCCGCTTAGCAGCAGCTTTACCATGTTTTCCATCTCTGCGACCTACTCTCCTTCAAATTTTCAACTTCCCAAACCTTCCAAGAATTTTTTAACAAAGTGGGGAGCAGATTTCTTGTTGCTGGTGATTTCAATGCTTAGCAGCTTATTGGGGATCCAGACTGATTACTCCCAAAAGAAGACAGCTGTGGGATATGCTAACCCTAAACATTAGACTTGACGTCGTCTATCTGGATATCCCATTTATTGGCTATGAGTTGTTTTCAGATCGTTCGGCTGTCATTATAACACTTGCGACCGTATTTCCAGTAAGTCGATCGCTCCATGAAGCCCTATATATTAGATAGCTCTGATGAATGCTCCACGTCATAGAGAAAATAAGCAGAGTATCAAAGAATCTCCTTATCTTCATGTTGACTTCTATGGTTTGTTTGGCCGTTGTGGTGTTGCTGTCACATAGGTCGTCAAGCACGGTAACCTGGAGATGTTTTGATCCATACAGGAGCGTAGTCTAGCGGTTGAGCTGCACATCTACTTCAGTGACATTAGGCACACTGATATTAAGAAAAGCTTCCGGTCTATCGACGTTCTCTCCTGCTTTGGAGCATCCAGGTGAAGGTGCTGAAGTTGCTCTGGATATCAAGTTATTTCAGAACCTCAGCATCATTACGCTCCTTCTCTGGAAGTCAGAAAAGATATCTTTTGAACTATGGCAGCTCAGAGGCTCTCTTTAGGGTTAGTCGCGTTCCGCCCCACACGTTGTGGAGGGAGGAGTAGTACTGTCCTAGCCAATTGTTTGTGATTCCGTCGGCAAAGTTTACCCGTAATATGTTACGTTATATACGTATTGACTTAAAGCGCAGCTTGATGACTTGCGATGATGCTGTCTTTACCGCTAGGAGGAGTTTCCTCCTAAGCTTTTGAACTACTCGGTGTTGTGAGGAGTTGGGATCGTCAGAGGAAACTTTCCGCTTTGGTTTGGTACAGCCCGGGGGTTGACAGACGGGACCTATTTCATTCATTCATTAAGAAATGGATCCTAATTAGATTGGTCACCAATGGAGAATTTGAGTCTAGACTCAGAAGGAGTTCAAAATTGGCTCATCACGTCCAAAACAACGCTAGTTGAAACTGGGGGTCGTCTGGTAGTGGAGTTCACCGTTCACGGCCACATTTTATCCCTTGTGACCATTCAGTCCTAGGCTAGGCTTGAAGTTTTGATTAATGCTTACATTAATGAGTTCCCTCAACCCCGACATCGAGGGAAGGACGTTGATTCTGGTAGCCCGCTCTATCCATATGATCTGGAAACAAACATATCAGTATTTAGGAGCTTAATACCAAATTAGTAGAACCTGAATAGAGGTGTTTTCATTTCGCACCACAAATGTGGAGGACACATTTGTCTTATCCAACAGTCTAAAAATACAAAATTGGATAAATACATGGAAGCATGTTATGGACCGATTTATATAAAAGTCTGTTGACAGTTTCTATTCGCTTCAGATATAATACATGTCCTTGATCTACTTATCCTCAGAACGGTAGTCATGGCTACATAAAGCCTACAAGCTCTAACGTAAATATTGAAAAGATATTTTCCCACCAGCAAAATGAAGAAAATGTCAACGACTAGCAAAGAAAAAATTAAACTAGAAATGAAATATGCCTGGCTATGTTCAAGAAAGAGCCATTATCCCCCCTCCTCCAGCCCGGGATGCTCTCTATTAAAGAGAACACTCTCTGACTTTATATAAAGCAAGAACATCTACAAGAGGAAGCTATTTAAAAATTTTTATTATAAAAATTGAAAAAAGTGAATTATGAAAAAGTATCTCGATTGCCTTGCCAAGCATTCTTGGTTCACAAGGAGTACGTAATGTAATACAAGGAATTGAAAAGGAAGAAAAATGTAGTTGGGAAAATCTTGTGGAGGAGGAATTAGTAAGAGCAAAGTGGAATGTACGAAATGTGATTTATTTAAACGAGTTTTATGGAGGGATAGTGGTGAGGGTTTATGCTCCTTGTCAGGTTTACTGTTGAGGAAGGTAGAAATATTTTGATGCTAATGAAATAGAAATCCATTAATAAGATTAAATTATCCTTTAATTATGGAGAAGTCATTAAGTTTGTGATAGGAATTGTTTTAAAGAAGTTCCGGATGACCTTAAATCGCATCGGAGAGGTTGGGATTATATAGAGCCAATTGATCGACAGCTTATTATTTATTCTATCATAATAACAGATTTCTCTTCCTTATCAATGATCGGAAAATGGTAACGGTGCTGGATTTTGAAGTGGGAGGGATCCGTTTGAATCGCCAATGGCCTGAATTGAATGTCTTGGGAGTTTGCTGGATACATATAAACGATGGGGGCCATGTCAATATCCAGCATTGGCCAACCATGTTCCTCAACTGAGATGCTCTAGTATTCCTGACCTGTCAAAGATGTAGAAGTAATGGGTATGCTAGCGAAATTCTATCAAAGCTGGGTTCTTTGTTGTCCTGAGATTTAGCTCCGTAAATTCATCTCTGATGAGGAAGGTATCTCCAGAGTTAAGATTGGTTCATAAAGGCGTAGAATCGATCAAGTCTCATGACTACTAGTAGATACTTTTGATGTGCGATGTGTCAAAGTCCTTAGGTAGTTCAGAGGCTGTTTTTGAGGCGGATGAAAAAAGTTCTTCGACGATGCCTGTGGGTATTTTTGGTGTGAAAAGAAACCGAAACCTTAGGTTCAATCGTTTCGTGGTGAGTAGATGAGTGGTCTTTTCCTATATTAAAAAGAACCACGACGCAGACCGTGCCTGTATTTCAGATTCGTGGGAAATTCTTGAAATTCATCGATATCAACAGGATATTCCTATGGTAAGTTGATAGGCATTTCTAGATAACGTCTTGCTGGTTGCCTTCTCCAATGCTGGATCATAAGTCTGAGTGATTTATGATTCCAAAATTTTAGATGTCGTGAGATAATTAGGACCGAAACTGGTGTCGGTGGTAGATCTGTTCCAGGCGCATTTAAAGTGAAAGTATTCGAGGCCAGCTCTCAGCACAGTCAGTACTATCATTAAGTTCGTTTGCCAACGTCCGTGCAAGGTGATGATGACTTGTATTGTTGCAAAATGTAGTACTGCCGGGATCAACTTAAAGGCGTAAAGGCATTTTCTTTAAATTTCACAAGGATAGGATGTGTCTAACCCTCAGTTTGGCGATAATTTGCATTGGTAGCGTAAAACAAAGATGTCAGAAAGGGGGAAAAATCTGAATGGATAGATGGCGAATAAAGGTACTTTCTGTAGGAGCGCAGCCTGTTGCCTTATTATATGTTGTATCAAAGTTCCGTTGCCTTAAAAGTCCTACCTTAATCGTTAGCTTAAGTAAACCACTAGGAATATCTGTTCGAGCCCTCGTTCCCTTTATAAAAAGTTCATCCACCTTCCCATTGTTATCAATACCTTTTTATCTCGTTATCAATTTCAGCGTTATTTTTTTTTTTTTTTTTGCCGATAAAGTTTTGTTTGGTTTTCTTGGCATTCCCATATAAGCTTTGATCCGGTTTCAGATGATGGAATAGTTTTGACGCCGCCTGACTATAAGGGGGAATATGGACTTTCCTACAGTTATATTTTCTCCGTAGATTTTCCCGGTGTTGGTTTAGGGGTTGTGACATATTGTGCCTTAGGTTCACTCTCTGTATCCCACCTGCAGTTCCGTCTTTTGGCTTAGTTATGCCATATGTATCTGTTTACTGCAGTGTATAGTTTCTCTGGGATGGGGTTCGTCAGCAGCTCTATTTAAACACAGGGGATCTCTCTCCAGACAACATTGTGGAAGAGATGCTGAGCTGGAGCTGATAGCTGGAACCGTGTTGCCCATTACGTTCGGGCCCTTCTCGTTGCTAAGAAGATAGAACTCGACCGGTGGAGGAGCCGGATGGCAGGGGGTTCCTTGAACTGACAGTTCCCTTCCTCCTCTCCCCTCCCTTTAGTGAAAGGAATTCCCTGATTTGAAGGCTCCGCAAGGCGGGAGAGAGAGTTCGGGGGCTAGCCCGAAGTAATGTGACAAACGGTTCCAGGCTAGCTCTCTGACGATGGGGAGGTGTTTAGTTGGTAGTCCGACGACGTACCGAATCAAGAGTCCGACACTGTGTGCGTAAATGCATTCACCTACCCTACCCCCAAAAAAAAAAAATAGTTTCTCAGATGATTATCACTGCAATGATTCCCGTCTTTCTTAATTATCGTGGCTTGGACTGGACTTTGGCATTAAAGCAGTATTTGAGTGACATAAAATCAAGACACATCTTAAGAGTTGAGTTTGCGATTTTTTGGTGATTTTGCTATCCCCGCATGATCTATCTAAAAAAGATATTATGAAAGCCGCCTGCTGTATCCATCAGGACCACAACAGCCATTTTTGTCATTATTTGCCTTCTCCATCTTTGAAATTAGTTGATGGAGTGTCGTCGCCCCAAACTGTCGCAAATGATAAGAATGCCTTTTCCTATACAGAGGGAGGATACTAGCCCCTTCCCCCCTTGTGGGTTCCACTCAACCAGTTTTTCGCACGTTTTGAAAAAGAGGTGCGGAAGATTGAGATTTATTTTCTTATAAGTTATAGCCTGGGTTTCATATGGCTATTTTGGCCTTGCTTGAAAGGTTATTCCAATCTATAGCACTTGACACCACTCTGACTTTCCTTCTTTCACTTGATTGGAAGTTTTGTTGTCAGCTCGAAGTTGGTGTTTATTTCCGAATTCGCAAAGCACTTATCAGTGTTCCCTACCGAGTGACACAGGCTGCACACGAGTAACATCGAAAGTACCTAAACCCTTTGAAGTCATATAACACATCAGGGGTTTTCAATGGCCGCTAGGCTTTAAGGAACCTAGTGAATTTTCAGAAGATATTGTCAATTAAGACCATAATCACGACTGGATGGGTATTTGGAGCGGGGTAGAAAGCGACACCACCGCAAAGTTTGGATGATGCATTTGGAATTTGGACATAGCAGTCCGTATCCTCTGCTGGACATTTTCCAGATCGGATTTCGTTCACGGCAATATTCCGAATGCATAAGTCAGTGAAGGGATAGCGAATACATTCAATGCGCTTATTTTATTCTTCCCCGAGAGATGCGATTTCAGCACCAGCTTGACACGAAATTCGGACAGCGGAGCATCCTTCAGATCAACAAGTCGATCATGGGTTCCTTGCAGAATTCATAGCTTAGATGTGGAGGTCCCCAATGCTATGTCCGGCATGCGGCTCATGATGATCTTTGCAGATGCTTGAATTCGACATTTGTCTAACCTAAATCAACATCGATTAGCCAGGTATGCGGTACGCTGTTAAAAGCCTTAGCATAATCGATATAGTAACTAAATAGGTTTCTTTGGGCTCTGGTTGCTTGCCTTACAACTACCGAGTTGATAGTGAATTGCTCATTGCAACCCCTTGAACCCCGCAGTGAGGAAGAGTGGACATTCCCCCGGCCCCAATCTATTGTGTATACTGAAAAATTTTGTATACCAGAAATTCTGCACCCGATCCCGACCAGTGCTCCTACAGTTTTTCGAGTTGTTTATCACTCGTCGAGCTTCCTCTTCGTTAACATCCGCAAAAGTCATGCTAGGTTTAGTGGCATGGCGGGTGCCCTCGACGGTGATCGACTCAGCATGATGAGCGAGTTACTCCCAAAATCCACCCCCATATTCTCTCGCTTCCTTCATCGAAAACTGTACTGTCTGGATGCTCTGTTGGGATCCGTTGAGTGATCTGAAAAAACTCCGCTGGTTGTATAAGTTGCATTCTGGACACGTTCAGAGTGGCTTTTTCCATACCATTGTAACCGACTGCATATGCCAGAAAGTTTCTGCTTTAGTGGTTCCAGAATTCCAACTACGGGTGTTTCACTGGGGACGGCATAGTTTCTGTAAACCCTCTGCATTTTATTTCTCACCCGTCTGTTGGCATTGCCAGTGTTGATTTGAATCAGTCTGCCTTAGTGATTCGCGCCGACGTTCCAGACGAATTTTCCATGGTGGATTTCTTCAGTCATTCATACAGATAACGTGAAAGCGAAACTTCTGACCTTGCAATCTGACAGCCGTAACTGCACCACATTACACAAGTGATTATAGTTGCAGTAGCAACATATGGGCACACAGCCGAGATGCAACCTCATCATGGATTTGATATAGAATTCCTGGAGTTGTTGGAGATGCAAAGAGCCTGGGAATACCTGGTCTATGCAAAGGATACATTTCTAAGAATTCTATGCAAGCTCTTTGGAATTCGTCCCGACCCTTGGCGAAAATTTCTCCTTTTTGGCTTTGTCTAAGTACTAGGGATGATGATTGCTCCCTCAGTGAGTAATCTGCAAGACTGCAAAGTTACTGTATTTTTCTCACCTATCCTATTATATGCTGCGGTGGCGTACAGACATTCAGATTGAAGTTATCCATCCGTCCTCTTCCACAACCGGGCTTGGGACGGGTTACGGCGGAATTTTACCGAGACTTTCCGTGGACATTCACTTCCTCATCCTCAAATCAGTCGCCTTCAAACAGGTTCCCCTGGTGGCGCAGCTTCTAAAGCATGTGTAATATCTCGCCTTACTCAGCCGGTTCACTGACCGCGACCTTGAATTTCAAATTGAAAGTCGGCGGTATTAAAAGCAAAAAATACGTAAAATTTTTCTATTGGAAAACAACAAAAACTACCCTACCGAAAACAAACCAGAATGCATCCAATAATATGCAACATGAGCAGGCTTGGGTGAAAGCAAATGGTGAAATATTTAAATGGAAATAGGTTCAGTTTTGGGGAAGGATGCAAGGTACAGATTTCTCCAAATAAAATAAAATGAATCATTTTAAATATTGAATTTTTAACACAAGTGAATATCGGGATGGGAATTAGGAAATTCAAAGGAGTATATTGGAGAAGCTAAGGGGTGCTGAATAAAAAGAAAAATGCTGCATATTATTAAGTGCACTCTTCTCGGACTGTCACCGAATAAGTCGAATGAGATGTTGCACGTGTTGTGAAGCATACGATCAACGGATATTCTAGCGATATCAAAGAGAGGCATCAAACTACCTTACTTGGTTTTTACTACGCTGCTTTTGGGCCATGTCCATCGTAACAGTAACAGTCCTTTTTCCAAAATTTACGTGAACATTTAGAAGAATCTTAAGTCGGTTTGTGTTGGACATTCTAAGATGCATTGAGGGTTGGGACACTGATCTCAAAGATGTCATAGTCAATTGGAGCTTAGGTTATTGGAAATAAGGACACAAAAACTGACAGGCTGACATTATTGTTTGGTAAATTCTTCTCCCTTTTATAGCCCCATTATATTCTCATCTCGAATACGTGTTGTTTAGAAAATAGTTTTTCTTCAGTCAAAATTGGAAGATATTTTCTTGGGATATTGAAGTCTTTGCGCCTTAGCTGACTAAACTAAACTTCGCGGTGAAAATAGCATGCTTGGTTCTGATGAAGAAGTATTGGGCAGGACGTACCTAAAACTCTAAAGTTCCATATTGAGTAAAGCATTAATTACATTATCGTCAACAGAACAAAGCTGCGTAGTACATATCAGACACTAGAATAATTCCTTTCATTCTAGACTTCATTATTATTTTCACGCCATCTCCACGACCTCCATTACTTATGCTCATTGAATATGTGCGCGTTCCTTCAAATTCCTGAATTGAATTAAACGCAACCCAATGAGTCGGAATGTAATTCTCACGCAAACAAATCTTGAACTAATTGATAATATTATCGTGTCTCCTTTGCAGCAAATTTCCAGCAATTACTTCAGCTGTCTGCCAAATTTATTCTCCTAAATAATTCGCCAGACCTCCTTCCTCCGCCTTACAAGGACTGCCATGCCATGAGCTGAAACGACATCGACTCATGCCCCCACCCTAAAGAATTCTCTTGAAATTTCTATTCCGCATTCATCTATCCATAAAGTGTTTGCTGTCTTTGTGGGGTGCCATCGCTTCACAATGGCATTTTGTTTTGAATTTTTAATAAATTCGATTATGCCGAAAAGCTCCCTCTATTCTACATCACTGCAAATTTGCTTCCTCCCCGAAGAGTGAATGCCTTACGGATGCCATTCATGCTGACTGTAATTCTGGCATGTCCTCAGACTTCATTTACTCCACGTTATAGAGCGAAAATTCACAACGAAATACGATATGGTCGTTATTAGAATACATTGAGAAATCCGGGAGGGTGGAAAGCGCCCTTGTCGCTAGTCGGACTGTCTTGAGTTTGAGAGGTCCTACATAATGTATTCAGCCTGATGCGGATGCTTGTGTATAGCCAGAATTATACAGACCCAAAAGCCGTGACTTTTTAGAATCACATTAAAATTGATAATATCAAAGTATCGGCAGATGGTCTTTAGGAAATGTATTTAAGGATCGACATTTTGAAGAGTTGTTGATGGAAGGAGTCCTTCGCTTTGTAGCGAAAGTAAGGGGGAGTTGCGAGAGAACGGAGGAAGATCGATAGCCAACACGTCATCTGAGACGCCAGTTACTTCCAGAAAGATATTTGAAACGGAAATAACTGCGTCAGACATCAACAGGCAACAAAGCATCCAATTTTCACTTACTACCTCGTTAACAGACTTTATGGCGTTTCAATCAGGAGCTGAGTGGGAGCCCATTTGAGTCCAAAGCACTCTCCATTGTAAACACCATCCCAACAAGTGAAACGACTCAATCTGGATGAAATTTCACAGCTACGTCCATCATAATTATAGCTCCAACGAATGGAGTCCTGTAAAATTCGACCATGCCTGATCAAATTGCATGCGAACTATGACGGCTACTCCTGTAAGTTGCAACATGATTTTCTCAATGCACTTCACTCTGCTCATGTTACACAACAATTTCACTGTAGCTTCCGGGAGCCGACGAAGCATCAGTTCCAGCAGGATGCACACTCGACAGCAATCAAAGTCGAAAAGCATCTCAGAATTCAATTTCCCATTTCAAAATATCGAAATATCGAAAACACATTCACCCTCCTACCCCCGCTGCAACTGAGGTTATGGGTAAGGATTTTGTTGTAACTGGAAAACGTGAAAACATGTTGAATATTTTTCTTTAATATTTCAGAAAGGATTTGTTACAATGTGTGTGTATGTAGACGCTTATATGGTTTCTACGATCGAGAGATAAATGCCGGCGAAAACCTAAGCAAACTTCAGCAGATACTACGAAACGATATGATGGAAATCACCAGTTTCCATATGTTGCTCATGACTGATGTCAATATTTGATTTGATGAAATATGCACTAGACAAGATTTTCAAGGAACACATTAATTTTAAATTGAACGCTGGAGAGGAAAAACAAATGGAATTACTTTTGGGAAAAATTCACCCCGGGGTTGATATTTTCCTTATGGAATTTTCTGTGATTTGAATTTCATCAAGCAGGGGCTGATAGTGGATACATTCAATTTAGGGATGAATTTCATGTGTTTGGAGTTTTGTTGTGTGATACGACAACTGTTGCGGAGAGGAAGAATAATATTGTACTTTTGACATTGAACCTTCCTTAGAATGATTGAGCCGGATCAGTGTTGAGCGATCCCTTATTCTCGTGCTTCGAGGTCAAATTTTGGTTTGACCTTCGTTCTTTCATGAAGTCCTTATGATTTGCAGGCTGCTATTTCTTCCTTCATGATAAAAGAGCTGGAAGAGGCAGTTCTCTCTTTATATATGGTTGCCATTTACCCCTAGTGCAGTATAACGCGCCAATCACATCTAAGCGCCTTCGTTCGCCATTACCTGAAATTCCTTTCAGCATGGTTTCCGGAGACTCATGCACTCCTTATCTACTGTTCTGCACCAAGTGCCCTTGGGACGACCCACTCGTCGGCCATCTTGGAAGAGTGGATTCAACGTACTACGATGATACGACGCAGAGAGGTTTTCACGAAAGCTGAAGCTTTTGAGTAACAGTTGAGTTCACTTTCCATGTGCTACTCCCGGTTGATTAATTCTCTACCTCTATCTGCCACGCACTGTTCCACTCCTCCTATAAAAGGTTGTATCACCCGGACGACGTCCGCTAACCAACTTACAAATCGTCCTCTATCCGAGGGACATGCTTCCTACTCAGCATCAGCTGCGCTACGCACTTCACCACCACCACACGCTTCCTCCTGTGCCTCATCGACGCCCGACACCACTGAACCGCAGGCCTTTCCGACTTCATGCCGCCGAGCAGGCCCCAGTTGAACGTCGCCTTGCCGGCGAAACAGCTGTTCGTGTCGAGGCTAGCGCACTCCACCACGTCCGATACAATTCTGGCGTATATCAGAAGCAAGGCCAACTCAACTTTGTTACCTCTCTCATGTGGGAAGCTGACGAAGGGTGACTGTCCTAACCGAGTGATAACTTCCTTCAAAGTGACGTATCCCCACGACTTCGATGCTATTGTCCAATCTTGCTTTTGGCCACAGGGGTCTTCTTCCAGCCTTATCAGAGGACTAAGCTTCGTGAAAATTTCCGCCTGCCTCGCCAAACTTAAATGACCCTGACAATTTTACATTGTTTTATTAAAATGTAAGGGTCTAAGGCCCAAGCTGTCGGATTTCAAAGTGTCTACCTTAGCATTCCAACATCACGTCATCTGCATTTCTGAAATTTGGTTGGATGACAGGATTTTAGATTCTGAGCTCCTCGAAGGTTACTCTATTTTTCGTTGTGACAAAGACTGCGCTGCGCTTAGCAAGACAACCGGCGGAGGTGTCCTTATGGCTGTTAAGTCCCCGCTCATGGCCGAAATCATCTTTTCCTTCTCCTCCTCCACCTGGGATTCTGTCACGATAGGAGCCATTCCGCCAAACGTATGCCCCTTTATAATATTGTGTGTATATTTTCCCTGCCTCAGCCCCGTTTCTCTGTACGAGGATTTCTTTGACAGATTATCAAAAGTCCTAATCGTTTTGTTCCCCTCACTTCCTTTCATCCTCTATGGCGGCTATAATCTTCCCATACTCTCCTGGCCTTCCCTCCCTCCCTAATAACTCTACCCATCCTCCCCTTCCTCCATGCACTTTCATGTACACATGCCCTCCAACCGTTCCAGAAACCATTTAGTTTGACCTTGTCCTTTCTAACATTCGTATGCGTTACCTTTCCCAATCCCCTCGTGCCTCGTCTTATCTTGCTCCTGATGCCCATCATCCCGCTCTCGAGTTCAATGCTCAGATATCCTGACTCTACTCTTCTGTCGCGCGCATGCCTACCAAGTTCAACTTTCGTAAGGCAATCTTCGAAGGTCTAAATTCAGCCCTGGCGGCAATCAACTGGATTTCCCTCCTCTCCATTAACTTGTGACCAAGCACTCAACACCTTCTATACCATTTTATCTGATCTTCTGCCTTGTTACGTCCCCTCCTCTCCTACGTGCTTACACTGTTACCCTGTCGACACTTCGTCAAAAACACACTGCGAGGAAGAAATTCCTCTTCTTCTAGAAATTATGACCTCGCTCCATTATCGTTACGATTGCCAACTCCCTGCTTCCCCATTACATGCCCGAGTAAAGTGTTGTCAGAGCCCACGATGGAATTCAAATCACCATCACACATTGCTACCTTCAGGAAGCTTTCCCTGAACTGTGTGTAATTGCTCGTAGAAAGCATCCTTCTCCACTCGGAAGTATCCGTTGGTACATAGCACTGTATAAATGTGATGCTCCTTAACCTGGACCGAAATCTTGCCCTCAGAAGTCTGTCAAAAACTGGCACCCAAGTCAATAAAGCGAACCGCAGCGGTGGCCGTCACTTGGCGTTGCAGAGTACAAGAGTACATTGCGGTAAATACTACCATCTTACTTCGCTTAGGCCTAGAATATTCTTCGTTGAAGAAAGCGAGCGTTCTAAGGGCCTTCTCTACCGTTTTCGATGAGGGTGCGCATATTCCAGAAATAAAAATCATAGTCCATTTTCAATAGCAAAAGGTAGCAATAAAGTTTCAAAATTTGAAGGTTATTGACCCACAAATTTCTATCCCTTGTAGTTGCCTATAACAAAAAGCAGGGAAGACTTTGACTGTATTTTTAAGCCCCAACTTACAAGGCTTCTCTCTATGAAACATAAAAATGCGCGGCAACACGCCGGTATCCCGGCAGGTGCTCATAAACTGGTTTCATATCATCGGCCGGACCTAATGCTCGGAGTATTCAATGCTTCCCTGATAAGAGCATTTTTCCTTACATTGGAAGGTGGCGAGGCCCGCCCAAATTAGTAAAGAGAAAGGAGACCCTGAGCTTCGATTTGCCAGGAATAGACTCGATGAAGCGGCACATGCTGCCGGGGGCTTTTACCCAGGTCATTTCAATTTTAGATTAATTAGGATGGATGTTTTCACAGAAGTCGTGGGTCCGGTTCATCAGACCGAGGCACACAGTCGCCTGGACGAATAGCGCTCCTCTTAACACTTGATTTCAGAAATGCCTTCAATTCTCTAAGACAGTGGACAGGCACACTAGACAATTATTTCCATATTAAACCTTGCGTTGGCATATCGAAGTAGTCATCGTGACTAAAAAGAGAATCCATACACTTCTTCCTTTGGTGGTAAGCGAGCTGATTAAAGAGTCGAAGTCAACGGTGAACGCTCAATCTGAATACATATACGCATTCTAGAGTAAATTAAGGCTGCAGCGGACAAAGCTGTTGCAGGAGTTTCGGGTTTAAGTCGGCTAATGTTAAACTTTGGGGGTCCTACCATAGCAGCGTTTTTTATGCGTGAAATGCAGTTCGTTCTGGCGCGTCGAAAGCATCTTACGCAAGTACAGAGGCGGGGAGCTTCGCGTGTGACGTTTCAGGATTTCAAAACGGCATATATTGAATATGTGGCATTTTTTTGAGGAACCGAGTCAAGAGGTAGATGATATTGACTAATGAAATTGACTATTACCTTACTTAGTTTCTAAGGAGGTTTTCAGGCTTGTTTTGTAATGAGATGATAGACCACATCGATCATATCTATTTGCCTTGTAGGAGCTAGGCTGCGATTTGTCGTAGATCTCCCAAGGCCCACATTATGAGAGAAATGCTATTGAACGTTGATAGATGGAGCTGTTTTGCGCATTACGTTTAGGTCCTTTTTCTGACCAAGAATATTGAGAAGAGTGGCGGGAAAATGATAGGTTTTTGTTAAAACAACAAATTCACGCCCCTTCTGTTTTCGAAAAGAACTCCCTGACTTAGAGGTTCCCTCCCCTCCCAAATGATCCTCTTCGCACACGGATTTGTTTGGAGACCACAATCAGAGTCCCGGCGTGTGGTATTGGCTTATGCTGATGAGAGTTGGTTTAGCATTCATACCAGTGAATACGAGGCCTACCTAACACCACTAGCGCTCGCAATATGGGCAGAATCGCAACCACCATCAAATTCCCACTAGGGGTCCTGCAAATAATGGGCTGAGAACACATGCCCTAGGGGATTCTTCTGAGATATATGAATTCGGAGGGCTATACCGGTTCTCATGTTAGCAGATAACCCCCAGACGAGTTCCCGTGAAGATTCGGGTCTGATCGCCCAAGGCCTTGGACCATTCGCCTATTGCATTATGATCAGCACGTCAATATGATTACTGCGGGTGCCACCGCGTGAAAGCAAACTCAATTTCCACTCAATGTTGTCCTCGTTATCGAACACCGCTTCCGCTTTGCGAGTCGGATAGGAGCGCCAAAAATGTCCACTTATTGGATTATTCCCCTCCTCATTGCATATCCCTTTTCCCTGTTCCGCTTACTCACTTTATTCGGAATGCAGTACATTTGCCAGACAGGACTGCAGAGCACCCGTAGCACCTGCACATGTGGTCTTTTGAATCCAAATCTGATCTGATGAAAGGAACAAGTGGTTCCCGAAATACCGGTATTTGCAAAATTAATAAATATTATTATCAAAAAGAAAAGGCAAGTCTTAATAATTTCAAAAAATTTAATCGCTAGAAACACCACGAGATTAGGCTTAGATAAATTATAATATGTTTGTTGCTAATCTTAGTAGCACACGGACCGTGAAATACCCTAGAGGATTGGAGCCACGGACCACCCGAGAGGAATCGAACTAAGGAATGGACCGCCTTGTTGTCCTTTCCCGTCCAGGAGATGCTCGATCACCATTTCCGGCAGGCTGGCGTCAACACTGGTCCACACCTCCGGTGCTAGTTCCCCGGTACCGGGACTACCATCCGCGAGCGCTGCACGTGACTCCTGGCCACGTTGCTGAAGGGTTTCGCTGCTGCTTTTGCTGCTTATTGTTTGCAGAGGTTGCTTGGCATCCGAGCCCTTGCACACTCTGATCTGCTTGTGTTGCTATTTGACCTCGTCCCGAGATCAATTGCGTTTAATTGCGAGGAGCTTCCCCTTCTGCTGGTTTTCCAGGCGATTGTTGTCACATTCTACAACAATGGTCTGGTATTTATCGAAGTCATTTTCGTCCCGCTCATTGACAATGCCAGCTTCCTTATTCTGCGCAATCTTATTCAGTATATGTATGATCTTCTGGTACTGGCTCTTGAGCAGGACTCCGGTCGAGTTTTTTTGCTTGTTTCCAATAACCAAAATTATTGTCAGTCCTTCTCAGATATCCTTGATCCAATAAAGCACTGAGTAAGCAAATCTTACAAATGGTTTTACCAAACAACATTATTCTGAAAGTGACTCCCTCCTGGGCACGACGTATCACATACGTTCGTTTTTGGAGTAGGAATGTATTGATATGTATCCTTTCAAGTGTTCATAAAATCAGTAACCACTTTATTAAATATAACTTCATTGCTATGAATACCATTTAATTTGCCAGGACTCTCTGAAAATTTAATTTCAACCCTCCAATCTCTGCAAGTCTACTTCACATCAAAGCAACCGCTTAATGGAAGCTTTGGTGAGACCTTGCCACCTGCTATTGCAGCATTTCGTTTTCCCTTTTTCCGAGCCTTTTTTTCCAACTCAACACTCAGCACTTTACTCAGGGTCTTTGATAGCGAAAAGCCAACTTAATTTTTCCCACTACATCTCTTTGCGGTGGAATTTTCTTTGATCACATGAAATTTGAATGTGAATTTTCCGCCATCTACATCAATTCGTTTTTCATTTACTTCTTGCATAGCTTAATGGATGAATGGTTGGTTTGGAAGGTGCACGCAAGCCGAACATTTCATTTCTTCATCAGCAAAAGGACCACAATATTTTTGAGAACCTCCTTTATGTGGCTGGGAACATGGTAACAGTTTCGAATACACGCATGTATTATGCATGCACTTGTATGGGTGTACCTTTGGATTTTTATGGTATCACCATTTAATGGAAATGGCTCTTCAGTTTGATTGAAAGTGGAAAAGCTCGGAAAATTCCTTTGGGAGAAGTTTAAATAAAGTATGTATGGCTTTAAATTGCTGACGGTGGATCTTTTTGAGTGGAAGTTACTCTGTGGGTTTCGATGGGTGGGAGTTGAATTTTAAAGGATGCCTCTCTCTAAGGGCTGCGCTAATAGGTCAAAGTTCATATGAAGAAGATGATTTCCCCAGAAAATTGTCTCGAAATATCGCTAAATCCAAAGTTTTACCGATTTTTCCTCGGAATCAATACAGCCATTGTTCAGTCTCAGACATTTTCCTGTTTGCCAACAATTAAAGCGAACAAATAGTAAATATTCACTTCCCAAATCCTTCAGATGAGATCGAGATTTCATATCGAATACATGCCAGCTAGGACTCTCGGCTTTTCCGGCAGAAAAATAGACGAGATTTATATTCACAGTCATAAATAAGAACGGAACTCTCCCGCTAGGGTAGGTAACAGCTCCACATGGAACATGAGATTTTCCTCCACAGTCATGGAAAATCCGCCACTGCAGAGTCATAAATTCAACGAAATCCCTGAAATATCCTGCAAAAGAGAGGGGTTTTTCGTAAGAAAGGGTGAGCCTGTAGTGAGTGTTGTGTAATATAGTGGTCCTCGCAGCCCCGACAAAGATATGGCTCATTTGTTAGCTTTAACGTCGGGACTAAGCCGTGAAAAATTAAATAATTGTATCATACAGGAAGGAGCGACACCTAATCTTTCCTCAATTAGAATATTCTTGGGGTATTGTCGTTATTCATGAAGGAGGTGTTGAAATTATTATGTTTAGGTGGATTTCGTGACTTAATAGAAGGAAAATTTGATTTAGTTTAGTTTTGGGTGTGAAGATTGTGATATTAAGAGCGTAATTATTAATACTATTGAGATAAGGAATGTGAATAATGATTTTCATCTGACGTTATCTGAAACAGTGAAAGTTTATTTTGCTACAAATTTTGATATAAGATAGAATCAACTTAAGAATTTTGTTCGCGGAATTATAGGGGAATCAGAAATGTTTACTCGTCATTTTACCTCCTAAATTCGCTTTGTCCGGGGACAAGCTAACGAAAAAATGCATTTTCTAATATGCATCCTTTTCACTCTTAACATCCTTTAGCTTCTCTAGCACAATCTTCCCAATTTTCTAATTACCATCCCGACATTCACCTATATAAAAATTACTTTCTTAAATGATAATTTTTATTTTCCTTTTCATAATTTCATTTGTGAAACCTTATCACCTTTTTAATACCCCAAAAACTCTAAAATCTATTTAAATATTTCCGAACTTTCCAATAATTCAAAAACGATAATTAACCTTCTTGTTGTTGCTTTCACATAAGCTTGTTCATGCTGCATATTATTAAATTCATTTCCACCGTTTGTTTCTGGCTGCGGCAAAATGCATGCGAATGCAAATGATTCTGGGGATTTTCTTTTTGTAAGGGGGTCGGTTCGAGGAGGCTCCATACAAATTCTGGAAAAATTCATGGCAGCTTTTATTGTCCCAACCGATGAAGAATTTTGGTTTCAAGGTTTAGGCCGCGATATTGGACATCTGAGCGACGGTCAACCGGTAGATCAGCTGACTGGAATCCCTGGAGGCCTGGTTCCTTTTCCGTTGGGGAAGGAGGATGTTTGTTGTGAATGAGGGCTTTGGCAAATTGGAAACAAAAGGAGAGTTTTGGTTCGTATCTGCTGCGAGCGTAGTATCGTTTTATTTTGATGTTTCGGAGTTTTAAAATTTGGAAATGAAAGGAAGTTAAGTGATTTAATTTGATTTGAAAACAAAGCGATGCTCCACCATTTGGTTTATTTCCCTGCGAAAACGTTTATAATACGCATTACTCGGGTGCCTTACAAAGGGCATGGAAGACTGGAGGTTCTACAGAATTATTCACGTTTTTATGGTAACAGATTCCGATGGGAAACATATTAACGTATTAAGTGGAAAAATAATAAAAATATATCACAAAAAAAAACTGTTGGCGTGCGTACGATTCCTATAAACCGAGATAGAATTTTTCATACACCATTTGCCAACATATTTCGCCTACGAAACACGTTAAATTCGAAGAGAAACATATCCTGTCGTTCAACTCGGTATCTTCTTTCATTTTTAAGGTTTTGTGTACAGCAAAACCTTATATCCCGAGGCGGCCTTAGAATGCTTTTGCTCTCCTTCTTTCTATCCTCGTATAACTGGGTCTTCCTGACCTCCTCCGCTTTCCGCAGTTTACTTTGAATCGTTACGATCATGGGGCTGGTCGCATCCCAATCCTCTTGGCAAGCTACCATTCTCTGAACAAAATTTTCCGGTGATAGCATTTCACCTAGAGTTTTCTTTAAATTCCTTCTTTTTTCGGCCAATCTTAGGCATTGGAAGTATGCGTGCGCCGGGACCCCATTGCAGTTTGGAGAATCAAGTGAAGTGCTCAATTTAAAGCCATTCAAGTATCCTCCTTGGTCGGGATTTCGTCAATAGCGACTGTCGTTCGAGACGCCCATCGACATCACAAACGAAGGACTGTAAAAAGTGCATCAAGTTTTGAAGATGGACCGACGATTAAGTATCCTGATGATTGAAGAGGAGTGCCGGATACCCTAAACAATCGTTCATCATATTCATCATCAAATGAAAAAAGTTTGCGCGACAGTTCTCACAAATGAGATGAAGGAGCAGCGTTTATTAAGGTGCCAGAAATTTCATGAAATTTACGAACCGGGTCCAGAATTTTTTGAGAAGAGTTCTAACAGGGGGTGAGACATGTATGTCATGAATATGATCCCGAATCAAAGCGTCACAGTAGCGTTATGAACATTAAGGAGTTTCCTCGTCCCAAAAAAGCCGCATTGTGGCATAAGGACAAACAGTCCATAAAGAGTTCTACTGTGAAGTACTCAAACGGTTATGCAACACTGTTCGACGCAACTGAAGAAAAATTTGCAACAATTGGACGTTCTACCATGACAATGCGCCAAACCTCGCTAAGTTCGTTACCTCCGTACATCCCCGATCTGGCTCCGGCGAACTTCTTTTTGTTCTTAAGGATTAAAAGATTTTTGAAAGAAACTGATCATGGGATACTCATTATAGGACATGAAAAGTGGATAGTTGCCCTCTTGCTACTTTCTTATCTAAGTTTACCATATCGTTGACCTGTACTTCCCCTTCCCCTTTTCAGCATCCGATACGGTTTATGCTATTGCCAATTGAATTTCAGTCTCTAAAGTTACTCACGCAATCACTCAGTTCTTTCCAGAGTCTAACACTGCTCGCATTTTTCTAGTAAGTTGTCAACTCTGTCAAGTCAACATCCATTTCCACTATTCGGCTAACGTCAAAAAAGGACATATCTTCTCTCATCGAAATAAAAATGATTGCCGATTGGTCCGCTCTTTTGAACTTTTCCTTTTCTTGGTGACGCCCAGCCTATGTTTCCAGAATCTATCTGCTTTTACAGGTGTTACGACCGTAAGTACGAGCATTTTGCATTTTCAAATGCTCAAGCTTCCTTACAAAGGTCCCTTTTTCCTTCCTTGATTTTGGTTTGGTTTACCATCTTCTAATGCCTCACTCGCCTTGTTCTTATCGGTTTTCTCATTATCTTGGAGGACTATCACTTGCACTCCCCATATGACTTTGTTGCTTATCATTTCGGTGTTCTGTCCCTTCACGGATGAGAAAATGCTTCGGCACTATCCTCCGAGAATTTTTCGCCCTAGCTTTATGTACTCATTAAAGTCAGATACTTTGCTGGATACTCTGTCTTTCCTTTATTATCTCATGTAATTCATTTACCCATGAACGGCAAGAGGGACTGAAAAGAGGGGAATACTTCCAGGCCCGGAGTTTCCTTGAGGCGCGGAATGTAAATTTCATTGTAAAGCAGGCTCTGCGTGAGAGAAAGAATACTCCTTAAGCAGTGCCATAACAGTGTCGATTAGGGGACTATCAATATCCTTGTTCGGGTTTTGAAATGAGTCTCAGCTAGAAAACACATTGGTGGTAAATTTGGAAGGTTTGGTGTCATTTTGAATGGACTCAGCATTGATTCATATGTATTAACGTTTTAAGTTTGTTTAATACTGGATGTTATACTACTCATAATTTCCACTACTAAAGAACTACTGTCATTGGAGATCGAAAGCTGGAAGTCCACTTATTCAGTAGGCTCATTACCATGACTTTCACATTTGTTCGTTTTTTCATAGTGGCTTATTCATGACAGTATTCGATTGATTGATTTTTAGATTGCTTCCCCTCAAATTACTGTTTCTTAACTGCATCTTCACGAGCAAGGAACCATCACCAGCGGCGCAGCAACCCATGTCCAAGTTAGAGTTGCCTTAGTAAGGAACTGCAAATATCCCAGTTTTACTTCGAGATCCATTACTTCCATACCCTTAATATTTGCCTGGCATCCTGGGAGATTGTTCCAGCTTAGGCCTATCTGCCTTGTCTTGGGTAGGTCACAGATTATGATTATTCATTGTATTCATTCATTCCCAAAATAACCTGTGAGTGGATAGCCCTAAAATTATGTGATACAGGACAATAGGAAAGTCCTTGAGAGGGTTAAGATATCTGTAAGTTGAAACACATTGCAAAAGCCCAACAAACCATATCGCCTAGCTAAGCTAACGAACTAAGGAAAGCCCAGTGCCTTCAAATGCAATCAATCTCAAGCTCGGACGCCAAGCAACCTCTGCAAACAAGTAAGTATAAACAGTCGACCGACAAGGCACGAACTGCAAAATTCTTTAGCGATGTGGCCAGGAGTCACTGATGGAAGGTAATTCTGCTAGCGGTAAACTGGTGCCGGAGGTGTGGACCAGTGTTGACGCCAGGCTGTCGGAAAAGGCCATATCATATCTTCTGGAAAATTCTTTAGCGATGTGGCCAGGAGTCACTGATGGAAGGTAATTCTGCTAGCGGTAAACTGGTGCCGGAGGTGTGGACCAGTGTTGACGCCAGGCTGTCGGAAAAGGCCATATCATATCTTCTGGATGGCAACGGGGATTTCCCTTAGGTGGTCTGCGGGTTCAATGTTATGGCATCGTCCACAGACCTTCTCGGTTTGTATGTCGTTAAGATCAGCAACGCCTTCGAGGGCATAAAGTTCGAAGTTATCCCACACGACTAGATCTCCAGGAGACCAGTTGGTCGAATTGTGGTTATCGGAGATCTGAATAGATAAGCACAAGCTCGTTCAATTCCTACGCCTTCAGAACCCCAGGATTCTCATTGACGACTGGGTGGTTATCAAAGAGGAGGAACCCCAGGAGAACAGTCAACCTTTTCTGCCCCATATAAATGGGGGACACTGGAAAAGGCAGATTACAAAGTGCGGTTCGGAGTCATGGACGGCTACTTTTAAAATTTGGAGAACCTCTTGTTTGTAATGACTATTGCTTTCCCTATTTTGTAAAAGAATTCCTTTTAAGATGTATAAGACAAAGGTGTTAGTTGACACTTTTTTTTTGCTCCAGACAGATGGGTTTATACGATTAAGATAAGATGCGACTCTGCGAGTTGCAGCGTGTTTGCATAGGTGTATTCGAATCTACATTTTCAAACAGGATCCCATTTTAGTTGTATTCCAAATTAGCGATATGCTTTCTTTTCATGCTCCTATGCAGCACCTTCCTTAAACCATTTTGTCACACCCACCCAATTCCATGGTAATGTTCAACAAGGAGCAATGTTAATTTGTATTTTTGGCCAATAATTTGATTTTACCAATGAACATCAAGTGGTCTAATTTTATTACCGACAATATGGTGTGCTCTCTTCCACGTTCGTTGTCCAATTTTCGGTAAAACCACAAAGCATGGAAACTTCCAAAACAACGAGAAATTCCCAACCACATTCTGCAACCACGTTTCCTCCGTCAGAATCGTCCAGTCACCGCCTCGCCTCATTTCCATACAAAACATAAACTAAGCAAGGACTACGTTCACGCTTTATCCTTGGACCAGAAGGACTCAACGTGCAATTGCTCGGTCAGAATCAGTCAAGAGGTTTAATAATAAATTGGCTGTTTGCGGTGCCCAGGTATGCGTGACTCGTTTAAATTGAATGCCTCATTTCTCTTTTTCCAGCAAAAGGACTCGATATAATTGAATTCGAAGTAAAGGAGAATCTGAGTGGGAGTGTCTACCTCATGGTACAGTATTATATGCATAGAGATTTGCGGTTAGTGAAGTTGAGTAGAATTAATTGCATAATCGAAGCAGGGTTGTGGTGGTGGTGATGATTGTAGGAATTACTTTGCGGAAAATTCATTCCGCATGATTGAATGTTAGAAATTATTGAATCAAGGATTATGTGATTGTAGTCATTTATGAGATTGTATGGTTTTAATGAAGGTACATGAGTTTCGACAAAGGTTATACATCGACATTTCTTGGAGAGAAGCAGTACAGTATGAAGGAGGAATTAGCGTAAAATTCGTTTCTATTTCAAGGATATAAAAGTTAATCCCATGCTTCAAGAATTGCCTTTATGTTCGGAACGAATTTCACGGTAAATTGAGCGGCAGATTTGGCCCTGAAATTTGAAAAGATGGCAACCTATAATATTTAATTCATCTTAGATATCATTCGAAAGAGTCAGCTGTGTTGAGTATAGTTGGTTATAGCTTATAATTTTTCGACGTATGCAAACCTAAATTTCGAACCTACAATAAATTACCCTTAGAAATGGAAAGTTCGCTATAGTTGGCAAGTTAAATGTAGTGGCTAAAAAACTATTCAATGAGAGCAGGTGAGGTGAGGTGATGGTGGTTATTTAATGCAACTCAACGAGGATTCACAATTGAAAAGCTATTTAGACATTTTGGCAACTAGCTTCTTAGCTTTTCACTCACTAAAAATAACATATCCGAGCTAATTGGAATAGAACTCTTAGCTAGAATTTAAGAAACCAAGGTCTTCTACCCAGCTGGTTCCCTTCTTCTAGAAGATATGCCTGAAATTGAAGTCATCACTAACAGGTTGAAGTTGATAGCACTCTACGAAGAGTATATATGGTTGCCGTTCACCCCTTGGTATGGTTTACCGCGTCAACAAAACCTACGAGCCATTGTTCATGGTTCGCGGAAATGCACTTCAGCTCCCCACGGCTTCCCAAAACGCCTGTAATATTCCTCTTTGGTTCTGCACCAAGTGCTCTTGGGGCGACCCACTCATCCGGCATCTTAAGAGAGAGAGGGTTTCTCTGCATGGCTTAGCAAGCCTTTCCTTAAGATGTGACCTATGTACTGTAACTTTCGTCTTCCGATAACATCGCGTAACGCGATGGCAGGCCTATACGGCGATGATGTGTCGCAGCCGCAGGTGTACGAATGTTTGGAGCTTTCGAGTGATAGTGGGGTTCACTTTCCGTGTGCTACTCCCACCTAGCAACAATGAAGGAGCATTAGCACCGAACAATCTCAACTTGATCTTGGTGTTAAGATAACTGCATTCCCAGATTTTAAACAAGGCAGCGAAAGCGGATGTAGTATTGTTAATGCGTCGGGCAATATCCAGTTCGGTGCTACCGTCGATAGAAGCCACGCTTCCTAGATATACAAATTGATCAACGCTCTCGATGCTCTGCCCATTAATGCAGGTATAGAGGTTTTGTCGGTATTTATCTTTAGTCCAACTCTACTTGCACCGGTTTACGAATCGGAGCTATTTGGCCAAAACCCATGAGCCAGTGAGGGAGGTATCTGAGAAAAGATATGATATGATGCATTAAACTTTTCCATGTCCGCCAGACAGTGCGTAATGAAGAACGTCATCGATAACAAGAAGTAGTAATAATGGTAAGGAGATGAAACTCTGTCGGATTTCGCTTTGGACCTCGAATTCCTCTGAGATTATACTTTGATGCAGCACGTGACATTTTAAGCAAACATATATCGCTCTAATGATAGATATCAGCGAACATCTCAACTTCGCGCGCTGTTCCAAAAAATGGGTGGGTCGTTGATGTGGTGAATGCAGGAGAATCTGGAGCGGAAACCAGCCTGCTCTTTGTCGATCAAACTTTCGAGATGTTTTTCGATGCGCTCCGGGATTATTTTGGCTATTGTCTTCGCCACGGCAGGGAGCACACATTGCGACACTCAAAAAGAATCCTCTTCTGTAGGAATCTTAATGATCAACTACTTCTTTCATTCTCTATTGTATGTTCAACGAGTGGAAGCAGCACCTCGGTATCAACTGCAGATGCTGCAAAAAATAATTCTGCGAGGAGACCTTCAAGCATAGCGACTTCACTCCGCGCAACAGCAAATTTCCATTTATTACGATGCACAATACGCTGAGCTTTCCAGGATTTACATGCCACGCGTTTAATAGAGACTTCAATCCTTCCGTTCATTGATTCCACAATTCTGCACAATTCGGGACGTGGCAGACGACCTGCATAGCACCCGGGAAAAGAACATTCCTGATGGCAGCCCAATGGTCAATTTTTTTCAGGCGGGTTACTCAGTATATCTGCTGTCCGATCAGCAAGATAGCTCTCCCATTGCCGAGTGACAGCTGGATCATAAAAGCGGTCGATGTTGAACTTGGGGGGTCGTAGCTCTCCAACCCTGCTAGAAGTGGCGGATGCAATACGAATGTAAGCAACCATCAGATGGTGAACTGCTCAATGGTTTCACGATAATAATTTTGTGGATTAGAAGTTTAGGCTGTAACAGTCAAGTGTTTTAACAATGTTGTGAAAAGTCGATAGAGGTATCATTAGTTTAGTCATATAATAGTTTTTTGAATATTGAGATGGACTTTTACAGGATAAGTACTAATACCGTTTCGATACACTTGTGAACGCGGTCTTTCTAGCCTTGGACAGCCTTTTTTTGGGATGTAATGATGAATTATAAGCCTACCTATTTTGAAAGCTTTCCTTTAACTATTGTTTATGAGCGAGTAGAGGACATATTGGGGGCTGTGGGGAAGCTGAGCCATCAATGTGGTATGGGTCCTTGCCGGAAATCGGTGACAACGAAGCCTGTGGCTTGGCTCGTTAAAGTGATAAAGTTTGTACGCATTTTTGATCCCATTTCGACAGCGAGGGACCCACCCTTTTCAGTTGATTGGGCATTTCCCAGTAGAAAGTTTTGTTTATAATAGCGTTGTTAGGTATGAACCGGGATGTAGAACGCTTCATGTCACAGAAGTCAATAAGAACGGCTTCGATTGCCCTTCTTAACTCTACCTTTCTATTTCCGGTATTCACTGGTAGATCCATGGTTCATTATCGGTAACTGCTGAATTTTAAAAATTAATGTTATTCTCATACATTGCAAAGAGTTTTTGGTTCCGAAATATTTGCACGTTCTTTCTATGTTGGTCAACGCTTTTGGGACCATTTTGGTGTACGTTTTTTTTTAGGATTCAAACCTTTGCTTAAAAAGCGATAAATGGCTAATTCTGCCTTGTTAAGGTTTCTTTTAACAATTGGACCATCAACTATCTTAACTCGTTGGTGAAATTGAACATGCATATCTGTTTGTCGTGGAATTGTGATTCGAAACATTGGTCTGGGAGGCGAAATGACTGACCATACACCATTTCCACTGTAGTTGCGTCATGGTCTTCCTTCCCAGCTGTGCCTAGTTGCACGACAGGTAATGCTTCTGTCCAAGGGTTATTGTGAAATCGTATTGCTGTTTTGAGCTTACGGCCAAAATGCTTGACCATACCATTCTGCCGGATGGTGTGCTGTAGTTTTGATGTGGGTTCCGCCGGTCAGGTTGCTGAGTTCTTGAAAGAACCTCTATTCAAACTATCTTTCTTGATTTGCGGTGATCCGAACTGGTATCCCGAATCTGGAAATCTATATGTGAAGGAATACTATGGAAACTGTGATGGCTTCTTGAACGGGAATAGGTGCTACTTCTGGCCATCTTGAGAAGCGGTATACCATGGTCAGGCAGCAGCATTGAAAGTATTTTATCGCTAGGTACTTAGCCAGTAGTTCCCGGTCGTATGCTTCGAATTACGCTCTGCTAGACCAAACTTTCTTGAAAAGAAAACCAATGGTTGCCAACCACAGTTAATCCGTTGTTGAAGGACTGCTCCAGTCGCAAAGTCAGATGCATCGAAGAAAATAGACAAAGATGCGTCAGATTTTAGATGTGCAAGCGGTGTTGCCTTTTCCAGTGCGCTTTTGGAAGCTCCAAAAGCTATGGTAGATTCGCTGTTCCAGATAATTGGTGTATTTCCTTTAAATTTGTTCAGTGGTGCCTGTACTGCTGCTATTCTGGGGGTGGGTGAACCTTCTGTAAAAGTTCAACATGGTTGCGGGTATGACTGGACCGCTTTGACTTTGATTAGTCAGGTACCTATGACCTACTTGGATACACCACTACTGTATATTGTTTCAACCTTTGAAAAACAGTTCTTATGTTGTTGGCGTGCTGTTTACGTGAAGATGAAGTGACTTATATGTCATCAATGTAAGCATAACAAAGCCTCGTCGATGAATCGTTGGAATTTTGGCGCTGCATTCCATGGGCTGTCGATGTCGAAACTCACAAAACCCGACCGGTATTGTAATGACTGTCTTGGGTATATCTTCTTCATCTACCGGTATCTGGTTAAATTCTGTTACCTGGTCGGACAATTTGATGGACGTGCCAAACATAGCTGGATCATGGTACCGAATTCTTTTTTCGCAATGTTTAGCTTGTCCGAAGCTAATCGTCCGGGTTTTAAAGTAACTGCCTATTTTCCATTTCCATCTGGACGAATTGTTTTCGGAAACACCTGTAGAATATCATGATAAGAGGTTCCTTCAGTAATTGTCTTGATTGTCGGAATTGTACATTTTGCGATCTTCTTTTGGTAGGTTAGGTGAGTTGTTGAAGCACGAAGACAAGCGAGCTGGAGATTTGGAAGGAGTCCGTAATGTGCTAAGAAATCTGCTTCAAGTATAGGTTAATAATAAATGTCCAAGGGAAATCGCGTCAAAGGCCGAGGTCTGAGTGTGAAATTAGCGGTTCCGTGTGTGGCAATTGGTGTCCAGTTGACAACCGAAAGCTCGAACCATGCGTTTTTACACGGGATTCGGAATTTTCAGTAGACGGAAACCTGGCGGCGACAGAAGATGAAGAAACGGGGCAGTTTATTACCTTTATTCACTTCTGATGGCGAAGTCCAGTTTCACGATTTCATGTATTCGTTGGCTGCGGCATTAAATCTACAATGATACCAGCATATACCTTGGGGTTGAAGGTTTTGGGACCTGGGCTGTGAACGTGATCGAAAATGAGAGCGTAGGCGTTTACGTCCGGAAAAATTTGACCACTTGGGGCTGGGTTCGCGCTAGCTGTGTTAAATTGATTTCCGCTGCTCAAAGCGAGGACATTGTTATGTTTGATGTCGTCGAATCAGGAAAAAATGGTTGTATCAGTCTTAATCCATCAATAATCTGCCATCATTCATTCAATCTCATTCGCCAGTCTAGCTTATCAATTCATTAATTATTGCGTTAACACCATCTCTCTGATACCATTCTTGCATAATTGACTCATGCCAGATTGATGGGATCATGTAGCGGAGCTCTTATCGCACCCTGTATCCGCAACCACATAAGATTGACATCAAGTTCATAAAAATAATGAATCATGCCTGAGAGTTCTGTCTAACACGTCTCCTCCTCAGTATTTCAACCCCACTCAAAAACTTTCTTCATATAAATCGAAAAGTCAAGTATACGAGCTTCATGACTAAACTAAATTTAATACCATCTATCTCAGCCTGGAATACATGAACCCCATAGAGTACCACACGCCGTATATCTCAGACTATATCATTATCGCAGCGAATATAACAACATCCTTGCTTTCAGAAAAAGACATTTTCGTTTATTTAGTCGACCCAACTCCCCCACTCCCTTGACTTCTCTTCATTTTCCCCTATCTTTTCACATTTTCCATTAAACATGAAATTGTATGCCGTTCTCCTTGGGTACTTAAGCATCCAAACAGTGACTGATCCCATGATAGCGATGATATTTCACTGAGCCTTCATCCCCCCATTTCGTCCTAGTTGAACAATTATAAAAGACACTTTAATTTGCCGTTTGCTGACGTTTCACTTATATTAGAGTTTCTGGAAATTTTTCGCTAAGGGAGAGGACTAGGCCTTGCTTTTTAGGTAGCAGGAAGGAAAGCAAATATTGCAAAAATGGAGCCTGCTGATATTCATGCATTTAGACGTATCTTTTGCTTGGAATCTACTTCCAAAGCTGTTCTTACAAAGATTTGAATACCGTTTCGCCTGCACTCTTTCACATGTGCAAGCGCCCAAGAGGGATTATTGGGAATTAGTCTCTGACAGGATTTCAAAAGAAGCTTGCAAATAATTGAAACGAGAGCGTCATCCATCCGGACACTCCTGATCTCCTTTACAACCCTTTTCTAGCACTTGTTTTTCGTCCTTTGTGCTGCTTTATGTCCTTCCCAACGATGAAATACAATCGTCTACTGAGCTCTATTTTGCATCCCCAGTAGCTATACTAGTTCTTGCCTCATTCACTCAGATACAACATAAGGATTCCAAGTTGTCTGTTAGTTTCCGCATGTCATCTACATCTTGACTACAGCGATGTTCGGGGCGTTTGCATAAGTACGACTTAATGAAATGTGTATCTCTTAAGTGTAAGTATAAGTACCCGAGTTTACAGTACGTTGATGTTTCAGCTGAGTGTACTTCACCATTCTCAATTACCGCTCGGGAAAACATTAAATTCACTTCACTCGTCCCAATTTTCACTGGGATCTTACTTTACAGTGCTTCCATTCACTTGACTGGTGGAGTTGTGAAGTGAGGAATGTGGGTTAAGTGCAGAAATGAGGGACGATTTTGTAGATGTATAAGTTATATACGTGGTATCATGTTCTGCAGAGGAATGTTGATGGTCTTCAGTGTTATTCTACTTGGTATCCTTTTTAATATTATCCTGCTTATTTATTCGAGTTGGTTAATGGAATCAACAGTTTGAGTAGGAAGCAATTAAGAGCTTTGTTGTGCGAGTACATAGGAAAAAAGGTCCTCCATGCGTCTTCAGTCCTGGTAGATACTCATATACTTATGAGAATGGTAAATTGAGCTCTCAATGTTTATTTCGTTTCCTTCCGGGTCAGGTTGAAGTACGGATTATGGTCCTGTCAGCAGTTGAATAAAATTTTCATCTGAAAAGTTTGTATGGAAGCAAGTGAATGATTACGAGTACTTCTGCCTATGAGTACATCGAATGAAAGAAAAACCTTCCTTCTTCCGTGGACACAAAAAAAAGTAGAAGCTAATGAAATTCGAGCAGGAATGGTAACGAAAAATGTGGTGGCTTCCCTGTAATATCGAATTCCTGTCTTTCTACAAAAATGGAACAACGATATGCCCTGGAAACTCAGAAAAGCAAATCCTGTGGTTTATGCAGTGTGATAGCAAGCTGAGAGTCCGTCAGAAGGTCGACTAGCTTGAAGTGGCAGTAATCATCCAGGTTCCTGAGTTGCCAGTTACTTCCATGTGAAAATCTTTGAAAGACACTAGTCTGTATATGTCAGTTTGGGGAGGGGGCAATTTTTACCACGTCTCTTCCTTCGTGGAACAACCATAAAGCATCACATCATGGGGCTCCATCACAGATTGGACAACCCGGTGAAGTATCGAATCTGTATAGACTCTGGCGGTATCCTCCAAATCTCATGGGAAACCGGGTGAAACGCTTTTACCACTTAACTTTTGCATCGCGATTTTTGCCACCGTCGCATCGGTGGCCGGGTGGAGACCTTAAGAAGACGATTCGAAGGTGAACAACGGGGGATTCGCCAAAGCTCTTGGAACAGGCGGAGTCGCGCTTGAGGGAGTAGCGTTACAGCTTGCACTGTCGTAAATTCAGTGATGAATCTGATAATGACAGCCTATGAAGCTTCCATGCCCGAAGGGATCACAACCGTGGGAAGCCTTCTGCGTACTGGTGGGCGGCGAAGAAGCAATTATCGCTATGAAAAATAAGAAGGCCCTTGGTTCTGTTGACATTCCGGACAAAGTTTACAAACTGGTGTTCCGCCAATGGCTAGACTTGTTGCTCGGGGCGTTCAATGTCTTTCTGAAGTGGAAAATTTTTCCATTTCGCTGGAAGGGGATGGAACTCGCGCTAATCAGCAAAAGAAAAGGAGATCCTGAGCTACCCGTCTGCATATCGCCTGTATGCTTGACAAAGTTGGGAAAGTGCTCAAAAAGTTCACCAGGGCTGCAGGAAATTTATCGCCAAGGGATTTTGGGTTCAGAGCAGGGATGGGTGATCTTATTATAGAGATCGTAGATGCGGTTCACCGTGCCGAGGTATGCAGTCGCCGATCCGACGGGTAATGCTCCTTATAACGTTTGATGTCAGCAAGCCTTCAATTCCATAGCTATGCTAAGCACATTAAAAAAACGCATTCCATGTGTCGAGCTATCTTTTCTGAATATTGAGAGATTATCTCAGAGATCGTTCCTGCTTTATGAGACGCTAGAGGGCCAGATGAAGATAGAGATCACGTCGGGAGTAGCACAGGGATCCATCCTGGGTCGGGACATCTGGAACGCTTCCTACAATAGTCTTGTAAGACTCAACATATCAGAAGAGGCGCGCACTTGTCGCTAGTTGAATAGGCATAACGCAGACTTGGGAGATTGATGCGCACATGGTTTCAACATTGCACTGGAAAAAAAATCGAAGTAGTCATCTCGACCAGACTCTGCGTCCCGTATCGATTGACGAGTTGACTATAGGGTCAAAAACAGCGGTTAAGTATCTGAGCTTATTTTAACAAATCAAACCAGCAGCGGACAGGGCTGTAGTTGGAGTCTCGGCGTTGAGTCGGCTAATTGCGAATGCTGGGGGACCTATGTATACCTATCAAGACACGTCTTCTTATAGAACCAACGCAGTCTCTTCTACTTTATGACGCGGAGGTATGGGTTGATGTCCTTGACAAAGAGGTGCATCGTAAACGCCTTGCCAAAGTGCAGAGATAGGGTGCTTTGCGGATGGTGTTTGTTTATCGCACTGTCTCTAAGCCGGCCGTAATGGTGGTCGCGGGAGTTCCGAATATATCGCCGGGCCCAATTTGATGGCATCAATGGTCAAGTCTAAGCCATCTGTTGTAGATTACCCGCTTCATTTTCGCCGCAAGGGATTTACCAACCTTGGGAAAGCAGTATCAGCTGTTAGTGCTTCTAAGACGTGGCTAGCATCCTCTCTGAATACAAGTTCCAAACGGTTTAGACTTTATCGCGGCTAAAGGGTCTCTTTCAGTACGTCGTTTCCACATTCTACTGCAGATTTCCAGAAGTTCGTCTCTTCGGACTGCGAGATTTTTAGCAAGAGAGTTATGTATCTGAACTGTGGGGATAAACTGCCTCTAAGATATAACGCGACTTCCTCATTGGTTTACGTTTGATTCAGAGCAGATTCTTTTAAAATTTTCGATAGCCAACTACATACCTACGATCCTCTGAGTCATTTACCTGGCTCGGTAGAAAGTCCGTCAAAGACTAGTCAGTTCATTATTTTCCGAACCAGGCGCCTTTCTCAGTTTCGGGTAATCCGATTTTCTGTCCTGTAGTACCCTAGATAATTGTGAAATGATTTCCAGTTAATCACTGTAGATGTAATCCTTGCGGACATATCAGTATACATATATAATACTACGCGTCTATACAGCACTGATAAAGGCTAGTTTTACAACTCAACCGGGCTCTTTTTAGGTGTTTGCGTCATCATCGTTGGCTAGTATTATGTGCCATTGTGTAAATGCTTCAAATTGCGCCCATTACGTTTATCATTCTATTTTCCCTCTCGTCCCTTTACGTCAAGAATAAGGTTGTAAAGCATGGTCATTAGCGGACTGACTCATACAGTTTGGCATGACTTGGCGACCTCACGATCCTATCGCCGCTCCTTCTGTCGAATGTATGATCCATACATTACAGTCAGGACGTTATTAGGCTTTAGTTATAATGAAAATTTTCACTCGGACTCATAAGCCGCTTCCACAAGTCAACTTTGAGCGACTCTGTAATGATTAAGGATTATTTGAACTGTCTCCATTTTCTTATTGTAGTTAAGGCTTCATAATTTCCAAGTATTTGCCAGCTCTGACGATATACCCGATATCTCGTCCACTTAGGGTCCCTGGTATACTCCTTGGCAATATACTCTTCATGGACCAATCAGCGCTGCTAGTACATGTCTTTGCGAAGTGTTCAAACATGAGGCATTTGCAGGATTTTTTAATAGGCGGTGTTCCCTTAGACGATAGACAATTTATCAAATTTGAACATTTCCTTCGGTGAACACCAAACCCGCATTGTGACCGTTTGGGTACTACATCCTTGACACTTGAATTGGTTTTTCAAGGCAGTTCGAATTAATGCTCTGGATCTGACTTTATCGATAAGCAGATTGCATTGTATATAGATCTTTTGATTTTGGGCATGAACTGCATCGTTCTCCCCAAGTGGGTTCTTGCCTTTGTTAAGGAAGCCTTCAATTTTGTTCACTTTCACCTCCTCCCCAGTTTCCTCGGATCCTACTGACATTTGTGCAAAGGTATTTTAGGTCGGGGTAAGCTTTAATCTTTTTGAGTATCTCTGCGTAGACACATTGCCTTGTTATAGGTAACGATCTAGGCCGATCCACATCTTTTCTTCCTTTTTCGCCTTTTTGTTTATGACCTTGGTTCATTCGCCATCATGTCCGCTTTGGGCTTCGAGTTGGTCGCCGACACACCCTTTGTGACACTTGCTTCCCCTTTTCTGAATTTTTAGTTCAATTTTTCAGAAGTGCCAGTGTGCCTTTTTCCTTTTAGTCACATGCTGATCTCCCTAGGGCCCTAATTTTCCCATACTTTTTTATTTGATCATAAGTCAATGGCAATGCGGTAACGTAATTGGGGTAACACGTTTTCAATGTTTTCCGTGGCAAGTTCTAATTTTTAGCCTGACCACAGGGTCCTTTATAATAATAAAAGATCCTGACTCATATGACTGAAGTTCATACCTTGCTTTATGTGGCTTGGAACACATAGCATTTGTCCTCGGGAAGTTCCAACGGCTCAACTCAACTCCATGCTGCATGAAAAGCAGCCCGTCAGGATCAAGACTGTAATCTCTCAATTTTGGCCGGATAATTCTTTGTGTGCAGTCCATTATCATTTGGTTTAACTGATATTTGCCTTCTTCTGCCTTAAGTTTTGGGATAGCTTTTAGGATTGACGAGCTTCATCTGAATGAGTCCATTTCTTGGTCCTGGATACCTCTTTTAACTGCCTACTTAACCTAATGAGTTGGTTGTCGAGAGTTGGAGTCATCGGCCAGCATTGAATGCCACGGTGTCCAACATATCTGCCACCCAGGTCCGTGGTCAAGGGATATTGGCGGCTGGAAGCTCGTTGCTCATTCCCAAAAAATCTCCGATACTGGGGTTATAGGCGTTTATTTTCGTTTTTGTGTTCTTTCCATAACAATTTTCATGCACTAAAAATGAGCAAATACGTGTACATGCACAGTCTGGAAAAGGAGTACGTATCTAATCATCAATAGATCTTCTGGGGTCGAGCTGATGGGAGACCAACTACTTCTTACAGACTGTGTATCTATCGGTCAGTCTCTCTGTCAGTTTGTCTGTTTTCCAATCTCAAAATCTGTTTTTCCATCTTCCTTAACAATTCTCTGTCACTTCTCTTTAAGGGGGTGGAAATTCTATGTTCTATTTCCAATGTACAGGACCCTCCATTAACATACATTTATGAACACTGTCGTCCCAACCAACTTTTTTCAAACTAATCTCTTTTCATTATTTTCATCCTGCGTTTGTTCTATACTGAAAAAAAAAATCTGGAAATAGTTTAAAAAAGTTTTATGAAAGATAGCAGAAAAGTTTTCTCGTAGCATGACGAGATCATCAATATTTCATTAAGATTGAAAACTCACTCTCGTAATGAAACTCTACTAGTTCTCATAATGCACTCACATAGTTTGGAGTTGCCTCCAGTTGAACTAAAAGCAACATTAAAACTTTTCTCGGTATATTATCTGGAAAACTTTTGTTTCCATGATTCCCACTTCAAAATTCGAATAAATTAAATTTTCGACTTTTTTGTTGGGGTCTAGGAGCAGAAGTTGACTCCTGAGTGTTTTGGTTTATATGGATTTACTAAACAGCTCCAGGGAGCAGCTTAGTACTCTACTTAATTTTTTTTACTTAGGGTGACCTGATAGGAGGAAAGCTATCTGCTCAAGGGTAGCAAGTATTAACCACAATTTTGTGGAACTAATACAAGGACGATCAGATAATATTAGTTTTGAGACCATTCAAACGCGCCGTGCTGGATCCAGAACGCCTGCTGCTGAATGCTCTTATAGTACATAAATGTACAGAACAATTCTGTTCTGCTGGATCATATGAATACTTTGTCTGTGCTGTGGTGGGCACGCTCCGTGCTGGATACGCCAGCTGCAGGATTGTATGAATAGAACTTAATACTGTCGAGGTTGCTATATCGAACGAATCCTACAGCCTATGCTTTTTCGAAAATCTTTCCCAAGCAAGACAATAGAGAGAGAGGCCTGAAGTTTGCTATCTTGCAGGTGCTGAGAAAGTTGTCATCATTGATGTAGTTACTAAAGATTGCGAGAAGAATCTTTATTGAGGTCTTGGGTAGGTTCTCAATTATGAAGTTAGAGATTTCCTCTGGCTCAGTTGATTTTTACCATTGAGAGTTATAGTAAGTTCCATGAGTTGACATAAGCTCAGAAAATGTTTCGTGTCAAACGGTTTGTTGGACGGAATTTAGGTAGAGAAGGTTGTCAATTTATCTGTATTATAAGAGACGATAACTCTGTGCTACATAATAACTTTTCTTGCATCACTGCAGGGGAACAGGGAGCAACCCTGTTCTTAGTAAGAACGAAGTTCCAGTATATGTTTCGTTTAAGATGTCTGCACCAATTCTCCCTGACTTTTCGGTGTATCAAGATTTCAGTTTAGCATTTTCGCGTGTAGCAGTGTTGATGGCATCAGTAGCCAATATGATAACCTCATCGATTTCTTTGTTACTAAAGTTGTGGGCAATGTTGTTTTTTCAGGACTAGCATTGAAGCCTCACTTGAATTTGTCCAGTTAACATGGGCGAAAGATCTCATTGTTTGGTGTACTCGTGTTTGCAGTTGTAAGGAGAAGGGTAGTTTGAGTTGTCCTATAAAGTGGCCAGACATGGCTGGCATTATTTGAAAGCACTGCACCTGAAAAAAGTTTCTGATTTCCTCAGACAGCAAGCAATAGTCAAGCATGGACTAAATAGCCGGTCGTGTGGGTGTATCAGGTAGAACCGCCTCAAGCTGGTATAATGGAAGCTGCTTGCGGATTTGTTTAAACAGGGTTACCTCATTTTGATTATTTGTGGTCACGGGAGGCGTGCTTTGAGTTGAAGTCACCATTCAATGTTGAAACCCCTTCCAGACACCTTTTGACTTAGTATTCCCACTATGATTCGGAGGTTCTTTTTGGTGAGGTTTAAGCAATCCTTTGTGCGCATTGGTTCGTATCCCCCAATAAGCACCCTGGATTATTCCGTTCCTGCTAGGGCCGCCCAGTATAGTTCCCTCAATCGTTCCTCTTCATTTCTTAATGTCTTAGCAATAAAACCGTTTTCGATTCCACAAAAGGGTTCTGGCCCCTGTAAAGGCGCCCCTGCTCCCTTCTTTCCTAGTTTGTACGCTGCCTCGTTGCCTTCCAACCCATGATGGCCTGGAACCCAGAGTATCCAGATCTTGTTGGACGAGCCGAGCATATTCAGTCTCTCAAGGCATCCCCATACCAGTTTAGAGTTCACCTGCTTGGACTAGTAGTTCGTTTGGAGATTAAAGGAGGCACATCAGTCTACAGCGTATATTTCCGTCTAGAATATGGTAGTGTACTACCCATTGGCTCCAAGTATATTTTCCTTGGATCAATGCCACAGGCACCCGCTCTCTCTGCTGTTGCTGGTTTAAACCGTATGTCCCAGCCACGCTCTCCCAGTTTGTCTTGTTACTCCAACGTGTTTCAAACTTCTTATCAAAGTGAAACCTCGTTGTCATGTTATCCCTTGATATCAGTAATTCAGGACACCGCCTAGAAAGAATATCAATCTTTCTTCGGTTGAGGCAGCTCCCCGCCTCACTGATACTCCCGGAAATTCTAAATATTGCCCTCCTGCCTGCATCTGTATGTGCAGATGGAGAGGGTTTAATCCCAGAAGGACCTTCAAGGATGAAGTTGGGCATGTCCTCATTGTCCTACTGATACACACGCAAGCCAGTTTATGGAGTTTATATAATTGCCTGGCTTGTGTGCTGAGTTGGGTTCTTTCTGCCCAGATTACCGCTCCATAGGTAATCATTGGCCTTACTATTGCAGTATATATTCAAAGTAATATCTTTGGGCTGCAACCCATTTTTTTCCTGCTATGGACCTACAAGTCATCAGAACTCTCGTGCCTTTCCGACAAGTGTTTCTAACATGTGTCTTCTGGAGTAATTTTTGGTGTAGTGTAATTCCCAAATATTTGACCTCTGTTTCTCGTTTCACCACCATGTAGCCTTCTGGCTCTCGGGTGATCAAGCTTACGTCTCCTAGTGAATGGTGCTATGGTGGTTTTGGCTGGATTGATCCGCAGTCCCACCTTTCTATGGCATCCCGTAGTATATCCGCCAGCTGATACAGGGCAGCTTCAGTTGACCGTCCCGCCCGGTAAGCGTGTTGACAGTGATATAGGGAATTATGCTTTAGAACGTTAGTTCTTATATAGTTATCTATGACCTTCTCCACCGTTTTGAATACGAACGATGTTAGGTAAATTAGTCTAAAAGATTTAGGGTAAAGAGGATCCTTTTTACCCGCTTTCGGAATAAAGACCACTTTTGCCCGTCTCCATGCCCTTGGTATATATCCCAGGGCTATGTTGCCCCTTACCACCCTCAGAAGATGATTCCTAGGCCTCTCTGGATTAGTGCTGAGACAATGCCATCTACGCCGGGAGATTTCAGTGGTTTAAAAGTTCCCACTGCACACCTTAGCCTAGCTTCTGAGCATAACCCTTTTGCTAGTTTCCAGTTCTCCTTTCCTCCCCTTTTATTCCTTGTTGGGATGTCAGGCAGAATTTTGTCGCCTGCCACCGCCTGGTTGCTTCTGTGATCTGTTCGATTCATTCACAGAATTCCCTGAAGCTGTTCCGTTTTGCTTCCCTGACCACGCTGCTATACGCAGTCAGTGCATCTCCTGGGCAGTATCCCGATGCTACGACTGCCTCTCGAGTGCTCCTCTCGGCTTCCAATAAGACATGGATAGCCATAAGGTCCTCGGTCAGCTCTGAAAGAAATATGTATTTTAAATTACGTTTAAGAATTATGCAGGCTCTTAGTTTTTGACAAGAGGAGTCCCAAATTACCTGCAGGGTTCCTCCTTGCAGACCGCGAATCTGCCCCCGGTACACCCAGGGCTCCTGAGCCAGCACTATTTCAATGTTTTCCTTGGAACTTGCCCTTGCTCTTACCGCACATGCAGCTTTCACATGGTGGAGGTTTATCTGGGTTATCTTAGTGCTGGACATTGGCTCCGTTATTGTTTGGAGTTGTTCTCCATTGTCGGAGTATCGCTCTCCTCCTCCGATATGGCGTTTCCCTTCGCGTCGCTATTCACCCTAAGCCCTAGAAGTTTTAGGTCTAGATCGTCCAGCTTCTGCTTTTCACTGGGCAGCAGGTCTACTTTGCTGGTTGATCCTGTCCTTTCCGCCTCTATGACTTTCGAGACTTCTTCGGGGACCTCGGTATGCTTTTCACCGGGTGTCTCCTCCGAGGTGTTTTTCCCCGGCTTTTCCCTGTGCACATGCATGGGTATGTTGCCAAATCGATAGTTGATATGACAGCTACGATGTTTAATTTCCTCCAGGGATTGGTCATCTACCCCGATCCCTCCACCTTGCTTCTGAAGACTCCATAATCGCGCATGGAGATCCTCATTCTCCTATTAGCGAGCCCATGAGATCAACCGGCTCTGTTGTCGTGGGTTTTGGGAGTAAAACTGTCACCATTTGTGCTCCTGGTATATCATCCCCAATACATGTTGACAGTTCTGCCCCTTCCCAGTCTGGCAATTTAGGAACTATGGTCCTAATTCACTCTAATTTGATATTCGAGTTATTTCAAAAATTGGGAGACTCTGCGAATGTTTAATGACATCAGACACTTTATTGTAACACAGAGCATCCACGAGATATTTTTCAAATCTTATGATGATCTCTCAGAAGATATCTGCATTCAGGGCCCTAAAGCATATCCCAACATAGAAAATTACGCTCCACGGGTTCCGTAAAAGTGTCGCTATAATAATTTCCACCCTCTTTTGCGGTTTTAATTAAATATCTTCATCTCAAATATAATCTGCCTTCCATTTTCTATCAATCCAAGAAGATCGCCATTATTAGGTTTACTCAGCATTGCCTGGGGCAAATTAATTAATTCCCGCCATAAAGAGCTGTTTCCATTGAATTATCACGAGGTGAATCTCGTCTTTTATGCAAGGTCACGTTTAATTCCGTTTTTTACATCATTAATATTCAGTACTAGTAGACTTTCCCCGAAAAGCTTTGAGTATTTAAATACGCGGCGGAGAGTCACAAAGGACCTCTCTCGCATGATTTTCAGTACCCAAAGAGGACGATGAATGCCTTCTAACCGCGTTACGAGTTTTATAAAATATTCTTTGTGCTTCCTTCCAGAATGAGAGTTGCGAAGCGTGAACACATTCACCCCTTTCAGGATAAAATTAAATTCCATTTCCAACTAGATATTTCCGGGGCGGTCTCCATGAACTTGGTGCCGAAAATTCAATTTTCAAGTCGAGTTCCCGCGTTTAATTTGCAAGGAAGCGCTGCTCTGTTGGTGTCTGTTTGGGAACGCTCTCAATCGTGAAAAAGAGAGCGCGTGGCCTACTATGTACCTCCCAACGAATTTTAAGTTAATCAAATGTTTCACTGACGAGTTTTAAGTTAAATTTATCCACCATGAAGCCTGGAAGCGGTCTTCTTAACTAAATGACTTTCAACCATTGTGGAGTCAGTTTACATTAACCGCCTTTGCAGGACCTTAAGCTAATACGGCTAAAGGGCTTCCTCTTCCGCTCCTATTTTAAATGCTATCCATTTGAGGAAAAGCAACAAAGCAACTTACAAATTACTTTGCAGATTAACATGGGAAAAAATGGAAAGGCTGCAATGCGCATCCTTAGAAATTCACTTAGTCAAGGTAATAGAGTCATCCACTTCAGAAGGATCTTACATTATTTAGAGTGAGTTATGGGTCAAGTATCGCTTTGTAAAAAAGGGTCAATCCTTTCAGTTTTTTCTATAATGATTCCGATAAAAGACATGTGTATCCTTCAACCTTTCGCCTTGAGCACAAAATACAATGAGGCATCCGAAAAGGAGAGGCTTCGGCAAAGCCAGTATAAGCAACTTATTTCCCAAGAAAACAGATTCCTTACAAAGATATGGTAGTATTTGCATTATCCAAATCGAAGTAAATAAATAAAGCACTGACTAACAAAAAGAACCGAAAAAAAGGATGAGAGTGTATGAAAAAATAATCCTTTTAGCAAATTCCCCTGTCTATCCAGGCAAAAGGATGCGTGATAGGGAGAAGATTTTGTCAGAAAAGAACCAAGCAAAGTGATTTCAACTTCCGATTCGAAAGGATAAGATTCAGATTAGGTCGCCATTGACTATAGTCAGTCTTTATTTATCATTGCGAATGGTTGCTGAAGACTTGCAAACACAACAGAGGATCGAAGAAGTCGATTCCGTTCCTGGAGTACAGAGAAAGGACCGGCAAAGTTGGGAGACGAAAACTCAGACCAGCTGCCAGTGCTTTCATCATTATCGTGCTTGGAAAATCATTTGAGTGGAAGAATTGTATGGTTTCTTAATTGAAAATGATTTGAAATTGAAATGGTTCTTTCTCGGGAAAGATTTTGATGGCGCACTTAACGTAAATAAGGATTATGACGGTTTGTTGATTTTCCTTGCTTACCATGTATTTTCTGATGAAATTGTTTTCGGGGGAAATTATATTTGTTTGGCTTTTATCGTTGGTCATTTATCGTTTTATTTGTTATGGAAAGTTTGGAAAATGATTTATTTTTCTGAAAGGGATGTTTTCCTTACAAATGAAACTTTGAAATTACTGCTATTTTCCCAGTTGGATCGAGAGAGTTTGCTATAAATTGGAACCCTTGACAAAGACTATTGATTTTATCCGACTGGAGAAGTAGATGAAAATTATAATACTTTGGATGGAAAATCAATTAAACTTTTCTCGACTGCTTACAGCATCAGATAGTTTCCCTACAGAATGTAATATTGAACTACCAAACCAACTTCTGCTGTCCAGTTAGAGCGCTTTTTTTCTTTTTGAACTCGTCCTTTCGGTTGTTTTACTAAATACCCATAGTTTGCTGATTGTAGTGAAACGTTTCCCATCCCTCTGGAACTCAACTCTTGCAGTCTGTATCTTGGAATTGCTTCCAATAATATTGTCGGAGATTTACTTTTTCACTGACTCTGAACACACATATGCAGCTTAGCTTGACCTAGTTCCCATCTGCCACTGACATTCTGTTCGCATCCCAAGGCAATTAGGAGGAAGAAGGATTTCAAGAATTGTGTACTATTCCTTGCTGATGATGTCGGATAACTTGCAGCGACTTTTCTTTAGAGATATTGTTGAATAGAGATCGGAGATTTCCGTCAGTAGCAGTTGGGTCTTGGCTATTAAAAGGTCTTTGTCCATTGTCATATTCAAGTTTTAGCGATGGTAGACTGCCATAAAATGATATAATGATGGTGAGTTCTGTAGACGAAAGAGTGCTCATATCAACCCCTTGCCGATATATTTTGCTCCCTTATCCAATCGACTGATTTTTATTGTCTGCAAAAATTAAAACGAAGGGCATGGATTTTTCTGGGTAGGGTAGGTCAATGCATTTACGTACAGAGCTTTGGAGTCCCGCAATGGTACGTCGTCAGACTACCAACTAAACACCTCTCCATCGTCTAAGAACAAACTTAGAACTGCTTTTCATATTGCTTCGGACTAGCCCTTAAGCTCTCCCACCTTACGGAGCCTTCAAATCAGGGAATCCTTTTCACCTGCGGAAGGGGAGAGAAGGAAGGGAACTGTTAGTCCAAGGAACCCCCTCCTTCGGTGTAGCTCTATGTTCTTTGCAACGACGAGAACCCAGACGTAATGCGCAACACGGCTCCTTCTGTCAGTGCTAATCTGCATCTGTTTGACCATGTTGTCTGGAGCGAGATACCGTGTGTTTAAATAGAGTTGACGAATCCCATTCCACCTTCCACAAGAAAAGAAAGATGTGATGAGCGTTGTCCACAGCTCCATTGCAAAACGTACAATCCGGATATCGTGCCTTTCCAATCTCGTGCAGGTAAGACTGAAAACTTCCATGCCCACTTAACAACTGGGTAAGGAAATAGTCCGTCTCACCATGCTTCCGATTCAGCCACGCACCTAAGTAGCCAATAAGCCGCGCCGTCCATCTGCCTCTAGTTTCATTTTGCCATGAGAGTTGCCACTCATCTAGGGTGCGTTGCCGTTCTTCACGAGCAACCACCTCCCTTATCTCTTCTCTCTTACGCTTACATATAGCTTGCGGCTCTTTAACAAAAAAGGCAACGAGGATCACTTCCGCGATCACCATTACGTCGGGTTCAGAGACAGTGCGGTACGCAGACGCCACCCGCAAAACTCCCCTTTCTGTACTTGCACGAGGCGCATCGATATACCACCTTGCCAAGAGCGTCAGACCATACCTCTGCGTCGTAGAGCAGGACAGATTGCGTTGAATTTATCAGGAGACGTAGGGCTCCTAATAATTGCCATTAGCCTACTTAAGGTCGAAACTCCAGCTGCAACTTTACGAGGAACATCACCCGTCGAGCTCGGCGAACGACATCCAGGACTTGCATGACAACATCAACTGTGGACCTCCCTACTCTAAAACCGAACTACCTTCGTGGTAAGTCTCCGGCAGCGCGTATCGGTTTAGCGGGTCTACTTCTACTAGTGTCAAGCATACAAAGTGGGCGGTATGGAGTCGGCAACTCAACGTCGCCTTTCCCTTTGCTGATCAGCGTTAGCCCCGCAGCCTTGCAATGAAAAGAAAAATGCTCTCTTTCAGGCAAGCGTTGTATGCGCTGAGCAGTAGATCTGGCTGATGTTGGACATCAGTTTGTATACCTCTGAAGGGATACCATCGGGTCCTGGCGCTTTCTTGTTTTTCATAGGGAGGACTGCCTGTTCCAGGTCTTTTATAGAGAAAAGTGGGCAGTCCTCATCATCACGTACGGGGTGTGCAGGGAATAGTGCCCGTACAATGCGGTTCATCTGCTCGGCCTTAAGTAAACAGGGTTTCGGCAGAGCCTTGATTTTTCTGGTTATCATTTTGTAACTGGAGTCCCCACGGGTCCCCATTCACGTCGTCGACCAGATCCTACTAGCAGGGAGCTTTGCTCCTTTTTATTACGTTGTGAAGTCTCCTTTAGGCTGGTCTGTACTCTGTAATTATGGAACATGCCTCCATGATCAACCAATCTGGAGCGCGGTTGATTTTGTAAAGATTTCTGTGCCTGGGCGAAAATATGTGTATACCTTTTAACAAACTTTAGTCAGTCCTAAAGCTGAAAGATCGTGTAAGCAACGCAGCTCGATGCAGACAGATTGACATTACAAATGTGACAGCCAGTGCTTCACACTATCAACAACGGCCAGGAACGCTCTGGTCGATTCTTTCGCATCAACATGCAAAGTCCAATCCGCAATGGAATGAATGAGTCATTGTGATTGGACTTTGCAGAGGCCCTGCTGGCATTCGTTGGTGTGTTATGTTATGCCAAAAATTTTTACCTTACGATTAACCCACGACATCGAATTCGGTATCGGAGGTGCACATGTTGGCTTCCGGTGTGGGCGAGTCACAGGACTAATGACACAATCGGTATTTTTTAATATTTTTTTGGTTTACTGGGCTCATTTTGCCTGGATTTTTTTTCCTGAAGATTTCTCTAAATAGCCTAATATCTATATAATAGCTCTTCGCGGACCTTTTATAATTAGTATATCTGCACAGCTGAATCCTGTTCTAAAAAAAACCATTTAAACTCGTCCCTTTTCGACTCTTTATATAGAATGTATACGTATTGAAAAAACAACCTAAAGAAGGTGACCGAATTTGCCCAGCCCTGTCTCTGCTTCATAAAATTTCCATTTTCATTTGATTCTTGGCTAAAGATGTCCTGCATATATCTTCAAATAATCATGCCTAAACAGGCATCATATCTAATATTGGATGATGAACTGTCATCCAAAACTTCCTACTTCCTTCAAAGATAGAAGTTATCTATTGATGTAAACCAGATACCGATCCTGCTATTAGATGACATTTAAAAGTGTGTCCCTTATTCTACAATTTAGAAACCTAGACATGAGGTTCGAATTTGGAAGGAGTTGAAAACGTTAGGAACAGTTTACAGCCAAACAAAAAAGGGGTCAATCATTTTTAAATAGATACATCAACTTCTCAGAAGGACATTTTCGGAAACCTTAAAAAAATTGTTTAACGTCTAACGGACTAACTATAGAATAAGGGCCACGAGCACATTTCTCTTTCCACTATTCCATCCACTGTTCCATGAAAAAGGTAATTTTGGAAACTTCATTGGAATTGTCTGGCCTAAATAATTTCAACCTTATCAGACGCGTGAAACTTTTTTCTCCACTAGTCTCTGTTGGAGGCGTTGAAATGAATGGAATTCAATTAATTACATGAACATTTTCGGAATCCAATCGAACTGAAAATAGATTTTCCCAGAAGGACAGAAATCAAACTCATTCATTAGCAATGTGATCCGTTCTTTTTCGATTTTCGCGAGCACTTAGAAGGCCAAACGCTTTTAGATGGTGAAGCCTCTGAGACGTTGTTTATTGCGTTGACTGATACGCCTTAATATATCAACGTCAATTAAAAATGAAATGTGCCAGGAGTGCCAGTCGATTTGGCGGATGACGAAAGGCCATTGTAATTTACTTGAAATTTGGATGAATTATGAAGTCCGGGATCTATTTAAGGAGTGGGGGATAGGGGCATCTTCTCGTGCTTCATTTTACAGTGTTTTCTTAGCAGTTTTGATTAAAATATCAACAAGCATTCTTCTATCTCACAACTGAAGTAGGTTAGACTGGTTTCAGGGCTGATGCTTAATAAATCGTTTACTATGATATAATCTGCCAGAAGGCTCCTATGAACCTGTATACGGAGTCTAGAGGGATTAAAATGCTGGAAATGTAAGCGCCCGATGTCGATCAATCTTGTAACTGACATGACTTTTAGGGTATTTCCTATCTCCAGGTGTTTTACTATGGTATTTTCCCAAATACCTTAATTTACTTTGCACAAGCGCCAGACATTGCTGAATATGAATGATGGCTTTATCGCACCTTCCTACATCTGCAAGCAGATATCTCCGTGAGTATTCCCGCTTTGACCCTTTCTTAGTGAGGTTTGAACAGTCCTGCGGGCGGTTTGATATAAGTTTTCCCAGGAGTATACTGGACTGTTTCATTCCTGATAAGTTCACCCATTATAATTCCCTCAACCGCTCCTCTTCCTTCGTTATGCCATAGTCATGCACCTTTTCCCCATACCACAAAAGGGTTGCGTCATTTCTGCTCCTTTTTCAGCCAACTCATCCACTGCCTCAATACTTTCTAATCAAATATCGTCTGGAACCCACCCGCCTTGACACCGCAGCTGAGGAGAAATGATAGTGCCTTCCTCTTCCAATGCTTCATTAGTTTAACGACTTGTTCCAGGGGGTTAACCTAACCTTGACAATGTTTTTTCTTTCTCATGTTCGGATTCGGGTTTTTAGGGAGCACTTTCATTCTTGTCTGCTTGTTTTTGCTACTCCCCTCTTTTTCTGAGTCCTTTTCAGGACCTCTAATGGTACCATCGCTTCAGATAGGGCAAATAACATTCAGCGTCAGCGCAACTAAAGTCTGTTTTCTTGTTAGCGTCTAACCCCAGACATAGAATTTGCTGAGCTCAGGCAAAATCTTCCACCAATATTGATGTACGAGTACTTTCGATGGAACAAGATTTCTGAGATGATAGACGCCTACGCGAAACCTATGGAATTAGTAATCAGGGTCCACGCGGGGATCATAACGGAAGGTAAAAAGCTTGAAGTGGAACGTGTATTAGGAGGAAACCCGGCCAAGTCAAGACTGAACAAGAACTAAGGAGAAGTAGGGCATTCTATCCGTGATGGATTCTCGCAGATTACTGCACCTGTGAGACGACTCCAGGGCCATGTTGATTTTGAAGTCGTTCCAAAGCTCCAAAAGACATGAGAAGAAAGAAAAGCCTGTTCCACCGGGAGTCGTGTCTACAGTCCCAAGGAAGTTTCAGCAATTTGAAGGTGGTTTTAGTTGAAGTAGGTACCCATTGAAGATTGCTCATCCTGGAATCCCATATTTCAGCCTAGCTTCTGCCCTCAATGCTACATATTCCTACATTTAGCAAGGACCTGGGTAATTTTAGGAAATTTTTAATTCTCTCCACGATGGGCCTAGAATTGGACGAGCTGAAGGTTGATGATGCTTCAGAGTAGACTGACAGCGGATGCGAAACGGGTTATCGAACATTTTGCATCAACGCTGCAGTAATCGCCAAGTAATGGTTGAGAAGAAGATTCAGATGCTCATAGATCTCTCCCAGATAACACAAAAGAATTTCGATACCATTATCAAAGCTTTCGACACCATCTGGTCGGCAGTCGAGAACTTAAAAAAAAGTTGGAACAAACTGCAAGCAAATCGTCCCCATTCCACGCCTGTTAATTAGAAAAGTTGATGTCCCAACAGACCAGGAATTCGACTGCTCCTTAAGGAGCCCGAAGTCGCCCGTGACGATAGAGAATTTGGAACAGTTCCTGGAGAATCGAATTATAATAATTTCTTTGAACTGGAAGGAGATGAGTGGACCTTCGAGAGGGAAGTCTAATATCAAAATAGAAAGCAATTTGAGCAAGAAGCCGTTTCATCGAGATATTACCCAGATAGGAAAAGCAAGCGAGGACAAGAAGCAGGTGTTGTGCTTCATGTGTGTGGCTGGTCGGATGTCCGACGCTGCTAGGGAGTCAAAATAAAATTAAAATGCTCCTCCATTATTGGTGGCGTTTTTTATGTGACTTCTACAAATTCCTGCGGGGAGAGGGATGTCTCAGGCATACCAAGCTGAGATGTGAAATTTGTCATGAACAGCACGAAACGATGCTTCATCTTCTTAACAGTATAGATGAAAAAGCTCCTGTATTAGGAAACACATCACATTACGCTGCAAATCCAATTATTTGACCCTAGCGACATTTTACCGACAGTCCTATTCACGGTGAAAGTTAAGGACGGGTGTGCTGTTTCCATCCGTTGCATCACGGAGCCAAAGTAGCTGATATTCTGATATGGCGTCTCAGCTGGAAAAGAATAAATGTGGAGGTTTCAGGGGTAGGAGGAATATCCATAGGCACTGTTCGCCTGACCATTCAGTTGAAGGAAGAGTTGAAGATTGAAATTTAGGCATTTATCGTGAGGCGTGTTACCAAAGGAAGGGACCTTCGTTTAACAAGGATCAATCAGTTATTCCCAGGCAAGAAACCAGCCAAACCAGTCATGCTTCTCATTTTCCTGCGCTGCTGAAGGGGGTATCAGTGGAAAATGGGTTCCTCTCTCAGAACACGTGTCTTGCTTGGATAATGTTAGGTTCCGATGAGGCATGCGTTTACAGGTTTGCCGCCTCGCAAGTATCATTGTACATGGTGTCAACAGAATCTAAGAAACTTTTGGTATATGACGGTCAACAAAGAGGATAGGATCGAAATGGATGAGGAAAAGTGCGAGCATTTCCATCAGGCTACGCACTACGGTAAAAACAATGGTTGCTATGCTGTTGCTATTCTGTAGCATTTGGAAGTTCGACATGGAAGCCCCGCTTCCAGTGGTATCAGCCTTAGTCAGTGAATTCTTCCTGGGCAAGCTTTATTTTCTTAGGTGACGGGGCAGAAATATATTGGTAAATTCTGCCCCTCGCGGACGACCAATTAAAGTTGCGTATTTTGCGGAGAAGTAATCCCGAGGCCTCTATAAAGCAATGCTTCATGAAGACCGTCGTGGCCGACTGCTTATAGGGCAGTAGACGCAACTAAAATAATTGTCCGAAAGTTGTCAGAAACTGGAGGAAGGCAAACCTGCCTTGACTAAGTATGGATATTGTAGTTCAAATTACACAGTTAGTAGCATTCAGCGAAGTATCTGGTGATGGATGCCTCAGTAATTTATAGCAATGAACGTGCTAACAAATACTGGAATGCAGGTCCAGAGTTACGCGGACGACATTGTTTTAATCTGTAGAGGCAAATATGAGGATACCCTATGTGATAGAATCCAAACTGGAGTAAGGGTTACTAGTGCATGGTGCGGGAAGGTGGGACTGCGCATCAATCCAGCCAAAACCACCATAGTACCATTCATTATGAGACGTAAGCTCGATCACCTGAGAGCCATAAGGTTACAAGACATGAATGTGAAACGAGAAACAGCGGTCAAATAGTTGGGAATAATGCTAGACCAAAAGTTACTCTGGAAAACACATGTCGGAAAGCCACGAGGGCTCTGATGACTTACAGGTCCGTAGCAAGAAAAAAAAAGAAATGCAGTCCGAAGATACTACTTTGGACACTGAATACGTTCGGCTCGTCCAATAAGGATAGTCTGGGTTCCAGGCCATGTTGGGTTGCAAGGCAATGAGACGGCGGACAAACTAGCCAAAAAAGAAGGAGCGACGCCGGTTCATGGCTGTGGCATTGAAAAATGACGAGGAACGGTTCAAGGAACTATACTGGGCGATCCTTCGAATCATAGTGGGAATCCTCATTGGTCACTGTCGGCTAAACTATGATCTAGGGAAGCTAGGGATATATACGGACACTGCCTGCAGGTTCTGTGTGGAGTGTGAAACCTCTATACAAGTTTTGCGACAGTGTCCGACACTAGTACAAAATAGGTCGAAGCATCTGGGAGGACACTTAATACCAGATGCAAAGTTGAAAGATCTGGAAGTGGAGAATATACTAAAATTCTTAACGGTTATAGGCTTGCTTGAGATACTATGATTAATAGATACACTATAACCAGCAGGGGCACAATAGTTCTTCAAGGACGCGGTGCGACTTTCCCTTACGAGAATAATAATAATTTCTAGTAGGGTAAAAGTCAATAAAAGATGATATGTCGTACGTTGATATGAAGCTAAGGGATTGGTCAGCCTATTATAGACCCGGCCAAGCTAAGACTCCTGCGTCTGTACTATTCCCAAACTATAGCTAAAGAGCGTGGTTCTACTGCCGGAATGAAATCGAGATATGACAAGTAGCTTTGGGACCCATCGAATTGTGAATGGACCCAGTGCCTGATTCCATTTCATGGACCGGGACCTTAAGGAAGTGAGCACTATCTTCAAGGACATCATTAGATACGCAAGGAGGGTAACGAAATTAAAGAGATACTCGTAGACTCTTATTGCCTACGGAAAACATTTAAAACAGGACTTAGTATATAAATTTTGAATCCAAACCCAATTTGTATGGAATTTCCTAGAAATTGATACTTCCTCAATTATTTTTTTCGTTAATAAACTAAATTAAAGTCGATTAAATCTTTATCTTTTCCTTTGTTATTGCAGCTGCCCTCCCAGAAGTTATCCTACGTAATTGCCGGAATTGTTCACCCCAACAAGCACAGAATGCCCAAAAGCTTACGAACTTCCTTCAAACCCGATATCCAGATGTTTGGGCCATGCTTATCCGAAAATACAGAGGAGTTTAAAGCGCCATCCTAAATCTTAGCCCACAAAATTTCATCTGTATAAAATAACAAGCAAGTTTGAGGAAATTATAATTGATTCTCTGATAAATCGAATACAATATATACTACAGCGAAGTACTCAGTTGTAAATGATGAAGAATACATAAACTATTACATGATAAATATATGATAAATAAAGGATAAATGACCTAAATAGTAAAAGGAATGTATTAATGAGGTATATAGATTTGTGTTCAACATATCTGTTAAGATTATGTAAGATGCATAAGTTAACAATTGAATTAGATTTCAAAGGATTAATTTCAGTGAAATTTTGAGAAGTTCATTTAAAAGAAATTCATTTGTAACTAATTGAATTGAATAAATTTTCTTTGGGAATAATCATTTTTGGCTTTTAATAAACATCTTTCCAGGAAGCATTTCAGCAACATATGAATTAGGAACTTTTCATCTCATCAACATGTTGCTTACAAATTAGAAATTTAAGAGGGAACGGGTTTCATGCAATAAGAATGTCAATACTCGTAAGAAATATTCTTATTGGAAAGCGAGTTGCTGTCAGTTTACATAACATTGTGGTGCAAAATGGAGGTGTCGTGAGGATTGTCATTTAATCAGGCTCCAAGTTTTGGAAATTTACTTCGTATTTTATTGTTAATTTGGAGTGCAGTAGTTGACTGAGTATTTTCCGGTGAGTCCCATTAAATTTTATATATTTTGTATTTGTATTTTTGGCAAATTTCAAATTTCAAGTCCGGACAATTTTCCCCAGGATATTGCTCCGTGGTAGTTGTTGATTTGTTTATTGTGTTCAATAAAGTATTTAGTTTCCTGATGGACTGGTTTTATTAGGATTATTTTGATGTTCAGGGGACAATACGTGTTATGAAAGGTGGATCAAGCACATTGTGTGAGGTGGTTATTACAATTCTAACAATTCTCCTCAATGGTCGACTTTATGAGGTTGCCAAATCGCCGGTTCATACACGCGCAGCTCTGGTATATTCTATTTGCAGTTTTTTTTGCTGATTTCCAATGGATCATATGCGGGTTAGGGTAATGGTTGAATTATCATTACCCTCACTGGAGTGTAAGAGAAGTTTATGGCGGAGAAGGAGGAGGCAGGTGCTCCTTTTTCATACCCGATGAAATCTCGTGGCAATTGACCTCGAAGTTGGTTTTTTTTTTTGGTAACGAGGTAAAATTCGAATTTTCAACCCTATCCCGCTAAGGTGAGTGGATATCCTTGCAATAGGGAAGAGAAGGTTCTTCCTCTCTAACCCCGTTACAAACTTGCGGGGGCCATCCCCCTTAAAAAGTTTCGGTAACCAAAAAAGGGACTATTTCCATGTCAAAACGATAAGGTTCAACGTCGAGCCCCAGCCCCGCAGGCGAAAAGGAGGACTAGAAGGGAGAAGCGTGATATCTTCTCTCTCAAACTCTGTTGGAAAATCGTGGCGGTCCAAATTCCGTTCTCTAACGAGTAACTGCTCTACTTAACCCTAATCTTTATTAAGTTAAGAGCTATTGCGATTATGCGAGTTTCTGTTCTATTTCAATATTATTACTACGACGCTTACGGTCCTTATTTCAAAAGAATAACATCTTGAATATATTGTCATAAACTTAAAATAATTATCGTAATATTTCTATAGTTATAGCGCATAGAATGGAACGCGCCACGGTAGGTACAGAATCGCCCAACTAGCACGGAGTAGCTGCTCCAATCGTCCCTTCGATAGAATACCTTTGACCAACTACCCCGATCTCTTCAACCCCAGGGCCGCGCGGTCACTATTTAGGCACTACTTCGCGGAGTGAGGTTTCATTTAGGCAGTCGTGCTTCTGCTATTTTCTGCTTTCCCCCTTCTTTCTTCCTTCAGAAACTTCTGCTTTATTTTTACGATTACTATAAGCCAGTTCTCCTTTGACCAGACCATCTCCGAATTATATTCTCCAGGACGACGCTCCTGTCCAGCGCATGATTCAGATTCCTCGCCTCCATTATGAGCCTTGGGCAGTGAAACATCACGAGCTCTGGGTTCTCCGGTATGCCACCGCATCTAGGACAATTCGGTGATTCATACAATCCAAAGCGATGCGGTTACTGTCGGAGCCCCCATGTCCCGTGAGGAATTGCGTAATGTGGTAATTGGTCAACCCATACTTTCGCCCAAGTCACATCCTAATGTTGGGAGTGAGCTTGTGCGTCCACCGACCTTTCGTAGACTCGTCCCATCTGCGTTGCGAATGGTGATTAGACTCTGATTTTGCCGAATTCCTGCGTTCTCCCATTATGCGTTTTGCATTGCACAGTTACGTCTCTGTGGCTTTACGTGAATACCTGTTGAGTTGACTTAATCTCACAGTCCTCTTAAGACACGGAGTGATTTTGTGACAATAATCAAGGCCCCGCTGAAATAAGTACAACGGTACCACTCTACACTGAGTGAATGACTCAGTTTATTCATACTGGTTGATCCAAGACCTATCTAAATCTACCGTAGTAGTACCGCACCCGCATTGAAACGCAACAGTCTCTCTTTGCTAGAATGCAACCACAATCACAATCCCCATGAAACTCCCACTAGGAAGCAATCGCTGTAACCGAACTGAATTCACATGAGATAGGAATTCTCATGAAAGATGTGAATTCAGGGGCTATCCCGATTCCCATGGTGCCAGTATACCCCTGGTAAGGTTTCGTGACTTATTGCCAATCCAGATGAGTCTCAGTAATTAGGCTTTGGAGCATTCCCCTATTGCATCACGGCCAGCAAACCGTAGTGAGTACAGCGTATCTCGCATTCTTGCATGGAGGTTCTCATCGGCCACCTGGTTTTGTTCCGGATGACAGGGTTTCTGTCCCGTCTTCCTCACCTCCTGGGCACCTCATGCATAGTACAGAACATTAATTTCTTCTTTCGCCAAAATGTCAGCTGGGATCATACCTACCATTATCAGTATAGCCTCATCTGATGTGGTTCTAAAAGCGCTGCAAATCCTCGAAACCGGTCAACTGAATTTACCTGCTTCTTTTGCAGGTGGGAGTTTGTAAACGCCTCCATCCACACAGAAGAATGGAATCACTCGGGCTAGAATCAACCTCAGGCAGTGTTTCGCCCAGCCAATATTTGGAGATATTTTTGAAAGTCCCGCGGTGGCGCTGGCTGCCTTTTGATATGCATACAGGTACTCTAAATGTTCCCTAAAGCTCAGGCTACAGATATTTGATAGCTGTCTTTGAGACGACTGTATATTCGTCGATTTTCACTTTCGCTTCGGTTCGTTACTAAGACCGGTTCCGCTTTCTCGTCCGCCGAGGTTAGCCCGTCTCTTTCTAGCTGGGACTTTACCGCTCTTATTTTTTCTGTCGGGTAGAGCCCCACATCATCTGGGTGCTTAGATATAACAAGTACGGCCAGGTCAACCGCAAATCCTCTGGGAAGGGAAGAGCATGTATCCCATTATACATCACATTCAATAGTAGAAGCCCAGTACGCGACTTGTGGAAGCTAACTGGCGGAGTTGAATGTGTTTTGCGGCCAATGCCAACACAGCCGGATATTCGCAAGTACTGCGTCTAGTTCCGCTTATGCTTCGAGGAGAACACATCTTTCACATTCTTTGTCCGGCTGCCCTATTCGAGAGCCCACCCGTTAAAATTTCCCGTTGCGATTTTTGACCAACGTCCTCTTGGGTCCGGAACCAGAGCGCTCAGCATCTGCTCATACTAGGTAAGTGTGGCGCTATGAGGAACAAAGCAGCTATATATGTGGATTCCTTTAAATTTTGCTCTGACGTTTGGTCTTTGTCCCAAATGCCACTAATTATAGCTACAGCCCGATTTGCCTTGAGGACTCAATCTAGCATTTAAAACATCGCTTCAGTGCCACCTGTTCCCTAAGTCGACACATAACCCATCCTATGCTTACTCTCCCTGTTACCAACACTGCTGCCTCAACTGGTAGACTTACGATGGCAGTTTGTGTCTGACCCTAGGCTCCCCTTAGCGTTATAGTAATTTGCAGTCTGTCGGCCCTTATGTCGACTTTCTGTCACAACGACCTGATTTCATCGCCTCCAACATAATGCGTCCTTTTTCGGACCGTTTAATGTGGCTCACATTATCTTCAAAATTGGTGTTCTAGATCCGCCTTCTCTCTTCTGAGAATATCAGTGCATGACCATTTACCTCGTTTGGAGTTAATGATAACCTCCGCTCTTATCTTCCTCCAGACTTAGTTGCCACCTTTCCCTAGGATTGTGTATTTTCCTTGAGAGATCGTGTCCTTTTTTTCTCGGAGTCGCAGCTATGTGAGTTTCGCCGGCAGCTTTAGCTTTCTTCTTCACGTGTTCGACTTTTTTGGGCGTTGGGCGCTTTCCTGGCGGACGTGTTTGCTGGCCTGTCAATTCACTCGACCGTTTACGCTCCCTATTGGTTGCTGTATCTTACATTGCTCGGGTGGTTTGCCATTAAGGTTCCTTCCTCTGTGTAAACTCTTACAACACACTCCTCACTGATATAGCGTCTTCGATCGCGGGGTTTGTGTTCTTATGGGCGGAATCTGCCAGAACCGAGTTTTTTATGAAAAGATCCGTCGATGAAACCAAGTTTTAGTCCCTCTTGCGCACTTGGAACATTAGATACTACAGTAATCAAGGTTTCTACTACTGAGACACGACGGTCGTTGGATATCGACGCTCGATAGCTTCCTTGCTTACTTCAAAAATCCACCAGTACTGAGTTTCAAAAGTTCTCCACCGTCACTTTATTCCTCTTGTGCTCCTCCTTGTTTTTTTTTATTTCAGGGTATCCTTCCTAAAGCTATTTTTTATCCACAGGTGGGCGTTTTGCTCCCACGCTCATTCACGCACACATTCGGATGCGCGCCCTTGATAGGAGATCTTGACTTGGCAAATGCTTTCTGACAGGATCTTATTCGGGGATGTGATAAGAAGGCATGATTTTTCGTCACCGAACAACGACGGTGAGAGGTTTGTTGATCTTCATCGGCGGGAAACTGTTCGAACTCCGGCCTCGAACATCTAATCAGGTTGATTATGTGTCGATTAGCAGTATATTTAGGAGTTGCCTTTCGAATGTGCGTTGAAAATAAGGCGCTGACTTTGGTCTCGAATGGGACCATCTGATGGTTGCTTACATTCGCTAGCATGTCGCTACTGTGTCTGCTCGCAGGTTCCAGCACAGCAAGTTGTTAGCCTCATCACAAAATGACGTTACAACGCTTCTCTAAAACGGAGGCGGATCGATTAACGTAAGGAACTGAGAGCTGTGTTTATGGCTGCTTTTGGGGGTGAACGCGATGCGCTGGAGTTCCGTTACCGTGAAAAATTACGATAGGTGTGTTGTGAAAAAAGAAATCCCACCATTATGTCCGTAGGCGAAACGAAATTTACAGTATTTCGTACCACAAAATAGCCTGCAGGTGGTCGTAAACCTTTTGATGACCGCTAGATGACGTTGAGTTAGGCTTCCACGATGGTGAGCTGCTGAAAAGATGGAGGGGAGCACTGTTGGATAGAGATGAGATCAGTTTCCTAACTTTGTTCTTTGCTAGTCTCTATGTACACTAGCCTTCATCTTTGGGTTACACTCCTTTTCTCATGAAGCAAGTTTTTATTTGCCACATACCTGTCTCGTTTTCGTAGTTCCAGGCTGAGTAACATGCCATAACGGTTTGGACGTTCTTTTGAGTGTTTGATTTTGTCCTGAAGTTGAAATGTGAACTTCATAAAAGAAATCACCTAGATGCTCATGAAGATGCGTTCACGAGGTGCCCATACCTATATAACGTTGTATTTGACTGTTAAGGTATATCAAAGGAAGCTTTTCCTTCTTTGTGCGCTCGAGCTTATGAGAACTGTCTCCTTTTCCATTTAAGTGAATGGCAATTCCTTTCATAACTTCCTTTTCGCGGTTACGGCAGTCGCAGCTTCGAGCACTCAGGCCTTTGTCACTAGCATTGCACTATCCCCGTAAATAGCTTATTTAATGGCTTTCCGCCTGCGTCTTTTGCAGCCTTTTGCGAGTTTGAAAACATTCCCCCAAGTCAGAGAGTGCGCAGATTCTTCGTTGAAGAAAAGCTCGTCTGAGATCTGAGGAGGCCAGACAGCTGCATATGAGGTGCAGGGCCGTTTCTTCCTCCTATTCACATTTGCTGCAGCTAGGCGAAACCATCGCACCCATTTTGCATACAGTAGTTTAAGGGGCAGTGTCGCGCTAAAAGCCCTACTAGGGTTTTCATGTCCCATTTTTTAAGGGACACCAAATTTTCCTTCCCGCGGACCACCAATGGTATCGAGACTATACGCGCAATTAGCTGCTCTCCGTTTCTAATCCAAATGAATGGACGTAGATTTAGGACAGCTTCGAGTGGCGAGGTCGGCGTAGTACTCATGGTTCCAGTAATACTTAGGCAGTTGAGCCCTTGATTCTGCGCCAAATTTTGTTGCGTAAACGAATATTTAAAAGATAGCGCACAGTTGAGTATTTAATTATGTGCAAGGGGAACATTAAACCTTTTATACCTGAAGCATCTAGCTTCCGGTTTTCCGACTTGTTTAAATTTAATTCCGCAAATTGATGTCCTACCAAAATTGTCCGTCTGAATATTATCCACTTTTGCTAGTCTTCCTTCAGCAATTTTGAAAACTTCCACTGAATTTTGAAATGTCCTTGCGCCCACCTGATCAAAAGTGCCGTCCGCTGCTACATGAGTCTGCACCAGCATTCCCTCTTTCTCTCAGCGTAAATCCTTTTTATCGACGACAGAATTATGGGAAAAAAGCGCCATCAGAACTCCTTGGACCACTTTACTTTAGCTACACGTCAAGTCTCTCGGATTGCACAACTTCAACTGCTCCACTATCCATCGATCAGCCGGTCCCGGTACCGCTAACCAGTTCAACAGTTAGGCCTGCATTCCGAAATATATGAACTGGTCTAGTTTAAGTGCGAGGTCAATGTTCCCTTTTGACCGGTCATACACTAAACGGACACTACACGATCTCACCGGCTACCCCATTTGCCTCTCCATAACCGGAAATGTTGCTAACAAGGATCGACCTACTAATGCATGATCGGTTGCAAGAGGAGCTGGGAAAGCTTAATTTCTCAGCTATGTCTTTGCTACAGGGAATGATCAGTGGGCCGGTGATATCCCTACTCATCTCTACCTCGCAGCCATATTATTTTGAAAATCACTTCCTCGGATCCATCTTCTTTTATCTGTAGAAAGGATTGTTTTAGTTAATAAGGCCTGGGACGTGAGATTCACCGGGCAAGGGAGCTCTACTCTACTACTAACTCTACTTTTCTATTTCTGGGATAGTTCTGCCCTCGTGATTGACTATGGTCAATCCGGATGATTCCCAACACATCTCTTCACAGGATTCTATTCACCAAGCCTAGTTCAACTGGTCAGCAAATCAACACTCTGATTTGCATCATATCACTTGATTCTGTTATTCCTAAAAGTGTAGCTAGGGCGGGTGGATGATTTAGTTGAGTTTATACTCTGTATTTCAGGTCCTTAACCCTTGACCATACAGCTAAGTTTTACGCGTTGTCTTTATATTTTTGTTGCGATTCCATAAAGTGAAAACCACAATTTTTGACTGACTATGTAACAACTCAGAGACACATGGCATTGCAAAATTTTATGTTGACTGTTGAATTGAAATGCAGAAATCAACATAAATATAAGACTTTACCGAACTTTTCACTCAAAACCAAAAGTATCCACTCTGTGGCTTGCATCAAAAAATTCCACTTTCCAAAGTTTCAATTTTGTTGTAACTTGATCCTGTGATTTCTAAAACTCCACTGGAAAGTTTTCATCTCGGTACACAATTGCGGGTATTGACATTCTCACAAATTATGAATTGATGTCAGCACGGTGAAAATGGAAACGATAGAACTTTGTTTGTCCATCGAAGTTCGCTTGAGTGGCCTTTGGACAACAAATTAATTGTGTAAATATATAATGAGAAAACTAGAACTTTTGGGTCGTGTTCAATGTATTTAGGGTCGAAAACCTGGTGAAGGTTTTTGAATTTGATTCGTTTAAATTTATGTATGGGTTTCAACAAATTTTAGCCTGGAAAAAGCAACTGATGAATATTCATTACAATTCCACTGAATTCATAGTTTTAATCAAGTTTGCTGACTACACTTTATAATACAAAAGACCAATTTCCACTAAATCCTGTCCAGGATAATTGCATAACAAACCAAATTCAAAACCGAATTAATTATAGCTTCCATTATGCTTGTTGTTGCATGAAGCCCAGCGATGTAGTTGCAGGGCTTGAAACAACAATAATTACAAACATTCGAAAACTCCATTTAATTAAAAATTCCATTCCCTCACGGCTCTGTCTGTGATATATATAAATTCAGGAGTATCCTTTGCTTATTCCAATGTACAATTTCTCTCCAAAAAACAGCCAGACACCACCGGCGATGGGTGCAACTTATTCATTTCAGGAGATGAATACCCTCTGTTTGGGGCGTCCATCCTTGGTGCATATTCATGCACAACAAACACACAAATCCCCTGGGGAGCCGGTCCGAAAGGATATACATTATATTTTCCATAGCAGAGCAGATTGCTGAAATTTAAAGGATATTCTCTCTGTCATGGAAAATTTATGTTTGACACCAAAACTGTGGTATGAATTACATATGTTCTCTGGAAAGCATGATACTAAGCCACTAATTGATAGAAAGGAATATGCATTACGAGCTTGTTGCAAACGTCATCCTTTCAAGCAGGTTAACAGGTCGTAACTTTAGATTCCGCAACAGAGCAACTGGTTACAACCAAGTAGGGCAGGAGTGATTAATTATGTTGGACTTATTGGATTGCTGGAATGCTGAGAAAGCTACATTTCCCGAGAATTGGCATTTTCCTGTTCCAATTTATCATAGTCATCATTTATCAAATTGGGATATACAATAAAATTGATTTTATGGCAGAACTGCTGCTGAGAGAAATCCGATTTGGTTGACCTCGATGAAAGCTGACGCTTTCGAATATAATTTAATTAAAAAGCTGGCAAGTGCCAGCAACAGCTTCTGCGAAATCATCATAAAGTATCCAAGAACTCTGAGATAATTGGGAATCTCTACCACTGAAATAACTACTCTGATTTCTCTCCCATTGAGCACGGCCAAACAAGCTGAATTGTAATTCGACTCGTATCTCTCATCATCATCATCATCATCATCAACGGCGCCACAATTGGTATCTGGTCTAGGGCTGCCTTAATAAGGAACTCCAGACATACGGATTAAGTGACCCGCCCACCGTAACCTATTGAGCCGGATTTTATCCACAACCGGACGGTCATGGTATCGCTCATAGATTTCGTCATTGTGTAGGCTACGGAATCGTCCATCCTCATGTAGGGGGCCAAAAATTCTTCGGAGGATTCTTCTCTCGAACGCGGCCAAGAGTTCGCAATTCTTCTTGCTAAGAACCCAAGTCTCCGAGGAATACATGAGGACAGGCAAGATGATCGTCTTGTAAGGTGAGAGCTTTGACCCTATGGTGAGACGTTTCGAGCGGAACAGTTTTTGTAAGCTGAAATAGGCTCTGTTGGCTGTCAACAACCGTGCGCGAATTTCCTCATCGTAGCTGTTATCGGTTGTGATTTTCAACCCTAGATAGGAGAAATTGTCAACGGTCTTAAAGTTGTTTTCTCCTATCTTTATTCTTCCCGTTTGACCAGTGCGGTTTGATGTTGTTGGTTGGTTGGTTTTTGGTGCTGCCGTTGCCACCATATATTTTATCTTGCCTTCAAGATCTCGCTCCGATTGCCGCCTGCTCGATGTGGATGAAGGCAGTTTGTATGTACGTCTCGGGTGGTTCTTCCCATGATGTCGATATCGTCAGCATAGGCCAGTAGTTGGGTGGACTTAAAGAGGATCGTACCTCTTGCATTTACCTCAGCATCACGGATCCCTTTCTCATGGGCCAGGTTAAAGACGACGTATGATAGGGCATCCCCTTGTCGTAGACCGTTGTTGATGTTGAATGGTCTTGAGAGTGATCCTGCTGCTTTTATCTGGCCTCGCACATTGGTCAGGGTCAGCCTAGTCAGTCTTATTAATTTCGTCGGGATACCGAATTCTCTCATGGCCGTGTACAGTTTTACCCTGGCTATGCTACCATAGGCGGCTTTAAATTCGATGAACAGATGGTGTAACTGTTGTCCATATTCCAACAATTTTTCCATCGCTTGCCGCAGAGAGAAAATCTGATCTGTTGCTGATTTGCCTGGAGTGAAGCCTTTTTGGTATGGGCCACTGATGTTCTGGGCGTATGGGGCTATCCGGCCTAGCAAGATAGTGGAGAATATCTTATAGATGGTACTCAGCAACATGATACCTCTATGATTGCTGCACTGTGTGATATCTCTCTTTTTAGATATGAGACAGATAATCCCTCGTTGCCAATCGTCAGGCATTGATTCGCTGTACCATACCTTGAGCGTAAGTTGATGAACCACTTGATGTAACTGGCCGCCTCCATATTTAACCAATTCGGCTGTAATTCCATCGGCTCCTGGCGACTTATGATTTTTTATTCGATGAATTGCACGGACTGTTTCTCCTAAACTTGGTGGTGGCAGTATTTGTCCGTCGGCTTCAGTTGGCGGGACCTCCAACTCGCCGATATTCTGGTTGTCCAGTAGCTCATCAAAGTACTCAACCCATCGCTCTAATATGCCCATTCTGTCGGAAATCAGATTTCCCTCTTTGTCTCGGCAGGATGAGCATCGAGGTGTATAAGGCTTCATCCTGCTGATTTGTTGGTAAAACTTCCGCGCCTGGTGCGGTTGCTTGCTGTACTTTTCTAATTTACAGACTTGTTGGTTCTCCCAGGTTTCCTTTTTCCGTCTGTGAAGTCGTTTCTCCGCTCGATGGAGTTCGTGATAAGTCTCTGTGCGTGCCCGCACTCTTTGAGAATGCAACATTACTCGGTAGGCGGCATTCTTCCGTTCTGTTGCTAGCTTACATTCATCGTCGAATCAGCCGTTCCGACTCCTTGTGTGGCTGGGGCCAAGTATGTTTGTGGCCGTATCAATGATAGCGTTCTTCAGGTGGTTGTGAAGATCATTTGTTGATGCTTCATCTCCAGGTCCTCTGTTGACTACGGTTATTGCGGTATCCATTTTTGTTGTGTTGTGGATGGCTACAGTGTTAACTCTCACCTGATTGTCAGAGGGCCATGTATGTTTGTGAACTGCTTTCCGCGCAAACCAGGTACTTCCATTTCGTGTGGCACTGCTAATTGGATCATCCGCAGTCCGTTATCATTTGCATTTTGCTGTAAGCTATGGGAGCCAGCGTATCGCCTGAATACGGGCTCCTTCCCTACTTGGCTGTTAAAATCCCCAAGTACGATTTTAATATCATATCTGGGACAGGCTTCAAGGGGGGGGGGGGGCGGCAATAGAACGCCTCGTAGAAGGTATCCTTCTCCGACTCTGCAGTCTCCTCTGTAGGGGCGTAAACGTTAATGAGGCTTATATTTCTAAACTTGCCTCGCAAGCGCAGAGTGCATAGCCGTGCGCTTATGTTTTCAAAGCCGATAACAGCAGGTTTCATTTTTCGGCTGACCAAGAAACCTACTCCGGGCACATGGTTTACTGGATGGCCACTATAATATATCGTGTAGTGGCTCTTCTCCAGGAAACCAGTCCCTGTCCATCGCATCTCCTGTAACGCTGTTACATCAGCCCTATATTGGGACAGGGTATCGGCTAGCTGCTCATCAGCTTCATCTCTGTACAGGGAGCACACGTTCCATGAGAAAATGCGCAAATCGTTATTCTGTTGTCGTTGCCGGGTTCGTCGTTGTGTAATCCGTCCAGTCCGAGGCTCCTGTTGTGGTTTCGTAACAAGTTGTTTTCCGTGTAGGGTTGTCAGCCCTACCCAACACGAAACTTGGAGGACCAGTTGGTACAATTTGTCCCGTTTTTAGGCACGGGAGACTCGCCTTCATCCTTCTCTGTCTGCAGCTTTTCGTTAAGAAAGAGCTCCCAGCGGTCACCACGTGGAGGTGGAGATAGGGTTTGGTAGCAGAGCTGTTGGTGTTGGTTCAGCAGGCATTTCCCAGGTTTCATGCTCCATATGGGTACCAATCCACGTTTCGCCCTGACCAATTTATCATAGTCATCATTTATCAAATTGGGATATTATACAATAAAAATGATTTTATCGCAGGACTGCTGCCGGGAGAAATCCGATTTGCTTGACCTCGATGAAAGCTGACGCTCTCGAATATAATTTAATTAAAAAGCTGGCGGTGGTGCCAGCAACAGCTTCTGCGACATCATCATAAAGTATCCAAGGACCATGCAATAATTGGGAATCTCTTCCACTGAAATCACTGCTCTGATTTCTCTCCCATTGAGCACGGTCAAACAAGCTGAATTGTAATTTGACTCGTATCTCTCAGCTTCCAGAAAACAATTATCCTTGACACCAAACAACTACCCCAAGACGTTGAGATGCAACGTTCAGCCACCATAAAAACTCACAAACAGTTCCTCGACATTCCATTCGAAATACATAAATTTGATGTCCTCCCACTGAATTCCTTATTTTCATTCCGCTCCAAGCGAATTCATCCAATTTATATGGAAGCGCGTATGGTGAAATGTCCGGAATGTAGAAAGTTTGCGGAAATCCTCTTGTTGCCATGTTGTTACCCAACGATGCCGTAATTGGCATGCAATTGGACGTGGGTGGGACATAAAAATGTCGAATTGATGGAAAACTTGATTCTCATATAATCTCACCCTAGTTTGGGTGATACGAATCAGATTTATTGACTTGGTATTATTGGGCAATATATAAATTTAAGGATATGGATTTATTTGTGTCGATTTTGATGGGCAGTAAACTAGGTGGCTTTTCCGATTTTGGCAATTGTGATAATTGCGATTGACGTCTTGGAAACTAGCACTTGAGGATTTGTGTTGGAGTTAGGGGAGACGAGTTCTTTCGGGATAAAAGCTTCTGATAAAGTTTATGGCATCCCTTCGACCCCATATCATCATAAAATCCCCATTAAAACTAGGCTTTGCCAGCTTTATTACTCCCTTCGCTGGGTTCAACTTGTGTCCAATAAATAAATAATATTTTCCAGGGGAAGTTTCGAACAACCATTAAAACAGTTGATAATAATTAAACAACCGCTAAAATCTATCTCAGATTTAGCTTCGATGGCTCCAGCTGGTCCTATAAGTACCTCATAAAAGCAGAAGCAGATCGGAACCGGTAATAAAGATAGAAGCAGCCGGTGTTCTAATTTATCACGTTTAATACCTTTTGACCCTCGCCTTTATCTTCAACAAAAAGAAAAGCTGCCTACCGAGACTCGATGTTAGGAGCAATAACTGAAGTAAGTCCTTCAACTTTCTTTTCTTACGAATGGATATAGATTAGATTAAAAGGAAAAGGTGGAGTTAATTTCAAGATTGCAGTGTATTCCATCAATGTCTGAAAAAGAGGCAAGAATACCAGTTTTATCGGGAATAAAAGGAGCTGACGAAGGAATACACTTAACACTAATCTCATATTGATGGCAAGGCTCTTATGAATGGGTTTATTGCACGAAAGTCGCGAAATTGTGGGTCTTTTTGGAAAACTGCAGACAGAACGCCTGAGAACTGAAGAAAATTCAGTTACGACTTTGATCGATATCAGAACGGGCGAAAATGATTAGGAAAAGTTCGTTATTGATGTAGGTTACTGGCTCAAGGACAATGGTAAATATATCATTTGGATTGCACATGATAGAAAATGCTGAAAAAAAAGTCTCATAATCCAGAGCTCTAATTTTAAACTGACAATCAAGTAGACGGAATATCAGAAACGAATTTATAAATCCTCTGACCCTTTGTTATGACTTTAGTTCATTGAATTGAGTAGTGATGGTCAAACGACCATCGTAAGTGGCCGGAGACGACCTAGAGGGGAGAGCTATCCCGAAACCTAAAAGAAATTGGTTCAGTTGACCGCGAAGGGCTGTCCGCAAATACTGAAGCTCCATCAAAACGCTCTGCTGATACGTGCTTGCACTCCTCTATGCTAGCCAGGCTCGGGGATGTGGGGGGTCCTTTGAGCGCTTCGATCCTTCGCGTGTTATTCTACAAAATGCACTTGTCTATACGAATGCGTGCGTCTGCAAATATTCAAACAAACAAAGGGGATTCGTATAAGCCTAATGAGATAAACCAAAACGCGAGCTAAAATCCGACGTAAATCTTCGTACCCGAGTGCAGCGATCGAAATGGAGGGGGAGTACACAGTCTCGATCTCTGTCTTTTCTACCTCAGATGTTTAATGAGGCGCGGCCTCTGAGGTTTCGTTCCTTCCTTCATATCTTCAGGCCATTATTCTGGGGAAGGTCCTTAAATTAAACTTTTGCGGGACTCACGAAGAGGGGAGAAGAAGAAATTTCTCAAACTGACAAGTGAGTTAAGGGAAGAGAAGGGAATGAAAGTATAACAATAGAAAAATAATTAAATGAATATTACTTATTCACTACTAAAAAGCATAAAAGGGACTACACAAAAAAAAAAAAAAATAAGTAGTAAAAACAAAGAAGATATCAAAATAAAACCATCACCCAAAGCTCTGGCGATCACAAATTGTTTTCCAAGAAAATTCCCCAAAATTATTACCCTAATTAAGTGTGGTCCCCGTTCCGCATCCGTGACTGTCGCACTCCTGAAATTGTACATCGCAAATTCATACGGACCCTCTTTTACAAAAAGAGCATTCCAAGGGTTGATTATCCGTCACGATTCCGCTCCCTCCCCTCCCTACAGCAATGCCATATCTTCCTTGATATGTGTACTCTTTTCACATTCTACAATTGCCTGATGAACTACTCTGCCATCTCGCCTGTCATAACACACATAGTGCGGACATTTTTGAAGTACCCTTCGCGGAGCTCGAGATTTACTTTCACATCCGGATAGCTGAGTGGTTAGAGCACAAGACTGTCGTACGGGCGGTTGCGGTTCAAATCTCACTGGTGGCAGAGGGATTTGTATCGTGATTTGACGTCGGATACCAGTCGACTCAGCTGTGAATGAATACCTGAGGCAAATCAGGGTAATAATCTCGGCCGAGCGCAATGCTGGCCACATTGCCTCCTACAGTGTATTGTAGTGTACCGTTAGGGTCTTGAATGAAGTGCTCTAACAAACTTCAAGGCCGTGATTCAATATGGATTGTTGCGCCAACGATTATTATTATTAATGGTTTCGTTAGCGTACACTTCAACGTCTTCAGATTGTTACGTGACGAAAACCACGGCTAGATCACTTGCGAAACCGATTATCGTGGCCTCCGTTGGCACGGGAAGGACAAGGACTCCATTGTACATCACGTTCCATAGGAGAGGATCCAACACTGAGCCCTGTAGTGACGGTGTACTGCTTGAATCGATCATCCGTATTGTACCAAAGTGTCCTCTCCGAGAGGTAATTTTGGAGGAGCTTAATCAAGCCAGTGAATTTTTTATCCACTCCCAGCTGGCGAAATTGAACGCATTTTTGACGTCCAACGTCACAACGGCACAGCATTTATCAGACGACAGCGCGTCTCGGGCCAGCTTCGATCGTTAAATGGGCCCGACCTTGTTCCACGAAGGGTGGCACATTTCTCGAATTTGCAAGCACAAAGTGAAGTTTTTGCTCTGGCGAATCCAACTTCTGGAAACTCCATCACTTTTTGAATGGCTTGATTTCACGCCCATATTACCGCCTTGCCATTTGCACCTATAGTCCAGGCACAGCTCTTATTGTTGCGATGCGGCTAGCTTACTATGGCAGCTTGGATTCCCTTCTCGTAGGTGGTCTGCGAGAGAAGGTCTTGCGCTGCCTCGAAGGAGTTGAGATTGATTTGTATCAACCTCATTTCTTTACTGCATCGAAGGCTCTCCTAAACACTGGACATCTGTTGCTGGCCACAACGTGCCGACAGTCGACGCGGTTTTTCCCCTTGCAAAGAATACATTCAGGCTCAGCCTTACACACCCCCACAATTTGTGCATTTTTTTGACTTTTCACAGTCACCGGTGCTTTTCGCTGCTATGTGGCCAAATTCAAAGCATCTGAAGTAGCGCTTGAGGGGCACTTGCTTCCAGAGTCGGCAAATGAACCAACCAATTTTTGCTTTACCAGCCGGCAGCAGTTTGAACTCTACTTCAGTTGGTAAGCTTATAGTCGCCGTTTGCGTAACTCCGTATGTTTTCCTCAGTCCTCTGATTGCGCAATCTTGCAGACCCAAGTGGTCCGAACTGTTTTTTTAAGGCGTCGCGTTGTTTCGCAAATCTCCTGCCCCTGGCCCGTACTTGTGCCTCCTCCCATAAGGAGACCGCTTTGCCCGGATACTTCTTCAACTCCAGCATCAAATTTGTGTGGTTTGGCTCACGCTTTCTCCAAGATTCATCAGCTCAGGATCGGATTTGGTCTTCCTAGGGATTTTTTTTAGAGATGATAAGATTTTCGGGCCATAATCTTCTTTTACGTGTCGCATTTTTCTTTCCTCCAACCTTGGTTTCTATTTGGGGCTTTACCACCCTTGGTTCGATTGGAGCTAGCACCGTTGTCTTTCTTTGCCTTCCCCTTTGCCGATGAGAAGCTTTTTTGCCTTTTACCTTCTTGCGACAGTCTGAAAGTCGCACCCTCTCTTCTCTTCTTATCAAGCAAACCGCCCTTTGGATTTTGAGCGGTCACTTCTGTTGCTTGATTTCTTCGAGGCATTTTTCGTCCTTGGCACTATTGTACAGTACACGAATGGTTCGGACCATGTTTTTGATGGGCTAGTGCATATTGTGTTTCCTCCCAGTAGAACAAACGGTGATTGGGTTTCCCACTGGGCACTTCCGTATATATTACTCTTCCGGGAGCTTGCATGATTTCCTTCCTTCACCAACGTTGACTTCGGAGGAGATCGCAGGATTGTCGAGCTTCTCTTAAATTGAGCAAACACAGCGATATCTCCCGACCAAGTGTAGTCACTCCAGTATGGGCTAATGGATGAGTCCCTGCATCGTGAATTTGTCTCTCCTTTTTTCTTTCATTTTGATTTTTTGTTCTGGGTGCCCTTCCCATTGCCATTTTTGTTTACGGGTGGTGTTTTTCTGCCACCTGCCCGACGTGCGCATAAACATACGCATCCAAATGCGTACAAGTGTATATTCCTACGCAACCGTCGAGCATTCCCTTATCCGCACGAAGGGACGCATCTGGTGGGATATCTGGCGACTTCGCACAGGTCCGTCTGTCTGTTTGTCTGTTTGTCTGTCTGCCACACCGGATTTACTCGATAACGACTTAACCGGCTGTCACGAAGTTTGGTAAAAGCTTGCGACCTGTTGAGTTTGAAGGGGGCTCCTCATATATGCGAAAAGGGGGTGTACATTTTTTTTCACAGGATATGGTCCTGTGGGGTATCGAATGAAAGGGCTCGATTACTACTTTTCGCAACTGGTCTTATTTTTGATATTTAGTGAAACATAAGGGAGATAGGGTGTGCACCTCAGCCGAAAAATCTGAAAAAAATCACAGTGATCTATCTATATGCGATCCCACCTACCGGAAAGGACGCGTGAATTTTTGTTCAATAAAATGACACGTGAGGGATGGAAGGGTTCGAAGGAACACCAATTAATCTACTTCATAGCAAAGATAGATAGGTTGTGAGCCTCTACTGAGAAAAAAGATGCATAATAGACTTTTGTGAAGCCTTTGTTCAGATGTTTGCGCTTTATGATGGCAGAATACTGTCTACAAAGCAAAAGAACATTTAGTTAAACCACTGAAAATACGAATTTCAATTCAGCTCTATAGCACAGTGCAAATTTAATAGTCATAATCCAGTATTAACTTCTACTGTACCTAATGGGTTCTGCTGAATACTTAAAATAGACTCGCAAATCTACTGGTAATCACACATGCATCCTCTTCCATGTTTATCACAAAATTTCAATAACACCGAATCGAAGAATTAAATTCAATCCGAATTGGGTCCATTGTCAGAAGTGAATTTTCCTGGATTAGTTTCCTTTCAAAATCAAACTCATCCAATTCCATTTAACAACCCTCAGATACCACGCATCATATCGTCTCCCATAACGTCAGATTATCTCATTAGTAAGTCAAGCGGATGCGAGAACGAACGACTCGTGAAACAAGCAACATCCGAATGAAATGCTCTCATCCAGATTATGTCCGCAATGTGGCTTGTGAAATGGATTTTATGACAGAAGAAAAATAACTTGCTTATCCTTTTCTTCGCAGCGTTCTTTGCTCGTTCGCGTTTAGTCCTTGACGGAGGGTTGAAGTGGTCACATAAACGTTTACTCGCCCATTATGTTTGTATTTGGCCTTATCCTTCGGGAAAGTAGTAGCCGGCTAGCTATGAAACGTAGTAAATTCGTATATCGGAGATAGGCTTTTGAGGAAATGAGGAAAAACTGGCGGAGTATTTTCGATAGAAACCACTGACTCACATTCATGGGTTGAAGTGAAATATGTGGATGCGGAAAGTACTGGTATTAGGGAATATAGTAGGGGTGGTGGCTGCTCAGGCGGAAATGGATGATGGTAGTTTAAAGAGTCTTTTGTAGGTCATTGAGCATTCCCAGAGTGGTGGATTTCTCGTTTCAGGAAATGATATGACTTTAATTACTTTCTTTTAAGCACGTGGGGCGATTTTTAAAGAGGGAGGCATGTGAATGAGTAGTCGGATAAAAAAAGAGGAAAAATTTCAAAGTACGTGAAAACTTTACAAAGATTTCTTCTTGGAAAGTAGCACTTATAACGTGATATGAATGATATGACGTAAACGGTGAAAATTACAGCCACATCCTGAGGGTTGTTATACAGCCCGCAATCCTTATTTATTTGGCTTTTACGATTTTAAATTGTTTTTCCTACCATTTTTGAGGATTTGTTGAAAATAATAAGGTTTACGGAGGGCGGGGGGGTGAAGGTCCTCAGACACCTAAAGTAGGGGTGCATTTTTTCCATCGAATGTAGTCTTGTGGGGTATCAAATGAAAGATTTCGATTAGTACTTTTCAGTGTTCCTGTCTGAAATTGGTCAATAAATCTCGCCGCGGTTCTTCATCAGCATTTATTCCGTTCGGAGGCGGATCGGCTCGTCTTGATTGCGCCATTTTGCTCGGTCATGTGCCTGATTTGAATGGAGTCAAGAAACTCTCAAATCAATATCTAGGATATCAAACCCCATGTTGTCTAGGCTGGTGATTTCGTTGTTTCCCATCAACTTCGATGCTGAGACCAACCTTGACAAGTGAGTTTTAGATGCCAATACCATCGATCTCTACGTTGATATGCTCAATCTAGACAAAAGCTTCCTTTTGGCACCTTCAGCTCGAGACCGGGGTAGTCAAGTTAGCTGTCAATCGATAGCAGCCTAGAATTTGGGGAAAACGTGTTTTCCGTTGCACGGGAATTTCGCGGTGCGCTGGGGAGCGCGGCTACGTCTACCCGAACTGACGTCTACACGTCGCCTGACAGTATACGACCCCCTTAGTGGGCACAATTATCTGGAAGATGCAGACGTAGAAGTTCAGGTCCTCCTCGCCATCAGACTTAACAAACTATTTTCTCAGCATCTAAAATTAGCGGCAGCAAACTCCACGCCCATCGCTACTTACGGTTATAGGCTAGTAGGCGTGAGTCTCGGCTTATGCAGGACCATTTCGTGTTGCTTCATTTTGACTGACATCAGTGTCCCCCATATTAGGCGCAGATTTCCCGTATCACTATGGGCTGTTACTAAATATGCAGCATAGGTTCTTAATAAACACCACCTCTCTTCGGTCGTCGGAAAATTTCAACCTGCTCTAGCAACAACACCCTTTCAATCATTTTTCAAGGATGTTCCAAAATTATCGCAACATTACTAATGAATGTAGTCTCTCTCAGCCAGTCAAGTATGATTTCGAGCGCCACATGATCACTATTGGTTTCCCAACCCTCTCGAAGACGCGTCCTTTACCACCCACAAGCTCGCCGTTGCGCGGAAAGGAGTTCAACAGCTACTTAAGCAGGGTATGGAGACCTCCCAACAGCAATTGGTCATCTTTACTCCATATGATGCTAAAGCCGAACGGCGTGGAGATTATGGACGCCTGAAAGCTAAGACGATTAGAGACCGGTACAGATTCCACTTATCCAAGATTTTGCGCATTATTTAGCAAACTGTCGTGTTTGTTTACCTTGAATATCGCCAAGACCTACCGTAGAATCTCTGTAGCAATTTGCGCACCTTTTGGACTTTTCCGATTGACACGTATGACCTTTGGCTTTTGCAATACGGCGCAAACCTTCCAGAGATTGATCCAGTCTGTTCTACGAAACATGGACTTCTATCTTGTCTACTTGAATGACGTTCTATTCGGTTCTTCCACCGAGTCTGAGCATTTGGCACATCTCGAGGGCATCTGTCCACGCCTTCTTGAAAAGGTCAAAGACCTTAGAAGGTTCTTGGGCATGGTAAACTTCCACTCGCTCATCACCAAGCATTATTTAACGCTTTCCTGTCTGGTCCTAAGACCAAGGATTCGCCAATGGTTATGTGGTATTCAGAAACCGTCCAAGCGTTTGAAATCAGCTGGTAGAATTTTCTCTTTTGGTTTCTCCTCAACAAGATCAGACACATCAGCAAGTGTTACTCTTTACCAAAGGGTGAATCAAAGCTGGCAACCGTTGCTGGAATTACAGTGCCTCTGACTTTTGCCTTATGGCAAAAGCTCAACAAAGCATCCCCTCGTCAACTTTGGCACTTTGCTTACATCAGCCAATTCACATCGGACATTCAACATGTGTCCAGTTAAGATAATTTAGTCGCTAGACGCTTTGTCTTTGTTGATCTCCAAGATCAACATCCCAGCCGCAGTCGTTTTGTCGGTAATCGCTGTGGCTCAGAAGGATGACGAAGTTCTTCAGAGCCTGTAATCGGACTCCAAATGCAACTATCTTTGGCTCGCATTCGTGTTTCTACTGTCAGATCTCCGAAAGGAGACTTAGGCCATATATTCCGGCCGCTTTTCGTAAGGGAGCGTTTCACTCGGTGAACGATCTTGCGCATCCTGACATTCGGAAAACAAATCGGTTTCTCTCCAGAAAATATTTCTGACCATCCATGAACAAGGACGTGAAGGGAGTGCATCGCATGCTAAAGGTGTAAAGTCGAAGTCGAAGTAGGTGTACCTTCCACAGTATACACTGCAACATTATGAGCCCTTTGCGAGACTCGCGGTCATTGATCGGTTTACGCGGTGTCCTGAAACAATACCTCTTAATGACATAACAGCAGTCATGTGCTGAGGCTCTTTGTCGAGAGTGGATTCCGTGCTTTGGTGTTTCCGCCATCATCATTACAGACCAGGGAGTGCAATTTGAATCTACTCTTTTCCCGGAGCCAGGAAAGCTCCTGGGATTCAAACGTTAGCGGATAGCTGCACACCATCAGCAGTCCAATGGGATGCTAGAACGTTGGCTCCAGACGCTGAAGGCAGCCATTATAACGCGAACGAGCCGTCCTGATAGCAAGTCTTGATTTTCGTTCTCCTTGGCCCCTGTACAGCAGTCCGCGAAGAATTTGCTGCCATCCGCGCGGAGATGGTGTATGAACAAAACCTTCAACTCTCTGGCGACCTGCTCCTCGAATAAAGAGACGGTTCTGGAGAGACCGGATTGTTGCGCCTCCTACGAGAGGGCGTGTCTAAATCAAGGCCAGTCTACACCCCCGGGGAGCTTGAAGTTTATACCCACATTCTGTTGAGAACTGATGCCCTCTGCAAGCCGCTACAGCCACAATACGAGGGGCCATATAAAGTGCTCGAGTGTGAGGAGCAGTCGTTCAGTCTGGACGTCGGTGGTAAAGCTAAGAGGATCGTAAGGAGAACGTTCACGGCACCGGGAAACACTGTGTTCACATTGACTTGTTGATCGTAATGGAGTAGCGGAATGGTTCAAGGTTTAATTAAGGCGGTCTGACCCGAGTCTGCATACTTCACAAGAGGTTATTTGGTACTATGGGAACCAGGGTAGCCCATTGAGTTCATATATCTCAGAAGAATTTCTGGTGCATGTGTTCTCGACCCAGTTATTTGTGGTTGGCCCTCTGATGGGAGTTTTATGGGGGACAGAGATCCTAGAGTTTGGTTTACAACTCAGTTGCCGTACTTTTTAATTCGATAGAGATTTAGATAAATCTTGCTACCACCAATTTGAATGCATTATAGACTGGTACTGTTGTGGTTACAAAATCAATCCGGGTCTTAAGAGGACCGTGGGGTTAGACTTAAACGACGGGTACTCATATTAAATCACCAGGACTTAGGTCCCTATTCTAGTTTAGTGCACAAAATTGCTTCAGGTTTTTTTTTCTGTGTTTCTCCCGCACCTATAACGGCCTTTGGTTTTAGAAGAGCTACTTGGCTTCGTCGTCATCTTACTTTCTACATCACAACTCCCGACATACAAGGGTTCACGCCTGCTTTTCCACATTTTTTAAAAAAGTCTGTCTTGTACTCTTACTTACATTTTTGTCATCCTAGTTGCGATCGCATGGTGTTGCCACGTAAACAAACCATTTAGTCGATCTTCATGCTGCGAATAGTTTCACTGGCGCTCCGAGCTGCAAATATATGGTTGCAATCTTAATCTCCCCCCAACTTTTGCAATCTGTACAGGACGAACTAGTCTTTTAGATTGGTCTTTGTGGTTGACTACTCAACGTTTTTGCACTAGATAAACGCCATAGACATGCGTATCCTGTCCTTGGCCTGCAGCTTCAGCAATTTTTCCACTTGGTTGCAAAAATCATATGCTGGTTTATGTGCGGATCTTCTCAACTCTTGAAGATTACTTACTTTCTGAGTCATTCTAATAGGACTCAGGTTAACTTTTAGTCCATCAATGGTACATTCCTTTTATCCTTTGATTGATGCAGCAAAGGGATGATCGGCCTTCTTTGTACTGATTACTCTTCTCATATGACTCCATGAATGCCTTTTGAATTGGCCACGATCTCAACAATCTGAGCTTCCTTGAAAAGAGTTTTATATGAATCCTTACCATACTTAGATCTTTACTCGCGTTCGCTTTTTAACATGGTTTCGTTTGTTGCTCTGCTTCTCTTGTAGTGTTGAAAGCTGCAATTATTAAGCGTCCCAGCAGTGCAGCGCTATGATTATGAGACATCGATGGCCTAAAGATAAAAAAATGGTAAAATGGAAACACTTATGGTGCATTTATGTACACAGTCGTTAAAATGGCTGATTTTTACTTTCCGTTGCCCCCGGGCGTCCAAGGAAGTTCCTCCTCTGGCTGCACTTTTTCCTTTTCTTCCCTTAATTGGTTTGAAATAATTATCTGGCTGTTCTGATTTCTGCCTACTCTTTTAGTCGTACTAACTAAGGTGTTTCACTTTATTTAGAGTATCTTATGCTGATGTTTATGGTGCATTATGAGTAAAGTGGCTTGTTGGATTCCAAACCAAACAGAAATCCTTCATCTCGGTTAACTAGCTACAACTTAATCGGGCCGCCATTTCGCTTATGCTAAGGGTTCTTAGCTCCTTGCATTATATGATTATTTTCTTCGAACTAATATCTCAGCTTGTTGAAACAACGACTTTGTCGGGAAAATTGTCTGTTGTTTTTTCACTAGATCCCATCAAACTTCCTTTCTGCTTACAGTGCATCAGTAAAAATCCTGGGGTTATCAGGGTTTTCCTCCGACTCCCGTGGCAAATTTCGACTGGCGAAAGGCGCCGCTCTTAACGGTGGCGAATTCATAAATATCGATATTCTTAGCGAGCAACATAAGCTCCATTCTTACATGGCCTTCTGTAGCACAAAATGGGTGCTCTGAAGTGGTGAGGAGATAGATGGAGTAACAATCCTGTCGGACGAGTCAAAACCAAGTTGTCAAAAAGAACCTCCACCTGGTGGCACCGGAAAGTTTGTACTAACTTTTACTTGCTACTCGTGAGGCAGTAAGCGAATGAATGATCCACGGTCTAATTAGGGCGATCATACCCGGGTCTGTACGGGGACTCATCTGCAGTGGCTTAGGCCACGAAACCTCACCAGGGTTATCATGAGAACCGGGATAGCCATCTGAGTTCATATGTGTTAGGAGTTCCTCGGGCATGTGTTCTCGGCCCGGTTATTTGCGGTTAGTCAAGTGTGGAGTAATTTTGTACAACTCTGATGCCGTACCTCTTAATTTAGTGGAGATTTAGATAGGTTTTGCATCCACCAGTATAAATGCTGAACCAGGGACTCAGAGTGGTATCGGTTTTACTTGTCACAACCAGGCTCTGTCTGTGGTCGCAAGATCAATCCGTATCTTAAGAAGGTGGGCTTTTGCCTAAATGGCGGGGACTCACCTTAAACCACCCAGATGAAGCTGTCCCGAAACACTTTTTTCGTCCATAGACAATAAACTAAACCATCAATCAATTGCTAATGAGATAATTTGTGGTACAATTTTCGAAGATAAAAGTTTTAGAAGCGGACGAATATTTTAGAGCAAATAGAAAGCAATAGCTTTGCATTTTGATATCATGATTGATCTTACGGAAGATTTGCCTTTGTTATTTAGAGTCTGCCCCATTCCTTTCAACATGAGACATATCCACTTGAACCTTCCAATTTGGTCATGAGTAAAGGTGTTTGGATCATACAATAGAAAGCACAAACCATTTTTATATCTGATTTCTCATCATCCATCAGTAAGCTAAAAATTTTGCTTGTGGAAATGATGCCTCAACCTTTCAAAATGAAGTCGTCGAGAAGTAGCCGGAGCATGCAATAGAATTAGTACCTGAATTTTCCTCAGAATTGAGTAATTTTCTCTCATATTTTTCATTAGATATGAGGGAAGGATCAAATTTATATTTCCCATGTAAAATATTCCCTTCCCTTGTTCAAAAGATACAAATTATAGTTTTGAAAGATCTAAACATGGGACAAATCATTGTGTCCAAACATTCACCATAAAATTACATTCAGGAAACGTGTGAAGCTGTCATAAAAAGGACCAACAATATAACCTAAACTTTCCTAGTGGACATTAAACTTTCGGTCTTTCTTATGCGAAGCCCATTTGTTATCATAAAATTGAAATACGAATCCTTAGAGAAATATACATATGCACACTTCCGTTCCTCATGCAAGGTACCGCTTTCATCCTAGTTGAGAACAACCATTAATTCCAAGTAACGTGTCAAATATATATATATGAATACCATAAACACCAAACAACATCATTCAACATTGTCCTCTCGTCCTCTCCTTGTAAATGAGCAAATTACTACAAAAGTTCCGGGTAGCATAGGGAAAAAAGGATTTTTCTATTGAATAGCTGCTTAGAAGGATGTGAATTGGGGCAGAGTTCGAAAAAGTGTTGGGAAACTAGAATGTTACAAAAATGCTTTTATTTTACGGAACCTATTGTTGACAGTAGAGAAAAGTTTGTGCCCCAGATTGGAGAGGTCGAAGTAAATAGGTCGAATGCTTGTTGATTGTCAAGCAGGGTAGAACAGTTTTCCTGTTTTATACGGAAATTCTTAGCAGCTTAAGAGGTATATTGTACATTTTGAAAGTAATAAAGGAATTTGTTGTTTCAAGTTTTGAGGGGGAGGGGATTGTAAGCCTCTTGTTTAATTCTTTCCTTTTTATGGTTATTATCTGCCCCCCCCTCCCTTTATCAGTTTCAATTTCACTATCAGCATACGTTGTACTGTCCAAGCGGTGCGCTAACAGCCACGTAACCATTATGTGTGCGCGTATGAGGGGCGGTAGAGGAACAGCCTTTGAGCCCTCATTCCATTCGATTCGCCGTCTAAAGTAAAGTATTTGGTTTTAGTTTATGTATCGCAGGATTTCCGCTAATGGATGTGATGCTACCCATTCCAAGAGGAGCACAACATATGCACTTCCATGGCTTCTGCTTCCTCATTACAGAATGTACAGAATTGTAGAATCCTTATTTTGAGCACTTGTCCAGCTAGTGAATTACCGAAATCAAGAAATCCATAATGCTTCCGCAAGTCGTACCATGTTCCGGATTCTTGTCTCAGGCAGACTACCAGCTAAAATACCTCCTGTTGCTTCTAGGTGTTACCCCTGAACCGTTTGTCACATCGCTTCTATCTGTCTCCCCCTTTTACGCCTTAAGCATGTACTGAGTGTAATGGGCACGTGACTTCGCTCTGCGGCATGGCAAATTGCAAACATTCTAGCTCCAGCCTTGACTATGGTGTCGCGAATCTGTTCAAAGAAGCTCATCTTCCTGTAAATCATGATTACGAGGTATTTCACCGCCAGCTTTGACAAAACCATGGCACCTGAATAAGGAGAACTGTAGATTTGATTTGGTTTTCTCTACAGCTAGGGAAAATCTATGTTTAGCCATTCATCTCGCAACTCGCCGCACCCCCATACCCAGTGTGCGCTGAGCCAGTTTAAACGCCAACCACTACGTCACCATCATCCATGTATCTGACCAGATGTGCTTCACCAGGCATCTCGAGCCGCAGAAGGCTATCGTATAAGGCATTCTAAAGTTCCAGACCAAACGATAGATCCCTGAGCCGCCTCCAACGTTTCTCGTAGAGCAGGGTGCGATCCTTCATTTAGTTCTTCTATATCAGCAAAAGTAGCCTGGAATATGGAAACCACTTTGCAGCGCCTCAAGTATATGGCATCACCTCGCTGAATTGAAAGCTTTTTTTTCCTACAACGTTACAAGAAGCATCACTTATCGACGGTAGCCACTGTGTTCCTCAGCCAGTTGGCGGCTTGGACTACTTCCTCAATCGCATCAATTGCGGAGCGCCCCACTCTAAAGCATTTGTGAGGAGCTCTTTCCAGCGCGTATTGCGTCAGTCAATCTTTGCTTGATGAGCTTCTCAAGCAGCTTCTCCGCTGTGCACGAAACACTGAGCTGACGGTATAGTGACGGCGCATCTGGGTCGCCTTTGCCTTCGCTTATGAGCACAACCCTAGCGTCTTCCATGGGAGACAAACATGAGCTGAATACGCTGAGTAGCAAGTCCAGCTCATGCTTAGAATTTTCAGCATTTCGATAGGAAAACCATCCGCTCCTTGTGCTTTTTTGTCATTCATGGACAAGAGTGCCTCATCTAGTTCTCTTACAGTGAAGAGTGAGCATTCCTCAGTACTCCCACTTTTATTGAAAGCGTCGGCGCGGATGGGGTGGACAGCATGAAGTATTTACATTATTTATTCCATGTTCAGGGTGCTCAATGGATGCTAATGGAGCTATGGAAGTCAGATTATATCCGATGCCCCATTGATCCCTGTTCACGTCCCTGATTAGTCCCTGCCAGCAGAGTACTATCTTCCTGTTGATTTCGTCATAGAGTTGCTTCTTTTTTCTCTCATATTATGGGGATTTAAGGGTATCGGGCATGGTGAGCAATCCGCTACGTCTAGGGCAGTTCCTTCGTAGACTTTCAATTACAGCTGTCCACCAGTACGCAAGTAACTTTCCGTGACGGGATTTCCTTTTGGGTGGCGATGTATTATAAGCTGTGAAGATGAGACTCATTGTTGAGTGTACTAGTCCCAGTGCTCAATCGTAATTCGTCTGTCCGCATCCTAGTCTTATCGCTCATGTATCCCTCTTGAAAGAGCTCCAACAAATTTGTCAGCAATGATTTTTCTGATGTTCCACCCGGTTGGTGTTTGCTGGATGCCAGAACATTGGGATGAGCCGTTTATCATTTTGAAGGAAATGCACTGGTGTTCACTGCCTGTAAAATTTCTTCTATTGTGCTACCGATATTTAAGATAGTAAGTCCTATCCTGGTGATCATCTCCAAAATCGATGTGCACTGAAAATCTGGTTGACGCGTGCTTCATTCGACGTCTCTGACGTAAAAATCTCCTCCGACTAGAACTCTCCTTTCCATGTTTCGAATCTCGTCTCCCGGTGGTGAGCCTATTCCGTAGAGCGAACATAGATTCTTTCGGCCTGAGGTAAACGCTGAAAAAAATCACAAGGTACTACCAACGACCATGGCCCGCAATCGCAAGATACCTCCCACCCAAAAAATTACGAACTTCTACCTCGGTATTGCTCGCTTAAAAACAACAAGTCTTCTTCTTTTTTGCATTATCTGTCCTATTAGGTCGTGAGCAGTTAAACTCATATGTATGTTCGCTTGCGGATGTGTTTTTCATTTTCTGCAACTCTGGGGATCTGGAACGCCCAGAACCGTGAAAAAGAGTTACGTCTTCTTTCTGCAGATGGTAGTCCTTGCAAAGAACACAGAATTTTTCCGACTCGCAACTCTTTGCTTTCTGCCTGGGTTCGTTACACTGGTGACACAAAAATGCCTCTGTCCTGCCATTTGTAAATTCCTGCTATGAGTCTGTAGGACCCGCCCTTAAAACAGCGGGTTGGAACTACCCTTTGCTTAATCTAGCAAATGATCCTGCGAATCCTCACTTTCCCGCAATGAAAATATTGTCGCTGTCTTCTCTGGGGCAGTGGCATTAAACCATCTTTTTTTCTCTTTAGTTGACAGATGTAACTCCCACCTTAAGGCTGTTCAGATCTGGGTATATCCCTTATTATCGTTTCCTTTACCTCTTCTGTGCTCGTGAGACTATTTAGATCTCTTATTTCAAGAGTGCACATGGGTTTTAGGCTGCAAACAAGTCTTTTCGTGGCGAGAATGACCTGGATTCCTTTGCTAAGTTTGATGAATGTAGTTGCTGACCTCGGTTTGCCCCTTCTCGTTTAATTTCGCGTTAATGTTGTCGTTGTGGTCGACCTGGACTTGAGTCACTGCCGCTGATATCCAATTTACGCTGCTGTTGCTGTATTTTTGCATTTTTTCGACGTTGGTTGGTTCGTTTGGGTGCCACCTTTCTTCTTGCTGTATCACTGGTGGCAGATCTCTGCTCTCTCTTCCTCCCCTCTCCTTTTATCAGTTGTGTGTTCCCCCTCTATTGGGGTAAGACCACCACGTTTTGTGCAACTAGAAGCTGTGTTAGCGATGCGTTTTTTCCTCAACTGCTCATTATGGCATTTTTGACATGGAAATAGATGTTTCACTGGACGATGGTAGCAGGGGTCATTTTTCGTATCACCTTATTACACTTCTTCAGTAACCTCTAACTCAGTGGTGTCTCTCCCTTTTGGCTACCAGAACTCATACTCTCCACAGGGCTACTCCCTTTTTCGGTACTAGTAACCTTTTTTTGTTTAGACAGGGGGCCTTTCTGGTTATTCAGGAATTTATAGTAGAATCCCCTATTTTAGCAGCCAAAAACGGTGAGTGAGTAAGACAAATTTCGGCCATTACCAGTTGTGTTGTCGTCATTGTTGTTGCTGTCGATGTTGTGATTGCATTTTGGGTCCCAGTTGGAAACCGCTATTTCCGCTAGAAAGTGTAGTTTTCCTAAATGGTCGCCGCAATTGTCTATGCGAACAGGGAGGTTACGCGTGGGTTGACACAAATCTTTATGGGAGTTTGCTCATTTCAAATGAGCCTGCATTGCCAATTTAATGGCTTTATAGCTTTGAATGTATTTACAGCCCTGGCAAGATTATTATCGGGACGGAGGCAGCTACTACAGTAACCTGAAAACCGTTTACACGAGATGACACCCTGGTGTAGTAAGGTAACAAAATGCCACAGCTCTCAGCTTATGTGCAACCTATTCCGAATCGTGCCGAATGCCAAATCATCAGTCCTCGCCATGCCTCATGTTGGTTCGCCACTTGGCTGACTAGTGGTTATTAGGGGCTACTAATTGAGAGGTGTGGGTCGAATTGGCTGGGAAATACTAAGAATTGCTGTCATCCAGTAACTGTGGCTTTTGGTCTTTCAGAGCCAATTTGGCTCCATTAGCATTCGCTAGTGTGACTGATACTCCAATTGCTGCTTCTTCTCCCGGCATGGGACAAACTCAACCCTCTTTTGCTAAGGCATCCGAGATTTCATTTCTCTCTACACCATGGCAAGGTGGTGTTCGAGGAGATGCGTAGCCAGTACAAAGACTAATCAAGGGATCCATAATGACCGAAATTCGTTCGTGGGGTGACGAAATTGAGAGCCTGACAATCAACCAAAGTTTAGTAATTAATATCTTTATCGAAATATAATAGATTCGACCCCGACTGATATATTATATCTCTTTCCCCCTCGTGCGTCGATAACATTTCCTTCCTGTCACTCTCTATTACGTTTATTTGACCCACATGTCCTACAAAAAGCCCGGGCTAAAAGAAACCGATCAGTTTTTTAAATTTTTGTTTTCGGTATAAAACAACTATTCAAAGCAAACAAAAGCCATCAATACCAATTTTTGAAAAAATATTTAATTACGCCACTCATAGAATTTGCTAATTAATTCCCTCAATCGAAGTGGTAATGAATAATTCATCTCCTGAATTTAGGTATGTAAAAAATTGCTTTCCATATTCTAGGTTTCTCTCATTCAAAATTGTTTCATTTTATTTCAAATATCGAGTTCCAGAATTTCAATAAAATTGCTCTAAGCAGATACTCCGAATCCTTGAATTTGAATGCGAAATAAAAAAGCCATGGAGGCCGTACCGAGCTTGACTGCATTCCTGCATGTTGTACAACCCCCTAATTGGCCCATATTTCACTTCAATTAATCTAAAAGAAGATAGTTCGAAGTCAACCTGTAAATATACATATTCAATGGAGAACTAGTAATTACTAGAATATAATAGAATGTCCTTGGAATCCTCATTGGCAATTTTAAGCACAGATTTGCGTAGTCAGAACGTAAACATCACAGGCTTATGCTTAGGCAAATATCCTTCAGCGAAGAGGAACGTGAGAGAGTTGGGAGGAAGCAAGAGCTCTGCATTTCAATTAAATCTGGCAGAAATTTTCGGAATCTGTTTTGCCTGCTATTTGGTTACTGTTGTAAGTAAGTAGGTTTCATAGGATATGTATGTGATTCCTTTGAAGTAGGGAATGTATTAATTTCTGTTTGAATTATTCGTAATTAATCAATCAAGTTTATTTAGTTATGCGATTTCACAGGAATTTGAATTGAGTAGCTTTGTTTTTGAGAAGGTTAATTGAGGAACAGATGGTATTATTGCAAATTTTATTGATGCTTATAAAATCATTTCAACAAACTACCCTGGTTGTGGATCAAATATTTATGAAAGGGAAACTGGAAGTATACAGTCAGCGAAGGGTTGGTCTTTCGCTTTTCACAGCATTTAGAGTGCATCGAAGGCCACTCGAGCAATGCAATTTAAGCTCTTTTGGCCAGACGTTCGCAATTCCTGTTTCTCACCTCTTTTTTGCTTTTCTAATCCAGCCTTGTGAGTTTCTTTGTGACCATTTTTCTTCGATTTTTACTCCTATGCACTCATCCCAACATTCTTCCGATATAACTGACTTCTCTTCGGCTGAAAGACCTGACACAAGGAAAGTGACAATACCCTGGTCGAAAACTACCGCCTTATACCCGTCAATTCCTCTTTCTCCAATATTTTTGAGAAGCACGCCAAAGGCCGTCTTTCGTTTCCTTTTAACCACCTCAATGTGAAACCCATGGTACTCCGGGTATCAACGTGATCCTTTGACTGTGACCAGTTTGTTTGGAAGATCTCTGATTACAAGTAAAGATGTTCATACAATTTACACTGACTTTTTCAAAGCTTTCAAATCTAATGATCACTCTTTGCTTTTCAGTAAACTCGTATGAATCGATCGAATGGATTTCATTAACTATTTTCTTTGGTTCAGATCTTGCTTAGATGGTAAACTAAAATGTTTCTTCGTTAATGCTTGCATCTCGTCTCCTTTTTTCCTCCTTGGGGTACTTCAGGGCTGCATTCTGGGCCCATTTCTGTTTTAATTTTTCATGAATTATCTCCCTTCCATATTTATCTATCTTTGCCTTTTTTATGCAGACGATTTAAAACAATGATCTATTGTCCATTCGCCTACTGGTAAGTGCAGCCTTCAATCAGCTCTACAAACATTACATCGGTGATGCGTTTGGAGCAGGCCTTGTAGAGGTATGTCAATGGACACTTCCGGGGGAACTAATTAATATGGTGGACTAATCTAAGGTCGCTACAAATTATTCAAGACAAGTTAAGTTGGACACTATTTGTAAAATACCAGTTAAAGCAAAGGTGACACTTTGATCATCTCCAACGAGAGCTAAGTAGTTGAGGAGATGGGGTTTTTATGGAAAAAATGAAATATACGCTGCACTTGCTACACAACTAGGGTAAGACATAGTCTTAGGGATCAGGGATCTATTCATCATTGAAGACTCTCTGTCTATTTGTTTGTCCCGCTGGTGTAGATTTTTCGATCGTCTAGCAGTTGGACGATAATGAAACTGAAGCTTGATCTCGTAGAAAATTGAAAAGGCCCTACGCTTCACGGGGAATAAACAGGAGATAGATGTTTTAGAAACTAATAGCAGTTAACATTAATCATAAAGTTTCTGAACCCTTGCGGATCTTTGGTAGTTTGCTTGACATCTCAGCTTACCCGCTCAGAGAGAGAATTTATAGATTAAGAAGCTTATGTCACACAGAAGGTATCATCAGTTGAAGTACAACCGGCAGAATTCACTATTGATTGATCAGGTATGTAAATGGGTGTCAGTGGTCGCTTCGAGGAGAACAACTAACGCTGAAGTGTATTGTAGTGCGCTATTTTCATCCTAAGACTATGACCGCTTTGGGAAGATCAAGAGGCAGAGTAGCATTTTCCGAGGATAGCAGCTTCTCCATCCTGCAACTAGAGATATGTTGAAGGTCCTCACAACATTGTTCATCTAGCGGGCGCAAATTGGCTATTGCTAGAGCTAGGTAATCGCAAATGAAGTACCTGAGGGCCACCTGGTTGTTGGCCGGAATTGCAATATGAGGCTTGGGGTTCAGATCACGTCCCAGCCATCGGCTTCTAGTTTCGGCAGTACTTCTGTCTGGTATACACTGGGGGTCCTGAGGTCGTACTGCTTGGCTACACTGTATGTGTACGAGAAAACTCTTAAACTGACTCCACAGGCCATCTTTGATCCATTGGTGAGGAATATTCTCTCATAACCTTGCAACACGTCGTGCAGCAAATTTACTCGTCAAGCTCCCCTTGCGTGTGACGTAGTCCGTTGGGTAAGTCCCGATATCGCGAAGTACTTCTGATTTCACTATTTATTTAACGTGGAAGTTCAAGGAGAGGATGTTCAGAAAGCTATAGACAAGTCTGCACAGCCCAAATGGTACCTACACATGTGGTTCTTTAGATCCTATTAAGCTTCGTTCTGTTGTATTTTTTGGTCAGCGCCTGCCACCACAGAATAACACATTCAAATTGGATGAACCATGGTTGTGTACATCCAGAGCACCTTCCCAGGGCGAAGACCACATTTTCTTACAAAGGCCCCCCCCCCAGACGTGAAAATCTATAATTTAATTAAGGGTTTAAGATCTCGTCTACATATTTTACTTTGGAGGAAAGACCTAGTCTTTGTGCATTTAGCCGCAAGAAGCGGAATCCGGATACCCTTGTATTGGTGGTAAATAGTGTAGTATTCGGTTCGATTTATGCTGACTTTGCATCTTGAAGCCCATAAGCACACTTAGGAGAACATCTCCGTCACCAATATAACCTTCACCCACTACTATCTAATATACGTAGATCATAGCACCGGAGAGATGTCGTTACCCAGCGCCATTTCTCTAATCACAGCTCCGGTCAAGTGGTTTAGATTATCCTAGTTCTTACTACAGTAAGTCTCACTTCCTGCTCCAGCTGGGGTATATTGCTTATAGTGTAGCGACCACTCAACTGTCCCAATTACCTCGTGAAAAGCGTTTTGTGTGGAATTGTCTAAGCGTGCTTAGACCTCAAGGCGTCTCCATGATTGCCCTTAAATAAATGTTAAGGACATGCTTTAACACAAAAAAGTGAGGCTGATTGGCCGAAATTCTTCGCGGATTCATGACTACATCTGCCTGGTTTTGGTATGAAAACCACGCACGCTCGTCTCTAGGAGTGTTGTACGTATCGGAAAGAAATGCACCTCCGGTAAAGCTTTACAAGTCACGGCGTATCCCTTTCTGTCTGAGATTTATATATGGAAACGTTGTTTCTAGTCCGGTCGATTTATTCTTCGTTCATTATCGATTTGATAATGTCACAAGATAGAGGCTGCATACCCTCCAAACAAGACTTTAATTCACAGTCCACCTCGCTCGCGGGGAAGTGCGTACAGACTAGCGATTCGACGATCTCATTAGAACAGTGCATCCAGCAGATTTCCGACTTTTCAAGAAAGTCAAGGCTCCTACATTCCGTAGCCAGAATTTTACTGAGTCTCGTAGACTTGCTAGCGCTCTCAATGTGCTGACAATAGTCCAATTGTAATCGTGTGGCTGCCAGAATTTTTGGCTGTAGTAGATGTGGAAGATCTTCCTTGCATTGCGGTGGTAAAGGCGGTTTCGAATGCGTTTTCCGGAGCCCCAAGCTTTGACGCCGACTCGTTTGTCCAATGTTATCATTTCACAGATCGGAGAGTTTATTCTTGACAGTTTTTCTACAGTCGATCCTTTCAGAGACCTCTACGGCGTAATTTAGGCCGAAAAGTATTTAACTGTCATCTGCAAATGATGCCTGGGCACATACTCTCCAATTCTACACCCTAAAAGTGTTATGGTCATTTGTATGATGACAGCGAAACGTCCTTCCTACTCTGACAGTACCCCGAGCTGAAGAAACGGAAGGTTAGGGCACTACTCCTGTTACATAGCGATAGGTTTGTGTTAATAATAAAGTCGTTGATTCCAAGCTGCCGAAAGCCTGTGCTTCACATTGGCGTCGCAGCCTATCAAGGGGTTGGTCTTCTCTGCAGGAATGGTATCAAGTATTTCAGATCTTCTGGTGGAGCTGATATACACATTCCCCGCTCTTGGCTGCTCCACTTTAACCACCTTAAATTTGGCGGAACTGGATTCAGAACACAGAAAAGCGTAGAAGCTATTTCTGTCGAGGATAAATCCTCTTGAGATGTCCCTTTGAATGATACAGTCTTCTCCGATCCAGGACTCCTGTATTAATGCGATGTTAGATTTGCATTCCCTCTAAAAGCTCTTTTGTGGCGTCGACTAGATCTAGGTCGATCGTCCGGTTCCCCGGTGAAGAACACTTTCAATTTACGTCTCTGCCTCCGAGTCGTACTTTGTATTCTGCATTTTCCAGTGCTTCCAGATACTTTCTATTTATATGGAGTGGAAAATTTTATCTGTTCATTTGTGGTTCAACCTTCGTTACCGCCGCAAGGATTGGCCGAGCTTGTCTTTATCCGTGCGAGTCTACGGCAACCAGATGCAAGCAACCGGTCTCCTGCGAATCACGTCATATGGAACTACTTTGAGCTTTATGCTCTCTCAGGCATTGCGGATCTTAGTGTTACACTAATCGAAAAAGCCCCAAGAGAATTTGCCTCGCATGCTATGAGGTGGAATTCACGGACCCCCTGTGACGAATCAAAGTAAATCCTGTTCCTTTTACCGTCCAAGCGATCCTTGATGACTATTTCCACAGCCTTGCTTAAACACTGGTCCACGCCTCCAGCACCATTTTGCCACTAGCGGAATTACCATGTGTAAGTAATTCCCCGCCACGTCGTTGCAGAGTTTCATAGTGCGTAACTCGTTGGCCTACCGTTTCTTTTTCACTGTTTGTAGAGGTTGTTTGATGTTCTAACCCTTGCACACTTTATTGTTCGACTTCATCTTAAGATAGATTGTAATTGAAGGTGGTAGATTTTTGCCTTTTGCTGGTTTCTTAAGCACTGGTTATTATATTCCTTTACAACTGCCTGACGATAGTGGTTTCGAAGTTGGAAACAACTAATTCGTCTGCCGCTTCATTCGAGGAGGTCCCTATTGTTGATTTCACCGGCTACACCAACTGTACTGCCCTCGACGGCCACTGTATCCTGGCTGGACGGCATTACCATTTTTTTCCGCTATGTCATCCGTTTTTTTGTTTGTACTTGTGGAGTTCATATTTTGGTAACACGAATATTTTAGAAAAATTGTTGAAAAATGTGGGTAGCCTGACCATGAGAGTAAGGGTTTTACTTAAAACTAAAGATGCCTAAGGCATTAAGAGTTCTCAGGCTAGAGATCAAACTTCCCATTGGCCACGCAGGCGTATGCTGTACTATCTTGATTTGTAGTCCTGTTATCACCTTCTCCAGTGCTGCAGGGAAGATGGTCCCGGGCTCTTGCTTCGGTTCATCCGCCGTCAGATCCGTTTTCATGACCAGCAGACAAATAGTCCGCGGTCCTAAATACTCTTGGCCTGTTCGAAGATGGTTTCCGCGGAGAGGTCTTGTGAGGACTAGCCGGATTATGAAATCTTTCCCTCTGCCTCCCTCTCAATATAATATTTTCAAAAAGGACTGATATGTAGCAATAACCGAGATAATCGCCTAAAAAAGGATAGTCAGTCAAATATCCAATACGACGAAAACGTTGCCGAAGTACCATCTCAAAGGTATGTCTGCGCATAATTTAATTTCGATTTTGAAATACAGCTTTTCTCAATTCGTGATTAACTCTGTAGAGAACATAAAAGTAGAGGACATATTCGTATTAAGAGCTGGAGTGTGATTTAACTTACTGGGAGAACCAGCACTTGGAGTCATGGACCCACTTGCGATACAACCGGATCCGCTGATGTAGCCGTCCTTTCTGTGAGTAATCTTATGGCTTGAGTTCACTATAATAATTACGAAGATTTGGTACGATACTGAAATGGGTGGCATTACTATCGTTTTTAAGGAAAGGGTATTGGTTCTTACAATAAGAAGAGCGTCGTTAAGGTCATCACTGAATTGAGCAATGATGTGCAGCAGAAATGTTCCTTTTTTTAATTTTTCGATTAATAGCGAGCCTTTTTTCCTTAGTCTTTGTCCTGTTGGGCACAACGATCGACTTATCTAGAATGAATTCGCCACTTTTCCCGGTCAAAGACTTCTTCAACAACAACAAACCATCGTTGTTTCGGTTGACCTTTTGATCGGTCACCACAACTTCAATACTCAAACCAGCGTTTCCAGCGCTTCAACAATCTGAGATCAAGAGTGCGTAACAACCGGCGTCATTTTTATTAGCCCTTTTTTCTTCAAATTTTCGTCCTTTGGACATCCACTTGCCTGCATTTATTTAGTATCCATCCTGCGAAGGAAGAGTTTGCCGATAGGAGGGGGACACTCTAGACTACAAAATAGCTGAAATTAAGAACCAGAAATTACATTAAATTGCTGTTTCGACAAGAATGTTCCAAGGCCCATTCTGATCAAAGAATAGCCCAATTAGCCACAGCTTTTTTTCTTCTTCCCTCCCCACAAGTAACATACTTCTCGCAAACAAATCTCCCCAAATTTTCACCCTATTCACAGTACAATTTTCGGTAGCATTTCAAGTCATCATACCTGCACGGCAAACTACCAAACACAGCTCTATTAAAGTAATTCCAGACAACATCCAACCTACCCTCATTTACGTTAGCTTCGTTCGTGATAATATTTTCCGCAGCTATCGAACTTAACGTCAGTGATTAATTTCTAACATACACCTTGCTTGTCGTCTGCACCAACCCCCGGCAATCATTCCATTCCACGTTGTCCCTAATGACTGCCATAAAACTTCCCTCTATCTATAGGAAAATGAGCAAATCTGAACGTAAAATAAAAATATATTCGCATTCATATATGGATTTATGTAGCTTTGGATGTTCAAGATATTGCAAGAGGGTAGTTCCACGTAACAGAAATCATGGAAAAATGTAAGAGGGGGGAGGGGTAGTGAACGACAAAAAGTCCCTCTGACCATGATTAAGAAATATTTCACCTGTAATAGGAGAATGCCTATTCAGATGTTGCGCGGACGGACCGTGTAATTGCAATCTGAGGATATGTTTTTGTGTGGGGCGAAATGAGTCCTTTTATGAAGCAGACATGAAACACGTGTGTGGCCGCTATTAGCAGCCGTGTTAGCTGTAGTAAAGATGATGAGATAAGTTATTAAAAATATGTAGCAAGTAGGGTTGCCTGGGTCCTATCCTAGAAATTTTCTGGTTTTCAAATGGGGTCGATTTTTCGTGATCAGAAGCTTAAATCGGAACCTGGGCAAAGCCCTGCAATCATCTAAAACCACCTTGTATAGAAAATGAGAAGAGGTGCCGGCAGTATGTTTCCTACCTCTCTAAAGGATCTGATTCAATATTCAAAAATTGGCTTTTAGAGATCAATTACATTTTAGAGAGAATCCACTCGATTTATTGAAGCAACCCTAACTTCTACCCCCTACCACGGAGCTTTTAATATCTTATGGGAGTCGGATATCATCATGATAGCATGGTTAAGTAGACAGTTCTTTTGGAAGCTAATGTTTCGGGGTGGAAGCAAATATATCATTCTCTCAAAGGAGGAAATAATAACTGAAGAGAGTTTTGCTGGATTCAGATATATTTGGATCTAAACAGGTTCACATGTATCCCCTTGTTGCTTATTCAGTGGTGGATATTCCTTAATTAATCCAGTTTGAGTATTTGTATTTAAACTTCTGAGGCAAATAAAAGTTATTGATCACTTCTGAATTCATTAGAAAAGCGTGGATAGTTAAGGGTGACTTTTCTATTATTCAAAGATGTATCTGACGAAATGGTGACCTTAATTATACCCGTCGAAGTTATGCGAATGGAACTGTTGCAAATTTACTGCCGAAATTGAACCGAAATAGTCTGGAAGTAAGAAGTGGGTCATCACGCGTACGCGTCATCGGTTAAATGTGTTTCAACTCCTTGCCTTCCTCTTCTGCTGTTTTGTGGCACGCGTTTCTAGGGAAACCCACTTATCGGCCATCCTGGAATAGTGGCTTCCCTTCCATGGGATAATCCGCGATGGAGTTATCGTTCTTTTTTAAGTGTGACCTATCTACTGCCAGTTCCCCCTTCTAATCAACAGGTTCACCATTATCTGGTCCGTACATCCATGAGTTTATATTGGACCAGAGTATCCTGATGATGCGACACAGGCGCGAGTTATTGCTGCTCCCGTATAACTGCGCAAAAAGACAATAAGCACAGACCAGTCTCAACTTAATGTGAGTGTTAAGATAGTTCCACTTCCAATTTTTTGGACAAAGCGGCTAGGTCGGACCAAGCACTATTATTGCGTCATCTGTTCGATTGGGGACCTTGGTTTAAGTCAAGGCACTAACTCTGCAAAAAACTGTACAAGCTGGGATGAACAATTCTGCAGAAAGACCATTAAGACCCGCTTGAGTGCGATGGCCTGCTAAGATGGCCAAGAGCCAGCCCCTTCGGGACCTTGGTCAAGTAGTGTGAATCGCGCCATTATTAGTAGATCATGTTGCCCTGAGCGAGCATTGATTTGTCCGTGAGTTCCGGGATCAGCTAAGTCTGGGTCAGGCCTCAGGGAACTGCGGGAAGGGCTTTGTCTCCGAGGGTGCACCTGTTAGGGACTATTGAGTCTCCTATACTCACGATTCACTGGTAGAAATTTGAATGGAGAACGTACAATAGGGGGGAGAATTCAATTACGTTTGTGCGCAGCATAAAAACGCGTTGCTCTTCCCAAAGCCCAGTGAAAGAGGCAGAAAAAGCTGAAATACCTAACGAGAAATAGAGATGCGCACAACCAAATAAAAGCAAAAACAGAGACGGGAACCCATACAGTGCCACGCAGTGCTGTTGTTCCGGAAACAGACACCGTCGAAATCGCAGAAACTGAACAGATGGCTTTTAATATAAGCGGAAAGTGAGAGCAGTCTTCTGTTCTTGTGAAAGCCGAAGAGGAAAGACTTATCAAAGAATACGCGGCAATTGTAAAGCGTTTGCGGTCTGGAACATTCCTGCAGAAAAACGTCAGCAAAAGCATGAAGAAGGCGTGATAGAAATGGAGAACTAGATCGTATTTCGTACTACATCTGGGCATGGAGAGCAACAGAAGATGCGCGAAAAGCAGAAGCAACCGCACCCCCCGCGGAGAGCACCTTAAGCGCCAAACGGATCGCAGATGCCCCGTTGCAGAGCGAACTGGGAGAAAAACTAAAAGAAGGGTGGGATATCTAAAGGAGGATTATATCAGGTAGTACCCAGGACTCAGCAAATAGGAGGTGAAGAGGAGCAAGAAATAACAACGCGTGGTGTCGTCAGAAAAACAACGGCCTAAAATTAAAGCGGATTCGAATGGTAGGGCACCAGATAAAAGGGGAAGGCGAAGGCGAACTAAACCGCTAGTTCCGCTTATTTAACTGACGGAAGGCAGCACCTTTCCGAAAGTCCTCAACGAAATCCATTATAGGATTAAGCCCGAAGTTAGCAGAGCAGAAGTGTCTTACATTCAGAAAACGGAGAGTGGTGGAATAATCTACGAATTATGCTTGAAGACAGCTAACAATGGTACCTTCTGTGTTAGGAGAGAGAGCTTTGCGTTTTTATTGCCTCATAGAAAAGAGAGAAATTGAAGAGTTCCTTAAGCGAGAATATCCAAGGGTCACTAATGGCCGGATAGGTATCACTTCTGTGAATACTCGAGGTCAAAAACTCGCTGTGATGAAGCGGTCGAGCGAAACGCGAAGAAACTGCTGAATAACAGAAAACTCGAAATGAATGTGGATAAACCCCATCAAGTTTTCCAGCTGCCTGAACTATAAGCACACATCTTGAATATGTCTGACAAGAGGACAGCATGTCGTATTTTTTTTTTCTGACTGCTAAGTTATTTTTTTTTTTATTATGGGGTCAGGTAGGCCACCAAGTTTGGACTTACAATGTAAAAGAGAATTGCTCTCTCTCCAATGATCGTGGTGCGTGTGGTGAAAGCGTTGGGCACACGGGGAGAGCGGTTTGGAGCGGTGTCCAATTTTCATGACGGTACTGGAAATGGCTAGGTCGCGGCTAGCATGATCCGCATCCTACAAATTAATATGTACCGGAGTGCAACCACTCACGAATTGGTAATGCAATTCGCTGTGGAAGTGGAAGCTGATCTAGTACTAATCAGCGTTTAATACAGGAACAAGGACCATCTCGGTTCATGATGACATTCGAGGAAATAGCTTTTGTATGGATGTGGCTCAAACGTAGAGTTGCGTTTCAACTCGGGTGCCGTACTCCAAAAGTCCTTAGAGATTGGGTAGGTCTTACATTCACCAGTATGAATGCTGAGCCATGTACTAAGTATAGATTGATATCGTAGTTGTTTGTCCCAGCGTGGTTCTGATTGTGGTCATAAAATCAATCCCCGTCTTAAGAAGGCTGGGTTAAGTTTACGAAACTCGTTTCGTGTGCTGAACTACCTCTTGCCGATGTTGAGGAATCATCTGAGAGACCGTTTCTTGCTTTTTGAGATGCTAGAAGGCCAGAGAAGGGTGGAGATCACGTAGCCTCGACATGCCAAAAGAATCGTAAGTTGTCGATTATGCAGAGATCGTTGCAGCAGTTGTTGTAGGACGCACTGTTGAATAGGTGCAAAGCACAATTGACAGGTAAGCGGTAGATGATTGCTCATGGTTTCAGTCTTGCGCTGAAAAGAGTTGAAGTTGTCATCTTCACCAGAAAGAGAATTCCGTCCTTGCGTGCCAAATCGATTGCCAGCTTGGCTATAGAGTCACAACCAGCGGTAAAATACTTTTGTTTAATACTCATTTCGGAGATGAACTTTTTCAGACAAGTCAAAGCAGCAGCGGGCAACATTCGAAATATTCGTAATGAAAGTAGGAAAGGAAATGGATGAGGATATGAGTGAGTGGCGCATAGAGTGGCACTTTCTGGTCTTTAGCAAACCAGAGGGTCTCGGTTTGATTGGAGGGTCTATAAGCGACGCCATAGTAGAGAATAGCTTAGGGTCGTCGGCATATAGAAAATAGGGACAAGTAAGGAGGAGGCGGGGAGGCGGGAGGGGGGTGGTCGTTGATAAAGAATAAAAATAATAAAAGGCTCAGAATGGATCTCGCCAGAGGAAAGGAAGAAGGAAAGGAATGTGGAGCCATTAAAGGAGACGCGGCAGTAGAGTTTGGGTAGAGTATGCCGTGATTTACAGTGTCGAAGGCTTTAGCAAAGTCAATGTAGATGGTATGCACTTCCTGCCAATTTATCGAGCAGGTTTTTTTAGAAGTGCTCGGCCGGTGGAGGGTACCGAATGGTACGGATTTCCTTGAACTAGCAACCCCCTTCCCTGACTTGAAGGCAGCCTAAGCAGGTATAGTTGAAGGGCTATCACAATGTAATGTGTGAAACAGTTTCAGGCTAGTCCACTGATGACGACGAGGTGTTTAGTTGGTAGTCCGACGGCGTGCTTCTTAGACCGCAATAGAAGCATACAGGGAGACAATTGAAAGATGTATCTTAAATTTTAGATCACTAAAATATCAATAAATGAATGGTATCTATTACCTACTCCCAAATGTTCAGTGAGAATTAAAACCCTATAATACTTCCCGAATTTTGGTTGCTACTATTTTGTAGTTCTCTTTTCTGGAGAGCACAGTTGAAATTCAGATCCAGGGTTTTACTGACTCGGATTTTATTGCAAGTTTATATATCTTAGGTGTGGAGCATGGGTGGAGTTTTTGTAGACTAAGAATCTAATTTGTACGGTATTTATGCATTAAAGGCTAGCTGACCGCGATTTATTTTTTACGTCAATCTTTTACTTGTTCCCGTTTGCTCAATAAATCAATTCTCAGACGCTTTAAGCTCTTAAACCTCCTCAATAAACAATTTCAGTCTCAGATATGAATTCAATTGAACAATTCATCAAATTCAGAATTAGATAAAAAAAAAATATTGTTTGGAATTTCTACTAGGATTTCCCCATTCACGACGTATCAGAATTTAGATAAGGCCGCAAATCAGATACATGTTGCGGGCATATCCGCTCCTATAATTGCAAAATGGCTTAAATATGATTAAAACTTCATTGATTTTATGCTAAAGTTATCAAGTATCTATCGTTATCAGAATTTTACAAAAGAAGCTAAGAATTTTGATGAAAACGTATCTATAGTTTACAGAGGATAAATTTAATCTGATGTGGCTTATGAATGAAAGTTAGCGACTAAATTCTAGAAATCTTAGGAGGATACAGTGCTAACCATATAATTTGGACTATTTTTCAATGAGTTTTTGACTTAGGCTTGGTGTTAAAACTAAATCTATTGTAACTGAAGATAGAAGAGGAGAAATATGTAAATTGGTAACCTACTTAATATAGGATTTTTTCGAATATCTGTGGAAAGAGGACTACCTAGCTAGTATGCTTAATTAAAAGTGGAATATTCGTTACAAACAGAATATTTCATAAACGTTATTAGTCCTCACAATAAAGCGCTTACTGTTCCACACAAATCGAATTGATAAACTCAAATCCACGACGACTATATAAACCCCTCAACCATCAACTCGAATTAGTCCCCTTTGAAAATGGTGCGGTTTCTAGTATTTCCATTAGTTGCGTTAGTAATTATATCCTTTGTGTCCGGTGCGGCTGTTCCAAAAGGATTACTGCCTACATACAGATATGGACGAATTATTGGCGGCACACCAATTTCCATTGCTGAAGTTCCATACATGGCCCAGATAGTCAACTACGGAGCTCAATATTGTGGTGCAACCATTATTTCCAACGATGCAGTTGTCACGGCTGCCCATTGCTTGGTGGGTTTAATAGAAAGATGGACTAAAATCCGTGTCGGTACCAACCACCGCAATTCAGGCACGCTATTACCAATACGTAAGATGGTTGCTCATGAAAATTTCGAATCCGTAGAAAAGGGTAATGACGTTGCGTTAATTTGGTTGCAAGAGCCATTAACGTTTACCAGCCTCATTCAGAAAATCCCCCTGGTAGACCCAAATACGATAGTGCAACCTGGACAGATAGCGCTGGTGACGGGATGGGGATACATGATGTTGAATGGGTACATGCCAGACCAGTTGATGGGGGTGCAGGTTCCAATCATAGACCGGGAAGAGTGCAATGCCGATTACGAGGGAATTATTACTGAAGATATGATATGCGCTGGATATCCGGAAGGGCAAAAGGATGCATGCAGTGGAGACTCCGGAGGACCGATGGTAATTAAAGCACGTCTTGTTGGTATTGTGTCATTTGGCTACCTATGCGCTCAACCTGGATATCCTGGAGTGTATACAAATGTGGCACATTTCGCTAATTGGGTTACTATGAAGGTTTCAGAGGAAGCAGCAGTGAATAGCACATCCACCGTTAGTGTACTATCTTAATAAAAAGTGAAATTGTAGAAAATATTTGTTCGTCTTTCATTCTGACTTCCGTTGTTTACAGTGCATATTTACTAAGTAAATCGTCCAGTATTGAGTCAACAATTAACCCATCAACAATTAGTGGGTAAACATTTTATTGAAACCATCATCATCATCAACGGCGCAACAACCGCTATCCGGTCTAGGCCTGCCTTAATAAAGAGCTCCACACATCCTAGTTTTGCGTCGAGCTCCACCAATTCGATATCCCTTAAAGCTGTCTGGCGTCCTGACCTACGCCATCGCTCTATCTCAGGCAGGATCTGCCTCGTCTTCTTTTCCTACCATAGGTATTGCCCTTATAGACTTTCCGGGCTGGATCATCTTCATCCATACGGATTAAGTGACCCGCCCACCGTAACCTGTTGAGCCGGATTTTATCCACAACCGGGCGGTCATGGTATCGCTCATAGATTTCGTCGTTATGTAGGCTACGGAATCGTCCATCCTCATGTAGGGGGCCAAAAATTCTTCGGAGGGTTCTTCTCTCGAACGCGACCAAGAGTTTGTAGTTTTTCTTGCTAAGAACCCAAGTCTCCGAGGAATACATGAGGACTGACAAGATCATTGTATTGTACAGTAAGAGCTTTGACCCTATGGTGAGACGTTTCGAGCGGAACAGGTTTCGTAAGCTGAAATAGGCTCTGTTGGCTGCAAACAACCGTGCGCGGATTTCACGATCGTAGCTGTTATCGGTTGTGATTTTTGACCCTAGATAGGAGAAATTATCAACGGTCTCACAGTTGTAGTCTTTTGTCTTCATTGTTTTCGTTTGACCAGTGCGATTCGATGATGTTGGCTGGTTGGTTTTTGGTGCTGACGTTATCAACATATACTTTGTCTTGCCTTCATTGATGTGCAGCCCAAGATCTCGCACCAATTACCGCCTGCTCGATCTGAATGAAGGCAATTTTTACGTCTCGGGTCGTTCTTCCCATGATGTCGATATCGTCAGCATAGGCCAGTAGTTGGGTGAACTTAAAGAGGATCGTACCTCTTGCATTTACCTCAGCATCACGAATCACTTTCTCGAGGGCCATGTTAAAGAGGACGCATGATAGGGCATCCCCGTGTCGTAGACCGTTGTTGATGTGGAATGGTCTTGAGAGTGATCCTGCTGCTTTTATCTGGCCTCGCACATTGGTCAGGGTCAGCCTAGTCAGTCTTATCAATTTCGTCGAGATACCGAATTCTCTCATGGCCGTATATAGTTTTACCCTGATTATGCTATCATAGGCGGCTTTAAAGTCGATGAAGAGATGGTGCAACTGATGTCCATATTCCAACAATTTTTCCATCGCTTGCCGCAGGTAGGGCCAATGATATTCTGGGCGTATGGGGTTATCTGGCCTAGCAAGATAGCGAAGAATATCTTATAGATGGTGCTCAGCAACGTGATACCTATATAATTGCTGCACTGTGTGATATCTCCTTTTTATGTATGAGATGATGCCTCTTTGCCAGTCGTCAGGCATTGATTCGCTGTCCCACACTCTGAACACAAGTTGATGAACCACTTGGTGTTTCCAATGGTCGCCTCCATATTTAACCAATTCGGCTGTAATTTCATCGGCTCCTGGCGACTTATGATTTTTAAGCCGATGAATTGCACGGACTGTTTCTTCTATACTAGGTGGTGGCAGTATTTGTCCGTCGTCTTCAGTTGGGGGGACCTCCAACTCGCCGATGTTCTAGTTGTTCAATAGTTCATCAAAATACTCAACCCATCGCTCCAATATCCCCATTCTATCGGAAATCAGATTTCCCTCTTTGTCTCGGCAGGATGAACATCGAGGTGTGTAAGGTCTCATCCTGCTGATTTGTTGGTAAAACTTCCGCGCCTGGTGCGGTTGCTCCCTGTACTTTTCGAGTTCACAGAGCTGTTGGTTCTCCCAGGCTTCCTTTTTCTGTCTGTGAAATCGCTTCTTCTCCGCTCCCTGGAGTTCGTGATAAGTCTCTGCGTGTGCCCGCGTTCTTTGAGAATGCAACATTACTCTGTATGCAGCATTCTTCCGTTCCGTTGCTGGCTTACATTCATCGTCAAACCAGCCGTTCTGACTCTTTTTGCGGCTCTCACCTGATTGTCAGAGGGGATTCTGGGTGGTGTTGTTGTTCGAGCTCTGAGCACCATGCCAAGGAGATAGTGATCCGAGTCTATATTGGCTCGCCTATATGTTCCGACATTCATCAAGGCTGAGAGGTAGCGGCGTTCGAACAGCACGTGGTCAATTTGGTTGAAAGTGGTCCCGTCTGGAGAGACCCACGTATGTTTGTGGACCGCTTTCCGCGCAAACCACGTACTTCCAGCATCCATTTCGTATGGCACTGCTAATTGAATGATTCGCAGTCCGATATCATTTGTATTTTGGTGTAAGCTATGGGAGCCAACGTATCGCCTGAATACGGGCTCCGTCCCTATGTGGATGAATCCCCAAGTATGATTTTGATATCATATCTGGGACAGGTTTCGAGGGTTCATTCTACTGCCTCGTAGAAGGTATACTTCGACTCTGCAGTCTCCTCTGTAGGGACGTGAACGTTAATGAGGCTTATGCATTGAAGGCTAGCTGACCACGATTTATTGGTTACGCCAATCTTTTACTTGTTCCCGTTTGCTCAATAAATCAATTCTCAGTCGCTTTAAGCTCTTAAACCTCCTCAACAAACAATTTCAGTCTCAGATATGAATTCAAATGAACAATTCATCAAATTCAGAATTAGATAAAAAAAAATATTGTTTCGAATTTCTACTAGGATTTCCCCATTCACAACGTATCAGAATTTAGATAAGAACTCAGATCAGATAAATGTTGCGGATATATCTGCTCCTATAATTGCAGAATGGCTTAAATGTGTTTAAAACCTCACCTATCGTTATCAGAATTTTACAAAAGAAGCTAAGAATTTTGATGAAAACGTATCTATAGTTTACAGAGGATAAATTTAATCTGATATGACTTAGAAATGAAATTTAGCGACAAAATCCTAGACATTTTGGGAGGATACAGTGGCAACCAAATAATTTGGCCTATTTTGCAATGAGTTTTTGACTAACGCTTGGTTTTAAATCTAAATCTATTGTAACTGAAGATAGAAGAGGAGAAATATGTAAATTGGTAACACATTTAATACAGGAATTTTTCGAATATGTGTGCAAAGAGGACTACTTAGCCTAGCATGTTTAATTAAAAGTAGAATATTCATTACAAACAGAATATTTCATGAAGTTTATTAGTCCTCACAATAAAGCGCTTACTGTTCCACACAAATCGAATTGATAAACTCAAATCCACGACGACTATATAAACCCCTCAACCATCAACTCGAATTAGTCCCCTTTGAAAATGGTGCGGTTTCTAGTATTTCCATTAGTTGCGTTAGTAATTATATCCTTTGTGTCCGGTGCGGCTGTTCCAAAAGGATTACTGCCTACATACAGATATGGACGAATTATTGGCGGCACACCAATTTCCATTGCTGAAGTTCCATACATGGCCCAGATAGTCAACTACGGAGCTCAATATTGTGGTGCAACCATTATTTCCAACGATGCAGTTGTCACGGCTGCCCATTGCTTGGTGGGTTTAATAGAAAGATGGACTAAAATCCGTGTCGGTACCAACCACCGCAATTCAGGCACCCTATTACCAATACGTAAGATGGTTGCTCATGAAAATTTCGAATCCGTAGAAAAGGGTAATGACGTTGCGTTAATTTGGTTGCAAGAGCCATTAACGTTTACCAGCCTCATTCAGAAAATCCCCCTGGTAGACCCAAATACGATAGTGCAACCTGGACAGATAGCGCTGGTGACGGGATGGGGATACATGATGCTGAATGGGTACATGCCAGATCAGTTGATGGGGCTGCAGGTTCCAATCATAGACCGGAAAGAGTGCAATGCCGATTACGAGGGAATTATTACTGAGGATATGCTATGCGCTGGATATCCGGAAGGGCAAAAGGATGCATGCGATGGAGACTCCGGAGGACCGATGGTAATTAAAGCACGTCTTGTTGGTATTGTGTCATTTGGCTACCTATGCGCTCAACCTGGATATCCTGGAGTGTATACAAATGTGGCACATTTCGCTAATTGGGTTACTATGAAGGTTTCAGAGGAAGCAGCAGTGAATAGCACATCCACCGTTAGTATACTATCTTAATAAAAAGTGAAATTGTAGAAAATATTTGTTCGTCTTTCATTCTGACTTCCGTTGTTTACAGAGCATATTTACTAAGTAAATCGTTCAGTATTGAGTCAACAATTAACCCACCCACAATTAGTGGGTAAATATTTTATTGAAATCGGTTGCGCTAATCCCCGGAGGTATTGGATTGGTAGCTTACCCCAAAACACTTAATCAAGTGACAAATCCATTAATTATTTCACCGTCTAAATACCATTGAATATTCTATCTCAAAATTCTGGCCACACGTTTTGTCCACAAATCATCGGCACCCAAATTGTTGACCCTACAAATGACATCCGTGACCATCTATATGTACATATGGTCACTCTCTATGTATGTACATATGGTCGAATTTTCAGCCTGAAATCCCCACGGAGCGTGGATCGTAGTATCCACTTACAGCCTTTAAAAATACCCCATCTCCATCCATATGGGTATAAAAAATAGATATCTGTCACGAGCGCGTTACTCTTACTGAAAAATTCCAGCGCAAACAGGACGAAATTTCCAGAGTAGAATGGAGCTTGCAATTGAAGACCAGTGTGTGATGAATTTTTATTTTCCACTTAGACAGATAGACAGAGGATACATGAATCCGTTCTTCACTTAAATTATATTTCATTTGAGAAATTGGTTTGACGAGGGTATTCGACTTGGCATCAAGAGATAAAAATGCCAAGCGTTGAGTGGTTTGTCGGGAGCAGATGTCGCATGGAAATATTAACGCGTTTCCATCCGAAAAAGGTGGAAATCCAAAAAAAGGATTAGAGAAGAAAAGCTCTTCACTTTCAAAATGTAGGTTTGGCCACTGAATGAGTTCTAAAAAAAGCCGAAGTGATTTGAGATTTCCTCAATATGACGCCAAAGCATTTCGTTGATAAGGATAAATAAATCCGAATAAAAACCCCATCCAAACGTAAATAGTCCTGACGCCACAGCATATTCCCAGTAGATAAAAAAAGATACATTCATTCAAATTATGAGAAATGTGCTATGAAATCCACTGTCAATTCCATTCCATCACGTTTCCCATAAGCCAACATAGATTCATCCGTATCTGTGCCTGCAACTTCAGTGGAAATTTTATTATGAGCTCCTGCGGTTGCACATAAAACAAAATGGAATTTGTCCATATTTTGATGATACCAACGGCAGATGGCTTAGTAAATTATAAACTCTGACGAACAGATATGAATTTGGGTTGCTACTAGCTGACAAGTTTTAGTATAATGCGAGTGGGTAGCCGGAGGATGGTGTTTAAACACATTTTATGGCAGTGGCAGCCAACTGAAAGTGTTCATTTAGAGTGGGTAGTTTTTGGCTTCATTTTGGAAGAATGATTACGTAGATTTCATGCATCATCCCTTGGATGACAAACTCTACTGATAATGATAATCGATGACCCGACAATCTAATTTAGCCACGGCTTTGAATTGTGTTAGATTACTCCTTCAAGGCCGTACCAGTTACCTGTGATCGTAACCGTGAATGAACTCAATTACTCATTACCAGGTGATTCGACTGGTATCTAACATCCAGTCACAACACAAACCCTTCTCCCACCAATGGGATTTCAACCGAAGTATTCTATTAAGCCATCCAGAAACTAAGAAGCCTCGATACATAATGTTGTGAAGCCCATTTTAGGCTTTTGACTTCCGGTTAAATTTTTGTCAGATGTAATTTGAAAATCTTCGAAACGGTTTGCTATTTGCGTCCGTTCAGTCTTCCAACCTTTTCGGTGAGTTTTTTACTGTCAATTTTCTTGTACGTGTTCTGGAGCTCGATGATGTCAATTGACATCGTTCTCGAAATGTGGAATCTTCTGAAGGAAGAACACATCCTCAACGATGCCCTACTGTAGGTCACACTCAGTTTATTTGTGAGTTCTCAGAAAGATATGTGGTTTTCATCCTTAAACTGGGACTGCATAAACCATGATGGAGCTCACCAGTCTGGAAGTATACCTTGAGTCTCTTAGGTTTCCTACTATTCTTGGGAGAGCCATACTCGCCATGGTTGCTTTGTCAAAAGCAGGATGGATACGCAGCATCAAACTGAAATTTACGTTTAACATCCCTTTGGGTATGGAGGGTGAATGCATTTACGCATAGAGTGTAGGACTCCCGCAAAGGTACGCCATCGGAGGTCTAATTAAACACCTCCCCATCGTCAGATGGAACCGTTTGTCACATTACTTCAGGCTAGCCCACCAGCTCTCCTGGCTTGAAGAGCCTTTATATCAGAGAATTCCTTTCACCAACGGGAAGGGAGAGGACCTTCGTCGTTAGTTCAAGGAACCTCTGTCATCCGTTCCTCCCATCAGTGGAGGTCTATCTTTGTAACGAAATGAACCCAAACGTAATACCTAACACGACAATTCTCAGCATCTTCCCAGCTCCATGTACATTGCCGTTCTTCACGAGCTAGCCCCCCCCCCCCCCCCCCCAGCATCACTACTTCGGTTTTTTTGCAGTGCAAGATTGAAACCGTGAGCAGTCATCCTTCCGCTTACCCGTCGCATCAATACGCCAAGTCTGTTTTGCGCCTATTCGGCAGTGCGTCCAGCAACAAGCGCCGCGACATCATCTGCATAACCGACCATGTGCGACTCGTCGGGCATGTCGAGTCAAAGCAGACTATCATAGGAAGCGTAGTAAAGGTCCGCCCCTAGGATGGATCCCTGCGCTACCCTCGACGTGTTGACATCCATCTTCCTCTGACCTTCTAGAGTCTCATAGAGCTGGGAGCGGTTCCTCATATAATTCCTCAATATTCGTAAGAGATAGGTCGTCACGTGGAAAGTATTGTCTAGTGCGCCTAAGATGTCTTTCCATCTGACGGAATTATATTCATTTCTGACATCAAACGTTCGGCGGTTACGTGCAATTTGCGTTGTCCACCAAAAAATAGAAGGGCTTATCACGTCTCGATACTCTCGTGGGCATGGGAGCTCCGCAGGCCATCATTATCAGGTCCATAACTACTGAATTAAGACAGTGTCAGTTGTAGTGCCATCACGGCCCCACCTGCTCCAAGAGTTTCGACAAACCTTTCAGTGTTGACCTTCTCGACGTTCCACGCACAGAAAGGGCACCGAGGGTGACGTACACCGAGAGTTTGTATTAACCACTTCGAAGGCAATGTGTAGATAGTTGGAGAAGTTTTCCAGAACTCGCTACCCGTCAATCAGCGATTCCAACGCGAAGATTACTTTGGGAATGCTTTCCTTGCAGCCTGGGCGCCGGAACGTTGGGGTGGAACTGGTGTTTAAAGTCCTGTTTTCGCTGCTATTTCGAGAATTCGTTTCTCACTGGAGTTTGGGTGAGGCACGCTGCATTCAATAGCCCTGGCATTGAAGTCACCCTCGGTCAGAGTTTGTCTCTCTATGCCCAAAATAGCATCATCCATACCATCAAGCCTGCGTCGAAAGTCCAACATCGTCTCACCTCAGATCTGCAAAAGACTTCAACCCACGCCTTGTTTTTCTGCCCAATTTTCATTCCGGATCCGGATTTTCTCTTTTTTAGATAATCTTCACGGAGAATGTATTTCTCTTCCAAGTAGCTATCAATAAAACAAGCAAGATAACTAGGAATACCAGTCATTGCCAGAAATTTCCGTGTTAAGCTCGAATTGGTGGAATAAAATACTTTTTTCGTTCCGTGAGTTGGGTTTTTAGTGAAGCTAGTCGTCAACCATAAACGCATAAATCCGGCTTAATGAGCCCTGTACTACCTACTCGAAAGTCCTCCTCGGCTCTCAAGAACTCGTAGCAATTTATTGCGGATTACCTGCTACAACATTTTTCCCTATATGTCTAAGAGACATGTAGGTCTAGAGGAGTATATCGTGCATGCAGGTTTAGCGGCCCTAGGCAGCATAACGCGCGCTTGCCACTTTCGTGATAAGGAAATTATCCGCTCGAATATGCACGCGCCAAACAACTCAACGAAAATATCTGGGCATTACTTAATCGCTAGCTTTTTTTAATTAAATTGTTGCAGTAGTATGTGCGATCCTCACTAACTAAAACCATCCTCAATTCTTCGGTCATATGACTGCGGAACCACCGTGAAGTATTACTTCGTGAGGAGGGGGGATCTGGTTTGTACCAGCATGATTAAGTCACACGTATGCTGCTGCTCCAACTTGCTTCGGACTTCAACATTTCCTCCACGAGATTATGGGGTCCTTTTCATTCGCAAATGCCGGGTATTTAATATAATATGATCCGAGTGCTCGTGTGTAGCGGCGCATTCGTGACAGTCGGGAGACTCGTCCAAACCAGCGCAATGAAAGTACTTCCTGCATTCACTGTCTCCTGGAAGAAACTGTGTTAGGTGGGGGTTAGGGTAATTCAATTCTCCGTGTTTTTGGTCGACCCTCCTCTCAATACACGGTATCAGGTTTAACTGCATTTTCCGGAATTATTCTACCGATGCTGCCACATTTTGTACAGCTTCTTCCTAGCAGAAGAAGTCCGCAGTCAAATCGGCCGAATTCACCCTCCTTCTCTGGTAGAGGCAGTGTGCCTCATTCGCTGGAAAATCCAAAATGATTATTACCGTGATGTCGATACCCACCGAATACTGTCCAATAAGCACATGCGGCGATTGGCCGGTATGCCAAACTGACCCTTCCCCGGTTCAGGGTATTGTTCAGTGTTCTTGCCCAGACATGGGTCGTGTATAACAGAATGTGGTAAGCAGCCGAATATATTTTGGTTCTCGAATATTAGGCATCAACCTTGCTAGAGACAAATTAACTTTTGCTGCCTTTTCTCGCTTGACATCGACCATTGCCTCCAGGTATATAATGATCGATTTTGAAACGGCCTCGAGAACTCAAATTTTTATAATACTGTTTTCCTGCGATTGGTAATAAGGACCACCTCCGTCTTTTTGTCCCGCAGTTCCAGTTTTACAATTCGTAGCCAGGTTTTGATGCCATGAATGGTTTCACTTACATAGTTTCTCTGAGAAAAATCGAGAAAATTGAATATGGCCTGATTTGGGTGTCTGCAATCAGATTTAATAGTGCCTCCCCCCGCCCTCCTATTTAGATTTCCTGCTTAGCTATGATTAGGTGGCTAACATACGGTGACTTGAGTGGCTACAATGTTAGGGAGATAACGAATTAATTTCCCCAGGGATTAAATTCGATTAAGGGCTCCCGTTTTATTTATTTAGTTGTTGTTGGTAGTTAACAGGATCGTTTTTTACTGCACCTTTCTAATCGTGTCTTCCATTAGGCTCTGTCTCCACGGCTATTTTAAGCTACAGCAAGCTATGTAGTTGTCACAAAATTTCTGGTAAATCTACGTTGGATTGAGTGTTGATCAATATCAATTCCGACGGCAGAGTTAAATCATATTTTTTAAATTAGCGACTCTTAGTAATTTAGGTCGGTCCGTACGTATCACCGGGTCCACTGGAGTGGTCAATTTGAATTATTCATTGATTAGCCAGCGCTCGTCGTGCTTATTGTAAATGGCGCCCAACGTGGGTCCATAAAGTACTAAGTTTTCTAACCAGTACTCACGGGAACTTATTTCACCTTACAAACTTCAAGGACTTGACTCTTTATTTCTCATGAAGTGTTTTTTCGGAGTTGCATTAGAGCTCTGTACAGTAGAATTTCCCGTCTCTTCCTTCGGTGGATCACAGCGCTACCACAGGAAGCTGGTCTAGGGTATTGTGTAAGGTGTTTTGCTAATGCTGTACAGTTTCACGTCCCAGGAGCCTCCTATCCCTGTCCATGCCATATACAAATAGAACCAAATTTATGCCGGTTATTTCCACTAGACCAGACCTTCAAACTCTTGGGTGATCTAGTTCCTTACATGCCCGAACAATACATATATATTCCAAGTAGGTTCGCTGCACCGTACCATGCTGCAGGGTAATTCGGAGGTTGTGGGACACTGCATCCTACTGAAGTAAACGGTTGTGGTGTGATATTCATGTCATTATCGTGTCGACCATGGTAAATCTGCATTGATTTTTGTTGAAAGAGAGTCTATACATACTTTCTTAATTCTGGTTTAATAATTTCTCCATTTACATGCGGAAAGGCAGGAAAAGTCTAAACTAAGTTAACTATGTTGATGAATTCTTTCTCTGAAGGAGTAATGTTTTCCTGGTGTTCAAAATTATATCTATTCAAATTTATTCGGAAACCCACCCAAGGTTAGAAAGCCCTTCTTTATCCATATAAAACTTAATATAATATTTCCTCTTGCTTCGTACCATTTGGTGGAACTTTCATAAAGTAATTAACATGTATGAGTTAGCTCGTTACAGGCATGTCCTAGCCTGATTGTTATCAAGAAACTTTGTCTATCCTCACAAACCACCCTTCCCTGTCATCCTTGACGGTAGAGAATGTTTCGCATTTACAGATCATAGAATGTGAGTTGCTACTGTAATGCGGTACACTCTGCTTAGATTATAATATATCTACACATATATATGCTCATAGGGATGTTTTTCTTGTGAGATAATTCAAGATGTGTCAAGTTTTTAAGACAATTATCAAGTTATGCGAAGTTGGTCTTCATGAAAATGTCTTCTAATGTGATAGAAAGTTGGTTGCAGGCATACGCATTTCTGTAACTGATTGGGTTGATTAAATATTATTTTTCGCTACTTGGCATTTTGAGGAGAGATCTTGGGTTTGAGGATGGAGTTTCGGAGTTTTAGGGATGCTTTCGCACGTTTGGCTGATTGTGCTAGAAACCGACTTGTCATTTACTTCGCTTTTCAGTCCATAAGTTGATTCAAAGTTTAATTTTGTGAATGCATGAAATTCTATAGAAGCGAGCAAAATATGAATCCCTGCTGTACTCCAACGTGACTCGAAAACAAATTGCAATTGCAAGAAATGTACTAATAGCGAGGGAGATTTTATTTTTCTCCAAGTTAAGGAATATTCTGGTGTCGAGCAAAAATAATCAAACTGAAGTAGAAGCTTAATGTGGAATGTTCCTCAAGGGAGAGGAGTTATGCTCATTATGTAGAGAGGCAACACAAACAATGAAGGGAATGTTGACGGATATTGCGCTTGAGGCAAATCTAGGAGTACACATCACAGACTGACGGAGAGACAGCATTGAAAATTCCACTTGGTCTAAAGTCGAAGACAGGAGGAAGCTGCAGCGGAGAAGCTGGTCCGATGTGCTTATTATAAGGAAAAAAGTAATCTTTCATACGCCAAGATGAAAGCGTGAAAAAGGCGATATGGTCATGCAGGAGTTGTGTCATAGAAGGAACAGTGAAGATCCTCGAGAGTGGCTCCAGGTGCCCGGAAATAGGCGGTATATCGGTCTACAGTTGCTATGCGGCACTAAGTCTTACGAGAGATGAATTCCCATCAATGGTGGAGAGGCTAGCTGGAGATGCAACCGACCATAATCCTAAAATCATAGCTGGCGTCTTTTAATTCCACAAGGTGGAGCAAAATAATACAAGCCCTAAGTGAACTGGGAGGGCCGAAGTACTTGGTGCGAATTATTGGCGACTTTTCAATTGATAGGCTTCTGTGCTGTGATTCAGATGAAAGAGCTAAATCATACCTGTGTGCTATCCGAATTAGCTGAATTTTTAGGAACTAAATCCACCACTACCACAACATCAATACCAGCCATTTCCAGCACAACAACAGCAATATTAGCAGCAACAAGTCACCCAGTAACAGACTATATCTTTTTTAAAAGGCCGCAAAAGTCGGCACTGTCTCTTTCTCTTACAAATATTATAAAAAAGAGAACGCCGGAAGAGATGGTGCAGGACCGTTTTCTCTCCTTCCGCTGTTTCTGCTCGTTACTATACTCGTTTCCCTTATGTGTCCTTTCTGTTGTGAGCTATTTGGTTCCATTAACGATATCTTAACTACCGTGGTTATACGGCAGCCGCTGTTTTAGTGTAGGAGCCTGGCTTCAAGGTTTCTCCAGCCCGAGGCTCATTTCGCTTTGGCCGACGTCAAGGCGGATGCTGTTCGCTTCAATCACACGCTGGTCGAGCTAGACGCGGCGGCAGTTGAGCTTGTCTCTAACGTCCTCAAGGACTGCTCTTATAAGTGACTAAAAGAACAGCTCATAAAACGCCTGTCAGTAAGTGAGAGAGCTAAATTTGACCATTTAGTGACAGAGACTTGTTGATGAAAAATTCAGCACCAAGCTGCAACAGTCGTTGTGGCTGAAGAGAGTACATAGCCCACTCTGGACACTTAAGCCGTCACCGCGGACAAAATTCATGAGGTCCACGTGCGACCCATGGTTGGTGAAGTGTCTCGCGATTACTCAAGCTAGGTGGCTCAGCTGCAGCAGATGGTGGCACCGTCTTTGAGCTGGTAAACGCCGTCAGTGCTTTGCTTTCGGGAAGTAGAACTAGATCGAGGTCTAGATCCGCCTCCCGAAATGAGCGATGGGATACCAGGTGGCCGGGACCTTTGGCAAATACCGGAACTTGCTGGTACCATCGTAGGTTCGTTATTAAAAACTAAGAAATGAACAACCCTTGCAATTTCTCACCAAAAAAGTAAGACTTACCGGGTGTTCTGGCTACTACTACCTGAAATGCAGCACCACGTCGCTTCACAATTTATGGCCCGATCGCTGAAGTTTCGATCCTTTCCGCATCCAGGCATCGTAATTTAATACCGCAATTGTTAAAACTCGCGGCAGCAAATTCTTCGTCGATACGTACGTAAGGCTATGGGCAGATAGATTTAGTTCCTGCCACTATGGATTGCTAGTGGATATACATAATAAGTCCCTCATGGACCCCACAATTTCCTTTAGGTCATCAGGAAAAATCTCATCCTGCTCACCGAGCACTCTTTTCAACTTTTTTGAGAGGTTGATGATGCACGTATTCGCGCACTTCTTCAAAAATACCGCAACATTACTACCGAACATATTCCTTCTGAGCCCATTAAGCATGATGATCAGCACTACATTAACACTACTCCACATTTTTCCTCAAGGTGCGTCCATTACTACCGCAGAAGCTCGCAGCTGTGCGGAAAGAGTTTGAAGAACTTCTTAGGAAGGGTATTTGTAGACCAGACACACCAGACAGTTGCTGGTCTTCGCCACTTCACATGGTTCCTAAATCCAATAGCGAGTGGAGACCATGTGGCGACTATAGACGGCTAAATACTCAGACGATTCCAGATCAGTATCCTATTCCACTAACCCATGATTTTGGGCACTCTCTCGCAAACTGCCCTATTTTACCGACCTTGGTCTTAGTCAAGGCATATCATTAGATCCCTGTAACTCCCGAATACATTCCGAAAATGGCAATACACACCGTTCGGACCCTTCGAGCTCAATAGAATTACTTTTAAACTGTCCAACGTGGCGCAAACCTTTCAGAGATTTATCCACTCTGTGCTACGAAACCTCCACTTCTGTTTCTTATATTTGGATGATTTCTGGTCACGTCTTCCTCTGATTCTGAGCATTTAGAACGCTTCGAGTACATTTTTCAACGTCTTCTTCAGGGGGGTCTAGTTCTCAACGTCAAAAAGTGTAATTTCCTATAATCGCAGGTGAAATTCCTCCGCCATCTGATTACCCATGAAGGCATGCAATCAGACCCAGTCAAGGTGTAAGAGATTTCGAATTTCCCGCTTCCGAAAACTGTTAAGGATCTGAGAAGGTTTTAGGGCATGTTAAATTTCTATCGTCATTTCTTGCCCAAGACCATCCACCATCAATCGATCCTTAACGCCTTCTCGTCTGGGCCGAAAATCAAAGCCTCAGAGGGTGTCCAGGCATTTGAAACCACAAAGCAATAGCTGGTGAATGCTACGCCAAGCCGTATTCGTAGATACCTCAGAATTTGCTGTAGGTGCTGCTCGTCACCAAAAAATGAACCAAGTCTGGCAGCCGTTAAGCTTCTTCTCCAAACAGCTGAATTCTGCTCAACGGGACTACAGCACCTATGATTGTGAGTTATTATTCGCGTACCTTACAATTAAATACTTCCGGTATTGCATTATTCACGGACTATAAGCCACTCACTTTTGGTTTAAAACCAAAGCCCGACAAAATGCCCTCTCATCCGCTTCGGCCCTTGAGCTTCATTAGCTAGTTCACTTCCGACATTTAACACGTGTCTGAAAAATATAACGTGATTGTTGACGCTTTTTCACGTGTTACAGAAAGAGCATTTTACGATCTAGCAGCACCCAGGCATTCGGACAACGAATCGATTAGTCACCGCGAACCATTTCTGTCCGTCGATTAAGGACATTAATTCTTGGGTCTGACGCTGCATCGCATGCCAGAAGTGCAAGACTACAAAGCATGCGAGGAAAGAGGTAGATTTGCATGGTTTCAGGTATTGCCTCATAATCATCGATAAGTTCATGCGGTGGTCTGAGGCGACACCTCTGAAATATATTACTATATAATCTTGTGTAGAGGCCTTCTGTCGAGAATGGATTCTATGCTTTGTTGTGCCGGCAATTGTAGTCACTGACCAGGGAATATAGTTTGAGTCCTCCTTTTCTCAGATTTGGGCAAAGTCCTCAGTCTTGAACGCCACCGAAGACCGCGTACCATCCGCTGCCCAATGGGATGCTTGAAAGGTGGAACAGGATGCTGAAAGTTGCTATAATGGGCTGCAAGTCCTGCGGAGCTGGTATAAGGGGAGAATCTGAGACTCCCTAGCGATCCTGTTCACCACATCAGGTCGGGACTCAACGCCACCGGTCTGTTGTGTCTGCTCAAGGACGCAATGCCAAATCTGAAGTCGCCAACACCCGCCAACCATGCATAAACCGTGGCTGACGTGCCCAGGATCTCGAATCCTGCACGAATGTCCTAATTAGGACAAACGCTATTCGGACGCCGCTGTAGCCACCTTATGAGCGCCCCTTCAAAGTCCTCAATTGAGGTATCGCTGAGTTGAGTTCTATTTTAAAAACACAAGAGTTACGAGATACAAAAGCTGCAATTTCGTCCCCTAATCCTTATTCTATGCTTTATAACTTTTATCGTAGCAATCTTTCCCCTTTGTCAGTAATGTCGAGACCGTCAACGAAAACTAAAAAGCCGAATGGATTACCATTTTCCACTGATCCTAAACTCCATCGTTAGTCTCTCCATTGCGGTAGTGCACTTGCATTTCCTCTATCCTTCCGTACAAATCCGCTTACCAGACTTCTAGTTCATTTCCCATAACCACCATCTTTCCAACATTTTCCGCACAGTTCACTTCAATGTTGCGCTTAACTAACCGAGAAGCCCCATTTACCCTAATAAAAAACAATCCAGGATACTTCGTCATAAAATGGAGATCCCACAAGCACAACAATAATTCCTTTTGAAATGGTTCACTTCTTTCCCTTATTCACAGCCTTGTTGAGATTCATTTATTCCGCCAACAACTAACTACCAAAGTTGAACATTAAATGCGATTGTCGTCGGTCTTACTGCAAAACCGGCAAGAAAATCAAGTTGAAGTGCTGATGGCTCACAGAACAACAAAAAAAAAACAAAAACAAGAAAAGAAAGCAATAATAGGTCAGAATACAGCTCAAGTGGTAACGAAGTGGGAAAAAGTTGGGAAAAACTACGAAAAAATCGAATTAAGTCAAGGACCCGAGTCCAATGAATTTTAAGGACCGAGTGGCGACCCATCGAGTCCATTGTTTATTGCACTTGAAGAGTCCTCAGCCTGAGGAATGAAGAAAATTAAATGAAAGCTTCAGAGAATTCTCTTGGTTATTTATTCACCTTCATTAGAGACCTGTGTGCGCGTAGCCTTCGATACTACCCTGCCTCTCTTGATATCCTCTTGACCATCTGCCGGCGAGGACTCATTTTTTCGCAGAAACCGAATTAAGTTGTGACCGAACTCCTATTCAACTTGACGAAATTTTCCGAATTACGTTCATGATACCTACGAACTTGGAAGTAATGGAAGGTATAATTTCTTCTAGAAAGAATACTTGGGTCGACGTGTTCCATCTTAAGTGCCGAAAAAAAATTTACTGCTCTTCGTGGAAGTTTTCTTGGACAATATGTTCTGGTCTGGTGGTTCCTAGTGGCTGATAATTGAAGATTATTCAGTTGAAATGCTGACAGTCCCGAAAGTATCTCAATCTTAAAAGGATGGGTTCGACAGAAAAAGAAATAAATTGGAGTCTGATATGAGCCTGAGTCAAGGTCGAAAGAAGCCTACTCCCTAATTAACTCTCTTCACACCGAAAATATTCAGAAACTTTTCACTCATTCCAAATTCAAAGTTCAAAATTCGAAACAAGACGCAACTAGCACAACAACCAACCCATCCACTAACTCTTCCACAGCAAGCGGAAGAAGAGCCATCCTCAATTCATCAAGCTTTCATCGAATCATTGGAAAAGCCCGTTAAGTGGTTTCAATGGGTTCTTCGCGTTGTTGAGAAAATTCAAATATGTATGATGTATGAATGTATGCGCTTGTCAGAATGCCTGTTGCGTTTTCACCGAAGGCTAAACTTTACATCATCAAACACCCCATTCTCGGTTGTTTCCTTTGAGGATATTATCTCCCATAAACTTGTGTAGTTTCGTCCAAACGTGTTTGTCTTGCGAAAATTGATTGTTATTTGCGGAGGGTCGGGTTTTTGGAGCTATTAGTCTGTCTGCTGGTTGACCATGGGCAGCTGGAATTTTGTATGGCATCCTCTGCTTTTGTCACAAAGCAAACACCAAGCACTCGCTTTAAAATTGAGCGGATTCAAGGTCAAACTATGAATTTACGGACGACCAACCACAAGGATGCTACCTCCTACTTTCAAAGTGGTAGAAAGACTTTACTACAATGGGAAGTACGGGAACAAGCCAGATACTTAAAGTTGAAACTGAACGGCCGTTTGGTAGATGAAAGAGAAGCGAATTGACGTAATAACAGATGTGGGGGGGGGGGGGGATTGTGGAAGTTACCGACGAATCCGTCCTGAAGCTATTGTCGTCTCTAGTAAGGCAGACTGGTGCAGGTCCATGGAGCCTTGATTTAGCTGGCGAAGAGTTTGGAGGCAATGCAGATGTTGCCAATCAATAACTCTATGACACTAAATTGCCCGAAACCAACACAAGAAACAATAAAAGAGAGGCGTACGGTCTAAAGTAGATTTTTTTTTCTTGGAGTAGGGTAGGTGAAGGCGTTTATGCACAGAGTGTTGGACTCCCAAAGCAACACGCTGCCGCACTACCGACTAAACACCTCCCTGTCATCAGAGAACTAGCCTGGAACCGTTTGACACGTCACCTCGGGCTAGCCCTCTCGCTCTCCCAGCTTTGGGAGTCTCCAAGTTAGGGAATCCCTTTCACCCTTTTGTTAGTTCAGGGAACCCCTTGCCATCCGGTTCCTCCGCCGATTGAGTTCAATATTCTTCACATTAAGAACAGTCCGAACATAATCCGCAACATAACTCCAGTTGCCAGCGCTCTTCAGCATCTCTCTGACAATGTTGTCTGGAGAGAGCTCCCCTGTGTCTGCGTAAAACTGTCCCACCTTTCGCAAGAGAAAAAGTGTGCTCAGCGTCGTCCGCCACTCCATTGCAGAACACAAAATTAGGAGATCGCATCTTCCCAATCCTGTGCAGGTAAGACTGAAAACTTCCATACCCCCTTAGAAGTTGGATAAAGATGTAATCAATCTCATCGTGCCTTCGGTTAAGCCACGGGTCTAAATTGTCGATGAGCTGTGCAGTCCACCTGCCTCTTGGCGAGAGTTGCCACTCGATAAGGATGCGTTGACGTTCTTCGCGGGTAGCCACCTCTCTTAAGTTTTCGCTCTTTAGGCGGTAAATAGTTTTACGCTCCTTGGCAAGGGGGCAACGGGGATCACGCCGGTGATCACGGCCGGTTCTGAGACAGTGCGATAAGTAGACGCCACTCGCAAAGCTCCCCATCTCTGCACTTGATCAAGGTGCTTACGATGTACCTGCTGGTCAAATGCATCAGCCCATACCTCCGCGGCATACAGCAGAACCGATTGCGTTGCTCCCATAAGGAGACGTCTCCTAGTAGATATAGGGCCCCAACATTCGCCATTCGCCAACTCAAGGCCGCGACTCCAGCTGCAGCCCTGTCCGCTGTTGCTTTGATTTGCTCGAAGAAGCTCATCTTCGAGTCGAGCATTAAACCAAGGTATTTAACCGCTGGTTTTGACTTTATAGTCAACACTCCGATCGATATGGGACGCAGGGTTAGGATTCTCTTTCTGGTCAAGATGACTACTTCGGTTTTTCCCAGCGTAAGGTTGAAACCATGAGCAGTCATCCATCAGCTCACTCGTCGCATCAATGGGCCAAGTCTTCTTTGCCTGTTCAACAGTGCGTTCGCCAACAAATTTCACAACGTCGTCGGGCATATCGATCTCAGCCGACTATCGTAGGGGGCGTTCCAGAGTTCCGGCCCAAAGATGAATACTTGTATTACTCCCGACGTGACTTCCTTCCTTTCTAGCATCTCATAGAGCAGGGAGCGGTCTTTCAGATAATCCCTCAATGTCCGCAAGGAATAGCTTGGCACGTGGAATTAATTTCTCAATGTGTCTAGCATATCTGTCCATCTTACAGAATTGAATGCTTTTCTGACAACAAGCGTTATGAGGAGCACTATCTGCCGAGGTCGGTGGCTGTGTGCCTCGGCTCGATGAACCGCATCCACGATCTCCATAACAGCTTCCACTGTGGGTCTCCCTGTTCTGAACCAGAACTTCCTTGGGGATAGGTCCCTGGCAGCGCGGATTGCTTCAGCGAGTCTACGGCAACCGTTAAACGCCCCGAGCAGTAAGTTTCGACGTTGGTGGAACATCAGTTTGCAAATTTCTACCGGAATACCATCAGAGTCTGGCACCTTCTTGTTTTTTTTTTTGTTTTGGTGAGAAACGCGTCTTCGGGCCCTCTCATTGTGAAAAGGGGGCAATCTTCGACGCGTTCTGTGCTATTAACATCAACCCGTACAGGATGTCTGGGGAATAATCCCCGTAAAATGCGGTCTATCTGGTCAGTACTTAGTATGCAGGGCTTCCACAGAGCCGCGATTTTCCGGGTGACAAACTCTTCCCGCTACCGACGTCCACTGATTCCACATTGATGTTGAATTGTCAGCATCTATCTGTTGGAGCTGTTAATCCTGCTCCTGTTTCGCTGTTAGTTCGTCAGTATCAAATGCTGTTGGTAGTAATAGCGTCAACGCGCGAGAGAGCGTCAGCTACCACGTCCGTTTCTTCGACGTGAATGATTTTGGCTGAAAATTCGGCTATGTACGTCAGGTAGCGTATCTGACGAGGCGATGCTTTATCCACCTTTTGCCTGAACACGTAGATCAACTACTTATAATCCATCTTAATGTTATCAAGACGGACTGCACGTCCTTCAAAAAATGACGGAATTGCAGATCACTGTAGTAGAAGGCCAACAGCTCTCTGTCGAACGTGCTGTATTTATGTTCGGAGGTTGAAGAATGTTATTGGAAGCCAGCTGTCGCCGTATTGATGTTTCAAGATCCCCACTTCTCATCCCCCAGTTACCAATGCAATTTGGTTGGAAGTGCACCAGCAATGTTGCGTTCGCTAGGCTGTTTGTGCAAGCGTTGAAGGTCTGGTCTACCTGCGTTGTCTACGTAATGGGTGTTCTGCCCCCTTTTTTGTGTTTCTCACTAGGTCGTTCAATGGTACTTGGAGCGTAGCGTCGTTGGGAACAAAACGTCTGTAAAAATTAAGGGCTCCCAGAAATCGTCTGAGTCCTTTGGCAATGGTTTGACGTTTGTACTTCTGTATGGCCTCGACACGGGACCATGGTGGTAACATTCCATGTTCGTTATTCGTATGGCCCAGGAACTCGATTTCGTTGGTTCTGAATACACATTTCGACATGTGCACCACGAGACCGTAATCAGTTAGACGCTTAAAAACCTTGCGTAAGTGTTCGGTATGTTGCTGCGGCATCTCGGATGCGACCAGGATATCGTCGACGTAGCATACACAGAGATCCAGCCTTCGCAGCACTTTGTCCATGACGCGCTGAAAGGTGTAGGCGGCAGACCATGAACTCGTCAAGGCCAAAAAGCGTTGTGACGGTGGTTTTGGGGATGTCCGCTTCGGCGATTGATATTTGGTGGAACGCTCTGTGAAGATCGATCTTGGAGAAAACGCGGTTTCTGTGTTCCGGGAACGATGTCCTGGATGTGCCGTATTGGATATCGATCCGGTCCTGTTACCGCGTTTAATCTCCGGAAATCCACGCGTGGCCTTCAAGTTCCGCCCTCCTTGGGAGCCAAAAGCAGGAGACTGGCCCAAGGGCTGTTCCCGACGTTTTTTGGAACCTGCGCGTTTACCCTAGCTGGTATCGCGGCCGCTTGGAAATCGGTTGGCACCCATTCTATCGAGGCGACCGTGGATTTCTGCCAGCTCCTTTCGCAAGCTTTCTTCCGCTGGAGACCACGGGGAGGAAGATGCAATCACCGCGGGCACTTGTAGCGGCTCTCGAACCTATGAGATCCTGTCGGTCATTTCCGACAACCGTGACACATTCGTAGTTTCTCAAAAGCTGACGATGGCTTGGACGCTAGCTAGTAGTCATTGTAGCCACGATTTGAGGACGGCAAAACAGAGATCAGCCGAAAAGCAGTCAGGCCGTTGATTCCTGACTGGTCACTTGGAGGGCTGCGGGCGTTATCAAACTTTTTCTCCGCCATGTTGAATTGCGCCGTGGGCATGCAGGGCCAGTAAGGATGACGCGGCGAGAGGGGAGAGTCTTGTAATCGTAACAATATTGGTGAAAGATGTATAGACGGCGGTATATCGGGAAGTTAAGTTTGTCATAAGAAAGTGTGCGCTAATTCGAGTACGAAAGAACACTTCACTGTTAAGTGGATTTCTGTAGGTGTCCTGTAGCTATACTGGCGTGATTCTCTCTGCTTATATTAGGTCATCGGGATGTCTACAACTCTGGCATTTGCATATTATTTAGACTTTCGGATACCACATTGTTCAGTGATTTGCTTTCTGATCTTATCCACGGAAACATTTACAAAATTCTGGCCAATGGTCGATATTTCCACTTGCCTTCCTCATTAGGTAGTCCTTTGTCCCTCATCTCTTTTTCGAACCCTACGATTTCCATTGACCCTTTCCTAAAGTCCAGTAATATCAACGTCGTGATTCATCTCCTTTGCGTTATCCATCCCACCCAAATCATTGACCCAAGTTTTAATCAAAACGCTATCCAGACGAAACTAATCAAGATGTCCCTTTTAATGCCAACTCATCCCCTATCAACAATCGGTATCATGTATCAAACATTCTGGAAGCTGCAACCAAGTGAGATACATGGGCTAAATCCTCGTATTCGCCGTTCTGAAAGGATGTGTCCTTTTTACAGCATCACGTACGCCATGCTCATACCACGTACGACTAATTGAACGTATTGTGGTGCACACTAAATTAACTTTTCGAGCGCTTCCAATAAAAATCAATTCACACAAAGTGAATTGTTCGGAATGGAAGACGAAATGGAAATTCCATTAACGTGGATTTATTATTTCGACATTCGCAGGAAGCGTGACCAAATTGGAGAATCTGCTGGAAATTTAGATGTGCTCAGTGAGCTGAATGCTAACTTTTTCACAAAATTTCTTTGAGATCGAAAGGTCCTTGCGCTAAGAATTCTCGGGGGTGAAGATGATAAATGGAGTTTTGAATATGACCCACTCCTTATTGAATTAAGGCATGATTCGGAGATAAATCTATTCGTGGATTCAAATAAAGGAAACTCATGCAATGTCGTCGTTTCCCTATATCTTTTCAATCATCATTAAATTCTCCCAAATGTCTAAACAAAAGACTTATCTGGCCGAGATAAATCTAACACGTTCGCGTGGCTGGGATGCGTATCACATGATAAGTGCCGGAACGAACGACTGCGAATACAAAAACCGACACATCGTTGAAATTCTGACAGCAAAAAGATTGATTTCGAAATCTTACGAATAACATAGACTTTACATACGCATCTTCAGGTTCATGGAAAAAGGATATGTGCCAACACATTGGAACGCATCAGGAAGATAAATCGATTCGTTTCGAGTTTGATTGATGTCGGTTTCGCAGCTTTGGATTACAACCGCATATGAATCGTTGACTATGACAAATTATCGATTTGAATCCTTTCACGCTCCAGTGCACACATAATGCGAAGCTTGTGCTACTGCTTCCCTCCGCTGGGAGAACTTATGATGGAGGAGGGATTCAATCCAAGCTGTGTCGTCAAGACGCTTGGAAGCATTTAATTCTATGAGAAAGATGTGCAGTCGAGCAGCTTGATTGAATGGCTGAAAACTTGCATTGAAAATAAACAGAGAGAGCCTTTGGAAGCAACGATGACTCCCCGACTTGGTACTTTCTGGCTGCAATTTGAATTCCATTTAGTAAATGGTCCGAACGTGACTGCAAAGTTCACTAGCAGTAAATTTTCTTTCCAGCCATTTCACTTGGAGTGAAAGCACTAGCTTCCTCGGGGGATGTCTTTTAGTGTGACCGTGGTGGTGCGCATTAAGGATTCGAGGAATGGAATTAATATTTCCTTGAAGATGGTTCTAGACGAGAGTTTCATAATAATTCCAACTGTGTCTCGTAATTGTTATATTTTGTTCTTTTGGGAGAAGATGAGGAGCTAGGGAAAGAGGGAAGCCTCTCAGGTGGGAATTGGGGGCTATAAAGTCCCACGATATGACAATATATTTTTGGATTTTTTCATGACCAGACAGCTACAAGGTTATTAGCAACTACGCAAAATTATGGAAGTGTGGTTGGCTTTCTCAAGAATATTCATAAGTTCTAATGTATTGAAAATTCTAATCATATTCTACTACGAACTGAAGACCATATAAAAGGTGTAACCCTGCCTAAGTAGGGACTGTAATTACGTCCAGTCGTATCTGAAAAATTCAAAAATGACTATAACTGAAGCCGGGCAGTTGTAAATGAAGACCACAAACGTCTCACCATCTTCTGGGTAGTTCGAGTTCGGCGGCCTGATCTCCTATTGGCCAATGTTTGGTGCAGACCATCATGATCCTATACTCGCTCGTACGTCTCTTACTTAAAAGGTTCCATGTACGAACTTTGTAGTAAGGGAACCAAATATTTTTTATTTTGCCCAGGTAGTAAGTGCGCCACTTCAAGTCAGCAATTGAATGTACCCTCCACTCATCACAATAGCTAGTAGCGAAAAGACGCACCCACCGGAGGATAATCAAGAGTGAAACGCCGCCCGTGCAGTTCATTCCTAGTTAGATAGTTAGTTTAGTGGAAGGAATCGCACCTCCAAGCACTCAGACCTTTGTTGGGCCCATTGTGCTATCCCCGGAGATCACCTATTCATCGTTCTCTCGTCTACAGCGTTCACAGGCTTTCGCGCATCTAAGAACATGCTCCAGAGACAGAGAATTCGTCTGAGGTCTGAGGAGTGCAGGACCGGCTTTTTCTCCTCCTCATTTTGGCTGCACATTGCCGAGATCAGCACTCTGATTTTTTCTATCTAGTAGTAGTAAGGACCAGTATCCCGGTAAAAGCTCTACTCAGGATTTCATGTCCCGCTTCTTAAGGGACAACAAAAATGCCGCTCTAGCGGTCCCAGGTTTTTTAACAAAGATTTTCGCCTGCCGGCAGAAGTTAAAATTGCTCTACTCGACTGCGTGAATCCCTGCAATTTCCTCCTTCAGAGTGGACTTGACAGTAGATGGCCGGATGTCAAAAGCTGGTTCTGGCCATGCTACTGTGGATCCAGAAACTTAGCGAGCCAGTTTGTCAGCTTCCTGATAATCGTCTGGAATATGATCGTCGTTTTCCCAAGAGGTCGAGTCAGTTCCATAATCGGAATTCCTGAGAACACCCCTGTGCCTGTTTTCCATAACTGACCCGTCGTAGAAGATTAAGAATTTAGAATAACTTGGCGTGCCACGGCCGACGTTCTGCTGATTGTTTCGGTAGTACTGAGGGAGCCGAGCCTCTGAATCTGCGTCAGCAGCTTCTCGCTGTTAAAAAAGTTCAGTCTCATCAAAATGGGTTTTCTATGGATGTATACACCCAATGGCTCCCTTTTGGTAAAAGACCCCAAGTCTTACTTATTGTAGTCCAGCAGCACCAGAGCAATCTGAAGGATTGCTAGTATTATTCCCGGATATGGTGTTTTCACGTTAACTTGGAGTCGAGATGTGCTGCTATTTGACTGGGTAGCGGGTAGCTGCTTCACCTAGCGTTCTTTCAATATATATTCCTATATCCCAGAAGAGAGGGACTTCGAACGAATTGTGCAGACTTTATAGCTGGTTCCTGCACCAATTCACCAGCGTGGAGGATATAACAGCGCACTATAAGGCTTTGATAGCGACTTGACTGTCAAATATACTTCGCCTGGGTGTCAGGACACCTTTCAACTTATGACAAGCCTAACGTATTGTTAGTTACTTCATCTGGAGTGTGCTGGCATATCTAGGAAGACTGTTCAAGTGTCATTTGTTATGCGTACCTAAGGGAACAACCCCCCAACTTCATATCTCTTTGAATTCAAAGTAGCATATTGTAAACTCACAGAACCCCTCATCCGGTCTTACACTCTGTCCTGGTTGGGAATGGCATAGCAGTTTCTCTTTAGCTTCCGGGTTATATAAATTAGAAAGTAGTTCTGGTTTTCGTTCTGGTCCACAATATTGCTACGACTTTCTGACACCAATGAAGGGCAGTTGTTTTTCTCTTCAACAACTCACTAACAAGTATCCTCAAAGTTCCAACTATGAAGAGCAACCCAATGATGTAAAAGTCGAAAGGAAGAAGAGGTAAGACCACCTTAAGGGAACCAAAAACCTATAGCTCCGGTAGTGCTTGTAGATGCCTTGTTTGAATCCTGTTGAGCTTAGTATTATTGTATTTTTTTACTGAGCACAGGCCGCGATACAATAGACCCTTAAAATGGGATTGGACGAAATCTACGATTATATTGCAAGACAATGGCATCCTTTGCCTGTTCTAACTAACATGAAGTTAAATCTAGGTATCCTTGGCTTAGTAATTAATGGCACCAGATTAGGTTTGACTGAAGTTAAGCTGAGCCCACATGCTTCGGGCAACGAGGGTCCCTTTTCAAAGTAAGCTGAAAAATCTTTGCATTAACAGAGAGGAACATTTTTAGCCCCCGTTTCCCGGTCATAATGACTCCTTCTGAAGTGTGAAGTGTCAGAGCACTGGTGTAATTACGTGGTTTTCGGTCGTTCTTTTACTGATGACTCTTATTAAGTGGTTCCTTCCTAGAGCCAATTGGATTGCTCCAGCTCTCATCGTAGAAACTATATACTACCTAAGGTCTATTCATGTGACCCTATTCTGGCTAGAAGCGCAGCGTGTATTGCGTCAGTAGTTTTGCCGTTCTTGACAAATCCGGCTTGATTCACGGTTATTACAACGATTTTGCGAATAAGGTTGTCAAGGATGCGTTCGAAACTTTTCATGGTATGGAAAAGTAACCGGAGCGGACGGCAATTTGAACACTCTGCTGGACTACCTTTCTTTTTCCATATTGGGACTGTGATACTTTCTTGCCAGTCAAATGGTGTTCTACTTTCCTGAATAACCCTATTAAAGAATTCACTGAGCCACAGTGTTGGGTCACAGCTCTTCGCTTCCCAGAGCTCAGATGCAATGTCGTCAGGTCCTATGGTTTTCCCCGATTTCATTCGTTTTATTGCTTCCTCGACTTCAATTACGTTGACAGAAACTGCTCCAAATGTCGACAATGATTATGTGATTGTGAAAGTGTTAAGTTAAACTCTGCTCGAAATGTTCTCGCCATCTATGCGTCACGACTCAATGGTCGGTAAGCAAAGTACCGTTCATGTCATTGACGCAACAGAAGTGATCAATATCCTGTGTGCGCTCGTGTTGGTTTTTGGCAAGTCGATACAGATCTCTCTCGCCATATTGAGTGCCCAGGGTGACAGCTATCGTAATCGACATTTTTTGGGTTTTAGATTAAATTGTAGTGCTTGCCTTGGAATCTCTTTGTGGTCATACCTTCATACCGGGATTACTAAATCAGTGCAATATCACTTTAATGAAATATAGAAAAAGCAGGCTTTTTTAGCCCTTTCGGGCTACTTGTCTCTTGGCACCACCTAATTGTCCATGGGAATTTAGAAGGTTTTAGTACCCTTGCAAATTTTGGTTAACCTGATTGGGCTTGATTACCCTTCTGCTGGTCTCTCCGGTTTATTTGTTGTAATATTCATTACCAAGCGCTTTTTGTGGTGCTTGTCTCTACCGACCTTTTTATTGATTGCCATCTTGTTCAGAAGATGATTTCCCGTCTAGTACTAATTTTTAAGAAGGATTTCTTTTTTTCTGTGTTTCCTTACTAAAAGCCTCTTCCAATGGCGCATTTCGCATCAAATTGTCTTGTCCTTCTGTTTATAAATCGGCTCCATACTTAATCCTAGGATTTTGCTGGACTTGGCCATGAAGGTAGACATCTTCAGTCGAATTAAAAGAGATGTCGACCAACAACTAGCACAGTTAGGTCATCCGCATAGTCTGCCTGTATTGGGAGATATTACATTTCGCATAGTTGTGGGTCGATCAATATATTACGCAGAAGTCGTGCGGCACATTCCTTGAGGGCAACCTTTCGTCGCTTCCGTTGTGAGGTTATCGATCAACACACAACAATCTCTGCGTTAGCATAGCGTAGATTGAATTAATTAAAGTTTCATCAACACCATGCTCTCTGGCGGCATCATAGAGCTTGCGTACAGTCGAACACCCCTTCGATTTCCACGAAGACCCCCATCGCGGATCCGTGAGACCTCTATCTTTAAAACCAAAGAGTGAAGAGCAGACTCACAAGATCTTCCACTTTGGTAAGCAATTTGGTTTTTCATTTGGTGGGTGCGATCTTGATGCCTTCTGACGAATGTGACCCTCAACCAGTCTTTCCAGACATTCCTGCGAAAATGATGTTAAGCTGATTTGTCTGAAGTTCCTTCGATTTGAATAGGCAATACGTCTCAAAATTAAGCGTAAAAACTAGCTTAACCTTCTGCCAGGAGGAAGGCGCGTACCCCAGAGCAAGACATCCTTGAAAAATATTTCTTAAAAGTTGCTCTACACCCTCCTTTAGCATCGCTGGGTAGATGCCTTCATAACAGGTGCTTTGAAGTGTTTAAATGATGGTATTGCAGCTCTCGCCTTTTCATTGGTAACAACCGCTCTTGCAGTGTCCCAATTCCCCTTACAACACCTTCATATTGAAAGTTTTGCAGGAACCGCCAATTCTCTTCTTTCCCCTTCTGACTGTCCCCCCCCCCCCCCCCCGTTTCGAGCGCGATTTAGAAGTCGCCTAGTAGGTTCTCGATTCCATCATGGAGCCGTTTTACCGCATTGCACCCGGGAAATAGGATAAGCCTTTTCAAAGAACTCTGAAAGTGTGGGATTCAGAGTTTCCAATTTATCTTCTATGGCCAAAGGAGTGCTTAATCGCTTAGGGAGCTCTATTTTGTCGCCAAGAAGTTCATTGAATTTTTTCCAATCCGTTTTCCTAGGATTCCCTCTTTACATTACAGACTGTTCACCTGCAACAGTCAGACTAAATTCTAACTAACGGTGATGTGAGAGTGAGCCTTCTCTAGTATTCGCCAGTCTCTAATCAACTCTAACAACTCTAGAAACTTTGGCCCCATGAACATAGGAACCATAGGACCAGCTAAAGTGATAAAATCAAGCAGCTTCTCTCCTTTAGGATTCCATTTGCTACTGTCACAAAAAATATGTTGAGCATTCACCTCACAACCTATTAAGGATTTAAGGCCACTTGATTCCTGTGTCGGCAGAGGATACACAAATCATAGTAAATAAGCAGAAGTAGCATGACGTTTCTTCTCTTACTATTAATCTGGCATTGTAAGTTGACCGCAACTAGGTCTTGGGTGTGTTCGGAAACAGAGCCTTCACGTCGTGGGCAGGCAATCGTCTTCTGATATGGGGGAGGGAGGGGCCTTGGATTGGGGCAGTCGCAGTACGAACACCAGGGGCCTTATCCTGCTCGAGGCTTTCACGGAAGTAGATTTGGTGCTTGCCGATACGGGAAATGTTTCCGCTTTGCATGGGACAGGGTCGGGCTCAATTGTCGATCTGATATATGTGAATATCACATTGGCGAGGAGAATGGCATGGTTTGTCAATGGGCATAATACTCACAGCGACCACCAGGCAATTTTCCACCAGATCGAATATGGGCCATGCGGCGAGTGCGCGGTGCGCAATGCTGGAAACCAGGGCTGGTCCGTGGAAAAGAGGATGCATTCATAGAGATGCTATTGGGAGGCCAAAATCCCGGTGGTGCGGCTACAGAAAAGGTAGAGCAAATGATGCTATGCTGAGGCGGCGAGTCCTCGCAAAAAGGCGCTCAAACACAACACAATGGCAAGCATTGTACGTCTACACCATACCTGCGGCAACTGAGGAGGAACCTGCACAAGCTTGCCGGAAAATTGGATGCTGTTCCCAATAGAGTTCTTAAACTCGCTCTTAACACCAGACTCGACTGGTTTATCAGCGTATTTGAAACATGCATGGTAGAAGGAGTTTTCTCCGATCGGTGGAAGAGGCACAAACTAGTTTTGCTCCCGAAGCCGAATAAGCACCCAGGACACCCATCATCATACCGACCGATTGGCCTCATCGGCGCAGTAGGAAAGATGTTCGAAAGGGCCATCTACAATAGACTGCTCCCAAGAAAGTCTATCATACCCGAAGATATTCAAGTGAATTTTTCGGGCGATAGCAATGGTGGTTATTCAAAGGATGGATGGAAGGATGCGACGGTTTAGTTACACTAATGTGTGTGTGTGTGTGTGTATGGTGGGGGAGAAGCTACAGCTTCTGAGCACTCAGGCCGTGTTGGCCCATTGTACTCGCCTCCCCCGTCTAACGGAATATTCCGGATTCGTTAACGTATCGCAGGATTTCCGTTAGTGGATGTGATGCTACCTGTCGCAATTGGAGGACATCGGCACCAAAGATCTGATGCCTGATGCGTCCATAGGCAGGGCATTCACATAGGAAATGCTCCATGGATTCCGCTTCCTTATTACAGGAGGGACACGTATCATCTTCGGTAATTCCTATTCTGAACATATGCCCAGCTAGTGAATTATGGCCTGTCAGAATGCCCACAATACACCTGCAAGTCCTCCTACTTTTCGACAGGATAAACTTTGCGGTACGTATTTTGGGTTCTGGCAGGAAAAGTTTGGTGTGTCGAGCAGCATTTAAGCTCTGCCACCTGTCGTTATGGGAAACTTGTTCCCAGTTTTTGAAAACAGATTTAGCCAATGCTACTGATACCCCAATTGCTGGCTGCGGTCCCGGCATAGGGGAGATCTCTTTCGCTAAAGCGTCAGAAATTTCATTTCCCTCTATGCCACAGTGACCAGGTACCCAGAGTAGTTCCACCGTATTGAATCTAGACATAGAGTTCAAACGGTTTCTGCATTCCTGAACGATTTTCGAGGTGATCAAAGGACTGCTCCATGCCCTCAGTGCAGCTTGACTGTCACTGCAGATTGCGATGCGCCTGCCCTTCAATCGCTCGTCAATCACCCAGTTTGCCACCCTTAGGATTCGGCTTGAAAAATCGTTGCATATTGTCCCAAAGGAAAAGCCCACTTCTCGTTTTTATTCGTGAGGTTGACTCCGGCTCCAGAACCCTCTTCTGTTTTTGAGCCATCGGTGTAGAAGACTTCCGTATATCCCGCCACGCATTCCTCTGGGTCTTCCCAGTCCTCTCTACGCTTCAGGGTAACTACATCTTCTACCAAACAGATGTATGGGGACACGAGAATCGGAAGGCATTGTAAGAACTGGATTTAGTCCCTCCCAGTAACTCTTCCAATCCTCTGTGCCCCCCACATCCGTTGTTTTCCCATAGATCTAATCGAATTAGCCTATGAGCTGCTCTCATTGGAGTACTTTGAATAAATATATCCAGGGGCTGCAAATTGAGTAGTGCATTCAGAGCTGCGCCGGATGTCGTGCTCATGGCACCAGTGATACCCAGACAAACAGTTCTTTGCAGTGCGTCTAGTTTACGGTGAAAACCTTTTTGTCTCACCTTAACCCACCACACTACGGATGCATATACGAACATCGGCCTAATGATGGCAACGTATATCCACATTACCACATGAGGCCTGAGTCCCCATGTCGAGGCAAAGGTCCGTCTGCACAGCCCATAAGCTGTGAGAGCTCGTTTCATCTTTACCTCTACATGTTTGTTCCAAAGAAGTTTTTTATCTAGAGTGACCCCCAAATATTTCACTTTTTCGGAGAGTTGAAGGGTAGTACCCCTCATCTCAGGGAGGCAAAGTCCATCCAGTTTTCTCCTTTTTGTGAATAAAACCATTGTGGTTTTATTTGGATTAACTGACAAACCATGTCTAAGGCACCAGCTGTCTATCAAATCAACGGCACGCTGTATATTCCTACACACCGTACCAAGATCCCGATCAACAGCAAGTACAGCCACGTCATCAGCATAAGCTTGAGCGTGTATTGGCAAATTTTGCAGTTCGCATAGCAGTGAGTCGATTAGCATACTCCACAGAAGCGGCGAAAGTACACCTCCTTGGGAGCAGCCCTTCGTCGCTTCCGTAGTTAGGTAGCGATCGACCCCTACCTCAGCGCACAACAATCTTTGCGTTAGCATAGCATGGATCCACTTAATTAAAGCATCATCAACACCATGCGCTCTGGCGGCATCATAAAGTTTTTGAAAAGGCGCACAGTCAAAAGCCCCTTCAATGTCCACGAACACCCCCATCGCGTACTCACCATTCAAAGTTGCATCTATCTTTGTGACCAAAGAATGAAGAGCAGACTCACAGGACTTTCCACGTTGGTAAGCATGTTGGTTTTCACTAAGTGGGGGTGACCTAAGTGCGTTTCCACGAATGTGACGCTCCACCAGTCTCTCCAAACCTTTCAGCAAGAATGAAGTCAAGCTGATCTGTCTGAACTTCTTTGGATTAGAATAGTCATCTTTCCCAGGTTTCGGTATGAAAACTACCTTAACCTGTTGCCAAGAAGAAGGCACGTAGCCCAGAGCAAGACATCCTCGAAAAATATTTCTTAGAGGTCGCTCTAAATGCTCCTTATCCTCCTTTAGCATTGCCGGATAGATGCCATCCATGCCAGGTGCTTTGAAATGTTCAAAGGACAGTATGGCAGCTCCCACCTTTTCATGGGTAACAACCGCTTTCGCAGTGTTCCAGTTCCCCTTGCAACGCTTGCGTGTTGAAGTGGTTGCAAGAACCGTCAACTCTCCCCCTACCACTTCTCTCACCCGTTCTCCCGGGTGGTGTACTTCCAGGAGGGTCTGTACTGATTCCAGTTTGGAGCTCGTGAAAGTACCGTCGGGTTTTCTAAGAGAATCCAACTTGCCCAACTCATCCCTTTTGAGGACTCTGCACAGCCTTGAAGTCTCCCTTTCGCCTTTCAGTTCCTCACAGTACGCTCTAAAGGAGTCTCGTTTCGAGCACCTCACGAGCCTCTTATATTCACGTTGTGAGTTCCTGAAATTTAACCAGTCTTCGTCCTTGTTACTTTTGCAAGCACGATTTAGAAGTCGCCTGGTTGATTTCCTGAGTTTTTACAGTTATCGGTTCCACCAAGGAACCGTTTTACCGCTTTGGCCTCGAGAAATAGGACAAGCCTCTTCACTCTAAAAGTGTGCCGTTCAGAGTTTTCAATTCATCTTCCAGCAACAAAGGAGTCCTTAGTCGCCTAGGGAACTGTACTTTATTGCCAAGAAGTTCATTGAACTTTGCCCAATCCGTTTTCCTAGGGTTCCGTCTTTGTACTGCAGACTGTTCGCCCGCAATAGTCAGATTGAATTCTAGATATCGGTGATCTGATAGTGAGACCTCGTCTAGCACTCGCCAGTGTGTAATCAACTCTAACAATTTTGGGGTACAGATTGTTAGGTCAATTACTTCGCTTCTTCTCGGTCCCACGAACGTAGGGGCGCACCCCACGTTTGCAGTCATAAGACCAGCTGAAGTGATGAAATCAAATAGCTTCTCTCCTCTTGGATTGTTCGAGACCACTTGATTCTGCATACGCCACCAGATCCCTAAGTTCTTGCGTCGGTGGAGGATACAGAGAATCATAGGGTAAATAAGCGGAGGCAACTATGATGTTTTCCCTCTCGCCATTTATTTGGTACTGTATGATGACCGTAGCTAAGTCCTGGGAACAATATTGTCTCAGCATAGTTGCCTCTAACCGTCTTGACATCAGGACGCAAGCTCTCGGTCTTATGGATCTTTCGTCGTAGAAGATCCTAGCCCCCTTTACTGATCCAATGCCACAGATTCTGTTAAATCGAACCCACGGTTCTTGCACCAGAAAGATATAGGGGAAATCCTGCAGCTTTGTCATTCTCGCTGCCAACAGGTAGGAGGGAGCTTTGGCATGCTGCAGGTTGATTTGATCAATCTTTATGTTTTTCGACATAAACTTAGTCTTACTTATGGAAAACAGTTAGAAGCGTATGCGACAGTCCGCGTATGACGGGGTTTCCCCCACACCGTACCGCCAGAGACTCGATCCCCTCGTGATTGATTTCTCTGAGAAAAGCCGTACTTGGAAGTACCGCAATCCCCATGTTCTCATCCACGAAAGATCTCATCTCATCCCGCAGAGCATTCGTCTGTTCTCCAATTAGCACCTTAATTGGTTTGCGGTGTCCGGGTTGCATAGATTCGATCACTCGAACTGGCATCAAGTCAGTTCCGTTCACGTCTCTGGCTTCCCTTCCTTCCGCCTGTTCCTTGGAAGGTGTAGGAGAAGTTACTAGCAGGTAGGATTCACTCTGTAGTCCCTTCCCCAGTGCGAGCCCCCATACGAGGGGCACACCGGTCCTAATCCCCGCGAGACGCGTGGATATAAGCCCTGGTGCGGAACACAATAAAGCGTTGTCCACAGCAGATGTATTGGTCTTACGCTTCTTGCGCGCATTACCGCTGACAGAAGAGTCTGGTGCGTCCAGTGTGGATCTTACCGGGGTTTCCAGTTTATCCCCACCTTCCGCCGGAGATTCCGCTTCCTTGTGTCCGATTTCTCTGGGCGTTACCGCGCCTAGTGGTACAGCCACGTCCATGTCCTCATTCCCAAGGTGCTTCATCTTCCTTCGCAGTGCTTTCTTCTGCCGTCGGCTTAGGGCCTTTCCAGGTTCACGGTGTTCGGACCGCTTGGATCCATTTCCACATACTGGCGTTGAACCAGTAGCGTCCACGTCACCAGCTTCCCGTTCTTCCGCTCTTCCCAGTAAGGATGGCGGAGAAGGTTCTGACAGGCAGGATTCAGCCTGTAGTCCCCCCTCCTTAGTGGCCGAAGTTCCCTTCTGCCAGGCCTTTCTCTTCCGCTTGCGGGTAGATTTGGGCTGTAGTACCGCGGACGGGCCGGCCGTAGTCGGATTTCCAGTTTCTCCCAATTTGAGAGTTTCCGTACTTTCCTTTCTGGCTAACTTCGCCGTAGGCACTAAATGCAAACTTTCCACTGAGTCGGAAAGCATGCCTTCTACAGATTGCTCTATAGGCAAATATGAACGTGGTGAGGCCTCCAAAATCCGCGCCTCGGCCGCGACATGACTGCTCATGGTCGCGGGTGGATTCGAAGTCTGTGACTTCTTACCACTTGGAGAGTTTATATCCATCGTTTCCATATTCATATTTTTGGACACCCTTAGTGTAGTAGTAAACTACTACAGGCTCCCCCACCACGACAAGGTGGTGTCCGAGGGGGAGACCCCAGTGCTTAGTTTTCCCTAAATTACCTGCGTACTTCTTCTTTTAGGACCACAAATCTGCCCTTGATACACCTTAGGCTCTGAGCCAGCACTATTCCTATGGAATCCTTGAATATTACCCTGGAGATTCACCTGAGCTATTTTAGTGCTAGCTATTGACTCCATTAATGAGTAGACCTCTTCTCCAGTGTCGGAACACCATCCTCCTATTATGGTATTTGCCTATCACTCATGGTCTGCCTTGAGCTTTAGGAGATCCAAATCGAGATTGTCCAGCCTCTACTCCCCAATGGCAACCAGGTCCCCACTGGCTCCTGCTTTTCCAGTCTTCATAATTTCCACGATTCGTTCAATCTTCGATTCCTTCAGTTATCTAGCAAAATTTTCGTTCCAATATATATGCCAAAGTATTCTCCTTGGCTTTCTCTTTGTGCTTGTATACCGGGATATTACCCTGCTGCTTTGAATTTCTTCCAGAAATCGGTCGATCCTATTGTGTCCTACTGTGAGGAGTTTGTTTTTACCCTACGGCAGTATTGCAACGACACTGGCTCAGTACATCCCTTCTTCCCTAAATGCTTTGGATTTAATCAATTTGATTTTATATTTTTGTAATTTTAGCCTCTCTATATTCAGTCAATCTAACCGGTACCCTTTCCGTTATTTATTTACAGGATGACGATCGTTCCTCATGCAAACACCAACTTCTACTTCAAAAAGGAGATAAAATACGAGCAGTTTCCATCCATCCATCCACCCAGATTAAGGATATTTTGGCTGATGCTCTGCGCTAGGAGAAAATGTTAGTTACAGTTCCAGGATCTTTAAGGGCTTGTTTCCTGTTGATCTTTCACCTCCAGTGCAGTCACCATCTACAGGACTTCTACGGAATCTATTTTTTATCCAGCATCTTCCTTTGTACAATGTCCTGCATTTTATTCAATTTATATAAATATTCTGTGTACAATATGTTTGTATTCTCGTTGAATTGCTGGTAATAAAAAGGATAGAAACTCGAAAATTTTGTCTTTTAAATAGTAATCCTTAATCCTTGATCATCACTTCTTCAATAATTACATCCATTATCTGACAAGAGCGAGGGTAAGAGGATCAAAATCCAACAGTTTCCATGAATGGCTATCGAAAATCGAACCCCGCAATATGGCGGCCAAATTTCTCTAATCCACGTCTGGGCCAAAATTCCAATTTGTTCGAGCAAAGTACTAGGTACCCAGAACCCAAAGCAAGCAAAACAGTTCGACCGAAAAGTTGTTTACATTCATGGCTCAGGCCGATCGGTCCCTGAGTTAAAAACATAAACACTAAACGTAAACACTAAATGTAAACAACAAATGTAAACAATTCCAAACTGGCTGGTCGGCGCCATTTTGGATTTTGCTTGTTTATTTACATTTGGAAGATCGACCTGGCCCGATTGAGAGGGCCGAAAGGTAGCAGCCGACCGAGTTCGCGTTTGTTTACAATTGCACGTGCACCGAATTTGGAACGTAAACAACTTTTCAGCTGAACTCATTTGCCTGCTCCGAGTTCTGGGTACCTAGTATTTTGCTCGAATAAATTGGAAATTTAGCCAGACCGTCGACCGACGGAATTTAACCCCCATGAAGCGGAGTCTGATTTTCAATAGTTATTTATGGATTTCCGTCAAATTGTTTTTAGTGTTTTTGAAGGGGTTTCTGTTGATTTTACGTACATCAAGTGCAGAATTCGATCATTAAGAGAGGCGAGTAAGGTAGACGTGATACTTACCTTTCACATTGTCCATCATTTGTTCGAAAGCGGAAACTTTAGGTCTTATTCATGGTAATGGAATGAAACACGCAAATTTTAGCAGTTTTAATTACTTTTATTCAGAAGCAGAATGATGTTTCCTTTTCATTTTTTTCTTTAAATACAAAAATAAAATTTAATAGTTATGGTTGGCTGGGGATTCCGTGATCATTACATCACTGGGGAGGATGAGGCTGATGAGAACTCCAAACATACTTCCTGGAGGGATCATAACACACGCCAAAATGGGGCCTTCCTCTGTAACTGATAATCCGGCAGCCGTCCGACTATCATCCATGAGGCGGTAATGCTTGCCAAGGTGATAACTCTACTGCGCTGTCTATCTGTGTTCGATAACTCTGTAGTATACAAGGAAATAAGGCAGATCCTGCAGATCAAGGACTCCTAGCCACGCCTGAGTTTTTTTTCCTGAAATGAGAATTATATTTATAAATATCGGTCATCATATTTAGATAAATATTTAGTTTATCAGTTAAAATAAGCATAAATGGCGAACAAAATCAAAACAAAGGAGGAGATAATAGAAATGGAGGGTGAGCTGGCTAAGTTTATTCGCAGCACGAAAATCCGCCGTTCACCCCAGCGCCCAGCGAAGGACGCCACAAGGGCTGAAATACCCGACGAGACATCGGGACGCACAGGCGAAGAGAAGGACTGGGAAAGTGATGCGGCACTTCCAAGGGACACAAGAACCCAGACCTTACCACGCAGTGCTATAATTGCGGAAAGAGGGACAGTCAAAATTGCCGAAACTAGCCAAATGGTTTCAAATATACGCCGAGTGGGAGGGCTGCCGACTACTCTGGTGCAAGTTGAAGAGGAAAGGCTTACTAAGAAATGTGCGGCCGTTGCGTTCCTCCAAAAAACGTCAACAAAGGGGTGAAAAACGGGCTAATGGAACTGGAGGAGCTGCCGTAAATGCGGTCAGGCAGGCCATAAGGCGAACACCTGCAATGTCCTATGTATGCAGGGGCCGTAACGCGACTGATGAGAACGTTGCGCACACTGCGGACTCGGAGTGGTTTCCAGTCTTCCGAGCAGAATTGAAAAGAGCTAGGACGCGGTCAACATGATTCGCATCCTTCAAATTAATATGCACCAGAATGCAACCGCCCACGAGTTTCTAGCCCAGTTCACTGCAGAGACCGAAGCTGATTTAGTACATATCAGCGAGCAATACCGAAACAAGGACCCAGTTTCATGGCATCCTGACATATCAGGTGCCGCTGCCATCTGGGTTCGGGACGGCACCCTTCTTAGGGTTCTTAGCCAAGACCGAGAGGACGCTTTGTCTGGCTTCGGTGTTCAGAGATATCGTTTTTTAGCGTCTATTTTACGCCGAATGAGACGATGCCGGACTTTCGACAGAGGCTTAATGCTTTGGAGGACGCTATCTTAGGCGCATTCTGGTTGGGGATGACTTCAACGCTAGAGCACTTGAATGGGGCATGCCTCATATAGACTCCAGAGGGAAACGAATTCTGGAAATGGCAGCGAGAACATGACTGGCAGTTCTAAACACAGGATCCACCCCAACGTTCCGGCGCCCGGGCAGTGAGGGAAGCATTCCAGCCGTAATCTTGGCGTCGGAATCATTGGTGTCGCTGGTGGATGGGTGGCGAGTTCTGGAAGACTTCTGGGCAAACGACCATCAATACATTGCCTTCGAAGTGGTGGACACAAACTCTCGGTGTGCGCCAGCCCGGCGCTCTTTCTGTGCATGGGACGTCGCGAAAGTCAACAACAGGAGGTTTGTCGAAACTCTTGGAACAGGCAGGGCCGCGCTGGAGTGTACTCCTGGGGGCGATGGCGCTGCAGCCGACACTGTCCTAAATTTAGCTATGAACTTGATAACGATGACCTGCGGAGCCTTCGTGCCCAGGAGGGCATCGAGACGTTGGGAGGTGGCGAAGGTTGCGCTGATCAGTTAAAAAGTTTAAAGCTTAAAAAATGTGTATAAACTGAGATAGGATCTACGCTGTTGTAGGAGAGGGGAGACTCAGAAAACGGAGGCGGGAGGGGTATTCTACACGAGGGAAGTTTTCCTTAAAAAAGACGGAACGGGCGAATTTACGTACCACGGAGCAGTACTCGAGGGCATTTTTCACGTGCAAATTGAAAAGAGCTAAGAAGGGTTGGAGTGTGTCAAAATCAGAGGAGGAGCGAAGTATAAAGCCTAATTTATTATGATGTGTTATATTATACGCTAAGCGGCATGTGACTGATGTAAGGGTTCTGTTCCTGTTCTCTGCACTACGATGATTCCAGTAAAGCCATTGGCCGTCCAAATGCACTCAAGGGGGGGGGGGGGTCAGACTGTAATTTGCTGGGGACTCATCTGAAGTGGTTCTTGACAAAAAGCCTCACCCGGGGTTATCTGTTGCCGCGATGGCCGTTCGAAAGCATACAATCTAGAAAAATTTGTGGAGGATGTATTTGCACCCATATCGCGAGTAAAGTTGCTGATACACTCAAGCGTGGAATAGTGCTGTACAATTCTGGCGGCGTACCCTTTATTTGCGACAGAGATGTTAGATGGGCCTCGTATTCACTGATATGAATGGTAAGCCTGTGATCAGTATGAACCAGTATCATTTTATTTGTGGTCTCTTCGTTAATATCTTCGTCTCCATTATCGTGAGGAAGCATTTATTGTCATTGATGCCCGCCCAGCATTCAAAACGATAGCTGTCAAGGCGAACGATATTGCAATAGATTTAGGATTTTGGGCATTTTGCTAATTCATCGATCACGTGAACTCTTCGGATAGCGGTGGAACATCGGCAGTAAATATTTCCATAGCCCACACTAGAGGAATTTGTGTGGCAAGTAGGAAAATGCCTTCTCTAGATCCAGCGTAGTAAAGTGGCCCAAGCGATGAGACAAATTGGACCATACAGTCATACTATTACCGAATGGTGTTCGTTGTGACACTAGATGCAAGAATAGTCTTCAATTCTGCGAGGTGGCACGCAAATCTACCTTTTTGGATATTTAGATACTATTTAAAGGACCATGTCCTGGTCTATGAGACGCGAGAAATATCCTTGGTATGGACCTGTACACCACCTTACACCATAGTCTGCGACTTGCGATGCTTGATGAATTGCATTTGGTCGGATGTACAGATGATCCTGCGGCAGAAGTTGCCGTACGCACAGTCAAACAAGCTGAGCTTACATTCAGAATAATGATGAGGTGAATCAGCAGATCGCCGATCATGGAGGCATGAAATGCCGGGATGGCCTAGTGGGATTCTCATGGGATTGTGGTTGACTTCAAAGTGTACAAGAGACCTTGGGACCTTAAGCATAGAGTTGCGCTTCAACTCTGGTAGTTCGGTAGTGATTTAGGTAGGTTTTGCATACACCAGTATTAATGCTGAGCCATGACCCCAGTATGGCCTTGTACCATTGTCCTTGTTACAGCTGGGGTTTGGTTGTGATCATAAAATAATTCCGTGTTAGTGGGATCAAGTTTACACAACAGGTATTCAAGTATAGCCACCAGACTTAATCTTTCCTATTCAGGTTGGTGTATGGTCTTGTCGCACTACAGGCAAATCTGCAGCTAGAATGTTTGCGATTTGCCGGCTGACATTCAATGTCGGAGGCCTCCTATCTAGTGGGCTTAATTTGCTGATGAGTGCCCTGCAGTGTATCCTTCTTTACGGTTCCGAAGTGTGCAAGTACAATGGCAAGGAGCTTTGAGAGTCGCGTCCGTCTATAGTACCGTCTTGGGGCTAACAGAAATAGTGATAGCAGGAGTTACTCTGATCCATTTCCATGCATCAGAGCGGAGTTCTGTATAAATCAGAGGAGAGCTAAGTAAATAACCTGGTGCTTGCAAAAAGAGACCGCGCACTAGCAAAGACGTACGGCCGTTGTTCAATCGCAAGCATGATGAGCTTAACTATTGCTCCACCAAACTGCCCAGTGGACATAGGTATTTTTATTTTTACCTATACACAATCGGGAAATTACGGTCACCCGACTACGTTTACACCAAGGGTAAACATTTTTCTTCTGCATCCTTGGAGCAGAATGACACGTTACCCTCTAGGCATTCTTAAAAAGAGAGAAGGCGAGATGGCTAGGAGACATCCTGTCGTTATGAATTTCGCTCCACCACCTTTCGTTGTTTTTCTAGATGCAACAGAGGGTTGTTTTAGCTGGTAGTCTGCCTGAGACAGGAGTGTGGCCTTTTGTACGTAAATGCATTTCACAACTGTGGCCTGGAATTTTTAGCCACGTATGAATGGGAATATGTTAATTGAAAATGACGAACCATATCAAATTGGGAGCAAGTTACTCCCACCCTTTGTGGGTTCCGGACCCCTGTGTTTTGTTTTAGTACCCAAGTTTTCGAGAGGGATGAAATTTTCGTGGAAGTCGGTACGTGCAGTATATAATATAATGTGGTAGAAGGTATTGCAAAGATTATAGAGGGTACAGATATTAACCAAGATTCTACGTTATTGGAAGCGAGAGAGATTGGGAAAGCGAAGCCGAATAGAATAGTCGAATAGCGAAAGATTCTAAGCGACGAGAAGGGATCAAATGAATCAACGTTAAAGTCAAGGCTAACAAAGTAATTGGAGAGTATTCGAGAGGGATCAGTTAAGTTAACATCAGAAGAAAATCCGATATTCTGGAAGATCGATAACGGCAAAGCGGTTGCTAACAAAACGGAACTCATTGTCGAAGGTTATGCTCAGATAAGGTAAATGTGGTCCACCAAGCGAGTAGAGAAATGATATAGAAGAAATTTGTCGTTCATCCAGATCGAGCAGGTGGTGCGAGATTTTGTGGTACACATTAATGAAGCCAACATGAAATACATGATGACAATGTCAGCACTTAAAACGAAAGAAATAACAATATCGAGTGACATTGGTCAGCTGAAAACAATAAAGATAGTAGAATGCAACTTTGAAACCTTTGATCATTCTATTTCTATCTAGTATAAAAACTGGCCACCGATAGCAATTATGATAACGAAAACCCCGCACAGCTGTTAGCTAGAGCCTATTTTACCTTACAGAAACTGCTCCCCTCCACATGTCTCATCATAGGGTCAACACTTTTACTGTACAAGTCATTGATCTTGCTTGCCCTCATGTATTCCTGGCAGACTGAGGTTTTTAGCAAGAAAAAATGCCAATTCTTAGCCGCATTGGAGAGAGGAATCCTCTGAAGAACTTTTGACCCCTACAGCCATTTACAGAGTTTATGATCGATACAACGGTCGTTGCGGTTATGAATAAAATGAATGACTCAATAGGCTGTGGTGAGTGAGTTAGTTAATTCGCATGGGTGAGGATCGTCCAGCCCGGGAAGCCTATAAGGGTAATATGTATAGTAGAAAAAAGAAGACGTGGTAGGCCCTGCTTCAAATGGAGCAGTAGCGTAGGCCAAAACACCAGGCAGCTGCCAAGGATATTGAATTAGTGGACTTTGACAGAAAGCGGGGATGTCTGGGAGGATTACAGTAAGCGGTGAGGTCAGTCAGTGAATTTGGCACTAGATTTGTGGCTGAAAAGTGTAAGCTTCTTTCGTAAACTAGGAGAGACTCTTAATAAAAGGAGTTAATTTAGTATCAGTTAAGAGTTCCTCGATTGCAAATAAAAATTGGGATCATATCAAGGAGACCCAGTGCCCAGACAACGAAGACGCTAAAACCTACTTCAGGGTGCATGCCCTTAACTAGCATTAAATTAAAATCGACACAGGTAAAATGCAGCCTGTGGCTTCAGTAAGCTCGGAAAGAGTTGACTAAGAACAAAAGGGCTACGAAACTTCAGGAAGAACCACATTCTTAATAATCCGCCGCTGATATTTTGCATAGGAGGTTGTTCTAAATCTGAAAATCAAAGAAGTCAATAAGATGTCTATTAAGCCTAACGTCATACCGATGAGCGTTAAGATGATAGTTTGCAGTACCAAAGCACTCAATACCGCCACGTGGAATATGACGGCAAGTACAGACCAAGTAAGTCAATGTATTAACTTGGCCAGAATTATGGTGAAGAGAAATATCCCAAAAGTGGACACCCCATCCGGGACTAAATTGGGCGCGATCACAGGATGTTCGACTATCTTTATCGTTCTTCAATGTCCTTTGCAGCGGCAACGCAGTCCTACCGGCCATATAAGTTCGCCGAGCATTCTTTCCCATAGACTGAGCGTTCCCAGTAATTCCTATTCCACAAATTAATTGCAGATGTTGCAAGGAATACTTTATTTGAAATCATCGAAACTAGCAACACCAACCTAAATCCTTAAAAGAACCAAATACATCTTTAAACGAAAAAAACTTTCTGTTTCAATAAAATGAATGGAAATAATCTTTCAATAGACTTCACCCCTTATTGCTAGCACGAAAAAAAACTCACCACCACATACCTTCCTCGCCGACTTCCCGATAAAAAGGCAAAGAACTTGCTCATGTCTAATATTTGTGAGGGAAAATGTTGAAAAGAGTGATTTAAAGTTATCAAAGGGATTTCGCATACGGGAAAGGAAAAAACTCTGAAGAAAATGGGAAGAAAACTTTCCAGTGGTAATAAAACAGTTACACTCAGGATATTTTCTGGCTCGAGGCGGCGGGTCAGAATATTAAACTCCAATAAAAAGCGAATGGATTTTCAAGTAGTTCTCGAGCGTTATTTATGCACATCGTCTTACAGAAAGGAAGGATTGTGTGCTCTGGTTGGGACTTGGTTAGCAATCCTTAGTAAATATACTCCTAACTTTTCGATCCTCAATCAGGAAGGAAATATATGAGAATCAAAAGTTACGACCAGGCGGAGCCAGTTATAAAGTAATTCAGGAGTAAGTGAACCGAAGGGACGAGATTTATTCACTCCCTTTTGAAATATTTCCTTTACAGGATGACCTTCACTTTGCATGATGCTTCCGAATTCAAAGATAGCTAGATCAATGCTTCAAAGATTTTTATTTGGGAATTCTTTATGGTGACCTTAAATGCCATCTGCGTCCAACCATTACACAGTACTAATCTGACTTTGAGGGTGGAAATCGCGATTGCGTAGATTTGAGCGTTTCAGGCTCTTCATAAGATTTCTCGATTCCACGTTATTTTTGAGAATGCCTTTCTAACCTCAGAGTATTTGGTGGTTTCGACAATTTGCCCATTATCCGGTCTCCCTGTTTCTTCGAATAGTATACCTGGACAACTCTTCTTGCATTCCATAAGAATATGTTCTTTTATAACCACATCTTCTGTATCGATAGGACGTCTCAATGATTGCTTGTGCACTGTTCCACTATCTGTAATATATTTAAAGAACCCTTTTACTGAAGAGACAATGGCTGGTGGTTGTGGTCAGCTGCCATGACACTCCTATTGGTGGTGCCTGAATACCAGTTTTCTTTGGACTCCACCTCGCATCCTGGCGTCTTGTAAACGCCAGTTTTGCTTTTTAGATATCCACCGGATCAGTGAAGGAAATACCCGCTTTTTTTTTGTGGTCCTTTGTACGCTCACAAGCTCTTGGGAAAGTGATTCAGTTTCAACAGTGATACTGTCTTCTTGGTGCACATTGTGTTAATTTCTTTTAATCAAGGTTTATCCTTTTACTTATTCCTTCTCCCTAAGAAAGTATAAGACGCTCTTCAGACGGCAACTTTCCAAAGCTTTTGGCATCCAGAAGTTTCGGTAGCCTTTCTTTTTGCACGAATACGGTTCGGGTTCCAATTACCTCGATAAGTGCTCTCCTCTTGCCTCTTCCTTTTCACTTTAATATGGTGGGGTAGGTTCATTTAAGATAGACTCCAGGCTAGCACTTGACCAACCAACATCAATAACTGTACTAGACACAATAGCAACAAAAGTAGTTACAATGACATATTCGACAGAAGACCGGCACCTTCTACTTCTAGGAACTAAAATGAGGGATTGTCCCAGCTATCCAGAGCTCCTGTGAAATGGCGACAAACAATATTGCCTCAGAGGAAAATTGCCAGGTAAGAGTGAAACTAGTAGCTAGAGGGCTCCCCTTTTCAGCTATTGAAGTCAGGACTGGAAAAAGGAACTCGAGAAAAGGTAGTGTAGATCGAAGTCCCATGACATACTTTTCTCAGTAAAACATAATAACGAAGGAATCATCCAGTTAGCGACCGTAAAATATATCGTCGGAGAGAATAAACATTATCCGGAATACGAAGGCAGGGGAAGATAGGCTGCCCAAGAAGTGCGGAGCCATCTTAATGAGGATATATCTCCTTGGACGTTAAAAGTAGAATAATGGAGATGGAGGGCCTCCTCAATCTTATCATACGCAAGCAAAACTCCACGAAAGAATAGCTGAGGGAAAAGTCACAACGAAGCAAAAAACGCACCGCTCACAGACCTTCAAAAGGAAAACAGGTCAAAACGAGAAATGTCAAAAGAGACAAGAAGTGTTTCATAAGGTGATGACCAAAGGAGACCAAATAGCGGGGAAAAAAGTCCGCAACATGACAGCAACAGAGTAAGTTGGACAATGACGATAGTGACCACACCAATTTAACGAACAACAAAGTACGGTTAGAGGCTCTTTAAGCCGAGCGACGGGGATATTTTGTGGAAGTTCTTCTTGAAATCCAGAAGCACGTCAAGCTACCTGGTGGACTCGAGCCGAGAACTGGCAAGAAAAACACGCTCCTTAAGATACACCAGAGCATTTTGAAGCCCAAAGTAGTGGCTCCTTTCTTCAAAGACACGTGTTCCATTGAAATGTAGTCTGACGAAAAAGGAAGGGACAGAGGAAGCGATCGAACAGGATTACTTAAATGTGATCAACCTCAAGTTGGCAGTTAACCCCAGAGGCGTAAAATTGGTCATTGCTATCGTACCTGAACAAAATGATATGGGAAATTCTCGATGACAAAAAACTAAAGATCTGGTGAACCATGTGCAAAATGTGGTAAGGGGCACTTTTGTCCCGGTGCTGGAGTTATGAGCAGAACATCAGAGTATGCGGGACGGACACGGATTAACGAGACATAAAAACGAAACTTCAATGAAACAAGAATGCGCTAAGGCTCTTCAATTGATTGGGGAAATTGAAGAAGACGAAATCCTTGTGTCTTATTACATCAAGGCTCTTTTTCTGAGTGTCCCAATCGAAGAAGCGACCCCTCTAGTAGGGATTTGGCTACGCCAACAACAACAAGGCTCCCAATAGAAAGGTATGGTAAAACAATGTATGGAGCTAGTCAAAATTTGTATGAAGGAAAACTTCTTTACTTTCAGGGGTGAATGTTATAAACAGTTGAAAGGAACCTCATCTCCCTGTTCATCAGCAAAATCTCCATGGCTAACCTAAAAACGAAATTAGCTTCGGCCGATCTGATACCAAAGTTTTGAAAGAAACATATGCTTTCGACTCGCTCAATAGACTGTGTTCCAGTATCGAGTTTACCCTAGGGATGGACCTGTTGTTGAGGTGGAAGCAAGGAAAATTAGACCTGGAGATCTACAGTAAACCGATAAACACCAACCCAGTTACCTACAGCATTTCGAACCACGCTTGTTAATACTAACTCGCCTTTTTCAGTCACATAATACAGCGTACGTTATCCTTTCGCATTTCCTCGGAGGGCGTGATGAAAGAGACGAAGCACATTTTCAGGGTCGTCAGACTGAATGGATACACTGGGCCATCAGCAGTTGATTAACAAATGAAAATGGACTCTTCTTCAACGACACGCCCTCACGGAGCTGACTTTGGATCACCCAGACGGAAAATAGTTATTCAACAAAATGTTCCTTGCGTTTAAATGAAAACTGGGGAAACATAGTTTGGACATCGTTTTTAGCAGCGGGGATAATCAGTTAAAAACCCTTCTGTGATCAACCAAGAATCCAATCTATTAAATGGCCATTTCCAAGATAGACAAAACTTCCTGCGCATATGGCAAAACCGAAAGGAATGTGGAAATACGCTTCGAAGAGCGCCTGAAGTAAACAGAGTTGGCGGAAAAGAAGGGTGTCTTCAGGTCGAAGGTGGACGAACAAATAACGACATTATTTCGAGAGGGAACGTTAGATTGATGAAGCAGATAAGAGATGCAAGGACGTGGCCGAATGAGGAACTTTTAAACAGGGATCAAGGCAACGGCAAACACGATATATTTACACACCGGTATAACAATATTTCAGAGTTTGGCCCTAATTTAATAAAGATCCCCTATTTTTTCCCTTATATACTCAGAAAAACCCACAAGCACCACAATCCGGATAAAGGAATTGCCACTGAACCACTAGTGAATTCAACGATGATCCTTGCCATAGCGCAGTTCATAACTGAAAGTTGCTTCTGTCATAGTGAACTGAAATTGTCAGTACACTAATACGTTGCCTTGAATTTCAATGGATGATAACACTGAGTGAGAAGCAAACTTTTACCGCCGCGGAGTTAACATTAATTGGGGAATCGGGTATAAGTTACTCACCTGAACACTCGGGGCTGACCTATTGTCTTTATCCTTGCAAGCAGCTAAGACGAACGAAATCATGCAGACAATTTTTCCTACTTATCTTATACAAGTCAACGTTACCAAAGAAGAGGCATACAATGAAAATTGTTGAGGAGGAAGGGAACTGGAAGATCCGATCTTATCCATGAAGGACAAAAAAGGCGGACAGGCTTTAGATATGAGTTGGACTTACTACTCTTCTCGTCTGTCGTATATTTGGCAGCAGGTACTTTCCCTTCCTGTGGTAGGTGGTGAGGATCGTGCTGATGAAGAAAGGAAGGGCATGGAAAAAACGCAGCTTACATAAGGGTAGCTTTCCCTCAGTATGTTGAATACAGTGAAAAAGTGCTCGAGAAACTAATCTAGCTAAGGTTGGAGTATTGTGGAATACAATATACTGTATGAATGAAAATCTCGTTGGAGGCAGCTCAGGGATCTACACATCATCGGGTCCTTTAAAACGTTTCAAATTATAGTGCGTTGCGGTTCAAGGTACCCATCCAATTCCATACGATCTGATACGAGGATGATATTGGGGCACTACTCGTCCTTTGCTAATCAGTGCGGACAAGTGCTTCATTCTCGGCAGTTTTGAAGTGTAAACTGGTGCCCTCACTTAGCATTTGTACTGCAAACGATTAACGCAGGAACCATCATGGGGAATGTTGTGAGTACCATCGACTTGTACCATTGTCTCTAAATGATATTGGAGATAGGAGAAGTTATTACCATCGTTCGCCATGCTACGGGGCGTAATTCTATACATCTCAAACCAAATTGAGAAGACAGGAAAGCGGTTGTAATTTCCGCAGCAATTGTGGCAGAGCGCATCAAGGGGCTAATAACTGCTGAGTTCATCAAAAACGTGTTACCCCGGTTCATCAAAATGCGACGTTTTTGGGAGTGGGTCGATATCGAGTGACCGCAGTGCCTCAGTAGTGGGAAACTTTGCTACTTGGCATCTAATGCAAGAAGAGATACTGAAGTGGAAATCAGGTACATATCGAATCCTTTTTCGTATGAGATAGAAGCTTGGAAAGTCCCCGCCGAGACCAGAGTTAACCTTCGGATAGCCCCCGGATAGATATGAATACTACCGTTGCAAAAGATGGACGGAGGCAGCAAACTGAAATAGCGTTTATTTCATTGGGAGAACGCATAAATGTACTCTGTGAGTTCATTAAGGAGAGGCCGAATATCTACCAAAATATCAGGGCTTTGATGCGGTGCATTATGTTGTCCTCTATTAGGGCAGTAGAGGAAAAAAACGTTATGTGGCAAAGCCACGCGAAAAACACTTGTGACATCTCCTCAACATAAGGTAGATGAGAATGAGGGGAACGAAGTAGGGTCGGAATTAGTGAATCTCTTGGTGCCCAGCTAGCGACCCAGAAGAAAAAAGCCTCTTCGCCGAAAAAAGTTTCGCGAAAAGTGCGCAGTTTCTCAGTTAGGACCCAACATTGACGAAGGGGGAAGAGTCTGCAGTACGTAAACCCGAGGAATGGGTAAAAATGAACAGCAAGAAGTGGAAAAAGGAAAAAGGTCGTCTGGAATCATTATTTCCAAGAAACAAGATATGTCTTACGCCGATAGGGAATTTGGTGTTGGAGCTATTCAAATTCAGCAAAAAATCGACGAATAGTTAGCAGCAGTGAAAGCTCGAAAACAAGAGATAATAATCGAATGCAAGGACATAGCCAAGGTTACATCACGAGAGGATATCTGTGTTGCGCTAAGGGATGAATCTGTTTTTAACGAAATAGAAGAGGGTGTGATAAAGAGGATGAAGAAGGCGCATGGCGGTACGCAGACCGATATTGTTAGTTTACCCGTGGAATCAGCGGTTTAACTGATGGCAAAGTAAAAATAAGTCCGGCCGTGTGCCAACCTACGGAGGAAGTATCTCTCAAATCCACTTCATTTAGCCCAACCATTGCGAGGCAGTTCAAAACCTGCTTTCGCAAACCATTCGGGAGTCGAGTGTGGACGTGATGGTAATCTACGGGACTTATCGAAATTACGGTAGTGCTACGTGGATGAAAGACTCAACTGGAAACACGGCGATATGGGTGTGCAGAAAGCAAGCCATACAACACAGGGCCGGCGCGCAACCTTCCGGCCTTCTAGATAGGACCGCCGGCGCGAACAGGCTTACGAAGGTCGAAGAGTCCGACGTGTATCTGGGAATTGTGCACGAAACTGATGAAAAGTTCGACTAGAAATTCCGTGGAATCCTCGATGCGTTAACGATTTGCTATCGTAAATTTCCACGCGCAACACAGTGTCCGTGCTGGAGAAATGCTTCCGCAATTGGAGAAAATCCTCCCAATTTACCAGTCCAATCAATGAAGAAAAGGCCAAAGGAAAAAGTCAACAGCATCCATCATATCTACAGCTGTTGCGCTTCTCCCAGTGCAACATTAGCGCAATGTGAGGAGATCCTGGACAACTTAGTGTTGGACGCTAGGGACACCAGCCCTTAAATTATTACGAGCGATTTCAACGCGTGGGTCTTGGACTGGGAGAGCCGATTGACGAACACCAGGGGCCAAATCCTGCTTGGAATCTTCGCAGAGATAGATGGTTGAGTGCTTGCCCACCTTCCAAGGCAGAGGTTTAGGCTAGATGGTAAATTTTACTTATTTCAGGACCTCGTTGGCGGGTGAACACTACATCCACAATGAGTAACTGGCCATCTTTCTCAACATTAGAAATGGAGGGTTCGAGAGTAGAATGCGCAACAGAAGTAGCAAAACCTGGATAGTTGGCTGGTCCACTGGAACTTTTAAGGGGATGACATTTCTTCGAGCTTTAGAAGGAGGTCGCGCTGGAAAAGGAGAGTCAGGTACATCAACGGGTAACTGAGTCATGCGATTCTACAATAGCACAATAGCGTTACCACCATAATAGGATACTATACTACTGGTGGAATCAGAAAATTTCGCTGTTGACATCATTGTATTTGCGAGCAGGAAGACTTTGCCAAAAGGAAAGCCAGAACACCGGCAGACGAAGAAAGAATACCGCGATCTTCGATGAAACCTTAAAAAACTCATACACGAAAGTAAGTGAAACTGCCACAGACAGCTGTGTCTTGCGTCTTGAGGCAAATATGAACCCGGAGGGTATTGTTCACAAGGTGGAATTCGTGGACAAAAATCAATGGAAGTGATGTGCCAGTGACTCTCGTTCAAAATAATCGCAATTCCTCTCCCACGACAGAAAAAACATGGACTGCGACCTACGGTTCAACACGACGCCTACTCGGTTTGCGGGGTGATCGAGGAGGAACTACAAGATGGACGAATTGGTGATAAGAAGGCTCCGTGGTTGCACAGGTTTCCAAACAGGACTTATAAATTGACTGCTGAAATCGGGGCCGCAAGGTTCATACGCACATTTGAATGGTGCATGGTTGGAGGAGAGTTGGCAAAATCCTGGAGCGGGTGATATATAACATGCTGGTTCCGGGCGCTAAACTAGCGGGTGGTCCATGGAAATGGTAGTATGGATATCAGAGAGCTCGTTCTACCATCGAATGATCGATGCAATAGCAACGGTCGTGAATTTGGCTGCGCAATAGTGAAGTTAGTTGTCAGGAATGTCTTTACAATGGCCAAGTGGGGTTGCATTAATGGCACCCCAGCTAAACTAGGTCTCCCTGGTTACTTACCTCGGAAAATCGAGAGTTACTCTTCGGGGAGACTTCTTCGGTATGAGACTTAAGAATAAGAAAGAATATGTTGTGACAACAGATGTTCCTGAATGCTCCGTATTGGGGCCCCTGCTGTGGAACATAATGTAAGACGGAGTGGTTGGTATTTGCGTTGCCAGCAAGGAACTTTATGGAAGTGAAAGAATCCATGCCATCAGAGCATGGTTACTAGTGGTTAAACTGGACATGGCGGTCTAAAAGACGGAGACTGTCTTATTATCAATCGCAGAAAAAAACACTGTCGGGGTTGGTACTTACGAGGTCTTGGACCGTTGGGAAAGTCTAGAAATTCTGAGAGAAGACGCGGCGCGCTTATTAAACACAGATTCCGGTAATTGCCCCTCAAAATTAATAACACTTGCCCCGGTAATTAATAGATAATTAAGTTAAGAATTTAATTTTTTTAATTGAGGTAATTAGTGTTTTTAGTATAAATAGAACCGTAGAACCGCAATTGTTTTCAGTAGCTTTGTACTGATAAAGGGTGTAAGTTGCTCCCGAAATATATATATGCATAATAAAATAAAATTGTAGTTTGGAGTAAGCTACTGGTCTATCAATTTTAGACTTAACTACAAACAGAAGACAATATCTAACCTCTCACGAGGTCTTTTCAAAATCGATCATTAGATACTTGAAGGTAATGATCAATGCCAAGTTGAGCGTCCAGGGGCACTTAGAGTATGCGCGCGAAAAGGCAGTAAAGGTTATCTCTAGGAAGGAATATCGCCGTCAGCTGCCTACGCGGCATCTGTCTGGGTGGGAACACTGAACAAAAAGGTGAACCGGAGATGGATAAGCTCGGTATACCCTCCAATCTTGCTGAGGTTATGCAGCGCATATGGGGCAGTATGGGATCATCGAGGAAGGCACACTGTCTCCGCTCGTGCAGGAGGGTGAATCCGGCCGGTGTGACTGCGGACTACTAAATGCCACGAGGAAGGACCTGCACAGGAGATAAGAACAACGGTGGGCTAATTCTGAAAAAAAAAAAAACGCTGGATCCATACACTGATCCCGTGTATTGAAAAATATATGAAAGATGTATGAACTGGACCGAGCCGGGAAAGCGCGACAGATTCGTGACTTAATCGTGCTGGTGTAAAATAGAGCCACTTCACGGTGGTCCCGCGGTGATATGGGTGGAGACGTGGGGGTGGTTTTATTGGGTGCTACAACCTGGCACAGCAATGTCTCTTTAGATTTCCACCTCCTTCCACAAAAACAAAAACGGAGCAACGAGATCAAGAGGCTAACGTTTTACCTCCTCAACCATTGCCCTACCCGAACCTAGTGGTTATACATTTTCTCCCTTCTCCCTGAATTATATTTATTTATGAAGATTTAAATGTGTGAATTTTTGCCGACTTTCTTGAACCTCAAGACGAGTATATATCATTGTTTTCTTCTTTTTTCGATACCAGTGATCATGAATTTCAAGAATATGGCTCCATTTCATCGAATTGCGTTGCGAGCACACGTAGTAGTCCATCTGCAAAAGGTATGGGAATACCCAGAAAATTCTATAGTTGTTATCTATAAAAGCACGGTCACATTCAATGGGACCGCAAGCATGAAATTCCTGCCCTTAAATCATCATATCCATCCACCTGCAATGCACTCAACCTAGTTTACATGGGAACCTACATATCTTTTGTAATATCCTTGACAATTGAATATTCCCCAACAACAATGTTATCATTCTTTTATGATCGGTCCCCAGCACTCTGCAGACATTCTCTTTCCACTTATCTTTATTTGTCTCCATTACATTCCAGTTTTATTCTTTCATTCCAGGCAGGATGTAATCCCTACATTTGCGGCTTCATGTGAGCTCCATTCAGATACAAATTCGTAAGGATAACATACTTTTAATACCATGCGAATACAGAACGGCCGTACATCAGATGTACCTTTATACAAACAACATGAAGGATAATGAGTCTGCAACAAACAAGCAGGCAAACAACAGTAATGATGGAAAAAGTTGTGTTTTGTGCAGGAACATACTTTCCAAGTTTCCAACAAAGATACTTTTCGTGTTTTTACTGTCGACGCCGGAGGATAACAAGCATGTAGTGTAATGTTTTCTTATTTTCCATGATGAATGCATTCAGGCTCTCTCCCTTGGATGTTCAACTAACAACGTATTGTATCTTGGATATCATAATCCTATTTTGACTGGAACTACTGCTGAAAAACGGTTACAGTCCGGACGTCTACTGTAAAGAGAAAATTTTAAAATCCTCTTTTTACTTCTGCCCAGATTAAAGTTTTCCTCAAGGACTTCAAATACTTAAGATAAATTTCGCTGAGACGAAGGCATGTGCTTCCTTCCATGCCTCTAACTCTGAGCACTTCGTATGCAAATTTACATCGCTTTGTCGGCAATAGCTGATTTCTCGAACTAACAACTTCTCCATCAACTTGAAATTCAATCTTTTAACATTCGTCCTGAGAATTCGGCGAAATGTAAGCAACTACAAAGTAGCAGTGGAAGCGCTTTTGTCCCGTGTAATCTTGGGAAACATCTTAATTTTTTCTTTTTCGCGTTTTTGTTGAGAAGCTTCTTGTAGGGAAGTTCTTGTCTTATGTAAGAAGTTTTCTGTCTGTCTCCTGCCGTTTTTGCTTTTTTCCCGTGGAATTTGTCTCGAAAATCAATACGGAATGTCTTCTTTTTATCTAAATATTTCTGCAGAAATCGAAAGCTACAAACACTTAAATTCTGAATGAATTATGTAAATATTTTTTCGTCAGTAAAATAAAAGCGAAAAAGCATTGGGAACCGGTCGAGAATCGCGACAATGTACGTGGAGGTCAGATGAAGAAATTAAATCACCACCAGTATCTGAGTCGCGGAAAAAAATCTAAAAATCAACATTCCTAAAAAAAATATTTACATTCGAAAACTCGTGCGTGATTTATCCTCTTCACTTTATTTCTTTCCTATCATTTATTTGTTATCTTATTATCAGAAAAGCTTAGGAATCATGGTTTATTGATGGCTCTTCCTGAAGGCGGCGATGTAGGTGCCTTTTGGGTCATATTTCCGGGTTAATAGCTTCCACTCCTTGGTTTCGCTGTTTTCGAACTTTCTAAGGGTCTTCACTAAGTTCTTGCTTTGAACGGCGGTACATTTGGCGCAGTTTGTAGCCAAAGCTTCTGGCAGCAGATCTGAAATTGAAAGAAAGAAAAAGACATTTAATTTTTGGTCACTAAATAAATTAAATTAGTTTCAGAAAATCCATAGAATTTGTCGAAAAATTAAAGATAATTTTGGCTACATTTAAATTCAATTTATTTTGAATTAAATTAAATTGCCATGTTCGCATGTCAATTTTATAAGTTCAATGACCCAATTGGAGTGACTATGAACGTGACGAAACCTGAATATCTAGTTTCCTGGGAACGGCCTAATCTGAATAATCAAATAATGTTAATCTAATATTGCAATCTTTTCTTCGAAAGTCGAGGTTACAAGTTTACCGCGCAAACAAACAGCTTGCGTTACCACGGTACTACTACATTTGTTCATTTTTTTATTGGAAATGCAACTGGGAGTCTACCTATAGCGACCCTTTAGTGGCTCCTACATACAGGGCATCCAATTATTCCTCTCCTTTACTATTTTGCGACAACGTAACATAGCCTGCAACAGTTGTCAGCTTCAAAACCCAGTCTTGTCTTCTACGTGACAGAAAGGGTCCCTGAGCTGCCATCTTTCAAAAAGTGCTTCCTCTGTCTTTCAGAAGAGAAGCGTAATGGCGCTGAAGTTTTGGAAGAACTTGGTGTCCAAAATAACCTCAACATCTCTACTTAGATGCTTCTAGGCAGCAAAGCAGGAGAGGGAAAGAGCCGATAGGCCGGGCACTTTCCTTACTATCCGCGTTGCTGAACCGGATATTAAATAGGTTCGGGAGCAAACGGGCTGCCGGCTCCACTACAGGCTTGGGATCGCCACGTCACAAATGTCGACTCCGGCAAACATTGAAGAGAAAGTGGAGCCCGCGGCATCTTTATCCAAAGTGTAGGTGAGGTAGAATTGATTGACCTTGCTACTGTATGGTGGTCTTAAAAGACTAAAGGCTAACTCGGTTAACGAGCTATGTGATGGCGAGGGAGTTAAGGCGATTCTTTAGAACTATAGACACTTCTCCTTTCACGCAGAAGAATTCTCAGCAGAATATGCGGTAGAGCTATACAATAGGTCAAAGTAAAGGCATCGGGTTAATAGAATGTGATGTCGACGCCCAGCACATATTCTAGGTAAGTACGAACATCAACGCAAGAGGGTTGAGACTACTAGAGTATCTAGCAGGAATGTATCTGCGGATCCTCAATGGATAATGAACCCACCTTCTTCAACGTCATCAATATCACTGTGGCTCTTGTCAGAGAGTGGATAATCTTCTTCTTGGGTTGGTTTGTTTTGATCGGTTGCCCCATTTTGTTCTATCAAAGGCCTGATCTGGATGCAGTCACGGGGCTTTCAAAATCCTATCAAGCGTACTGTCACCGTTGTTTCCGACGGCCTTTTGGTTGACTTCGATGTTCGGACCAATCTTGGACGTTCTTACATAACAATACCATCAAACACGCCTACCTCGCAATTTTTCCATGATCGGTGCAACCATACATTGATCGTGGATATCTTTATTTCGGATGTGATTAAGGTGTGTCACGCCTCTAGCCAAATGCAACATCTTCCTCTCCATTGCTCTTTAATGACCCTTCATTTTCATTTATAGTCGGCCAACACTCACAATCATAGAGGGCGAGAAAGCGGACGACGCTGCCGGAAATTTAAGATTTGAGATGTTCATTGATACATCGATCACAAAGAACACCAGTGGTAGAATGTCAATTCACTCAGGTTGCGCTAATGTGTGAAACAATTTCATTGGCTGATAACATTGACCCGAGATATTTAAATCGTTCAGTTCTGAGCAGATTCCTGCCCGTGATAATGACTGCGACAATGTTACGAATGCATAAACCAGGAAAGGAATAGCAAACACATTAAGTGCGCTTATTTTAGTTTTCCCCGAGAGACGTGATTTCAGTACCAGTTTCACACGTCGCAGAAATTCGGACAGCAGAGCATCTTTCAGATCACCAACTCGAGCATGGGTTCCTTGCAGAATCCCTAGGTATTTGAAGAAGCCTGTCTTGGTCATAGTAACAGAAGAATGCGGCTCGTGACAACCTTTACGGATGGCTTGGATGCGGCACCTGTCCAATCCAAATTCCATGTGAATATGACGACTAAACTTGCCTAATATTCGCAATCGACTCCTAGGATGACCATCAGTACTATCGCAGCTTGGTGTCACCTAAGTACATTAAATATGTCAACTCGCACCTCTAGCATCATTCAGCAGCCAGTGAAATACAGAACCAGAGAGGACTTAATGATTCCGCGTGGAAGACGCCGCCTCTCCCGTATGCTGATGAGTTACGAGGCGTTGGTACCTCCAGACGAACGCACTGACAAAGTAGTATGTCGTCTTTCCACGATTGTCGTCTAAAAACTTTATCAGCTTTGGATCAATGTGGTATAGCCGTAGGATATCGATTACCCAGAAGTGCTGGACGCTGTGAAAAACTTTAGCGTAATTGATATAACAACTAAAGAGATTTATTTGGCCTATAGTTGCCTAGCCCGCAACTACAGAGTCGATGAAGGGTTTCACTTTGCAACCGCTTAATCGAACTCAGAAGCCTTTCAGCTCCTCGGACAGAATACTGTTGGTCCGAAGGTGCGCATAGACCCTTCCACCAACAATGAATATTATGGACTTGTAGAAGGTTGGTAAGTAAGTAATCGGTCATTTGTCTGCGAGGTCCTGCACCATGTCCTTTTTAACGATGAAGTAGGTAATCCCCGTAGTGAGGAAGGGTGGAAATTCCTTAGGCCGACTAATGATCTAATTTATGACATGTGCCAACTGACCATGTATATTGGCAAACTTTTTATGTCAGAAATTTTGCACTCGATCCAGACCAGGAACCTCCTCTTCGGTAACAACCGCAAAATCGATGATCCACATAGCATGCTATCTAGACGGTCTGTTTTGATTCGTTGAGTGATCTACAAAAAACTCCACTGGTTCCTCGCGTATGTTACATTCTGGCGAACCTTTTGGATTTTATTTTTCACTCTTCTGCTGGCATTGCCAGGACTAATTTAAATCAGCCTAGCAACGTCCTGCCTTAGTAAATCACGCCGAAGTTCCAGATGAATTTTCGATGGTGGTTCTATTCGACCACTTGAACCAATAACATGGAAATGAATCTTCTGACCGTGCAATCTGATAGTTGCAATTGGACTACAATATACAAGTTATTGTAGCGACCCATCAGAACAGAGCCGAGACAAAACCTCACCATCAATCTGAGAAAGAGCTCTCGGAGTTGATGGAGATGCATAGAATCTGGGAGTACCTGGTCTATACAAAGAATTCATTTTCGAGAATGCTATACACGCTCTTTGGTAATCATTCTGAGCCTCAGCAAGGACCTCAGCCGAACGGTGAAGAATAGTGTTTCGGCGTATACTATACTGTTGCCCGCAGCGTGTCTCGGTGTTATTGATGTTTCCGTGATGACATCGAATCGAACACGTTCCCTGATGACGGCCGGGATTGTATTGCTGCTAATAATGAACCGGTGGTGGTCTGCGACTGGCTGCACAGTCACGTGTACTTATTGTGGAAAACGCTCGACGAATCTTTGGTGCGACAGGAGGTGGTAAATGTTGTATCTGCCCTCACTATTGCTATTTCGTGGTAGGAGCGGATGATAAAGAGGTTCATTTTCTCTACTTCATCTGCTGCCTACGCGAAACTGGTGAAGGGGTCACCACAGATTGCTGCGAAACAGCAATAGCAGCTAGTCATCATGGTGCCTAGAGATCAATCCACCCCATGATTAGCTTTTACGACGTCCTGTTATTCATTACGGGAGCCCGATCCAGTCATCAAATCAGACGACTCCTGCCGGTTATCCGTACGGGACCGTAAGTCCTCCTCATTTTTGGAATTGCATTTTATACCTATCTACCAGGTGTAGTGATAGCTGCCTCAGTGAGTTATCTGCAGGACCACAAAGTTCCTGGGTTTTCCTCATCTACTCTTTGAGACGCTATAGTAGTGTACACCCATTCAGACTGAAGCCATCCCTCCTCTTTTCACCCTTCCTTCCTATCTCAACGCAGCCTGTCACTATCTCCGCGGGTACGTAGTAAACCTACCACTAATCTCTTCAATTAAAATCATAACATTCTCCAAGGATACTTTCAACTGTTTACTTTATCTACAATCCTCTTCCGTTTAACGTACACTGAATCTGTTGTGCAGATTAATGTTTATGGTTTTCCCATTTTATGTGCTCGTTTAAAAACACTGGTAGCAATTTTCAAAGTATGTATCACATTTTCTCGGAAAATTTTTCAAGGATTTAAACAAGATCCCAGAGGGAGTGAAAATGGGGATTCGATTCATATTCTAGACGGAATGTCGGTTGTTGGTTTGGTAAATTTCAACTTGACTGGTTTGCCAGTAGGATTTGAATGAAAGGGGAAAGGTTGAAACTGAGAATGGTCTCCATGTATTCAGTGTACGTCACTTAATTTAGGGAATTGACATTGATGTGCCTTAGGACCGTATAATATGACATGGGTGAGATTCGTTGCGTTTGAGCTTTTCTAGAAAATTTAAAAAGTTTTCGGTAAAAAGTGTGAGCGATATAAATATGGATTTGCAAATGGCAAGATTTGTCCGTGATTGTTCAAGAAATTAGCTGTCAGATTTCGAACGGGATGTTTAGATAGCTAAGATACTTTTATTACTCGCATGAAGATAAAATGGTTCGTGACTCTATAACAGCTTTTTTGGATGAAATGAAAGGTTGAGGCTTCCCTTAAAACAAAGCCATCTAAGATATCGCAAATTTCAAAAAGATATTTCAAAATCCACAAAGTTAAAATGAATCTTACAATCTGGAAAATCGGTAATCCTGTGTACACTGTATGCGTTATTTATGCATGAACAAGGATACAGGAACACCTACAAATGTTTACAACGTCCTACTCAGTCACTATGGGCTCGAAATTTTCAGGATGTTTTCCCATTTTCAACATAATTTCCCAAGTTCATGGAATAAACGCTTTATAGGATTTATCTGTTATTGAAAAACAAAAACTTGGCCAGGAATGATGTAATTCGCAATGACGCGATGCCTCAATTGCTCGTTGGCATTTTCCCAAATGAATGGTAATACGATTTCCGTGTCGAATTAACGATGTCAAATCAAAGCCAATTAAATTAGCTTTCAGTTGGTCAAGTCCTATCAAGCCATGGCTCTAAGTGTTTTGCAAAGTGAAATTGTTCCTCCAATGGTGAATGCTAGTCGTGATTTAATTACGAGTGGATTTAACGAGTTTTTTTCGAAATTGAATCGATTAATCTTTTGGGTGTATTAGGACTCACTAATGAATACCAAACCGCGTCAATATGTGTCAGGACGATTTCTTAATAGACGTTAAAACTATGAATATGAAACTTGGTAGAGATTTGAAGAACAGTGTCCTCGCAGTCGCAGTCCTTTCCATTGCATTTAGCATACTTTAGCATAGCTGTTAATGTTTCCTTATGAGGATGCCATCAATGAGGACAAACGAGTGCGTAGTATCACACTTTCGAATCGGGTAGATGGCTCTGCTTTACAAGATAACCTTAAGCCTCTTTTACAAGAGAGGAAGTCTAGAAGAATTCTCCTCCTTCACCACCAACTCCCATGGCTCAAGCAATTTAATCCAATCAATTCCGATTTGACTCAAAGAATTGATCCATTTTTTAGAGGGTTCACTCTCCTCTATTGCAGTGAGGAGCCTATTTCCACTTGATCATCACTGGTTTCTGCAAAATAAAGGAAGGTTTGATTAGGAGTTCATAAAATATGCCATCAAAAAGGACATTGCATTCCAAACTCCCAACTTCAAACTAATTCGACGACACTGAAAAGACGGGCGAAGACGACTATGATTTCGTACCAGGGCAGAGGCAACTCATCAGATGCTGCCCAAGGAGCAGCATGACCGAAGCGGCTCGCAGGTATTGTACGCTCCCCTTTATAATTCGTAAAACAAGTTCGTAGATATAAGACTTTCTTCTCGGTCCGTCCCATGATGAAATTGAAGCATGTGCACAGAAACACGAAACTTCGCGTATATAAAACCATTATAACACCAGTGCTATGCTATGGGTGTGAAACCTGGACCCTAACCCAAGCCTCCGAAAAGTGGCTAAGCACATTTGAAAGGAAAGCCCTTTGCCGAATATTCGGAGCATTTCGCGACCGTGTTGCTATCCGGTACAACCATTAGTTGTATGAACTGTACGGTGAACTAGAAGTCTCGAAATTTTTTAAACTACCACGCCTTCAGTGGGCAGGGTATCTCCAACCTGAAAAGGTTATGAACGGACGCCGTGTTGACGGAGCGAAACTAGGAGGAAGACCGAGAGCAGGGTGGGAGAGCACAATATATACGGACGTCGAGCAACTACTGAGCTTCCAGGATTGGAGGTCACGTGACCAAAATAATTGGAGGACAACGATCTAAGCCAGGATGATAATAATGGGGGTAGGAGAAAAGGAGTGCGGAGCTCGTATTCACCGGCATACGGCATAGGTCTTATCTTGGTAGATTGCGATAAACAGGAGATATACCAGGCTGGCTTAGGACGATAGTCCCAAAATTGTAGGATGGGAGGGAGCAAAACTGTCGACATTTGCTGGGGATGATATACCAAGGGCACAAATGGTGATAATCCACCTCTCATAAGCCGCAGCGATTGAAAAGGAGAAGATTCTGCGCCTCTTAATTACTTACTTGAAATAGGGGGCAGATTCCTGATCTGCAAGGAGGAAACATGTAGATCGTTGGGAATTCTCTTATGAAAAATTAAGAGCTTGCATCATTTTTAAACGCAATTTAAAGTATATGTCTGTCAAAGTTCCTGACTGACAGCTGGAGAACTGGGGAGATAGTTGTAACATCGGAATACATCCCAGGAGACGACTTCCGTATTCTACTGTAATTAGCCGCTAAACTGATGAAGCCCTGGCAGAACAAGGCGCTCTACTACTTTTCGTCGCCTGCGATACCAACGCCCATCATGAAATCTGGGGACGCAGAGACAGCAATCAGAGAGGTGAGTACTTTCTTGAATTGATGATGATGATCTCCTCCTGCACGAGTGCTCATTTTCTGGTTAGACGCCTCACCTCTTGCACGATTGCACATCGTCTCGCTGATGATTGCCTTCAAGGATATTGTGGGAAGCTTTTGGTTAGGTATTTATTCCACTCAATTTAACTTCAACAATCCCCTACTTAGAGGTGTCATGAGTCTTAGGTAATTAAACGACCAGCAAACTGTGAAATATTTTTCGAGAAATCCTAACTTATTTAACCTTCCTTTCTGCATTGAATCCTTTGCAACGTACATAAAATTAAAATTAAAATAAACTTCCTCCTCTAAGTAAGTCCACAAATTCTCATCAATGAAAAAGTGACCTAAATCTTCAAACTTCTAACAAGAAGGGTGGCAGAGACTCTTACCTCCTCATCCGTACATATAGTATTTCAACTCAATACCCAATTGCCCCTCGGGGGATTACCAAGGATTTCTGTATCCAATTACTTCTAATACGATTACGACACTTTCGACGGCCAGAAATCCTTATCTGTACGTGCAGGAGGGAAACTGGTCGCCATCGGAAGTGTATTACTAAGTCTGATCTAGATGTTCCAATCCAAGGGACGTAATTTTATCTTAGGCTCGAGTATATTCAATTGTGTTTAGATATGGATAAATATAAGGTGTGTAGGTACATGTGGTATCAACCAATTCCTACATCATCGAATATTTATGGATCGAATTTAAGAAGGACAGTTCGGATAGATACACATCATAGGAGCATGTGCATGTTATTTTCCTGCATTAGTTCCAATCGATATCCTGGAGATTGGAGTTGTTTGTAATTTTGCATGAAGGTGCTTATGTGTCCGGATTTACGACGTGCATTACTGGAAAGTATGCAAATATTTAGATTGCTGAAATGTTTTGCATGATCCGGAACACGTACCTAGTTGAGAGTGTAACGACGTGACCATCGCATAACACTTGGTGCCTGGAAGCGTTGTCGATTTAAATAGCATTCCAGATGCAAACATGGTCGTGATTTTATAAGAACTTTACTTAGCTTTCCCAGTATCTTGTATTATGCTAAGCTTCTAGTCCAGGTTATATTTTAATTCATTGAAATAGCATTGCTGGGAAACCGTAGAAGATTTGTTGTTAGCACAAGCAAGAGAAGGAAGAGCAAGAAATGCGATGCAGCGCAAGTAAATAACTTCGTTGGTCGTGTCGGCGAGTTCCCATGAAAAGGTTGCTGGGAGCATGGAGGTTGCTCCTGTTTACGATCGTCTGTTCGTTCATCAGTTCCCCTAGTCTGCGTTCAGGTATTCATGAATCTTTGGTCCGAATGGTAAAACCTGTGGCCTTTTGTTGTGAACTCCTGCAAGTATTTCAGGACTTGCGTGAACACCGAAGAACTTTCTTTTATAATAGTTGCTTTTCCATCGGCTAGGGGATGCATGAAGTATGGCTTTGGCGGTCAAGAATCCAAGAAGTTCACGTCATGGAAGATACGCGCTCTTTGCGTTGGCTGCCTTCCTCCTCTCTATCAGGACCCCTGTTGCTATAGGAGTGAGAAATAATTTGTAGTCGCGATCCCCAATTACTTGGCAGATTTTAGACAAAACTCATCTGCATTAGTGTGAAGCCAGTCTTGCTCTAAAAAATCAACTTCAAATCTAGGTTGCAAAGGCGATTATGAAGTCGCTCTTCCAGAATTGGTGGGCAAGGATTCATTCTATCAGTCAAGACGTAGGCATCCTACCCTACCTAACGCAGCCTGTAAGTAGTTTTGACGGCTCTGCAGGCTACTTCTTTATCTTCGCTTTCGAACCTACCGAAGGAGGCAGTTCTTATTCCTCAATAAGGATCATAAGCAACTATTTGAACTATTCGGGGATTTTCATGCACACCGCGTTCATGAACTCAATGAGGCTCACCATAGTAATACCTAGCTGGCTGATCTAAATGTCTAATATGTCATAAAAGCTCATCCCCCCCCCCCCCCCCCCGCTTTCACTGGTACCGTCAACTTTGTATTCTGTTTTAAGGATGTTTCAGCATCTAATGACCTCGAGGTTTTGAGTACCTGCTTGAAGCGCTTACTTTCAATCATCAGCGAGCGAGGATCTGAAACATCTTGGAAAAAAGGTATCTCGGAAGCAAACACGACGGTTTGGGATTGTACTTGGTTGTACCTCCTTTTCTTGTCCATACATTTCGCGGAAAACCCGGGCCCATTTAAGGGGGCAATATTTATGCGGCTTCAAAGAATCGGATTTTTTTGAAAATGTTTCATATGAAAGTACATCGTCTTAAAAATATCTTCCCTCCGGCTCGGGTTATTTGGAGTAGAGCCCACCGAGATAGAAGGCTCCGCTCAGCTCGAAACAATTTTTTTGAAGTCTGTGAGCGCCATATTATATACAGATCACTTCCATTTTTAATAGTTTTAGAGAATATGTTTGTCTTGGTCGCAACGGCCTTCTTCTATTTTTTTATTTCGTTTGACATCGATTTTGCAACTACAAAACGCCAGTATTTCTAGGGTATCGTATTTTTTACACCAACCACCCTTAAAAAAATTAATAAGAAAAAAAAAAAATTAGAAAAGGCCCCGGATTCCGAAAGGCAAGATTTCCTGTTAATTCCATCAGCACGGTGACGGAAATTGCGGAAAAAGAGACCATTAAATCTTATGCGGTAGTTACTGTCGACGTGAAGAATGCTTTCAACACGACAAAATGGAGCAAAATATTATAATTGCAGCTTTAGCCAAACTGGGCGCTCCTAAATACCTCATGCACATAGTCATGGAATTTCTCCGGAAGAGGATATTGTGCTACGATTCGGACGATGGGCCTAAGATATGTAAAACAGCCTGCGGGGTTCCACAAGGATGAGTCCTGGGTCCTCTCCGGTAGATAATAATGTATGACGGAATTTTAAAGTTCCAACTGCCCAAAGGAGTGGCAATCATTAGCTTCGTAGACGACATCGGAGTCACTGTCGTGGCACAAGATATTGATGAGATCGAGGTATTCACAAACCAAATATTTGAAATCAGGTCTTGGCTAGAGGAAATTGATCTGGCGCTCGCAGAGCATAAGACCGAAGTAGTTTTGATCGCCAAGCGAAGGAAGTAAACGTCGATAAAGATCAGGATTGGTAAACACATCATATAGTCGCAGCCAACGCTTAAATACCTAGGAGTCGTGGTTGACCAAAGACTGAAATTCAAGTCCCATTTTGAAAATTCGGCAACCAAAACTGCCGGGGTGGCTACATTTTTGGGAATAATGTTACCAAATATAGGTGGACCTAGCCAAAGTCGTCACCTCTTTATCTCGATAGTTGTCAGCTCCATTTTGCTTTATGCGCCGTCTTTGAAATTGGAAGCAAATAAAAGGAAAATCGCAGCTCCATACCGATTGAGTGCATTGCGAACGTCATGCGCTTACCGTATAACATTAGACGAAACAGTGTGATAGCAAGCATGGTCTTCATCGATATCTTGGCGAATGAGGGTCGACGCCTCTATAACGCATCGGTTGCAGCCAGTGAGTCCTATACCTATCGTCAGCAATTAGCAGGAAGGGAACCTATTTTGGAATAGCAAAAGAGATGGGACAATTCACCTAAAGGACGCTAGACATACGAGGTTATTCCAGATGTCTCAAAATGAGGTTAGTTTCCACTTAACCCAATTACTAAGCGGACACGGGGGATACCGTGCATACCTTTATCGCTTCGGGTGACGACTCCCATATTGCCCGACATGCGTGAAGAGGAGGATGCGGACCATGTTGTTTGTAACTGCCCGCAGAGGAGGCGAAAATTGACGCCGGGGCACGGTTAACACCCGAGAATATCGTGGGCCACATGCTAGCCTCTGAAATATCATGGAGGGTGGTGGAAAAATTAATGAAGGTGATTCACAATCTGCTAAGGAAGGAGGAGCTTCGGAGGAAAGCCACAAATAACGATACGAGGCGCAGTTCGTAACTGATCCTGCCTCGCGACGTAATACCGAAATGGCAGTCCCGCGAGGTAAGCGAAGGAAAAGGAGGTGGTTTTAGTGAGTAAAAGTCTCACATAACCATATGGCGGTGGTAATATCGAACATTTTCTAAAATTAATAATTATGTTCAATTCATGGAAGCCGTACTCCTTCTTCCGTTTACAAATTCAAATCCCGTCTCCAAACAATTCAAATTTATAACTACACAAACAATTACCCACATTCCGTCTAGAATACAAATCAACTCCCCTTTATCCTTTTCACGCCTATATTATCTAAATCCTTGAAAAATATTCTGGATATGTTACAGATACTTTGAAAACGAGCATATAAAGTGAGAAAACCATAAACATTAATCCGCACAATAGATTTGTTGTACGTTAAACCAAAAAGAATTGTGAAAAGAGTAAACACCCGAAATTATCCTTGCTGAATTTTATGATATATAACGCAGCTTGTGCGAAATTCAGTCAATGAGTATTCTAATGGAGGAGATTTACCGTAGGTATGTTTGATGAAATGGAAATGAGATTGGAACCGACGAGGCGCTACTATATTTATGCATCATCATATCTGCAATATCTGGAATATAAACAACTTTCGAAAATTAAAAAGGATTATTTACGTTCCTTTCGGCCGAACACGATGATTCTTATGCAATATTTTGGATATATTTTATTGGTATAAAACTTCATTACCTTAATTAGTGATAAGCAGAAATGTGAATGAGATGTTAAATATCCTGAAGAGCTGATGAACCACGAAAGTTGGAGAATGATCAAAGGCAGAGCTGCCAAATATTTCTGAAAATTGAAACATTTCACCGTTCAGGCTCGGTAGCATAAGTGCAGCTCCACCCAAGTGTTATTCGATACGCATTTATCAAACACTTTGCTAGCAGTTTTGGGGATGGATTACAGGTTTTTGAAACTTGGGCCCTCGCCTTGAAACGATATATGAATTTTCACCTATCTCACTGCGGGGATTACGTACCGTTGTTCCTAAAAAGGACCCGGTGCAGGACCCCGCAGACATGAGACCAATTACTTACTTACAAAACCAAGTTCATAATCCGTTAGTAGTGGAAGGGTGAATGCACACCTCAAGACCAAAAAAACATTCTGTCCGAGGAGGGATTACCAAGTTGGATCAAGGGTTGCAAAGAGCAACTCATTATCGACTGGGTAGTTGAAGGACAAGCAACTAGAGGCCAAAGGGATCTTCTCAGTTGGTATATCAATTAAGCCAATGGCTTTGACAACGTCCGGCGGAAGGGTGACATACTACCTTTTCAGTGTACTCATCACCTCAGAGCCCGTCCGTATACGGAGAGGCATCTTCCATGGTGATTCATTGAGTCTTCATTGATTCTGCATGGCGCTGAGCTTCATGGCTAGTGAAGGATGCTAGAGGGCATGGTTTGCAATTAAATATGTCCTGTGTGCAAAATGTGACCTAGCACAGTTCACGCACTTACTTACTTAGATGACATCAAGCTGCAAGCTAGTACTGATGACTTCCTTAGGAGTCTTTCGCAGGCATGTGCAACGGTGATATTCGGATGGAATTTGACAAGTGTCGAATTCAAGCAAAGTTGGTGATCTGAAGGATCACGCTAATTTATTCGCTATTCATACACTACGAATATTTCGGTGGAGGAAGACCGTCCAGCAGCGGATAAGGACTATTATGCGCAATTTCATGACATCTCAGGCAGGGCGTGGTTGACACTAACGTACAACATCACCATCAAACCGACTAATTTGAAGGATCGATCTTTCACTCCACTGACCCCACTCACTCAAGTCAGACCAAGAGTGGATCGATGAATGGAAATCGAAGGCAACGCACGGTAAACAAGCAGTCATTTGCCGATCTACATTTATCAAACAGATGGCTGTGTGCTGCGGGACTCTTTGCTGAGACGGAGCGATTCATGTGTGCCATTCAGGATGGCGTTATCGCCACCCGCGCTTAAAAAAACCTATAATGAAAGAGCGGGTGGAGAAAGACCAGTCCACGTTAGAGACTTTGGGCCAACTCAATTCTGGCTGCACTGTTATGGTGCCGGTGCAATACATGATCAGGTATAATGCTGTATGTAAGATGATCCATCAAAACCTTCCATATAAGCATAGGCTGATCATGGAAACATGTCCAGCTTATGAGCTGTGTAGGCGGACCTTTGCCTCGACATGGGGACTTAGCCTCAGGTGGTTGTGTGGATATTTGTCGCTATAATTAGGCGGATGTTCGCTTATTCTTCCGTAGTGTGGTGGGTTAAGGTGAAACAAAAGAGTTTTCGCTGTAGACAAGCCACATAGTAAAGAACTGTGTGTCAGTGTGTCACCGGTGCTATAAGCACGACATCCGGTGCAGCTCCAAATGCGTTACTCAATTTTCCGCCCCTGGATTTGTTTATTCGAAGCGATGCAATGAGAGCAACTCATAGACTATTCGATTAGATGGACGTGGGAGGCGCAGTGCATTGGAAGAGGTATTAGGAGAACTGAATCCAGTTTTCGCAATGCTTTCTGATTCTCGGATCCCCATACATTTTGATAGAACAGTTGGATAGAAGATATGAAATTTTCTTGAAACGAAGAGAAAACTGGAACGAACAAGAAGAATACGCGTCAGGATATACTGACGTCTTCTACACCGATGGCTCAAAAACAGAAAATGGTTCTGGAGCAGGAGTCTACCTCTCGAATAAAAACAAGAAGTGGGTTTTTCCTTTGGGACAATACACAACGTACTTCAGCCTGAAAGACCGATCCTAAGAGCGGCGACCTGGATAATTGACGAGCAGTTGAAGGGTAGGTGCATCGCAATCTGTAGCGATAGTCTGGCTGCATTGAGGGCATTAAGCAGCCGTTTGATCACCTCAAAAATCATTCAGGAATATAGAAAACGATTGAACTCTGTTTCTAAATTCAATACGGTGGATTTACTCTCGGTACCTGGTCATTGTGGTGTGTAGGAAAATGGAATTTCGGGTGCTTTAACAAAAGAGTGTTCGGTTTACCCTATGCCCGGACTGAAACCAGTAATTGCGGTGTCTGTAACACTGGCTAATGCTGCCATCAAAAACTGAGAACAAGCTTCATATAATGACAGGCGGCTGAACCTAAATGCTGCTAAATACACGAAACTATCTGTATATGTTCAGAATAGGAATTCTGCAAGATGATAGGTGTCCATCATGTAATATGGAAACGGAATCCAAGGAACATTTTCTATATGAATTCCCGCTTATGAACGCATCAGACATTAGATTTTTGGTGCTGATGTGCTACAACTGCAAAGGGTAGCATCACTTCCACTAACGGAAATCCTGCTATATATAAATGAATCCCGGATATTCCATTAGACGGAGGAATCGAGTACAATGGACCACTAGGGTCTGAGTGCTTAGAGGCTTTGCCTCTCCTCATTCAAACATACACTCACATAACTATAAAAATGAAGAAATTATCACCCCGTGACGTGACCTCACCAATTTTTAGAATTATTTGACAATTTCGCTCTCGTAATTGACAGTAGATAACCGGGATGGTGCACGCCTAACACCCGTCCTTTACTTTAAATAAAACTTGAATCAGAAGAGAAAGAACCAGGGGATACGATAAATGAGGTACTAGGAGAAATCATTTGAAATATTCTGTGGAAGAAACTTTAAAATCACAGACAAATTTCATTCATAACGGAACACCGCATTTGGCAAGAATACTGAAGTAGTTTCCACATTAAGGTACTTTTGATGAGACTTAAATATATTTACCACTTAAAACTTTGTTAGATTTTGGTTCCATAAGAGGTTTGTTTATGCCCTCTTTAGAACCACAGATCACTCCCTTCAATAACAAGTAAAAAAAGTCAAAGGTGAAATTTTACCTTTTGACCATACTCACCCCCAGTTATGCAACTTGAAAGTTTCCCACTTCAATCCCCACAGATTGTTATTTTCTATCTCCAGGGATTGTTATTTCCACCTCACAATTCTACAAAACTCTCGAAAACTTTCCATTCAAACCAAATAAAACTTTCACGTTCTACACTTTAAATTCTACCCCAAATAAGCGCATACCCAGCCAACTATAAAATTTAGAAATGTTTCATTTTCAAAATAATTTAAACTTTTACAAAGCAAACTTTGCCCATTCTATTCGTTTCCTGCCATATGAGTGTGTGTATAAAATAATTAACACGCTTAATAAATATTTAAACTTGAAATTCAATTTATACTCACTTCTGAGCTCTCGTCCTTCGGGGGTGCAGGGTCCGGTTTCCAGGAGGCACTTCACGTAGTTGGAACGGATACGATCGTTCGAGAGTACACTGTCCACATCGATATTGTCATACTTTTGCGTGTATTGTTGTCCGAAAATACAGACTACGCTGCAGAGTACCACGGATACAAGGAGGAACTTCATTTTTGAGTATCCTTTATTTGTATGACAACAGTAAGTATTTTAGAGAAGCAGAGTCTGACGCAAATCCTGTAACGATTAAATTATCTTAAATTATGATGTCATCCAAGGTCAAAAAGTTGGAATTTGTTCATCTGAATGGGAAAAGTTGTTCGGTATCTCCATTGAAGGACATAACCCAATCATCATATTATCAACAATTTGATTCCGAAAAAGGGGCCAAAACAAATGAAAAAGTTAGTGAAAGGGTTCAAATCGGATGGCAAATTTTTATCTTAATCAACACCATTTGAAATGAAACGGATAAAATTATTCCAGTGGATAACAGCAAAGGACGACCAACAAAGATTTCCTACTCCTAGGTTAATGGTCCTTTGGTCTCCCACTGAATGGAAATATTTGCATTCAAAGTCCTTGGTTTTCAGTCGGCAGTCAAATTGTTCTGTTATCTGAATCCGAATTTCTATGTAGGCGGAGGACAAGCACTTGAACCTTCCGACATTATTATTGTAATTGGGTTAGCTCTTAAGTTGGATAGAATTAGGCAATATAATTGTGGTTGTCGAAGTCCATTGATGCTCGAATTTATTTTCGCACCATTGAAAGGAAGTTTTTGCTTTCAAGCGCCGACACTTCGTAGTGTTTCTTAATTAGCAACTGCTCTATCTTTTCCTAGGCAAAACATTTTCGGTATTGAAAGAAAAAGCCAAAGAGGAGGAAGGTAGTTCCGATTTATTTTCCATAAAGTTATTACTATTGGACGCAGACTTCCGTTTCTGACTGATTATAACTACACGAAAGAGCCTTAGTTGCGATGCTTCCAGGTTCCACCATTCCAAACAGTTGTCGAGGCTTCAGGCTCCAATATTCCTGTGCTTCAACTTGAACTTCCACCTACGAATTTTTCTCTCCTTAAATTTCAGGGCAATTGACCTCTTGAAACAAAGACACGCAATCCAAGTTCAATCCTGGTACGAAGAAATCACGTCATTGATTAGGCATCCATTAAATCAAATAAGAGGGTTGTTCTATGTCAGCATACATACAACTGGCGATATGCAACCCCGGACAGCTCTTTACGTAGAAAGGCTCGATACTCACCAACCATAGTGACCCAGAATTTGGAAACTTGATCAAGGGCGTCATCTGCCATTGAAAGGGATCAAGAAAAAGCGGAGCTTAAATTAGCTCTGACATCATTTAAATAGTTTGACGCTGACCTGATGGACAAATGGATCTAGCAGGAGTAGGGCCTTGATCAACTTGTCAAATGAATGAATCAATTTGGCAAGTTCATAAAGATGTAAAGGATATCTACCAAAAAATATTCGAGCTTTGAAGAGAGGCATAAGGTTATCTCGTATTATATTAAGATACAGCAGTGGAAATGCACCCAAATTAAAGTTAAGAATTTCACACGTTAGACATAGATAATACCTCTCCATAGCGATATGTATTTGTTCACCCCGTTTATCTAGTATAAGATATATCTACACATTCTTATGCTATTTTTGAGTGTTTCATTTTGAATCCTTCATTCTAAAAACGAGAAACCAACAGCAGATCCATAGGATAGCAAAGGCGATGTACCCAACAGCAGAAGGAGAAAGGAATTAAATAAGTTCGCCAGCAAACTACAGAGAAGAAGCAAGCCTCGTCGTTGAAGAAAACAAACGAACAAATCGGCAATATGTCATCTGAAGCCTTCCAATTTGTAAAAGTAGAAGAATTCAGTAATCGGAAGAACAAAACCTGGGTCCTTGAAAGGGTCAGCTGATTAACAGGTTGAACCCAAAAAGTAGTCCCCGAGTGCAACAACATAGATGACATGATCTCACGCAGAGAAGTCTGTCTTGTATTTTAAGAGCAGTACCTTACAGAAAAGCATCATAAAATGGAGGAAGATCTAAAGAAGCAAAGTATAATCAACCTGAAGGCGGAGCACTTAGCTTGGTTAAGTAATCAAGGATAGGTTAGATCTTGTGTTTTGTGTCGACAGGTTCAGGGATCAAATTTATTGAACGTGACGTAAGACTGCGATTAAAAGATCGAAAACATAAAGAATTGAAAGGGAGGAGACCATCTCATCCACCAAAGATCCACAATGTTTGCTATTTAAGGATGATGTTGATCGCTGACACTGTACGTCGTAGAAAATGTCCTGCAAAAACATATTCTTATAATCTCACCAGAAAAATTCGAAAGGGATCACAAGCCTGTTCTGATCTGAATCCTTAATGGGATTCGAAATGCCAAATGGGAGAAAAAGTATGTCTTTGTAGTGCCATCGGTTAACGAGATTTCCATCCAAGATTATTAGATGAAAGCTCTATAGTAGAAATTCAGTATCCAACTACTCACTTCATGATAAAAAGTTGCAGTATTTTTTAATACTCCACATAATCTCAGTTACTTCAAAAGTGCTGACATTAGTGTTTCCTGCTAGCCTCCATACCTGAAGCGGGACGAAATTGATCCAGATAATGATTTTATGAAATGAAAAGGTGTATTGCTTCGAGCAATTCTTATCAGCACAATGGAGTATCACTAAGAGAATCAGGGAACTTGAGTGTGTAGACAAACTCTACTTCAGCAGGAAGCCGCGCTCCAAGTTTTAGAGGATGAATCCAGAGTATTATAGGCCCCTCTAGCTCTGGTGTTCGACTCGTTGTTGATGTCTAGGCGTTGGTTTCCAATATGCTGGCCGTGTTATGACAACAGAGTTTGGGGTTTAGATAACTTTTATTTCTAACAGTAATATGACAGGATCTAGATTCCTTCTAGAATGAAATCTCAGCAACTGCAACTATTTTAAGGCTTTTTCCAATGTCTTTCCAACTGGAAGCCACGGTCCAGCTAATGGAAGATTAATTCTCAGGACAGCTGGGTAGGAATAAGGTTCACATGGTTCCATGTGGGGTTCGTTTTCTTTTTTTTCCATTATTTCGACAGACCTCCTTAGGCCTTGGCCGCAGATCCCTTTAGTGCAGTGTGATTTATGATAACATACTGAACCTTCAGGTGTCAAATAAAGCCGCAATTACTGATTTTGTCGTTGACGTGGTTGTAGATTGTAGTCCTGAGGTGCAACGATGACTGTTATACCATAGTTCCAAATAGTTATACTAGGTGCGACAGGAGAAATATTGAAGGACATCTCAGTTTTTAGACCATGAATATTAGATCGTCAAGGGGATGGTCATCAAATACTATGCGGTGAAATTTGATTCTATGGTGAGTTTCGGACGCGCATGTATTATGCTCGAGACAAATCAACAAGAGCTGCATTGTTCGTGACCCGGCCCATGTGGTTCATCTTGCTATATGTGGATGAAAGCATTCACCAGGCCTCTTACATATCAGAGAAATAAAGGACGGGTCATGGCCATGATCTACAGAAAACATCTGACCTGGTGAATTTTTGGCCCTCTACATGAGGATGGACGATTCCGTAGCGTACACAATGACGAAATCTATGAGCCGTGACCGTCAGGTTGTGGATAAAATTCGGCTCAATAAGTTACGGTGGACAGGTCACTTAATCCGTATGGATGAGGATGATCCAGCCCGGAAAGTCTATAAGGGCAATATCTATGGTATAAAAAGAAGACGCCTGCCTAAGATGGAGCAATGATGTAGGTCAGGACGCCTGACAACTTTTAGGAATATCGAATTGGTGAACCTCGGCGCAAAACTGGGATGTCTGGAGTTCCTTATTAAGGCATGCCTACACTGAATACCGGTTATTGCGCCGTTGATAATGATGATGCCTAGACACCGTATAGTAACTGCCACATGATTTTCTTCAGATTTTTCAGTTGAACGATTTCTGAAAAAGTGTCCGTGAAAGATATGGTCAGCATCGAGCCTCCCTATTCGTCCCCCTTACACCCAGTGTGGAAACTAACATCTATTTCGAAAAATCGAAAAATTTTATTTGGCATCCACATGACTATATTCCGCAGAAAAAAGATTACACCCTACTTTTGCATGCCCCCCCCCCTTATTTTCCGTATAGAGCAATGTTACTCCCTGCATGCATGACTAATAGACGGACAGTCAGAGGGAAGTGCATTAAATATAAACAATTATTGGACGTCTTCATCATACCTGCTATAGCTGACGAGGAACTTGCGGAGATTTGCCAGAGGATCGGTGATAATAAAGCTCCCGCTTTAAAAATTGTTCCCAAACTCATTGTTAAAACCAGACTCGAGTGGTTTGTCAGTGTATTTGATATATGTATTGTAGAGTGACTTTTTCCCGCTTGGTCAAGGAGGCAAAAATTAATTTTGCTCCTTAAGCCTAATCAGGTGTAGGATCCATCATCATACCGGTCGATCTGCCTTATAGACACACAATAGACTTTTCTCTATTATGAAAGAAAAGGAATATAGGAATCGAAGCGTCAGTTTGGTTTTCATCAAGCTCATTCAACGATCGATGCCGTAAAGTTGGTTTTGAAGCTGACTCAAGACGCGATGATATCCAATAAATGCTGTCCAGTGGTTACATTGGACGTCAAACATACTTTCAGTACAGCCACCTGGAAGTGTATAGAAAGCTCAGGGGATAAAACAGGGGCCCCTAATTACTCCTCGAAAGTTACCTCTCGGAAAGAACACTTTGGTACGATAGGATGAGGCACCTAAGCAGTAGATACTCACAGCAAGAGTAACACACGGTTAGGTCCTCTTCTGTGGACCGTGACGTACAATGGAGTCTTTATCCATACCGTGTTAAAGGAGGTCACGAAAGTCGTTTTCGTGAATGATCGATCCGTGATTGCCGTTGTGAAATAAGTTGAATATGTTTAGGTGAACGCTGGTAAAACCTTCAGTGCAATAAAAGTGTGACTGAAGATGGTTCAGCTTGACCTTGTGGAGCAATAGATGAAGGCGGTTTTAGTTACCAACCGTAGGAAAGGAAATACGATTAGTATTCATGTTGGCCGCTACATCATCACTTAAAAACCCGTCATTAAATATCTGGGCGTATTGACGAACGCAAAAATCAATTTCAAGGGACATCTGGACTACGCCTTTGAAAAAGGCGAAGTGTTTGACCGAAGTGGTTGACTCCACATTATTATACGCAGCAGTAATCTGGGAGAAAGTACTAACATTTGAGAGTAATTGCAGGAGGGTAAATATGGCTAATCGCCTAGTGGCGCTGAGAGTGTGGAGCGTTTTTGATAGAAATTCTACCAAGTGAAGCACGCTGTCTGTACGAGAGGAGAAAGAACCTATCTGTGAAGGATACAAAATATCTAAGGGCAGCAAGGCTGAAGTCGCTGGAAAAGCGGTAGAAAAAGTGGATGACTTGCGGAAGAGAACTTGTGGACCCCCGTATTTAGCTATGACTCCAGCGCCAACACGGGGAAAAGAAGTTTCCCCCGCTCGTTAACGGAAGGTTAACTGTTGCTAATCGCAAAATCACCTCTAATAAAGACATATAAAACGTAATTTGACCGGAAAATCGATGGACATTACATTATTTAAAGTTGGAGGTACGCGGTTTCTTATGTAAAATGATTCTGAGGCGACATCATGGCTAGTAGACCGGTTCACAAGTGCAAGTATTTGGTTATTTCTAGGGTCACCTTTTCAGTGCAAGTTTACAATTCGGTTCATCACTTTTTTCGGTGAAAATATATACTTCCGCTGGTAATAAACACCTTCATGCCATTGCCATTGCTTCCTAATTGCCACGCTTCCGACTAATGACGGTAGAGCTCGGTTCCTCTTTAAAATAAAGCGTAAAAGCTGAAAAAATCCATGCATCCGGTAGAATCTCAATCACCCTTAAATTTATTAAATATTTTCGTCATGACTTGAAAGGTTACAAAGTTATGCTTTCATGGAACGCCTAAATAAATTCTCCACATTATTTCTCGAATAATTGACCTCAAAATATCAACATGTTATGTCGAAATTCCCTTACAGAGAATTTTCCATTCAAATAGGTAAAGAAGGGATGCTGGGTAAATATGGAAATTTCAATTCTCTGGGCTGATGGACATGTACAATACAAGAGCAATTGTTACAATGATTTCATACATTTGTCTATTTAATGGAATAAAATCACAGAATTGAGCTTTCACCAACAAATAAGGGAGAAAAAGCAACACAACGAGTTTTCCATGGAAAAAGTTATTGCAAGCACTGATCACTGGAGGGAAAATATTTGAAATGGATTTGTTAACACTCAGCTGCTTATACTCGTATTAAAACTTCTAAAAGCACAATAGTTACTTCAAAGAGTAAGTAAACCACCAAATTATAATAAATCCAAAGATACTAACCCGCAGATATTTCACTATTTCAAAACTATCTACACGACTGGAAAATCACTTGAATCTTCAAACGTGTTGTTTCCACTCGTACAAGAATCGCAAAAATATGTTAAATTCTCCGATGGCATCGCTATTTATCTTCAAGACAAGCAGGTCTTGTGTCTTAGCCCCATCTTAATTATCATATTAATTTCAACTTAGGTGGGACCTGCTCGCACTAAATCTGGACTGTCAAGAACCACTCAAAGCCAAAAAAAGTAAGTGCAGAGCTTGGCCAGAATAAGATTCAATTGAATTTTAATTTATCGCTGGTCGTCCAGCCAAGATATGATAGTCATGGGTTATTACCCATTGCATAAATTAATACGTGAATTAATAAAATAAAATGAAATTGCCACATTTAAATGATATCAATCAAATTATTTTCTCTGATTCAGGTTGGTGGTCATCAAATTGTTTTCATTCTTGGAGAGAGACCGAATTAATGAATTGCGGCGTGTGTTTTGCTTTAATTGCTTAATGGAAACTTGACTGGTACCAAGAACTTAATGGTTTCTCAGATGAAAACACAGGACAGGATGACTGATTTGTTGTTTTGTTATTTACAAACTTGACATAACTTGACCAACCGAAACCTCAAGAATAACATCTTGTAAGTAAGTATGTTTTGCAGAAAATCAGTTGATGAATGTATGTACTTGTTCACATTAACAATTTCCTTAAGATGGGTTGCTAAATTGTAAGTTTAAGTCAACACCTTAAACGAGCTGATCTTTACGTCACTCTGAGTAATTCTTCGGTGTCTTTTAATGCAATAAATTTACAAAAGTCTGATAACCTTGAACTGTATTTTGCCCCGTGAAGATCGATACGCAAATGCTGCAATAATTCTTGATATTATGATAATTTTTGTATGCTCCAGTAGTTGATTTACTACATATCGCGCAAAATTCAAGCCATCAGAATGGAATATTTCTGCTACGATTGGATTTTCCAGTTTTATCTGTCTAGAAGATGGAAACGTACTTATATTTATTTATTTACAGATACCATTTTTTATGCAAAACTAATTTTGCCCTCTGAGTTAGCACTCATTAAGTTTCCATTTTTTTAATGGGAGGATAAGATTCTTTTAATTAATGAGTGGAATATACCAATGCATTCGAATTTAAACACTTTGTTTAGGAAAACATTTTCAATAGATATTGTCAACAATGATAGCGAGACGTTATTTCTTCATTTTCAAATGGCATCAAAGTGTAATAGGAAAATTTTCGACACACCTACCATGAACTGAATTTTGACCTTCTTAAAACCACCCAACAATAAACCTATTCCCTCAGAGATCGTCAATGATCCTTCACGGGTCGCTAACGATACGGGGAGTGGCGTCCCCGAGGTGCCCGAGCAAGTAGTTCTGGCCCCCTAGCTGGCATAATACCTGCGTCCTAGGTAGTAGCCTCGAGAAAGTTTCTCAGTGAAGAGCGAACTGCTAATGACCGATACACGTCGGGACTCTGCCTCTGCCAAGGTGGTAGTTGTGACGTGTATCAGTCCCTTCGAGACTCTGGTCGGGTAGTGTGCATTGAACCGGTATTAGTAGACCGCGTTGCCCCGAGCGAGCGCTGATCGGTCGTGAGTTCCGGGATCAGCTAATCGTAGGTTAGGCCTCAGGGAACTAGGGTAGGGGCTTTGTTCCCGAGGGTATACCCGTTTCTGACTATTGCGGCCCGCTCCCTTGCACTCGATGCGCTGGTAAACAACTTAAATGGAGAATAAAAACAAACGAAACGAGGAGATAGTGGAAGTGGAGAGTGAGCTAGCTGCGTTTATTCGCAGCACGAAAATGCGCCGTTCGTCCCAGCGCCCAGTGAAGGACGCAACAAGGGCTGAAATACCCGACGAGACATCAGGACACGCAGATAGAGAGAAGGACTCGCAAAGTGATGCAGCACTTGCAACGGAGTCAGGAACCCAGACCATACCACACAGTGCTATAATTGCGAAAAGAGGCACAGTGGACACTGCTGAAACTAACCAAATGGTTTCGAATATAAGCCGATTGGGAAGACTGTCGACTACTCTGGCGCAAGCTGAAGAGAAAAGGCTTATTAAGAAATGCGCGGCAGTTGTGGAGCACGTGCGATCTACGACATTCTTCCAGAAAAACGTCAGCAAGGGAGTGAAAAACGGGCTAATGGAACTGGAGAAGCTCCTGGACAGGATTTCATACTATAGGCGGACATGGAAAGTAAGGCAAAACACTACGAGCACCAAACGGATCGCTGACAGCCCATTGCAGAGCAAACTTGGTAAAAAACGAAAGGAGGAAGGGACATCTGAAGGAGACGTCACTCAGGTACTCTCTCTCAAAAGAAGAAGGCGAAGAGGAACAAAAGAAAATAACAGGTCGCGCCATTAGAAAAACCTCTGCCTAAAACTAAGTCGGACACGAAGGACGGAACACCAAAAGAAAAGGTGGGAAGACGAAGGAGGACTAGATCGCCAGCTTTGTTTATTAAGCCGACGGAAGGCAAGACTTTTGCGGAAGTCGTCAGCGAAATCCGTTACAAGATTAAACCCGAAGATAACGGAGCAGAAGTGTCTTTCATTCGTAAAACGAAGGGTGTTGAAGTCTTAGTCGAACTTGGCCCGAAGAAGGGGCTTCTGGGAGAAAAAGCTTTGGTTTCTAGCCTAGAACCCACGTGTTCTTTGGAAATCCAAGACCTTGACTGTCTCACAGAAAAGAACGAGGTAGAAGAGGCCATCAAACGCGTATGTCCGGAGGTAACCGATGTCCGGATTGGTATCACCTCTGTGAACTTCCGAGGCCAAAAACTCGCTGTGGTAGAAATTGCCCAGCAATCCGCGAGGAAGCTTCTAAACAGCGGGAAAATAAGAATTGGTTGGGTAGTGTGTAGGATACGAATCCGGGCCGCCCCAACCAAATGTTACAAATGTTTGGATTATGGGCACATATCTGCAAACTGTCGGGGACCTGACAGAAGGGCAACATGCCGTAAATGCGGCCAGGTAGGCCATAAAGCGAACACTTGCAATGAAAAGGAAAGCTGCGTCCTATGCAGGGACCGTGGCACGACTGATGTGAGTGTTGCGCACACTGCGGGCTCATGGCGGTGTTCAGTTTTCCGAGCAGAATTAGAAAGAGCTAGGACACGGTCATCATGATTCGCATCCTTCAAATCAATATGCACCGGAGGGCAACCGCTCATGAGTTGCTAGCGCAGTTCGCTGTGGAGACCAAAGCTGATTTAGCTCAAGTTACCCTACAAGACACCTCCCTCACCAACGTACCGTAGACAATGGATCAGTTTGAAGAATGAATCCTCAATGAAAGACGAATTTTAGGCCCTATGTAGCGGAATCACTGATGGCGAACCTTTAGTACGAACAGTTGGAGGCCACTGCCCTCATAAAAAGCTCCATCGGGGAAGTCTTATCGGTTTTCCAAATAGGAGAATACGATTGGTCCACTGAGTTGAATAGAAACGGAGACTTTAGGAGACCAAGGCTTGGTGTGGAATTGTAATTCCATACAAGAGGAAGAAGATGCAAATGAGATTGAACTTTTGTGATTCCATTTTTCATTCCCTACCTTGTCGACCGATACTTTTTTCGTAATATGGTTCTTTGAATTTTTTCATGACTTTGCTTAGTTTAAGTAGTGAGGAAACTTAACTCCGCCATGCTATTAACATAGTATGCTGGTCCCAAGCCCAGGTAAAGGAGGAGGGTTTGAGGCAACGTACTTTGTACTATCCTCAGTAAAAGAAAAATAAAATGGTTAGATCAGGGAAAAAGATAAATAGAGTATAGTTGGAGTTATTCAGGACGGAAATCAACGACAGAGGTGAGTCATTATTTGATTTTATTATTACTTGAAATCTATCGGTGTGTAACAGGGGTTGTACACCAACCTTCCATTTCCCTGCTGGGAGAACTGTGACGGTTGAGAGGAGATCCTTAATATCACCTTAATAACCGACAATGGGATTCTTAGAGTGGAGGACTGGAGAGTGTCTGACCAGAGATCCTTCTCTGATCACAGTTGGATATTTTTTAATCTAAATGTATAGCCTTCTATGCCTACAAGAGAACCTTTGCAAAGAAATGGAGCCTCCGGCCAAGGATGGTTTCCTGGATGTACACCGCTGTAATGCGTGCGATCTTAACGTACGGCTCTATTGTATGGTGGCATGCTTTGAGAAAAAATACAACAGGATGAAGCTTAATAGAATTCAAAGAACCGCGTGTGCAGGTGCTACTGGGGGTCTGCAGTCCTGCCCGGCAGCAACATCATAGACGAAGTACCTCGGGAAATCTGGACATTCCCCACGGACAATGCCACACGCAAGCCGAACTTCACGAGAAACTTTCCTGTGGACTTTCCAACCAGGGCAAAGTGGAAGATCTGCGGCGTGTTGGAAGGTTATGTTTCAGTATTCTTTACGGACGGATCAAAGATGGCCTGTGGAGTCAGCGCGGGGGTTTTCTCAAATACACACAGTGTATCCAAGTCGTATAGTCTGCCGGGTTTCGAAAGTGTATTCCAGGCCGGAAGTACTGGCGATATTGGAAGTCTGTCGATGGCTGGAGCGAGATTCGAGCCTCAAGCGTAACATAGTCATTCTGACCGACAGTAAGCGGCCATCAAGGCCTTGTACTCAGCGACGACATCTTCCAGGCTGGTGGGGCAGTGCAGAGATGCGCTGAACCATCTGGACGGCGCGTTCAAGGTCACCCTCCTCTGGGTTCCCGGGCATAGGAACATAGAGGGGAATGAGCGGGCTGACGGATTGGCCAGACGATTCTCTGCTCTTGGCAGCCCTTCGGTGAATACAGTACAGCGAGTCTACTCGCACTACTTAGTAGCCGCGGACCTAAGAGGGGGAAGGTTTACGAGCTTCGCCAAGTCAAGGAGAATTTGGCCCACTTATAACTTAGCCCGATCACGAGAGCTCCTGTGCGAGACGCGTGCAAATGCATTCAAGATTACGTTGGTGTGCATGGGACACTGTCCCATAGGGGATCATGCCGCCAGGCTAGGCATACACATCGCATTACCGAAGCTGCGGTGAAGGAAGGAAAAACCTCATGCACTTTTTAGCTAGAGTCTGGCTAGGGACACTGGATAAACCATTCTTTAGGAACCTCAGAGAAATTTCTAGCTGCAAGGTGGGAGAGGTGCTTTCCTTCGTGAATACTACGGGCTGGCTCTTACGATCCGAGCCGGATAGACTTCGCCTTTCTGCGCTCATAACAGCAGCCACGGTCTTAGGAGTGTGTGGCATTAAAACGGCGCACCACAGCGCTAATTGGGCTCCTCGGAGCGGCCACTGTATCTCCCTACCTACCCCATAATTCACAGTACAACGCTTAAAACTCAAGCCAAAATAAAACCATTCAATACTTGGTTGATATTCCTTCACACTTAATTACATGTCAAGGGGTCAACAAACTTCTTAACAAAGTGCCAGTTCTAGACAATTGTCTGTCTAGGTAGTGAATTCATGCATTTTAATTTAATTTTCCTTTCTACGATCCATAAAAAGATATTACTTTTTTTTAATTCTTTCGGTACTTTCCGGCTAATGGTATATAACTATTAAATGATGATGAAAGCAGGTGTTTAGCTTGATTAGAAAATAAATAACATTCACACTTTCATGTATGGACCTCTATATATACCCCCCATTCATTACATATATAGTCATTCATCTCGCGGAATGAAACGTGTATTACAGCCATACCTTTAGCTTAGAAAACATCTGCGTATGATGAAATTTTTCTTTGAAAAACGTTACAATATATGATACTGTTCCTATGCATGATAAAATCCTTGTTCTTGGAATAAATTAAAAGATCTGATCATATTGCTTTCTGGTTGAGTTTTAGTCAAGCAATCCTGAAATAAAGCGAACTGAAGTAGTTTTTCGGGTAACATACCAATAAATATCTAGAAAAATTAACATATATCTGTCGCACCTGACGTTCAAAGGTCATAATATGCGTCTACCAAGCTAAATTTTGCCATCTCATGAGTCAGTCATTTAACAGGTTTTTCATGAAGAAAATCTTTACATAATTAAAACGTTTCCCTAACGTAGCATAGTTGAATTAAAGATAATATTCCCAGATTTCCAGTTTTAATTTTTTATGTAGTCCTGGTATTAATATGACTCGAACTTGCTCCATTAGTGGTGTTAATTCATAAAACAGAACGCCCTAATATGTGTCCAGGTATATTACATAATATCAATTTAAGCACACAAAAATGTGAGTCAGCTATCTTGTCGTCTCACTAGAAAACGAATCTCAGATATTTTTGTTAAAATTAGAAATCTAGTTTGAATACAAAGTAGTATTTCTCTGAATTCGAATTGATAATGCAAGTCTACTAACTCCAATGTATGTGGATAGCATGTTATACATAAGTATGTGCTATATATCGATAACCAGGGAGCTAATGTAGCTTACGAGAAACATACAGATACGGATATACGGATAAATAACGTTGCTAAAATCCCCCTGTGAGATATGAATGTAACATAATCTTATATGCATTATAAACACCACAAAGAAGTAAAGATACTTAAATTGGTAGCACGAATTGAACAGTTCTCACTGCTAATTTTCAAATCTTTTCAAGTGTATTTATCTATTCAAATTCATTCGTTATCAACTACGATCCAAATATTCATTTTGAATTCAAATTTGAAAATTTATTCAACTATCCACAGGTGGGATTGTGTCTTTACTAACAGTGGACCTAAACTTTTATAATATACACTACGCATGTCTGCAAAAGATAGTATCTGAATCTGGGGTTCATACATGTGAAAAGAATCGACAATGTAGTTCGGTCGTGGTTTGTTTCGCGAATAATAACATCACGCAAGAAAATGATGTACGAAATTAAAGCTAAATTAAATTTCGCATGTATATACATATACGTATGTACATATCCACTCTTTCTGAAAAAAAGTTGACTGACGGTTTCATCCAGGGCAGAGGCAACTCATCAGACGCTGCCTCACTGCCCTGGGAGCAGCGTGACCCAAAGTGGCGTCCAAAAACAACAATTTTCCAAAAATAACAATCTTTTATTTACTAGAAAAGGTGAATATAAACTTAGGGACTACCTTAACAGTTAAACTTAATCTAAAGTACATAATGGTCAAAGGGTAGTATAGGTCCGGGGGCGAAACGTGAATTGGTACCCACGATGGAGCATAAAACCTAGGAAACGCCTGCTGAACCAACACCAACAGCTCTACTACCAAACCCTATCTTAACCTCCACGTGGCGATCGCTGGCAGCTCTTTCTTAACGAAAAGCTGCAGACGGAGAAGGATGAAGACGAGTCTCCCGCGCCTAAAAACGGGACAAATTGCATCAACTGGTCCTCCAGGTTGGGGGTTGGGTAGGGCTGACAATCCTACAAGGAAAACAATTTGTTACGAAGTCACAACAGGAGCCTCGGACTGGACGGATTACACAGCGACGAACCGGGCAACGATAAAGGAATAACGATTTGCGCATTTTCTCATGGAACGTGCGCTCCCCGTACAGAGATGAAGCTGCCAAGCAGTTAGCCGATACCCTGTCCCAATATAGCGCTGATGTAACAGCGCAACAGGAGACGCGATGGACAGAGACCGGTTTCATGGAGAAGAGTCGCTACACCATATATTATAGTGGCCATCCAGTAAACCATGTGCCCGGAGTAGGTTTCTTAGTCAGCCAAAAACTGAAACCTGTTGTTATCGGCTTTGAAAACACAAGCGAACGGCTATGCACTTTGCGCTTGCGAGGCAAGTTTAGAAATATAAGCCTATAAACCAGAGTCGTAGAAGGATACCTTCTACGAGGCAGTAGAACGAACCCTCGAAGCCAGTCCCAGATATGATATCAAAAATTATACTTGGGGATTTTAACAGCCAAGTAGGGATGCAGACCGTACTAAAGGCGCTATTGTTGGCTCCCATAGCTTACACTAAAATACAAATAATAACGGACTGCGGATTATTCAGTTAGCAGTATCACACGAAATGATTGTTGGAAGTACCTGGTTTGCGCGGAAAGCGGTCCACAATAATACGTGGGTCTCTCCAGGCGGGACCACTTTCAACCAAATTGACCACGTGTTGATTGAACGTCGCCACCTCTCAGCCTTGAATATCAGACCATATAGGGGGGCCAATATAAACTGGGACCACTATCTCGTTGGCATGGTGCTCCGAGCTCGAATTACGACACCACCTATAATCCCCTCTGATAATCAAGTGAGAGTGAATTCTAAAGCCATCCACAACACAGCCCTCTGCAACACCTACAAGAGGGAAATGAATGCCACAATAACCACAGTCAACAGAGGTCCTGAAGATGAAGCATCAACAAATGATCTTCACAACCGCCTGAAGATCGTTATCATTGATACGGCCACAAAAATGCTTGGCCCCAGCCATAAAACGAGTCGGAACGGTTTGTTTGACGAGAAATGTAAGCTAGCAACGGAACGGAAGATTGCTGCATACCGAGTAATGTTGTATTCTGAATTAGTGCGGCCAAGCGCACAGACTTATCACGAACTCCGTCGAGCGAAGAAGTGACTTCACAGACGGAAAAAGGAAGCCTGGGACAACCATCAAGTCTATGAACTAGAAAAGTACAGGGAGCAACAGCACCAGGCGCGGAAGTTTTACCAACAAGTCAGCAGGATGAAGCCTTGTACACCTCGATGCTCATCCCGCCGAGACAAAGATTTCCGACAGAACGGGCATATTGGAGCGATGGGTTGAGTACTCTGATGAGCTACTGAACAACCAGAACATCGGCGAGTTGGAGGTCCCGCCAACTGATAACGACGGACAAATACTGCCACCACCAAGTTTAGGAGAAAGAGTCCGTGCAATTCATCGGCATAAAAATCATAAGTCGCCAGGGACCGATGGAATTACAGCCTAATTAGTCAAATATGCAGGCGACCAGTTACACCAAGTGTTTCATCAACTTGTGCTCAAGGTATGGGATAGCAAATCAATGCCTGGCGACTGGCACCGAGACATTATCTGCCTCATACATAAAAAGGGAGATATCACACAGTGCAGCAATTATAGAGGTATCACGTTGCTGAGTACTATTTATAAGATATTGTCCGCTATCGTGATAGGCCGGATAGCCCCATACGCCCAGAACATCATTGACCCATACCAAAGAGGCTTCACTCCAGGCAAATCAGCAGCAGATCAGATCTTCTCTTTGCGGCAAACGATGGAAAAACTGTTGGAATATGGACATCAGTTGCACCATCTATTCATCGACTTTAGAGCAGCCTATGATAGCATAGCCAGGGTAAACCTGTACACGACCATGAGAGAATTCGGTATCCCGACGAAATTAATAAGAATAGGCTGACCCTGACCAATGTGCAAGACCAGATAAAAGCAGCAAGATTACTCTCAAGACCATTCGACATCCACAACGGTCTACGACAAGGGGATGCCTTACCATGCGTCCTCTTTAACTTAGCCCTCAAGAAAGTAATCCGTGATACGTGCGGTAAATGCAAGAGGTACGATGCTCTTTAAATCCACCCAACTAATGGCCTATGCTGACGATATCGACATCATGGGAAGAAACACCCGAGACGTACAAACTGCCTTCATCCAGATCGAGCAGGTGTCATGAAATCTTGGGCTGCACATAAATGAAGGCAAGACAAAGCATATGGTGGCAACGTGAGTACTATAAACCAACCAATCAACAACATCGAACCGCACTGGTCAAATGGGAAGAATAAAGATAGGAGACTACATCTTTGAGACCCTTGATAATTTCTCCTATCTAGGGCCGAAAATCACACCGATAACAGCTACGATGATGAAATCCGCGCACGGTTGTCCGCAACCAATATAGCCTATTTCAACTTACAAAAACTGTTCCGCTCGAAACGTCTCACCATAGGGTCAAAGCTCTTACTCTACAAAACAATGATCTTGCCAGTCCTCATGTATTTCTCGGAGACTTGGGTTCTTAGCAAGAAAAATTGCGAACTCTTGGCCGCGTTCGAGGGGAAGAATCCTCCGAAGAATTTGTGGCCCCCTACATGAGGATGGACGATTCCGTGCCCTACATAACGACAAAATCTATGAGCGACGCCATCATCGTCCGGTTGTGGATAAAATCCGGCTCAATAGGTTACGGTGGGTGGGTCACTTAATCCGTATGGATGAGGATGATCCAGCCCAGAAAGTCTATAAGGGCAATATCTATGTTAGAAAAAGGAGACGAGGCAAACCCTGTCTGAGATGGAGCGATGGCGTAGGTCAGGACGCCAGACAGCTTTTAGGGATATCGTTGAGCATATTTAAAACGAGTGGGGTAGGATGCGTGACGTGCAGGAGAGGGATGAGTATAGCAGATGAGTTCGTATGGCACACGGTGAAAGGCTTTCTCCAGATCCAGAAATGCCGGTATTTCTCCATGAGTAGCCGCGCAGCGTGTATCGCGTCAGTAGTTCCGCAGTTTTTGACAAATCCAACTTGATTCACGGTTATTTCAACGATTTCGCGAATACAGTTGTCAAGAATGCGTTCAAAAATTTTTTTATTTTACTGAAGGCCCACCTAGATCTTTGACTTTCTACCACAGCAGATGTAGATCTAGCAAATGTGATATGAACTAGCTCTGAAAATTATGAACAAAAATAAATTTTGCCTGAATGGCTTGTTTTGGACGGTTTTCCAAACTAAAAGGAATCACGGACAGAAGTCTCTATTTTCTAAATTTACATTCCAAAAAATCGATGTGTTGATGGTTGCATTCGCTGTAAAACCTCCAAAGTTGGAAGAAAGTGTAACAATTTGACAAAAAGATCGATAAAAAAAATTCGCGGAATATTATGAGGGGCAATAACGCCCTAATATCCTCCCCTAAATGTTTGCAAAGGAAAATAAAAATTCGCAGCAAAAAAAAAATCCGCAATAAATATATCAATTCCAAAACGAAGAACAAACCAAAGGTAAAATTAACAATAAATGTAATGTCCTAAATCAGTCGTTGAGGAGGCAATCAATTAATCAGTTTACACCAATCGATCATCGCTAAGGACACCGGAAGCGTTCTTATGACAAACTGGAAACAGCTGTTGTCGTCTTAGAAAAAGTTAAAAAATTAAGAAAGAAAAATAACTTATTTCACCTCAATAAAATTCTCATATTTGAAGACTCCATAACGCTGTGAAAACAAAACAATCACTCGCGAGTTAATCAATTCTTACAAAAAAAAACACTTCACACAAGATTTAAAAAAAACTACTAAACTCGGAACAACTTCTAGAGTTCGATGCCGCCATACTGAAACTAGAACTGCAACTGTCAAAACGCCATTAGGAGGTGCCGGCTCTTGGTGCTGTTGAGTAATGTCAAACAAAGCACAGGGTAACAAATATGGGGAGAAGAGATTTAAAAATATTTTTTTTTGCAGTTTAAGATATTTTATTTACTCGCAAACATTTTTACCATGATTTACAATAAATATTTGTAATATTTATTTCAATTTTTTATATAAGTGCAATCACAATTAAAAATTCTGATACGTTATGGATTCAATGTAACTTTTCATAGATTTATTTGACTATCTTTTTTTTCTTCAGCCTTTGTCCCGTTCACAAGCAGGGTCGCCTCGAATTTGACTATGATGTACAAATTATGCTACCAGATTTATTTCGCGAATTTTAAGAAAAAAATAATATATATTTAAAGTAACTTCTTTTTAATTTTTAATTATGGTCATTGGAACTGAAAGAAAATTTTAAAATGAAAGATTGCCTTAGAAGATATGTTTCCTTTTTATTGACGAAAAGTATTTGATAATATGTAATATATCCGGATAGCTGCGTGGTTGGAGCACAGGAAGGTCGCGGTTCAAATCTCACTCGTGGCGGTGGGAATTGCATCGTGATTTGACGTCAAGTACAGTCGACTCAGCTGTGAATAAGTACCTGAGTCAAATCAGGGTAGTAATCTCGGGCGAGCACAATGCTGACCACATTGCCTCCTACAGTGCTCCGTTACGGTCTTGAATAAAGTGCTCCAACACACTTCAAGGCCCTGATCCAATATGGGTTGTTGCGGTAACCATTATTATTATTAATATATACAAGGAGTCAAGCAGTGCACTGCAGGATAGACTGACACGGAACATAGCCCCTGAGCCAACCTATCTCTCTCTGAGAATGAGCTGTCTCACCTCTAGGGCGATGCATGGCTTTTCAGGGGCCAAGCCTCTCGTCTACCAAGACTGTTAGTGAGTGGTGAGAGCCACACCCTGTACGAGGTGACCCTACTATTAACAAAACGCTACAGATCTAGACTGGGGAGTCGAAAAACACCTCCCCCAATCCAGGGTGTCATGCGAACCGTGCCCATTGGATAGTTTGCAGTCGGGGGTAAGTAGCTGTATTCGAAGGAAGCCTCACTGATACCTGGTCGCCTCAGTGAGTAAGTTAGACCTTACCGTGCTACAGGGGGCTATTGCACGGCGGACCTCCTAACCCCCATACTCGCAGGAATCAAATGAGTATCAGCAATAAAGATGAAGAAACGAAAACCAATAAATAAAGCGTACCGTACCGCACACAAATTGGTTAATCAGGCGAAGGCACATCTCCGAAATACTGAGAGCCAGGTGATTAAAGCCAACCAGGGAGAAGTTGGAATGTCAAGCAGTGGACCCAAGGTTAAAATTGGTTAACTGCGTGGACCAACAAACGCCACTGCTCACAAAGCAAAGACCAGGAAAAGCTCGTCAGAGATAAATATATCAGACGTCAGGAAGGAAACGGGTCCCAATGGCGCAGCTGCTAAATGGTACCTGCCCAATCTGAAAGAAGGCCAGAAACCAGAAGAGGTTCTTAAGAAGGCTCAGGATAGATCTAACCCACCTCTACCGGAGCCGAGAAAGCGGGGAGGAGCAGAGATGAAGAGAATGCTCCCAAAAAATCCAAACCCGAACCGAAGGGAGGAGAAAACCCGGGCAGATCAGGGGTGAAGGCAGGACTCAGGAAGCTTGCCATAAGCTATGCTAGTGCGGTCAAGGGCATTCGACTGGCCATACTGCAAAAATGTTTCCCTAGCAAATACTCACTAGTGAGGAGCAGGAAACCATTGGAGACCTTGTCGTCAGGCAGATGTGGCTTCGGCATTTGCCGGGATGCGCTTTCGACCAGGTCTTATACTAGCGGACTGCGCGACGGAAGACACTGCAGGGTGCATTAGAAACATTATTCCGAAATTGCCAGGCTGGGAAGGGGCAGAAATGTCAACATGTGCTGTGGATGATATTCATAGACAATAGAAACGGAGGATCTTATAGACCTCTTAATTGCTCAGAATGAGGATCTTCATACGCGATTATAGAAAGTCTTCAGAAACAACGTGGAGGGAAAGGGTAAACTCCTCACGATCGAGGCAGATGACCGATCCCTGGAGGTAATCAAACATCGTAGTTGCCATATCAACTATCGATTTGCCAACATATCCTTGCATCTGCACAGGGAAAAGCCGAGGAAAAACACCTCGAAGGAGACACCGAGTGAAAAGCATACCGAGGTCCCCAAGAAGTCTCGAAAGCCATCGAGGCAGGAAGGACTGGATCAACCATGAGAAAATGCGCAAATCGTTATTCCTTTGTAGTTGTCGAGTTCATCTTTTTTGCGAAATTCTCAATATTTGCAGAGATATAAGCGTTTAATGTTTTTCCCAAAATTCGGCGAAATTTCGGAAATTTTTCCGGCACCCAGACCCCCCCAACATATGTACCATTTTGAAATGGACTTGAAGAGGATCGTACCCCTTGCATTTACCCCAGCATCACGGATCACTTTCTCCAGAGCCAGGTTAAAGAGCGCGCATAATAGGGCATGATAGGCCTTTGTCTTAGACCGTTGAAGATGTCGAATGGTCTCGAGAGTGATCCTGCTGCTTTTATCTGGCCTCGCACATTGTTCAGGGTCTGCCTACTCAGTCTTGTCAATTTCGTCGGGATACCGAATTCTCTCATGGCCGTGTGTAGTTTTACCCTGGCTATGCTCTCATAGGCGGCTTTAAAGTCGATGAAAAGATGGGCAATTGATGTCCATATTCCATCAGTAGCCACACAGAGACAATCTGATCTGTTGCTGATTTGCCTAGAGTGAAGCCTCTTTGGTATGGGCCAATGATATTCTGGGCGTAAAGGACTATCCGGCCTAGCGAAATAGAGGAGAATATCTTAGGAATGGTACTCAGGGATGTGATGCCTCTATAATTGCTGCACTGTGTGATATCTCTCTTTTTATGTATGAGACAGATAATGCCTCGTTGCCAATCGTCAGGCATTGATTCGCTGTCCCATACCCTTGTAACTGGTCGCCTCCATATTTAACCATTTCGGCTGTAATTCCATCGGCTCCTGGCGACTTATGATTTTTAATCCGATGAATTGCACGGACTGTTTGTTCTATACTTGGTGGTGGCGGTATTTGTCCGTCGTCTTCAGTTGGCGGGACCTCCAACTCGCCGATGTTCTGGTTGTTCAGTAGCACATCAAAGTACTCATCCCATCGCTCTTATATGCCCATTCTGTCGGAAATCAGATTTTCCTCTTTGTCGCGATCTGTCAGCTATCACCATTTCTCTCTTTCGGAAAGTGTTCATGCATCCAATGTTTGTGACTACAATATTCAGGCGAGAAAGAGCTTCGAGTAATACACGTCCTCTTATGTTAATTTCTCGACTGCTGCCTGCAATGTGGGCGCTGTCAGTGCCACCTATTTACCTGCAGGACCGACAATTGGGGCTTTCTTCGCAGTCTTCTGCAATTTGGCCTTTTTCGCATTCACGGCACAGGTCGAACCTATCGTGTACGCGCATGCTCTCAGAGTTATCTGCCTTTGCAGTTGGCAGACGACCCAACCAATCCGGGAGTTTGTTGGCAGTGATACCTCTTTTGGCCGCTTGGAGTGTTAGACTTATGGGCACCGTTTTTGTACCGCCGTACGCCTTCCTTAACCGTAGAATGTCTGCCTCCTGCACCGGCTTTATTCCCAGTTGGAATCGTAGGGCTTGGAAAATTTCGTCCGTCGTTCTAATCTCGGATCGCCCCTCTGCATTCGCGTTATGTGGTCCACCCTTTTACCTAGCTCTGTCAACGAGGTGTCTGTTTTGACCTTGCGTAGAATATCAGCGTACGTGAGTTCACTTTTTTTCGTTATTATTAGCGCATCTGTTCTGCAGCTTTTCTTCTTTTCCACTTTAGTCCAAGAGGAACCTCGAATGCATTTACCATCTTCGGCTGCAGGGACTCTCTTAGTCTTTTACGGAGCTCCGGAGTTTCCTTTGTGCCCAGTATATGATGTGCTTTTACATCCATAATTGTGAAGGGGTTGTTCCTAGAAGAGAGTGCTCTTGGCGTTGACTGCAGTGCTGTAGTTTCTGCCGGTGTTTTCATTACTTTCTTTTAGTCCCTCTTCTCGCCCGTACCCTTGCTAGTGGGAAATACGCTGGATGTCGCGTAACCATCTGACGTTCGGACGGATGTTTCTCTTCCGGCTTGATTTTCTATTGTTGCTCCAAATAATCTACGCCTACAAATTAAGCTAGTTACCCACCGCTACCCATCTGTCCGTTTGTCTATCACATGCACTTTTCTCAGAAACAGATGCATCGATTGACGACGAAATTTGGTGAGAATGTGGAAACTGTGGACGCCCACATATGTACATAGTAAGTTACGTAATTCTACGTTAAGTTTAAGAAACGTACACCCCAAAAAGAGGGTGTATATGTTTTTTCACCGAATATAGTCATGCTGGATATCAAATGAAAGGCCTCGATTGATACTTTTTGAAGCCATTTTGACATTTGTTGAAAAGGCATGGAGTGTGGGGGCCGTAAAGTGATATTTTGTTCAATGGACCCATTCTCAGAAATTACCCAACTGAAAAATCTGGAAAAAAATCATGAAGCCTCTATACGGTGTTCGAGCCTCAAAATACTCTCCATATCTGGATCTACTCAATTTAAGTTAATTATAGTATATTACTATAATTTCGGGGAATATCCGTCCATCTGTAATATTTTATTTAAAGCGTAGTGTGCATCCTTGCAACGATGCAATCCTTACAACTGGGAAGAGTTATCTCCTAAGTAGCTCACACCGCTCTGTATCGTAACCGGAAGGATTGTTATCGTTATATAAGTCCCATCCATCGGCTTCAATAGCCTTGGCTGTAAATGGAGGCTTCGCCGTTGCTTTGATTTCCCATTAGCCTCGGATGCCCCAGACGATGCTTTCCCTTCAACGTTGGCAAAATCCGGGATTTGTGTTTTGCCCGAGACGATTTGTCCGAACACTTTTTGCTCGAAGGAATTGTTTTGCCTGAAGTCCGTTTGCCCGGACTCTGCTTGCAGCTCGACGACAAATGCTTACCTGTAGGTAAGATTTGTTTTCTGGGGGCAGGGTGGGTGGATGCGTTTACGTGTTGGATTCCCGCACAATACGCTGTAGGAGTACCAACTAAACACCTCCCTATCACCAGAGAACTAGCCTTTGACATATTACTTCGGGCTAGCCCTGACCGCCCCCCCCCCCCGCTCTCCCGGCTTTGGAAGGAAAGGAGTTGCTAGTTCAGGGAACCCCTTGACATCCGGTCCCTCCGCCGGAGGCAGGAGAAGATCGCGCCTTCCCAATCCTGCGCAGGTACGACTGAAAACCTTCATGCCCGCTTAGAAGTTGAGTAAGGAAGTAATCTATCTCACCGTGCATTTGGTTCAGCCACGGATCTCAATTGTCGACGAGCCGCGCAGTCCATCTGCCTCTTGGCTCATTTTGCCAGAGAGTTGCCACTCGGTAAAGGTGCGATGATTTTTTTCGCGGCGTCCTCTAGACAATCAAGCCGACACTGTCCGGTATCGTCTCATTCGGTGACAGGTAAACTCTAAAAAACGTTGTCCCTAAACACCGAATTCTGGCAAAGCCATTCCCTTGGCCTTGGGCAAGAATACGAACTCGAACGTCGTCCTGAACCCAGAGGGCTGCGGTGCTCGATAAGTCAAGATGCCATGAAGCTGGGTATTGCTTGCTGATTAGTACTAGATTAGCCTTTACCTCCGCTACAAACTCCGCCAGCAGCTGGTGAGCGGTGGCACTCCGGCGCATGTTAATTTGTAAAATGCGGATCATGCTATTCGTCTCCCAGCCCTTTCTAACTCTGTCCTAAGCATTGGATACCGTCCCAAACCTGCAGTGTGTGCGACGCCCTCACGAAGAGAATGTAACTTTGGTTTTCATTGCAGGTTTTCGCTTGGTGACCTACTTGATCGCATCTTCGGTGTGCTGTCCTCCAGTTCGGTTCGTTGCAAGTTGCTGACGTGTGTCCATAGTCTTGGTATGCTGCATTCTTCCGTTCCGTAGCTGGCTTACATTCATCGTCAAACCAACCGTTCCGACTTTTTTTGCGGCTGGGGCCAAGTATCTTTGTGGGCGTATCAATGATAACGTTCTTCAGGTGATTGTGAAGATTATTGGTTGTTGCTTCATCTCCAGGATCTCTGTTGACTGCGGTTATTGCATTATTATTCTACACTATAATCTATTATAGTTACAATTGATGCCATAAAAAAATCGATTCCTCGGATCCGACATACAGGATGACCCCCTTAAAGCCCTACTTGGGTAATCATGTTCCTTGTGATTGGATACCGATCTAGATCGTTGATGAAGTTATATTCTTGTGTGAATTTGCTGGTTTTCAACAGGTTAACGATAATTATTTGAACAATTATTAACGACTCAAGTCTTTTATTTATTATATTATATTTTAGATTATATATATATATAAAATAATAACAATGTAATTATTTAAGAAATAAGTATAAAAAAATTGCTCGTAATAAAAATATATCATATTAAATTTGAAGTATTTACGAACATGGAATATATCACGAAAATATCTGCATAAATTGCCATCGTCTATTTTATCTTATCTTTAGGGATAATTGTCAATTGAGTACCTCCTCGATGTGCCGAGGGTTTTTTTGTTCTCTTCAATGTTTATGTTTTTCTTTTTACTTTTCATCCAGTATTGGGAGCACCTCTCTTGTTTCACTTCTAACAAATGATGTCAAATAACATCTTACAAACCAACAAAAAAAGTTAAAATTATCCAAGCAAGTGCTAATCACTCACCGCATTCAGTATGCAATTAAAAATAACTAACAGATCCTAAAATATCGTTCTAATGGATAATATCTTTTCGAAGAATAAGCCTAAAACGGCAAATTTCAGGTCCTCTGCAATTGAAACCAAAAATTCATTTGAATACCATTGGAAAAACACTGCCTGCCTGGCTACATTCTAAATGAAAAGAAGGGTTGAAAGTAATTGGCCAATTTCTCTTGGCCTTCTGAACACTCATCATCAGTTACGTCGTCTGGAAGCTGTTTTTCTAGGACGGGAATTCTTTTTAGGGGTTGATTTTTTACGGTGGGAATTGGACCGTTTAGCGGCCCGTGGGAGAGAACGTTTTGTTGTGGAACTTTTAGGTGGAAGCTTTTTCTTATTTGGCTGCAATAGAATAAGAATAAAAGACCCAAAAAGGATGAGGGTAAAAAAAGGATAAATTTAGAATGTTTCAAGCCAAAATTAAGTCAAGCTGGTGGGTGAGTGTTGCAGGCTATGCAGCATAAGTTAGTTTTATTGTGTTTTATTTTGGTATTGCGGTGGTTGTGAGAGGGTTTAATTTGCTTCCGAAAGCTGCCTATTGGTAGTGGAGAACCTTGAAGGAACCCAATTTTACCTTTACTGTGCCACGTATCATTCCGGCCAAGAACTCGGCGGTGTTGGTGAACTTAAGACTTAGTCGATTAATTAAATTTAGGATTGGGTTGCGCGTTTTGAATGTACTGACTGTTGCCGTATAAGTTGGATCCGTATTACCCTAGATTAGGAGGATGCATTAGATTGATATGAATAATTTCCGAAATGCTGAAACGACTATCTTTATGTTACTAACAATTCCATTGTTCGATGACGGCATTTGTGGAGGCCTTTGGGTTGTTGGCCCGGACTGAGTTGGAGGTTGGGTGGTTGGTGGTGGTATTTGTCGTCGTGTTGTCTAAAATACATTCGAAATTTGTAAAATTCCAAGATTTTGTTGTAAAATTAATTGAATCGTGAATTCAGGAATTGGGTATTTTATTCAAAAAATTATAGATACAAAGATACAAATTCCGGGGAAAAAAATTCTGACCATCTCCTAGATTCTCCGTAGATTCGTATGAAGGACGGTCAAAACTGGTCCTAATTTTAAAAATATTTAGACCTTAAATGAGAGATTTCAAACTCTATCTGACAGTCCCAATTCCTCAATCCACTTCGTTTATTACTGGAGACATTACCGAATCTGGAACACTCGCTGAATCATCACCAAATCGTGTAGCAATGAACGATGGTTGCTCGTCACGTTGTACAATTGGTGTTTCATTGTCATTTTGACGAATCGGACGTTGTGTTAGTTCTGGATTTATTACCTTCAGATGTTTATCAAAATGTTTAGAATATGCTTGCCTGTCAGTTTGTCAAATGCAATATTCTAACAGAAGCTTATGCATAATATCATAGTTAAAGTAGTTAAAGAGGAGTATGCAGATTTTGAAAGTCAGTAAGGGAAAATTGAATGTTAGTGACGATCAGGAGTATGTCCTTTGATACCGTCAGAAAGGAGCTTTGATTTTCAGAAGCGAATTGTTGTAGTCGAAGCTGCAAATTATTACAGAAAACCGAGACCCCGAAAAAAAGTGATGATCGGCAAATGGATCGTTGGTTGATCTATACTGTGATCTTTTTATTTAACATAAGATTACCTAATTTCAAACTCCAAGCCCCCAGTTGACTGTTTTGAGCGGCGAGACAACCATCCTTTTAGGAAATGATACCTCCCCGTTCATAAGCCCATCTTTGGTGGAAAAACTAAAGCTTTCAGGCTAAAGTTCCTTCCTTCCTTTGTGAAACAAAAACTGCAGCAGCAGGACAAGCACAAAGACGAACACAAATATTTGTGATTTAGGGTTCGAACTAGAGGCGGATATATCGAGAGGCTTATCGACAGCCAACTTAGCCATCACCTCCCACCAGGATGTACTTAAATTTTGTCCCTGACATCGCTCCTTTACGTCCTATAATATAAGCAGAAACCTTGAAAAGGAATCATTGCCTTTTTAACTCTTGTTCATGGTCCATGTAAATCAGTTCCATCTTTTAATGGACCCAATAGGTTGCGGTGGGCGAGTTTCTTAATCCGTATGAATGAAGATGGTCAAGCCCGGAGGGTCTATAAGGACAATATCTATGAAAGAAAAAGAAGACATGGTAGATCCTGTCTCTAATGGAGCGACGGTATAGGTCTGGACACCAGACAGCTTTTAGGAATTAGTGGAGCCTGAACTTGTTTATAAACGAAGTACTAGACCGGCTACCGGTTGATGCACCGTTGATGGTGATATTATAATGGGCAAGGAATCAGCTCACTTCTCAGTTTTAAAGGAATGTTTCCTTCAATAAAATTCTTTTTTAAAGGAACACCAAACGTTGCTAAACCTGTTTCACCAGCTTGAAGTTAAGTTGGGAATTCCTCACATTCAGGGATGATTCTTTGATTCAATTTGAGTTATTTCTATGAGATGAGCAAGCAATCTGTTCAGTACTCGATCATAAATATATGGTTGCCACTATCGTCTATACGCGGGATACCACATGAAACAGCGGCAATTTTTGAAATGGTTGTAGGTCCCTCCAGGATTTCCCAAAAAACTACACTAATTTTCAATCATTATCAATCCGAGCATAATGGATTCTTCTGTGTGACTTAGCCAATCATGGCTTTGTAGCCCTTTCTTAATATAACACCAACCAAGTTCTGTGAAAGAATCTAGCCTGTACACTAGGCATAGGTTGATTCGACATCGCCCGGTACTGATGGTATCCCGGCAAAAGTATATAAACTGGTGTTTCACAATAGTATAAACTTACTGGTACTCGCGTTCAACGCTTGCTTGAAGGAGGACGTTTTTCCTTTCCGCTGGAAAATGTCGCGCTTATCAACAATGGAAAAAGAAACCATACCGACCGCTGGCACGACCGGGAAAGTGCTCAAATAGCTCATCAGGATTCGACTCACTGAAGTAGTACTTGCTTGCGGAGAGTTATCCTTAAGAAAGTTTGGTTCTAGAACGGGGAGGTCCACGTGCAATGCTGTTGTGGAGGTCATTGAAACGGTTCATTGAGCTGAGCCACACAGCAGCTTATTTCGACTGTTGGTCACGTTCGATATCAGAAATACCTTTTTCTCCAAGATGATCAGATCTCTGATTTTCACTCCCTGTTTTATGAAAAGCCAGAGGACGAGCGGAGGATAACTATTACGTTTTGAGCATTTCCTACGACAGTCTGTTTAGACTCGACATGTTAGAAGAGTCACGCCTGATCAGTTATGTCGCGGCACTTGTCGTCAGAAGCACTATTGAGCAGATGCAAATCACGGGGCAAATGAAAGATGATTTCTCATGCCCGCAGCTTTGCGTCCGATAAAAAACTGAAATAGTCATCTCGATAAAAAAAGGAATTTCGAGACCCACGTTCAATATCGAGCAGCGAGTCGACTGAGTCAAAACCAACGATCCATTAGCTTCGGATCATGCTCGACTCGAAGATGAGCTTCTCGGAATAAATCAAAACTCCAGCTGGAGTCCCGGCCTTAAATTGGCCAATGACAAGGAAACATCTTTTTATGTGTTCAACGCAGCCCGCTCTACTCTTCAGCGCGGAGCTATGAGCTGATGCTCTTTGCAATGAGGCGTATCGTATACGTTTGGCTATCGCACTGTTTCAGAATCGGAAATGATCCTCGTTGCCCTTCCTCCTAAGGGACGTAAAGTCATCTACAAGCGCAAGGGAGAATATTCAACGGACTTGATTGCTTGTAAACGTATGTTGAATGTTGAAAAGAAAATTGAGCTCGATCATTGGGGACCGTTGGTAAAGGCTATCTTCAACTTACAATTCCCTTCCCCCTTCTCTCCTCCCGCTGATGAAGGCTCCCTAAGCCGAAAAAGCGAGAAGGGTGGCCCAAAAAAATGTCTGAAAGGATTCCAGAGTAGTTCTCTGATAACGGGAAGGTGTTTAGTTGGTACTCCGAAGGCATACCAGTCCGGGAGTCTAACACTCTGTGCATGAACGCATTCAACTACCCTACCCAAAAAAAAAATCGAGATTAGTTGACGCGAGAGTACCTCAATAACATGGCGGAGATGTGACATTTACTTCTTCCCTAAATACATTTTTTTCAAACAATAACGAAAAATGGAAACATCCCTTGCTACAAGTTAAAGTTAAATTCAAAAATCTTCCTTATTCAAGAAAGGTTTGCTGAGCCTTTTTGTTTTTTTCGTCGCGAAATATGAAAGAAATTAGGTTACTTCTTACCCATAAAGAGATCTCATACCACCCACAGTAAACGCAGATGTAATCAGAGCAAGTTAAAATCTTAATTCCTGTGTACCTAGGAGCTCTGGCCGCGATATGCGCACAACCTCAGCCATAATGAAACTCCCGACCGCAAAATAACCGAGCTTAGAGCAAATCATATAGGAATTATTCTGAAACAGATGCTATTACAGGATCACCACGGGTCCCATAGTACCAGATAACCCCCGGTGAGGCTTCATGGCAAGAACCACTTCAGAGGAGTCCCTTGCAGAATCGGGTCTGATCGCCGGCCTCAAGTACGCGGGGGCGATCTACCCTGGAATAGTAAATTAGAGTTAAATTTACTTTGGTTATTTGAACGGCATTCCTTGGCTCAATCTGAAGAGATTCCACAAAAAATAAGGATATTCATGGTTGGTATGACATTGAGCTTATCCTCAAAAGCTACAAGGATATGCTAATCCAAAACTAATCCAGACGAGCTAACTTCGTTGGCGAACAGGATAAAGAAGGAAAGAAAAACAAGAAAAAAGAGGGAAAGGCAGTTCCTGAAATTTGCGAATTATTGAAGCTCAAATTGAGTAAAAACCACGAAAGAAGGAAAAAATGCAGGCAAAGTATTCTGTTAAGATTGAGGCGGCATAGTCATCGTCTACTGAAAAAATGCCATTCGAATAGTCTGCCGTTTACAGGATACTCCTGACTCATGTGCCATACTTGAATAAAAAAAATTGTTAAAACTGTCATCGATGAACATGCCTAGATTATATAGATTAATTTCAGGCGAAGCAAGATAGCCCTTCGTAAGAAAACTTTTTGAATGTCCGTTTGGGTTTCGTTTCTAAAAGTTTCGAGTTGACAGCGATTGATATCGTGAAAAAAATCCTTTTGACCTTGGAGGGAAGTTTGGCTTTCTTCCAACTGGGTCTCAACATATGAAGAAAGGAGAGCCTCAAATGGAAATCAACCGAAAGTCCCTTCTTTATCTCTCTGGGCACGAAATTAGAAGAAGCGCATAGTTATGATTGTGGCAAAAATTTATAGCTTTGATGGTGGTCATGAAGGTCTCCGCAACCAAGAAATTACTTAAAAGTAGTTCAGATGATAAGGATGACAAAGCCCTCATGTTAACTAACAATCACGTGCAAACGTGTCAGCTAGATACACAGCAAATCTGTCTCCAGATGGGTTGGCACTAGTAGTTAGGTATTTCCCTTGACAAACAACAACAATTGTAAGAAATCCTGGGATCAGCATGATTTTCGACTGGTGCGCAAACAATAAGGCACTGCTATCAAATATGTCTACCGCAGACCAGGCACTACGATTAAATCTTGAGCAAGAATTGGAAGGCCAAATAGAATCCCTGGGGCTCTTCTGGGTACCTAAGCCAGGCGAATTCCAAATCAAGTGCCCAGATTTCGAAACGTGCAATACTAGCAGATATCACTCGCTCTTTTGATCCGTTACAGTAATGGCTAAAATATTACTCCAAACTCCAAATTTACTGCAAACGAACTTCCTCAGGAGTTGTGCCTCGTATGGTCGAAATATCGAGCTAATCTTCAACAGTTAAGCAAGATTGAGATACCATAACATATGCTCGTAAACAGGGTACCACAGAATGTACAATTACATGCGTTTGCAGATACCTCGGAAACGATTTACGGCGCAGTATCTGTCACTCTATCCCAAACTAGAGCTGTAGAATGTTAGCACTTCTCATATTTCGCTCATTCACAAATCTAATTCTACTTTTGCTGTTGATTACGATGTCACCTTTTTAATTAGATGTTTGTTACTGACCAGTTGAAACCCGAATGACTTTATGGCAATGACGAGGCGACGTAAGCTGCGGAAAACACAAACTTCTTATCACTGCTACCCAAGACCACGTTTCCACTTCGCATGACCAAGCAAGATGTTATCAGAGGCCACTTTGCCATTTAGATTACCCATCCCGATCGCAATGCAATCTATAAAAATCAGCGCTTAGACCGCATTGAACTGGTCATAGAAAGGGGTGAAGAACTGTGTACTATTAAGAGCTTCCTCGTACTAGACCTATATCGGTTCCCAGGACACGAGATTCACGGTAACCTCTGACAAGGTTTCTAGGGTAAGTAGGTATCAATGTCCGCTCCGAGGAGCTCAATTAGTGCGATGGTACCCCGTTTTGATGGTACAAACTCCTAAAGATATAACTACTGTAGTAAGAGCAGGGGGTGCAGAGGCTACACAGGTTAGATCTTCAGAGCCAACTCATAGCACTCACAAAGGAAAAAATTCTTCCATCTTGCAACTCGGGATCTCTTTGAGTTCCTTAAAGAATGGTTAACCTAGTGTCCGCCGCGTGGGTCTAGCTAAAGCTGGTTGACAATACTGGAAGTAATTATATTATGACCTACTGTACGTCACAATGGGTTGGGGGAAAGAAGATGAAGAGGTAATTAGCTTGAGAACCTGCCCAGTCAGGGATCAGTTCGCTCCGGGCAGTGATTGCGCCAGTATCAACAGCTTTGCAAAACCCGACTGAAAGCCGTTAGTCAGTCATACAACTGTAAAGTCGAATGCGTCATTAAATCGAATTTAATTTCTCTTTAATTTTTTAATTTTATTTTTGAAGCCGATGATGACGTGCCTGAATGACGTATTAGGGATTTCCCTTAAAAAACAAGGCAACAATGAGGAAGTCAAAGTGGAAACGATACTTGCTTTCTTAGTTACTGATAGTATAGTCCACAAAGGATTTGTATGTCCAAGACAAACAACAGTTCCGACTTGACCCCAATGCATTCCTTTTTGAATTTGAGGGAATATGAAATCGGCGGAAGTCGCCGAGGCATTGAAGGAATATATCTAGAGAAAATGTGGGGGTGCAAGGTGAGAATACTTCGGAGGCTTCTAAACAACTATTATATTTCCATAACGTGAAATGTTGTTTTTAAGAAGTTTTTTTATGAACACATCGTACACCTCAGTTTCAGTGAAGCTCGAAGACTGCTTCAAACGCTAATGAGAGTTCTATGGATTGTGACTAAATTATTTTTGATCCATTGTTAAAATTGATGTTGTAATAGAAGGGAGGATGAGACAGATACTTTGGGCCAATTGCATCCCTTTTTCAAGTCGTTATTTTTTCCCATTTAATTTTTATGAGATTGTACTTCAGTTTCACTATCATTACACATAATGCCGCTGTCGGTGCGCTTCCCTACATACACGAGGAGAGCAATCAGACCCGAGTCTGCAAGGACTGATCTGAAGTGGCTCTTGCAAGAAGCTTCACAGGAGGTTATCTGGTACCATGGGAACCGGGATCGTCCTCTGAGAGCATATGCTCCAGGGGAGTTCCTGGAGGATATCCTCTCGGCCTGATTATTTTCAGTTGACTTCCTTGTGGGAGTTTTATGGTGGTTGTGGTTATGCCTACACCGCGGGCAAAGCTTCCTAGAGCTCAAGTACATCTCGGTTACCGTAGCCCTTAATTGCGGCAGTAGTGTTAGATAGACCTTGCATCTACTGGTGTGAATGCTAAACCAGTACTGCTGTGCCACTCATGGCAGGGCTTTGATCGTGGTCTCCGAATCAATCCGCCTCCAAAGAGGACCGTGGGGTTATGCCTACACGGCAAGTTCTCCCGTTAAACCCCCAGGACCTTCATGTCGGTATGCCAACAACAGCGAAATAGCACAAATATGTACGAAAACATCGATGACGAAAGGGACTTTCACGTGAAACAACAAGATTGAGAGGTTGATGTTGAAACAGCTAGGCCAATGCGTACCAGCGTACCAATGAAAATTGGAATCCAGAGCCACTTGCTAGTGGTAGATGCGGTCAATCATCATAAAGAATAAGGACATAGGTCTCTAGAAGTCATGTTAGTATATGCTGTTAAAAATCCCTTTAATCTACATGCCATACGTTTTAGACTTGCATCTTCCAATGGGTAATCGCGAAACTATGTGATAAGTCCTTAGAATTTAATAACATATCATGAAATATAAATAAAAGCGGAAAATATTAAATTAGTTTCTTTTTTCTTTTAATAAATTATGTTCCTACACGGGACAAAGCATTGAGGTATTGTATATAATCAATCAAGGAAGGATGGGGAGATGGTTGGGTTCAAGGAAAATAAGACGAAAAATCTGGAACGCATATCCCACAAGGAGTAACCTATTCTAAATTTCAAAAAGGATCTCCTAAATTTCTTTCTATGTACATATCCCCACTCCGCTCTCATCTCAAAATTTACATTACCATATCTACTTAAATAGTCGTTACAAACTACAACGGAGGTATATACATATATCTGTTCACATTCATAGCTAAATATAAGGAATTAGTATCTTTTATCTTTTTTCTCTTCCCTTCCGATCTATCCAAAAAATAAAAATGGTCGTCTAGCCCAATGTGGTACTAAAGCACGTTGTACAATTCCAAAAAGTGGAAATTGCCTATTTACTATTGGTTCAGATGTTTGCTGTTGGGGAAGTGCCTGAGGAGGTCGTTCTGTTGTTGATAACGGGACTATTATTGGATCAGATCGAATTTCCTGAAAACATAGTAAAAATAGTAATTGAAATTGTCTATTGTGTAAATTATACACTAATTTCTCAACACTGTGCCTCGTCCCAATCCAAAAATAATAGCGCAGTTAAACAACGGTGAGCCAGCAAATGAGGTGCTTGGTTTTAAAAAAAATAATTAAATTTAAGCTAATCGTAAGATATTGCATGTAAATTTAGAAAATTTTCAACTATGTACATTTATTAATTCTATTTACATTTAACGTTTAATAATAATCGATTGCACAACAACCCAGTTTGAACCTAGGATTCTAAGTAATGTATATTAGACCACTCAATTCTAGACTCTACCAATATAGTACGGAGCCAATGTGGATAACACTCCGGTCCCTGGTGACCTTCACACTGATTTGGCTCAAGTACTCATTCATCTTCATCGACGGCGCAACACCCGGTATCCGGTCTAGGCTGCCTTAATTAGGAACTCCAGACATCCCGGTTTTGGGCCGAGGTCCACCGATTCGATATCCCTAAAGGCTGCCTGGCGTCTTGACCTACGCCATCGCTCCATTTCAGGCAGGGTCTGCCTCGTCTTTTATTATACCATAGATGTTGCCGTTGTAGACTTTTCGGGCTAGTCACCCTCATCCATACGGATAAGGTGACCCACCCACCCCATCCTTTTGAGCCTGATTTGATCAACAACCAGACAGTCGTGGTATCGCTCATAGACTTCGTCGTTATATAGGCTATCGAATCATCCATCCCCATGTAGATGCCAAAAATTCTTCTGAGGATTCTTCTCTCGAACGCGGCCAAGAGTTCGTGGTTTCTTCTCAACATTACTCTGGATATATTCCTATGCCAGACATGATATATCTAAAAGTTTCCACTTTGTCCAAAACAAGATCTAAAATGAATAATGCATAGAGTGGTACCGAGCTTCGTATTACTGATAGCGGTAGCTCCTCTACCTTTACATTGAAGCCGAGAAAATCTGTCCGACATACGTTTTTTCGGTGTTTATTTTCAGTCCTTCTTTTCGAAATCCAGAATTATTTGATGAAAGACCTTAACTTGTTGAGAGAGTGAAAGATGTAATCAGCGGCAGGCCAAAGCAGAGAGAGAAATATTAAGGAAAACCATAAATGGTCTCCTGAATTGATAGATGGTCGTTCAACCACGTAATAGGGCGGTTCAATTTTCGAACAATGCGCAATCGATTCACAAATGAAGCAGACGCTGTCAGCATATATCCTCGCTTTATCCAAAAGGCTTACTACTAAAGAACACATTGTTTTACCTTTGGTATATTGATTGGTGATATAGAAGGATATCAAATTCCCTTCTCCCATTTTAAACATAATAACTGTTTAAGTTGTGCTACCTACTGCGATTTTCCAACCGAGATTGAGCGAGGGGATCTTCTGCTTGTTCCCTTACCCTTGCGGGGTTGAGGTTGGAAGTTAAAACCAACCCATCATGAAAATAACCGCTCTTGAAGGTGCTATGACTTTGTGAGGGGGCGGACTGCTACAATTCTTCAAAGGCATTAGAATGGGGGACCTTCCTCATATCCTCCTCATCCTCCGGTCCAGCATCAAGTGGATGCGGACTTAGAACTCCCCAATTCCTACAAAAGAAACTCCTCATCCTCTCTTCTTCCCGGGGTAGGGTCGAAAATTCAAACTTTACCATAATGATATCAGAAACTTCGACTTTGAGGAGCCATTACTTTTTAAGGCCGCGGCCAGTCGCGGTCCAACCACGTAAATAGAGCGGTTAGGCTACCGAACAGTGGATATTCTCAAAAACGAAATTGACGCCGTTGAGTTAGCTGGTCCTATCTATTTATACCATCATTTAAAAGGGCTAAAGAAAAGGAAGAAATATTGGATTCATCCTTTACTCCAAACTCGTCACGAAACTGGTTCATTTGCAATTAATCTTCAAGAACTGATAAAACCTGAGGATACATTTTTTTAATTATGTGAAAATGAGTGTTGCATCATTTGGTGAATTACTGCAGAAATTATCTGAAGACATTAAACGACAAGGGACAAAATTTCGTGAGTGTATCGACTATAAATTTCTTCGTGTCGAAATTCATGCCTGCGAAGTATGTCTGTACACTATAACTAGCGATTAGCCGCGCATTACAAATGCCTGGTGTGGACAGTCAAGTTGGCGGCTAACCGCAGGTCGGGCCGAAGCTCTCCATTGAATCCCCGATTTTGAAATTTCGTTGCGATGTAGTGCGTATAAGTATGGGCGGTTACTTATTAAAATCAAAAAGCGTCTGGCCGCGCAATTAACCGCAATTGCGTATGAACCCTTATTCTAAACTCTGCACCCAACCAATTAGGATCACTTCACCCTAGTGCCGGCATTCAGACTACGCTATACTAAGCCAATCAGTATTATGAATAAGTGCCAAAGTAGATAACCAACTTTGGGAGCATATGATCTAAGGTTACGAGCAAAGGATTTAGGGCCGATTTCTAGGTATCTCAATACAATTTTAAAAACAAACTCCAATATTTAGCCACTACGAACTATTACCACAATGTCGTCCGTCCTGTCGCGCTCTATGGTTCTGAGTGTTGGCTGACTATAAAATGCAATGAACGGCGTCTTGCGGGAATGGAGGCGAAGATGTTGCGTTTGAATAGTTGTGGGACACTTTTTGATCATATCCGAAATGAAGCTATCCGCGATCGATATAGGGTTGCACCGATCGTGGAAAAACTGCGAGAGAGGTGTCTTCGATGGTATAGCGACATAATTTGCGCTAACAAGAATTCACTTGCCAAGATTGGTCTGAACATCGAAGTACATGGTAAACGACTGAAAGGCCGGCCAAAGCAACGGCGGCTTGATACGCTAGATGGGGATTTAAAAGCCTGGAGATTGTATCCAGATCAGGCATTTTATACGACAATCCGACCCGCTTGTGAACGTGACAAAGGCTGAAGGAAAAAAAGAAGAGGACGAACGCTTATTTAAATGCATTGATACAGCGTTTGATATGAAGAAGACCTTGAAATCAGATAGCCGCTTCTATAATTTCAATGTATCTAGACTTTCGCGGCAGCCAATCAAATCAATTATTCCTGATCTTTCTCAACGTGAAAATCGACTATCTTCCCAAGGAGCTTAACTCATATTCAATTCACTATAGAAATGAAATCCAACCACCAAGTAGAATACTTAAAAACACCGGTCATATGGATTAGAGAACAAAATTAAGACCCCCTTAAAAACACAGTTAATAGCACGCCTTGAACTATGTCGAGCAGTTTTACTGAGGGACTTGATGAATAAAACCCTGCAGGCAAACGGATGATCACAACTTAGACCATTTTATTGGAGCGAGTATACAATTGTCCTAAATTGGCTTCAAAGTCCAGTATCCTTCGTAGCCAATCGAGTGAGACAGATCGAGTTTGACGTTGATCTAAAACAAACAAGACAAACAGGAAGTCTAATTCTACGGATATCGCATCACGTGGAACACTCTCCATTCTTCTCAATAATAACAAATTGTGGAGGAATGGTCTCAAATGGTTAAGCGAGCTCAATAGCGAATGGCCGAAAAGAAGTGTAACTACCGAAAATGGTGCAGCTGATATTAAAGTGAAAACCAGCAGGACCTGTCTTGTATTAAAGGCAAACGTAGCCTGGTCAAACGGGGGATAAAATTAAAATGGCATCAGAAAAAAACCCATATCTCATACGGGCATCCCAGAGGACAAAAAATGAATAACGTTTATAATCTAGTATTTAGAGCATTTACAGTGACTGAGATGACCACAAAAGCAAGCAATTTCGAATACTAATGAAGAATGATTCCCCGAAAAAAGATATTAAACGCTTTGTGTGTAATCCCAAAAGGAGGAGCTTACGGCCCAGAAAAGTGAGAGGTACTTTCTCTGCAATTGGTTCCACTCGCCATAAAGTGGATATTGGATTCATGCTCCGTCAATTTCAAACAAAAATTATTTCAGCTTCGGCAGGTATTGGATAGAAATACTTCGCGGTTTTTTCTGTGGATACTATTCTCACCCATGATGTGTTTGCGGAGTAATAAAAAGAAGCCAAATAAATCTGTTAACCACTTCGGTCACGCCACTCCCAGGGCCTCTGCGCTTAATGAAACCGTAGTCGTCTGTTAAAAATTTTTTTAACCTGGGTGTCAGCCTAAACAGAGAGAGCTCACGGACCAAAGAAGTGAGAGGCAGTTTCTTTCCAATTGGTCAGGCGGATTCAGGGCTCCCTCCCCAAACAAAAATTAAACGTCTCATACAGGTCCTAATCAATACGACCAAAAAAACAACATAGCATGCAGCATAGAACCCTATTTTCAACCAACTATGTGCAATTGAGATCGGAAAAAGGTTGGAGAAAAGAAAGAAAGAATGTAATATATAATTGAAAACAAGACAGCCCTTTGACAAGATTAAAATCCCAACCAAGGAGCGCCCCTTCAAAAAGGGTTGACCGTAGAGACAATTTGCATCTGCCTAACCAGCAATTCTTTGAATAAAAAACGATTTAGGAGGGTGCCTATAATATATTTTATGGCATTCTAAAAGATGTTGCGCTTTGAGTAATTTAAGAATTGACTCAAAGAATTCCCACTTGTCTAAAAATTGAAGGGTGAACCCGGCAAAATTTGCAACTAACATACCTATGAGATGGAACCTAACAATACACCTAAATTCCTCCTTGCTTATCGTAAAAGGTGACTACTATAGGGGATAAAAATATTTACCCTACCAACCTGCGAATTGCGAAACTAAAACGTTACCAAAACGCCAACGACGCCTCGGATAGCGATTGAGCTCACGGTCTCTGAAATGTGCGGACGGTCCTCGACAACGGTATCGAGGGTCCGCAAAATGCTTACTTTCTCCAACTTGAGCGGGAAATCCAACGATATAAGCTGGACATTCAGGACCTGAGTGAAGTAAAATGGTGGGACTCCGGAGAGTACTCCTCTCACTCGTAGGGTAATATCCTTTTTCACTGTGGAAAGTCAAGTGGTAGCAAACGCAAATCCGATGTCGGATTGTTATTGACTGTTACCGTGAGGTTCGCTCACCTCTCTCTCGGTTTCTGACAGGAGTTTAACTGAAAAATTCCGGCCCAGGTTAAGAAGCATCACTGAATGCTAAGGTGAACTCTGAAAGAGAGAAATACGGTCTCGGCCGCTATAGCAATAATGGTAGGAAGTTTTCGGGTTTCTACAACTTCCACTGCCCCCCGTTGATGGCATTAAGGTCAGTTGGGTTTCAACTAACGGACATAGTACGAAACACCACATTGAGCATTTTGCGACCACCAGTAGATTTAGGAGTTGGCTGCCCAGTTATTGCAACGTATGGATACGGACTGCTCTTCCAAACAGAAAAGAAATCATCTCGACCATCAGTGCACTCAAACAGAGTAAAGGTGCTGGACTTGACGGTCTCCCCGCAGAGTTATTCATTCCTACACCTTCAGATTCTGTAGGTCTTTTACTTCTACTCGTACCAAAATCCTGTCAATCGGAGATCTTTCCCAAAGAGTAGAAGAAAGAAATGATCGTTAGAATTCCACGCAACAATTGGACGGTTATCTGCGTAGTAACTAAAATAATTCTGGAATGTAACATATCGAAAGCTTGATCGACAGATAGCAGGCTGCTTTCTGCTCTTCATCCTCCAGCATCGGCCACATCAACACTCTATGCTCTTCATCAATTTCGAGAAAACTTTCGAGAGCGTGGATAGGGAGTGTATCGAGAGTCCTCTACGCAGGAACATCATACCGAAAAAACTAATAGTTATTATCAGAGCGGCAAATTATGGTGCAAAACATCTCGTGCTATATCAAGGGACAATTTCAAAAGGCTTTGACGTCCAAAGCAGAGTTGCTTCACACACCCAGGCTACGCTGATGACATCTGCTTGTTCTCTCACCAAGTGATGGACCTTGGTCAAATGGTTCTGGAATATGAAAGGCAGGCAAGTAGAGTTCTAGGAATCCTAGTTCTGTTGTTGTTCGACGTATTAGCAATACTAGATCCGCTCTCGCTGCCTTGTTAAAAATCTGGACACTGGACCAAGATCAAGTTGAAACTGTTCTGTGTTAATGTTTTTGCAGTGTTGCTATATGGGAGTAGCGTGGTTCCTAGCCTTCGTCAACACCTATTTTCGGAGTACGCTGGACTGACACTGTTAGAAAATGAATGACAACCACATGCTGCTCAATGATGCCTCCAATAAGAACTAAATCCTCGGCCACGCCATTCGGCAGTCGGAAAAGTGTTATGATTACAATAATAAAAATAATAGTAACAAATAAATTCCAATTAAGGCCTTTAAGCATTTCAAAACACTTCATAACCGTTACGGCACACTAGGATGCAATACGGTTAGCAATGCTCTCGCTCGGGGCAGAGAGAGAGTCTGTCTATCTTACTGGAGTTACTCGAAAACACTGAAGCTGTTGCCAGAGGAAATAAGCAGTTTCTGAAACCCTACACATGTTGTGATTTGGCAGTTTTTGACCGAGGTTGAGAGGCTCCTCATATATGCGAAAAGTAGGTGGACATTTATTTGCACAAAATATTGTCACCCAAAGTATCAAAGGAATGACTTCGATTAAAACTATTTCCAATTTAAATGAAAAATAAAGAAGTTACGACTTAAAATATATGTACATAAAATAAATCAGGGTCAGTAAAAGACCCTGAGCAAAATCAGGACGATGGGTCCACGTTAAACCTAGGTGTGCGTGATAGCTAGACTATCCACTCAAATAAGATTAATAATAATATCATACCATATTTTAGCAAGTCATTCAGAAATTCCAAATTTTTCCCAGTAGGGCTAAAATTTCACAATAATATAGACCAAATTTTCATATTTCGTTAACAGTTGCTAAGTCTAATTAACTGAAGAGTGGCTGAAAGGGATCACCAAGAGTAAGCGTTCTTGAGAGTTGTAGGTTTTTTGATGGGGGACTACATGATTTTTACCTTTTTTCTTTTATTTAACTTTTTTTACTTTTTCTTCCTTTTTAGTAAATAACTTTGCACAGAAAGTTTTTACAATTTTAATAGTTTTAATTTTAAAGTATCTGAATGGCTTTACTTCGTGTTGAGACTTATCTAAATCGCATGAAGCAAGAAGTAAACCCCATCCGCAGAAATAGACACAGCGCCATCATACCGTCCTTCTAGGTCGCTTTAATTTAGACGCGAATTCAGTCAAATGATAGGAAATTACAAAACTATAAACTTGTGGTGCAACTTTCGCAAAGCTGCACTTTTTTAAAGATTTCCTACATGGTTTGAAATAATGCGGGAACGCTTGAATTTTTAAAGCCTTTAAAATATTTACAGCACAGTAATAATAGGGAAATGGAAGGATACAGTAAAAGCGTCTTAAAAATACCACCACAATTAGGATAACATGCAAACAAGATGCAAATTGTTAAGAAAGTGATAGAAAGCAACAAGCAACCATCACCATAAACCAAAGAAAATAAAAGAGAAAATATTACTCTCGATGTTGTAGATTGAATTTGTGGTGTGACTTGTACTGGTCGTCGTGATGGATCTGGTGGACTAACCTGTTCAGTGATTTGACTTTGATCACCTACACAAGAACAAATAAAAGTAGGACAAAAACAAATAGACATCACACTATAAAACTGTAAAGGAAAACCAATTTCAAGCACTCACCCCTGTTAATATCACCATCAAGTCCATTTCCACTGATAACATTGAACTGATGATCTCTTAAATATTCTTCAAATCTGCGATGATATTCGCCGGTTGGATCCCAGCGTTCTCTAAGAGCTAGATATTGTTTGGGATAGTCGTAGTACAGTTTTGTAATTACTTTGAGGGCACCCTCTTTTTGATTAGGCCAGCATCGACTGCATTTGGTTCTTAGGGCTTCTGGAAGGATTCCTGAAAAGAAAAGATATATTTTGGATTATATGGTGAAGAAAAGAAGAAGGGCAAAGAAAAACATAAATAAATCGGTGTCAGACTACTATATATCCGTAATTGATTATTACCATTTCAGTTCCTTCCTGATTAACATTCAGAATTTTAGCTACACTTACCTTTCTCACGGTCTTCATCCCTTACAGGCCTACAAAACAAAAAACCTAAACGTCCTAGCTGGTAGCGACGCTAACTTCACCACAGAGAATCAGATCTAAAAATTGTAGGCATGAACGGCATGAATTTTAATTTACGAGGCTCCTGTCAAAAAATTTCGTTGGCAGAGCACTAGACATAGGCATTGCTAAGCCTGAAACTAATTAACCACAAAAGTTATCCCGTGTAAAGGCGTTCCTGCTCCCTTCTTGGCTAGTAAGTCCGCAGCCTCGTTGCCTTCCAACTATCCAGACCGTGAGAATAGCAATGTTCCTCCCCCTCTAGTTCCCTTGGAGATTAAAGGAGGCACATCTGTCTGGAATATGCTAGTGTACCTGCCCATTGGCTCGAAGTACATTTTTTGTTTTGACCAATAACACCGGCATTGGCGCTGCCTCTGCTATGAGGGATCAGTCAGTGTAATCAGTTGCTGATTTAAGCCGTATGTCGCAGCCACGCTTTCCCAGTTTACCTTGTTGCTTCCATGTGTTTCAAACTTCTTAGCAAAGTGAAACCTCGTTGTCATGTTATCCCTTGGTATCAGTAATTCGGGATACCGTCTAGAAAGAATATCAACCTTCCTTCGGTTTAGGCAGCTCCTCGCCCTACTGATACTCCTAACCATCCTGAATATTGCCCTCCTTGCCTTCATCTGTATGTACAGATGGAGAGGGGTTAATCACAGAGAAGCCTGCAGGGATGCCGTTGGGCATGTCCTCATTGCCCTACTGAAACACACGTAAGACAGTCTTTTGAGCTTGTGTAATTCTCTGGCTTGTGTGCTGAGTTCGGTTCTTTCTGCCCAATCATAGAGCCAAGGCAACTTCATTCCTTTCAGTATGAATATTGGGAATATTAAAGAGCAATTTCGTTTTATAGATATGTATAAAGGGTTGGTTACTGAATGTCTTCTTTGTACAGATGACTTTAGTTTGGACCAGCTTGTTTGTTTGCTCTTCTTTTTCCCTGGAGTTCATCAAGTCGCCTTGACATCACCAAGAAGATTTGTCATTATGAGTATTGGCGCCTTAGTCTCCTTAATATCTTTTATAATACGCTTCAATATTTAAATGTTAATCGGTTTGATCAGCTTTTTATGCAGTATTATTATGCGACCTCCCCAATTATGTGACCAACTTATTCATTCACCATTCCATGGTAAGGAAAATTGCATCAGCGCTCAAGGATAGCGCCCCAATCGTATCTGATTGCAGTCACATAAACGTTCTGCCGTTACTTTGCATCCATTTGAAAACTATCTCAAGACCATTATGCACCATTAACATTTTTACTTTTTCTCCGTAACTAAATTAGATAAATCTTTAATGAATTTTGTTTGATTTATTGATCCGCTCCATGCACCCAATTTGAGTGAAAGAAAAACTTCAAATGAAACTGACTGAAAGCGAAAGTGCAACAGCGCAGAAAAAAGCTTTTATTTGCATGTTTACAACTAAATTTGCATTAATTATGAATATTATTATTGTTATTTCTTTTTTCCATTTGGGATGGTAAACAGAAGACGAACGTGTTTTTTTCTCATACTTGAGTTCATATTGTTTGAATTCGTGACATTTTTATTAAATATTCGTCGGGCAGAAGACTTTCGCAGAATTACGTGGCTTTGTGCGGTAGATGTTAAATTTGCGGTTGGTTACATTCATATAGTGTAAGAACAAATTATTTGAATGGTTTTAATAGGCAATTTGGACATCCGTTTGTGCCATTGATGAGATTTTGATGGGTTTTCTTGGGAGTCATTGCTCTGATAATGATTTAATTTTATAGTTCATGAAAGAAATGAATCATTATATGATTTAGAACGGTGTGAGCATAATGATATTGGGTGGTTTATAAATTAGTCAATTTACTTATGAAAAGAATCAGAAGCCATCAAATATAATTCTAAAATAATATTTCTAGCGCGTCTTTAATATTGATATTATTGGAATATTAATTTTGAAATTCAAAGACCTGATTTTTTCTCTTTTCCGAAGTATTTATGATAATAGTCTGCATTTTTTCAAAACCCAAACAATAATATATAAGATAAATACCATTGCGATTATTATAAATCAAAACCGTCTCCTTAAAACTTGATTCATTATTATGCATTATATTCTGCTCAAACATAAATACTTGAACATCTTCAACCTAATCTAAACTATAAATCAATCTTTCTGATTTATTTTCCTGAAAACATCAAATAAACTTATTTTTCACGCATATACATGTTAATAACAGTTTATGTCAAATGTGTTTAATTTAAACAATTCAACCAGAGCTATAACACTTTTATACCAAACTATATGACCTTGAACGTTCTCATCTCAAGTAAATTTATCGAGTCAAGTGAGCATTGAAAGTGTGCTACTAGACATAATTTTTTAAGTTCATAGTTTGCTAAAAAACCTATCTACATGTGCATTATGTATAGCACGTATGTATCCATTTACAAGAATTTCTGTAGATGTTAAGCCAACTGTGTCATAAACCCACCCAAATGCCCTTGCGCGCAATCGCACTGAATAATATCTTATGCATACGAAATTTATCGCCGCCGGCCTGGAATAATGACATCAACAATGTATTTATAAACATGAATACGTGAAGAAGATACACGCAACATTCAACAAACTGTTGCATTAATTAGAATATCAGTTAATCAAACTCATTCATCAAAATCAAAATTCCATTCATGAAAATCTATGCAGATGAGACCGACATGATTCTTTTTTATGCAGTCATGAAAAAAGTATCTTCTTAAGAACATGAAGAATCAAATACATTTATGCAGACTTAAGTGTTTACTTCTCCAGGCAAAAATGCTATTAATTTAATTTATGTTTACTGAAAAATACATATTATGGAAAATTAATAATCAATTGTGTAAATGAAGAATGATCTCGCTAAACTTTTAATTTTCCGCGAACATCGTATAATAATTCCAGATGAAAAATATGGTTTTAATTTGCAAATTTTAAAAATGAATAAAGATGATGTGTACATTCTTAACTCACGCAAATGTTAATATTATCTGACTGAATTCATTGACTAATGCTAATTCTCAATGTGTTTGCACGAATACATAAGTTTATATTCATATTTTTGTATTGTCCATGATATAAAGGAAAGGGAACTTCACTATGATGGAGTCCTTTAGTATATGACACTGAAAATGATAAGTCTAGCGAGAATGATTCGTGAGGGACAGAAGTAGAGAAGGGCGAACTATATTGATTTTATTTATATAGCAAATCTTGGAATATAAACCCAGAATAATATTATTTTTATTTCTCCAACCGTGACCCTAACGATCCGTGCGAAATTGTCTATAATAATGTATGATACTTCCTATCAAATTCTATTCTATGATATTGCAAAATTTTCGGATCTAGGATGAACTTAAGGGGGGTTGCAGTAAATTTTCAAAATTTAAATCAAATCTAAAGTAATTGCCCCCTTCCAGACTCCACCCCTTTGCAACCAATGTCAAAACTAATATCGAAAAGATTCCCGGGGAAGCGCATCAAATCCATTGCTTGAATTGAGAAGACAACCCAGATGATCACAACTAGCATGAGAGAAGTTTTCGGAGAAAGCTGTCCACTCAAGATGGCAAAGAAGTTTGAAACATCGGATTTGGCAAAACAGAGGAGAATGACAAGGATGCTCCTCAATCGTACTCTGAAGTGTGATTCAGCCACTAGCTGGATTCGCTTTAAAGAGGCACAGAAGGCTCTAAAGAAGACCATAAAATCAGCTAAATGATCATCATGGAGACGCTTTTGCGAAGAACTCTCTTGGAGCAACCTCAACGCTGAAACGGATTCTGGTTAAAGAACGTAGCCAGAAACTGGGTTATTTACGTTTACAGAACGGCAAGTACACAAAAAGCGATGAAGAAACGGCAAACCATTTGTTTGAAGTGCTCTTTGCAGGCAGCATCCAAAATTTAATGTCGGGGCCAAAAGGTGGATACAACCCTCTACCGAGAGACTGGAATCTGGCATGCAAAAATCACTGGAGCGAGTAAAATGGGCATTTAACTCATTCCATAGTCATAAGTCTGCAGGTCCGGATGGCATCATCCCTGCCCTAGTAATAGAGAGAATGGATGCTCTGGGTCTACATATTCGGAATATATATGGTGCATGCCTATCACATGCTTATATTCCGATTAAGTGTCGTGATGTAAAGGCGATATTTATTCCCAAATCAGGGAAACGCACCTACACAGACGCAAAAAGCTTCCAACCGATCAGTCTAATGTCCTTTCTAATAAAAGGACAAGAAAGACTAGTAGATCGGTTCATAAGGGATACACACATTCCTAAATGGCCACTTCACCACAAACAACACGCCTACCAGAAAAGCAAATCCACGGAGACAGCATTCCATGAACTCATGGCACAAATTGAAAAGGCGATGTCCGAAAAAGAATACGCCTTAGGAAGGAGCCTTCAATTATGCCTCATTCGCGGCAATTTATGATGCGGGAATCGAACCGCAGCATTGCGAGCGCAATGCTGACCACATTGCCTCCTAGTGTACCGTTACGGTCTTGAATGAAGTGCTCTAAGACACTTCAAGGCCCTGATCCAATATGGATTGTTGCGCCAACGATTATTATTATTATTAATCGAACCGCTGCAAAACAGTTGGATCCTTCACATGCTAGCGTGGAGGAAAATCTACATATTGGTCGGCCAGAAGTCTATAGGAGCAGAATGTCTCAGGGGCTGCCCACAGGGAGGGGTTCTCTCTACTGTTATGGCTCTTGGTAACGGATACCATGATGTGGCTCCTGGAGAACAACAATTCTTCGTGCAAGCATTTGCGGACGACCTAGCCGTAATAATTACCGTTTGCGGACACAGTATGTGACCGCTTGAATGCAACCCTGCATGAAAACCACAGTTGGTGCCTCCGCTAGGAATTCTGGACTGGTTATGTTCACTAGAAACATCAGGTGGGGCAGCTATACGCTACCCACCTTAGCAGAGGCGGAAATCCAGCTGGCACAAACAGTCAAGTATTTAGGAGTACATTTCGACTCCAAATTAACGTGGAAGCACCATATCCAGGAACAATATCAGAAATCCTGCAGATTGCTCTGGTGCTGTAGGAATGCGTAGGTAAAACCTGGGAACTTCTACCAACACGGATATACTGGATGTATACACCCATAATAAAACCCATTTTGGTGTATGCATGCATCGTCTGGTGGCCGAGACTGAACATTGCTAACAGCACGAAGTTGCTAACGCGGGAAACAGACATAAATGAAAAGGCTGCGGTGTGGGATTGAGGTAATCGACTCGTGCAGTAAGCAATGTAGCATCGCCAACACGATTTTGTGAGAGTTAAAATCGATAACCTCTACATTTACAGCTGTTAAGCTGGTCCAAGTATGACGGTATCAGAACACTGCAACATGCTAGATAGACTAGCAAGAAACGCCAAAGATAACAACCCTAAAAATTATTCCTGGCGGCTTCAACACTTGGGCAATCGAGTTGGGAAACCGGGAAACAAATGAAAGGGCAAGAATCTTACTCGAAGTTTTCTCGTGCCTAAACGTCACCCTGGTAAATATCGGCAACGTAAACACTTTTAGGCGTGGCGAACCAGGCTCCGTCGTGAATCTTTCTTTGGTAAGTGATTCGCTAGTCAAGCATCTAAACTGGCATGTTAGCGAAGAATATAAGACTAGCGACCACCAGGTCATATACATTACTATCGATATGGGACCCAGAACAATAAATCCTCACCTGAAGAAACGAGAAACAGGTTGGTCATCAAGAGCACTTGACAGGGATATATTGCTGGAGGTATTACATTCGAGCACTGAGTTCACTGAAATGGCCATAGAAACAGCATCACAGCAGCTATACCGAGCGTGTGACGCTTCCATATCACGACGTGCACACTGTCGGAAGCGCAACGCTAACTACTGATGGAACGTTGAAATAGCGAAGTGCCGTATGGAATGCCTGAAGTCCAGAAGGTGAAGTTAACGCCGAAGAAACACGCGAAAGTATGACCAAGGGTATCTAGAATTCTAGAATAAAACAGTCACACAAAAAGTTGCAGTAGGCCATCAGGAGAAGTAAAAATTATTGCTTATTGGCCTTGTGATGAGGCAGACTCCGATTTATGGAGAGACGCGTACAAGTCGGGTATCTAAGACAAAAGGTCCCCTCCTATTATGTGCCCCAGATTATTGAAGGAGATAGTTTCCACATTATCCCCCCAACATCCGGAAACTACTTGCCCAATGATGCCAATGCATATCGAGAACATCCCTCTAACAACCACAGACGAAGTCTTGGACGCAGTGAAAAGGGTTCGGGATGCCGCAACCCCCGGCATTGATCGACTCCTAAAAGAAGGATCATTTCACACAGAGTGGAAAATATAAAAGCTTGTATTGATCCCGAAGACAGGTAAAAGACAATAGGCAAGGTCCTCGAGAGGGTTATCTATATGCGGCTATCTCCAATAATTGATAGTGGCGGTTATTTATTAAATAGGCAATTTACCTTGCAGAACTGCGCACTGGTGACTCTCGACGTCAGGAATACGTTTAATTCTGCTAGATGGAAGCATATCATCGAAGCGCTCGTCGCGGTACGAACGCCAAAATATATATTAAATATAATCTTCGAAAACTTCCGACAGCGGAAGCTACTTTACCATTCGGATGAAGGATAGAAAAAGGCAGTACATACAGTACACAGATGTAAATACAGATATAAACACGTATTTGAATAAAATAAGTTACAAATTTAAAATCGGGATACTCGCCTAAATCTTTCGTTTTACGGACGACGGCGGCGCGCGACACGTGAGAGTTAATTAAACCATATAATTTCCTGGAGATTTTGTAAGATAATTACTATTGCAACCACAACCAATCTACAGAACATTCTCGTACATAAGAATCTCATAGATTTCCATTTAGTTTCCATTCTTTACATAACCAGAAGAACTTTTCAGAGTTTCATTGGCGAATTTTTCGATGCTTGCTTTTGTCATCCCCTTTCTTTTGTAATAAACAATTTAACAATAAAATCTTAGATATTGATAACTATCCAACGCTCTTCTTCAAAACACTCAGAATCCTCCAGGTATTCAAGTAAACTCATTTAAAGTAATTTGAATAATGTCCACACTCTTTTTTAAACTACGTAAGCTTTCCTAGAAACACAATTCAAACAATAGCAACGGTCAAAAACGTCGAAGAAAACAAATAAACCACACAAATATCTAGAACGAATAGTAATTAGTTAGGCAGAATGTTAGTTATCCCTCTTACTATGCTTGAATAGTTAGTTCAAATTTACAAATAGTAACAGCACCAGTCAATTATAAAAGAACAAATAGATTTAAGATATTTTTGAAAAACTTTTTCGAAGTCTGGCCTCTGTTGGGTTGGCCGTAATGGTATAATTCTTAAGAATACATTCCACGGATATTTTTCTTGGTATGTATGATATATAAATTATTTATAAATTATGCCCGTTTCTTTTCAGGGCAAAGAACTTCTATGTTTTTTTGAGATATGTAGTATACTTCTTAGCATTGAATTTCTTTTAACATGTTAGAGAAAGTTAGATGAATTCTTTAACTGTCATACGGTAAATTTTCATAGAAACATGTATGCCCCGAAGTAATTATTAAAAAGTGTCACCAGAAAAGATAGATAATATGTTAGAACAAAACAGTTTTTTTAAAAAAAGGAACACAGCAAATTATTGTCTGCATTTTAGCGTGGAGCACAAAAAACTTATACAAGATGTTGAGTAAATTGCTATAACGGTAGTATAGCAGTTTCTTGTAATATTTAATATGAATTATACCCATCCCAGGAAAGGCAATTAAAACAAAAATTATGACCTCTCAAAGGAAGAATACATCACTGTAGTGTTACTGACCTCAAACTGCGTTGAAATATTTGCAAACTTATCTCCCTTAAAAAAAGTTATTGTTCCTTCCTTAGTTAATTGCCAGATGTTTGGAATAATCATTTAACAAGAATATCTAAAAATCTCAACAAAGTTTCAGCAAGTGATGTTCCAATTTTTTACTCCAAGCGACTTTCAAGCTTTTCTCAAGTTGGGAAATTCACAAATTAAGGAAGAAAGGAGCAGTACCTACGGAAAATTTGCTTGAAATGAACCATATGTCCCTAACTTTCTGATAAAACCAATATCAGAAACTATACGAAAACAATTGAATTCAGAGGAGTCTGCACGCTTTCCTGTGCCCGGACCTAGGTTCCAGCGACCTAGTCGTGGTTAAGCTGGAGCAGGCGGGGATAGAGAACATGTATATTTCCTCGACTTACATGGCTCATGACCGATCAGCTCCGCCAAAAGAACTACAACATTTGACGAACACCATAGCAACGAAGAAAGCCAACCTGTTGATAACTGCGATGCTAATGCAAGGCATACGCTTTGGGGCAGCTCCGAAATCAAAGAAAGAGGTGAGCCATTCCTTTATTTTATTATTACTTCAAATCTATCGGTGTGTAAAAGGGGCAGTACACCAACCTTCCATTTCCCCTGCTCGGAGAACTGTGATGATTGGGAGGAGGTCCTTGATATCATCCTAATAACCGACAATGGGATTTTTAGGGTGGAGGACTGGAGAGTGTCTGACCAGAGATCCTTCTCTAATCACAGTTGGATACTCTCCAGTCTAAATCTCGCCGCAGAGGTCTCCAAACCCTTTAAAGATCCCAGGAGGATCGACTGGAGAAAGTTTGGTCAGGTAATTAAAAACAAACTCTCCGGTGCGCAAATTGGTAAGATTGGCACGACAGACGAACGTCGGGACTCTGGAGGAGGCATTCGATACTGCCTTTAAAGTCTCGTGCCCTAGTAAGTGCAGTGAAAAGACCCTGCCACCGTGGTGGAATGAAGATTTCTCTAGCCTCAGGAAGCTGACCAGAGAACTTTTCAACATCTGCTACAGGCAAAAATACTGGCAGCCATACACGGACTGCCGGAAGAAGTACAAGTCGGCCAACAGGACCGCCAATAGGCGGTCTTGGCTGGACTATTGTCAGAACATCGAAAGCACAAGTGAATCCGCAAGGCTCAATAAGATTCTGTCGAAAGAACATAAGAGCCCATCCTGGACGGAATCTTCTAGCGAAACCTTGCAGCTGCTGGTTCAAACGTACTTTCCCTCCAGCAAGGAGGAAGGTGAGTCACAACCTTGCTTGGAGGGTTTGCGGCATCCCCAGCTGTGTAAGACTATCAAATCGGTAATTACCGAGGATAGGATCGGCTGGGCTATAAACAGCTTCTCCGCATACAAATCTCCAAGCCCAGATGGCATAATGCCAGTCATGCTACAAAAGCAGCAAGAAAGGGTTGCGCCGTGGCTTGTTGAGATTTACCGGAGCTGCATCTGTTTAGGATACGTACCGCAGGCGCGGTCATAAGTCCGCGAAGGACTTTCGACCAATCAGTCTGACCTCTTTCGTGCTGAAGACCCTAGAACGCGTCCTGGACATTCACTTAAGGACGATTATGGAGAGAACGCCTTTCTCTCAGCATGCCTACCTCAAAGGAAAATCCACAGAAACCGCCCTCCATGAGGTAATTGGCACGGTTGAGCGGTCGCTCCAGTACAAGCAGTATACCCTAGCTGCCGTCTTGGATATAGAGGGAGCTTTAAACAACGTCAGTACCAACGCCATCAAGGAAGCCTTGACCGGTATTGGATTGGAAGGGTATCTCAGGCATTGCATTATATTCATGCTGAGTACCAGGATAATCCAGTTGGATCTGGGAGGCAACCACTTGACCAGAACGCCCCAGGTGGCGCCATCTGACCGGTGCTCTGGTTAATAGTAATGGATAAAATTTTACGTACATTGGACAGCAGCGGGGTGAAGGTGGTGGCGTATGCCGACGACTTGGTGATATTAGTATCAGGGATGTTTCTGTCCATAATGAGTGACATCATGGAAGGAGCGTTGCGAAAGGTGTGCCGGTGGGCTGGAAGATGCGGACTCAGCATAAACCCAACCAAAACGCAACTGATGCTATTCACCACCAAGGCAAGGATACCTGAATTCCATCTACCACGGCTGAATGAACAAAGATTGGTTCTTTCCTCTAATGTAAATTATCTGGGTGTAATCCTGGATCCTAAGATAAATTGGAGATTGAACATAGAACTAAGGGTTAAGAAGGCCTGTGTAGCCTTCTATGCCTGAAAGAAAACCTTTGCAAAGAAATGCGGTCTTCGGCCGAGGATGGTTCTCTGGATGTACACCGCTGTAGTGCGTCAGATCCTAACGTACGGCTCTATTGTATGGTGACAGGCTTTAAAGAAAAACTACAATAGAAAGAAGCTTAATAGGATTCAAAAAACCGCGTATGCAGGTGCTACTGGGGCTCTGAGATACTCCTGCATCTCCTCCCCCTAGACCTCCACATTAAATACGTTGCAGCGTGCAGTGCCGTCAGACTACGTGGGTCCGGATGCTGGGCAGCGAAGTCCTATGGCCACAGCCACATCCTAGATGAAATACCTCGGGAAATCTGGGCATCCCCCACGGACTATGTCACACACAAGCTGAAATTCATAAGAAACATTGCTGTGGACCTTCCAACCAGGGCAAAGTGGAAGACCGGCGGCGTGTTGTAAGACTATGATACAGTATTCTTTACGGACGGATCAAAGATGGCCTATGGAGTCGGCGCGGGAGTTTTCTCGAATACACACGGTGTATCCAAGTCGTATTGTCTCCCAGGTTTCGCCAATGTATTTCAGGCGGAAGTACTGGCGATATTGGAAGTCTGTCGATGGCTGGAGCGTGATTCGAGCCCCAAGCGTAACATAGCCATTCTGACCGACAGCCAAGTGGACATCAAGGTTTTGCACTCAAGATTACGGCGGTCTGCACGGGGCACTGGCCCATAGGGGACCATGCCGCTAGGTTCGGCATACCCTACAACACGCATTGCCGAAGCCGCGGAGAAGGAAGGGAAACCCTCATGCACTTTCTCTGCGATTGCCTAGCTCTGGCTAGAGTCAGACTGCGGACATTGGGTTAACCATTCTTTGGGGACCTCAGAGAGATTTCTAGCTGCAGGGTGGAAGAGCTGCTTTCCTTCGTGAATGCTACGGGCTGGCTCTGAAGTTTCGAACCGGCTGGACTATGTCTCCCTGTTCCCATAACAACAGTCACGGTCTTAGGAGTTTGTGGCATCAAAACGGCGCACCAAAGCGCTAATTGGGCTCCTCGGAGCGGCCACTGATACTTACCTACCTACCCAGTTATAAAAGTATGGAGCTTGTGAGATACAATTAGGATAAATTATATCACAACAAAGTGACAAAAAGTTGCCAAAATAAGATTAAAATGTCCATGTCCCGTACGTACCTAAATTGTGATCCTCGTTGCCAGTTGAATTCTAATTTCGGGTCATAAATATATCTATATCATTATGTTTGTCTTACAGCAGGGTATTTACTATTTACAGGACAACAGGAGAGTGAATATAATAAGCAAATTGGTATACAACTCTCGAGAGAGTAAACAAGAATATACGTATAAAAAAATATATACAAAAGGGAACAGATAGTATTGGAACTTAAATCAAAACAAAAAATATTGACACAATCACACCACCATCAATCACGTAGCCATTCATATTGTCTCCTTGCAAAACAGCAAGTATATGTATGTTTGGTGCTTTATTTTGAACTTCATGTGCGCAGTGAGTACTCAAATTTTTGCACGAAAAAAAAAATAAACCAAATATTTCCCATTTGAATTACGCTTCTCGCACTTCTCTGACTTTATTCCAGTTAATAAAAAACGTATAAAGATACATATCTCATAAATCATAACAACACAATACTAACGATGAAAACACAATTCTCGGGTTTCTTGCTTAAGTCTTTCGTTTCAGAGGCTTGGATAATGTTGGAGAGAATTCGAACATTCTTGGAACTAACGTGGCCAGGTCGGGTAGTAGTCGGAGTGTTTTCAACTTATACCTATTCTATTGAAATATAGAATATGGCTCTACTGGTGCAAAATAGTAAACCATTAAATGGTGCAAAAGCGATTAAACTTAGATAAAAGAATACCAAAAAAATTGAACTAAGGAAGAAGCGATGAAAGAAGAAAATTCATCTTTTCGTTTGTTCACCTTGTTCAGGTTCTATAATCCAAACTCTGTTTGTTCCATAATCCAAAAATGAAAGGCTAAAACAGCATTGTACCTGTTCTGATATACAAATCTATAACTATTTTGAGGCCATTAATTATAAATGTGGTCAAAACTCTTACTGTGCAAAACAATGATCTTGTCAGTCCTCATGTATTCCTCCGAAATTTGACGCGAAAAATAGACAAAATATTGAAACCATCTATATATTCCACCTACGCATTTCGTTCACATTACTTTAAATATATTTGACTTAAAAGCGGGTGTACAATTTAAGGTCTTCATTAGCAATTCCTGATTTGACGTCGGTGGCATAGGAAAGGTTAGGGGGATCAGGAAATGCAGAGTTAAATATCAACCTCAGGAACTAAATGTTCTCCATTCAATGGCAATATCTGCTAAAAAAGTTAATAATAATACTACAATATTTTGTAAATCTTCAGAGAATACTCTCAATTCCATTATAGAATCACAAATGACAGAAGAATTACAATGACATATTGATCACGATGATGGAAAGTTTGGTGGCAATCTTACTATTATTAACGAATTTATAGTACATGCAAAAATTGTCTACATGCCACATATCTTGAGAATAAAAAGTAGTATCGCATTAAAGTGAAGTGGTACTCTTAATATATATACACTACGTACAATTACAACAAAATACACAAATGCTTGCGGTTTTCAATTTAATTACTTTTCCACATAATGCTTTGTTTCAGACTAAAGTCTTTCTTAAACGACACGTCATATTGTGTTTATGGCATGTTTCAAAGGATAGGTAGGCTCTCTGAATGCCTTAAATATTTTGCCAACCTAAATCCTCTTTATCAAAAAATTGACATGATTAAATAATCCTCACCATTGGGAGTTAGTCAATGCGTCCATATCTCATCCCTATCAAATAAATTTTAGATCGAAAACTTGGCAAGCGATTTCTTTACATTAAAACAAATGAAAAGTCTGAATGATATGCCTTCATAGCTTAGAAAATGAACCTCCTTAGTAGCAAAATTTTTGATGCGCAATCGCATACAATTTGCATGAGAGGAAATCCTTCGGGAAACCGGGATGGAGTCAAATTAATTGTAAACTCCGCCATAAACAATTCAAACCCCAGTAGAGGGTGGAGCAGGGAAGAGCTACTACTGTGCATCTCAGCAAATAGGTGGCGCCAACTCCATCCGAACTAATTAATTAGTTTCAAGACGGGAGTCGGTGCATCACAGAGGTAGTGATTCCCCCGTGAGGGGTTGTTCCTCTTGGAAAAGGATCTGTTGATATTCTGTCCCTTGAAATTCTTCAATAAAATGGCTGATATACTGTACTTTCTTTCGATGAAACTTCACACATGTAGCAAATAATTGTAAATATTCGTCAGCAAAAACAAGCTCAAAAGCATAAAATGCAGAGTCCGAAAGAAAATATGCAATCGGATCCACCTCTATTAAGTTTACGGGCGAGATGAATTAATAATCCAATGAAAATTAGGAATTGTCCTGGATTGGAGCCAACATTATAAAAATTTTAGTCCGATTTCTCATAAAAGACTACAAAAACTTGCTCAGCGTATTATGTAGATAAACGTGATCATCAGCGCTTCCAACTAAAGGAAGAAGATATACCCACCACTTCATTGTAATTTCACTGACCGTCTGACGAAAGTCACAGCATTAAAGTCAAAAGTCAACATTTGACAATTTGATATAACTGCAATAACCACAGGCAAATGAATATTTACTGTGTCGTAATTATTTTGACATGTCTCTAGTTCACGTTTTTGTAGAGTCTAGGACATCTATATGTTTTTTTCCGTGTTTCTATTAAGGCTGTATCAGTTTTACCACTATCATTTAAGACTGTTCAAGTCATCAACCTACACGAAAGGGGCAAGCACAAAACCTAGCAGAGGCAGCCGTGACACAACCTGGATCCGACCTAACGGCAAGAAATTGATAGGTTGATGATCATCCAATTCGACCATCACACGGTCAAGAAGAACTAAGTTGGATGTCGAAGTGAGTTGTAAAGTTGAGGGTTCCGCTAAGTTTGAGCACCAGAAAAGTTTACCAAAATCTTTACAGAATGGGTTAAATTTGATCCTAACAATCTGGCGGTCGAGAAAAAAACTGTCGTGAGTAGGTAGGTGGGTATCCGTGGCCCCTCTGGCTAGCCCAATTTGCGCTGTGATGAGCCATCTTGACGCCACAACCTCCTCAAACCCTGACAGTTGTGGTAAGAAAAGTTATAGGGTCCAGCAGACTTCTGAAGCCAGACCATTGCATTTACGACGGAAAGCAGATGTCCCGCCATGCAATTAGAGATTTCTCGCAAAGAAAGTGCCTGAGGGTTTCTTCTTCTTCTCCGCAACTTCGGCAATGCGAATTGTGGGGTATGCCCAGTCTGGCATCATGGCCCTATGAAGGCCGCCATCCTCTTGTGTGCATTTGACCCAAGAGCTCTCACGATCGGGACGGAGACTGTGGCCTGTTGGGAGCCGCTTGGCCATCCCGCCATTCCGCCCATTCCCCTCAATGGTCCTCTAACTGGGAACCCAGAGGAGGGTGACCTTGAGCGTGCCGCCTAGACTATTCAGCTCGATTCGGCACTGAACCACCAGCTTGGAGAATTTTGCCGTTGAATACAAGGCCTTAATGGCCACTTTGTTGTTGGTCAAAATTGCTATGTTACGCTGGAGCACAAATCATGCCTTAGCCATAAACAGGCTACCAGTATCGTCAGTGCCTCTGCTTGAAATTCACTTGTGTGTATTTGAGAAAACTCCCGCACCAACTCGACAGACCATCTTTCTCGTCTTTCTCGTAAAGTTTGACCTTCGCATGGTATAGTACATAGAGAAATGCCCCGAGCTAGCGATGCCCAGCCTGTAGGATGTTATTATCGCCGTAGGATTTCGACGTTCGGCATCCGAACAGGAAGTAAATAATACTCAGTTGCCCACAAGTCTGATCAACAGATTGTTCAACGTCTGTTAGGAAACTGGAGGATCATTTCACAGGGATAGTCCCGACCAAAGGGAGCAAATGAGCAAATGTCTTTGGACAAGTAATTGTGGACGACTGAGTCGTAATAATTATTGGCAAGTTTTCGGACAGCTCTGAAGGTAATTCACAGTTAGTACCCCCGTAACGGAGTGACGATGAATGCTAGGAAAACTGGACTAGTTATATTCGCTAGGAACTTTGGCTAGGACAGCTACATGCAGTCCAGATGGCTCAGCGGTTAGAGGCAATACGCCAAGGAAGGGTAAAATACCAGAGTGGAACTCTGCTTTAGCAAAACAGAGGAAAACATCAAGAATAAAGGTATTTCAAACGACGGTGCTTTCAACAAATTTGGATAGGCAAAAGAGGAATGGGAGAAAGGGTACATTGACACGGCTTTCTTGTTCCGTCAAGTTTCAGTCTGACGTTTTTCGCAGCATGACATAAGGAGCCGAAAACCGAAAATATAACCGATGACTTTAACCCGTAGGCTGCAGAGTGGGAATGTAAAACGACGTAATCAAAGAGACGCAATTGCTTGGCAGATCTTGATCAAGTGGTTACAATATTGATGGAAATAAATTTTTCGCTTCAATACTTCTGATATTTACGTAAAATATAATATGCAGAGCTAATTTGAATCTTCATTCAACGAGTAAACAACTATTAACTGGTCACGGAACAATTACCAAAAATTATGGCCTTGAATTTCGTCTCCTGGCATAAAATATAAAATTCAAAACGGGCGTCTTTATTCTGTCTCACGTTTTATTCTCAAAAGAAATGTATATGTACATATGTATATTTCCCGGAGCGCAAATAAAAGGAAATGCCAAAAACTGTTGACGACACAAGAATAACTTGGGGGGAAAAAAATAGATGAATAATTGATGACTCGTTGAAAGACGATATTTTAGTCAATATAAACGTGCGGCAGCATAGAATCAATCAATCACAAATCATAGTGAATTCTACAGACGTTACGGTAATGACGTATATTCCTTTGAATTTGCTACATAATAAAATCGGAAAAGTTTCAACATACTTAGAATAAGAATAAGCACTTTCGGGTTTCTGGCTTAAATCTTTTATTGTAGATGTTCGTTATATGAATGATTTTGGGAGCAAATAATGAAAATGATTTCTTTCTTGGAACTAATGAAGTCAATATCTCTCTGAAGGTGCCCGCAGACTGACTTTTGAACTGACTTTGAACTATCTATTTCTGCAATGGTAAGAAATGCAAGAAGTTATCCTGAGAAAAAGTCGCCCAAAATATATAGGTCATAGGGCAAAGTTTCTCCCTTTTTATGGGAGTATTTTCATCACTGATGTAATTCACAGCTGGCATGTTCTCTAAATTATAAAAGCCAATTGCGATTCATTCGTTAACTGGAATCGAACTGCTGAAAACACTACCAAAGTGGCGGCACCTGAGAAGTCACGTAGTCCTGGATGAAACCATTGTCGGTGCGGAAAATTTTTTCAGATATTTCAATTCTACAAACGTTAAGCAGATAACGTACATGTTCTGAAAATAACTGCATAATAAAATCAAGGAAATTCAAACATGTTTAGAATACGAGTAAAAAAGATTTTCGAGTTACTCGCTTAAGTCTTTTGTTTCAGATGATCATCATGTAATACAAGGAGTGAATTGAAAATAATTTTTCTTGGCGGTTTTATGAAAATTCACTTATCTCCTATGGAAATTTACCAGGAACCGAGGATTTGACTCGCCTGGTGCTTTGGGACTGTAAAGATAATCATAAAACTGAAAATAGTATAAAATTTTAACCACATACTTCAGAGTTTTCAGTAAACTTGCATCTAAACAAATTTAATTGGAAGTTAAGACTATCTTGCAGTATTTTTTCAAAACGGAAAAGTACTTCCCGCGTACATAGTTACCCAGAACAGTGTGCATTTCTGAATAATACAACTCAATAAAGCTGCACCAAGTTAATTTTTATATTTACTGTAATTACAGTCCGCAATTTAATGAATGGTTTTAAATGTTAATACGTGAGAACATTATTCAAGCTCATTTATTTCTTATAGTTTAGCAGCTGCTAGATTTATTACGACATATTTCGTGCAAATCATTCAAATTTCAACGAATTTAATTACTATGATAATAGCTAGCCACCCATAATTTCCAACTCGAATAGTTTACGACCACCTCACCTACAAAGTCATGGTACATACATGGTCAATATGTATGAACAAATGTAAACGATGTCTATATGTACTTTCAAATTATTATTCCAAACAAAACATACGACACACATCAGTGCCAAAGTAATTAGTATTTAGATTGAATATCACATTACGGATTTCTCGGGTAAACAATCGAACTTGACGAGATTTTATATATCTTTCGGATCATCAAATTATACATGAAACAAGGAAATACATAACTTTGGAATGGATAACAATTTATTAATGTCGTATAATGTGTATATAAATGCAAAGATATTTGCTACTGATCTGAGCTTAACGTACTTGAGAAGGTCAAGCCCCGTCTTAACACTGGAGAGTAAGAGAGTTAAAAATCGTGCGTGGTAGCATATTCCACTAGTTGAAATTATGAAAAATTCACCAACTACAAGTGTATGTACAATTGATCATTAATTCTACTTGATATTTAATGATCTTGTCGTCATTACTAACTGCAACCAGTACAACGGGGAATGGAAATTGGTAAACAGTTTAATGGCGCGTGGAATTCTTCCTGAAATTGTGGGTATTATATGTTTCTACTTAAATATGTCTGAATTAAAGCATATTTGCCAAAGAAGATGGCCTTCATATAAAACCAATTCTGGCTTACATTTCCAACAAATTTTAGAAATAAAATAATCTTTAAAGTCATTTCCATTCCAATTTGTTATTCCAGGTAAATGACTTTATCTTCTCTCTACTGTGCAATCGAAGCGATATTCCAAACTACTCTGTTCACTTGTATGTATACCAGCAAAAATTAAAAAGAAAATTCCCCGTAAGGTGAAGGCCTCATGTATATCATGTGCATTGCCCCATGATTTCCTTGGACTTCTTCTTCATTAACAAGTCGCAAGAATTGAAAGCGAACATGCATTACGTTTTTCCTTTCTTTTAATAATATACATTAAGATTTCGAGAACCCATATGTTTGTGCAGAACCACATTAGATACTCTTGTACTCAATATACCCAACAAAGGTATTATAAATTCTTGCCCTTGCAATCTAGGGCAGACTTTTATGCCACTGACCGTCCTCCCTATACCACGACATTTCTCAAAACTCTCGATCTTTTTCACTGAGTAAAGAACACGGAAGCAAGTTATAGACCTTTAATTACTTCTTCCTCAAGCTTCTCCGTTGTAGCTTTTCGGAAGTCTGTAGTCATATCGGCCCGATTCTAACCCCTTTTCTGGTTCAAACAGGGCGTCTTATTCGCTAGAAGTCCAAGCGAATCAGTTCCGCAGTTGATCGGAATGTCAAACTCACCTATCTCTGCTTCAACGTGTTGTACAGGTGCCGCGTATAGCATGATGTACTCCAACACCCCACCATAAGCAGCCGTCAGCTGCCCAACTTTGCATCAAATATTACCCCCAGGTATCTAATGATTGATCTTAAAACGACCTCCGGATTACCAACCCGGATTTTTACCATGTCGTTTTTCTCACGATTGATAATACGGACCGTCTCCGTCTTTTCACTCGCCAGGTTCAGTTGAACCATTTGATTTGATGGCATGAAGGGTTTCACTTCCATAAAGTTCCACGTTCTCGGAGTACTTCGCAACTACCACTACCGCCAAATCGTCTGTAAAATCAATCAATTTTGCCTCCTTACGAACTCAAGTACAGCAGCGTGAAGTATATGCGGTCGGCAACTTTCCTCCGGAGGAATATCAGCAAAGACATCACAAACGGACTGATGAAACAGTTAGCACACTGCAAAGCAAACTGGGGAGATAGCGGAAAGAGGAAGATGTGCCTGAAGGAGACTTGATCAACGTTGTTTCCAGGACCCAAAAAAAGAAGGCGAAAAAGGATAAAAGTAAACAACTGGTTACACCACCAGGGATGCGTCTGTCCAAAGACAAGTAGGCTACAAACCAAAAGCCAGTAACAGAAAAGACAAGAAAATGAAAATGTCAACTCAGCTCATTAATCCGACGGAAGGTAAGCCATTTGCGGAAGTCCTCGTCAAACTAGGCTCGAAGACGACTAACACGAGAACGTTCTGTGAAGCTGTCGAGAGGTTACTGTGGGAGAAGGCTCTCGTTTCTAGTCTAGAGCCAATAGGCTCTCTAGAAATCCGTGATGTCGACTGCCTCACAGAAAAGGTCGATGTGGAGAAGGCTATAAAATGTGAATACCCAGAGGTAAACAATGACTCGATAGGTATCACCTCTGTAAATGCTCGATACAAAAATCCCATGGTGGAAGTCTCCGAGCAATATATCCTTAGCAGCGTGAAAATCAAAATTGGATGGGTAGTAGGCAGGCAACGAATGTGAATAATCCCTAACAAGTGCTACAGGTGGACTATGGACACACGTCAGCAACTTGAAAAGGACCCGACAGGAGGGCTGCATGCCGCAGATGCGGTCACACTTATCACCGAGGCCTGTAATGAAAGCGAAAGATGTGTTCTCTGCAGAGATCGTAGCGCACCAGGTGAGAGCGTTGCACACACTGCGGGGTCAGGGCAGTGCCAGATCTTTAGGACGGAATTGGAAAGGGCTAGGGGGGCGCAGCATGATCCGCATTTTATAAATTAACATGCACCAAAGTGCAACCGCTCACTAACTGCCAACGCAGCTCGCTGAGGATATAAAGGCAGCTCTAGACCCGGTTTCATGCATCTCGACTTATCGGGTATCGTTCCCATCTAAGTTCGGGACGACGTTCGACTTCGTTTTCTTGTCCAAGGCCAAAGGAAGGGTTTGCCTGGATTCGTTGTTTAGGGATATAGTTTTTTAGCGTTTACCTGACGCCAAATGAGAAGATGCCGGACTTTCGACGTCCGCCTGATACTCTGGAGCATGCCACGGATAGGCAAATCATGGTAGGTGATGATTGTAATGCTAGGGCTCCTATATGGGGCGTACATCAGCTAGACTCCAGAGGGAAACGAATCCGGAAGGTGGTACCTTAGATGATATTTGATAACAATTCCAGCAGTTTAACGAATAGCGAGAGACAAATCCTACTGGAAGTTTTTGTGGTACTGCATCTTGTTTACCTTCCGCCTGAAATAGACAGACTCCATTATCAGGGCCACAAGGGATGATTGACGAAGGAGACAGAAGACAGGAAAAAAGAACTAAGTGCCATGGCTACTTCGCCAGGCCTTAGAAGAGAACACTTTTCAGCTGGCTTTATAAGACAAATAAGTTAAAAGGGTTACCTAAGCGTGTAAGTAGTAGTTATGGACGAGATACATGAGCAAAAACTGCCTCTGCAGGCTAGGATTCTTTTTCAAATTGATAGCAGATTAGCAGTAACTATGCATTTAATGCGACCTTTTTATTAATTGAAGGAATGAATTTGCTTTGGCGACTATGCTCAATTCGCAAGCACTTTTGAAACGTACACACATATTGAAAGAAGTGTTTTCCGTCCAAAGGAAAGGACGTATAGCAAGTGGGATAAGAATAAGGATAGTAGTAAGGCTTCCGAAAAATTGCTCCATGGGCAGCAGAGGGTCCTGAATCCACATCCACTTGATGACGGACCGGACCACTTGGGAGGCAACTTACTTTCTCTCTTATGGACGAACCCCTATTTTTTGGTTTGGAAGTTTATCAAAAAAGTGGTGTTTAACCCAAAAAAGAGGGCTCCGTCGACGATACGAGAATGAACTTAATATTCCTAACCCCATTCATACAAAGAAGCATAATATTACTGGCGCTGTTTCCTGTATTCGAGTGGTACCAGGATGGAACCGATACCTACAGTTAGCCAAGGTGCACAAATTGTAAAATTGGCCCTTGGGTTAACTTTCCTGGAAACTTCATTCGTGACTCTGGATGAAGTCATCAAAATTACCAATGGAAGAATGAACGCTAGTGAACGCGTCATCATTCCACTTGTCGACCGGACGCTCCAGTACATCGTATTCGAACTCGTCTCAAAAGATCCAAGAAGAAAAGAGAAAAAATACGCATTGACATAAAAGGAAAAGAAGCTACTCAAAGAAAAGCCGCAGGCGAAGGTTATCAACATTCCTCTTTGTCGTCCAGAATGTTGCGTTGATTTTGGGCGAAGGAGACAATGTTGTATTTTCCTAAGTATTTATCTATAGTTATTAGCTCATTCGTTTAGATGATCTTCTCCCTATAACTCGCAAAAAAAATTAAAAACTACACCAAGTTGGCTTCTTCGGGAGATGAAGCAGCAAGGTGCAGACAAAATTGGATCTAAGCTACTGAAGTCCTTGTAGCTTCATCGACTACCGAAGGGCATGTAGGCCATACTAGAGTTGTCGCGGTGGTGTTGCACAAGGCCACCGACGTGGTGGAACTGAAAAAAAGAAATGGTCTCGCTGACGCCCATTGTACATATGCGTGTGTAGCTGAAATTAGCGGCAGCAAACTCCAAATCCATCACTACTTGCGGCTATAGGCAAATAGACGTGAGTCTTGGCTTGCGTAGGACTTTTTCCCGGCGCTTCATTCGTATTATGCGGAGACTTCCTGTATCACTGTGGGCTCCTGTTGGATATGCTGCATAGGTCCTTGATAGACCACATAACCTCACTTGGGTGGTCAGGAAAAATTTCAACCTGCTCGAACAACACTCTTGGAGACATTGTTGAGGATGTTGCCGTCCCACGCATTCGCGCACTCCTCCAAAAATATCGCAACATTACTACAGAATGTAGTATCTCCTAGCCAGTAAAGCATGATGACAACCACCACATCAACACTACTGGCACCCCAATCTTCTCAAAAGTGCATCCTTTACCATCAGAGAAGCTCGCCGTTGCGCGAAAAGATGGTAAACAGCTACTTAATTAGGGTATAATCAGTTGGTCATCTCTAATCTATCTGGTCCCCAAGTCCAATGGCGAATGGCGATTTTTGAAGATTATAGACGCCTAAATGTTCAGACGATTCCAGACCGGTACCCCAGCCAAGACTTTGTGCATTATTTAGCAAACTGTAGTGTTTTCTCGACCTTGAATCTTGCCAAAACCTACTATCAAACCCCTGTAGCTCTCGAAGATATTCCAAAGATAGTAATTTTCACATCTTTCAGACTCTTCGAGTTTACACGGATGACTTTTCATCTCTACAATGGGGCCGAAAACATCCAGAAATTCATTCACTCTGTACTGCAAAATTTGGACTTCTGTTTCGTCTGCTTGGATGATATTCTGGTCGCATCTTCCACCGAGTTCGACCATTTGGCACATCTCGAATACATTTTTCAACGCCTTCTAAACAACGGTGTAATTCTTAACTTTGAAAAGTGTAGGTGAAATTCCTAGGCCATTCCATCATCTCCACTGCATACAACCCGACCCAGCCAAAGTGCGAGCGACCACCAGCTTTCCACTGCCAAAGACAATCAAAGGCCTTAAAAGATTCTTGGGTATGGTAAACTTCTACGGTAGTTTCCTGGCCAAAGCTGCTCAGCACCAGGCTTTACCTAGCATATTCGTATCTGGTCTTTAAACAAAAGACTCGCGGGAGGTTTTGCAATCTGTCGTGACCTCCACTTTCACTGTTCACTTTTTTTTACACTCAAACTCTTTAGTTCCGTTGCTAATCAAATTTTATTAGTTATTATACTTAAATTACACTTACACTTACGTTTTCGTTACTCTAGACTACTTAAACTTTCCCTACCTTTCGGGTTCGCTTTTACAAATCGACTGGCGCTTATATTTTCGTATGCTTATTCTAGACCTACCTTAACCTACTTTCTTATTCTCATTTGCCGACCCACGATTACCTCAAAACATGATTAAGAGGTCAGTGCTGTTATGCAAACACTCAGCATTTTACAACACAATACTGACCGACAAGTATGTTCCGCATATTGTAATACAAAGCTTGCATTTTCTATTACAATATCGATTACACACTTCTAGATCGCGCCCAATGAGTCACCTCAAATCCTCAGAACCCGTCCAAGCGTTTGAAACCACCAAACAACACCTGATAGACGCTACCTTTTTCGCATTTCTTCAGCAGGATGCATGCCTATCCATGTTCGTCAATGCCTCAAATATCGCAGTAGGCGCTGTTCTTCACCAAATTGTAAAAATTATAAGTCAAATATGGAAACCTTTAGGTTTCTTCTCAAATAGTTGGATCCCACTAAAAGGAAGCGGAACGCCTATGATTGTGAATTTATAGCCACGTTTCTGAGCATTAAGTACTTCCGTTTTTTCGTAAAGACAACGTGTTCACGACGTATAAGTCTCTAACTTTTTCCTTAAGGCACAAGCCCGACAAAGCGTCCCCTCGTCGATTTCGACACTTAGCCTACGTTAGCCAGTTTACACCAGACGTTTTCTCTCTCTCTAAGTGTCAGGTAAAGATAACTTAGTTGCTGGTGCCTGGTATCGAATCTACGAAATCAATATTCCGACCACAGTTAATTTTCCGGCATTCACCATGGACCAAAAGAAGGATGCAGTTCTTCAGACCGGGAGTCCAACTCCAAATATATATGCAGTTCTCCGTCCGCTGCAAGATCTCTCAAAAGGGATCTAAGTCATGTGTTCCGTTTCACTTGATGCGCGATCTTGCCCACCTCGGCATTCTGACATCAAACCGGTGAATCTCCATCAAATATTTCTGGCCGTCCATAAAAACGGATGTGAATTCTTGGTACAGAGAGTGCATCGCATGTCAAAAGTGTAAGGTCACTAGGCATGCAAGGAAGGAAATGTGTGTATTACCTAAGTCAATAAAGCGCTTCCGCAAACGGTGGTCCGAGGCAATAATTGTTGAGGACATTACAGCACAGTCATGTGCTGATGCTGTTTATCGAGAACGGATTATATGCGTTGGGGTTCCCGCCGTAATCATAATAGACCAGCAAACGCAATTTTAACCCAATCTTTTCTCAGAACTCGGAAAGCTCCTTCAATTAAAATGCCAGTGGACAAATGCATACAATCCGCAGTTCAAAGGGGATGCTAGAACGTTGGCATCAAACGCTGAATGCAGCCATTTGAGCGTGTGACGAACCGTCCTGGTCGCAGGTCTTGCCTTTCATTCTGATTGGTACCCGTATAGCCATCCAGGGAAAGTTTGCTTTTAGCCCTGCTGATCGAGTGTAAAAGGAGAACCTATGACCCTTCACCGACCTGGCCCTTCGGCAAGAGAGGTGGGTTTAGAGAGATCGAATTGTTGCCTGTACTACGAGAGGCTTTTCCCAAACTGAAGCTGCCTCCGTCATCTTGTCACGCAGCGCCAGCGGTCCAAGCGCCTAGGGAGCCTGAAATCTGCACCCACAAAAAATTGTTTTTCGAAGTCAGTGGAGAAAAAGGAGTCAATGGAAAAAATTCATTCAGTCCACTTTAATATATGGTTGAAATTCACCACTTGGTAGGGTAGGCACTAAAGTGATTTTGAGTTTACAAAAACCCTTGAAATAGGCCGCTCGAAAAAAATTGGCCTGTCTTCTTCTAGAGTAGAAGTATTGGGTGAAACTAGACGACTGAAAGCTTTTCGAGGCTTCATACTTCATAGTGGTGGAGACATTCAGCAAATGTTTCATTCTGCTGGCCATATCGGGATCTACCGATATGCGGGTGACAAAAGATTGCCCACGTTTATACCAAGTGGTATATTTATGGATGCACCATTGATACTGAAAAATCAGTGAAAGACAAATAGCATAATTCTCTCATGGTTCTGATTTAAATTTGATTTTGTTCCACCCTGGCTGACAACTAGTGCATATTACACTCCGATTGTCCTCGAAGCTCATGTAACAAACTGAACCGCAACAGCTTCATAAAGTCATCAAAATTATATAAAGCACCAAACCATGAATCCACGAATTAATTTTTAAAAAATCGGACTCGAATCCTTGATACATTTCAGTCAGTTGGTAGATTGCCAGAAAAAAAAAACTGTGCTAATGTTGCAATAAATGGAACTGGTTGAAATCAGTCAGCAACTATATCTTTTACATTACAAAATCACCAAGATCACTAAATAAACATCTCAGAATCTTCATATGCAAGTCTACAACAATTTACATAGGCCTATGATTGCAGAGCAAGCATGCATGAAAAAGATCAAGGAAGATGTAAATTTCTTGTGCTCAAAATCTTATGAACCATTTTCATACATGGACGCTTGCATGTGCAGAAAATTATTATTTCGCAAGTTAAAAGCCATGTAATCCGTGGCGATAAAATCTAGTGTCTGATGCGTTTCTTTAACCGTATCTAGTCCAAGTGATCAAGTTCACTGCAATTTTCAAAAGACTTAACATCCTTAATAATTAGCAGAAAAAAGAAAAGTTGAAATCCATATGAATCTCACAAAAACGGGTTAACTTAACACCAATAACGGTTCTGATTTTCTTTTTCCTAGGGTGGTAATTGAATGTTAATTAAGGAATATTAAAAAACAGACTGGCAATTACTTGTGCTAATATGTTCAATCCATTTTACAGTGAGTAACCTACGTAAGGTTGTCAAGGTGCCTCTTTGAACTCATCAAAAACTTGGACTACCTGCGGCTTGGCTCGTTTTTACCAGAAAGGTTTTGTTATACGTTTTTTTATTAATTACAGTTCGGTCTTTTTTATCTGTTGTTGCTAATATATTTTCAATAAGTACATGGTATCTTAATATCATCATTAAAATCTTGTTTTTTTTTATATCTTAAAATCGCACCATATCAATACGTACATGAAAGCACCGCTGGCCACGCTCATCCATTTCTCAGTTGGTTTGCCTAACAGCTCATTGTTTAAGCAAATGTTGCGCAGGTCATACTTGATATAAATCAACAACCATCATTAGCCAAGTAATATTATCTATATTTTAGCTAGATAGATATGGCAAGCATTGAATTTTCGCAAAATATCCTTGACCCTCGATCGCATCTTTGGCAGGTACATGACTATTGTACAATATTGATGGGTTGGCTATCCAAAACAGTTCAGTTGTTATCGGAATTTTCCACTTCGTACATAGTCAAAATATTTATAAATTATTTATTTAATTTTTTTCTGCTCTCGGCGATCAATTTTCGCCCATAAATTTTGCAAGCGAATGAAAAAAAAAACATAATTTTATAGGAAAAGTTGCAAAATTTCTTCTTCAAACGAGTGAAATTGCATCATTGTAAGTTTTAACATTTTTTCGTTGTATTTATTAACTGTAAAACGATAGTGAGAAGGTTGACACCTTAACCAACTTTGAATAGATACATTTGTGGGAAAATACTTACGCTTTAATTCCTTTCCTTCTGGTGGACATGGTTTTCGGTTCAGCAAGCATTCTACATAGTTTGTAACTAAACGAGGACTAGCCAGTATTGCATCGATATCTAAATCATCATATCTGAAAGATGTCGAAACAAATTATGGGTATCAGTTACGATTTCAAGGATGGCAAAATGGAAAGTTCGAATATGGAAAAATTAATTTCAAGATCGGACAATGAATTTTTGAAATATTTTATTTTTTTTAGTTATTCTTAATGTGAAACATTTGGATCCCTTTTTCCTCTAAAACTATCATTCATTTGTTAATGACAGTATTGCGAAGATTTTTTGAAGATACAACTCTGCGTTTCTATCATGGGTTAAGTGCAGTCCGGATTGCTTACGTTAATAGGTATGCACTTAACATCACTGAGTTGAAAGACTGTCCCAAATTATCACATGCATTGACTATGCCAAAACTGGGTTGCGCCTTAATTGATGTTAAAAACGAGATAATTACATTTGACCATTTGCAAAAAAATAACATCATTCAAATAAAATATAAAAATTTGCATAATGGAGTTACTAGCTTAAGTCTTTCGTTTTCCTTCCTCAATTTTGAGTTTTTGCACTTGTCATTATTCAGTATCTGAATCTCGGGGCAATGCATCCCCTGAAATCGGCTTTTAAGTAAAATTGATATTTCCTATTAAAAGTTTTCGAACTGGACAGATATTTTCTTGTAGCTAGAGAAATTCTTTATAGATTAAAAGTTGACATTCCAATCTACAGATTGCAAACTGTTTGTGGTTTGATTTTCGAATTGGTTTTGGCTTTGATTGTCCACTCCTAACATTCTTCATTCTAATTACCCGGTTCTATGCAATTTTTTTAAAGACATTTTCATGGTGTTCTGCATATAATTTCGAATGAGATAGATCAAAGCTAAGAAGTTGAATTGAGAAAATGACATTTGCTGACATTAAGATTACGAGTGCCTCTCCTGGCAATTCCATTCAATAAAATTCGCTATGCTACGAGTGTCGCTGAGTGGATAGCCTCGAAACTGCAATATGCAACACGTAATATACAAGAAAAGTATAAACCTGTTCAAAAAACAACCGAGATTCTTTCCTAAAAATAGGTCCCACTGAACTAGTTTATAAGACCACCTTTTTCAAAAGAAGAAAGATATCAAACGGCTTTTAATATTCACAGTTTTGATCCAACAATTTTAGTACCGATACTAACAAATCGAATGAATGTTTAGTGGGGGTCAAACAATATTACGAATTTATAGAGGAGCCTGACGAAAAACATCTTTTCGGGGAGCTCCCGCGAAGTTCTTGGACTTTTCAAATTGCGCGCCTTCACATTAACGCCGATAGCTAGTTCGGTGCTCATTTTTAAGTGGGAACCTTCCTGAGTAATCTCCATTTTGTTCTGGTGCTCTAGTCTTCTCCAAACTGATTGTTCAGCCGTTTTAGTGAAGTCTGTTTTTCGTGTTCCGTGTTTTTGTTAGACACGTGGAAGGGGAGCAACGTGTTTGCATAAAATTTTGCGTTAAATTGGACAAATGTTTCATGGAAACTTTTCAAACGCTGCAGCAAACCTTTGGTGATGAAGTGTTGAGTCGTTCACGGTATCACGAGTAGTTTAAATGGTTCAAGGTAGGCAGAACTTCAATTGACGACTTCCATGTGGCCGAAGTGAATCCCTTGTGTGCTCCAATTGTCGTTTGACTATTTGAGAGATGGCAGAGGAGTACGTGTAATAAAGAGTTATTGAGAAACTCCTGGAACTTCTTGATCAGACCTCATGTACCTTTAACGATCACACCATTCAATTCTGCTCAGCTACGCCATCATATCAGGACTTGCTCTACTTCTACCACCTAACTACTACCTCAAAGCATTTTACCTATTTTTCAGGCCAAATCCAAGTGCACTTATTCTCCACTGTTATCTTGAAGCTTCCAAAACTATCATCGGAGACGTTTTGCCCAACCCGATATTCATCGATATCCGCATTTCGCACGAGATCGCAGCACGCTACATCTGATCCAATGCAACATCTACGTTTCAATTTCCGGAAGACGCTACTCGTTGCCATTGCCCGCTGCTCAATACTAGGAGTATCAGATTGTGATGGGTCGAACAAGGCTTTTGTATTTGTATTGAGACAATAGCCAATAGCCAATTGTAGACCCGCCAATTGTCAAACGTCATTTCATTCAATCTTCTTTTTCTTCAGCCTTTATCCCGTTCACAAGCGGTTTCGGCTCGTCGTGATCCATTTCGTCTTTTCATTTTATCAAATGCCTGATTTGGATGTAATTTTGAGGCTTTTAAATCCTCATCCAGCGTATCAAGACACCGTTGTTTCAAATTACATGACCAATACCATCGAAGACACCTCTCTCGCAATCTCTCCCATATCGCATAAAAAAATTTCATAACAAAAATCCAAGTTGAAATCACCAATCTTGTCGCTTAGTTCTCGACAGTTGACGAATGAATGAAGGGTTTTATCTGTTTCTTTTGCATATGGTTGCCATTTACCCTTTCTTGATGTATAGTGCGTCAAACACATCTTAGCACCATCAGACACAGTCCCTTGAAATGTGTTTCAACCTCCCCAGGAATTCGTCAGATGCCTGCGCAACTTCTCTACTATTCTGCCCCAAGTGCCCCTAGGGTGACCCGTCGACCATGTTGGGAGAGATTATTCCATTGAATGGCGTAGCCAGCAATGTAATTTTCGCTATTTCTTAATATGTGACCTATCCACTGCCACTTCGGCCTTCCGATCACGGTGGGCCTGGCAACGAAATTCTTAGTTTGGGATAGTATCAGGCTAGCGTATTCCGATGATACGACGCAGGCATTTGTTCACGAAGGCCTGACGCTTTCGAGTAACAACGGGGTACATTTTGCATTTGCTACTCTGATTTAGCAACGCAGAAAAGCCTCAAATTGATCTTGGTGCTGAGTCAACTGCATTTCCAAATTTTAGACATGTCCTCTGCACAAGGTCACCGATAACAAGAAGAAATAATTTCGGTAATAAGATCCAAACTCCACTTTGGACCTTTAAATCCCCTGAGATTAGACCCTGATGCACCACGTGACATTTTGCATTCCTACAGTGTACTGTTACGGTCTTGAATGAAGTGCTCTAACATAAAGATTTAAACTCCCCACGATATTCCAAAATAATCGGTATGGTGTGGCTGTCGTCAATGCTGGAGGATCCTGAGACTAAACCAGCTTCCCCTCTATCGATCAAGCTTGTGAGATATTCTTTAATACGTTCCAGCATTATTTTGGCTGCTATATTTATAACAGCAGGGAGCACACAAATACCTCTCCAATTGTCATATTCAAAACGTGTGCCCTTTTTGGAAATCTTAACAATCATCCCTTTCTTCCACTTTGTGGGAATGGTCTCAGATTCTCGTATAAATGGAAATAGCAGATCTACCGAAACCACAACAGAAAGAACCTCACCATATTTGATACTCTTAAGTGGGTCACTATCGTGGGTGAGGAATCGATTATCAACGTCCTTTATAGGGCCATCGATCAGATTTTCCGGTTACAAAGTAATCAAAAAGTCTGAAATGTAAGGGCTCAAGAAAATAGTTGTACGTTGCGGTGATAAGCCAACATTCTTGTAATGAAATTTTCCTCTATAACATCAGAGTCTGAAGTCGCTCCTTGGCCTCCCGAAATCTTCATCGTCATTCTCCTCGATCCAGATAAGGCGTCCTTCAATTTCAAAAGCTGAGCAGCTCTTTAAGGGGTTTCCTAGTAGTCTGTTCGGAAACATTTTGTTAGTTTAGCGCTAGACTAGACTAAGAGTGGATAGCCCAAGCTCCCAGTACCCCTAACAACACCACTCAGTTCTCCTCATTAGTTAGTACCGTCGCTTTGTAAGTGTTTGCATTTTTTTCTAACCTGGTTCATTAAGCAGCTGCTTAGTATCGCTCCGACACAGCACTCCAAGTGATTTTCGGCCAGAGAATCTGTGTCGGAGCTACTCGGCCGCAGTTGACCAGCAAACGTCAAAACGAACGCGGCGCTCTCGCTTCCTTCCAGTGTCGTTTGCTTCCTGGAAGAAAGGCTTCAGTCTATCGAAGACGGCATCAGTCCTCGCCAGAACATAGGTGAAAACTTCGAACTCCCCAAGGGTGTGGACCGCCAGCTGTACGTGGTGGAGGTGGCTTTAATTTGGGAACGGCCGCCGGTTTTTCCAAGCCAATCTCTGTTATCGACGACTAGGTCGACGAGGACTTTCAGATTCTGCCTGTACACCAGCTAAGCAGGCCTGGCGGACGGCTATAAAAAGGCCAAGCAGAACGACAGCCAAGATCTCAGAACAAGACCGCTCATCGCGTGCCATTTTCAGTGTCCAATGCCTGAGAAGAAAATGGATTCGAATCGCATTCCCTGTTCTGTGATGATTACGAAACGAACACCAAAGTGCGGAATCCACTCTCGGCCGAGGGCTTCAGCACATGACGGCGCTAAAATGTTCTTCAGAGATATTGCCTCAGGCCACCGCGTAAGCCGATCAAAGATTGTTTGACAATACTTGACGCGTTGCGAATCTCGCATAGGGCCTACAATGTCGAAATGTGTGGTGTAGAAGCGCTTTGTCGACTTAGGGAATACACCTACTTCCTTCCTAGGACCTTACACTTTTGATATGCGATGCACTCTCCGGCCCAAGAATTCACACACTTGTTCATGGACAGCGAAATACTTCCTTACAACCAGCGGCCGGAATATATGACCTAGGTCCTTTTAAAAGATCTCGCATTAGATAGAGATTTGAGCCGAAGATAGGAACTCCTTGAATTTATATTTGGAATCCGACTGCAGGCTTTGTTGATTTTCCGGGACAAAGCATCAGCGACTAGATTGTCTCCATCGGACACATGTTGAATGGCCGATGTAAACTGGCTTATGAAGGCTAAGTGCCGAAGTTGGCGAGGGGACGCTTTGCGGGCTTTTGCTGGAAAACTAATGATCCGAGAACAAGGTGAACGGCCTGCCTACAAACGGAAATCGGGAGTACATGTTGCTCAAATAAACGGCTAGTTAGAAGAAACCCAACATTTGCCAACTTTAGTTCACCATCTGGTGAAGAGCAGCGCCTACTGCCACATTTGAGACATCGACAAACACTGCTAGCTAGGAATTTGTAATGCCTGGTAGTGGTAGTGGTAGTATCATACCCAAGAAACTTCTAAGGTAGTTGGCCGTCTTTGACAGCGAAAATCTCGCGATCGCTTGCACATTGTCTGGGGGTGTTCAGAGGCGGTGGAAGGAAGACGGGACAGCAACCCTGTCGGCCAAACGAAAATCAAGTGGCCGAGAAGAACCTCGATTGTGGTTTCACTTTAGTTTGCTGGCCGTGATGCAATAGGGGAATGCTCCAAAGGCGTTGTAGGGCGATCAGACCCGAGTCTGCACGGGGACTCATCTAAAGTGGCAGTAGGTCACGAAACTGTACCAAGCGTATACTGGTGCAATGAGAAAATTTAGGTAGCTCTTGCATCCACCAGTATGAATAAACTACGCCATGCACTCAGTATAGACAGTTTTTGTGGTCACAAAAACAATCCGTGTCTCAAGAAGACCGTGGGGTTATGCCCACGAGGCAAGTACTAACGTGAAACTACAGAGAAGTAACTGCATCTTGTCTGGTTCGAGTTGTGTGCCGTCAGAGGAGAAATTTGTATTTTTCAAAGTTGAGAATTGGGCCATTGTCATAGAGGCGTTGAAAAATGCACTGAAGATGTGTCAAATATTTGGACACGGTGGAAGATGCCTTCCAAGTAGACGAAACAGAAGTTCAAATTTCGTAGAACAGAGTGGATGAATTTAGTGTGAACTCGAAGAGTTGTTGTCTTTGGAATATATTTGAGAGGTACAGGAATTTGGTGGTAAGCCTCAGTGAGATCCTAGGTCGAGGTAACACGACAGTTTGCTAAATAATGCGCAAAGTCTTTATGAGCGGAAAAGAGTACCAGTCTAGAATCGTTTGAGCATTCAGGCGTGTATAATCTCCACAAGGTCGCTGTTGGAAGGTCTGCATATACCGTCCTTGATCAATTAGTTGAATTCTTTACGCGTAACAACGAGCTTCTGGGGTGGTAGAAGACGCACTTCCGAGAAGATTGAGGAACCAGTAGTGTTGATGTGGTGAACATTATGCTTAACTGGCTGACAAATACTACATTCGGTAGTAATATTGCGATATTTTTGGAGGAGTGCGCGAATGCGTGGGTCAGCAGCGTCCTCACAAATGATAGAAAGAGTGCTGTTGTTCGAGCAAGTTAAAATTTTTCCTGACAACCAAAGAGAGGCTGTGGGGTCTATCAGAGACCTATGCTGCCTGCATATCTACCAGCAGCCCATAGTGACATAGGAAGTCTGCGCCTAATATGGGGACACTGATGTCAACCAAAATGAAGCGCCACGAAAATAGTCCGACGCAAACCTAGACTCACGCCCTTAGCTCTAAATTGCGATGGACGTGAAGTATGTTGCCGCTTATATCAACTGCTGATGGAATCGCTTGTTGGGTCTAGAGACGGGGGAGACCGAGAATTTTACACATGTGTCTACCAGAAAATTACCCACTACGAGTGTCATCCACTGTTAAGAGACGCCTCTTCTACGTGCTGCGCATTCCTCTGTAGTTTCAAAGGGTATCTTCTAGGCCGCATTTTTAAAATTTTGATTAACGACCCCCGGAAACCCCGGAAACCCCGGATTCCCTGAAAGGAGCTTTCTCCGTTTGGACTATCCTTACTTTGGTTATTATGTCTTTTATATATTGTCTCTTTAAAACAAATAAAAAAAAGCATGAGGTGATCAATTCTTCAACTTTGCTGGGGTAAGTGATTCTATGACATAGGATTGCCAGCGATAAACTCGTGGCTATAAATGGTGGTGAAATAGACCACACGCTCTGCCATAAACATCCTTGAACAAACCATCGATGGCTCCATGACCATATAAAAGAATTTCGTGCCGCCATATATAGAGTCAAAGTCATTCCCATTTGAGGCAATTTCTGCTTCTGTGATCACCATAATGGTAGATTCCTTTATTTCACGGGGCACGCTGTGTTGTACCTCAGCCAACGACGCACTGGATTTTTGGTGCGCTGCACTCAACTCCAACTACAACAATTGTTAGAGCCCCTAATCGCTATTCCTTATTGGTCCACCTCCACAATTCCGTACTTTTCCAGATAATTCATTTCATTTCGAAGGAAGTCGAACAGAGATCAAATGCAACATTTGTAGATACTCAGAGTACATTATCCAATCACATGACTTTTGGAAATTTCCAAAGATAAATTCAAATGGAATTTTTCAAGGATACACACATGCATTGCGGAAGGAAAATTCCGAAACCTCAATGTGACTTTATTATCCGTGAAAATATCATATACACTAAAATTTGCTTCCACCTACTTTTTAGATACATGACGAAAGCAGCTCATGTTTTTCCATTTAAGTTAACTTTTTTTGCTTTATTAGCTCTGCTTTTCATTTCTCCGGATTAGCCATATATGTCTGATATGTATATGAAAATACGGTTTCCCACATAAGTTTTCTCCTTTTAAAGCTAATAATATGGAAATTAATTTAATTTGATTTTATTTTAATTTTATTTCTATTATTTATTTGCCCTTGGCCGAATTCAAACAGACAGAATCGGTTCAAGGTGTCATTTTCAAATCAGTCCCAATTCAAAGTGAAATTATCTTCCACACTCATAATCCGACATCTATGGCTTTCATTCGAAATCAATACACATTTAATAAGTTGTCAATACAAGCGATAAATATCCAAATAATCATAAAATCCTAAAATAAATTACATATCACCGGATAACCTCCAGATGTCCGGCGTCAGGAACTCAACAGATCACGACAAGGAATTAGCGAAGAACGTAACGTAAAATGAAGGTGATATCCGGCACCTTTATTTATACAAAAAACAATTAATTTCGATAACTTTACGGTAAATCTGAAATTGATTCGATTCAGAATGTGATTGCGGGCAGGAGTGGAGTAATTCAGTTTGTAATCGAAATGTCAGGCATCTATGAAATGTACGAATTGGTCTTATGAATTCCAAGTTGAGCTTATATTCTTCAAAAACACCTCACGGACAACGGGTTATGTATCTGAAATCCATTTTCATTTAAAATTATCGCTTATGAAATGATATTCGCCGTGACAAGATCGGAAGTTACATATGTTTTTGAACTTTAAGTTCATTTAAAAAAATTATTATTAAATAACGATTCAAAGTTGTAATCTTGTGTAAGACTCATCTTTTCTGAGTACAGCATTGAAGTCTAAGATTTCATAATTGAAATCTACAATTAATTAAAACTGGATTTAGCATCCATTAATATTAAAACGACATATCTGGATGGACAACTTATCTACTTTTCATGGTGGGTATGTTATTAATATGTTAAAATCTCAGCTGGATTCAAAATTCATGAGAAAGATTTCCAAATTTTGTATTTAGCAGACTTCCTTGTTCGGTCTGTTTACGGAATAAGGTCAAGAACATTTACTGGTATCAAAACAATCCATGAAATCCTTCATAACTCAGATACATACATATTTGTATCTTGGTTGCATAAAGCTTTCACATTTACGCCATGACTAGTTTAATGGGGAAATTTAAGGAGGAGTTGATGATTTGACTCATTGATTATGACAGTAGAAGCGAATTGAAGGCTTTGAATGACAGAGATCCGAGTAAAGAGTTACTGGCTTAAATCTTTTGTTTTGAAAGTCAGTTTAACCATTGACTGCCAGATCAGTGAAAAATTCATTTCGAAACCACTATTTTGTGCGGTTTATGAACTTCGAATATGTTTTCTAAAGGAAATTGAATTTGCTAATATCACAGTAATTGCATGACCTCTAGGAGAATTATGGTGATAAAAGTAAGGAACTTCATGAGCAGAAACCTTGATTAAGATAAGAACCCGCTGTAACTAAGTGATAGGCATGTACTCTACTTTGCCTTAAACTGGCACATACCATCTTACAGGTCGTAAATGTCTGCTCCGAATCTCGAGAAATCGTTGAAGACCTAATGACGTATGGAGCATGGGTGGGAGGATATTCAACGGAACGTTCAACCGAATCTATAACACAGTACATACTACTGCAATTGAAATCGCAAGACACAGGAGCCAAAATGCTAAAATTACTAATAAGTTAAACACTTGGTAAATATTTGTCGTCCAACCTCATGTACCAAGTGAAACTTAATCCAAATTCTGCATGAATATATATGTCAAAACGCTAGGACAAGCACCCCCGTGTATTTTTTGATTAAGGATTGAAGGAGCCTAAGTCCGCATCCACTTGATGTCGTAGCGAATCAAATGGAGAGCAATTTAATCCCAATTCCTTTAGTCCATGACATTTTGTTTTGAACTGCATCTGCAAATCACTTTGGTCACGCTGCTCACAGGGCAGAGGTGCGGAGCACAAACATTCTCCGCTATTTTGCTAGGCCGGATAGCCCCATACGCCCAGAATATCATTGGCCCAGACTACACCAGGCAAATCAGCAACAGATCAGATTTTCTTCCTGCGCCAGGCGATGGAAAGCTGTTGGAATACAGCCATCTGCTGCACCATCTTTTCATCGACTTCAAGGCCGCCCGCAGCATAGCCAGGGTAAAACTATACACGGCCATGACAGAATTCGGTATCCCGACGAAATTGATAAGACCGACTAGGGTGTGTGACCAATTGAAAGCAGCAGGATCAGTCTCAAAACCATTAAACATCCACAACGGATGCCCTAGCATGCGTCCTTTTTAACCTGGCCCTGAAACAAGCGATCCGCGATGACCCAATTACTGATCTATGCAGACGATATCGACATCATGGAAAGAACAACTCGAGATATATAAACTGACTTCACCCAGATCGAGCGAGCGGCGATCGTAGCGAGATGCAGGGCATTGCATCAATGAGGGCAAAACGAAATATATGGTGACAACGTCCGCAGCAAAAACCAAGCAACCAACAACATCAAACAGCAAATAAGAACAATAAAGATAGAAGACTACAATTTTGAAATCATTTAAAATTTCCCCTATCTAGGGTCGACAATCACAACCGATAACAGCTATGACGATGAAATCCGCGCACGGTTTTTAATCATAGGGTCAGGTACAGGACAATGATCTTGCCAGTCCTTATGTATTTCTCGAAGACTTGGATTCTTAGCAAGAAAAATTGCCAAATCTTGACCGCGTTTGAAGTACACAAAACCTTTTTAACCAAAGTGTTCAACTCCCGTATTAGAACTTGTTTTTTTTTTTTCTTTTTGGTTGGAAAGAGCGGCTCAGGGAGGTGCCTACAGAATCGTGATGAACCGTTCATTTCCGCAGATCACGTGTCCTACCCTCTTGCTGAAAATCATTTAAAGGTTATTCCCCCAGCAAGAGGAGAGCACCTACATATTCCAACCACCTCTGAATGTGACGAAAAATCCGTCAGTCACCAGAGATGAGCTGCTGGATATCTGCAGTAGAATAGGAGACAATAAAGCACCGGGATTGGATGGGATACCGAATAAGGCCCTTAAGCTTGCCGTGAAATCCAGACCGAGGGGATATTTCCAACGGCATGGAAGCAGCAGAAGTTGGTACTTCTGCCTAAGCCTGATAAACCTCCATGTAAACCATCCTCATACCAACCCATATGTCTTTTGGACACACTAGGGAAAATGTTAGAGCGGGTAGTCTATAATAGATTACTCCCGGTTGTTGAGAGCCAAAGCGGCCTTTCAGATCGGCAGTATGGGTTCCCTAAAGCCAGATCAACCATTTATGCCATCAAATTGGTTACTAGCTTGGCCGAAGATGCAATTCATGGAAAGGGTAGTACCAGCAAATATTGCGTGGTAGTAACCCTGGATGTGAAAAATACATTCAATTTGCCAATTGGAATCTAATACGCAAATCTCTAGCGAAGGTTCATATTCTCGCCTATCTCGCTGCTATCGTCGATAGTTATTTAACTGAAAGGAGGCTTTTGTATGACACCGATGACGGACCCCAGGAGTACGTTGTTTCCGCGGGTCTCCCGCAGGGCTCCGTATTGGGCCCACTACTGTGAAACATCATGTACAACGATATACTTAATCCTGGGAAGCCACAGTGGTGGGTTACGCTGACAATATAGATGCTGAGTTATACTCAAGTGAGGCTATCGGCGCTGTTAAAAGTTGGCTAAAGAGCTTTGGTCTGGCACTTGCGGAGGAAAAGGCAGAAGCGGCCCTCATCACTAAGCGGCGGAAAAGAAATTGCGCCTGTATTAAAATCGGTAATCATATCGTCACTTCCAAGTCGATCATCAAATACTTGGGGGTGGTGATAGACAGGGAGATCAGCTATGAACGACACGTACAGTATGTTTACGATAAATCATCCACTGCTAGTATGGCCCTGGCGAGAATGATGCCAAACCTGGGAAGGCCACGGCATACCTCTAGATTGCTTACAGCCAGGGTGGTGACCTCAATCATGCTTTATGCGACCCCAGTTTGGAGGAAGGCGTTGCGGTTGTCAGTTAACACCAACAAACTGAGTGCTGTCTACAGGAGGACAGCCCTGAGGGTATGTTCTGCCTTCAGGACTGTCTCAGATGATGCAGCATTCGTCATCTCTGGAATGATCCCCATTAACATCTTGGCAGATGAGATGGTGAATATATACAATGCGAAACCAATATCTTCCTGGGAACGCTCGGTGGGAACGCTCGGGAAAGGGTCGGTGGACTCACAGGCTCATTCCTGCCATCAAAGAGCGGTGAAGAAGACGACACGGTGAGATTAATTATAATCTCACCCAGTTATTCACGGGGCACGGAGGATATCGCCAATACCTGCACAGGTTTAAATTGGAGACCTCACCGGACTGTCCAAATTGCGATGGAGTCCCAGAGGACCCAGAGCATGTATTCCTCCACTGTCCAAAATTTGTGGAAAAAAAGAAGGAATCTAGCGGACACTCTAGGAGATGTTCTGGTACCAGAATATCTGGTGCTGAAAATGGTAGCTCATCAAGAAAATTGGGATGCAGTCAACTCCATGATCGCATCTATTCAAACCAAAGACAGAGGGGAGGAGAAAAGCGCGGTCGCATGCGCCGCGTATAGAAGAAAGGTGACTAAGCTAGAATGAGCTGACTCGGCCCCTTGATGTAATACCTTATGTTGGTTCCGCGGAACAGGAAGGGATTCGGGGGCGGTTTTACTGGGTAAAAATCCCACACGCTGGTGTGTCCAGACCAGCGTCTTTTGAAGATTTCCACCTACTGAAAAAAAAAGACAGACAGACGGACAGACAGACAGTAAACCGACTTTAATAAGGTTTTGTTTTACACAAAACTTTAAAAACGAACATTTTCAGAAAAATCTTCAGATCGACTACACCAAAAATGAGGAAAACATTGCTATGGCTACTACTATAGCACCACCTCACATATCTTCAATTTGCAAACGAAACTTCCGATTTGCAATCAAAAAATACTTTAAGGATTGCTTGACCACAAATCTTATTTCCTATCTAAAAAAATTTGATTAAAAAACTACTTACCTTTTACTGTACAAACTTTGAGCTCCAATTTGTGAATCACAAATTTCAAAAATTACAACTAAAACACTAAAAACTAAGAGCACTCGATGCATGTTGATAAATTCCATCACAACCGCAAGCCCATCGAATAATTCGGAAGGTTTAAAAGATACTCGTTTTCCAAAGTATCTGCAACGAAAAAAAAATACAAAAAAAAAAATTAGAAATAGCAAACTTGCATCCTATATAATTATTCATGCAGTCGTAAAAGATAAATATAAAACTCATTGGAAATCCTTAATTTCAAATGATAATTGAGAGTTTTTACAATTATTTGCGAAAGGGTCAATAACTTCTCATAAAGTTCAGTGTTTTGCCGGTTCGATTTTACTTCCGTATCAAATTATCATTATCAATGGAAGCAGCTAAAATACCACAAGGACAAAACTTCTGGTAAAAAAAGATTCAACTCTTAAATGACCATAAAATAAAATGCATGTCATTTACCATTTAGAAGTATGACTTCCAGTTTTTTTGACTGATTTTTAAAAACCCCATTTGATTTTAGATTTAGATGCCGGCGATAGTGGATTTAGATTATTTCAGGTAGAAAAACAAGATACTTAAATTTGCGTCAAGTATAATAAAACTGAAATTTTCGAAATCTTCCACGTTTTGCTATGACAGGCTTTGGGTTGCTATATTTTTTTCGACTATCTAAATCGCATGAATCTTTTTTGATTGTTATAAATCCGCCAAGCTCCAAGAAAGCAATTATCACAACAGCAAGCAAACTAGATTATTTCTAGGCGGCATAATCCACTCTAAATATCAAAAACCAAGTTCAAGGTCCAAATTGCAGCATCCGTAACAAAATAACAATCACGTTTCGAATATCTTTAACTGGTGTTGAGGAGCCTTCGATTAATTTTGACGCCATTTGTTTTTCACGTAGTGGTAGGCTAGGTAGGCTAGCTGTCAAGCATTCGCAAGTTTGTTAACACGTTCAGGTGATTAATGATTGTTTATGACATTTGAGACATAGGATCAATGTGGTTAGGGTTCAATGTACATACATAATATCTGTCTGAACATTCATGAATTTGCTGATGTATCTTCTATGTGTTAAGCGAATCAATTCGAGTAAGGCATGAGAGGTGTTAAGAAATAGACGTGGTTTGTAACTTCTGACTTCGTAAGGTAATATCTTTTTACCGCAAATAATTACTGGTCCACTCAGTATAACGATTGAAAATATGGTACTAAATACATCATTACTTCGGGAAGCAGTTCCCTTGTTCTTTCCTCACTGAACAGAAATACTCTCCGATTGTGTTAATCTTGAAACATGTCTATCTTGGATTGCAAAAAACAATGACTAATTACATCCCGGATAATAAGTATCTATACAAGCAGAGACTTTAAAGATATTGTCATCATCAAGTTCTGCATTTACCCCATCTTATTTTTATCAAATTAATTGAGTACATCAAGCAAAGTTTCAAAAACAAACATACAAAGTTTTCTTTCAATTCACGTTCACATGCATCATCTAATTATATTGTTAGAGGAACATGCAGTATCTTACGCTCATTGCACATGTTTGAATCTATTTGAAATTTAATTTTATTTATGAACGTACACAATATTTATTGCAAATTCCATTTTCTCACGCAATTACTAGTGAGATTATTGTCATTTGGTTATTTCACATATTTAACAAAGAAAACAAGTAATTTTTTAGTTAGCAATTTGCGAAAGAGTCATTTACACAAAAAAGTGAAAATAGAAGTTTTATTACCGAAAAGATTGTCACTAATTTTCAACTTATTAGTATTTTGAGCAACATCAATTGTCAATCTTATAAAATGGGATGGACACAATTGAAGGTTTTTGAGGATATGTCGCAATGGTAATTTAGTTATTACTACTTTTATGCCTTTGAATTATCACCTCTGTTGCATACCATATGAAAGCTAATGTTTTTATCTTAAATCACGCCGGCCTATTTGGGTATATATATGAGTGGTCCTTCCATACCTCTCCCTCTCACAAATTTGACTAAAAAAACAAAAACTTCTTGCTTTTAATTTGATTTAAGTATGTTAAATGTGTACCAGCTGTAAATGAAACCAACTACTTAACTAAACTGAGCAAAGAAAGGCTAGAATGAAAGTCTGCTGCATAATTAAACATACTGAACTTATTAAATAAATGTTGACTAACAATATGGACTCCGTTATGTTATTTATGTACATAACATGGTGATCTTATCCTCAGGTGGATGAGAAACGTATGAATCTATAAACCAAATAGACTGCATACCGTAGATTCAACTCCCAGCACATTGTTCGAAATTGTATGGTGGAGAAAAATCATTGCACATCTCCGACGGTCGACGGTAATTGCACGAGAAATTCCACGCACAAGGTCCAGTGTTAGTGCCGTGTATGTGATGCAGTCCATTGCTGTGCGCTCATGTGGTTGCCAACGAATGGCTGCGGGCATATGACATTGCACAGCGGTTTATGGCTTGTCACATGAGGTAGGAAAATACATACAAGAAAACCATCTAAGCACCACTGACACACCTATACCCTAATTCATTAAGTACATGGGTCACGGGCCAGTTATCTACCTCGTCCCTACCTCAAAAATACACAATTATAGTCCGCGCCCCCTTCGTTGCAGAATTTGCTCCTCCTGCATACAGTTTTTTTGTTATGAACCCAATACTGAACTCAGTAAAACAAAAACCAAAATTTCTACGACTAGGGAATAAAAATAAACCCCTACTTCCCTAGACCTTTTATTTCATATCCTGAACGGATACATGCGGTAAAAAGGTTGCACACTTATTTATTTATTTATCAAACAACAAACAAAGTGCACTCCAAACATTTGTTGTCCTCACGAGGAGGAGAAAGCAAGAAGCCTAACATGAGCTTAAAACTGCTGAACGAAGAAAAGTTTAAGGAACCAAGCTGTTGTGCATTGTAACATCAACAGATCCTTGAAATCGGGAAATGGAAATAGATTTTGAGCTCCGCGAAAAGCATGTTGAAAATCTTAGCGTTGCCTGTATTATAAGAGGTGGTACAGAAAGTGATGTCGTTAGAAGCGAAATAGTCCACATTCATAGAGATAGGTTCTCCGTTGCTATAGGAGGGCGTGGATAAGAGAGCGGAGGCAGAAGATACAGTCCATACAGAGAAATTTTTTTTGTAAAGAAGAGGCAATCGGTGAATTTACGTTGCATGTCTTCAAGGGCAAATCACGGAACATTCCTAGAAGATACTTCCAACGAGTGAGTTGAAGAGAGTTAAGTAGGGCAGCATTAAGCCCAAAGCGGAGTTCATTCCCGAAATTGACTCCAAAGTCTTGACTGTAGTTCTAATTTGATAAGGATTATCCGTCAAGAGAGTAGGAAAAAGCAATGGGGCGGAAAGCAGCTAAAGTTCGAGGCATAAAACAAGCAGGAACTACTAAAGAGGAGAGGACCTTGGTCGATAAAGAACAAAAATAATTAAGGACCTGGAATAGAGTCTTCTGAGACGCCCAACGGGGGAGAAAAAGAACAGAAGATGCGCAGTCATTAAAAAAAGAAGGCAGGAGCAGTTAGAATGGTAAGAAGGAAGCTCTGTTACAATCCATCGCTTGCCGCACAGAGAAAATCTGATCTGTTGCTGGTTTGCCTGGAGCGAATGCTCTTTGGTATGGACCAATGATGTTCTGAGTGTATGGGGCTATGCGGCCTAGCAAGATAGTGGAGAATATCTTATAGATGGTACTCACCAACGTGATACCTCTATAATTGCTGCACTGTGTGATATCTCCCTTTTTATATATGAGACAAATAATGGCTCCTTACCAGTCGTCAGGCATTGATTCCCTCTCTCACATCTTGAGCATAAGTTGATGTACCACTTGGTGTAATTAGTCGCCTCCATATTTAACCAATTCGGCTGTGATTCCATCGGCTTCTGGTGATTTATGATTTTTAAGCCGATGAATTGCACGGACTGTTTCTCCTATACTTGGTGGTGACAGTATTTATCCGTCGTATTCAGTTGACGGGACATCCAACTCGCCGATTTTCAAGTTGTTCAGTAGTTCATCAAAGTACTCAACTCATCGCTCCAATATGCCCATTCTGTCGGAAATCAGATTTCCCTCTTTGTCTCGGCAGGATGAACTTCGAGGTGTGTAAGGCTTCATCCTGCTGACTTGTTGGTAAAACTTCCGCGCCTGGTGCGGTTGCTCCCTGTACTTTTCGAGTTCACAGACCTGTTGGTTCTCCCAGGCCTCCTTTTTCCATCTGTGAAGTCGCTTCTTCGCTCGCCGGAGTTCATGATAAGTGTCCGTGCGTGCCCGCGTCCTTTAAGAATGCAACATTACTCGGTATGCAGCACTGTTCCATTTCGGGCTAGCCTACATTCATCGCCAAACCAGCCGTTCCGATTCTTTTTGCGGGTGGGGCCAAGTGTGTTTGTGGCCGTATTTATAATAACGTTCTTCGGGTGATTATAAAGATCATTCGTTGATGCTTCATCTCCAGGATCTCTGTTGACTGCGATTATTGCGACATCCATTTCCCTCTTATAGGTATTGCGGATGGCTATGTTGTGAATGGCTTCAATGTTAACTTTCACCTGATTGTCAGAGGGGATTGTGGGTGATGTTATTGTTCGAGCTCGGAGCACCATACCAACGAGATATTGATCCGAGTCTATATTGATCGAATGCATCAGCCTTACTAATATCGCCTGAGAAGCCATTCACCTCACCGCAGTCCTAAAAGAATTGAATTTTGGGGACCCGGCCTAAGTTTCATTATTTAATACTAACCAAGCATCTATTTAACTAAGCTTCAACTCAGTTTTATATCTTTAGTTAAATCATATAGAGATTCAGCATAATTTCACTGCGAGACCCTTCAATTTGAGGACCTATCCATTAGATTCATAAAGCCTTCCACGGCCTTGAAATTATCCGATAAACAAGAAGTTGGGGATATCACAAACGCTGAGAGTTCAGGCTGAGGGATGGGAGGGTACTCGAGAAAATCAATTCTCTCATCTATTCTCACGCTGCGGCGTATTTCTTACCTTCGCTCCCAGCTATCCGTCATGACACAACTTCCAATACGGCAATCAATTTTTCTTTATAACACCGGACTGTAATTTTTCTTAGCATCCTCGTTTCAACAGTCATAAATGCGAAAAAAAATAAAGTCCAAATTTTCGTCTGTTTTCGTCACCCCAACTCATTAATCGTTGTCTGAAGACACTTAACCTTGGTCTGTATTTTTTATATCGAAACCATTTTCACTGGAGATAGAAGCAAATTGTTGAAAGTTTCACGTCAACAAAAAAATTTAATATCTCCTAAAATGAGAAGGTGTCTAATTTATCCTGTTTGTCCTGATTGTTTCTAATTCATCTGGGTTTTTCCTTTCGCCGAAGAAGAATAAAATATCTATCTCGTAAGTAATAGCTCACCCAGTGAATAAATTCAATATTAAATTAGGCAAGCACCAGTTCAACCGGTACTTGACGAAATGAGTGATGCATATTCAAATTACATATCAATAACTTGAATTAAAATTTATTCAGATTTAACAGATACTTAAAATGCAAGCGTAAACGCTCTTCGGCTCCATCAAGTATTGCTCAATTATCCAATTCATTGGACAATCATGTCCACAAGCAACAGTAGCAAAATTTGAAACATCAAATCTCAGTAGATCTCCAAAATACTCAAGCGCAACAGCACGGAAGCTACTAAACCCTTTCGAAACTTACAGGAAATTTATAAAAACTATTAAAGATCACTCTAAAATCGATCAATGTAGACATTTTATAAGATAAAGTTATTATAATGCCAATCAAACCAAGGAAAGCGACTGCGTTCCGCGCTTAGAAACTATAGCATGGTCATGGCCGTTTCCTCGGCTATTGTCGTCTACTTGAGAAATCGTCAAGATCAAGTACAAATCAATTCACGTCATGGATCACTTATTGCTTTTTTTCTGCTTAACTGTTGTTATCTGAGTGTCTGACTACTATTTTTTTAAAAAATCTTTGTACGTATCTATTGGGCACGAGTCAATAATCATAATTAAGCGTGTAGTACACACATTTGGGGCTCAAGGGCTTAGTTTTCACTTTTGGAAATTTTCTTCTGTTCCTCTTTTCTTTGATGATTCGAAACTATCTTTTGGTTGATACAACGTTTAAGCTTTTATATCATTTTAGTGAATCTTTCATATGCGTTCAAGATACTAAACATGCGATAAGATTGCATACTTCGGTAACAAACAAATCGTGTAACAGTTGTAACTATTTTGAGTTATAAGTCTGAAGATTCATATTCAGGTCGTAGGTCTACCACGATCGATGGGTATGTTGATGAATTATTGTATCTACATCGCTACATATATCATTGTATATAAAACCGACTGTTTATCACAATATTACCCAACTTGCTGAAATATCATGTCGTATTACCTTCGAGATGTGCACTGTTCCTTGACCAATTTCGTGTTCCCACTCGGCAGGCGCCCATAGCACACCAGCAAATCAACAACATACTATATAGATACGTACATCTAATTCGAAATTATCATTAGCATTGATCTAGTTTATGCAGGTGTGTGTTTTTCAACAGGTGAAACCTAAGCATGAAACATTGATCGGTTAATTGGACAAAACTAAGTATGGAAGCGTGCCACGGCTTTGTAAGAAATCGGTTGATTCAATTAATGGACAATAATTCATAATAATAGGCAATAAAATTGAAAATAGAAGACCCCCGACAGTTTTAATGATAGTGTACAATGAAGTTAGTTTGAGCAGTCTAAGTGTTGCCGAGTAGAGTAGCGGATTGTGAGCTGAGAAAGCCTGACCGAGTGCGGGATATCGCATAATAGTCCCTCCCTTGTCATCACCATTTTTGAAATATAATGCACTGCTATCGTCTCCTTTCATATGGTTTCGTTCTAACAACTAAATTCCCAGTAGTTGCCTAAAATATTAGTGTTGACTCACGTCGCCCTGGATAACCATTAGACAACCGTCGCATGGTGAACAAATGTGAGCGCGTCCTAGCGCAGACTCTAATAAAAAGACCGCTGAACCTGGCAAGAGGTGTAAATTGCCCCCACCCATATACAATGGAACAAAACTGTAGACCTTCTAGCCCAGGTGACAGACCAGTTGTACTGTTGCAATTCGCCCGCCCAGGAGGCCGGTTTTAGGGATTCTGGGTAGGACCTTTCATTGCATTTGATCGAGCCTTTTAGTAAGAGTTCGGGGGTTACAAGATCACCACCATCGATTAAGAATGTAACCCAAAGTACAGAAAATATTACACTAACATCAAAGGAGGGAAAACCTATAAAACCAATTAGTGACTTAGCGAAAACACCTTAGGAAAAGTAAAATGAAGAACCGCTCGAAAAACTCAGCAAGTTAGAGAAAGTCAGATAAAAGCTTAGCTCGCAAGTTCAGAAACTACTACAAGAAAACCAAATCCTCAAGAGAACATGCCAGGTTAGTCCACTCCCAGCGAAGTGTGGTAGCCCTAGTGTAAATAAACCAATAGGATACCACACGGATCATGAAGAACTGGCTAGAGAAACTGACTAGATTTTGCAGACAAGAAGAGCTAGACGCTCAAAGGAAGGCAGACTCGTCATCAGAAATTATTAGGCAGAGTCCCGTAAAAATCGATAAAGCGAAAAAGGCAACGAAATTGGAAGTGACATTGTGAAAGCCTAAAGGAAAAAAGCTTTAAGGTTCTTCATGCCGCTAATATACTACAATTTTTGCTGAAGAAAGTGTCAGGCACCCCAGACGCCCTTTCATTTGACACCCCACATAACCATTGTCTGCGAAAAAAGATTTTACTCTGCCCTTTCGCATACATGGAAGTCCCTTAAACCCAATACACAATGATCTAACTCGTTGCACACCCAGCGATTCACAGACCACATATTCTCACAAAATTTCGTGACGAAAGTTCACGCTGTTTAAGAGTAAAGCTCGTGTGACAGACGAACAGACAGACGAAAATTCCAGTTCCAAAATGACGAAAAGATGCTTCACAAACTGTCATTTATCAGTGGAGTGCTATACCTGACTGAGAGATACCGCCGAAGCTTGTGCTTAATGCATTGAGGAGAAGCTCGACTTCTTGCGATCTTCCTTGAAATCAACGTTGGTGAAGGAAGGAAATCGCGGAAACTCTCGGAAAGCTAATAAATACGGAGGCGCATAATAGAAAAACTGTACAGAGGAGTAGTGTCAGGAGACGGATGTGTCATCATTCGCCCTACTAAGAGGGAAAATAACAGAGTTATTCATAAAGGGCAAACACAATATGCATCAGTCCATCAAAAATGTGGCCAGAGCAATTGGTGTTCTGGACAACAATGCCAAGGATGACAATAATCCCTTGAAGAAAGCGGGCATCACTCAGGCAACACAAGTGACACCCCCCAAAATCCAAGGGGCGGTAAGCTTAAAAAAACGAGTAGAGAGGAGCGAACGTTTTTTTTGGGTCCTCGAAAGGGCAAAAGGGCCTCTGACCAGAATAAGAGAATACCAACAAAGGAACCCAGATCGTGGAAACAGCGGCACCAGTTCCAATCGACTCAAGGGAGGAAGCAGCAAAAGGGAAAAGGCTTCGGAAAGTACTAGTCAAGACCTTTCATTTGATGACTATATTTGATGAAAACAAATTTACACTCCTCTTTCACATGCATAGGGACACCCTTCAATTCGGTGTAGAATTATGTAACTCACAGCATGCGTGAACGTTCACAGTTGCCACCTTTTCACCAAATTTAGTGTGGATCGCTGCAACCGTCTCCGAAAAAAAAATCGTGTGACGGACAGACAGACTGACAAACTGCGAGACAGACATAGCCAATGTACCATGAAGAACCCGTCAGCCGAATCAGATACTCCCAAATAGGAAATTTAATGCGGGAGCTGAAACAATCTCCACGCACCACCGCTCAATATTTCCTCTGCAAGGTGGAAAAGTCCTTAGGCGGAGAGGCGTAAGTATGGGCCAAAAAGCAGGGAAATGTAGGGAATGGAAGGACATTGATAAAATGACGACTAAGGCCGATATCCACGAAGCTCTAGAAAAACAGTTCCGGCCACTCCGTTTTGCAAGATTCGCCAATCGAAGGACTGAAGAAGGAATATAGGCACACAAACGGCAATTATAAGCTTCCCAGCTGAAGCCGCGTTTAATCAGTAGTTAAAACGCGGCTAGTAAAGTAAAAATTGGTTGGGACGTTTGCCGAATCAGAGAGCATGTCTCCCTCAAGCGCTGCTTTAGTTGACTAAGCCACATAGCAGCGAAATGCACCGGTGACTTTGACATGTCAAAAAGGTGCAGAAAATGTGGGGGAGAAGGTCATATGTTCAGAGAGTGTAGAGAGGCTGACTAGAGAGCACGTGTCCTTCAAGCGCTACTCTAGATGCCTTGAATTTGGCCACATAGCGGCGAAAAGCACCGGCGACCGTGACATGTCAAAAAGGTGCTGAAAATGTGGAGGAGAAGATCATATGTCTAAGGAGTGCAAGGTTGATCCTGAATAATATGCTTTGCAAGGGGAAAAAGGACGTCGTCTGTCTACATGTTGCAAGTAGCAGCAGATGTCCATTGTTAAGGAGAGCCACGGAAACAGTGAAGAATTGAGGTTGATACAAATCAACTTCAACCACTGCGATGCAACGCAAGATTTACCCTCACAAACCATTTATGAGGAGGGAATCGAAGCAACCACAATCAACGAGCCTTATTACAACAATAAGGATAGTGCCTGGACTATAGATATAACTGTCCGCTGTTGCTTTGATTTGCTCGAAGGAGCTCATCTTCGAGTCGGGCATTAAACCAAGGTATTTGACCGCTGGTTTTGACTCTATAGTCAACTCGCCGATCGATATGGGATGCAGGATCGGGGTTTTCTTTCTGATCAAGACGACTACTTCGGGTTTTTTCAGCGCAAGGCTGAAGCTAAGAGCAGGCATCCATCTTCTTACCCATCACATCAATATGCTAAGTCTGCTTTGTGCCTGTTCAACAGTACGTCCGGCAACAAGTGCCGCAACGTCGTTTGCATAACGCGCAACTCTTCGAGTCTGAGCAGACTATCGTAGGAAGCGTTCTAGAGGTCCATTTCCATCCTCCTCTGGCCCTCTAGTATCTCAGAGAGCAAGAAGCGGTCTTTCAGATAATGTACGCAAGAGGTAGCTTGACACATGGAATGAGTTTTCTAATGTGCCCATCTTACAGAATTGAAGGTATTTCTGACTTCTGATTTTTATGAGGAGCACTGTCCGTCGAGATCGGCGGCTGTGTGCCTCGGCCCGATAAACCGCATCCTCGATCTCTATAACAGCATAAACAGTAGACCTCCCTGTTCTGAACCCAAACTGCCTTGAGGATAAGTCGCCGGCAGCGCGGATCAGTTCAGCGAGTCTACTCCTGATGAGCTTTTCGAGCACTTTCCCAGCCGTATCAAGCATGCATAGATACACAGCTATCGGTATGCAGGCGGGAGCTCCTTTTTCCTTGTTGATAAGCGCAAGTCTGGCCACCTTCTAGCGACAAGGAAGAATGTGCTCCTTCAAGCAAACGTTGAACGCCTCAAGCAGCAAGTCAGGCCATTGGCGGACCATAAGTTTGTAAACTTCCGCCGGAATACCATCAAGACCTGGGGCCTTCTTGCTTTTCATAGTGAGAACCGCTCCTTCGAGATCTATCATTGTGAAAAGGGGCAATCCTCGGCGCTTTCCGCGCTATTTGCATCAACCCGTACAGGATGTCTGGGGAATAATGGCCGTACAATGCGGTTCATTTTCCGAGTGACAAGCTTATAGCCAAGTCCCCACGGGTCCTCATTTACTTCATTGACCAGCCTCTGCCAGCCGCAAGCTTTGCATTTCAGATTGGATTGTTTACCCTTAAAGTCATCTTCTATTGTCCGCGACTTTGCTCAGAGAAGAGATACCTGGGGAAACGCTGAATTCGGAGGCAAGATAGTGTACGGTGAAATGCGCAATTAAAAGAATTCAGGCGGAACTTGGAAAACCGGAGCGCGAGGAACGGAAGGCTTGATCGCTTAAATCCGAGCCGTTCTCGCGAAGTGATAATATTAATAACAGGTGTACGGGCTATTGGGGAGGAATTTCCAGGTCACCACCGACAACAAGTTGCTAATTTACAAAAGAACGTACGATATACCGCTCTATGGCTGTGCCAAAGAATCGAACTTGAAAGTCATATAAACGTTTCAAAACAAAGTGCTAAGAGACATAGTTGAGGCTTCCTAGTTCATTCGTAATGAGGATCTGCATAGGTGTCTGAGAATAATTGGTTAGTGAAGTCATCAAAAAACATAAAAATAGAGTGGTCAAGAATTCACAGATATCTCAAGTATGACAAATCGACTGAAAAGAGTAAAGCTAAATGACTCGCTAACATAAAGGACAACCAGCCGGAAGAGATACGCTTTTAAGGAATAGCCAGCTCCTCAGCAAAGCCAACCAAGCTGCTGCGGTTGATCATAAAGTCTTCTTCCTACAAATGCGAAAATGAATGCAAAGGAAGCTGGTGGATGAAGAAATATCGATCGTAGGGAAGTGGGTACGACTACATACTCTCAGGATACATGAACCCTGGGGTTGGTCTTTTAAAGATTTGAACCACCAAACAAATGCTATTTTCAGTGAGTTCGTGCATCATTCATTATCTTCACATTTAAAAATGTAAATATAAATATGCCTGATGAACCAAAAATCGAAAGTTTAGGCACAAATTTTTTTATTAAAATTAAATTAAGCCTCTACAGAACACATATGGTAAACATTTTGACTGCTGCCTCATATGTCCACGGTCTATAATTGCGCATTAGACAAACATATAAATTCTTCATCTGCACGAGTATCTTATCTTATTTAAATTTCAACTTTAAAATTAGCATTTTAATCGATTGGAAACTAATTCTTTGATAACGCAATAGCAATATCTAAATTTTCCTATCGAAATTTTAAAGCCAAATCTAGCAGTTTCTCTGCCACTGAAAATGTATTTCCATTCCATCGAGTTCTTCAACGTGACGTACCAGCTACACAAATCATTCAACTGGCTTTTCGAAATCTTTTCTTTTTTCTGAATATATTATTTCGTAATAAAAGCATGAAACTATCGAAAAAAAACTCATTTTCATCAACAACTACTGATAATGGAATTCTTACGTATTCTACACGTTGGCGCTCAAGATAAGCGTGAAAAACTTTTAAACCATCTTCAAAAGTTCAGTTTTTAGGTTCATTATCAACTTCATATCATCAAGCTTCGAATTTAAACATAAAAAATAAACATCATCATTTGCATTTTAAAGGCCGCGCTATGATTGCTCTAAGTCGTCATCTTCCTCGAATATCACAAACTTCCGTATATTTCCACGATAAGAATGATAATAGGCAGAAAAGATATAGTTTTAATATGTAAGATACCGTGAAACTGATGGATGTAAACTATCACTTGTTTTGAATATTGACAGACGTGAAATCTATCAGCTGTAGATACTTCGATAAATTGTTTTATGAACTTGGTGTTAATGTTTCCGATTCTGGGACCTTAAAAATGAATGATCTTTACAAAATTATAGGTTTTTTTTACAATAGTTTATTCTATGTTAAAGCCACGTCATTGAAGTTGCATTTTAAATGATCTAGTTAACATTTTTTATTGAAATCATTATCTTCTTATTTTTTTATTTGGTTTTAATTTTTGATTTTTTAATTTAGGTCATTTTTTTATTCTTTTATTTGGGTTTACCTATTATTTTTATCTATTTATTATTCAATTAATTGCCGCCACCTTCAACGTCTAGCCAGAATTATAATAGTCCAGTCTGACCATGATAGGCTTTCTATAAACATGAATAACGTCTGCGCCATTAAAGATGAAGTTTTAATGCAGATGCAAAAATGCTAGTGTCCAAATGTCACATTGAAAGAGGACGATAATTCCATTTCATTCCATGCCATGCCAGTAGAACCTATTATCCTAGGGTGACCGATGAATGAATCGTCTCGGAACTACATTGCGCAGGACACTGAAAGAAGAATGCAAGCTTCTCGGAAAATGCTGGAAGGGGTTGATACACCGCATAAGCATAGTGACAGCCATAACATATATTGGTTTCATTAGTTTTTTTACCATATCTAGATCGTACATGAAATGTACATAAAATTCGGATGGCACTTGTTTATTCCCGCTTTTTTAAAAGTATTGCGCATTGGGACGTAAAAGGGATGACCGCCCAAGCCGAAAACGACCCACTGGCAGGGTTTCTGACCATACATTCCAAAGCTGTCAAATGAACCGTGGTAATGGCAAGTAAGTTCCTTGACGCAATAAGCGCTAATTCCACCATGTTGTGTAAATGTCATGATGGTCCCAAGCTTAGCTACAGGAAGAGGGCTTGAGACAACGTGTTAAGTACAATCCTCAGTAAAGGAACTAGTGGTCGTAGAGAGGGGATCAACTAGTAGTGTCACCCCAAATTGTCGTTGGAAGTGCCTAGTTTGCGCGAAAAGAGATCTACAAATAAATGTGGGTCTCTCCGAATGGGACCACTTTCAATCCGATGGGTAATGTTTTCATCGAACTCCGCCGCCTCTTCGTTTTAGCGAATGTCAAAACAACTTGATAGACATCTAATACGGCCGCAAACACATTTTTCCCTGGCCTTAAAAAAATCGGAACAACTGATTCGATGATGATAAGGAACTCGCAACGGAACGGGGGAATGGTGCCTATTAGGTAATACAGCACTCTCGTAGAGAGCGTATTTTGATAAATTACTCAGCAATTTCCAAGCTACCAAATAAATAAAGAATCAGCCGGTTTCTCGGACTTCAGGAATGGAACATTATGCATACAAATACATATCATTATCTTGTGACTACAAGTATCTAATCAGCCCATTATTTTCGGAGTTTGGAGATAACCTCGGGAGCACATGGCCTTATTCGTAATATAAGTGTGCCAGAACAGTACTAAGTGAAAATATTGCGAGGCGCTTCATGGTCTAATTCAATTTTTTAGTGGGCACGGTGGCTATAGATAGTATATCTATTCAAATTCCAAGCTACTTAAAGGAGGCGGGGGTGCTGGTAGTTTATTCCTCTTGTTTTGGTGCAAATATTGCCTCTGTGTACGTCGTCTTTCCTTCCTCTGATTGTTCCTCCCATTATTTCGAGATCGTCAGGCCCATTTCTGCTTCTTCCATGCCGCTTATACTCCCAAAGAAGCTGTTTATAATACAGAGTATTTCTTGCTTTTTCCGCTTCAGATATCAAATTCATCTGAGATTTTAGCTCGATGCAGGGCGTGATATTCTACATCGTCATTTGTCTCTCTGACAATAGCTTATAGGTTTTCTGGAATCCCTTTCTTGAATAGAGTACTCTGGATGCAACATGAGTTGACAATATCAAAAAAATCCAAACGTCACATCCCAATAAAATCCAGAAGATCAACATAGTCAAGAAGGTAATCTTTTTTCTATCAACATGTTTTCAAGATGTCCTTCATTGCATTTGGAGCACGCAAATATATTTCTAGCTATGACATTCAAGACCGAGCCCCTCCTTGGAATCCTAACGATGGTCCCCTTCCGCAACCTAATGCTGACACTGTCAACTGCTTCAAAGACTTTGCAAAAACGGAAACATCTCGAGGGAAAAATTAACGTCAAACCGCGAGGCTTTACTTCATTTGAATACATTGATGCCACAAATGAATTGACTTCTGTTTATAGGAGCAATATATATCCTCATGTTAAAATGGCTTGCCATTTGACCCACGAAAAACGGAATTCCAAGGGATTGTATACTGTTGAGAGCCTTAGTGAAGTGCTCTTTAAACCTCATTGGGTGCTCATTATTGTGAGTAAGAAGCCTCTTTTGCGCCAATCAATCAAAAATCGATTACTTAAAATAAGTTGATCCAATGGGATGTAACACTTTTTAACATTATGCAAGGCCAAAAATCATTTTCAGCTTCCAGGGTCCATCTGGATAATATTTATAATGACTAAGAGATTACCAGAATGATCATCCGGGTTAACTATAGTCCACCATGACGGTGGAACTATCCCAAAATCAAAAAGGTGACGAAAGTTTACCGCGCATGTTTCCCAACAACTAACTCCAGCAAACTCCAGCTCCACTAAAATGGTGACCATGTTTCCCGCTAGTCAGGCTCCGGAAGTAAACTTCCATAAACCCTGACAGATTACATGCTTGACTTATCCTTTTTGCCTTCAGGTACCTCTGACAACTGTGAGGCATCACTTATAGGGTTGCCACCATTCACTTGCATTTTCTCCCGAAATACAACGAAACGTACAGTAAAAGTCCTACCATAAAAGACCACAAAAATGTGAGAACCCGACAGCATGACTATTAGCTAGCAATCACACATTGCCACCAACGTATCTCGGATCCGGTTGAATGTTAACGCTCCCGAGTTTTGGAATTTGACTAATCATGGATTTAATTCTAGACCCGCTTCTGTTCCATATGCATTAAAAATTGAAAAGCGCACATCCACCTGTCAATATCAATCAGGTTATGTACCTAATTCGGCTAAACAATTTCCGATTTCTCTTTCATTTTTGTTGTACTAATTTCGACAATTTCGCAGATTGCCCCCTCATTTCTTCTAGAATTCGTCAGCTCTTGTTCGTACAGACTCCGCGTGTTTTTGTCCAGTTTGCGAAGGAGCGAGTGGACCATAATTGGGTCCCATGCAGTAGTCGATACGCCTATGCTCTATAGACTTAGCAAACATTCTTTGGTAGTATCGTGAAGCGTTTTCAAACATGCAGCGGCCTCAACAAACTCCCAGCTGGCTGGGATAAGAGGTGATTCAAGAAGGCTGTTGCCAGAAGGCGCTTGTTATAGTATCGATTCTGTAGAAGGGTCCAAACGGTCTCATAATTGACGTCCGAGATGGTGAAGTGCCATATGAAGCGTTCAGTTTCACCCTGCAGATTATTTTTCAAATACCATAGCTTTTGGCAGTTACTAATGGACTGACTTTGCACTATTTGACGGAACAAGTCGTAGAACTGAGGCCACTTTAAGTAATCTCCATCGAACCTTGAAATGATTATTTCGGGAAGCTTAGACCTCGCAGATAGATGGGCTTGCAATGTCTCGTTTCTGCCCTTGTTGCAGCATGTGCTTGAGCCGAATGATGGCCGCTTGAATCCGTTGTTCCATGCTATGGTAAGCATCGGCGGAGTAAGAGGCAAGCTGCTGGCCAGTGGCGGTGACCCAACCTTTTTCCTCCAATTCACGAGGTTGTGTTTCGTAGCGCTGGAGCAATGACACCTTTATCTGATGGAAGTCCTGGGTGGATGCAGCTTCCGCTTCAATAAGTGACAGGCTGCGATGTACTGAGTTCAGTAGTATCCGCTGTTGAAGTAGGTACTTGTTGTCTCTGACTTTTGATTGCTTTTCGATAGCACTTGCTGTTGCTGGTTCTGATTCAGGGGTGGGTGGTTGGGATGATTCAAGCCATTCAGTGATCTGATCTCGTATATTGCCCTGAGCTGGCCGTAATTCGTCGAGGTCACCAATGTTTTATGCCGGGGCAAGGGAGCGGTTAGTTTAACGCTACCAGAGGATATTAGGCACAACGCTAGCAAATCTTGCTATGGAATCTATGCCTGCCGGGCAACGTCAATTGGAGATTACTGATTTACACTGAGTGAAGTGAGTACTCGTATCACACCAGTGGATGAGAAACGTGTTTGATATCTTTGACGCAATTAAAGGGTATAACTCACTAGATGAAAAGCATAACTCTGAACCCACGAGCAGCTCTGTACATGATATGCACATAATCGAGCCGAAAAAACATTCTCCAAAAACTTCTTCTGGAAAATATACTCTCAGTGGGCCATCTTAGTTCCCATGGTAATAGCCTCCACAGCTCCCTGCAGACCTAGATCTGATCTCTCTCCTCAAGCAGAGAAGGATAGAATGACCTCCTTGATGCCGGTAGATTTAATCGTAAGACATTACTGACTTTCCCTGTCCTTTTCACTTTTCTCTCCTTGGTAAACCTTCTTTTTTTTCTCTTGCCTTTGATAAATTCCTTCGTTATACCACTTAAAGTTTTCACTTCTCTAATGGACTCCTAAATCTTCCCAAACAAGAGTGAGACTCATTTTTTTAGCACTCCCAAGACTTTATATATCAACCCAATATAGATCTGTTATTTCACGGACATCATGCGAGATGATTTATTTATGTTTTGACCGACAAAAAGAGATAACAGCCAGTGACCAATGCCCTGATCCCACGATTAATAGGTTGTGAATGTGATAATGAAAAAAAGGGAAGGTAGCGAAAGGCATTCATCGGAATGCCTGTTGAATTTCGACTGACAAATTCATCCATTCTGAACTGAAACCAACCGATGCATTACAGGTCAACAAAGACACAATTGTGTAGGTTCTCGTCGTCGTCGAGACACTACAGTCCATTTCGGGCCCCAGCCTTCATGATGTCATTCATCCAACCATCTCGACCGATTCATCGCATCTCCTTCCGTGAAGGTTCTATTGACACGTTGATTCTTCTCTACTACGTAATTTCTTACAAATATCAAGAACGAAAATAGATTATTTTATGTAGAATTATCTGACACTAAACATTCTAACTATTCTCCTTCTGAACCAAAGTAAATTATTATCAACTTCTCTCCTCCTTAACTAGAATGTACTATTGTTGACTCACTTCAAGCCAGCAGAAAAGTAGCCAAGGAATCGCCAACACTGCACCCATTGAAACCCATACAGCTCTCAACCAGTGAAACTTGATTTTTTTCTCTCCAATCAATTACCAGTAGCGATCAAGTTCGAATGTTGTTATTGACTTTCACTCACTTAACAACATTTGCCGGCAATCCGATTACTATGCAGTTCAAACGAAACAAAAAATACTCTTTTACAGTAAACATCGATTAAAGCCTACACCAACCATATCTTTTTACGAGCGCGGTATTAAAACTAAGTGCCGTCGCGTAGCCCGAAATAAACCAACGTCCATCCAATTAAAAAAGTCGGCATCGATGAGGAAAACATCACTCACAAAGTAGAACAGCGCAGAAGAAAAACAAATCTACAGACATCGTTTACGCATATAGTATATAAGCAAGTAAGTAGCCAAGATAAGTGGTAAAGCATACACTCCCGGTAGGTGCTAAATTTAACAACAAATTAACGTACGATATTCTCGCTAATTTCAGATCAAATGGCCTCTGGGTTAATGCGAAAATATTGATACGAATGTTTAGATTACGGAAAAGGCATCGTGGAAATATTTTTGGCACAAATAGTAGTGAAAACGTATTCAGCGCATTCTTTCCTTTGTCATACAAGCCAAGCTTCAGTTGTTTACGATAATAAGATTGACCGGCTTACAATGGAATGTTAACAGAAAATCGGAGTGAAATATTGAAATGAAAACATCAACAAAAGCGAAAGAAACGGTAATTTCTATAGAAAAATTTTCAAAACAAATTGTATTTACTTTTAACCGTTCGCAGAAGATAGCCCTTCTCTCAATGTCAACTTGAATGAAAGTAAATACTTAAAAAGCATACGAAAAACTGACACTATCGGCAAAGATTTTAATTGAAAAAACAAAAGACTTAAGCCAGTAACCCGATTTTATTAAAATGGTTGCAGTGAAAAGATATTGAATTATGTTTGTAACTATTGCATTGCTGCCACTAAAGGCACTTTTATATGAATATTGCCAAGTAAAAATTTTGACAATGAAATGAAGAAAAAACCTATCGCATCTGCAAATTCGATTAACTCGAGAATGGCGCCCTAAATAGCTTATGGAAAATAGTTCCTGGACAGTAGCAACCGTTGAGACCAGCACCTCATTCTGCACCTTCTGAATACAGAAAATGAAAGCATTAACTCATTCAAGGTTCTACAGCTTCTAATCAACAATAGAGACGTGCTGTTCGCTTATCTCGTATGTTAGGAACTAGGTTACATTGTATAAAATATAAATGTCAAATCAAGTTTTCAGCTCTTGCAAACAACAATTGATGATCCATGTCTATTTCTGACCTTATCTTTACCACCTAGAGTATAATGACTCGTTCTTTTCTTCGCCTGCTAATTGGCCTAACTGAATGCATCCATTACGTCAGGGTCACCATCACGCAACCCTTTCCCTGAGTTACATTTACAGGGAAGTCAGTAATCAATTTAAAGGCACCAATTGTGGATCTGACTTTACGGAACCCATACTGCCGATCTGATAGGCCTCATTGGCTCTCGACAACCGGAAGTAATTTATTGTGTTCCTCCATAACGCAGAGGAGGTTTCGCCGCTTCTACGCTGCATGAAAGATCCTCTCGGACATACACGCTTTGAACAACTCAACAAATATGTCCGGTCTGCATATCATGACAAGCTGCAAGGCTCCACTCGGTATGCCATCTAGATCGGATGCACATGTCCAGCTCGTCTCTGGTGACTGTCGCGATCGGCATCACATTCAGAGATCGCTTGAAGGTCCCAGAGCGTCGCTCTTGTTAGGGGAATGACCTCTGGATGATTTTTAACAAGAGGGTAGGGCATGTGTTCTGCGGAGGTGAACGGCCATTGAATCGTCCCATCATGATTTTATAGGTGCTGCCGGACGGGCTTATCTCCGAGCAAAGCTTCTAGTGGGGAATAAGCATCTCCTAGCATCGATGCGTCACCTGCTTTGACGATGCATTCTGTTGCATGGAGTGTTCTATCCGTGGAAGTATTTGCCTTGTTAGGCTAGTATAGCCACACATCTTTGAATATTTACTCATCCATTGCCTTTGAAGACCATCCTGACATTCTTTTCGAATTTGATCGCCTGCCCTGTTGAACGAAGGGAGACGTTTGGTGGAAGTTCTTTGAAAAGTCCGCAACAACGCCAAACCGGTGGACTCGAACCAACAATATACTTGTCGAGCATACGTCAAAGAACGATAAAAAGAATACTTTCAGCGAGACAGTCCAGAGCATTATAGGCACGAAAGCAATGGTTTACAGCCTAGAACCCATGTGTACTCTTGAAACGAGGGATCTGGATTGTCTCACTAATATGGAAGAGGTGAAGGAAGCGATAAAAAGGGATTGCCCCGAGGTGAGCAAACTTACGGTGGGAGTTAGGTCTATCAACTCTAGAGGGCAAAGATCGGCTACTGCCACTGTCCCTAAGAAGGCAGTCCCTCAATAGAGAAGTTCTATTGAGGGAAAATATAAGTCGGGTGGCACTCCGACATTCCGACACCCTGGTTGCGTGGGCACTATTCGTGACGAAATGTTTTCTACGAAGTCCTTAGTGTCAGCGATACATCGATAGAGGATACTGGAAAATTTCGCGTCCAGTAATCATCAGTACATTGTCTCTGAAAAGACAAACGGCTCCTCCTAATGTTCTGCCGTCGGGCAAACACCTACCGGATGGAACATCGGAAAAATCAACGTGGCAAAATTTGTCACAGTTCACAGACAAAACCCAGGCGCAGACAGAAGAACGGCAACTGAATCGCTAGTTCATTCTACAATGAACCTTATTACGGCAGCTTGTAATGCATTGGCTGCCAAATGAAAACTTCATCCCGGGTAAGTATCCGTGACTTGGTGGACGGCATAAATTGCAAGCGTACGAAGAAACTGTCTCAGACTTCGACAGACTGCTCAGCGCGCAAGAGGCCAAGACGGGGTGATGCTTAGAACCGCAGAGTTTAAAAATGGGAACTGCGCCACGAAATCAACAAGCAGAAGGGACACTGCCGGCAAGAATTAATTAACAGCGGAAACAGAAACTCAAGAGGCTTCGGATATAAGCTAGTTTTCAAAAAACTCGATGTCCATTGATCGCCTTGTTCTATGGAAGCAACGAAGACGGAAGGAATCGTGAGGCCCCTTAATCCTGTCTACCCCATACGATGAAGGACTACTCAGTCCTGAGGAATGCCCACTCTTCACTGCAAAGGAACTAGAGGAGGCAGTCCTGCCCATGAAAGACAAACGAGCACCAGGACTGGACGGTATTCCCAGCAAAATGTTGAAACTCGTTTGTAAATACACGCTGGATACTACTCGGCGCATTCGTGTTTAACAGAGAGTGTTTTTCCCTGCCGCTGGAAGGTTGTGAGACTTGTGCTTATAAGCAAGGGCAAAACCAATCGTCCGCTAAGTATGTTGGACACAGTGGGGAAGCTGCTTGAGAAGCTCATCAAACCACGACTAACTGACACAATGTTTGCTACTCACCAACACAATATGGGTTTAAAGCAAAGCGATCCACAATTGATGCAATTGAAGAAGTGGTTCAAGCTGTGAAACTGGTTGAGGCATACAGCCGCTACTATCAGCGAGTGGTTCTCCTTGTGATCACCTTCAATTATGCGAGGTGATGCGACATTCTTGAGGAAGTGGAAAATCAAGAGAGCGCACCTTGTGGCAGTCGTCAGAAATAATTCGAGCCCGGTGATGCGGCAGGTAAGCAGATAGATTGTTGAACATGGATTCTCTCTAGCTCTCTAGAAAACCGGAGTCGTTGTGCTGACTAAGAGAGGATTCGCAAAGTCGTCCCTATTCAGGCTGATGAAACCACGTCGTGTCGAAGCCGGCGCTGAAATACCTCGGCCTCATGGTAGACACAAAGATGAGCTTCCTCCAGCAGTTTTACAACACCGCAGATGAGCCTGCAGCTATAATTTCGGAGATTCCTTAACCGCCAGGCGTCGCAGCTGATGAATGCAGTTCAGTCCATCCTCCTTTAATTTTTCGAAATATTTGCTGACTCCCTCAATAACGAAATGTACCGTAAACACCTAGCGCAAATACAAAGAAGAGGGCTCTGCGCATTATGACAGCCTATTGTTTCGTCTCGGAGCCAGCTGCAACGATAATAGTGGGAGTTATTCCGATCGCTCCCCATGGTGCAGAACTAAGGCTTACATACCTCAGGAAAGGCACGAGGCAGCAACCTTTGGAAGCATAATCAAGAGGTAGATGGACCGCGCATCTCATAAGAGACGTGCGGGCTTGGTTTGATCGTAAGCACGGTGAGGTTGACTATTACCTAACTCGGGTGCTTAGCGGACACAGGTATTTTCAATCTTACCGGCACACAATCGGGAAATCACGGTCGCCCGATTGCATTTATTGCAAGAATATGATAGATGATGCCTGCCATATCTCTTCCTTCTGCAAAAGTTGGGAGCCCCATCGCCATCACCTTTCGGCACGTTACACTAAAGGTATTCTTAAGGCGAGAAGAGGGAAATGGATAGGAGAGATATCAAGGTAGCTGGGGCTCCCTGAATCCACGGGGTTTTGCTCCTATACTGAATGGAGCTGGCCTAAGGTACTGTGTCAAATGGTTCCAGGTCAGGACGTGCTTTAGCGGCCAGTCTGTCTGAGACAGAAGTCCGGCACTGTGTACGTAACTGTATTCCAACTCCCTACTCCAAAACAAAAACAAATCGCCATATTCCCGAGCCTGGTTAGCAAAGAGGCGAGTGCATGTCGACGGAACACTTCAGTGAAGTTTCAATATTAGCAAATTTAAATTTTTTTAGGATATCTCTCGCCTTTTGGTTGTCTCAAGCCACACAAGATGGTCTTTTGATCATCGCTGCCGTCATCTTTGTCACTGAGGGACTTTCCGAAATCCTTTGTATGCATTTAAATTGGCTACAGATATGTTGGATAGATGGTTGTAGAAAGGAATTTTTATATAGAATGAGTATTCTTTCACGGATTGAAATATCAAGATCGTGGACTTGGTCCTTTAGGTAAGACTACTGCGCTTTTCGTGAAGAATGTCACACAAGAGGAAATAAAGTTGCCTTAATTAAGAATGCGTATTCGCACGAGTTTATCACATATTTTTCTGAAGTCAGGTGTTACTAAACATGCTGAGCGGATGGGTCCATAGTTATATGTCAAGAATGCCAAATGAGTACCTGAACTCAAGCAAGCAGGAAGCCAATATAAATGGCAGGGCTTACCTTTCGGGCAGGTGCTAAATTTAATAGTAAATCTACGAACGGTATTGTCGCTACTTTCAAGTTTCCATCGTTTGCATATATCGCAAATGTTGAAAATAAGAACAGAAAATGATTGGTAGCATAATTATATCTACCCTGCACTTTTCACAGAAAATATCCTTGTTTCCACCATCAACTGCATTCAAGCCAAGGAGCCCAAGAAAAACTTTCACTATAGCCAAAGATTTCAAACGACAGATCGAAAGACTTAAGCCAGTAACCCGATTTCATTAAAGCCTTATTTATCTTTTGATAGATAAATTTGTGATAGAATATAGAAACGGTGGTGTTAAATTATGTTAGTAACCATTGGTTTCTCGTCACTAAGCACACTTGAATAAATATTACTAAGTAAAATTTTTGACAATAAAGCAAATTGTAAAAGAAAATAACACGCGATATCTAAAAATACGATTATCTGAAAAGTAACACAATCAAGTAGCTAATAAGAAGTAGCTTCCGGACTAAGTAAAAGGAAGACTGTTTGAAAAATCCAAAAGGATTAAAAACTGATCAGTTTGTGATTTTTGATACATTATTGATGCCCATAAAGTGCTGCTTAATTTGACTAAGATCGCAATCATCTGGACAAATGGACTTGACCGTGGGCTTTACATTTTTTTCTGAAACAATTGTCAAGAAATAATACCAGACAAAGATCTAAAACCAAAATATGCCGCTTATAAATACGGAAGCATAGACTGGTAGCTTCCGTGAATTAATCTCCTTTTTTTCTCAATTAACACTAAAACGCAATCACATTTTGATTCATGGCACCGATGAGTAAGACTGTTTACATTCTAAAAAAATCTATCTTCGAAAAAGTCATGCGTGATATTCATTTCAATAAGCATGAAATTAAATGAAAAGTCATGCGTCCCATTAGCTCCGATTCATAGCAAACTGCGAATTTCAATGTTTCCCATTCATTTCGTAGCTATCGTGCTTATACGATAATGATCCCGCCTTTTACAACATTGCTCCAGTTGACTTTTTATATTGCGCGTACAAATTCATTGCTCGATCGCAATCTTTTACCTCGATTTTTCGTGTATCTATTTACTTGGCACTAAAAAAATTGCAGAAAACTACTGCACAAACATAATCTCAATGCACACCAGAGATGCAACGATTACGCCCCTGTAACACAACACATTCGCACAAGTATCTATCCGAAAACCGCTCTCATCATCATCATAATCATTAGCGGAGTTAAGAAATTTGTTTAATCAATTTGGCAATAACAACACAAGCCTGGATGTACCCAATGTGGGTGCAAGTTCATCCAGTGCGCCAGTTACCACTTTTTCAAATGCAATAGGAATTATTAAAATTATCAAAGAAGAAAAAAGCGCAACGCATTGTAAGAGCTATCATATTTTTATGGCCATTTATTACAGTATCTGGAAGGGCAACGCCACACCATTCGAAATCGGCCCAAATTCTATTCAATGTTAACAAACTTTTATTGCATATTTTCATAAAAAAAAATTAGAAAAAATAGAAAAACATTCGAAGAAGAAAAAATACGCCGACCGCTGGTACAAAAACGCTCAGGAAATTCGAAATTTCGAAACAGAGTCCACTTAGTGCTCGTACTTGAATGCTATGCAGTTGTGGCTATTGTTGGCGTAAGTGTTATTAGTGATGGTGACTTGTCACTGGATTAAATTAGCATTAGCTAAGGTCATTGTGATGGATCGCTGGCCAATCATCAAACCGTCCGCTGTGGGTAACAATTACCGGTGAAAACTCAGCAATTTAACGAGTAAGCATTAGTTGACCACGTTTGGTTTGGCTCCAAAATGTGCACACCGAATGGATTTTGCAATTTTTAATACGAACCCCAACGACAAACTCATGGAATTCACCAACTTCTCTAATGAGAGTAGTAAGTCCTGGTTGAATGCAACACTCAATGGTGATATTAAAAGTTGTATTTTAAAAAAAAAATTATAATAACATTACATTACAATATCTTTAATTCGGCCTTGACGCCGGCAACGAACTACAGCCAGTATGCATTGATTTTCTGCTGGATTCGCCTGTCCAATGAAGATTTCCAATAGTAAAATTTTTAATGCGATTAATCTGAAAACGGCTACGGTCTCAGTTCGATATTTTTTTTTAATGTTATTCTCGAATGTACCAATGAAATGTTAACCCTATGAGGAATAAAGTGCGGAGCTAATTCAAATGCAAACTATGACTGATTTACTGAGCATGAATTCGCGAAATTTTTACGATTATTTTATGAACAGTTGCCATAGGCTTGGGAATATAGATGAAAACTGGAAGGCATTTGTGAAATAACCTCAAGGACGAATGATGAATGATTCAATGGAAATTGCAGAACAAGCGACCAAATTATAAAATAATAATAACCAAATGAATTGAAAAATTGTGCCTCAGTTTATGCTCTCTGTCCCTTTATTTTCCCTGCAAGTTGCGTGATAGGTAGAAAACATACTCCTAGTTGGGTATAAGTGGGGCAAAAAGATAAGCTAACTTGTTGCTCGTCAGCAAACAGGACTCATAATTGCGATATTCCAATACATCGGACATTATGGCTAACTAGGTTTAAAATAGCGTCAACTGACGTCTCCGTCAGGGAGACGTCTTTGTCTGGATTGATTGTACCAATGACAGTAGTAGCTTGCGATATTTCAGCCCCTAAAATAGAACCAGCCACGGAAACTGTGCAAACATATATCATCGCACTAATGAGCAGCTGAAACTGCCAATTATCTTAGGTTTCAACGGAGTGAGAATATCACCAAAAACAGTAGAAATAGGCAATCTTTTTAGAAATATTTGATATCCTAATCTTACTAGAAAGGGGCCCTTTCTAAATCTTAACTGGAATTATGTCAAGAAATAAGAAACAACACGAAAAACTTACAACACAACTAAAGGTTTCAACTGGCAATACGAAAGACTTAAGCCAGTAACCCGATTTTAATTAAAACTTGGATAAGCTCTTGACCAAGAAGACTACAGACAAGAGATTCGTCTCCCGGCGCATTACTGGAAACTGTATAAAGGAAGAAAAACATTTCACATGTTCACGTTCTTCAATCACTTGCGTGTGAAGAATTCCGCGAATTTTTTTTAATAGTGCTAGTGTCGTATATATGATGCATGGGATGGGCAAACATACACAAGGAAAACCAACTAGGCATCATCGTCACACGCTATCTCGTACCTAACCCGCCTATATGCATTGACATTCCATGCCGATAAAACTCAGTTTGCTCCTCCTGTTTGTATTCATCTTGCTCTTGACATACATGAGTGCATGCGTGATTATGAGCTCCGTTCTGCTAAACGAAGCCAAAGGGGATACAGAATTATACACAGCGTTACGTCCTGTCAATACCGTCCTCCCAGCATTTTAGAAAAGCTCGAAAGTCTCATCGTGTCAAAACTGGCTGCCATGATGTTAGCTGCAAGAGACTCATCGTCAAAATCCTATGGGTTTAGACCGGCATTTAATATGAGCATAAGATTTAATCCATCAGACGAGCTGTCGCTGTCGCCGAGCAGTGCACCACGGAACGGTTGATTTAAGCGACACCTTGAATTCTACGAGGTAAGTAAAATAATCTTCATATTCCTTTTTAATTATTGCGAATATTTAGGGATGTCATTGGAAATTATTATGTAGATAACTCAACACATATTCCTCTAACGCCAGAGACCCATTTTTGAACAGATTCGGGGATAAAGTTGCAACTGGAATAACTGCGATTAGCCGGCTGATAGATAAAATCGCAGTCCGGTATCCGTGGAGCAAGTGGATAGCAAGCGTTTATCGCCAAGGAGTGCTGCGAGTGTTCACATCCCGCACTATCGCGGAGCCATGGAGCCAGCGATTGATAATAGCAAGAATTATTCAAATAGTTCTACGTACTGCGAGGACGGCGATTTGTATACCATAGAAAAGGGGAAGAAGACAAGGAAGCGGTCTGGTCTCAGCGCTTGGCAACGCTCTCAGGATAGGGAAACAAGATTCACACGGACCATACAAGCCATCAGAAACGCTAATCATGGTTCAGCTAAGTGCATGGCAGAATAAGTTATTACCCAATTGAGCTGATCAGAGTACATGGTTATTTTCAGTCCCTCCAGAACAACACTGGACCGATATTAGCTAGGTAGATTCGAAAAGACTGCTGGTTCGGCAAAGATCATTACCGGTGCTGTTACCATCTCCATCTTACATGTGCCAGCCTTTTATTCAAGTGTTTATCCATACCAAATCGGAAAGAGGTCAATTCATGTTTGGCCTAAAATTAGATTAAGAAGCATATCTGTGACAACTCCAATTATTTGTGGGTCATTCCTTGATGATAATGGGAGAAAAACTGAATACCTTTCTTGTTGGGGGTTTGAGGAGTCCTAAGTCCGCTTCCACTTGATGTCGGACCTGGATACCATTATATTACTGTAGGGATTTCATTGCAGATTTTGTTATGGCTCTGTTTTCCAATTACCCAGCCCAGCCCATTGTGAAATAGCATGAAATTAACTTGGAGATTTGTTCAATCGAAGTAGATTTGACAGCCTTCTTTAATGACCTGGATTCAGTTATTTCCAGTCCCCCTTTTAGGAGCTCGTGCTTGACCTAAATCTTGCACCTACCAATAAATGATGGAGACCTTGGATATTGTTTTTGATGATTTTTCGAAACTTTTTTGGGGTCTACATTTTTTGACATTTCTCTGCGCATTTGATACATACGCATTAGACTTCATTCATTCTCAAATATCTCACTTTAATGCCATATGATTCGACGAAATTCGTAAATATACATTTTTTAAGCCATTGTAATATGCCTGGGCGAAATATTGTAAATCCGCCAATTCTCGAGCAACCAGTTGAGCCCATACTTTTCGTAATTTCATGTCAAGGGCAACTTTGTTATCAGGATCCAGTCATTTTGGTTAGTGATGCCTTCATAACTTTTCGTTTCTCGTATTCCCGACTTGTGAAAGTGCTTGTATCTTTCAAGTCTGCCCCAAAATCGTTCGAGTGCAAAAATATTTCATTTTTCTTTTCTCGTTTCACTAATTCACGGATTTCATAAGGAACTTCTGAAAGACCCATTTTCCTCTGTTTGTAAGGGCACCGAGTATGATAAAAAGCTTTCCAGTTTTTTACCAAAGGCCAAAATAGTAGAAGGTAGCACCTACAACTCTCTCAAAGGCAACCGATTTCATGATCAGGGCGAGCAGGAGACGCCAAGCAATCTTTGCAAATAGCTAACCAGCAAGGACCCTATGAAACCTTTCAGCAATGTGGTGATTCAGTCAGCCCTGGAGATATGGACCAGCCTTGAGGTTGCTTGTCAAGCATCTCCAGGTAATGCAAAATGGCAAGTAGGAATAGTTAATCGTGGATATACCATAAAAGCATGCAGGGACTAGTTCTCCAGGGACTTTCTCACTTCTACCTGTATATCTAATTAACCCATATTCCCAATTATCCCATACGACGAAATTTACAGGAACGATAAAGTCAAATTCGTCCTTGAGAAAGAGGAGCCCCAGACGGAGACGGACGGTCCCCTTTAGGTAGCCCAGATTAATCTGTAGCACTCGAAGTACGCTTCAACCAACCTCCTGATCTTCCTTTGGAAGGAAGACCTTGATATTGCACTAATACATAAGATCAGATTAGGCCGAATTATCAATTATCCAAAGAAATTATTAGTATTTTTTCCACAGCAAAAAAAAAGCTGATCGGGCAAGACCTAGAGCATATATCTTTGCTAAAAGCTAGCGTGTACATCTTTCTATCTCCGAGCCTAAGTTTCAAAAATGTAACGAGACGGGGACAGAAAATGAGTACATCTCCTAGGCTTACCCGGCTAAAAATCGATTAGCATCGCCCGATGAATTATAACATTTAACACCGATCATTGTGTCGAGGAAACCCAACCTTTGATAAGCTGCGATGCGTTGTGGCCAAAGAACATAGCAGCCCTTCCTCCGTGTGCTCCTGGGTCTCCAGGCAACACCCTAGAGTCCTGCAAAAAGCGTACGAAATGCGTCCAATCTTACGCCTCCAAAACACGATTTTTGCACTGTCTGAAGCTCTACCCCAATGATATCTGACCTATTAGATTCGACGATGATATTGTTCTGGCCATTTTCATGACCCTGTAATATGGCAAGTTAACAGGTACTGATAATTTCGCTGGGTGTCCAGTGCTAGTTGGAAAAGTTATGATATTTTCCAAACCTAATAATCTGCTTCTCTCCAACGACCCCTACTCATAGTTCGTTGGATAGCAAAATTTTGACGATCTAATTTTTTAAACAAATATTTTTAACTATATCATGCTTTTTCGACACTTTATTTTTTCTACCTCTAGATCCAATGGTTTTTATTTTCTGTCTGTTTGATGGTCTACTGTCGTCCCTACATAACTATACGCGTACAGCACTCTACCCCGCACTCAAGCATCGCCAATCCTTTAAAAAATGGTATACCGCACAACATACTAGACCTGGTACAAGTAAGGCACAAATTGAGAGGACAATGGTAGGCTGACAGATCTCTGAACTTAAAAAACAATTAGCCAAGGCAAACCGATCGCTCCATGAAGCCCTTAAGGTTCAACGGGTACAGTAGTTACAAAGCAACTTTCAGAGTTCATTGCCTAGTGCATGAACTGACCCTTCCCTGTGGAAAGCAACAAGGAGACTGAAGACACTTGTTCAATGCGAATTACCATTGAGATCAGCAGGTGGCAACTGGGTAAAAGTTGATTACAGAAAAGAGGCGACATTTGCAAAACACCTTTACCGCAGATGAAGTTAAGACTTCTAAAAATACCTATGGCTACTCCAAAGGAAGGCTTCGCATTTAGAGCCAAATAAGTTGTTCGAGTCTCTAAAGAACAAGTAAATGCACGCCATGCCACGAGAAAAATATTGAAATAACCTCCAGGGATGGTTGTGATTCACGCCACTCATATATTTAACGCAATTCAAAGTCTCGTCTATTTCCTCAAGACTTGGACTGTTTTAGAAATCACCACAGGCCCATAGCCTGTCGGTTGAAACTTGGTGATTTCTGAAACACTACTATCCCCCCAAAGGTGTTCGAAAAAATACTTTCAAAACTCTTACCACATTTAGTAGAAAACAAAGTGACTCCTGACAATCGAACAAGTTCAGAGGATCGTCTCTGAGATAACGAGCGCACTGGAAAAAAGAAAGTGTTGCTCAGCGGTCTTGTGGCACAAAAGTCTATTTCTTAAAATTGGAAACAGCATCTTTACACTGTTTAGGAATTTTGTAATTTTTTCTATTAGCGAGGTGAAATACAAAGCTTCACGTCTCGCAAGTACAATATCCAAACTGGAGTCCCTCAAGGCGGTGTTTTTGAACTGAGACTCTTCCTTATCTACGCCTCGGATCTACCAACTACTCTTAACCTGATAAACTCAGTTGGGAATTGGATTTTCATTGAGAGAGATATTGGGTTGGCAGACACAAAATTCTAGAAGAATAGAGATAGATTTGATTACAAATCTGCCATGGGACCCTGTCGCAGGATAGATAGTTCAGCGAAAAAGAGAGATTATCCAAATACCCGCTGTTCAATCACAAAAAGAGATATTTTTTTGAAAATTATGGGGTCCTAAGTCCGCATCAACTTAATGCTGGACCGGATCAAATGGAGAGCAACTTACTCCTTTTTTTTTGGTCCACAGACCCCTCGTTTTGAGCTTAGCATCCAAACTTTAAAAAAATGTGGTAAGAAACAATAAAGCCGTCATCGTCTGACACTTTTTTTTGACAAAGAGGAATATAGAGGAATGTACAAGAGTGGATCAGTTTGAAAGATTAAAGAATCAATCGATTTTAAAAGTGGGCATTTGTTGTAGACTAGGCACTACTGGTGAGCTACATTCTTCTCTAAAATAAGCTATTCAGTTTGTGAATTAGAAGAAGATTTTTACTAATTTAAACTTTAATAGATTAAGCGCTTATCATTTTCCCCGGTATTACAAGTACGACTTTTCCCTCTAACGCAGATCGTACTGCCGGAATATCTCCAAACAATTGCATTTTCAAAGAAGAAAAAAGCTTGGTAACCCCTCAAAATGTTAGATGCACTTATATTAGACATGCATTTAATTAGCCCTATTCTCCTGTCGATGACAGTCTCTCCTAGAAGCCCTTTCAAGGATTCATTTATTGTACTTTTTTACAGACAATACTCAATTATTGAAGCAATTTGATTGCCTATTACTTGCCACCATTCTAGGTTACAAGAATAGCACAAAAAGCTCAATATATTCTGGTAATAACTTGATCTAGTGCAGACCCTCTCTCTCCAAGCTCAGTTTAATCAACACCCAGGGGTCATTAGCAAAATACAATAAATTTGAAAAACAACAATTCAAGCATAATTTAATAGCAAATTCAAGACAATAATTGTAGTAAATAGCATGCATTTAAAATCGATGGTCAAAACGATAAAATATGCAACCTCGTATTTAAATCGGGTTACTGTCTTAAATCTTTTGTTTTTGAATTGCGTATGTTGGCAATCAAAAAGCGAATCGTCTATTAAAACTGAAAGTTTGCACTCTGAATTGTCTTGCTGAAGAATTACAGAATTTATAGCTTACATTTGAATTAATTTGTATAAATTCTTAAATTTCTGTCCATTGAACTTCAGATTCAGAACTCCATTTGCACACGTAAGTGGGCCGATGAAAAGCGAAATTTAAATATAACTTTCTAAACACTTGCTGCATACGAATCGTAGTAGATACAATAAAAAATAATAAAAGATTATGATTTCTGAAGTATTTTAAATATTTTATTGAGTTAGAAAGCGATTCAAACTATAAAAGAGAGTCAGTCACATTTTTATAGAGTATCATGAATATCTGCATATAAAACCGTTCATTTTCTAGGGTTAATTCATCACATAAAAAACAAGGTCATATGAAAATTCAACAATTGTAGATAGTGATTTATTAAAACTTTTTTCGCAACTATACGTTACCAAAGCATTTAACAAAAATCTTAGCTGGTAACCTGTATTGCAACCAACCTCATACTCGGCCATTTACAACTCATTTATCAACTTGAGTTCATGATCTTTGCTTTTGTTTCTTCATTATAAATATATAAATAATTAATTCAACTAACCAAAACCAATTCGTATGATACACCGCAAACTGGTAATCCAAAATATTGAAATCTTCCTCGTTTGTTGAAAAGTGTTACACTAGTGTCTGTTGATGAAAATCTATAGCAACAGTTTGCATCTAACCGAACAATCTTAACTTGAAAATTCAATCAGTTGTCAGATAATCTTTTTCAATTTGAAAATGTAACGTTCATTCTAATATTCGACAATTGATCACCAAACAACAAAAACATAAACAAATAACTCGCGATTCATACGGTTTATCGTAAAAGAGCTCTACAAACGTCTCAATGGAGACCCACGACCTTCCGTTCACGATCCGTTCACGTCTTCAACTGAAACTCAACTAGAATTATATAACTCTTTAATATTTTGTTAAAGGTGCGCGCAAGCTTGTGCTCAATTCAAGTGGCTAGCGATGCATGTGTTATTGCAAATCTAAGATGCTGACGGTGTTTGAAGAGAGCCGAAAAGAAAATCTTGAGGTGGCGGCGGCTGTGAATGCAGTTCTGTTTTCAAGAGCTAGAATGCAAGTGGTACGGAAAGTTGCATTTTGTAGATTTGTCTGCAATTTACACTGGAGGGCGAAGAGCTGAAGTCAGATTTGTTTGCATCTTATAATAAAACACATTAAATTAGTGAAGAGATCATGCCTAGTTCATGATTATTAAAATCTTTAAATTGAAAAATCATACAATGAAAAATAAATTATTTACAATCTTTCAGTAATACACCATTCTAGGATATACTTGGATATTTATACATTGAAAGTCTTCGAATTCGACCGATGGACGAGGGAGAGTAAATCGAGTTTTTGAACCCTTTAAAAGATTGAATTTCATAACTTATTATATATCGAAGCTCCACTGTAAGCCTAAGGCTTCCTGCAAGAAAATTCGTTTGAATAAATTTTAAGCGAAGACTTTCCTTCTATCTTGATATCGGCACACAGTATCTTTTCTCCCCCTCAGATACCACCTTGCCGTAGTGGGGGAGCTTGCGGTAGTTTACTATTACACTAAGGGTGTCCAAAAACACATGAAGATGGAAACAGAGGATTGTAACTCTCCAAGTGGTGAAAAGTCACAGACTTCGAATCCACCCACAACTTTTAGAAATCAGGTCGTTGCCCAGGCACAGATTTTGGAGGCCTCACCTAATTCACCCACGGAGGAATCTGTGGAAGACTTCAGTGGAAAACCTACACCCGGTCTCTACCGTGCGGTCAGCCAGAAATGATAGTACAGCAACTCCCTTAATGAGAGGAACTGGAAATCTGACTACAGCCGGCCTGTCGATGGCAACTCTTCTAAAATACGGGAGAGGAAAGCTCGGCAGAAGGAAACTATAGCCGCAAAGGAAAAGAGACTACATACTTGCCTGTCAGAACCTTCTCCTCCGCCTGTACCCAAAAATAATGGAAGAAAGGGAAGCTGGTAATGTGGACGCAACTGATATAACGCGGGTATGTGGGATCAGATCCATGCAACCCGGACACCGTGAACCTGGGAGGGCTCCTAACCGACGACACCGGAAGGTGAAAGAAGGCGAAGTTTCTTGGGTAATTAGGACATGGACGTTGCTATACCACCAAGTGTGGCGATATCCAGAGAAATCGAACGCAAGAAAGCGGAAGTTCGGCGGAAGATGAGATCCACACTGGACGCAGCAGACTTTTCAGTTAGCGCCGGTTTTCATATTAGACTGCACTTATGACTACAAACATAAGAATTAGTCATATTAATGTCCAGCATGTGAAAGCCTGTTTCTATTTACTGGCAGCAAGGATGGCTTAGTTCCAGCACTGAACTTATATATTTCTGGTTCAAGAGCCATGGGTTCGTATTAACAGAATCTGTGGTATTGGAGCAATCAAGGGGAGTAGGATCTTTTTCGATGAAAGATCCTTCGAGACCGAGGACCTGCGATCTAATGTCAAAATTTTTACAGGCAACCATGCTGAGAAGTCTTGCACAATAAGAGCTGCTTCTTTTATCTGGCCTCGCACATTGGCCAGGATCAGTCTAGTCAGTCTTACCAATTTCTTCGGGACACCGAATTTTCTCAAGTCCGTGTACAGTTTTACCCTGGCTATGATATCATAGGCGGATTTAAAGTCGATGAATAGATGGTGCAACTGGTGTCCATATTCCAACAGTTTTTCCATCGCTTGGCGTAGAGGAAAAATCTAATCTTTCGCTGATTTGCCGGGAGTGAAGCCTCTTTGGTATGGGCCAATGATGTTCTGGGCGTATGGGGCTATCCGGCCTAGCAAGATAGAGGAGAATATCTCCCTTTTTATGTATCAGACAGATAATGCCTCGTTTCCAGTCTCCAGGCATTGGTTCGCTGTCCCATTCATTGAGCACAAGTTGATAAACCACTTGGTGTAACTGATCGCCTCCATATTGAACCAATTCGGCTGTAATTCCATCGGCCCCTGGCGACTTATGATTTTTAATCCGATGAATTGCACGGACTGTTTCTCCTATACTTGGTGGTGGGGGTATTTGTCCATCGTCTTCAGTTGGCGGGAACTGCAACTTGCCGATGTTCTGGTTATTCAATAGTTCATCAAAGTATTCAACCCATCGCTCCAATATGCCCATTCTGTCGGAAATCAAATTTCCCTCTACGTCTCGGCAGGAGGAGCATCAAGGTGTACAAAGCTTCATCCTGCTGACTTGTTGCTAAAACATTCGGGCCTGGTGCGGTTGCTCCCTGTACTTTTCTAGTTCACATACTTGCTGATTCTCCCAGGCTTCCTTTTTCTGTCTGTGAAGTCGCTTCTCCGCTCGACCGAGTTTGTGATAAATCTCTGCGCGTGCCCGCGTTCTAGCTTACATTCATCGTCGAACCAGCCGTTCCGACTTTTTTTCGACTGAGGCCAAGTATCTTTGTGGCCGCATCAATGATAGTGTTCTTCAGGTGATTGTGAAGATTATTTGTTGGTGCTACATCTCCAGGATCTCTGTTGATGCGGTTATTGCGGCATCCACCTATAAGAAGGTATTGCGGAGGGCTGTGTTGTGGATGGCTTCAGTATTCATTCAAAAGTATCAGTATCAAAATCATACTTGGAGATTTCAACTGCCAAGTAAGGACGATATTCAGGCGATACGTCGGCTCCCATAGCTTACATAGGGATACCAATAATAACGGACTGCGGATTATTCGGTTAGCAGTACCGCACGAAACGGTTGTTGGAAGTATCTGGTTTTGCGTGGAAAGCGGTCCACAAACATACTTGGACCTCTCCAGACGGGACCACTTTCAACCAAATTCACCACGTATTGATCATAGAAGGGGCCAAAATAGACTCGGATCACTATCTCTTTGGCATAGTGCTCCGAGCTCGAATTACAACACCACCTGAAATCCCCTCTGACAATCAGATGAGAGCAAATACTGAAGCCAATCACAACAAACCCCTTCGTCACACCTATAAGGGGGAAATGGATGCCGCAATAAATCGGAAACTTAGTAAGAAAAATTACAAACTTTCGGCCACGTTCGAGAGAAGAACCCTCTGAATAATTTTTGGCCCCCTACATGAAGATGGATGATTCCGTCGCTTACATAACGACGAGATCTAAGAGCAATGCCATGACCATCAGCTTGTGGATAAAATTCGGTGGCGGGGGGCGGGCCACTTAATCGGTATGGAGGACGATGATCCAGGCCGAAAACACTATAAGGGCAATATCTATGATAGAAAAAGAAGACGACGCAAACCCTGCCTGATATGGAACAATGGCGTAGGCCAGGACGACAGACAGCTTTTAGGGATATTGATTTAATGGACCCCGGCCGAAAACCGAGATGTCTGGATTTCCTTATTAAGGCAGGGCTAGACCGGATACCGATTATTGTGCCGTTGATGATGATGAAAGTAATATACTATTTTTGATTTAGTTGGGGTAGATATCAATATGGAGAATATTTTGAGGCCTAGACACTGTACGCAGGCAGCTTGATTCTCTTAGAATGGGTCTGTTAAAGACATCATCATTCTCGGCCCCCGCATCCTACGCTTAAAATCAACGTAGAAATATGTAACTGCTGCATGTGTGGGTGTTCTCAGTTCCCGCCTTCTCAACAAATTTAGTGTGAATTAGTATAGCCGTTTCTGAAAAAAGTGGGTGTGGCAGGCAGACAGACTGAATATGATATCATTATCCCACTAGAAACACCGCGAAATTATACTTAAATTTATATTTGACCCTTGCAAGTACGAGGTTTTTTCAATCTCTTTCCTTGTCAGCATTAATTCAGCTTGATTTCGGTATCAACACCACTGAAGGGGATCCTCGTTTATCATGGTGATATGTCTGATTAGGGTGAGTTATACTGTGCTGAATTGGTGTGTATTGCTTGTTGTTATCGCTATGTTCGTCGAAGTGTGTGTCATCCTTCTGCAATGTCGAGGTTGAGGCCATTGAAGCTGTACCAGCAGAGGAGTTTTTTTTTTAGAATATGCGCGGTTCCATTGTGGTATTGACTTCAGCTGGTCTATCTGGCAATCTTTGCTTAAATGACACTGGCTCAACGTTCAGTGGTTTTCGCGATTATTAATAATCAACACCCTTACAAACGGTTGAACGAAGGATGCCACAATGTTCTTTTTCTTTGAACTGGGGCTTTACTCGCTGCTCATAAAGATTTCCATTGCCTAAGGATCTGGTGCCAGTGCTGTCTCGATAACAGCATTTAAAAATATTGGTCCGCTTTAATGCGTTTAATAATAGTTTTATTGAAGGAATATTCCTACCAGTATTCACTGGATTAAGCTTTCCTGATTCGCACTTGAAAAAATGCTGATGCATTCAAATTTGTCAACATCTTCTTGAATACGAATTAATCACAACAGATATCAGCGGAATTCATCGAATACAAGGTTTCGCGGTATGACACACGGAGCATTAATGTTTATTATGATGAGACAATCAATTTCCCGATATTCTCACTGTCTTTTGAACTTGCGAGAGACTTCCTAGAAATGCTAGCGTACCGCGTTCCAACGAACGATTGCCGCATTTTTGCACAACAAATAACTCACTTTGGAAGTATCTAGGTTATATGCATTATACTCAGTCAGGGCGACTACGCGTAAAACATATACAGAAACGGAACATTTGACTTTTAAGATAGGTCAACACCGAAAATCCAAATAAATTTATCTGGTCATCACCGTGAATATAATCCAGAGTAATTATTTGCCATTCAAATGAATATTGTCCTTGTGCAATAGCCGAGAATCTAATATCTTGGCTTTGAATTTTAGGTGCGCGTTCATCTCATCCAAGATAAAGAGATGAAATGCCTTCCGCGATTTGAATTTGTGTGTGAGTCACTAAATAGCTAATAATGGTTTTGGAGTACTACGTCAAGTAATCCGATTGCGATTTATATCATAGTCCGTGCATTGGTGCGCTACTTCATGGTCAGCAAGTTGGTTAGAGGCGTTCGAATCAGGTTTGAATAAGTGCCGTGGAATTGCAGTGCCAGACGTCGTTCATTAACTCTCATTTAAATGGAGAATGCAATTGCATTTGATGGGCATGAAAAGAAAGGGGACTTGTTTGGGTCCTTCATAAGATTTATGTATTTTTTTAATGGAAAATTAGGAAGGGAGCAAGTTGGCTCATTTTTCTATCCTTAAATGATAGAGGTGTGTGGGATGGCACTCGATGGATGGACTCGAGAGTCATTCGAGCTTCAATTCATACATCAATAGAGGCTCGTGTTAACAAATCAGTGTTATGTGGGCCCCTTGCTGCAGTGTAAAGCAGTAGTTTCATGCCCTGATACAGTATGTAAGCAATATGGTTTTCTATTAGACATCAAACGGATATATCACTCAATGCCTCAGAGGTCCTTTTCAGTGCAGATATTTAATAGAGTATTTTATGAATAAGGACGGTATTCTGGCTTAATAGGGGTAATAATATGATTTTCAGTGCTTGTAAGTCATATTGGCTGAGTTGAATGCATTCCTCACGTCCAGGTTCACCACCAATTAATATTTACTGGTACAACCCCTTTCGTAAATTGCATTTGTGACCAAGCATGATGGCTTGATGGCATCAAAGCTTGATCTGGCTTTACAGAACTCATACTGCCGATATTAAAAACTTCCTTGGCTCTCGACGACCGGGAGTAATCGAACATTTTCCCTATAGTGTCTAGAAGACATATGGGTCTATAGAAGAATAGCTCATTTTGAGATTTATCAGCCTTAGGCAGCAGTACTGACTTCTACCGCTTCTATGACGCGCGAAAGATCCCCTCGGACAAGTACGCTTCGAAAAACTCCGCGAATATATTCGTTTACATTTCACGGCAAGCTTGATTGTCAATCCTGGTTTGCTAAGCTGATCTAGCCACACCTCTCTGAATATTTGTTCTTCCGTTGCTTTTGCAGACCATCTTGTCATTCTATTGGATTTCGACTTCAGGTTACGCTATCCTTGAAGTCCTCGCAAACTTACCAGGATATATTACGTGCCAGTGCAGGGCTGACAAAAGTTAACTCCACAACTGAACCGGCTCCCTCTTTCCGATAGGCACCACCCCCTTACGTTAGTATCTTTGCAACCCCACTCAATGGCCCACGCATTAAATTCGGGTATCACCTTTGGACTTCGTCCTCCTGGGTCGAGAACCAGATCGTCTAACAGGTCTTCAAATTCAGACAGTGTAAGGCTCGGTGGGAAGTAGCAAATCTACACAAATACACCGCTTATTTTTGCCCTCAGAAAGCCACTAGCCGCCTGACCCATGCTATATTGAATGGCTTAACGAACGCAAGTCCATGTCACCGCCCCACCAGTCGAATCTATGACCCATGCACCACCGTCAGGTATGATTCACTGATGATGACTATGCGACCCTACAATGATTGGTGTTTATTTGTATTAACTTCATTTTTTCATTGCAGTTAACGCGAAGTGCCGGTTATCCCGCCCCTCATTTCTTTCGCACAAAATTAATATGGGGCCCCTATTGCACTATTCACCAATATGGCCTTTCTCCCCTACCTTCAGCATGGATCGGACCGAAAGAGAGATACGGGAGGAGAAAAAAGGTAACAGAACAGTGTTTGGATCATTCATCAGTCCTGGAAGGCATAGGTTTTCTTTTCCCTGAAGGGAAGCCTGCGATTTGCCAAGAAGAACTGTCTTATCAAAATATGAAACGAAAAATGATTAGGATCCTGACAGGCATATAGCAAAGTAATTTATATTTCGGATTGGATTTTGTATTGTACATATGAATTGTTTCTCTTAGAAGACCTCAGAAGGATGAAACCTTACTTATGTTGTTACCCCCATCATAGGCAATTTCTTTTGCGAAGAGAATGAGAGCATCGCGAATTGTGCAGGGTAAGTTTGCTATTTTTTCCAAAATTGTTAAGTATCAGACTCATGCTTTCGTGATCCACTATAAATGCAGACACAATAAAAATGATCGCCAGTGATAATGGACGTTCAAATACTACAGTAATTAGCTGATAATTGTAAGTACGGTAAAAAGGAAAAATAACAACGAAAAATCAATAGAAACTCATTCCTTTGATATGTAAGGATCGATGATTCGATTCAAAGTACAAGCCATGATACTGTTTTTGCAAAAATAAACACGCAACTAGGCCCTTGGTCGATGATATTACGCCTCTGTATCCAAAAAACCCTTACCTCTGATGCCAAAAGATAAGTTCATTCACTTCACAGTAGACTGTGGTGAACGCGTTCTGAATTACAGATCTGTGCGATACATTTCTAAAACTTCGTCCTAAACCTCAGCGAGGACTTCAGCCTGATGGTGGAGAAGATTGCATCAGCGGGTAGTAAACTTGTTGCATCTAGTTTCACACGGTTTTACTACTGCTCAGCTCTTGGCTACTGGCTTCCTGAAATACCTCGTAAAGCCCCTTAATAATGGTAGGTATTGTGTCAGAGCAATAATGAACTGTAACCCGCCATACAGCCACGTGAACATATTGACAGAAAAGCCCGACCCGACCCCCGGCTTATTTCTCTAGTCCATTTCATCTATTATCTAACCTAACCTACTAAACTGATCGCCGTAGATCAGCTACAGCAGGCAGTGACCTGAACGGTTCAGACCGAAGTTATCCATCCATCACTCTTTCACAACCGTGTTTGGGACTGGCTACAAAAGAAGACAAATTATTACTATCATATTTTCTGCAATATTATTTCGTGATCCCTTCGTTCATTTATTTTTTTTCTCAATGCACTTCACGTCCATTCTACTTATCACACAATATTTAAAAAATTCCAGCTTTGCAGCTGATTGCAAGGTCAAAACACTTTTGTGCCTCGTTAACCAAAGGAAGCAGGTAGTCAGGCTCGCCGAGAAGGGGATCGAAAGGAGATAACATTTCTTTGGAAAAAAGGAGAGCGAGAGGCCCGACTACCTTTCACCCCAAGCCCGTATAACTTTCACCACGGGCCCCGTTTTTCCACATAATTTAAACCCAACGCCCGAATTTTCTCCCCGCGACCCTGCAGGTAGTCTACACCTGAGTCAAGATTCTTCGGAGCAAGAATGTTTCGCTTGGTATCTTTGTCCTATATTATATTTTGAGCCCGACAGAAACCGGAACGAGAACTTGATAGAGTTTTTGGTGATTTATCAAACACTTCCCATATAATGGAATGCTCCTCTGAGACTAAAGCTAAAAATGAATATCCAATACACAACATGATCAGGTCTATGACCGAGCCATATAATGCATGCTGAGAACAACAACAAAAAGAAAAGATTAATGATCATTTTGGAATATTAGAAAATTTCTATGTTACAATTGAACACATTTCAATTATTTCCTGGGTTTCAGGAAATTTGAAGGGATTTAGTGAATAAAATTTTGAAATGTGTTAAAATGATGGGCTCAACAGGAGGAAACAGAATATGCTGTATACAAAAAATGAATCACTCCACAGCTCATTGCAGGACAAAGTGAACGAAATGTTTCCAGGAAACAACAACGATATAGACGACTATGGAAATGGTCCGGAGGGAAGTGGTAACCAGCCGAATTAAGTAAGATGCTAGAAACGGCAGATCTGCACTGAAGACGTAACCAGGAAAGAAATAACCTTGGTGTTTGTTGTCTCGTTAAAAGCATAGGAAAATACTTTTAATTATTACAAGGACGTCGCCTCATAGTTCGTATCCTACAAACGAATTTCGTGTGATGATATGACTAACCTCCATTATAAATATTCATAAACATGAACATGTCCGATTTGAAGCCAATAAGATTAGCCAATAAAAACCAATAAATTCGACCATTAATTTTACAATAACATAAACAAAAGTTGATACGTTAATATTGTTCTTTTCATACTGCAATAATAAAAACCCAGAGGATATACATATATCTCCTAAACGCGACCTAACTATTGCATAAACACCTGTTTTTCTCCTTATCAAACTTTAATCGTCTTGAACTAAATTACATTTAAGGTCAGTTGATCGTATATCCCAAAGACATCAACTCTCACCACCTTAAATTATAGTACATTCGCATTTAAATAATTATAATTGCAATGAATTTACGTTTTTGTTAGTTCATCTTTCTATGGAATATTACTGTCGAAATTAATTGCATCAAAAACTACAGAATTACTTGCAAAAAGCTGCAATTGCAACAGGTAGATGTTTTTCGGGAGTTTGTTTATAGATTTTAAGTGCGTGATATGTGTGTTTAACAAATTGTTTATTTGTTATTTATAATTGAAATAAACAACAAATCAAGGGGAAATATGTTTATAAAACCAAAAGAAAACTCAGAATTGGTTACTGTTTCATAGTTTTTTCATATCTGAGAGCAGATCCATGTAAACATTATCTACTTCTAGTTACTGATAAAATCAAGGACCGCTAAATAAAGAGGAAACTTCTTTCTGTTTCTTCATTAACACTTCTGAAATACAACACCAAAAAAGCTTCTGTTGGTATGATAAAATGAAGATAAAGTTCACTTTACCATCTGATACGAATCTTTGTAAAACGAAAGATTCAAGCCAGTAACCCCTTTTACGTAAAAAATAAATTTTTGAATATGGTTTCAAGCCAGTTTACAAAATGTCTCCACCAGTTAAACCACACATATTTGCACAGGCAAGCTGGTCATAGTAACTTACGCAGTCACAGAAATCCTTTCAATTGGATTTAACTTTGTATCCAGACACAAGCATATTCTCAAACATTTGAGCAATTTTGGGGGATAAGGTCAAAAACAAAATTCCCTGATATTCCAAGAGAAACTATCATCCAACCCCGATGTTTATATACCTACTAACAACATGTTATTGGAATTGGGCTCCTATCAGCATGGAAAACTAATCAATTTACTGAAGAATATCCACCTCAAATTACCTTCATCAAACCGAAATTATATGGGGCAGGTACCGTCCTACAATACACTCGCCTCATTTAATCGGCTTAGATATCTACTAATTTCTCATTAACATATTTATGCCAAAGCAACCTAATCTTATTGAAGACAATATACCTCGCTGAAGTGCCTTACAAATTTCGGAACATCACTTCCTATTCATTCCTCTTCAATCTAGCCCACCAACGCTTAACGCTTTTTTGACGAAATGACAGTTGACGTTCTGGGTGAGTTCATGTTTTTATTTTTCTTTTTCTTATTTTCTTATTTTTTATTTTTTTTTCTTGTTTTTCTTTTATTTATTTTCTTTTCCTTCGTTGAATTTTATCTTTTCTAGCTTTTTTGACGAAATGACAGTCCTCAAAACAAGACGCAGTCATCGTAGAGGCTGAAAGGCGAGAAGTGCCATTATCATGGAGTTTTGTCTATCAGAAAAAGTTGATCCAGTTACCAAGTTAGTCGACCCCTATCGGGTACCCATTCCGGATCCAAATTTTATTCTTCATCTCATAATATAGTAGTCCAAAATATACCTCACTAACAGATGTCATAATAGTTTCCTCTATGAGTACCCTGCAATACCGCGAACATAACAGTTCTGGAAAAAAACTGTTTGCTCATAATATCATACCTATGCTTTAAAATCGAAGGGAGCTGTGGAAAAACAATAGTATTCAGAAAGAATGACAACTGCACTGTCATATAGAAATAGGCTGTCCAAAATTTTGAAGAAATGTGGGCGCTCCTGAAGGTAGTATCTCAAACGGAGTTGGAGTACCCTGTCGCAAATCGGACATCATGACACATGGTGCAAGGACCTTACCCACGTGTTTATAAGAAACAATTTACATTACCTCAAAAATTGAAGGCAACCCAACGAAATGAAGCCAGTCTTCATGTTTCAAATCAAGAACCACAATGTAAACCATTACTCAGATATCTTCCAAAAATATTAGACTGAATAATTTATAGCAAATTACTTCAGTTATTTAAGATGAAGGATAACGTCACAATTCGATAATATTTACACTACTGCGTTCAGCCAGTTTTAACCCTGATTGCGAAAAAAAGCAAGAACGTACAGCTTTGATACGAATAGCTAAGAGTCAATAGAAATTCCGAGGACTTTTCGGTTTTGCAGGGCACTTCCTAAGGTAGGCTATGTAAGTCAAACTAGGTATCACTATTGTCAAGAGCATTTCTTGGTGCTCCGTAGCTATGTTGCCAAAACTTTTTCCAAATATTTTGTCAACGTTATAGGAGACAGTCCAGCCGGAATGAAAATTATACCCCTTTTCTACGAAATTGCGCATTTAATCTAATTTTGTGAACGTTTTTGTTCCTGACGCTACTATAGCATGCTGCAACGGACAGTGCGCTTGCGGATGTTCCGTGTTCTCCGACTCTGGCAGGGCGCCACTCAACGGTCATGAAAAAATGTCAAAGTGATGAAGAGGCGCGACCAGTAACATTCACTGTAGCACCAGGGATCACTGCCGAACGTAAACACCCCCAGCATTTGAATTTTATTAGCCTGGAGTAAAGATGAATTCAGACCACAACAAGCAACTCTACGAAACACTTTGTCACTTTCCAAACTGCGGTCTCAAACTCTGCATCGAGAAGTGTTCGTTCGCATGCACTTCACTTCTATTCTGCGGATACATCATCGATGAGAAATTGAGAAAAGTGGCAAGGGGAGAATTGACGGTTCTTCCATCCCCTTCAACACGCAAATGCTGCAAGGTGAGCTGGAACACTACGAAAGCGATTGTCACCTATGAAAAGGTGAGAGCTGCCATAGTGTCCTTCATTTCAAAGCACCTGGCACGGATGGCATCTATCCAGCAATGCTAAAGAAGGACACTTAGAGTGATTGCTAAGAAATATTTTTCTAGCAAGGCTGTGTGCCTACTTCTTAACAAAAGGTTAAGGTAGTCTGCATACCGAACCCTGGGGAAGATGACTATTCTAAGAAGAGAACTTCAGACAGATTAACTTGACTTCATTCTTGCTGAAAAGTTTGGGGAGACTGGTTGAGCGTCACATTCGTGGCAAGGCCCATAAGTCGCACCCACTTAATGAAAACCAACATGCTTACCAGCGTGGAAAGTCCTGTGAGTCGGCTCTTCATTCTCAAGATAGAGGTTGCAACTCTGAAGATAGAGTACGCGATGAGGTTGTTCGTAGACATTGAAGCGGCATTTGACTCTGCGCCTTTCCAAAAACTTTGTGATGCCGCCGGAGAGCATGATGTTGATGATACTTTAATTAAGTGGATCTATGGCATGATAACGCAGAAATTCATGTGTGCTAAAGTGGGTGTCGATCGCTACCTGACAATAGAAGCGATGAAATGCTGCTCCCAAGGAGGTGTGCTATCACTAATTTGTCAATACACTCCTAGCTGATAGCATTAACCCGAGATATCTTAATCGCTTAGTTCTGGGCAGATCACTGCCACTGTACAAATAGCTTCTGTTTCATGGGGATCGATCGTCAAAAATCAGTTTTATTCAGATTCAATCTGAGGCCGTGTTGCATGAGGCGATCATTCCATTTTTGGACAAGTTGTAGATTTAAAGTTGAAACGAGCTTTCACAGCTTATGGATTGCGCAGACGGACCTTTGCATCGACAACGGGATTCAGATTTTAGGTGGTAATGTGGATATACGTTGCTATCATTAGGCCGATGTTCGCTTATGCCTCTGTAGTGTGGTGGGTTAAGGTGAGACAACAAAGTTTTCACCATACACCAGCCGCACTATAAAAAACTGTATGTGTAGGTATTACCGGTGCCATGAGCACGACATCCGGCGAAGCTCTAGATGCATTACTCAATATATGGGTATATTTTTTCAAAGCGCTACAATGAGGACAGCTCATAAGCTAATTCGATTAGAGCTATGGGGAAATAACGATACGTTCGGCACAGAACATTGGAAGAGTTACTGGCAGAACTGAATCCAGTTCTCACAATGCCTCCTGATTCTCGGGACTCTATGCATCTGTTTGGTAGAAGGTATGAAGTAACTCAAAAACGTAGAGAGAACTGGGAAGTCCCAGAGGAATGCGTAGCGGAATATACGAAGTTTTCTAGAACGATGGCTGAAAAACAGAACACGGTTTTAGAGCCGGAGTCTACCTCTTTAGCCTCTTGAATAAAAACGAGACGTGCGTTGTTCCTTTGGGACAATATGCAACGGTTTTTCAAGTTGAAGTATATGCCATCCCCATGCCAGGACCGGAACCAACAATTGGAGTATCAGTAGCATTGACTAAGACTGTCTTCATAAACTAGGAGCAAACTTCCCATAATTGCAGGTGGCTGAGCCTAAATGCTGGTAGACACACCAAACTTTTCCTATCAGAACCAAACATGCATACCGCAAATCTTATCCCGACGAAAAACAGGAGGACTTACAGGAGTGTTGTAGGCATTCTGACACACCATAATTCACTAACTGGACATATGTTCAGAATAGGAACTATTCAAGATGATACGTGTCCCTCCTGTAATGAGGAAGCGAAATCCATGGAGCATTTTTTCTGTAAATGCCCCGCCTATGGACGCATCAGACATCAGTTCCAGCTGCAACGGGCAACATCACATGCGATACATTAACGAATCCGAGATATTTCGTTGGACGAGGAAATCGAGTACAATGGGGCACCATGGTCTGAATGCTCAAAGGCTGCAACTTCTCCCCCACCACAAACACACATACACACACAGTTTATACATTACATATATTATGAGCTAATTGTCTAATTACATCTTCAATCAGCTTTGATTGCGGGCAACATATGTAGTCCACGATGAATGCAAAAGGAGTATTTCCAATTTTCTGTTTTGGCGACCGGAGCATCTCCTTCTTACCAATCATGTCTGAAGACAAAATAACAGTTGCAGAAATTCTGAAATTGATGGCTACCAGTATTTACGGAGAGGTTGGCTGAAAGAAAATCTAAAAATAAATATGAAAGATTTAAGCGAGAAACCTTCTTACAAAATTATAAAATTGATGATTTGAACCTGAACCTGAACATCTTAACCGCTTTGAATGCGGAGTTGCATTGTTAGTTGTGCTTATTATCCCGAGTCACATGAAACTACTGGTGAAGCCAATGCAGGTATATTGTCATAACAGAAAAATGTTAGAAATGCATGCATTGTTAGCATAAAGAACTCATAGAATTCCAGTCTTCGGAAGAAAGAAAAAGATAATTGTCTGTTTCCTTAGTTTTTGAAGATTTCTTTAATTGGAGCTGATACATAATTTGATAAGAACAAAGACAGTAAACTTAGCAACGAATTCAGGTGCGTCTCCCCCTCTAATCTCAATGTTAATGTATTAATCATCTAATTGCCTTACAAAGCTTATTAATCATCTAAATACCATCTATAGCAATCAAATACAGTTTATATGAAATTATGAAAAAAATCCTTAATCGAATTTCATAATATCCAACCCGTTATTGCTTTGCATAAAGACCAAACTTATAACACGATGACCAAATTACAGCATTTGACGGTCAAGCTCCATCTACAGAAATACGTGGATCGTCCATATCAATCCAATGAGCTTATACGGCGCCAACCTCTCAGTAAATGGTCACATATTGATGGCTGCCAGTGTCTACCTCACTCATGGTCAATTATAGTACGAAACTGAATAGAAAAAATAAATCGAGGGGCAAAAATTACAAACAAAAAAATCAACACCAAAACACACCTGATTAGCGTGGAACCAAAAAGAAAAGGGTCATCTAGAGTTGCCAAGTGAAGGACAGAACCAAATGTAACTGTCATCTAGGTATAGCACGATACCATAGGTTGGCGCGATTAAAACAGCTTATTGGAAAATTATGGAAATTCTAGCAAAGATACCAGTATCTGATTGATAGATGGCCAACTATCATTGAGCCTAAGAGCAAGGTAAAAACAACTAATGATGCGTATTGAATAGTATGTTAATTACACAATGTAACTGAAAAGATCGAAGAAGAACCTGTAATTGAGATTTTACCCGTAACTAACCTAAAACTAGGTTAATTATATGGAACCGGCCGCAGGTGTGTCTCTACCATCTTCGCTAGCGGACAATGGGCTCATCGTCCGGAAAGGTAGAATGACAATGTATAATCAAATGATTTTAATGAAAATGTATGCCAAATGATTTGTGAAATGTATTCGATATCTTCAGCCTAAACAATGGTTTTCGATTAATTGAAAGTGATGAAAGGAAAATCGAGTGGAACTATGTATGGCTGATCTGGCCTCTAAAGACGAACAATGCAATATTATCCTTGGGAAGATATATTTGCTCAGAAATAAGCAGAAAGCAAATTAACGAGTAGTAGCAATCCAATTACCCCATTCAACGCTCTCTCCTCCTTTCTGCTACTAATTTTCAAATGTATTTAATTGCTCGAAGCCTCAATACCATCCTCATTCCATAAGCTTTCTTTAATGTCAACTCCGTACTAATCTCTTATCGACTAGAAACGGTCCCAACTTCCGCATTTTTCCAAACACCTAATTGCATCTTTCAAGTGCCACAACTTAAAATCTATTTATCTACGTTATTATCTGAATTATTAAACTAATTTTCATTGAAGCAAATTGTCGTGACTATCACCATTTAAATCTATCTATTTGTCCTTAAACTTAAACGCCTACAACAGATCAAGTCGCAAATTTGTTACAGTGAATGTCAACCAGGGCAATTTATATTTTTGTTGATTACTCAAAAATCTCATGATTCTTATTTAGTAGGAAACAAGATACATAACGGATGGACTAGGTCCTTGAGGTACATTTCAAATCTGTTCCGGAAGTTCTTCAGTGTTTTTGGAAAAATTAAGTCACTATGTCGTCAATCGCTTGTGGTTTTGGAATTTTGAGTAAAGCTGATATTTTTGGCTCACTGAGGACTTTGTTTATGCGTAGAATGATTGCATGATTCAGCTTTTATTTGTTTGTATCTTTGTTTTGCCGGCCGGCCTGCGAGAATAACGACCAACCTCAATTTGAAAATAGTTAATTTCAAAAGCGGGAAATAGTTAATTTTGAAACCGAGAAAAATCTAGAAAGTACGCAGCTAAGTTGGTCGTATGTGGTTTTGTTGTTTTGAAGCCTTAATATATGTATGACCCGTGAAGAATATTTAGGAAATGCCACTTCCTAAGTTTAACATTGATCATCATCATCAACGGCGCAACACCCGGTATCCGGTCTAGGCCAGCCTTAATAAGGAACTCCAGACACCCCGGTTTTGCGCCGAGGTCCACCGATTCGGTATCCCTGAAAGCTGTCTGGCGTTCTGACCTACGCCATCGCTCCATCTCAGGCAGGGTCTGGCTCATCTCCTTTTTCTACCATAGATATTGCCCTTATAGACTTTTCGGGCTGGATCATCCTCATTCATACGGATTAAGTGACCCGCCCACCGTAACTTATTGAGCCGGATTTTAATCACAACAAGACGGTCATGGTACTGATACACTGTGTGTATTCGACAAAACCCCCACACCAACTCCACAGACCATCTTTGATCCTTCGGTACAGAATAGTGTAGTAGTACGCCGGTCTTACACTTTGTCCTGATTGGAAAGTCCACAGCAAAGTTTCCCGTGAAGTTCAGCTTGCGTGTGGCATAGTCCGTGGGGAATGCCCAAATTTCCCGAGGTACTTCGTCTAGGATGTTACTCTGGCTATGGGACTTCGCTATCCAACATTCGGACTCACGTAATCTGACGGTACTGCACGCTACAACGTATTTAATGTAGAGGTCTAGGGGGAGGAATACATTGAGAGCATCTGTCGGACAGGATTGCAAAGCCCCAGTAGCACCTACACACGCGGTTCTTTGAATCCTATTAAGCTTCGTTCTATTGTATTTTTTGTTCAAAGCCTGCCACCATAAAATAGAGCCGTACATTAGAATTGGACGCAACCCAGCGGTGTACATCCAGGGAACCATCCTTAGCCGGAGACCCCATTTTTTACAGAGAAGAAGGTAATACAGGGTTTCTTAACCCTCAGTCCTATATTCAATCTCCAATTTAGCTTTGGATCCAGGATTACACCCAGATACTTTACATTGGAGGAAAAAACCAATCTTTGCTCATTTAGCCGTGGTAGGTGGAATGTCTTGGTGGTGAATAGCATCAGTTGCGTTTTGATTGGGCTTATGCCGAGTCCGCATCTTGCACCCATAGGCACTCCCTTCACAACGCTCCTTCCATGATGTCGCTCATAATGTACGGAAATATCCCTGACGCCACCACCACCGCTGCTGTCGAATATTCATAAGATTTTGTCTAACACTTTTAACCAGAGAACCGGAGCGATGGCGTCACCCTGGGCGTGCCTATGTTCGCAGCTCTGGTCAAGTGGTTGGCTCCCAAATCCGACTGGATTATCCTGGTACTTAGCATAGATATAATCCAATGTGTAAGATAACCCTCCAATCCAATACTGGTCAAAGGTTCCTCGATGGCGTTGGTGCTAATGTAGTTGAAATCTCCCTCTATATCCAAGAAGGCAGCTAGAGTATACTACTGATACCGCAGTGACCACTCAACCGTGCCAATCACCTCGTGGAGAGCGGTTTCTGTAGATTTTCCTTTGAGGACTTAAAGAAAGGCGTTCTCTCCATAATCATCCTTAAGTGGATGTCCAGGACGCGCGGTTCTTCAGCACGAAAGAAATGAGGCGTGGGCTTATGTTTGCGCCTGTCCGCTTGACTCACAGTCCTCCCCTTGGACGGAATCTTGAGGAGCCTCGCAGATTCGCTAGTGCTTTCGCTGTTCTGACAATAGTCCAACCAAGACCGTCTCTTGGCGGTCTTGATGACCGACTTGTACTTCTTCAGGCAGTCCTCGTATGGCTGCCAATATTTATGCCTCTAGCAGATGTTGAAGATTTCCCTGGTCAACTTTCGGCGGCAGTGTCTTCTTACTGTACTTAGTAGGACACGAGATTTTAAAGGCGGTGTCGAATGCCTTTTCCAGTTCAAACCCTATCCCTGTGAATTAGGGTTTAAGAATACATTCAAAATCACCCCCGGTTGTCGTAAGAGGCAAGTAAGAGGGATAGAAATTTGTAGGCCAGCACTTGCAAATTTTTAAACTTTATTGCCACCGAAACGTCAGCAACGCCCGGATAGGAACTGACCACATGCCGAAGGCGGAAGGCTATCGAAAACCGACTATGATTCATATCTGGAATGTGCGAATACTCGTCGATAACCGTAGCAAAAGTCTTCAGAATGCCCGCTTTTTCCACTTCGAGCGGGAATTCCAACGATATTAGCTGGACATTCTTGGCCTAAGTGAGGCAGGATGGTGAGTATACCTCTCCCTCTTGCGGCAATCTGGTTTTGTACTATGGAAAGCCAAGTGATGGCAAAAGCGAGTCCGGCGCAGGTCGTTTTTGACGTCTACCGCAAGGCGCGCTTTCTTGACTTGGGATCCGGTTTTTGGCAGACTGTAAGATTCCGATCCAAGTTAGGGAATATCACAATTCTTTCTACGAGCAATTAAACGCAATTCAAGGGAGGCTTGCTAAAGGTGAAATACTGTCTTAGTGACCGCAATGGTAACGGTGCAATGGTTTGCGGATTTCCCAGCGCTTAGTTATTGGTGGCACATCGACCACTTTCTGCTCAGCAGTAGATTTAGGAGTTATCTTCCGGATGTGCGTAACAAGGGAGGTTAGTTACGTTCGCTTGCGTATTGCCTCCACCACTGCTCACAGGATTGGGGAGTTGCGACCCACTAAATTCCACATCGACCCCTTGTATGACCCAGCTGTCGCTTGTTCTTGCGTCATAAGATTTGATTGACTGTGGAATCGTAAAAGCGGATCGATGAACAGGAGGGGTTGAAGGCTCTACTGACCGCTGCGAATGATAGCGAGTGTGGCACGCTTGAACTCCGATGTCGAGCATTCAGGGTAGTGTACACCGTGACAAGAGAGAATTTGCTATTGCGCTGCTCAGGGAAGCAAAAAATACCGCAAATAGCAATGGTTTCAGAAGTGTACACCGCATCACGAAGGAGCTTGCATGTGATCGCAAATCTTTAGGTGGTCCTGAGAATGACGTCAATGGTGACGTCTCATCCACGATGAGGAGCAACTGAAGAGATGAAAAGAACAGTTCGGCACGGTTCTTAACCGTATCATATCCCGTGTGTTCCTCCTCTTGTGGATGAAATGGCTAGTCACCATAACATGCAGAGAAGGACTGTTCCTTCAAGCAGAAGAAAAATCGTCTTCAAACGTAATAAAGTCGCTGGTCTTGACGGTATCCACGCTGATTTATATATCACTGCCCCTGGAATTTCTGTAGAACTGTTACTTTCACTCGTATGGAACTCTTGGAAATCCGAGACCTTTGCCAAAGAATGGAAAATAGGAATGATCGTTAAGAGAGCACACGTTTTGAGTGTGACAATAGCAAAGATAGTAGCTAAACTAATCCTAGCATACATTGAAGGACTTCTTAAAAGCTTGGTCGTCAGAGGGCAGACTGATTTCCGTTCCAGATCCTGGGACAGTGCACAGAGCTTAAATCTTCACTTCACTTGCTCTTCATCGATTTCGGAAAAGCTTTCGATAGCATAAACAGGGAGTGGATCTGAATTGCTCTATGCAGGAGGGGCATTCCAAAAAAAACTAATAGCTATTATCAGAGTGACATATCATGACGCGAAATGTCACTTGTTTCACCGAGGTCAAATCTAGGATGATTTTGAGGTCCACAGCGAAATCCACTAAAGTTGTTTAGTGTCACCGGCATCATTTCCCTGCTCATCAGTGACGTTCTTCATGCTGGCCGGTCCGGAGAACGTGGACCAATCCAATGGACGTTGGCATCTTTCCTCAAACACCTAGACTACACTCATGGTATCTGTTTGCTCTCTCAAGGGTCGTAGACCTTGATGAAATGGCTCTGAATTTGGGAAGAGAAGCAAATGAAGTTGTACTGAAGATAAGCACCAACAAAATCAAGGTTCTCAGTCTGACGGATCATCACATTCTCTCTCTCTGCATTAAGAGGCAGAGCATCGAAGACGTTGATCAAATTGTATATCTAGGAAGCGTGGAAGGTGGCGCATTAACAGTGCTAGATCCGCTTTCGGTGTCCTGTCTAAAATTTGCAAATGCAGTTATCTCAACGCCAACTGCCTCCAAGCGAACTGCTTCCGAGCAAACCGACTTCGTCTCCAGGTAGACCGTAAATTCCAACTTGTACCAAAGCTAACAAAAAGCGCGAATTTACGTGGCCGAGCGTAAACCAACACAGCAGCAATGATAGTCCTAGCTTTCCATCTAACATACCGTTTAGCTTCAACAACGAAAGAATGCACATGAAAAACCTATTAGGCCGCCCACTTTCAAGAAGTTTTCCTTTAGATCTGGGAAAATTAAGGCTCTAAAAGAGCTCGAACAATCGCAACACAATCTAGTGCCATGAATCTTCTTGATAGTTGACTATCCTGACATCGACATAAATAGGATTCAGAAACGAAGAGCCGCGTCGTCGTTCCCCCATGATTGTTACAGACGACCTATAGAACCCCTGACGTAGCGTCTTTTGTTGATTGCAACTAATCTTATCATGGACATGGAAGGAATTCTAGGCGATGATCCCCAAATTATTACTGAAAGGGAGAAGTCTTTGATGAAAAATCCGTATGTCAAAGAGTTGCAGTTGCAGTTAGGAAACAGAAGATATACCGAAAATAATGAAGAAAAGCCATGCCCATGAAACTCTCCTCCAGACTAGACATTGGTCGCCATCGAGGAGTAACCTACACCTCACATAGAGCAAGGCATAGTAATAAACTGGCTTGAATGAGTTTCTTCTGGCCCTTTTCATTCATTCACGAATGACTCTTTATAACTCTAGGATAAAGTTAAGGGAGCTCAAGCTCCACGAGAACGTAGTGATATATTATTATTAACTTAATTTGAGTAGGTATTGATATGGAGAGCATTTTCAAGTCTGAACACCGCATAGAGACAACTTTATGATTTTTTCCAGATTTTTCGATTCTGAGAATGGGTCCGTTGAAGAAATCATCAATTTCGACCCTCCGCACTCCCCGCCTTTCCAACAAATGTCAAAACTAATACTGACTTCGATAAGTACTAATCAAGACCTTTCATTTGATATCCAACATGGCTATATTCAGTGAAAAAAAATTTTGCACCCGCTTTTGCCCTCTTAAACTCAACGCAGCAAGATGTAACTTTACAAGCAAAAGTAAGCCTGAATCACACGATTTTTACTCTAAATGCGGACTCAGAACTCCTTAAATTGCTGCGGGACGTTTGCCTCCCTTTAAAAAAAATCATGCCACATTTTGATTCCTTTTTCAACAAGGCTGACTAATCTAGTTTTATCGATATGAAACGGGTGTATCCCTGCATATCCTTCTTCGCACTCAGAACATTTTAATTTCGTTGATTTAGACCCATCAACAGTTTACTGTTGCTGGCTTTTATTTGAAAAGATTGCTGATAGCACAGTGCAAGGTTGATTTCCACGTATCGATCACTGCATCGTTTTATTTGAAGCTGGTATGATCTATGGATTAATAAACACACTACGATATTCCAAATCCATTCAAAGATCCGATCATCTCTTACTACTTATTAGACCGAATCCGAACACAAAGGCGCGGATTAAGGTTATCGATCTATTGCAACTGACTTCGATATCGTGCATTGACTTCAAATGATCCACTTAGCCTACATAATTTCACGGTCGTGTGTCTCGGAATGTATTATAAACATTTTTCATTTTCCTTCAACTATCCCACACTAAATCAAAAGAGACATCTTTGTCACAAAATTATCTATCTTTCTGCCTATCTACGCACTCGATTAATTTCTGACCTGATCGTGATCTCTGAATAATACACCTGGATGAGGTCGATCCGAATGCACAATGTCATCCAATCCGAATAATAAAGAGCACAACCTGTTGGCGGAGAAAATGTTTCATAATTTAGGGTGCGAGCAAAAGAATAAATTATAATAATTTTAAGTACGCCGACATGTATCTTAAACAATTTTTCTCTCACGCATAAAGGAAGTGTGTAGAACGGGCGACCCAATTTTTCCGGAAAGATACTTGTGATGCATGGAAATGGGATTTATTAGCGCGCTGGCGCTGTGATTTGTCATTTGATAGTTTATAACGCCTTGGTTTCGTGCTTTGATGTATTTCATTTGATCTAAAGAGGCTGACAGAAAACTCACATTATTTAAATTATCTAAATCACTTTCGTGTTGCAATCATATTAATTCTATCAATGTCAAGTCAAAGAAATCTCAGTTGGAAATGGAAGTGCAAATACCATTTTATAGTACATACACATCGGCAAATATTTCAGATTGGCGCTTGATTGAGAGGTTGAGATCCATTTGAATTGCAAGGATGAATTTGCAGCTATAATTACAACTATTATTGAAGATTATAGGCACTTGGGTGTTACGGTGAAGCGTGTGCATGGAAACATATTGAGTCGGAACGAGCCTAGGTGACGGTTCAATGCTAACACGTTTTTTATGTTCGTTATCCCCGTCTTTCGCTCATCAAAGTCATAATGAGCAAATTAAACAATCAGAGCGGTTAGATAGCTTTTTATTGTTAGATAAACTGTAATCAAAATGTTTTTAGAGGTGGTTGAATCGAGTGAAACAAATATAATCATTTACAATTGAAAATCAAAGGCAAACTCTCTCTGTCTCTTTAAGTTGTTTGCTCGATAGTTGCTGGCAAAGGACTAAGGGCTACATAAATTGTTCAAAAATAGTGTTTACCTGTAAGGCTGACAATATACATTTACCTATTACCCCTATCTACCTTAACACCGCCCTTCAACCTAAAAAAATCGTTAAGATAACTTAAGTGAAATTAAGGCTTAAAGAGTATCTAGCTCTTTAAAGATCTCCTCCATGAGATACTCTCTAACTCTACTGGACAAGCTTCTAAATTATGAGCCTTGTTGACTCCTTCATAACAGCTTTTGAGGTATTTTTTGTGGAAGTAGGATGTCTTAGGGTGTTGTGAAACGCATTGTCGCACAAAACTTTTATCAGCCATGAGATATATCTTCAGTGAATATCTTCGAAAATCAATCTCAGTCAAACCATCTTTGTCAAACTTGTCTCGAGTTAGCTGTCATCAAACAAATTGTCTTTCGCAAAACCACAAACCTTAGGTTACCCTAGATCTGGCGGGAACTGTTTCTCCAAAGCGTCTACAATCGAAGGTTAGCCGATGCGGCAGCGGGGACAACCCTAACCGACACAGCGTTACGCTTGGCATTGCTCGATAGATCTGTATCATAACTCACCGGCTTCAAGATATACGGTCGTCCACGAACTTCTATTTTCACAATTTCCTTCTTTCTACGGCTCGTTAATAAGACCACTTCCGCTTTCTCATCCGCCAAAGTCAGTAGGACTTACCACTTTCACTGTTTCCGTCGCGTAGACCTCCAGATCCTCAGAGTGTTTTGATGTAATATCAACAGTCAGGTCACACACAAAGCTAACAATCGCAGCCTCTTCTGAGATGCGAAAAGCAGGTACTCTATTATACATAACATTATAAAACAGTGTACCCAGTACTAAGCCCTGTGTCACCCCCACTGTAACAATATACTCTTTTTTTAGAAGGTGGAAAGCTCTAAAAACAACCGTTCGCTCCTGCCAGACGATTATGTAGGACTTTTACCCACTAAAACAACCTCCTGCACTCGTGTTCGCGCTCGTACTCCTCGCTCGTTCCTTCTTTCGGTTGAATTCCTCCTGTGAAAGCTATCCCATATGGTTCTGTCTATCCATCGACCTTTCTCTAATTCATTCCACCTCTTCTGCCACTCGGCGATAGTTTTCCTCTGCGTAGACTGCCGCCGACGGGTAGAAGGTTCTCCGGTGAGATACGATCGATCATAAAGGTGTTGTCCTTCCCTCGGCAGAATGTCAGTTGGGATCACTCATTCTATTACGCAGGCTGCATCGTCGGATATAGTTCAATAGACGTAGCATGATCGAACTGCAGTTAAGCAATATGCAGCTTCCATTTTTCTACTATTTACTTTCTTTTCCAGGGCACCTGCCCACACTGGAACTGCATGTAGTAGAATTGAGCTGACCACCTTTGAAACAAGGAGGCAACGATTCGGCCTTGGGCCACCTATATTCCGGTGTTCCGGTGTTATACGCGCTTGTTGCTTCACTCTCCACATGCAATTTGAAACTTAACCATACTGGCGCCCCAACAAACCATTGTTGCTCCCCACGATGCGAAGCAGTCTGTTATAAATGATTCTCTCCATAATCTTCCTCATTGTGTCTAACAGGCACATCGAGCGATATGATGTTGAATCTCTAGGAGACTTATTGGTTTTGGGAAGCAACACCAACTTTTGGTTTTTTCGCTGAGCAGAGAATATTCCGTCTTTAAGCCACGCCTCGAAGATGTTAAGCAAAAGTTCAAGGCAGGTCTTCACTGTTAGCTTCAAAGTTCTTTTAGAGATGCCATCCAAACCCGGGGCCGTCTTGACACCGAAGCTATCAAATATTTCCCACAGCTCCTTATCAATTACAGAAGGTATTACGCACTTGTTCGCCCGGACTACCGTTTGCAATCCGTTGTTTTCGTGATGAGGAGCGGCAGGTCACCTGAGGCAGTCTTTGCAGCCTTTTTATTACCACACTTTATATCGGCATGGTCGCACGACTTTTTGAAGCAGTTCTTTGTACTCCTCGGAAGAGACTCTTTTGAGCGGCATCACAATTCTCTGTGTGTTTCCTCTCGACAATAGCTACCGGACTTTCTCCTAAACCTCTGATAAAGTCTTCTTGAACGAAAATTTGCGGCGCGCAAAACTTCCGAATTCGTTATTCCACCCGTAGTTGGACTGGCTACTGGGGAGCAGTCACCTCCTGTGCAAAGTAACATCGCATGAATCACTCTCCCACTGGGTGATTTGGGTGCCTTTTTATCTCGCTATATTATTCAGGGGTATGTCGACCTTAAAAGCATTCGCCGTCCAGCATTCCGTGATAGCTCTTTTACGAGCCTGAATCGCACTTGGTTTCCATGCAGATTGCCTGATGGTCACTATTAAGATAGTCTCCACAAACTTGACAAGTGATTCTACTGGCTAAAGCAGCGCTTACGTATGTCAAGTCCGTGCGCGCGGACTCACAGTGCCCAACTTCTCATAAAATATCTTTGATTCTGTGCGGTGGAGCAAAACAATTGAGACTTAAGCCAAATTAAGCACTCTCTAATATTTGGTGCGCATAGTCATATGATTCCTCCGGGAGAAGCTATTGTGTTAAGATTCGGACGATGGATCTTAGACGCATCGAAAAACTTTGGAGTTCCACAAAAATTCATTCCCGGCCCTTTCTTCTGAATAAAAATATGTGACGAAATTTTGAAATGTCAGGTCCGCAAAGGGGTAACCATTATTGGCTTGGCAGATGATATCGAGTGACTATCGTGGCGGAAGATATTAACGAAATAGAAATTTTAACAAACGAAACGATTGGGAAACCAGAACTTAGCTAGAAGACGTCAGTTTGGCGCTCGTAGAGCATAAAACTGAGGTAATTGCGAATACCAAACGCAGGACGGAAACGTCAATGAAGATTAGGATTGACGAATACACCATATATTCATAATTAACGCTTAAATACTTAAGATTCATGATAGACCAAAAACTAAATTCCAAGGCACATCTTGCAAGTTTTGCAACAAAGACATTGGAATCGATACAATATTGGCGAAAATGTATCCGAATGTAAGTGAGCCAAGGCAAAGCCGTCGGCTTCTTCTCTTAAGAGCTAACAGTTTGACATTGCTCTATACAGCCCTTGTTTGAGCATGAACATGGAAGCAAGAAGCAAATAGGAGAAAAATCGCAGCCCCATATCAACTGAGTGCATTGCAAACGTCGTGCACTATACAACTATACAACATCAAACGAAACAGCATCCGTGATAGCAAGCATGATTCCCATGAACATCTTAGAGATCCAGGATCGACACCTCTCTGATCCAACATATGTAATCAGCCAACACCTACCTATTGTACCTATTGTCGACAATTAGGACAGGGTGAAGTTATTTTGGTATAGTAAAAAAAATGTGGGGCGACTCACCGAAAGAATTATCATAGATGACTTAAAATCGATTAAACGAAGGCATAGAGAAGTTAACTACCATCTAACTTAATTCCTACATGAACACGCAGATTATGGTTGATACCTTTATCGCTTCGGGTGGGACGACACTCCATGTTGCCCGGCATACGGGGTGATTCCGGAGGATATGGAACAGATAGTTTTTAATTGCACGAGACTTGCCACTCCCCTGAAAATATTGTGGACAACATGCTGGACTCTGAAATAATTTGGAGTGCGGTAGAAAAGTTAATGATGGCGATACACAATATGGCGAAGAACGACCAGCGAAGGAAAGAGGTAAGTAATAACAAGAGCTGCAGTTCGTAGCTGATACTGCCCCACGACCTAATACTGAAATGACAGACCCGGGGAGGAAAGGAAGAAGCACGAGGCGGTTTATCAAAAAGTCTTTCTGTATTTTTGCTGCCCACCATCAGTCTCATCTGGAAGTTCCCAAAGTGGCGACCCCAAATTCAAAAGAAGGATTGTCGTGTTCAAAGAGAGCATAAAAGCAATGACAAAAAGACGGAAGGTAAAACGCCTGCGAACGCAAGTGGGTCTATCATCGCGGTAAACTGTGGATCAAATTTTTACTAAACTTCAATCCGCACGACCCTGAAATTTGGTTCAAAATAGTAGAGGCAACAGAGATATAACATACCCGATGCACACCAACAATATTTACAAGTTATAGCAATGCTTCCAACGCGGTATGTCAACGAAGTTCGCGACATAATTATAAAGCCGGGTACAGAAAGCTCATACAACCGCTTACACGAACAATTAACAAAGCGGTTTTGTACTAATCAGGAAGAGAAAATGAGGCAGCTCATGGAAAACACCCACACGGGTGGCGAAAATCCCACCAAATTTCTCCGCTGCCTTCAGTGTCTCAGCGGTATCGCAATCTCGAAGCCGCTAATGCCGTAGTTAAAACACATACCATCTGCTCTCCAACCGATTATGGCGACAATTAATGGTCAGTCACTACAAACCACGGCCAACGTAGCTGACAAGGTCTATACCGAACTTCCATCGACATCAAGTTTCGCAGAACCAACATCAGATGTACCAACATTTACGCCTTCAGCGGCAGAATTTCGTTTAATAAAGCTATCCAACGATTGTTAATTCGCAGAGCTGTAAACCGAGATATGGACAGTTGAACAAGCAAATTGACTCCGTGAATCATCATCAACGACCCTACAACCGCTATCCGATCTAGGCCAGCCTTAATAAGGAACTCCAGACATCCCGGTTTTGCGCCGAGGTCCACCAATTCGATATCCCTAAAAGCTGTCTGGCATCCTGATCTACGCCATCGCTCCATCTCAGGCAGGGTCTTCCTCGTCTTCTTTTTCTACCATAGATATTGCCCTTATAGACTTTCCGGACTGGATCATCTTCATCCATACGGATTAAGTGACCCGCCCACCGTGCCCTATTGAGCCGGATTTTATCCACAACCTGACGCTCATAGATTTCGTCGTGTCTGTGAATTTATACAAGCGAAACTATTGACGTTCTCGGTCCATGTCACGTATACAGTTTAGCCCCAAAAATCTTCGCCCCCAGGGTATACGCTGGGACCACTGAAGGTTCAATTCCGAAGCCATCAAATATACGAAACCATGTAATATAAATATTTATCGCGCTCCAAAAACCAACAACCGTATAAAAAGAGAGGTTCCAAGCTAGCCACGTAAAGGCAACACCAGCAAATTTAGAACCAATAGCTAGATGAATTCACAAATAGTGCTATTATCTTGAGTTTGCTAGACAATGCTTTCGCGGCAATGACCAACGCGTGCGTGTGAACGGAAAGTAACTTCTAACAAACAGAAAGAAACTATTACTACAATATCAACTCCCATAGCTGGCGTCCCGACACGGTCAGCTTAATCATCGTTCCTCGAACTCAATCACTGGCAAGGGAGTGCTATAACAGTGCTAATCACTTCCAAACACTTACTTGGAGTGAAAAACTCGGGAACCGTCTCAAACAATTTAACTACCATTCTTTTCTACGAAATTGATCTACTCCCCGAGAGTTATCTAATTGCTAGAGTGTTAAGTAGAGCAGTCACTCGGCAGAAAGGAAGTCTCACATTGTAAATACCAACAGTATGCCAGGTTTTGTACCTTCCCACTCTCCAACGACCAAAAAAGGCTGTCTGCTGTCAGTAAACTGGATTGAATAAGATTTTGTTTTACACAAAATCTTAAAAGGGCTCTCTTTCTCGACCAACGCACGTGCTCTCGTACAAGTCCTTAAAGAGGATCTTTATGTTCCCGCATTAGAGGCGGTTCTATTTCAATATTTTCTGCTGTTAATGTTTGCCTTACTGGAAAATATTGCATCGAACATTATGCGTACATCTACTAGGCGCTGCTGGCTGCATTCAACGACATCCTTTAAACGGTTTGATACTCTTCGTGGGTTTTCCGTCAATATCCGCGCGATTTCCATAATATTTCTGCCATCCCACTGTTTCACTGGCTTCAGTTCGGTTCCATTCAATTTCTAACAACGTACCATCTTTTATTATTTTTCAAATTTTCGAAGAAAAACCCCTTGAGCAAGACTATTTGTTCCTTGTTCCTCTTTCTAAAGGTGTATAGCAACTATTTTCAGTTCAACTAATAACACTTAAAAAAACATCAGCGTCCTTCCAAAATAATTATTTCACATACACAACTTTCCTCCACTTACTGGGACTTCCTTTAAATCATTAACGTGTGTGCTACATCTCATTATTTTGTCCCAGGATGTATCATACAAACTTGGTCAGACAGTGGCACAATATAGACGCAAGTAAGAAAAATATGTAAAAAAAATTGGCAACACTTACCCCTCATTTCAAAGCTGTACCTATTCGTAATGCGTTTTTCTTTGCCACTGGGAAAAAGACAAATCAATTGCGGAAACTACAAGCACTTTTCACTTTTTATCACTCCCACCGGACGGGCTAAAATTACTGGATAAATTCGCGATACCGCAGGAGCCGTCCGGACTCCTCACCACGGTTTAAACGACTCCTACAAGTGAATTCTATAGTACTAAATAACTGTCAAAATATTAAAGATGGCGGACGGCGCACCTTATAAGATAATTTATTTCAGCCACGGAACTAAATGCATGAATTTTTGGAAAGGAAAATTTATCGAAATGTATGCTCTTAGGGTGAATCGTGCAATTTTTAGCAATAAATTTTTTTCGACTGCTTAACACTTTAGCTGCCTCACGCGTCTTAATTTCTAAAAACATGGTCTCTAACCATGTACATACTAAAATCATAATAACTTAAAAATTACAATAGCTATTGAACATATGCAGGTTAAATTGAAAATCATCTTCTTGAAAAATAGACCAAGTGCCTAAAATCAATAAATAGGTAAATAGCGTTCATAACTATCAGGTAATGAACATAAGTGATTGATATTAACTTGCATTTATTAAAAAATACCGTTAACATGCCAGTGTAATTGATGCGCCACGCCGGCATCTCAGGGGGTAGCTAAGGAAAGTACAGACAGTCTTGCGGATTACTCACTGAGGAAGCTATCACCGCACCTAGCAGTTAGGTATAAAATGCAAATCCATTTAATGAGAGGAATTACAAATTTGAGGTCCGGTACGGATAACCGGCGGGAGTCGTGCGACTTGGTGACTGGGTGGGACTCCCGTAATGGACAATACGGCGTCGAAACCGCTAGTCGTGCGCCGGTTCGACGTCTAGGCGCCACGGCGACCAGAAGCATTGCTCTGCCTGCTGCAGCTGTTTCGCCACAATCCGTGGCGACCACTTCAGCAGATTCGCGTTGGTAGCGGATGAAATGGACTGAAGAAATGAACCTCTTCATCATCCGCTCCTACTACGCAATAACGACAGGGCGGGTACAATATCTTACCGCCTCTTGTTGCACCAGAGATTCGTCGAACGTTTGCCGCAATTTGCGAACGTGACTGTGCAGCGAGTCGCCGACCAGTATAACTTTATTAGTCGCACTGACACAATTTCGGCTACCATCAGGGAAAGTTTTCGACTTGAGGTCATCGCGGAAACTGGTGACCAACAGTCAATGATGGCAGAGGCGGATGTACCAACAGTTTCAGTTCTCGCCGAAGCATTCTTTTCCACCGACCAGCTGAGGTTTCCGCTAAGGTTCGGGACAAGTATATAGAATTCCTAGGCTTATGCATGTATTCATAGCCTTATGCATCTCCAGCAAGTCCAAGAATTCCATCACAAGTCAATGATGATACTGCATCTCGGCTGTGTGTTGATATGGTGGCAACGTCAGCACCGAAAACAACGTCAAACCGCACTGGTCAAACGGGAAGAATAAACATAGGAGACTACAACTCTGATAATTTTCTCCTATCTAGGGTCGAAAATCACAACCGATAACAACTACGAGATGATGAAACAATTTTTGGTCCTTACATGAGGATGGACGATTCCGTAGCCTACATAACGATGAAATCTATGAGCGATACCATGACCGAAGTTGTGGATAAAATCCAGTTCAATAGGTTACGGTGGGCGGGTCACTTAATCCGTATAGATGAGGATGATCCAGCCCGGAAAGTCTATAAGGCGCAATATCTATGGTAGGAAAAGAAGACGAGGAAGACCCTGCCTGAGATGGAGCCATGGTGTAGATCAGGACGCCGGACAAGTTTTAGAGATATCGAACTGGTGGACCTCGGCGCAAAACCGGGATGTCTGGAGTTCCTTATTAAGGCAGGCCTAGACCGGATACCGGTTGTTGCGCCGTTGATGATGATGATGCGGCATTCTCCCGCGCCATTGCTAGCTTATATTCATCATCAAACTAGCCGTTCCGACTCTTTTTGCGACTGAGGCCAAGTATGTTTATGGCCGTATTTACGACAACCTTCTTGAGGTGATGGTGAAAATCGTTTGTTGATGCTTCATCTCCACGATCTCTGTGTTTGTTATGAATGGTGTCTGTGTTTGTTGTGATTGTCTTCAGTGTTAACTCTCACCTGATTGTCAGAGGAGATTGTAGGTGGTTTCGTAATTCGAGCCCGGAGCACTACGCATACTTGGGACAGGCTTCGAGGGTCCGCTCAACTGCTTCATAGAAGGTATCCTTCGCCGACTCTGCAGTCTCCTCTGCATGAGCGTGAACGTTAATGAGACTTACATTTCTAAATTGGCCTCGCAAATGCAGAGTGCATAGCCTTTCGCTTATATTTTCAAAGTCGATAAGAGCAGGTTTCAGGTTTTGGCTGACTAAGAAACCTACTCTCATCACATGGTTTACTGGATACATTATGGAAAGCCGAGCGGCAGCAGACGCGGACCGTGTTGGATTGTTTCTGACGGCTATCGCAAGGCGCGTTCTCTTGACCTCGGAGCCGGTTTCTGGCAAGATCATAACTGCAAGATGCCAGTCCAGCTTAAGGACCATCACAATTTGCACGGCTCTATCCACTAACGATATTTCCGATATAGTGAAAACGCATGCTTTCTATGAGCAACTACACGCAGTTCAGAAAAGGCTTCCCAAAGGTGACATTGGATCGCGATGGATGATCTGAATATCAAGGTGGGCTCTGACAACACCTTGCTCGAACATATGATGGGAAAACATAGTCTTCATAACCGCCTCGTCATTGGTGGTGGTGTTCGAACACAGAGTTTGCCGTAGTGCCCATTTCATTCCAGGTGACCAGAATACGGGCAATCAGATTAACCACTTTGCAATCAGTAGTAGATGGATGGACAAGCGTCACAAAAGAAGCATTGACATCGACCTCGAGAGGGATTACCATCGAATGTACACTTGCATTCGCTCATATGTTCCCTTCGCCACTTTTCGCAGAGTCGGAAAGCTATGACCCCCATGTTCAACATTGACCGCTTATATGATCCAGCTGTCTCTCGGTAGTGTGTGCGTAGCAAGGTAGCTCGTTGATCGTACGGGAGACTCTGCGAATAGCCCGCCTAAAAAATTTGATGAGCATTGGCCCGCTATTAAAAATTCTCTTTTCTCAGGTGTTGTGCAAGTCATCGGCTATGTCCCGAAGGGCCATCACAAGGTCTGGCTGACTGCGGGATAATGGAAGCGGATCTATAAAGTGAAGGGAAGGGGCTTTATTGATCATTACGAGTAATGGCGAGCGTGACGCACCTGAACTCCAATACTGTGCGAAATTCCGGGTAGTTCAACGTAGTGTAAGCCAAAGCAATTTGTTATTGCGCTGGGCAGGGAAGCGAAGGCTGCCGGAGATTGCAATGATTTCAGAACGAAGGAACCTCCACGTGGTTACAAATGTTCCGATGGTCCTGTAAGAGACATTAACGGTCGAATTCTCATTCACAATAACTTGTAGACGAAAAAGAAAAATTATTTCGGCAATCAATGCACCCAAAAGGAGTAAATCTGCCAGGCTTGACGGTTTTATCACAGATTTGTTATTTCCACTCTAACGAAAATCTTGGGAATCCGAGCCCTTTGCCAAGGGGCAGAAGAAGGGAATTATTGTTGAGATTCTAAAGAAGGGTACCTACCCTTGAGTCCGACAATGGTTGTCCCAAGGATAATAGCTCAAATAATCCTGGAACGCATCAATTAATATCTCGAAAACTTGATCGACAGAAAACAGGTCGGTTTCCACTTTCTCTTCTCCTGCGTTGAGCACATCACCACCTTATGGATCATTTTGGAACAGCGCCCGGAGTTTATATTTCCGTGGAGGAGTCCAATAAGCTATGAGCTACTTTGACTACGCTGATTACATACCTAGCGGGGTGAAGGTGGTGGTGTAAGCCAACGACTATAAGAGATGTTTCTATCTATTATGTGCATCTAGCTGCAGGGTGGGAGAGCTGCTTTCTTTCGTGAATGCTACGAGCTGGCTCTGAAGATCCGAGCCAGCTGGACTCTGCCTCCCTACTTCCATAACAACAGTCACGGTCTTAAGAGTTTGTGGCATCAAAACGATGCACCAAAGCGTTAATTGGGCTCCTCGGAGCGGCCACTAATACCTACCTACCTATCTACCTTGAAATCCGAGACTTCTTCTCCTTTAGCTTTTATTCGATTTGGCTGTGGATCGCATATTCTAGCAATCCAGAGAGCCCTATTTCCAAATGAATCAAATAGTTTTGACAAGTACTACACGTATATTGCCAGTTGTATAATGTTGACTTGCAGGTAATCTCGTATTCATCTCTTTATGATTAGTTGAATGGATATTCATAATCATTTCCTCATAAAGAAGATTTTTTGAAATAATTTTGAAATTTATCCAATAACAAGCTCAAATCAAACAATTTTATATACTCCCCTAAGAAGCAGAACTAATATTTTGTGACATGAATCGGATTATAAAGTGGCAGTAATGGATAAGCTAGTTTTAACCTCTACTTATGACCTTGAAGCTTATTCAGGAATTTAGCAATCTTTTAATCATGATTTTTTTTTAATTGCCGCGATAATACTACGCTAGTATTTAGGTGACTTAAGTCTTATTTTTTTGTTCTCCCCCTTCAAATCCAGATAAATTAATCAACCTCCATATGTTCATTCAAAATTAGATCGATTCGAACTTGAAATATTTTTCGCTCCATCTAAATAGTAATTCAAATCTCGAAATCTAACAACTTTCATCCAATCCATTGAGTACTATACTTTCTTATAAAATACCATACAAGAATTTTTAAATGGTGTCATTTTTTTACAAATCTTATCAATAAAATTGTTTGGCTTAATTTTTGTTGTTATTGCTGAAAAGTAGTTCAAGATCAAATGCAATAGACAGATATTCTCATATGTATGCATGGAAAGAAGTTAGCTCAACAAAATCAACGTAAATTCATACTACATACATATATGGTATAATAGCATGAATAGAAAAGCATAGGAAAGTAAATTGATGAAATTGATTAGATTGTAAGCTGAATTTGCATAACGAAACAATTAATAACCGAAATTTGATAAATTGAATAAAAAATCCAATTAGAGGAAACCAGGCGTAGTCTTTTGTATTTTAAAGCCTTCTGAGCGTGGTAGCAGGTCATATAATTATTATAAATATAATAACCTGTTTGAAGATAGTCAACAAAGTTTACCAAGAACCTGTTTGTTTTAAATCAGAGGGGAATCTGGCATCCGTAAACATTTCTCACATTTCATTTATAATAAACAAAATAATCAAAAAGGCTAAGGACTCTTTCAGGATTTTGTTATAACTGGTAAAAACAGGATTTATTATTTGAAAACGCAATTAGATTGATGTGGAAAATTTTTCAACTAATTTGATTAGAATCTACTTCATATACGTAATATTAATAACACATTGAAGATTATGAAGGAAATTGATTGCATATAAATAATGTATGTATTTAAAAAAAAATAACACAAATTCTAGAAAATGTATAATATATTCATATGCAAATAACTGAAAATAAAAACAAATTCTGCAGGGATTATTGTGAAATAACAACTTCTCAGGAAGAATTTACATAATTTAGATATATATTCATATATTAGATATGTCTCCTAGGCTTTTTTATATAAAACATCCACACAATCTCTTCTTCCTTTTGTTATTTTTTTACCCATTTCATGCTATGCCATTCAAGTTATAAGCCTACAGCAGCGGGACAATCACAAACATTCATAAAGCAACTGGGATTCGGAACCCTGGCGCTCGACCAGACACCCCCCACCATCATTACGATCAACGCTATTAAATCCGCAGGATATTTACTAAGAATTTAATTTTTTTTATTATGTGTAAAGAATGTTTAGAAAGAAAGATGGCATTAGCCACATTTTTATCTTTGAATTATTCATGATTTGGTTTTTAATTTATAAATCCTAATTGGTTTATTTAAATATATGAATTTAATTTTTTATGTGTCTAACACTAATTTTCATATTCAAAGAAATATATTTTATTAAATATCAAAATTAGATTATTGAATTATAACATTTTTTTCCTCTGTTTGAACATGGTTAGATTATTTCCAATAATATTGATGGTAATGATTTTATTTTTGCATTGCGCATTTTTTTTAAAAATGCTAGTAAAATTATATATAGTATATAATGATAATAAAACCTTAACACCTCCAATTCCCTACGTAGAATTCTTTTCCAATGATTTTTAGCATTAATACTTGGAATTTTTAATTATTTTTAAATGAGTATTTCACATTCTCTCACTATCTTTCAAATTATCACAGGCTTTGGAATGATAAACTAACTTCCGTCATTTCTTATCACTAATTGATAGCCAACATAGATTTAGATGAATCTATAAATCATTAAAATAGTTGTAAACTTAGAACTTAAACATTTTTAATTCCACGGTCAACCAAAAATAACTCAACTTATCATTCTGTTCAACTGTTCATATCAAAGTACATTAAGTTATCTTTTACAACTACCATCCCAAAAGATAAAACTACCCAAAATACCATTGAAATGGAAAAACGTTCTCATCAATCGAGAGTGACATGAATATCTTCCGTGTTTAATCTGAGATATTTAAATTTAATATGTTTGTGGTATTTTCTTTAATTTACATATTTAGCTGTTTGAAAGCATGGATCGTCTTCTGATCGAAAGATAAAGAAGAATTGCGTTTATTTGTATTCTGAATTCAAATGCGTGTAGTTGGATAGGTTTACGGTAATTTTTCAGTTTTAGATAGTACTGAAAGTTGAGATTTATGTTTAAAATGCCATTAGTCGGTTGGGATGATTTTTTATTTGTTCTTTTTTAATTTGCTGCATTGATAGTGGCTGTAAAGAATTTGACAAGGTCGACTAGGGAACAAGGAACTGATCTTGTACTGTTTATTGTTATTGATGTTTAGCACCGAATATAATCTTCTTTCACCTTATTTGTCTATAGCTAGCATGAAATTATAATAATTATTTTCAGGAAAAAGGAATGTTAAACAACGATCACATGAATAAAATTTTAACTACATATTTCGCATTTTCATGCATCAGCTCAGCAAGTATCTCCTCTAGTATTACCAAAACAAAGATCGTTATTAATTTATCTTCAATCTTTTGGCCCCCGTTATTTCCACGTTCAAACTAGAATCCAAATATTTTAGATCTACTTCAAATCTTCTGGTCTTTACTCTAAATGCCGCAGCTCATAAATGACCGTCTTTCCGAAACACCGCGGATTCTCGCATAATCCTTCGCTAGTTTTATCCAACATCACCTAACTTCTAAAGAAAAAGTATGACCAGTGCTTCAAAAACGTGAGAGGTCATCTCCCCCTAGTTGATGCGGTCCGTCATCACTTAAATACGGGCCCATCCCATCAATCAACATAAAACAGATACCTTCAAAGGAAGGAGACCTGATAAGTTAGATCTTTACCACTCACACGATTTTCTCTGGAAAGAGAAACCACCAACAGTTCTGTCTAGGTTCCTAGGAATCTTTTTATGTTGATGCTCTGCCCCCCCCCCCCCCATATTCTTCTTCTTCTTCTTTACAATACTAGACCCCACTTTAAGCTTTGTCTCATTGTCGACTACGGAGGAGCATGCAAAACTAAAGGGTCCTTGCTAATGCTAAATCTCAAGGAGAGGAAGGGGCATTTCCTAAAGAGCACGAGTATTACGAAGGGCAAAAGCTAGTAATCACAAAGACTACGATATTTGAGCGCGATCCAGGGTGCAAATTTGGGCCAAACATCTATTTGCATTGAGACCTGAACCTTTCAGCCGAAGCTATGAAACCGTATTCATGTACTCAAATTGTCTCCTGAAAAGGAACAGTGGGAACGACATAAAAACTAAGAAGTTAGCACTCCTTTACTAAATAAAGTAGTTAATACAAAGCAAGTCGATCATGCGATAGCGAAACTCAATGAAGTTCGCGAGAAAATTTGTGAAAGCAAAGATAGGCCTACAACAGAGCGCACGTAAATCCGAGCAGGAATACGAAATAAAGGAAAGCCCTCTAACAATAAAATGAACTCCAAAGCAACCAGAAGGAGAAAGTGACCAGTGAAATCCCTATAAATTCCAAAAAAGCAGGTTCTACGTCAAAAAGGAAATGCTAAAGCAAAGAAAATTGCTTCCCTGATACTCCAGCTGCAGGAGAAAGGTGAGCTCAAAAATCAGGACACAAAAGACTGGACCTGAACTCGAGGTAAATAAGGAGGAAAGAAATTCGGTCAGAGGTAATTATTTTTAAAAATAATAGAAAGTGATAACCCAACCTGGTATCATATGGAAAATTAAAGCCAGCTCGCAATTGAATAGACTAGAGAGAACAGGAATTGCGTTAAAGGGACTCAGAAAGAACGTCTCCAGCTAGACCTGAGACGATCCAGAGATAATCAGCAGATCATTTCTGCAACTAAATGGAGATAGAATAAGATAGAATAAGCTGCGGTGAAGGCACGCAAGATGAGAAGTTCATCAACAGCAAAAATATACGGGAGACCAAAACAAAGGCCAACAGATGACAGGAGTCGGCGGTAAAGATCCTGAGGAACTCAGATTACCATTCAAGTTTCAAGTTTCGTCGGAATTGATCTAAAGAGGATCCCAAAGACCAGAAAATGTTGCAAAACTGGCTGTGAAGTTCCGCTTGCAAACATTATTGAGTGTTCGACTAGCCAGACTTGTCTGTGGAATGGAGGTCTTTATGAACACTCCAGTCACTCACGTGTCATTATACAAAACTTTACCTGTGCCTAAACTGATACATTGTTTCACCCCGAAACCACAAAAACAAAACCAAGATCAGGATTAGCGGAAGAAAACACGTGATCTAAAACGGGAAAAAGAAAAATAATGACTAGGCGTATAGCTTCCCGACCTAAATGTCGCGATCAATAGGCAAAATCCACAGATATCAATTATTGACTTGTACCGGCATGCTATACTCCTCCAGCTGACATTCAGTTGTCCACGCCTTATTCTCTTTTGGTCGAATCCACGGCCATCCTCATGTCTTCCTCGGAGATTTGCGTCCTAAGCAAGAAAAATTGTATATAGATTAGAAAATGGAGACGTGGTAGACCCTGCCTCGCATGGACCCATGAAGTAGACCAGGACGCAAGATAGCTTTTAGAATCGATGGACCCCGGGGCGAAACCGAGATGAGAGTAAATCTCTAACTGGCCTACTTGGAAGAATGTTTAGCAGTGTCACATAATCCAAGAAATCTTCAAGGTCAAAAGATGCACGGATTTAGCTACCGGAAAAATCTTGAATCAAATTAGAAAGTTATAGTGTGTAAAAAATAGATGAGATCATCACGACATCACCTAGAAAATAGTTCGAGGGGTCAAGGATATTAAATCTGGTTTCAAGAATCAGCCGTAAAAACACTACAAAAAGCACATCCTAGTAAGGCGAGTGAAAATAAACTAAAGTTTCTGTCGGTTTTGCAAGCCAGTGACATTGCCTTGCTTTCACAGCAGTGCGACTAGCAGGTTCAAGCAATGCAGACAATTTGGTGAGGAGGACTATGTCCAAAAAGATTGTGAAGTCAACCCAACTACCACACTGTGCAAAGAGCACGTGCCCAGAGTCGATAGTCTGCAAAATGGAATACTATACTCATAAGGACGATCAAATAATGTAAAGACATATGAAGATAAAATGGGAATCAAGCACCAAAAAGGACTCTCGCAGAATGACGAGTTGGTTGCCAAAATATACGGTGAAAGCTTTTTGACGGTGCTCGATACCAATATACTTCTGAATCCTGCCGTCGAAGAAAAGGTCGCCCAGATTACGCAATAGAATTTCGATGAAATTAATGCCATAATACCCTAAAGGCCTAAAAGGAATCTGTAGCCCTAGTACTGCTGAAACAATGGGTTCAAAAATTTGGAAACGCATGCTTTCCTCACGTTATACACCGTTTGGATTCGGCTGACAACGATCACCGGAAATCATCTTCCCACAACCGCTCAAAGAAATTATTACCATTCTACTTTCTCGCCAGAAAATATGCGAAGAAGGATAGGTAGTCCAATCTTACGCTCATTAAAAAACCTTAATCCCCGTGGTTATCCCCGCTAGTATAGCTGAAATTTTACATGTAATACGGTTCACGGTTAATTTCAAGTGGAATAGGAGTATCTAGCGTAACTCCATTCAATATCCCAATACAATATTTAAGGGGCGTTGATAAGGCACGACTGCTCAGATTAGAGTCATAATACCCTGAAATGAAAATACTACCATATATTTTGTGTAGATGTCGGTTACCATATTATAATAGCAGATGGCTTTAGTTCATCTGAAAGCCTGCATTTCTTTTGACCTTCGTTTAGTAAGGGCCGTCTTGACTTGGTGGACGTAGATCCTCCGATACTCCAATTAATGATTTATTTTCCTCCAATAAACCACATCGCTTCAAGATGTTAAAGAACATACGCTATGTCTCCCCAGATCATTCTAAACTTCCGCTTTTAGAGCCTGCTTTCTGTCAGTTTCAACTTCAACCTCATTATCCGAAAAGATGCTTAAGAATGTCCTTGTTTCAGCAAAGTGGTCGCCAAGATGTCAATCGACAAATTTTTCCTTCCCTGGTAGCCGCGAACTGTACAAAAACAAAGCAGTTTACCAAATTAGCGATGACGTTGTCGAGGATTCCCAATTAGGCTTCTGCCTACAATTTCCAGCTAACTTCATTCGCGGCATTCGGAATTTTGGGTTATGCATACAACGCTGAAACTACTAACAGTTTATCTCAGAATTGATTTTCGCTCGCTCGCTGTACAACTCGAGTGCGGCGCTCTTTTAGTTCCCTAGAGAATTTAGGTTGGTTTTACATCCATCAGTATGAATGCTGAGTCTCAGTAGAAACTGGTACCATTGGGCCACCACTGAGACTCAGAAGTGTAGTATTCTATGATTATCTCTGGTCCGTGATTTGTAAGTCGGTCTGTCTATGGCGAGGGCTTGAATCAGAGACCTGAAATAAATTTTTGGGGTCCGATTTTAATGGCACATTTTGTAGCGACATTCCGGACAAATTGGTAGTTTCCTCAATGAGCTTTGGTGAATCCTCTCATCCCTCTTTCAAAATGTAGGATTGGGTAGGATGCCTACCGAATAAATAATTTATTCTTCATAGGTATTTACTCTCCTCACTTTAATATTTTTTCAGGCAGTAGAGTTCCTTGACCTTTGGAATTAAGTCCTTATATAACTCATTTTTCAATATGTAAAAATATTCTCATTCTCAAGCACGAGCAAGACACGGAAATTATCATTAACTACGTAAAAATCAACCTCATAAATTATTCTTACACAAAAAGCACGTAAAATCCATAAAATCAATCAAGTTCTCTTGCAAAAGTTTCCCTTCTACCATGAATCTGACACTTTCGGCTTCCCTATCAAAGAAATCTAAAATCAATCTCATCTTAGAATAGTTGCAAATCATACTTAGTATTGTCAAGAAGAGGCTTCTTCAACTGGTCATAGTAACATTTGATCAAGGTTCGCGAACATTAGATAATTTCAGTTGATGTCTTAAATCTATTGCAAATCTACCACTTAAGTAGTCAGTTAGAAGTGCTTTTTTCCATTTGGATTGCTTGTTAAAGTTACTAGTTATTCTTCTTCCTTACTTATAAAAAAAGATACGAATGCCATTATGTGATAATTGGATAAGAGGAAATCGAACAACCAGCGTTAATTTATCTGAGGAAATTAAATATAATATTCAATTACACCACATGTGGCTGGGATTTTTTTTAAAGTAAGTCTCTTGAGATAAGATAAATGGAAATTACTACTTTAATAATTGCTGAAAATAATCGCTCATAGATAGTACAATTACCATTATAAGGCAAGCAAATTTGCTGTTCCCCATGGAAAGTTACAAGATTTCCAATAGAATTTAGTAGATTTGTTTATGAAGCAAGGATGAAAATTTAACATTTTCGAAAGTGTAGGCTTGTTTAACCCACATTAACAATGTTACATAATTACATACTCTTATTAAACAACAAACCTTTCGATACCGTCAGGTATATTTCAATTATCATAAAAATACTTGATTATAATTGACAGATGGAATATTCAGTTAAATAAAATATTCCAAAAAAAAAATAAAAGAAAAAATTGTTTAAAAATTATAAAATTCCCTTAAAAATAAAACATAAATTTCCCAGCATCTAACATTAAGAAAATTTTAAAGATACTATTTTATTGTTAAATGAGGAGAATAATCTTATAGTCTTTTAGAGGCTACCAGAATTTTCACTCTGCTTATCTTAACATTTCATGCATCAGATACTCCTTTTCAAGGTTTTGCGTGAAACAAAACCTTGTTGAAATCGGTTTACTGTCTTTGGGTTTTTCTAATTTTGATTTATACAGGTGGAAAGCATCGAGAGTCACAGTGTGGGAGTTTAGCCCACTAAAACCACCTCTCCTCAACCGCTATGCCGACGGAACTATCTAGATGCAATGCATCATGGGAAGGGTTAGCGCACTATCGGCTAACTCTTATGGTGCGAATTGTTCACCCCTTACCGCTTTCTCGTCATCACTCTAACCTTCGAAGTTTCTCCTGAATGCAGTTTATGTTGCCACTGACGGCATTCCATATTTCTTGGGATTCGGGCATTTACGGATTGATTGTCTCCAGCTCAAGCTGTTCCCTCTCATTAACAAATCCCGCCCACACGAAGAGCATGTGGTCTGGATCTTCGTACTCGTTTAGACATTCAGGACAGAAAAGAGAATCAACCATGCCCAGTCAGAAACTGAACCAAGTGATTGTGGACACCACCATGGCTACCCATAATCCAAAGCTCCATATTTGGAATCAACTAATGCATCCACCATCCCTTGTGAGAATTACCCGAACGTTCCTACCACACTCTAATTGTAGACGTTCTCTCCTCCCGTCGTCAATCTTCTGTATTATGGTCACTGCGTAGTTTCCAGTTAATACATCAATGGGGACCATTCCCGCGGCTACGAAAGCTGCTTTGTCTGACGTTGTTCGGAATGCACTTGCGAATCTTAACGCGCTCAGACAATATGCTGAAGATAATTTTATCCTATACGCCTGCACATTAAGGGTCTTTATCCAAACTAGTGCTACGTACAGCAAAATAGAAGAGCACACTCTGACTAGCAACAGCCTCCTCAGTGGTTGGGGTCCCCCAATATTGGGCATCATGCCAGTAAACGCAGCTACAACTTTCCCTGCTTTCTCGCTCACGTGGGTCAAGTGTTCCTTGGAACTCAATCGATAATTCAGCATTACACTTATGAAATGCTTGCATTGCTCCACACGAAACCGTAAAATTCGTTTTAATCAACTCTAGTCTATGTGATACCAACCAATCCTTGATCAGCCTAAGCGATGTCTCACATGCCCAGACACAATCCTCCAGGCATTTGTCTACTACCCCAATGGCAATGTCCCGTGCATAGCAAATAAGGGTAGCTTATCGCGCGAGTTTGATGTGCAGCACATGATCATACCTCACGTTCCAGAGTAGTCAATAGTAGGTCCAGCACCGATCCTTGAGGCAATCCACCGGTAACCAAATATTCAACTGGACTTACATCGTCATATAGAAACTTTCAATCCACGAAATAGTTCCTGATAATTAGCTGAATATACATGGGCGCAAGGATCTTGCTACAGCCTAGAATTAGGCTAAATTGAAAGCATTACTCATATCGAGGGTGATGATAGCACCGTGTTTTTCGGTGCCCCCTGCCACCTTATACTTGCATTTGCTTTGTCTATCATGTTGACCCCTGCGTTTATAGCATCCACCGTTGATCGGCCAGCGTGACCATATTGCTGTGTGGACATGCTTCCCGTTTCCCCTACGATTCGGAGCATTCCCAAACTGTCTAGCAAACTTATAGAACGATATGACGAAGACTCACCATGTAGCTAATCACTCTTTGGTAGCCGCACCACAATCTGCTTTTTCCGCTGAATCGGGAAGATGCCCTCTTTGAAACAGGTACCAAAAAGGAAATGAACCACTCCACTCTTGCTTTTGTCGCCGCCTTCGAAACCATGTTCGATATTCGGGTTCTTTTTTAGCCCCTACGTTTTTGCAGGCAATGGTAAGGTCATTCTCAGTTATACTAGGGATATCCATTGGGGATCCTCTGTTTCCGTCGCAATAGTGTATTTGCTTTGCTGTAGCAAAGGAGTAGTCACTATTATTTACAAAAAACTGGGGACATTACCACTCTATAGGCTCCTCCTTAAAGGAGTTCCGTTTGCTTTCGCGGATAGCTCTCTCCGACTAGTTTTACACCTCACTTTTCTCTATTCAATTTCCTGCCCATCATTTCTTCTTGCTTGCAGGCATTCGATCGCCTAATTTTGTAGTTCTACCACGTTATTTCGGGATCTTGTCATAGAGGCATCACAGGCTGTGACCATCGAGCTTTTGGACTGACTGGCTTAAAAGATCATGTGCGGTCTCCCAATGCTCGAGGTTTATCGGAATAAACCCCTTTGCTGTTGGTTCCCTCCCTGACAGTGGGCACTTTCCTTTTTTTGCCACACCGCCTGCTTCGGTCAAACTTACCCGGTTTGCTAGTGCAATATTTGGATATATAACCGTATTTTCGACATTTAAAACACAAGACAGGAGATATTTTCTCCCAAATCCTACAAACAACCCATCCGAACTTGATTTTACTAGATTCCAGCAACTTATTTGCCCAAATAGCTGAAAAGATTGTCGCTTGCGTACGACCGTATGCTTTCCGCACTCCACAGTTATCTCCTGAATCATTTGTCTCACCATAACCTCGTCTCCTAAGGGTCTACCAACCAAGTTCTGATACTTGCGCGTTCTTTCGTCCTGCGTCTTCCGAAGTTCCAGAAGCAGTCTCCCCTCTGCGTTTTTCTAATCCTTGTGACATTGTCTTCCAGGCCGTTTAACGTAGGATCTCCCTTGACCTACCGCAGAAACTTAGCGTAAAAGAGGAGACCTATGCCTCCGATAACATTTGCATCAAGATAGAGCTTCCTTCGTTTTATCCGCTTTCTTGACTTAATCGTCCATCCTAATATTTGCTCCTACCTTCTGGAATTTGATTTCTAAACCCTATTTGAATTCCATAATTGGAACTCTCTCTGTTAATGGGTATTTGGAGCTTCGACTTTTTTTTGGTGTTCGAAACTTCACGTCGGCAACCTCCCATCGATCTCCGCTCCTCTTTACGCCCACTACAACTTTCCACCTTGGACTCGATGGATTTGGCTGAGTGGTTGGTTCTATCCTTTTGGTAGCAATAGGTGCATGCCGCAATAGAAACACCGTAGGAAATTGCAACGGTCCTATATACGCCGTGCATTGCGTCGTCGAACGTAACTCGCCTGTGGCTTTTTCGCAGGTGTCTTTGAGGTTTCGGACATCTACCTTAATGTAGCGGTAAACATTATGCTTCGGCCCGACAAATTCGTAGAGCGTCTGCAGGGTATTACCCATCTCTTTCCGACAATTTCCCACCCTGAGTACGTTTGCTAGCACTACGTCAATTCTCTCGTCGTAGATTTGAACCGCTTTTTCCTTCATGTACCCGGTGGCCTTTGCCACTATCAATGCCTGGCTGTCCACACTTCACAGACTTGGGTGAAGAGCGCCCAAAGGGATCCAGGTTCGTTACCTCCTCCTTATCACTCGTTACAGAGTCTGCTTTGATGGTCCCATAATCAACAAAAATGCTGTCGATATCCTCTTTGTCCTTCAATTTTAATGGTATTTCGTTTTTTTTTTTCATCCATTTGGTATTTGCCCTAAATTCATCCAAAGGCTCGTGTTCACCAGGCTTTCGCCTCCCACTACCCCTTTGCTAAATAGAAAGCTCTCAGTAATATTTCTCTCTGCGCACTTTAGGTGTTTCCCCTACTTTTACCGCATGCTATCTTCGCTAAACCGTGGTTCACCAGTCGCGAGATTAGTACAAAGTGACGTGTAAAATTCCGAAACCAGCAGAAAACCGCACCTGAATTAACCAGTCACAACCCTACCGGGATTGCCCTATTGCCCTTGCGGAGAAGAACATGGGTGGAATTCCGCTCACACGGTGATACAGATGGTTACTGTACCAGCTAGAATTAGCAACTGATGCGCGAATATGTGTCTAGGACGCAGTTACTGCCAACCAGTCTTCACATACCAACGACTTTTGGTTTCCTGTTCCTGCCCAAGAATGGAATTTAGGAGGGTCTAAATAAATTTTTTCCCCAGAAAATAGTCATAAGGGATATCAAATGAAAGGTGTCAATTAGTACTTGTTAAAAAGGGTCTAATTTCCGACATTTAGTGCACAGTAAAAGAGGACGGGGGCTGAAAGGTGATCATTTCTTTCACGGACCCATTCTCAGAACCTACACATACCACTATACAGTGCCTAGGCTCCGAAATACTATACCTACACTATACCGTCATCTGTTCCAATGAAATTTATAATTGTATATTACTATAATTTTTAGTAATTGACTTCATCTTAGAACCATAATCCAGAAATATAGGCTATAATATAAAGCATGATCCCCATTACGTGCTAGGTACTTATGGGACACAAAACCTTTCATAACATACCTGAAGCGTCCAACTTCTAGTTTCCCGACTTATTTTGTTTAAATATTATTCGTCCTAGAAGCGCAGGCAATATCTCGGCGATCAGTGGTTCCCTTCGTCAATACCTACCTAAGCTACACCAAGAGTCATAAAATTTTAATCCTTAGATTTTTTATTTGTTTGAAAATATCCTTAAATATCTTAATTTGTTAAAACTAAGCTTCACAGTATCTTAACTATTTAACATATTAATATCTACCACCAGAATGATTTTCGCATATACTTTTTATAAAATTAAATCCTTTTAATCATTTACAAATAAAAAGATAGATTTTTCCCCAGAATCGAAAACAACAGGGTCTTTGCAGCCTAAAAGAAGCTGTTTAATTTTTTTTAACAAATATGACATAATTATTAATAATAATTAAGACACTCATCAACCAAACGAATATGCGTCACCACATATTTCCATAAAAAGTGAACATGAATAGATAATATTAAAATCTGCATAATCTACAATAAAAAATATAATTCTGCAAAATTACTAAACTAACTTGAATTGGTTTTTTTTTCTTTTGTCAAAGTTTTAACAACATCCGTCAACAAAGAAATTTCACAATTTAAGGATGAGCAGAATCAGACACAGCTTGATTAATATTCCTACATCAGTGATTATAAATAACGCATAAGATACTTGTTTAACTACGCATTCTAAATGGATGTCACATAGCGGATAATATTGCATTTATAACTGGTCCTTGATGATATCGTACAATTTATGGCTACAAAACGGAAAGAAAAAAATTATCTATCTATGGAAAATCTCAGAAAAACCTACTTATCCTCAATAAGAATATATTTATTGTACTTGTCATCTGTATCTAAACGATATTCTATAAATGCTGAGTATATCTAAGGTGACCTTGGATGGATAATTGCACATTAAAAAATCCAAGTGGAAAGTCATATGTGCATGTACTGCATTCGCTAGTTTCAGAATAAATTCAATCAGATAGTTAGAGATGTTGGATAGATACTATTATACTGCCCAACATATATGGTTGGAAAATACATTGAAGATGAATGGGCTAATCGATGCAAAGACTTGGAAATTCCAAAGGATACAAGTTTAAGAGCATTTGAATTCTTGAAGCACCTTCAAAGTAAAACAAAGTGCAAAAAATTCAGATGTGTAGATAGAATTTGTGTCCAACCACGCAGGCGCCAATGCTATTTACGATATGGTAACAGATTTCAAAATTGTGTAAAGAACCAGGGGATAGTGTGACACACTTTAGAACTCCACGCATACCACTGGCAATTGTCAGCTCACCTCAATAATAAATAAGTAAATGTAAATCCATAGACCGCCCCCACATCAAACGATATCCCACAGGATGATGCAGAGATGTACTTGCTCGCATCTGATAAGGACTTAAGAGATCTATGTATCTAATTCTAGACAAGTCTGTGTATAGTATATATGAATGCTGTTTACCCCTTCGAAGGGAATAGTGCGTCAATTTTTAGCAATAGGTCTAGAGGGAACTACTAAGATAGTAATCATCAGAAACAGCTCTTATCGGAAGAACCGCAATTGTTCATCTTCTTTTTAACCAATTATTCTTCACGTTCAAAAAATGTCACTTACCTTGAATTAGCTCATAGCTCCTAAATTCTGCAACCAGATCCGTGAAGATTGAAACCAAAAATAGTGACTTCCTGTTTAACTCATCAGATGCTGCTCCATCTCTGCTGTGTGCACCATGATTGGAAGTGGTTAGCAAGTGTCGGCTGCTCCCTTTTATACATTCACAAATACAACATGAGTTCGAATAATATCGGGCGAAAACTACCTGAATCTAGACTAAACTCAGTAACTGACTCCTCTTTTCTGACCGAAAGAGTCAGCGGGAGACAAATGCTAATTTGTTTGTTTAGTTTGTAATTAACTTTGAAGAGTATTACGATGTTCAAACGGCCATCCTGAGTGGCCAAAGACGACCCATCAGCTGTCTCTCTATCAGCTGGTCTCGCTAAACGCCTTGAACTGAGTTTTTGTTGCAGCAATATACGCATTAGCTTTGACGGTTGCGGCAGATCATTCAATAATGTGCAATATGCACCGAAATTTAAGGTAATTACACACTATAGAATGCATTATTTGATCAAATTAATCCCAAACAAAGGCGAATAAAATCCCGCGCCCATCGTCAAGTTATTAAGTGGATGCGAACTAACAACTTCCATGCAACTGTCACCAAATGAGATGATCTCTAAACTAACTGGCAATGAATCCAATGTGAGTCCTCTTTGAGGATCCTTTCCTAGCAAGAGTGATTTGTTGTACATGACCATGTGAAAATCTCATAACTGATCCCAATCTATGTTTTGTCGGAGCTAGAAATATACAATATGATTCAGCTGTGAGCTTACAGTACCTGCTGTTGCCTAGTTTCCTTAAAAAGTAGATCTCATGAGACAAGTTCTCAAATATCTGCGACATATTTGCAGGGACGAAATATTATATAATTGAAAAGGATAAAATTCAAAACAGATTGTCGATGACTTCATCAAGTAGGCCGTGAAGTGAGTAAGTAAAGTAACAAATTAAAAAGGTAAACGCCTTTGAACTAAAGGGAGACGAGGAAAACTAGAAGCATTCCTAATAGCATCGCAGAACTCGTGGTGCGCACTTGGTCTAGTTATCCGAAGTATACGAGCCAGAAAAGATCTTCCCACCATTATAACTGAGCCGAAAGTTGGTAATTGTGTTGAAAGTTTGTAATCTTCAAGACGAATCATTGTTTTATAGACCCATATCTTCTGACACCAAGGAGGAGATAATGAAACCTTTAGTCTGCAAAAAAATGTTCCAGGGAGGGCTACTATTCTCATAAAGTAGAATGTTATGTTAGAAAGTTATGATCATTCAACAGTTTATTGGTTTAGTGAAATGCACTCAATTAGATCATGATCAAAAAGTAGAAGAGCAGATAAACGAATAGATGAGAAAAGAGAGAAGGTAGGCAAATATTCAAAGAAACCTAATAAAGAAAAAAACTAGGTAAGCTTATTGCATCCACGGCTCTATACTTTTAAATTAAGATCTTGTTAAACACATTAGTGCCTCTAGGATACCGATTTGTCAGTCACAGTCCCACCGTGATGAGCACATCGGTACCGGTTTATACTGAGTCTGGCTCAGCATTCATACCAGTGGATGCAAGCCTATCTAACATCTCTGCTGTAACTAAGGGGTAACGGCTCCGAGTGTACATCGCAACCCCACGCTTGAGCCCACAATCAATTCTGCCTGCGATATGAAAGCAACTACCATGAAATTATCACAAGGGACAGACCAGAAATAACCGTGCCGAGAATTCTCCACCAGGAATTGTTGCCATTTATTATCAACTTGCATATATGTAAGGCCCCTGAGAAGTCAAATCATTTAACCGCATCTTCCTGGAAATCAAGAAAAGAACTTGAAAGTTTTGCTTAAATTTGTTTACAACCCTTCCGATTTTAGAATGTGCGCTCACTCAAATCGCACCGTGGAATGTTACTACAATATCTGTTACTCAAAAGCTCCAAGTCTGACTGCGTCGAATCATCGGAGTACGCTGGCCTGATACTATCTCAAACGAGGAACTTGGTCGATGCACCGGCCTGGCCCTCGTACGTACTGTGCTCGGAAGGTGAAAGTAGCAATGGATAGGCCATACTTTAGGGAGGGGCGATAATTGCATTGCTGACTACGGCATGACGTGGAATCCGCTCTCCCAAGATGGCCAACGGTTGGATTATCCCAAAGGCACTTGCCGCAGAACAGTAGAGAAGGAGTTTAAGCGTCTCAGGAAAACGTAGTGGTAGCTAAAGCGCTTTTCAGGTAACCGCGAATGATGTCGTGCTACACCCCATCAAGAGGGTAAATGGCAACCCTATATAATCTTGATTTTTCAACAAAGTTCCAGTCTTGAAGCTTCCCCACGAGTCTATATCCGCAAGTGTAACTAGACTAATCAGTCACTTATCCTATAATTGAGGCGGACCACATTCTGATAAAGGAAAGCACAGCTTCGAGTATACAAAACGATGTTAAGACCTGCATTATGCTTTCAATGGAAAACATGAGCCCAAACATAAACTTCCGAAAAACTGGTCAATACCTTCGAAAGAGGGGTCCTGAGAAAAATAATAGGAGATAAACGAGATGGCGACCAATGGCGAGTGAGATACAACAATGAGTTGAGGACTCTAAAGTCTCTAAGTTAATCAAACTTCGGAAGTTGCAATACAATGACCATGTTCAACATATGGTCGACACTCGGATACATAAAAGAGTATTCGGATGGAGAACAAAAGGACGAAAACCGGTGGAAAAGCCCCTAAATCACTAGCAAATTCATCTGTGGAAAACAGGGCGTCACTACTCGGATTTCGAAATTTGAGGACACAATCAAGATGTTTGGAGAAGGACATCCTGGAAACCAAAGCCTGAAACAGGCTGTAGAGCCTCAGCTTGCTGTAAGTTCCAGGTTCATTAAATAATTAACGGAATGAATGGCTGCAATTAGGAAGAAGTTTTGCTTTTTCGGAATGTGGAATTTTCTGAGGTACGACAATTTTCAAGCTGGCTAATATTCTGAATCTGGGCCATTTGTCTCTAATACCACAGGATGAGCTCGATATTGGCCAAGTGTTTGCTAGGTGATTAAGATGTCGACGACTAGACTACAACACAGCATAGCGGAAACGACTGTTTCAACCGGCAATGTGCTTATAACGATCCCCCGATTAGTTCCTTTTATTAAAGTGGTATGACAAGGAGAACCAGACCTAAGCGATGAGGATCTGTTTTAGAATGTCACCTTTCAGTAAAGTTGGTATGGATTCCAATATTCGCATTCTGGCTCAGCGATAACTTACGACATCAGTAGGAATTGCACATGGCGATTCTTCCATCAGCCACGAGCTACCTGATAGAAGGTATTTGATTTTCCGGTCAACACTTGCAGCCATAGAGGGTGGCAGGTCAAAGAAGCCGCAACCCGACGATACTATCATAGTATTACTAGCTTAGTAGCTTAGACAGTCCGTAGAGCTGATGAATTGTCCTCAGCAAAGATTATTTAACATGCAAGCATCTTACTTACAACAAGCCGCTAAATATTTGGACGATGGAATTTTCCACGAACCCAGTTACTTAATCACTGGTCATATATGGCTGCGATTTCCCCCTTCGTAGGATAGCTCGTCAACCACACCTCGGTAAAAAAAACACAGTTTCTTAAAATGCGCTTCAACTCCCATCCCGATCACCTGAGATCCCTGCACTCATTCTCTATTGTTGTGCGTTAAATAAATAATGATTTTTGCTCCAGCCGCTACTCCATTTTTTTTTTATTCCTTCAAGTTCAAGGTATTGTACTTATTTTATTTTGAAAAATAATAGGATCAGTTGGAATTACCTGTCAACTCGCGTCGAAAGAGTAATATTTGATTGCACCATCTTAAAAATATATTTATCAGCATCAAACAAAAACCAAACGACGACGATGATAATTCTCTGAAAATTTTCTGGCAAAAAATTGTGCAACGCCAAATATCTGCTCTTTCTTTTAAAGCCTAATCAATAATCTGAACACCCAGGTTGACTTCATTCGGTAATCTGAAATATTTATCTTTAATTTCTGTCCATTGAAAAGGCATATTTATTTCATATTCTCGTTTGTTCAAGCGTATTCAACTAATATATAAAAAAATAAATAATAATGAATAAAAAAGCTTATTTAAAACAAATCGCCGAACTTCATCAATTTCAAAAATTTGAATTACACCAACTTCCCCAGTTATAAGCTCTCCAACAACGCCCATACAATCTTAATTATTTGAGCTTTATAGAAACATCTTCGAAAACTATAGTAGGAAAGAAAAGTTGAATTATTTTGCAGAAAGCTTATATCATAATCGATTTGCTATAAAAGCTCTTAATATTTTTTAGAAAGCTCTAAATGTTATTTAATATAATCAAGAAAATATCTAAAAATCAGTTTGCATAATACATACAGTATTTGATTTTAAAAGATAAAAAATCTAAATTTTTTCACTTTATCTGCTTCGAATTCACATTCACAATTAATTTTATCTACAATTAAAATTTTTCTGATCAATCGTATGGATCATTATGGTTATTTGCTAGAATACCATCCTCTTTATTTACCACGTTGCTAGTTTCCTATATCCTTTTCTAATCATTCGAGTGCTTTTTAAATTACTCTTTCGATTAGATAGCCCGAAAAGTATCCTTGCAAATTCCATGTAGGATAATGCATACCTTGCAAAATTTACATTTAATGGGAGAGATACCAATAGCCGATTCAGAAAATTCGAAATTTTTTTCCATCTGAATATGATGGCAATCTTCCGTATGATAAACCCTGAAAATTTCAAATCGAAATTTGAAATAATTTTGGGGTTCAAGCCTTCGAAATGTCCGTACCTCTACTGGACATTCAATTAGTGTACAGATATAGGTATACCGATCTTTACGAGGAAGTTGAAGGAATGCAGTACGGGGCGGGATAGCTAAATGGCCGTAAACTCTTACAATTATCACTCACTTAAACGTGTTTTCTCAAGACAGTATCTTGCAGATTGATGTACAAGATAAGTGAAAAAGAACTATTTTCATCTTGTTAAAATGTTATATAAACTTTTGATACAATAGTACTTTCTAGTTGAAGCTAAAAAAATGTCAAATATTAATAAGAGAAAATATATTTTTAAGCCATAATATTTACTGAAAATTCGCTCTTCTTTGTTTAGAGCTTAACATTTTTAATATAATAAAATTTTATAGGTTCAACTAGATCCCGATTTATGACGTCCTTAAAAGAAGCGATATATATAAGATAAAAAATAAGATATATAACCGCCATTTTGATTATTTAAGAGTAAAGCAAAAATGAAATATTACATTCAAATATACTTAATTAAGATTACATTATTTAAAATATTTAAAACATAACATTTCGCGGTCTTGATCGAAGTTCTCTAACACACTTCAAGGGCCCTGCTCCAATTGGATTGTCGCGCCAACGATTATTATAAAACTTTAATTACTAAAGAAAATTGCGCGACGGTCAGAGAACCATCTTGGGTGATCCCACTGAAGCAAGACGGCAGAACCATCCCAAAAATTTAAAAACATGGCCTTTAGACCCTAGGTCCCCGCGAGCTTACGAGCAACCAAGCTCTATGTAACTCTGGGATCGTGAATATATGAATGAATGGAGTTTCTCGCATGATCTCCGGTCGTAAACTACAACAGAAAATTTCAGCTATTTTCCGGATTGGACTGCCGAAATTTCCAACACCAATCGGCCACATCATTGACAAAGATCGTGTACGCATGTTCCAGTAGAGGAGATAAATTCGCTTACAGAGTCGAATATGTTAGGCTTTCGACCCTGAAAAGGAACTTGTCAACGGGCATCCACCCCTCCGATCCATTATATTTTAGAACCAAGGAGTTCAAAATATGAGCAATTTTGACAGAGCATAGGTAGGTAGCCTAACGTGCGTAAGGCCATCCTCAATCGATGCTGCTGCTGGCTCACATGATCAAGGTGTGTTCCCCATGGCCTGAGAATGCCAAGATGAGCACCAAAGGCAGCATCTCTCGAACATCTGAGACAAGAGAAGCATCGGTTGAAAATATGATCCATCATCCATCCTCCCTTTCAATCGTGGCACTCTAGTCCCGAATTTTACGGCTCTACGCGATTTTTTTTCTTATTTTCAGTGTATTTCATGTAAACAGCAGCAGCAGGCGGAATAACTCCTAGACGTCGAACCCCACCGCTAGCGGTTTCGACGCCGTGCTGTCCATTACGGGAGCCCGACCCAGCCACCAAATCAGACGGCAGACGACCTCAAATTTCTCCCTCGTCACACTTTCGGGTTTGCATTTTATCCCTAATTGTCAGGTGTGGTGATAGCTTCTTCAATAAGTAATCTGCAAGACTGCAAAATTCCTGCACTTTCCTCACCTACCCCCTTGAGATGCTGTGGTGGCGTACAGCAATTCAGATTGAAACTGTCTATCCATCCACCTTTCATAACCGGGTTTGGGACCGGCTTAGCTTCACATTAGTTTTATTTATTTCCTTACGATTTGTTTTTCTCTTCTTAAATGATTTATTTTTATTATGTTTATTTGTTTTAATTAACATTTGCCATCGAATATCATGGATTTTAGCTAAATTTGAGGAATCCCTCCTTCTTTCCTCCTCTTTAGCCCCGAAATCCTCTCACATAAGGAACATCCTTCAATATAATTACTTGAGGATGTCAAGACAGGGAGGTAACCTTAGAGGCCGCGCCGTGATCCGTCATAGATCGTCCTTTTCGATCGCGGCACTCAGGTCCGGAGTTTTACGGCTCCACGAACATGGCTGAGCTATCTTTTTTATTTCTTTTACTTCCAGGTTTAGCTAGCGTGTTGGTTATTTCGTTAGGTTGGCGTGAATCCCCGTGTTTGATTTGTCTTTCAGGATCCAGTGCGGATCCACACGCCGGCAAGGACAAGTGAATTTTGGTATAATGACACGTGAGGGATCGAAGTATTCGAAGGACCCCCCCCTATTCCCCGAGCCTGGCCAGCACAGAAACGTGTCGACAGAACACTTCGATAGAACTTCAGAATTTGCGAACGACCTTCACGGTCAATTTCGCCACTTTTTTTTAGTTTTTGGAATAGATCTTACCTCTTGGACATCTCTGGCCTCTCAGGATGGTCGTTTGACTATCGAGAACTCCATTTTGTCATTACAGTGTTCACTGCTGCTTTAATATTAAGTCTTTCCCTTGGGCTTTGTAAACATTCTGGGTACTTTAAAAAGGTGTTTTTGACTCTCAAGTTAAGAAAAGAATATGCTGGTCCCAAAATTGTAATTTTCAAAACTCGGAAAACAACCATTGAAACTCACTAAAAACATACACATCCAGTTCCACGTATGACCGCTGTAAAATCTTAATTAAGATAAAGTTTTAATTTGTGCCATTTTTATGTGTGTTCTAAAAGATCCCAGAAGGAAGGGGGGACTAATTATTGATGTCAGACTCTCAAATTCCCCTGGAAAAAACAATGCAACTGAATGCGAACACTATTTATTCTGATGTGCTGGTAACTGTTTTATTTTTCTACTTTTATAAAATTTTCCATTATTAAAAGCAACTCCATATCAAAACATAACTCATAACTCATTACCTATTCAACCTTTATTTAATTCTTCATAACAAATCAAAAAATTTCCATTAATACACAAACGCACACATCAACAATTCTTGAAAGATTTATATCATTTTGCATGCGATGATGTGATTTTCAGGTTCACTTTTCATCAAGTTCAAGTTCATGATAGCATCCATTATCTACACGAAAACTGATGATGTGCGTAACACAATGGCACAAAAAATGATTACAAAATTGCAAGTTGTAACTCATCACCGTGATCACTGAGGTAACTAGGTAACGCCAGGTGATACGAAAGCGCGGCCACAAGTCGCTCTTTCTCAGCAATTATCACAAAGTTTGCCAGAATGAAGAGGAATATGAATAGCAGGTTCATTATGCAGTTGTGTATTCTGATTTCACAAAGGACCTTTGGTGTCCTAGGAGTGGGTGATATTAAGATACGATTTTATCACTTGGCACGATTTACGTAATTCTGTCCGGAGACGGACTCGAACCTTGGACACCACGATCAGACTCGTAGCAATTACTTAACTTGCACACTAGGGGACGACTAGTGGCCGCTTGGGTGTTAGTTTTGAAAGTGTTTACTGCACGTTCAAACTTCAACTCATTAGGCATAGGTGACGAAAGGGCACGATATTTACATTCCGATTTGGGTTTTAATGCGTTTCTGAGCCCAGACTTGTTAGAATGTTCTCCCAACTTAGTTAGCCGCACCTTAATCATGCGTACGTAGTTCTCAAACTCGCCGGAAATAGGTGTTGAGTGTGACCTTAATAAGAAAGGAATTTTTGATGAATTAGGAACTCCTCTGATAGTGCTAAGTTCCAGTTCCGGTAACAACCTGGGGTAGACTGTCGCCTGAAATAGACCTCAACATACAAATCACTCTTCATCTTATCTAAAACTTAGTTAGTTTAGGTTTTATCTAAATTTTTCGTGGGAATAATGATTTTCTGGGGATATTTAATGTTTATGATAATTGAATTTATTCCTGATTATTTTTTAATGAAAATAAATCATTTCTCAGTCAGGCAATATCACGTTGTCGGTCACGCAAAATTGATATTTTCCTATTATATTTAAATACAATGAAGTCAATCTGCTTTAAATCAACAAAAAATAATTGATTTCCTCCCATGCGTAGTCATTTTCCATAATTTACTCTATAATTGGATAATTTAACAATTTATTGTAGTTTCTTGATTACAATTTGCTTAATTCAGATGGAAATCTTTTATGAGTATATAAAAAGTCAACCCCAAGGCAGAAGTGCAACAGTGAAGGTTTCGTGACGCACTATGGCAACCAAAGCGATTTTTATTGTAGCCACTGTGCTAGTGAGCGCTTGTTTCTGCGCTGAAAAATATACAACGCAATACGACAATATCGACGTGGATGAAATCCTTAGAAGTGAAAGGTTACTGAAGAACTATATCAACTGCTTGGATGGCACTGGATCATGCACCCCTGATGGCAAAGAACTAAAAGGTAAACTCATTTCGAAAGATACCACTTTCTTCTAGAAATAACTTATCCTTGACCAACGGCCAAATTTTTTAAAAAAAAGTCAAATTCTCCCAGAAATAACATATTTTATTGAATCCTAAACTGTTAAACCCTTGCTTGACCTATTTCCAGCAAACTTACCTGACGCACTTGAAACCGATTGTTCAAAATGTTCGGAAAAACAGAAAGCTACATCTGAAAAAGTCGTCAACTATCTAATCGACAATAAACCCGATGATTGGGCTCGATTGGAAAAGATTTACGATCCCACTGGCCAATATCGTGAGAAGTACCTCGATAAAAAGGACAAAAAGGAGTGAAAAACTGTAAGATCTGTGAACAAAAATCTTCTACAGTTAAACGGATTAAATTGTTAAATTTGGATATTATTTAAAACTTAGCACAAAGAAAATAAATAGTGAAAATTTCCAAGCGAACGCGAATTAATTGCTTATTATTTTCATGGTTAAGATAAATCCCGTGGCTTGGGCTAGAGGAGTCCCTCCCAGAAACCCCCAAATATTCAATCCTGCGAGTTTAATTTTAGTGTCAATTGAATCTTATTTGATTAAAGCCCTACATTGGTGGCTTAGCTGCTGACTCCAATATGGCGGCAGCAGCAGCAGCCACTAAAAGGTGTCGAGGTCACTCAAAGACTAGTATAAAACCCAGGGCGCGCGCATCCCACGATTAACCATACAGCCTAAGAAAGGCTTACCAAACCTTATCATCAGGTCATCGCTGGGAGTTCTTTCTTAACGAAAACTCCAGGCGGAGAAGGGTAAACGCGAGTCTCCCGCACCTAAAAATGGTACAAATTAGACCAACTGGTCCTCCAGGTTGGGGGTTAGGTAAAGCTGGCAACCCTACACGGGAAACAATTTGATACGATGCCACAAAAGGAGCTTCTGACCGGATGGATATTACCACGAAGAATCCGGCAAAGTAAACGCCACGGAACGGAAGAATGCTGTATACCGGGCAATGCTGCATTCTCAAAGAATGCGTACTCCCGTAGACACCTATCATTCGGACTGTAAACTCGAAGACTTCAGGAAGCAACCGGCTACACAAGTTTTACCAACAAGCCAAAAGCGGAAGCCTCCTGATCCTGTCGAAACGAAGAGGAAAACCCTGATTTCCGACAGTATGGACATATTAGAACGATGGCTTGAGTATTTTAACGAACTGCTCAACAACCAGAATATCGGCGAGTTCGTGGTTCCGAAAACTGAATACGATGGACAAATTCTGTCACCACTAACCGTTGAAGAAACATTCCGTGCAATTTATCACGATACGCCCACAACATCATCGACCCATACCAAAGAAGCTTCACTCCAGTCAAATCAGCAACTGATTTTCTCTCTGTTGCAAGTGATGAAAAATTTTTAGAATATGGTCATCAGTTATGGTGCAACTCATGACCATATTCCAACAGCTTCATTGACTTAAAGGCTGCATATAATAGCATATTTATATAGTTGCCATTCACCCCTTGGTGGGGTACAGCGCGTTAGCTCTACCTACGCGCTAACGTCCGCAATTGCCAAAAATGCCCTTCAGCTTCCGCCAAGACTTCCAGAGACGCACCAAGTGCTACTGGGACGACCCACTCGTCGTTCATCTTAAGGCAATGGATTCAACTGCATGACGTAACCAGCAATGCAATTGTTGCCCCTCCTTAATGTGTGACCTTTCCCGTCCACTGCTTGCCTCTCTTTCCAAATCCAAAGCCATCAAACAGATGTCATCAGAGTACTCGAGGTGTTTCAGGATAGAAGTCATAGTCCATTGAACTCCTTCACGTCGGCCGACCAAGACAACACGAAGAAAGTCACTGACAACAAGAAGAAATATTATCGGTAACAAGATTCAACCCTGGCGGACCCCGCCTTCGACCTCAAATTCCCGCGAGATTTTACTTTGGTACAGCACGTAACATTTCGCGCCATCATATGTCGCTCTGGTAATAGCTATTAGTTTTTCTGGAATGCCCCTCCTGCATAGAGCACTGCAGATGCACTCTCTGTTCACGCTATCGAAAGCTTTCTCAAAGCCGATGAAGAGTAGGTGCAGCAAAGACCTAAACTTCGCGTATCCGCAGGGTGTTGCTATGGAAGTATTCGAAGCGGAAACCAACCTGTTCTCTGTCGATCAAGCTTTCGAGATGTTCTTTCGTGTGTTCCAGGACTATTTTAGCTATTATCTTTGTGACGGCAGGGAGTCCTCCAATTTAAACCAAATTTAAACCCAAATCGCGCAAACCCGCGTCATTGTGTGTGACGTCACTAATCGCTGAAAATATTTTTTTGACAATTGTGGGGTTCTAAGCCCGCATCAACTTGATGCCTAACCGGATCAAATGGGGAGCAACTTACTCCCTCTTTTTTTGGTCCACGGACCCCTCGTTTATTGCTTAGCACCCAAACTACGAATTGTATTGAGTGCAAATCTGCCAATTCTATTGACCAAAAGTTGGCCAGAGCTGAAAATATTTTTTAAGAATTGTGGGGTCCTAAGTCTCCATCAATTTGATGGGGAGCAACTTACTCCCTCTTTTTTTTTTGGTTCACGGACCCTTCGTTTAGGGCTTACCACCCTAACTTTAAAAAAATGTCAGGCGATAACAGCTTTACGGTTTCTTACCAGGGCAGATGCAAATGCACCTCATCGACCGCTTGAAACGAATTCTACATGCAATCCACAGTTATGGCTCCGCAACGGAATTACGGTGAAAGCTAGGAAAACTGGACTAGTTATGTTCACTAGGAACGTTAGGTGTGACAGCTACACGCTGCCAACTGGAAATCAATATGCACCGAAGTGCAACCACTCACGACTTGCTAGCGCAGTTCGCTATGGAGACCAAAGCTGATTTAGTATTCATCAGTGAGCAACACCGAAACCCTGACATATCAGGTACCGCTGTATATGGGTTCGTGACGGCACCCACCTTAGGGTTCTTACCCAAGGCCGAGGGATGGCTTTGTCTGGATTCGGTGTTCAGAGATAACATTTTTTAGTGTCTATTTACGACAAATGAGACGATGCCGGACTTTCGACGTAGGTTTGATGCTTGATGATGGGCGGATTCTGGGCGGGGGTGAATTCAATGCTAAGGCACTTGAATGGGGCATGCCTCACATAGACTCGAGAGGAAACCGAATTCTGAAAACGGCGACGAGAACAGGACTGGTAGTTCTAAATACCGGATCAACCCCAACCACCCGGCGCCCGGGCTGTGAGAGAACCATTCTAGACGTAACCTTCGGGTGTCGCTGGTAGACGGGTGGCGGGTTCTGGAAGACTTCTCGGCAAGCGACCATCAATTCATTACCTTCAAAGTGGTGGACACAAATTCTCGGTGTGCTTCACCCCGGCGATCTTTCTAGAATGTTGCGAAAGTGAACACCAGGAAATTTGTCGAAACTCTTAGAACAGGTGGGGCCGCACTGAACGGTACTCCTGGGGGTGGTGACGCTACAGCTGACACTGTCGTAAATTAAGTTATGAACCCGATAACGACGGCCCGCGGAGCCTCCATACCCAGGAGGGCATCTAGGCATGGCAAGCCCTCTATGTATTGGTGAACGGTAGAAATTACGGAGCTTTGGAAGGAGTGTCACAGACTCCGCCGCTTAACACAATGCCTAAGCGGTCAGGAGGAGGCATGTACCATAATAACATAGTACAAATAAGCCAAAAGGAAACTCCGCAGCGCAATAAATAGGAGCAAAGCTCGATGCTGGCAGAATCTGGTCGACGAGGTGAATGAAGACCCGTGGGGACTCAGTTACAAACTGATAACGAAAAATCGAGACTCTGCGGAAACCCTCTTCACTTATAATCGAGCAGATGGGCATTGTAAGGGCACAATTCCCCGTACGGGATAATGACGTCGACGCGAAAAGCGCGGAGGACTGTCCACTTTTCTCTACAAAATAGTTGGAAAAGACAGTCCTCCCTAACACTGCTGGAAAAGTGCTCGAGAAGCTAATCAGGAGTAGACTCACTGAAGCGATCCGCGTTGCCGAAGACTTGTCACCACGGCAGCTCGGTTTTAGAGCAAGGAGATCCACAGTTGATTCTGTCATGCAAGTCGTAGATGCCGTTCGACGAGCGGAGGTACATAGCCCTCGAACTTGTCGGCTAGTGCTCCTCGTAGCGCTTAACGTCAGACTAGACAACACTTTCCACGTGCTGATCTATCTTTTATGGATATTGCGAGACTATCTGAGGAACCGCTCCCTGGTCTATGTAACTCAAAAGGGGCAGAGGAGGATGGAGGTCACGCACCGCACCGCACCCTAGACGAGTGGCAATTCTCTTGACAAAATGATACTAGAAGCAGATCGACTGCGCAGCTCACCGGCAACTCAGGTGCGTGGCTGAATCGAAAGCATGGTGAGACTGACTATTTCCTTACCCAGTGCTTAATTGAGCACGGAGGTTTTCAGTCTTGGCTACATAAGATTTAAAAGGCACGGTGTGTTTTACAATGGAGTTGTGGACGACGCCCGTCACACTTTTTTTTCTTGTGGAAGGTGGGATGGAATTCTTCAGCAGCTCTATTTGAACACAAGGGATCTCTCTCCAGACAACATTGCCGAGGAGATGCTGGGGAGTGCTGACAGGTGGAGCCGTGTTGCCCATTACGTTCGGGTCCTTCTCGTTGCTAAGAAGGTTGAGTTCGACCTGTGGAGGAGCCGGATGGCAGGGGATTCCTCCAACAGACAGTTCTCCTCTCGTTGACAGTTCCCTTCCTCCTCTCCCCTCCCGTTGGTGAGAGCAATTCTCTGATTTGAAGGCTCTGCAAGGCGGGAGAGTTCGGGAACTAACCCAAAGTAATGTGACAAACGGTTCCAGGCTAGCTCTCTGATGATGGGGAGATGTTTAGTTGGTAGTCCGACGATGTACCGTTACGGGAGTCCAACACTCTCTGCGCAAATGCATTCACAAATGAACAGCTACTCATTGGCAAGTTACAAAGTAAGTGTCGTCAGTGATACAGATATTTAATCCGTACTCGTGATAAATAGCTGAGTGATATGCAACTCGATGACAAGTAATGATTTGATTAGCTAACGGTTACAAACAGACCGAACCTATTATAAGAAAAAGTGACGAACCAGACTCAGGCGAACTGACTTTTCTACCAAATAGAACAAAGACCGAAAAAGAAGAACTCTGAAATCAGCCAAGATTTCAGGTCTGTTAAGACTAGTAACAATTCTTTTCCTCGGGAATTATCTACGCTTTCAAAGTGAAACTCCAAACAACTGTCTTCGTCATGCCTCAACCTAAGAATGTGCAGTTTCAAAACTGAATTTCACAAACTAGAAGTAAACACCTCTAAACAGCAAACAAAACCTTCAGATTTTCCCATGGACTACGTAACATGCTGCAGGTACTGAACGCCGGTGCACTATACCAGACACTAAGTAAGTGCACACTTAAAGTACTCGTAAACTGTCGCTTTTTTCACAGAAGACATCAAGTTTGTCGCTCAACTTGTAAAAGTAGAAAAACAGCGAAAGTTATATTGACTAGAATTAATGTATGTACGATTGCAGCTGCAGGTGAATAACGTCATAGTAGACTACTTGGAGTGGTGTCTTTCAATGTAGAGTCGTTGAGAGGAAGTTGAGTTCTGGTTTTACCAAGTGAATCTGAAAAGTGGATTAAGTAAAACAGGAAAAAGATAACCCGTTTAGATGGGGCTAGAATTTTTACAGGAGGAAAGATCGGTAAGTTGAACTTGACCCTCATTTGAGGCCTTGCAGCAAGTCTATGCATCCATAAAAATTAGCTGCTCTTCATTTACAGCTTGACCCCTTCAATGTTATCCAAAAAATGGCTTCAGAGTTCCAAGATTAATTATAACGATCCGCTGGGTTTACCGACACAAAACAATCTCTGGTCAATCACAAATCCAACATATTCCACGCTACACTGTTAAGAAAGAAAAGAAAATGCGACAAACGGCCAACTAGATCGAGCAACTACTAGTCCATCACATGCATGATATGGTGGAGTAACAGCCACCTTTACCGATTGCACAACAATTCTGTGCAGACTTGTTGCCGTAGGTAAGCGCAACTGGAAAACCGCTTGGTCGCATTTCGGAAGGCCTCCTCTTCTTGGTCGCCTCAATATCGATATCGCCGCATTCAATTCAATATGCATGAAAATTATGAAATAGCCAAGGTTTTTTTCTCTTTACTTCGCTTTATCGGATTTATGACACTGACTGCGCACGCCACTGTGCCGGTTGTATAAGAAGTGAAATTTCCATCAACCTCGATCCCATTTAAACCAAAAAATAAAGAGTAAATATTTATGATAAATATTAAAAGACGGTAATTATGGTTTTTTCCATGTTTTCATATAAAAAAGAATTTGTTCACAAGACTTTTACACATCTAACAATAAAAAATGAGAAATTAAAATCGCCATTAGCATTAAAGTTATATAAAAAAAATCACTCGTTCCTTAAATCCATACGAAGAGCCCCAAATTATTTAATTTAGCTAAAGATGAAAGGTGATGTTCTCAGGTTTTATGTGGAGTAGTTGGTAGTTGGTATCTTTTCAGTTTCATAGTTTGTGCAGATTTCGGGGCCTCACAGCATACAGAACCTATCGTATCTTATCTTTCTTGTAAGAATCTTTAACTATTTAGTTTGGAAGCTTGATTCCTCGCTTCTCAGCCTCAGCGCGGTATTTGGTGATGTAGATGTTTTGTGGATCGTAAACAGCGGAAAGTTCTTTCCATTCAGCTGGTTTGTTTTCAATCAAGTGACGGAGGACCTTGTCGGTTCCGGTACGTTGTCTTTCGCTGCACTTGGAGCATTCAGTTTGAAGGGCATCAGGAAGAACACGTTTCAATTCACGAGCTTCGGGACTGCACTTGCCCTTGTCCAACAAGCAGTTGTAGTAGTTCTTGAAGAGACGGTCAGATTTTAGGATTTCATCAACATCGAGGTTATCGTATTTGGTAGTGTATTTGTCGTCGGCAAAGCAAACGGCAACAAGAGCCAACAAAACGGCAACGGTGAATTTCATGTTGAACTAAAAAGAAAATCAAAGGAAGTTCGTTAATATCTTGTTTTATTGTAACGCTTGAATGGCTCTAGTCTACGTGCAAACGTTGGATATTTTTTATTGAAAATCAAACAAAATGACTTTGCATACTTCAGAAGAAGTTCCCAGAAACTTCCCTTATAGATAATGCATAGGAAAGCAAATATACTGAATCTACCCAAAGTTCAGGCGTTGCACAAATAAAGTTGCATAATTACGCTAACACATAAAATGTATTCTCGGAAAATCAATAGAGAAACCAAGAAAATCAATACAAACGCAATAACGAGGTTTACGAAAAAAAGTCATGTGATTGCAAACCACAAAACTAAAAGCGGCGTGAATTCCCTGGAGAAGATTCATTGAACTTTATTCACTAAGTTTTTTTTTACTTAATCGGAAGTCTAATCCGCACATCAAAGAGTTGTTAACATTCAAAGGCTCGCAACCTCGAACTTTACCCAATTTAAACAAGTTCTTATCACAAACAAACATTCCTGTTGAGCAACACATTCAAAGAAAAAAAAACCCAAAAATATTTTAGGATACTAAATTTCTACTTTTCGGAAATAATCAAAGGATTATAAAGCGCACAACTAATTAACATTCATGCAATCTCAAATGAAAAAACGAAAGATTTAAGCGAGAAACTCGATTTTAGAATTCATGAAATTTCCTTCCATAGAAAATTTTCCTTAATAAATTCAATTCAATTAGCAACAAATATTCACAAATTCACTTCCACTTTTTATGAAAATCAAACCCGTAACCGATTTTAACAGATAATCAGATTATAAAATTCAGCAAAATATCGATGGGGATGAAAAGATGATAACCAAAAAACAAAGTTAGATATCTTCGCAAACTCACCAAGGTTTGAATTGGTTTCACTTGGAATGAAAATGGAGAACCGACTGATGATTAACGTCGTCTCCAAGTCGTCTTTTATAGTGAAAATTGTGTCTTACTCCCCATTCAAGCAAGTAGACAGACACTCATACGAGATAGTAGATACTTACGCTTTGTACTCCGCCATCTAGTTTATGCGCTCCCGAATTGTACGAAACGAAGTTTTTTTTTTCGTTGCCTTAGATGCAGTATGCTCATCTACTCAAAGGCTTTACCTACGTGTGCCATTATTATTATTCAGGTAATATTAAATTAATACATTTACAGATACAATATCATAAAGATACTCGTAGCGCGATAATGACGATCATATTGCAGCCTTAAATAAATAATATAGAAACATTTCCACCTTGTGTAGAAATGACTCATATAATTCATTTTCATTAGACTTGGTACATCTCATCTGCTGACATAAATTGTGTGTACTTCGCACATTTGCTTGTAGGTTCTAGAATAGGCCAAGATAAATAATAAAAAACAAAGATAAACTATGAAATGGCTTCATGTAATGTTTAATTGACGTCAAGTGAGAGGTAACATGAAAGTTTTCTTCTAGGAAACTTTGCTCTTAATATTGTACTTTAAATGGATTTTAATGGTCGTCGAATATGCTAATTCACCTACATTAGAATGGAGAGTTTTTTTCAGAAGTTTAGTTTCTTTTTAATAAAGAGGGTAAAGATACTTTTTACGTAAATTGAAAATGTTTACTTTGAGAAATCCGGGATGGATTTATGGGAATTCCCGCATAGATCGTGTGCATTTCTACTTAGGTCAAGTCAGTTTGGCGAGACTAACTATTCATTTGATAATTTAAATGTCTACTTGCCAAGGAGGAAAAAAATTTTGATATTACCGGACCTAACCTCAAGAAATCTCGGCTTTAACAGCAGGGATGAGAAAGATAATTTTCTTGGCAACGTTCCAGAAGGCAGAAACTTCATCTCTTAACCTGTGGAACAACTTTCCGGCAGAAAATATTGAAAAGGGTTTCGGTAATATTCAATTGAATCCAAGCATCGAAATAGGGTCAAAGATTATATCAGTTTAAATGGCGCCACTTTAAAAATTTATGGACAATGTAAGAAAAGATGTTGTTGCATCGGTTGCTTCACTTCATAAAGCTTAAGATAGGTTCTTCAATGAAAAAAATTCACACACACTGTCATTAAGGAATGTTCTTTCACTTATAAGTCGCTGCTTGTGAAGCAAGGAAAAAATACCCTTAATAGATAAAGGTCTAAATGCTTGTATGGATCATTCTCCAATCATTTTCATCCACTTGCTTACCTACTTTCTCGGAGCTTACCTAATCATCCACCTTTCCCCAGTCAAAATATTTATGGTTACCATTTACCCCTTAGTAGGGTATGGCGAGTCAACCACACCTACACTCCACCGTTCGCGGTCCCCCCCCCCCCCTACGATTTCCTGAAATGTATGCACTTCTCTTCTCCTGTTCTGCACCAAGTGCCCTTGGGGCGACCACCTGTCGGCAATCTTGGGAGAGTGGATTCCACTGCAATTGTCCTTAATGCCTCCTTAATGTGCGAACGATCCGATCTCACTTTCGCCTTCCGATCATAGTGCGTATGAGTGCCAAACCTGTGCGTCGACCAAGTTCTTCGTTTGAGATAGTGTCAAGCGGAAGAATTTCAACTTGATCATGGTGTCGAGATAGCTGCATTTCCAGATATTAGACAGGGTAGCGAAAGGGGATCAAGCACTGTTGACGCGTCAGGCTACATCCAGTTCGGTGCCACCGTCAGCAAAAACAATGCGTCCTAAAAAGAATGAAAATTTTGACTGACAGTTTCGTCCAGGACAGAGGCAACTCATCAGACGCTGCCTCAACTCTGCCCTGGAAGCAGCCTGACCGAATGGTAATCGCTCCACTCCCAGTATCCTCAACAAAAAATGCTTTCTAGATATATAAATTGATCAACGCCTTCGATGCTCTGGCCATTAATGCGGATAGGGAGAGTGCGATGACCCGCAGAAATAACCTTTGTTTTCTTGTTGTTCAGCTTCAGTCCAACATTGCCTGCCTGTCTTTCCAAATCCAGAACCATTTGACCAAAGTCCATGACCCTGTGAAAGATCAAGCATATCTTATCAGCGAAGTCGAGGTTTTTGAAAGGAGGACGGATGCCCTCGTCCATTGGACTCCTCCACGCCCTCCTCATGCTACCTTGCATGAAGAGCGTCACCGATAAAAAGGCGAAATAATATTGGCGATAGGATGAAACCTTAGCGGACTCTGCTTTTGACGTCAAAATCCTCCGGGATTTTACCTCATCATATGTCGCTCTAATAGGAGCTATTAGTTGCTCCAAAATGCCCCTCCTACTTAGAGCACTCCAGATACACTCCCTGTTTACGTTATCGAAAACCTTCTCGAAATAGATGAAGAGCATAAGCAACAAAGATCTAAACTCCGCACACTATTCCAAAATGATATATAGAGTGTTGAAGTGGTCAATTCAGGAGGATCCGGAGCGGAATGCAATCTGCTCTCTGTCGATCAAATTTCAAGATGTCCTTTGATGTATTCCACGATTATTTTAGCTATTATTTTTGCAATGGCAGTTCGTACGCAGCTTCCCCAGATTGTCGCACTCCAAACGAGTCCCCTTGTTCCCTAGAACCCCGGTCTGATGAACCCAAGAGGTCCATCGGACGAAAGCGTAACAACTAACCCCGGCTTTAAGCCAACTGGAACTGCCTTTGCTACCCTAAAGCCTTAGGAATGAAGCCTGTATTTTTTGGCGTCAAGACGGTTGAAGGCAACTGCAACTTACCTGCTTAGTTTAGAAGCTAAGATACTTTCACTATCCTTTACTCTGACATACTTTTTTATTTTTGTTTGCTAGAATCGGCCAAAATCCATAATTTCCGATTCCGTGATTCAATACGAGTCCATAAAAATGCATTCAATCAATATGCATGATGTGCATAAAAATGTATATAAAAAACATATGCACGACGATTGCTCGGAACATAAGTTGGGCGTGGCCTAGGTGGCCGTGCGAGTGTCTATACTCGAAGCGCTACTAAATTGTGGTTTGCAATTTTTCATTGCTAACATACCGAAAGCATCTGGAGCTTTTAGCTTGGACTTTTCTTACTATACTGCGAGAAAGGGAACTGATAGTTCAAAGAACTCCCTGCCATCCGGCCCCTCCGCACTCTTTGCAACAAGTAGAACATAATATGATTTAATCTGCCAGCATTTCTCAGCGTCTCTTTGGCATTGCTGTTTGGAAAGAGCTTCCCTATATCTGCATACAGGTGTTTGACGAATCCCATTCCACCCAAAAGATATAATCGACGTCGTACATATCTTAATTGCAGACCCAATCTTGTGGGTAGGTAAAATTTAAACCCTCTGTAGCCACTTAGAAGCTATGTAAAGAAATAGTCATTCTCCGACTCTGCAGTCTCCTCTATAGGGGCGTGAACGTTTGACTCGTTTTATCTAGAGAAATGGCACTCATTTATACTGTGCTGGCGTTCTTCACGAGCAACCACTTTCCTCGGGTACATATACATGGGCTTACATTTCTTAGCAAGAAGATCTACAGAAATCATCCCCGTGATCACCATCACGACTGGTTCAGAAGCAGTGTGTTAAGCAGTTGCCACCGGCAAAGCTCCCCGTCTTTGTAGTTGCTTACGATACACCTCCTTGCCAAGAGCATCAGCCATTACCTCCACGCGCGCCGTAGAAAAGAACAGACTGCATTGGACTCGTTAGAAGACGTCGCCTGGAATATGTAGAACCCTCAACCTTAAGGCCGAAACTTCAGTTACAGCCTAAACAGTATAAATATAGAACCGTAAAAAGAATAATACTGTGAAAGCGAAAATCAATATAAGTGAGTCTATGAAGGGTTGACAGACTCACAGGCTCATTCCCAGCATTAGGGTGTCGCTTGAGTGGAAGCGGGGAGACCAACTGCGGCATTACCTGGTTCCAAATGGGACAGGGTGGTTACTAGAAGCAGTATCGGCTTGCTTTGGTTTGAATGATCCACTGATTCACAGTCCTAGTTTTGGTGGCATAGCGGAGGATGCAGAGCATATGAGAGTACATACTACCCAAGGTTCACTATGAAAGAAAGAATCTAAACCAAGCACTGGGAAGGAGCGTCAATTCGAAGAATAAAGTTGCGCTCAAAGGAAAATTGGCTTACGGAAGCAAAAAGTAATCCCTAAATGGTGGTCCCACGGGAGTGAGGCGGGGGTAGTCTTTATTTTTATTTATTTTTAATGCAGAATTCCGTGCTTCACCAAAGCGACTGAGCAAAGAACATACTGTTCGAGGCTTTTGATTCCATTTCTCCTATTTCAAGATATCATTTCCGCGGAATTGGGCCTCAAACTCATATTCCGAGATAAGTAATATAGTAACCTTGTCTCTGAAGTGAATATCTCCTTTAGCTTTAGCCGTATCTTCAAAATAATTTTGAAGGGAGGATAGTGTCATCAAGATGGAAAGTATTATCCTCCCCGAATGATAATGACTTTACTACAAGAATCAAGTCAAATTTTCTAGCGTCCTTGAATAAAGACCTCTTTGCCATTGAGACAAAACAGGTTAAAGCAACTCTCAGGGTCTACTTTTTTATAACAACTTCCTAATGTGTTGCCTTTATCGAGATCAGGAAACTTGAATTGTAAACACTTTAATGGACATGACGTCCACAGACAAGAAAAATACTTCAAAGAAATGTATTACTCAGCAGAACCATGCATCGTCCCCCCTACATTATGGAGACAATTCCAAACAGCAGGCCAATGGTACTTTTCAGCAAGCATTCTTCAATTAAAAGCATTACTCGCTTAAACAGATTTTATTAATTCCGTACACGAATTAAAATGAGCTTGTGAGATACGTTTACTTCCAATAATGCATGTTAATTTTCAATTCCTAATTTTTTTCTTGTCGTAGCAGAAGGCAATTAAAGAGTACGGGATCGTTTGAATTTCATGTAAATTTTGGGAATTCCCAATGCATGCAAATTAAAAGCGAAGAACATGCAAATGTAACCATCATATCAAAAAGATACAATACGTTCCTATGTATCTATAATTTGCATATTATTTCTTAGGTAAGTCTGATCACCGTAGAGGAATTATGATAAGTTCATAGTTTGGACTTTCCGAAAGACTAGCCTCGAGGGAACATATGCATGGGATGTAGTAAGTGGTTTATGGTTTGTATTCCAAATTCAAGTCTGCAGCATAGTCTATGATATTCAACAGTAAATTTGTCCTATATATCTATACAAAGGCTTTTGGGAGTGAATTTTATGATTCCTCCAACATGAAGTTGCTATCTCAATTATGCAATAAGCTAAGCCGATTACTGTTCCAAATGCTTTATCATAAATCTTTTAATTTTAGTAAATATTTTTTCTTTTATTTAGGCCTTTATCTCACACATATTAGTCACTACCATTCATAATTTCCAATACCAAATCCATAATGCGATCAACATATCACATGGTTGGGTTCAATGGTGCAACTGACAAAACAAAACACATCAAATTTCTTGTTTTCAGAAAATTTAAAATTATCATATTTTATCTTATGGGAACACCAATTTCATCTGATTAAGGCATTGAACTTAATTGAACTTTAAATTTATTATAATAAGTGGATTTTTACAATGCAATTAACCCTAAAAGTTTAGAAAAATAAGACAAGAACGTGGTTGAGATAGCCAGTACTGACGAGGGAAAGAAATTCTTCCCGAAATGCGGGTATTTGCGAAAGACGAATGTCCTACTAGTGAAGTAAACGGAATACCGTTGGTTTCGTTCATCTAATTATTTTCATCACTAGAAAGACCTCATAAGAGTGACCTTCAATCTGGTCCCTATAATGAAATTAGGCCTAGGGATGAAAAGGGTTCTGTAAAAATTGCCAAAGACTATGGTGGAGATATTTGTTATTCAAAACTATACATAAAGGAAGGGATTTATTGAGTGACTTTTAGCAGAATGATATTAGGAAGACCACCGGTACCGGGTTCGACCCTGGCATCAAAATTGTCAAGTACACGACTAAAAACTGGGAAAGGAAAAATATTGTAGAAGATACGACGCTGACTGCATCCACACGGAAAGGAGGAGAAAAGGAGTTATACGCCGAAAGTAATTGCCAAGTAAGCGACACGATAATGAAGGTGAGTTAGTGTACGTGTGTGCTTGCTACTACAGCCTCGAGACTGGCAAAATATTTCTTCTTAGACTCAATTTTCAGCGACTCGCATGGCTCGTTATGAAGGTCAAACGGCTTTGGACAGACAGGGCAGGGGTGCTGGATGGCAGCGATCCTTGTCATTTCCCAATCAAGTTGACTCACACCTCTCAGTTGGTAGCCCCTAATAATCACTAAGCAACCTGGTGGTAAAGTAACGTAAGCAACGTAACAACGACGATCCGACATGACATTTATGATTTGATAAGCGATTCAGAACAGTTGACAACTTTGGCACTCTTTTACGTTAGTATACGAAACTGGCATTTCGTGGAAACGGCTTCCAGATTAACGTCACAGCTGCCTTCGTCCCGATAATAGCCTTGGGAGGGCTGGAAGTACGCTCAAAGCTATGAGACCATTAAGTTGAAATGGACTCCTGACTAGAACCTTATCCCAGCTCTAAACGCAAACGCTCATAACGGCTGGTGTCATACCACGCATCACCACCCAACTCACATAGACAATCTCCAAGATCATTTAAGGCGAATGCACTTTCTATGGCTTATATTTCTAAACTTGCCTCGCAAGCGCAGAGTGCATAGCCGTTCACTTATGTTTTCAAAGCCGATGTTTCATTTTTTGGCTGACTAAGAAACCTACTCCGAGCACATGGTTTACTGGATGGCCACTATAATATATGGTGTAGCGGCTCTTCTCCAGGAAACCGGTCCCTGTCCAACGCATCTCCTATAACGCTGTTCCATCAACCCTATATTGCGACAGGGTATCGGCTAGCTGTCATCAGCTTCATCTCTGTACAGGGAGCGCACGTTCCATGAGAAAATGCGCAAACCGTTATTCCGTTGTCGTTGCCGGGTTCGTCGTTGTGTAATCCGTCCAGTCCGAGGCTCCTGTTGTGGCTTCATAACAAGTTGTGTTCCGTGGAGGGTTGTCAGCCCTACCCAACCCCCAACCTGGAGGACCAGTTGGTACAATTTGTCCTGTTTTTAGACGCGGGAGACTCGCCTTCATCCTTCTCCGTCTGCAGCTTTTCGTTAAGAAAGAGCTCCCAGCGGTCACCACGTGGAGGTGGAGATAGGGTTTGGTAGTAGAACTTTTGGTGTTGGTTCAGCAGGCATTTCCCAGGTTTTATGCTCCAACGTGGGTACCAATCCACGTTTCGCCCTGGGACCTATTCTAGCCTTTAACCACCACTTTCTATCAGAGATAACGGGAAAAGAGGACGAAGAACTCCACAACCAGATGGAAATGAAAGTCATCTCAGGAGAGGATGGTCCTCATTCGGAAGACAGGGGTAAAAGAAATAAGGCTACTCAAGAAGTGCGAGGTGGTAATACGGAAAATGAAGTCTGAAGGTCAAGCAAAACATCTCCATGGATGTTAAACATGGTATAATGAAGATCAAACAACTAATAATAATAATCGTTGGCACAACAATCCATATTGGATCATGGCCTTGAAGTGTGTTAGAGCATTTCATTCAAGACCGTAACGGTACACTACAGTACACTGTAGGAGGCAATGTGGTCAGCATTGCGCTCGCCCGAGATTATTACCCTGATTTAACTCAGGTACTCATTCACAGCTGAGTCGACCGGAATCCGACGTCAAATCACGATACAAACCCCACTGTCACCATCATCATCATCAACGGCGCAACAACCGGTATCCGGTCTAGGCCTGCCTTAATAAGGAACTCCAGACATCCCGGTCTGGCACTGTCACCAGTGAGAATTAAACCACGACCTTCCGTACGACAGCCTTGTGCTCTAACGACTCAGCTATCCGAACAACTGTTAGACCTTATTAAACACCAGCAAAGCTCCTAGAAGGCAGCCAAGAAGGAACTGAGGAAAAAAACACGTCGCCAGTGCAATCCCTAATTGCACGAAAGATTCGCCAGAGCAAAAATAAATAATAGTCAAAAAGAGGAGAGGAGGAAACAGCATGGATCTGCCGACAGGGACGTAGCAAGAAGATTCTGCGAAGTGGTAACAGACCAGGCAGCGCCGAAAAAAGGAAAAAAAGTCAACAATAATAACTTTAGTGGAATAGCGACGCCAGTCGCCCCACTGCAGCAAAATCAAAGTTGACTACGACGACGGCATCAATGCCAAACAAAAAGACATAAACCATGGGCAGAGGCAATTCTCATCGAGCTGAACGAAGTGAGATTTATCGCGGAAGTTCTTCAAGAACGGCACACCAGAAGACGCTGAGATAGATGTTGAATCTATTCAGACTCACCATGATCCACGTCTTCCAAACAAACATACATAGGAGTGCAACTACTCACGACCTGATGGGGCAGCAGGTTCAAAATAGAAGAACTGACTTGTTGCTTCTCAGCGAGCAGTGCCGAGATAGGAGCTCACCATCGTAGTATGGCGATACATCTGGAACTGCTGCGACCTGGGGGAGATATACGGTTAACTTGTAAGTGTGAGGTAGGAGATGGTTTCGCTTGGGTCCATTATACGGAAGTGGCTTTTTTAGCGTTTACCTCACACCGAACGGAATATGCTTGCCGGAAGGGAAGGGAGTGTTCTAGTCAGACGAGACTTTAACGCTAGATCCGTTGAATGGGACAAGCCTCAACCAGATTCTCCAGACACACTGATTTTGGAGATGGCCTCAGAGTAAGATTTATTATCCTAACTACCGGTAGCACTCCAATATTTCAACGCCCTGGTTCCAAAGAGTTTTTAGTGTCAGCGGTGCAACGAAGCAAGATACTGAAAGATTTCACGCTCATTGACCGTCAGTACATTTCCTTTGAAGTGACAAACAGTTTCTCCCAATGTTCTGACGTTCAACAAACGCCTATCGTGTGGAACATCCGGAAAATCGACATTATAAAACTTGCCAGGTGTTCTCCGAAGAGGGGTAAATCAACGACCCAGGTGAAGGCAGGAAAACTGCGACTGAATCGTTAGTTCATTCAACAGTGAGCCCTATCGACCCAGTTTGTAATGCATCAGCTCCCAAAAGAAAGCTGCGTCCCGAGAAATTACCTAGGTACTGGTGGACGACTGAAATTCCAACGCCTACGAAGGAACTGCTTCAGACTTCGGCGAATTGCTCAGCCTGGTCAGTTCCTTTATTGTAGCTAAGTTTTAAGTAAAATCCATAAATGTGCAAACAGTGTTAATATTGGTATCGACCAAAAGTCTTTTCATTCTTTATTCTACCATTTTATTCAATAATTCATCACAAAGACCAGCACTTGCAAACAATTACCTATTTCCCGCTTTTAGCACTAGACATCTTACCAACTATCAAATAGTCTATCGTTAAGAACAAATGAGACAAAACATATATCTATGACTTGCCCGTAAGGTTCTAAGATGAGCAACTAAAATTAGCAAAAAACTGTCTACATCAACACCTGCCCATTAAAAAAGTAATATAAAATGTTCTTGAATTTATGCCCCCCTCCCTCCACAATACATGCAGTTTTAGTTTCGTCAATAAACTTTCTCGAATGCTTTCCACTCATTTGAATACGTCAACAAGGTTAATTGACAATAATTATGAAGATAATAGTAATAAATTTGAAACGTGGGATGAGTTTGCTATTTTCATCATGAAGGTTCGACCCCACAACTCCACGTGCAGATGAATGATGGTCTATTAAAAAAATTGCAGTTACGTGCAGGTATTAGTTAAAGTATCTGAATGTTGATTTTTTTATTGATTATATCAATTAGAATTGAAAAGATAGATTTGACATGCATATAAGCTAAAAAATTGCTAACAAGAACATCTACATGAATGCAATATCAGTTCCCATTTTTGGACAAAAAAAAAGATGGAACCAATAGTTCTTCATCGACTGAAAGCATATCTAGGACGAAATAAAAACATCTCATTACGACCAAATTCGAGAAAAAGAGAAATATTATAATTTTTTTTTATTTTTTTTAATAAAAAAATATAAATAACAATTAAATTCAATAGAATAAAGAAAAAAATTTTAAAACGTGATATATCATCGATAGTGCGAAAATATAAATCAGTAATAACGACACTTCCTAGATATACTATGCACGCTGAATAACTTCAACAAACTTCTCCTTCCTAACTGCTAACAAGACATCAAAGACAACCGCACAGATCTCCAGACCAAAAAGAGTATCTTAAATGCATAAGTCCATAATCTCAAATCTCATCTCAAGTCTCTTCTGCATTTCAAATTACAACATCAAAACCCAATTCAAATAGGAAAACCCAAAATGCATCCACACATGAAACCATTTCACTTTAACTCAAATCATTTACCAAATACCCTCAGGCAACAATAATTAGCTCCGATTATTTCGCGATGCATTTAATCATATTGATTACGCACGATATACATATATCCATGGATATTTACATCGATTTGCATATAATCCCTCAACTTTCAAGTTGTCATTGTTGCAAAAACCTTTAATCTTGATTTGGCGAAAGTGCTTCTTGGCAAGATGAAAAAATTTTTGCATAGTCATCTAACTCTGTAAAAAAATCTCTAAAATCTGCATAGAGACAGATGTTTTATGTCTACCCACTAGATATATATAACTATTTATAATATCTTTAGCGAACAGAGATCTTATTGTACGCGTGGATACTTTGAAGCATCATTTTGGCTTCATACACATATATTGAGCTAGCAGCTAAGTACTTGCGGTTGTATCGAATTAGATTTAGTTCAATTTATAGATTCTTAAATTATCACGACTTTAATATTAATATTAATTAAATAGTTATATTAATAATTAATAATTCTATATATATTATTTATTTTCAATATTTTTCAGAATTGCTAAATAAAAATTACATTAGTCGTGAATTTAGACTCTATAATTTCCTCCTTTGATTACAATATTTTATATTCGGAAAAAAATTCAAAAATTAATGGTGACATAAAATCGCCTTCGAATTATAAGTGCGATTGTGGGACTTAGATAAAACTTAATGCGATAGCTTTAAAAAAAATAAAAATGTTTTATAGAAGTGCAGACACTTTTCTTCTCCTTCTTCCCAAAAAAAATCCGCAACAACTTACTCATCAACCCAACAGACAATATATTTCAAGCAACTTCTTGAAAAAATCTTACTTAATTGAATTGCAATTATAATTCAGATACTCGTATCTATGACACTATTAAAATATGTACAGACACTTTCTAGTGAGACTTCAAGGCAAATTTTACACAATGGGATCAGCATTTGAATAAATTATAAACTTTTAGGCTATCCAATACCAATATGTACGGTACTCATTGCTGTGTACTATATACACATGATGCAACTAATACTATTTGGTATCTTCAAAGATTTATTGTAGATATGATTGATTCAAGCCATAAATACATATAAAATTACAGAAATTGATTACTAACAAAGAGGCTATTGCCATTATAAAAAAATACTAAAATTTGAAGGATTCATATATTTCCATCCAATAAATGCTATCATTTCTTTTTCTTTTTCTTCAGCCTTTGTCCCATTCACAAGCGGGGCCGACTTCTCGTGATGGATTTCGCCATTTGGCTCTATCAAATGCCTGATCTGGACGCAATCGCGAGACTTTTAAATCCTTATTCAGCGTATCAAGCGCCCGTTGTTTCGGTCGGCTTTTTGGTCGCTTACCATCGACTTCGATGTTCAGACCAGTCTTGGTAAGTGTATTCTCGTTGGCGCGATTTACGTGACCATACCATCGAAGACGCCCTTCTCGCAGTTTTGCCATGATCGGGGCAACTCCATATCGATCGCGGATATCCTCATTTCGGATGTGATCAAAACGTGTCACGCCACTAATCCAACGCAACATCTTCGTCTCTATTACAGCAAGACACCGTTCATTGTCTTTTATAGTCGGCCAGGGATCAAGCAGTGCACTGCAAGATAGAGTGATGCGGGATATAGCCCCCTGAAGTCAACTTATCTCTCTCTGAGGGTGAGCTATCTCTCCTCTAGGAATCAAATGAATACCAGCAATAAAAATAAAGAAACTAAAACCAATAAAGCGGGATCCCGTACCGCACTCAAACTGGTTAATCAGGCACAGGCACATCTCCAAAATACTGACAGCCAGTTGTTTACACCCAAGAAGGGAAAAGTTGGGACATCAAATAGTGGGCCCAAAGTCGACATTGGTATAATGAGTGGACAACAACCAACGAACGCCACTGCTCAAAACGCAGGGACTAGCAACAGCATGTCTGAGATAAATATTTCAGACGTCAGGATGGAGACAGGTCTCAGTGGCGCAGGTGCTAAGTGGTTCCTGTGCTACCTGAAGGAAGGCCTGAAAGTAAAAGAGGCCCTCAAGAAAGCTCAAGGTAGACCTAAGCCATCTTCACCGGAGCCGAGAAAGCGGGGATCATCTGAGATTAGCCCGTATGAAAGGAATGCTCCCAAGAAATCCAAACCTGAACTCAAGGAGGGAGAAAATCCGGGAAGGTCCCGGTGAAAGCAACACTCAGGAAGCCCGCCATTAGCTATACTAGTCCGGTCTAGGGCATTCGACTGACCATACTGGCAAAAATGTTTCTCGAGCAAATACTCACTTTTGAGGAGCAGGAGACCATCGAAGACCTTGTCGTCAGGCAGATGAGGAAGAGATGGACTTCGAAACTTGTGTTCACCGGGATATGCTTTCGACTGCGCGACGGAAGACACGGCAAAGTGGATTAGGACCATAGTTCCTAAATTGTCAGGCTGGGAAGGGGCAGAACTGCCAACATGTGCTAGGGATGATGAAATAAAAACAATAATAAGAAATCCCAAGAAAACGGATTGGGAATCCTAAGCAACGCACTTGAGCAACAAAATGGCCTTCCTTCAAGGGGGCGGTGACATCAGGAGCGAACTTGAAACAGTGGTGGAAAACCTCAACATAGTCATCATTGACGCATATGAGGTTAGCTGTCCAGCTCAGACAGTCAAGTCATCAAGGGATGTACCATGGTGGAACAGGAACCTAGCCAGAATGCGAACAGAGGCACGAAAACTCTTCAACCGGGCAAAACAAACCGGGGACTAACAGAGGTACGAAAAAGCACTGACTGCGTATAGCAACGCGGTCAGGGAAGCAAAACAGGACAGCTTCATGGAATTCTGTGAAGGAATCGAACAGATCACAGAAGCAACCAGGCTTTATAAGGCTGTAGCCAAAGACAGGGCAATATCCTCTGTCCGTTTGAAGAAGGAAGATGGGACATTTACCGAGAATGAGGAGGACAGAGTACACCTGCTTCTCTCATTTCCCGGGGTCCTACCCCACGGCGGCAGGCGACAACATTCTACTTGACACCCCAACAACGAATAAAAGGAGAAGAAAGGACAACTGGAAACTAGCAAACAAGGTAGACTTAGGTGTGCAGTGGGGACTTTTAAACCACTGAAATCACCCTCAGTAGATGGCATTTCCCAGCACTAATCCAGAGAGGCATATCATCCAGAGAGGTCTATCATCTCTTCTGAAGGTGGTAGGGGAGAGCATAACACTGGGATACATACCAAGGGCATGGAGACGGGCAAAAGTGGTCTTTATTCCGAAAGCGGGTGATTGACGGGCGGTTCAAAGGCAAGGGCATTGCAATCTGCAGTGATAGCCACGCAGCATTGACAGCGTTGAGTAGTCCTTTGATCACCTCGAAAATCGTTCAGGAATGCATAAACCATTTGAACTCTATCTCTAGATTCAATACGGTGGAACTACTCTGGGTACCTGGTCACTGTGGCGTAGAAGAAAACGAAATCTCGGATGCTTCGGCGAAAGAGAGGTCAATCTCCCCTATCAAACCGATAATATCTACAAATTGTAAATGATTAACAATCTAGAAACTCAGCAAATGAATACCAATTCAAAACGAATGCAAAAAAAATACCGAAAACCTCGAAAGTGAAAGCAAAATCGGCTTATATTCCCTTGGCTACTCTCAATTCTAAATAAATCTTTTTACTAATATTTTACCTAAAATAAATTGACTTTGGTTGATCAAACATAAAATTGCATAAAAAAGATACACACATTCAACTCGTCAAATGCATATCTATTGGCTTAATTGACCTCAAGATCGTTCATGCTACGATGATTGCTGGGTTTTTTTCCCATTTTTTGTGCCCCTGCGACACCTTATAATAATCTTAAATCAATGAAAGATTTATTTATGACTTGCAATTACCTTGCAACATTCTACTTCATCAACAAATCCAAATGTGAAATTATCAAGAGAAGATTATTAAAATGAAAATATTTTTTTTTCTCTGATTTGATTATATTCAATGAGAAAGGTCAAAGTGGGATCGGATCAGATGTACTGAATTATTTTGTTGTCATTGGTAGGGTTGTTACTTTTTGGTCTATTTAAAATAGTGCTATATAAATCTTGTCGTCAATCGTGGTTGAAACTACACAGGGTAACTGATGCCGAAAAATTTGGTGATTAAGATATAAAAGATTTTGCAGTTTCTGTCGTTGATATCGGTATTGCGGCAGCCTAAAGGAGTCCGGGTTCATAAGAGGGAGATCCACGGGAGATGCTTTTATGGAGATCGTGGATAATGTTCATCGAGCTGAGGCCCACAGTCGTCGATTTCGACGGATAGTGCTCCTCGTAACCCATGATTCCTTCAATTCCATAACATGGATAGATATACAAAGCACATTAGAAAAATCATCCAACGTGGCGAGCTATATCCTGCCAATATCGAGGGAATACTTCAAGGACCGCTCCCAGCTCTATAAGACTCTAGAGAGCCAGAGATCACGTCGGGAGTAGCACAGTGATCCGCAAATCAAACTTAACATATTGATGCGACTAGTAAGAAGGTGGTTCATGATTTCAGCCTTGCGCTGGAAAAACCCAACATGTAAACTTTGGGTTGAACGGCAAAGCTTATGATAAGCCTGCCTTAGGTTGGCAATTTGCGCCGTCCACCAGTACCTAGCAGGCTTGTCACGGATGGGGCCCTTCCGAGGCATGGAAACGTCAGAGGCGTCGTTATCAAATTGATCACTGAATTTACAACAGTGTCAGCTGCAACGCCACCACCACCAGAAGTAACCTTCAGTACAACTCTGCCTGTTCTAAGAGCTTCAACGAATCCTCCGATATTCACCCTCGCGACGTTCCACGCCCAGGAGATGCACCTAACTGGCGTACGCCGTCAACCTATTATTACATCATTATTACAAAACCATTACTGAAGAAGGACACATGTTATGTCCGATAGATAAAATCTATAGTTAAACTGGAAAGTTTTCCTTTTAAGAATTTTATTTAGCGTTAACCATTTCGAACGCGTTGTACTGTAAGTACTTCTCCAAGCTGAGAAGTAATTCGCCATGCATCTAACGACGATGCCTTTGATTCCGACCCAAAGGTTACGTCAGGGATGTTTATTTCGCAACCTGAGTGCGGGACTTCCGGCGTGGATCCGGTGTTTCAAACAATGAGCTCGGTTCTTGCCGCCATTTTAAGAATCCGTTTCCCTCTGGAGTTTGAGTAAGGCATGCCCCCTACTAGGATGTCGTACCGAAGGTCGTGGTTCAAATCTCACTGGTGACAGAGGGAATTTGCATCGGGACTTTACGTCGAATACCAGTCGGCTCAACTATGAATGAGTACCTGAGTCAAATCAGGGTAATAATCATGGACGAGCGCAATGCTGACCACGTTGCCTCCTAGAGGGTACTGTAATGCTGCAGTGCCCCGTTACGGTCTTGAATAAAAGGCTCTAACCCACTTCAAGGCTCAGATCCGATTGGATTGTCGCGCCAACGATTATTATTATAAGAATTCGAAGACATCAATTGCAAATCCTGATACCAACGGAACACAATAACCCAAGATGTCATACAGCTGAGTCTTTGTGCCCGAATCGCTCAGTGATTGATGACTAGATCAGCTTATACTCCCGAAGCAAGCTGTGCTAGCAGCTCATAAGCGAGTGCCCTCGGGTGCTTATTAATTTGTAGGATGGGGATCATGCTAACCGCGTACTAGCCCTTTTCAGTTCCACCCAAAGACTGGACCGCAAAATCCCGGCTGAGAACACAGTTCTTTTTTCGTTGCAGATCTTCGTTTGGTAATCTACTTGACCGCATTTACGGCAAACTGTCCTCTTGACAGGTACCCAAAGAGGGGGATGAAGGTTATGGCATTCATATCCTGCATGCTACCCTTACATTGTGATTGGTTAAGGAGTTCCGTCTCTCCTACCGGGCATTAGTTCCTTCCGGACATTCACGATTCATGTTCTCCTGCGCTTCGACTTATTCTGTGAGATCTCGGATTTCAAGAGAGCACATGGCTCTAGGCTAGAAACGAGAGCTTTCTCTCCCAGTAGCCTCTTGACCGCCTCGCAGAACGTACTTTCATTAGTTGCCTTCGGACCTAATTCAACGAGTACTACGCCACTCTTCGTTTTTCGTTTTAGAGAACACTTCTGCTCCACTGTCTTCAAGCATCATCGGGCATGCAAATGACTTGTCGTCCGTCGTTTCTTTGTTTCCTAGTCGTTTCCATTGGCGGTTTACCACTCCTAACCGCCTTGGCTTTGGATAGACGATTTTTTGAGGGTGTGATGTGTTGCTTCCCTTTGCCTTTCTTTGCCTTCTTTTTTAGGCTTTGGAGACTACTCGGATAAAGTCTGCTTCAAACTATATGCGACCCGTTTAACGCTTACAGAACCCTAACACAATTAAGACGAACGTCTGCAGTTCATCCATTCCAACCAGGTGAATGCAATTATCTGCTTTTGGTAGATCTGACAATTAGCTGGAGTGGGAAGTAAAAAGTGGGTACACCCTGATTTATATGCATTGGTTTTTGCATTGATTTTACAGGGAGATGCCTCGTTTGTTGTTTCCTTCAAAACAACGACCTACATACCGTATAATATTTTGCAGGCACAATTGATTACTAATATTATTCATTTTATTCATCACCCAGACATTCTAGTCTATTACCATATGGAAAACAGTAATCTTGATTGCCTATAAAAATGACTCCCAAATTAATCTTTGACCTGCTCAATGACTGTTTTCTCAGAATCTATTTCGCATATTATATTTTTTACAACCAACGCCTTCACTGATTTCTCAACTCTTTTCATATCTGAGCTAGAAAAAAACCAATTTGCATTGAATCAAAAACAATTACATTAGATAATTCCCTGACTTTTGATCCGGTGAACATGAAATTCAACTCATTATTGATGTCAAAAAGAAAAAAGCCCTCCAAGACCTTCCTTGAAGTAAAATTATAAAATATTCTTGTTGTAGCTCGGTATCACCTTCGTTACAGCACATATTCCAATGCAATCAATATTAATTATTTCTGGAAATTTTCTATTTGAATAAAGATTGTAAACTATCCGACGTGAGGTGGTTTAGATTGCGAATATCTACATGATTTAAGATGGTTTGGTCGTTTGGCTTTACTACAATGACCCAAAGTGATTTTGTTGGTAAATACAATATTTATCTTTTACTTAGTACCCATGCGGATTATTATTGTTGTTGAAAATTACGATGAAGTGTTTGCGATGAAGTAATAGTTGTCATTGGGTTTTGTAACGAAAAGATTGATTTTCGTTGAGATGGATTTGAGGGAATTCTTGGAAGATCTCGGATATCACGCAATATGTCTAACACAATAGAGCCCCTGATATTATTAAATTAGCAATTGATTTGTGCTCTTGGTTGAGAATTTAGAGATTTATTGAATAGACAATTCTATCTAATAACTGTCACTTTTTTCGAAGGACTTATCCTACCTGGCATACATATGTAAGTACAAAATTAATGGAATACGGAATGCCCTCACCAAGTACATCACTTGCTTTATCAAGTGTCAGTTTATTATGAAGATGGGGTTCCAATTTTTAATATGCTCCATCCACTGTATCTTCAATCAGCTTTCGCTTATTTGTTGATTGGATATCTGCGGTTCAAAGTTATTTAAGACTTTATTTCGTAGGGTCAATAAAAATTCTTATTTAAAGGCCTCTTCAAGTGAAGGGAGTGTGGTGCTACGCCTCATATCTTTCGTCAGAGTTCCGCCAGTAGATGTTTTCGGGTTCTGGTGACAGAAGACAGAGGGCAGTGGGCAAAAGACAGAAGACAGAGGACAGAGGACGGAGGACAGAGGACAGAGGACAGAGGACAGAGGTTAGTAGACAGAGGACAGTAGACAGAGAACAGAGAACAGAGAACAGAGAACCGAGGACAGAGGACAGAAGACCGACATATTGCCGGAAGTGGTAAATGCCCGGAATTTAGGAAGCCGTTAACTGCTGTGAAAAAATGAGGTTAATACAAATAAACTTCAATCATTGCAGGGACGCACAAGATTTGCTTGAGCAAACCACTTACGAATCCGCGATGGAGGTGGCTATCATTAGTAAACCGTACAGAAATCTCTACGGGGGTGTATGGGTCATAGATTCGACTGGTGGAGCGGCGATATGAGCATGCGATCGTCAAGCCATACAATATAGCATGCATCAGGCGGCTGGTGCCTTCTACGCTCCACCGAGCCTTACACTCCCTGAGTTTGAAGAACTGTTAGACGATCTTGTTCACGACGCAAGGTGACGAGGTCCAAAGGTAATAGCCGGTGACTTTAATGCGTGGGCTATCGAGTGGGGCAGCAAAGAGACTAATGCAAGGGGGCGGTGCTTATTATCTGCCCAGTTAGATGTAGTTCTGGCCAACGAAGGCGATTTAACACTTATCGGAAAGGGAGAACTGGTTCAATTGTAGATCTGACTTGTGTCAGCCCTGCGCTGGCACGTGACATGTCGTGGCAAGTTAGCGAGTACTTCATGTACAGCGGCCACCAGGCAATCACCTTTAAACTAAGGACGGAGCCACAGGGCAGGATACCCGCACCCCGGAAGCCGAAATCCAAAAGAACATCAGGATGGTCTGCAAAAGCGATGGATGAGCAAACATTCATGGAAGTGTGGCTAGACCTGCCTAGCAGAGCAGGTACCTCCACAGATAGAGCTCTCCATGTTACACAAGGCATCTCGAAGGCATGTGACGCGTCGATGCCTAGGAGATGCTCATTCTTCACTAGAAAACCCAATTATTAGTGGAATAGTGAACTTACCAACCTTCGATCGATTTGCCACAGAGCCAGACGAATGGCTCAGAGGGCAATAGATAGGATCGCTCAAGAACAAAAGGAACATGCCTATAGGCAAGTTTGCAAGAACCTCAAGCGGAGTAAGAGGGAATGTTTTAAGGAGCTCTGTTCGGAAGCGGACATAAATCCGTGGGGTAGCGCCTATAAAATCGTGACAGAACGATTCAGATGCCGATCGTCTCCGCAGATCACGTGCCCCATACTCTTGTTGAAAATAATCCAGGGGTTATTTCCCCGGCAAGAGGGGGTACTTGTACCTTCCAGCGCCCCCTAAATGTGATGCCGATTCCACCAGTCACCAGGGACGAGCTGATGGGGATCTGCAGTCGAATAGGCGACAGTAAAGCCCCGGGTCTTGGTGGCATACCCAATAAGGCCCTCAAACTTACTTACACACTCTGGCGTGCCCATGCCAGAGTCTTTTGAAGATTTTCACCTGCTCAAAAAAAAAGAGGACAGAGGACAGAAGACAGAGGACAGAGAACAAAATTCAGAAAACAAAGAACTGAGGACAGAGGACAGAGGAAGAATCACCTACGATCCTACTTCTGGTAACTGCCATTACCTATCTTGCCATTTTTGCGTGCCGCAATTCCTCCTCATCTAATCTATTGGTCCTTTATCCACCTTCCCGCCGATTAACCTTATTATAAAATCCATCAAAAAAGCTACAGTTTTTCGTGTCCTTGCCGTCTGCCTTCGAACCGAGCTGAAAGGTTACCCATTCCTTTGCTGCTGAAGATTACTACGAGGAAGTGATAACAAGGGTAGAAGAGCTGTCGGTTTTAGCTCAAAATGACCTATTATTTGACGTTTTATTCAAACTGACCTGTTGCATAAAGCGTTGTTTTCTGGATAGGACAAATAATCGTCATCATTATTTAGAAAATTAAGTCACTATAACGAGAACAAGAAGACTGCGCAACAGTCAGCAGCATCCAACTCGCCTTGGAAGGTACAGTCTCGAGAAAGAAGTCTAGGAGGTAATAATGAGATAATGACTACTGTAGGCTAAATTTAGCTCCTTTTTCAATGTATTTCTCGTTTTTGTCGTCGTCGTTGTAGTAAGAGTTGTTGTTATTATAGTTTTTCGCAGCCTGTTTCAAATTGTAACTTCCTTTATACGCTCGCTTCAATCTTCTCGATTTAATGACCACACTCACATTCCTTATATCTAATAATGAGGTGTTGTCGCCATCTACATAATTTTTTAGGATTGTGAACACGTGTGGAACTCCCCTAGTATGTAAAATTATCAACGTTGTCCAAGTTGTATATTTTGCCCAACTGCCACCTCTTTTCTAATTTTGGATATGATCTAGGTTTTTTGTTCATTAACCCCTAATCCTACCTCCTTCACTTCATCGTCCAGCTTCACAAAAATTTCTCTGGCACTGAATAGATTGCGCGGCGGAATATTGATATCTTCGGCATACGATATCACTTAATCTAACGGAGAGCATTCTTTGGTGTGGACCGAAGAACTCAAGGACCACGTCGAAAACCATTTGAGCCAAACCTCCTCCTACTTGAGACAGTTTCGTGTTAAAAATGGATCAATCAGGCTGTTTTGCATTCGGCCCTGTAAAGTTGAGTCATCATGGTTGCTTTTTTCAAAACGAAATAGTTTTCCTAGGATGATAAAATCAGGTTACTCTCGATTCTACCCAGACCAACTGAGAGAAGTGGCAGACGAACTGACCCCACTACCGCACGGGGTCAACGCTTCAATCTAGTTTTCAATTTCAAGTTCTTACAGCCAGAATCATCATCAATACTGGTAACCATCCACTTCAAGGCTGCTGGCAACTGTTATCCTTAGTCAAATATTCTTTTTATTCCTAGCATAGACTAGATATTCTGTCGGCGATCAAATTTAATTGAAGATGTAAGGGTAATTATGCAACTATCTAGGGTGTTCCCTGTGCGATGCAATTAAACCTTAACTGATAACCCAAAGCACCATATTTGTTAGTTTTAGTCACGAAGGCATTTAATTTGTATACGATAAAATCAAGGTTACTTGCTTAAGTCTTTTACTTGTCGCTCACACTTCAAAAGTGTAAATATTCATAGCTTTACAAAATGAAGTTGCTCGTTTAAATCTTTTGTTTTTACCTTTTAATTTTGCAAATGTTCGCACACCAGCTGTAACTATCGGCGAGCACCAACCTCATTCTTGCGGACAACTGCCATTTTTCGTAACATTTTCGCGGATTAAATGAGGATATTCCCGAAATTGATATCTAATCTGTAGATTTTATTTAGGTGCCTTGTGGTCTAACAAGTTAGTGAATCATGAGCTTGTTTCGCTACTAAATCATGCTTGGCAGGTGTCAATGACTAACTTTATTGAAGAGGAAAGAATTCCATAAAATAAGTAAGATACGTACTGTTATGGTTCGCCAAGGCGGGCGGAAAATGGAGATTCGAGAAACAAAGAAAAGTATAATAGATAACATCCCGGAATTTATATTTAGATCAATGAACTCTGCACGACTTGGGGTAGCAATCACAATCAGTTTGAACCTACTACAAAGCGTCAAACGAAAATAGTTACGCAGCAAAAGTTCGAGAAGTCGTTTTTAGTCTAAATATGGTTGTGTACCGTAAAATGCAACTAAAAGTGCAACAAATTTGAAGTTACTTTTGGACTACTATGCTTTCATTATAGGACAAAGTAAGGTATTTTGGGGATCCCTTTCCCCAATAAATAAAAGAATCTGTCTTTAGTAAGTTAACTAATTTATTTCACGTTATCTGAACATTCACGTTAGTTATGGAAAACAAAAATTAGAGGTATTTTAATTGTAAGTGGCAAGCATTCCGTGATTGCGATCGAGATCTACCCCCCGAATGCAAAGTACAATCGTCACTGCGAGCTTTCTGACAGCGTCGGCCAGGGTCGTTACCATTGCCTTAAGCTCATCGAAGTCCCGGGTAGTGCCTTGGGAAACCTTCGCGACCACGGGACATGCGTACACCTCGTATATCTTGTCGGCTGTGACGGACAACACCTCCAGCGATCCCGAGTCCACACAGCCCAAGATAGGGGGGTACCTATCTGAATGACACTCTTGATGTTTCTCACCCCAGTCTGCTGTCAGGCCGTCAGCTGATTCCACAGCCGTTTATCGGCGTATAACAAGCAAGGACAAATGAGGGCAGAGAGGAGGTCGTTAATAAAGAATAAAAATAAAAGGGGTCCTAGAATGGATCCTTGTATCACACCAGAGAAGAAGCCCGTGTAAATGACATGGACTTACTGCCAATAGTTGAGGCATTTGACCACAAATTTGCTGAAGTCCAGAAGATTGGTAGCAGTGGATCGACATTTTATGAAGCGGTGCTGCTCCTTAGCTAAAAAGTGGCCAAAGTGAATGGTCAACCAGTCATTGACGTACTTCTCGAGGATTTTGGGAATGAATGGGAGAGGCGAAATAGTTCGGCAATTCTCACCAAGAGTATGGTCACCGCGTTTGTGTATGGGAAAAATAAGGGCTTCTTTCCACAAGCTGGGAAAATGACACACTTCGAGGCTCTTATTCAAAATAATGCAGGGAAGAAGAGAAATGAACTTAGAGGCTTTACTCAGGAAGAAGCTGGGACAACCATCGGGGCCGGGTCCGACATTGGCATCAAGGTTGTCAGCGGGATACTCCACCAAAGAGGGGGTAAGGAGGGGAATGGCAGGAGACTCGTAAGAAACAGTACTGAGAAGGGGGAGAGAGGAAAAAGAAGGAAAGGAGTTATGCACTGAGAAGAAGTAACTGCAAAGTAAATTACAGGATAACTGAGGAAAGGTAGCAATGGAGCCAGAGAATTTGATGTGGGAGGGGACTGGGAGATATTACGGATGTGAGATCAGAAAGGCTTCAAATTACCACGCTCCAACTCGACTTCAACACTGTCCAAATAATCATCCACAATTCCCTGTGAAACCAAAAATAACTCATCAGATGCTCTTCCCCCTTGCGTGCACTCAAGTAACAGCTGAATGCTGCTCTTCATTATAAGCAAATCCACTATAATTATTTCAGATGAAATACCTTGGTTTGGATCCAAATAAGATCTGTTTCGGCTTGGATAGGAATTATATATAGCTTATTTTTCCTATCATCGATCCTTACAGCTTCGTGGCAAAAGCCACATCAGACGAGTCCCATGCTTACTGGGGTCATTTAACAACATTTTGATTGCAAGTGGTCTTCATCCCCCCCCCCCTTTGTTTATCACTAACTAACCTGTGATACATAAGAAAGACCGCATGCGAGTGCATGTCCAGAATTAATGGTGTTCCGCAAAGATGCGGAGCCACCTCGTCCAGCTGCGTAATATAATGCTCCAGGTCATCTACGGGTGGACAGTACAACCACAGCAAAACCACCGTTCCAAAAGCCCCGTGGTTGAGTTGCACCAGACCCACTAATTGGTAAAACTCTCAACCCACACGGACTTTAGATGCGTATCATTAATAACAACGGCCGCCTTGACCTACCTCTAGCACCCACATATCTTCAGACCCCCCTGGCGAAGCCATTGACTGCACAAAGTTCCTGCAATATCTCGACGCGTATGGTATGCTTACGCATGTGCTAATCAAGATAGGGCATCACGAAGGTTACCAATCCAACTGCATCTGTCTAAACGGGTATTAAACCCAGCCATTTTTGCGGCGTTGATTGGACACAACATTGACCTGAGCATATACCCGACCGTTGCACCTCGTTGCTGCAAGAGCATATGACCTGCTCCGGAAACAGCGGCCACTCTGCGAACAACGGGCGACACTCAGACGCCCTATGGTCGAAAGCCGGATATCTGAAACATGCATGAAGCAACAATGAGACTTGACCCTATAGCTGAACCATTTCACATACACTCGCTCAATGGACGTCAGCTTATCGATTACAGCAGGTACCCCCAATATGATAACGTTACTAACTGCCTATGAATTCATAGTTATTGAGCGACTGATGATCTTTGCCTCCTTTCTGAACCTCTCGAATGACATATCGCTGGCAATATGACTCTCGTGAAGCTGGAGCACAGGCTTATCCGCGCTGATATAGCAATAAACACAATAAGCGATGGTGTGAAGACCCACTTTCTGGGCCACTGCCACATCTAGCCCGTGGTTGAAGAACTTCAGGTTCTTCGCTAGCTTCCTGCTCTCCTTTTCAGAGGACTACCTTAAGACCACCCCCGTAAAACCGTAAAACCGAGTGAAAATGAATGGTTTCATGTTTTATATGATATGTAAATGCATGCAATCTCGTGCAGAATTTTCAATGAGTCCTTTCGGTTCAAAAACCTCATAATTTCTCTATTATGTTTGCACACAATTAACATACTATCAGCATCTACTTTTAAATCTGAAAAAAGATAAACTTAATAATTATCCAATTATTCTGATAAGGATCATGTCTGAATCATGACACCCTATCTGATCTCTTTCAATACTAACTAACGAGATCGTAATGAAACTCATTTAAATTGCTAAAGTGAAAATTATATTAGCATTATAATTAAATTCAGGATTGATACTGTGCTATTTTACATAAGGTTACGGATATTACTTTTTATATAAACATAATCGGCTTTTTTCTTCTTAAATAGATAAAATGTTGTCGAACAGATGTTTGGAACTGAAAAGTGATTATAGAAGATCCAGGCTTAGTCATATTTCGTGACGTTAAATTCTAGGAGTTTATAGGAATTATTATAATTATATTAGTGAAGAGCACAAAAATTAGCACCTTGCGTGACTGACTTCACCAACACGTATAATATAGCTACTGAGGTGTTAATTGGTTTTAAATGCAAATTACTAAGATAATAATTCCATGTCAGTATTGAAGTACGTGTAGAAGTTCCTAAAGCCTTTTTAAGAGAAAATATAGTTATAATTTTCGTTGAAATGAAATGAGTTCATGCTTCTTACAACGTGATACAAAACAAATTAGTGTCCGAATTTTTAATTGTTTTCATTTAGAGCGGAAAGAATGAGATGTAGGACTGGGTCTACCTCGATCTAAGATCGTTGAATCTTTACTGCGAAGGCACAGATTAATGGATTTTTCGTAATAGCTGCAACTTTCCTTAAAGTTAAACCAAAATTCATTCTACTTAAACGTTTTTATTTATTTTATTTATTTAAATATTTTATACATTTCATTTATGTGCTTTATTCTTTTTATTGATTTATTTTATTTCTTTTATTTGTTTTATTCTATTTCGAATATTTTTAACCTAAGCCAACCTTACAAAAAGATCAAATATTCATTGTTATTTAATATAGAAATTTTTTGAAAAACTAAAAAAGAAACTGTTAACAATACACCATGAACATTTCAGAGCTTTATCTTAAAATTAGTATTCTTCCTATTTGAAAACTATCTCTAATAAATGGTAAACAAATACTCGATTATTCCCAGTTGAGAGGTCATCCTCATCAATTATTGATAAATATTAACTTCAATTACTTCCCAATTGGTTTATCTCTTCTCTGAAATTGCATTGTCTAATTTACGATACGTTTCAATTTCAATTTGAACCGCAAATTAAAAATAAATTCGTTGGAGTGTAATAATCGGTTGACCGTGACCAATACAATTTGTAATTAAATGAATGAGTTATTGAACTATTTGTTTATATATGGATTGCTTTTGGAGATGAACGTAAATTTAGTTTATGGTGTATTTCATTTTTTCAAATTTTTTAAATAATAGAGAAAAACCTAATTTAGTTTTTGATAATTAAAAGGAAGGAAGGAAAGAAGGACGGAAAAATAGAACAAAGTGACGACAAAACCAGAACTTATATGATATGCTTTAAATACAGGCATCTGACCAAATATGCTGAATTCGAAGATTCGGAGCGAACTCCGTGATCGCTGTCTTCCGGAGAGGAAAGGACTAAGGATGAGTATATAGGGTGTAGGGTAAAGAATATGTGAACAAATCAAGAATAATCGGAAAATCATGTGAAAAAATGAGGACTACTGATAGTGAAGGGAATGACAAAGAGGCAAGGGTTTAGACAATGTCCAAATGAGGTTTTCCAACCTTAACCTGAACCCTTGGCAAGCGGCTCAGGACCTACTCTTGCAGACAAAATCGACATCACCATTGTCAGCAAGCAGCGCAGGGCGGAAAAGCGGCGATATCGACATGCGGGAATCGGGCTATAGAAGGAACCGCTGAAATGCTCGAGAGTGGTTTAACGAAAGCAAACATAGTAAAAGGAAATGATCATAACCCTAAAATAATAGCGAAGCTGTCACGAATGCTATGATGGCGTCTACAAAGCAATAATGTCGGAAGTCTAAAGCAAAAGCTCTCCACCAATTTCTTACCCTAACCTGCTTAATGAAATAGTGACGAATCTTTTCCCACAAAATGTGAGAGCTTCTAACCTTTCCACTGTCAACATACGCACCAACAAAGTTCTCATGGTAAGTGAAGAGGAGGTTCTAGGAGCTGTAAAAAAAATAGTCGGGACTAAAGCGCCTGGTTTGGATAGCAACCACGACAAAGCCGGTTACCGAAATGGAAGATGGTCTCTCTGAGAATCAGTTCGGATTTCGAAAAAGGAAGTCTACGACCGATACATAGGTAAAGCCGCACATAACCAGGATAAATAGTATGCAATGATAACGCTCGATGTGAAGAGTGCCTTCAATTTCACGAGATGGAGCAAAGTATTTGAGTTCCGGCAAATCCTCCAAGCTAAGGGCTAAGCTGAAATCCCATAGAATGATATGAGAAGTCTTACAATATCCGTCCTAGGCTCACTCCTGTGGATAGTTATGCATAACGGACTATTGACGCTAGATCTCCCTATTGGTGTGACTATTGTTGCACGTCTCCTCGAAAAAGTTGAGCTTTAGAAGTTTATGACATTAAGTCCTAGTTAGAAAACGCTATCCTATTACTCTCAAAATATAAGATGGAAGTAGTACTTATTACCAAGTGGAGAAAGTGCACGTCTATGAAGATAAAAATGGGAACCCACACAATATGAGTACTTAGGCATAATGATCGATTAGAGGTTGGATGTCAAATCACATGTGTAATGTGCAGCAACTAGGGTATATAACAGCGTAGCACTGATCCCAAGAATGATACCAAATATAGGTGGCTCGAGGCCGAACCGTCGACTCCTTAGTTCAGGAGTATTCAGCGGGATCCTACCATTTACAGCCCTAGAAAATAAAGCAAAGCAGCACTAGAAAATAAAGCAAATAAGAGAGGAACTGCATACAGAACAATATCCGACGAAGTAGCCTGCGTAATAGCAAAAATGATCCCAGTTAATATTCTGGCGAAAGAAGAACAACGTCTTTACTATCGAACGTACCTCGCCGGAGAATCTTCTGCTAGTCGGCGGCAATTCGGACGAAGTGAAGTTATCGCGCAATGGCAGGAAAAGTGAGACTACTCAGAAAAAGGGCACTGAACCCACGGAATTAAATGGGATATTCTGAGATGTTTTGAGCGACCACACGGCGAAATAGGTTTCGACCTAATACAGCTTTTGAACGGACACGGGGTTATCAAACACATTTCTATGGATTTGGGCACGATAATTCGCCATATAGCTCAAAGTAGTCAAATATTGCAGAGGACGCAGAACACATGCCCGAGATTCGCAGCCAGGAAGGCTGCATTGGGAGATACAATTGGGGAGCAACGGAAAACATCATCAGTATATGTTAACATCGAAGGCAATATGAACTGAAGTCAGAATGGTAATACCAACCATAGCTTATAAGCTTGGGCAGGAAGAACTCAGTCGGAAGAAGAAACGAGAGAGGAACACGAACGTGACCACGTGTGCAGGATAAATTCTTATCCAGCCCCGTGATGTTATACGAATCCTGCGTGGAGGAAGGTTCAATTAATGCGAGTGCCAAGTCGCTTTTAAGACTATCTTGCTAGAGGACGCAGACATTACACTAAGAGAACAACAACAAACTATTCTGAAGTTTAGGGCTAATATGTTTCGTTAAACCATTGAAGAAGGAGGAAAAGTGTCTGGCAATAAACGAGCTCAAAAGGTGAGTCCCAGAATAACAAGAAAACACGCGACCTTCCTTAATATTTACGAAGAAATAAGGCCGATCCTTGTTTATATTTAATTGTCACTTGGAGAAATAACTCTGGAAGAAAATATTTTGTAGAAAGTAGTCAGGGATGCTCAGCGAAAAAGTCGTAATTTTCTCGTAATCCCGTAGGCAAACAGAAACTGCTTCCGCACGGGAGTCGACTAAACTTAGTACTTTGGCCTGACTATGATAATATTCAGTAGAAATAAGATAGTTTAGAATTCCAAATGTGTACGGGCCAAGAACCTGATTCAAGTATTAAATCTAGCACCCAAAATGATACAATTCATCATGGTATAATTCAAGTAGCCTGGAACATGGCAATGAGATCCACGTGGCCTGAACCAGACACCAGATTGGGTTGCAATTAAATTCTTACGATAATTCGAAAAACGCAGTATAGTCTGAGAGATTCAGTCTAGTAAGCTGGTTATGTTAGCCTGTTTTCAGGAAAGATTTGGAATATAATCTCGAAATAGTCTGAGCATTTTTGGGTACCACATACAAAAGCACCCTCTCCAATAGTTTCCACTATAACCGGAAAATACCAATAAATTTTATTTCGACTTTGAAATTTTCCTAGAATACTGCGATATCGAGGCTTCCGTATATCGTCATTTCTTGTTTATATTTTTAACGTTTTATTATTATCATTGCACGGTTTTTCCATTGATATTAAACTCGACTCCAAAACGAATGATTCATAACTAGACATTTTAATTTGCATATCCTTTTTTTCGTGTCATGCATTTTTATATGTTTTGATTATCAGAAATGTTAACCATTCAATAAATCAATTTGGTCTCGATAATTAATCGATTCTCAAAACTCTAGTGAGAGGCAACACAAATTGAGATCGAACCGAAAAAAATTAAAGGGTTTTCACAGCCAGACTCAGAGGCAGTGAGCCTAAAGCACAGATTCATAAATACGCTTGCATTAAATTAGGTTAATATTAACAATTATGTAAGAGTTTCAAAGTCGATTTGCATAAAAACTAGTTTCTTATGAATAAAATCTTAATTCACACTCAAAAAAAATTCAAATACTAATCACGAATTTTTCATACGCAACCAAAAATGCACTGAAGAGTTGATTGACTGACTGCAATTCTAGCCCGCCATTGTTCAGGCACACATTCGCAAGGCCACCTTACTTCCAAAAATTACAACAAAAATAAAATTAAGATAAATAATCTTCTCGATTGTTAGGTTCTCTTTTTTCTCAAAACTTGTACGGTTTCCAAATCAAAGTTCAAATCGGTTCGGCCTCAACAGATGTACACGGCAAGGCTGAAAAACATCTAAAGGAGAAAAAAGATACAAATCTTATAAACTAGTACTACTCACTTATCTACAATGTATCTATGACGCCGCCTGAAGATTTTTCTCTTATTTCAAGATCACAACAATGCAACATTTATCCAATATTGTTTATGTGGAAATCCCCGAAGTGGTCGCGTTTCCTACTGAGCAATCCATCTTAAAAATAACCAAAACTGGAAAGATACAAAGATATATTCTCGGAAGAAAAATTAACGGCCCGTTGACAAATGGATTCTGCAAATTTATCATTTCAGTGCAAATATAAAGATATACGTAAGTCGGAAGTAAACAATTCCAGTATTGAAGGGTGATTTTCGAACCCCTTAGATTCGCTACAGTCCGTGGTAACATAATTTAGTAGTAAATTTTAAAGAAAGGTAAATATCGATTGTTGCGGCTAAAATGATACTTCAAATACTCGCATTTATTCAAGGCGTATTTTCGCCGTTTTCCTTTCTTGATAAAACTCGTTCCCAGGACTTCATAAAAGCTTACACTCTTCCTGAACTATTCTGCAACTCCATGCATAAAATAGTCAGCAATAGAACTGTCTGGGCTCGCTCACTAGCCAGAGCGCTAGGCAGATGTATTTTGTGACTGGATATCGTATACCAGCTCTGAATTGGTACCTGAATTAAACTAAGATATTAATCTTGGGAGAACGCCATGCTAACCAAATTGCCTCCTACGAAATTGATTTTAGCGTCAATCATCATCGCTAGTATTTGATAGCCGGTTTCGAAGTGATGATGTGACCACCAACACGAATATTAACCGTATTCCTCTTCCTGCGATTGGTAATCAAGACCGCCTCCGGCAACCTTGAGCCATCTCTAGCCATCGTTTTATGGCGCTAATGGTTTCGTTAGCATGCATTTCAAGTCTTCAAATTGTTTCGCAACGACAACTACAGCTAGATCATCTGCGAAACCGATTATCGTGGCTTCTTTTGGCACGGGAAGGACAAGGACCCCATTGTACATTATGTTCCACAGGAGAGGGCCCAACACTGAGCCCTATGGTACTCCTGCGGTGAAGGTGTGCTGCTTGGATCCCTCATCCGTGTTTTACCAAAGTGTCCTCTCCGAAAGGTAATTGTCGAGGAGCTTAGTCAAATAACTAGGGACACCCGTTTTAGCCAGTGGGCTTTTTATCCACTTCCAACTTGCGCAATTGAACGCATTTTTGATGTCCAACGTCACACGGCACATCATTTTTTAGACGACATCGCATCTCGAGCCAGCTTCAAAACAATATCTGCGGCGTCGATCGTTGAGTGGGCTTGACGAAATCCAAATTGTCGCTCCGATAGTCCATCCTTCTATTCAATAATAGGGAACAATCTCTTGTGGATGACTCTTTTGAGCATCTTTCCTGCCGTGTCGATGAAGCAAATCGATCGATATGATGATGGGTGTCCTGGGTGATTATTCGGCTTCGGCAGCAAAACTAGTTCCACCGGTCGGGGAAAACTCCTTCTACCATGCATGTGTCAAAAACCCTGATAAACCAGTCGGGTCGGATCTTAACAGCGAGTTTAAGAGCTTTATTGGGAACAGCATCCACACCGGGTACTTTGTTATCACCAATTCTCCGGCAAATTTGCGCAAGTTCCTCATCAGTTACCGCAGGTATGGTCTAGACGTCCAATGCTTGCTTGTGTTCTTTGCGCTCCCCTTTATCCGGGGGGAAGAGCGCCATCACGATATCGAGCAGAAGATGCGGGCAGGCCAGCTGTGGTGTTCGCCCTCTCATCTTCTTCATAACTATCCTGTACGTTGTCCCCAGGGGCTTTAGTTTGCCTCTACGCAAAATTTCTTGAAGCATTCTCGCTTGCTGGTCCGTATAGCCTGCTTAAGCCTACCTCGAAGGTTCATATATACTAACCGTTTCTCGTCGAAGTTCGGTCTTCCTCTAGATCGTTGGCAGATCCTTCTAGCTCGAAAACATGCATCCCGCAACACCGCGATCTCTTCATGCCACCAATAGGTTGAGCGCCTTTTTGCGAGAACTCGTCGCCTCGGCATAACAACGTCGCATGCTCTCATTATGCGTCCCATCATTTACTCTACCTTTTCTGTAGCCGCACCACAAGGATTTTGGCCTCCCAATAGCATCTCTATGAATGCAACCTCCTCAAACCTTTTCACGGACCAGCCCCGGTTTCCAGCTTCACGGGAACGTACCTCGACGCACGCATATTCGATCTCTGGAAAATCGCCTGGTGATCGCTGTGAGTATAATGCTCACTGACAAACCATGTCATTCTCCTCGCCAATGTGGTGCTCACATATGTCAGATCGACTATTGAGCCCGACCCCGTGCCACGAAAAGTGAAAAAATTTCCCGTATTGGCAGGCACCAAGTCTAGTTCTGCGAAAGCCTCGAGCAGGATACGGCCCCTGATATTCGTACTGCGACTGCCCCAATCCACGGCCCACGCGTTAAAATCACCCGCTATGATCTTGGGGTTACAACTCCTTGCATGCGAGGCTAGCATACCTAGCATTCCTTCGAATTCTGCTATCGTCGCGTTTGGTGGAGCAAAGTAACTATATATATAGATGCTAGCTACTTTTGCCCTGACGAATCCAACCTCTAGAAACTCCATCACTTCTGGAATGGCTTGATTTCCACACGCCCATATTGTCGCCTTGCCAGTTACATTTGCAGTCCAGGCACCGCTCTTACTATTGCGATAAGGCTCGCTGATTATGGCAGCTTCGATACCCTTCTCATAGATGGTCTTCGAGAGAAGGTCTTGCGCTGCCTCGCAGTGGTTGAGATTGATTTGCATCAACCTGATTTCTTTACTGCATTCAAGGCTCTTCTAAACATTGGGCATCTGCTGCTGCCTGCAACGTGCCGACAATCGACGCCTTTTTTCTCCTTGCAAAGTATACATTCAGGCTCAACCTTGCACTCCATGAACATATGACCTTCTCCCCCACATTTTCTGCAACTTTTTGACCTGTTACGGTCGCCGGTGCATTTCGCCGCTATGTGGCCAAATTCCAAGCATCTAAAACAGCGCTTGAAGGACACCTACTCCCTGAGTCGGCAATGACCCAACCTATTTTTACTTTACCAGCCGTAAGCAGTTTGAACGCTGCTTCAGCTGGTAAACTTATGATTGCCGTTTGCGTGCTTCCGTATGCCTTCCTCAATACCCTGATTGCGGAATCTTGCAAGCCAAGTAGTCCGAACTAAATATTTTGGAAATTGATTACGACATTGTATTTGATTCGGGGCAACATTCTTCCTCGAAGGAGTGAACAGGAGACATACAACTTAAATGAAATTCAAGAGAAAGCGCTTGAGTGAGAATTTACATCGAAAGAAGATTTTTATCTTCAATCGCATCCATTGTGAAAATATTATTATAAGTGAACAGAAACATGTAATGCTTCAAATCGAAAACAAATGCTAGTGATATTCATATCAAAACTAAAACCTTACACTGCTATCAAAGTTTATAGACCTCAGTTTTGTAAATGGGCTGTGTAAGCAATAATTGAGATTTATTTGAATTATCTTCATTTCATCACCGCAATTAACGCCTTCGAAAATTCAAAACTTTTGCCACCTCTATGAATAAAGTTGTTATGGAGCCCCTGTTGCATTTTTTGGCCCTTTTCTCCCACATCCTCTAGATCAATCGATCGACCTTACTTCTTCGCATTTTTTACCATTATCTTGTCCTATAATGACAGTTTTCCTTTTCTCTTCATTTGCCGACACTTGGACTTGGGGCACCTACTTTCAGCCATCTGAGCTTTAGTTGCGTTTCCACCGCAATCTTTCGTTTTTCGGCAAGTCGGTACTTTTCACTGATATCACCTATAACTCTGTCAGAGCAGCAGTTTCCAATTTCTCCTTGGAATTCCTTTTTCTTCCTACGATCTGATGTCTCAACTATTTCTTCTCTAAATTATACGAAAACTAATTCCTTGGTAAGTTGGCTTGATCACTTTTTTACTGATTGCCACACCATTCAAAGTATTCCTTAAACTTTCCTTTGATATCTTTTGCCGCCTTCTGCACGAGGGAAATCTCAGAAGCGAGCTTCTCTTGAACGGATCCATCTCTTTACCCTGGAGTACCTCCTGGGCCCACCACCTTTCACAGATCCGATAGGTATTGTAAACGCTTTCATTGTCTCTGGTACAAAGGGTTTCCACCTTACCCAATATGTGTTACTGAACCCCTTTTCCTGCTCGTTGAAAGTGGCATAATAATGGTAATAATCGTTGACATGACAACGCAATTGGATCAGGGCCTTTAAGCGTATTAGAGCACTTCATTCAAGACCGTAACAAGATAAGAACCAACATCTTACTAGCATATGCGACTTAAGTTCTTGAGGGTTTTACGTGAGCACCTGTCTGGAAGACTTAATCCCACGATCTTCTTAGGACACGGATTGGCTTTGTGACCACAATCAAAGCCTCGCTGAGACAAGCAACAACGGTACCAGTCTATACCAAGTGAATGGCTCAGCTTCATACTGGTGGATGCAAGACCTACCTAAATATCTACCGAACTAAGGAGTACGGCACCCGTGCTGAAACCCAACACAACCCCGAGGCCCGAAGGTCGCTTGAGCATAACCACAACCCCCATGAAACTCCCACTAGGGAGCCAACCGCAAACAACCGAGCTATACTCACATACAACGGGAGTTCACTGGAAGTATGAGAGTCCAGTAGCTATCCCGGTTCCCATGGTACCAGTATACCCCTGGTAAGGTTTCGTGACCAAATTACCACTTCATATGAGTCCCCGTGTAGACTCGGGTCTGATCGCCCTTTGGAGCATTCGCCTACTGCATCACGGCCGGTAAACCAAAGTGAGTAGAGCCACCAGAGCCGCCAGACTGTAAATCTACTGCTCAATTTTAATACAAATTGTAGACGCCAGCGAAAAAAATGAGGCTACTTAAACTTGGTCACAGATATCAAATTTATACATATGTCGGTTTTTTTTTCAATCATTATGCACATACTACCGGTCGTTTAGTAGACTAGCAACGTGATCATCTAGTTAATGCAACTGAAGTGCATATTAATAAGTCTCTGGCACCTCAAGGTAAGACGTGGGAGCATTTCTTCAATACAAACAACGTCATTATAGACCACGATTTAATCAAAGTTTATGACTAATTTTAGATTTACTGATATCAACAAAGACACAGTTCTTGAAAAAAGATAAAAAAGAAAATTTCTACTTCTTGAAAATTTGCGCAGCTCTTTATCGTTCGCGGTATTTTTTTTATGTGCGATTTTAAGTGACATATACCAGCAGGTTCCTTTTTTTCGATTGTGTTTCTATTTCTGTTACATTTGCTAGGAAAAAATGCTATTTGTTTTTCAAGGTTGTTCCGAACTGTATTCAGATTTATAAAGTCCTTGAATAAGTTCACGCCACTTTGCTATATATTTAATATGACATTTCCAAGATGGTGTACTTGTTTTACTAGATGGTTTGGTTAATCACCAATTTATCATTTTCTTAAATCAAGTTATTTAACTGACATTAGAATTATTTAACTTTTTGACTTTTCTAAATTAAGTTAGACATTGTATTTTTTTAAAATAAAAACCCGAGATCTATTTTTCAAGATCCGAAGTACGCACAAGCCAAGATGACCTAGGTACTCTCCGAAAGTCGTTGAAACCACAGCGACTTCAGAAGCTCGACCCCGACCTTATCCCCACCCAACTGCTTCATCTCACGCAGCAGTTGGCTGGAGGAGCCTAAGGTGAGCTCCGTCAACAAGTGATTCAGCTTTGCTGACTCACTGACACTCACTTGATGAGGATGCCCTTTAATTTCGAGTAGGAACACTCGACTAGAACGTCAGCGTCCAATCGACTCCTGGTCCAGGCTGACGAGCGCGTGATTAAATCGTGTGGCATCAGCAGCGATGCCCGCGAGCGCGGACTGCGCTTCCAGTTGTCGGAACCAGACCTCCGGATTACGTTGCCAAAATGGTCGTACTAGTACCGCCACTGCGAGGGTGCGGAGGCGCCTGTTCTTTGTAGACTGACTTGAAGACCCACATCAGGTTTCCGCTGTGTGTCTGCGAATCAGGTGTGACGGAAAATTTCTATGCGCCAGTTATGGGACACATAATCTTGGTTAAACTTGCGAAGAATCGCTTTTCGTTTGTTTTTCCTGTAAAAAAACTGCAAAAAAGCAAAAATTCTAAAATCAGATGGCGACCTGGTTAAAGTTGCATAATTCGCAATGACCTTACATGATCTCCCCGCGGTGGCCGCTGGAAACCGCTGAAAGTAGACTCATCCAACTCTAACGAGGATCTGTTTGCCTGCTGATCGTGTGCTATGAGCAAGCAGATCTGGCGGGGAGATGAGTCGAAGCAACAGCCCGTTGATCCATCACACATACACATACTGGTACCATTAGCGTTCCTAGTAGGAGTTCAATGGGGGTTGTGATTATGTCCAAGCGGACAAGAGACCTTCGGGTCTCAATTGTGGAATTACATTTGAACTTGGGTGCCGTACTCCTTAATTCCATAAAGATTTAGGTATGTCCTCAACTCAGTGTAGACTGGTACCACTAGTGCTTCTCACAACGGGGATCTAATTGTGGTCACAAATTCAATCTGTGTCTTCAAACAACCGTGAGTTTAGTCCTAAAAGACGGGTGCATAAGAAAGATGTAAGAATCTGAAACGCGACATTTGCAAGCAGCAGAATCTCACTGTGCTTCATCCGGTTAAATTCCAGGGGGGATGTCTACCGTAACAACGACTAAAGCAAAAATTGGCTGATCCTGTAACGCATTATGCTTGGCATGTTCCTGTTCTGTTGGGCGCAAATGTTTTTCCGTAGTTTGGTATGTGGATTTCGGCCGAATCATCAAGGGCATGTGACGTTTATTGAATGCTAATACAGAAAAAAGGAACCCTGGAACCATACATATCCTCATTGACTGAGGGCGGGCAAGCGCAAATCGAAGACTATTTCTGCGGGGCTCATTACATCCTATTGACAAATGAGACAATGCGGATCTGTAAAGAGCAGCCTAGTTCATCAGGAGTTATCAACTATGGTATCTCTTCAGGGATATGTCGCCAAATGTCTGGCAAAAACAATCTTCGAAGGATATGTCGATCCGCATAGTAGCTCCATAAAGAAGAAAGGAAAAGAGGGAATCCCATATTAGCCTATCTAGCTCAAGGTCTTTTGAAGATTTTCACTTCATAAAAGAAGCAAAAGATCAGTAGGTTGGAAAATTGACCACCAGCATCATCAGTTTCAATTTCTCATGAAGTAGAGTGAATGGGTAGCTTGTGTTGGATCATGTTTTGCGGTCGCGTGCTACACCCAGTGGGTCTAGGGATATTCGATTGAGACCTCCAAAGACGGAGCGCTCTCCAACGATACGAAAAGCCATTTTGCCCTTACCATTGGCAAGTCTAGATGGAGTGGCTCCACTCTAGTCACCCATCGTGAGCAAATGTTTCCGTAGAGGACACCTATTAATGACTTCATTTTATTTTATTCAGCCCGAGAATTCCGGCCGCTTTGAATCCGTGTTCTTCCTGTGGCATAAATAGGCTTGGTCTCTATTCTTCTCCTTTTTTCATCGATGAACTAATCTCCAAGTTCCCTATAGTTTTGACAGCTGCAGATTTGCTAATTCCAACGGCAAGTTCCAGTCCTAAAATTGGAAATGGGACAAAAGGTCAAGTATTAAGTGGCGACATCCTCCAAACTGGTGGAGTAGTGCAGGAACGCGTTGAAAAGTCTGGACAGTCTCAAGGTAACCCCCTCTGGGTTCGCGGTCATAGGAACATAGAGGAGAATGAGCGAGATGACGAACTAGTCAGGCAGCGCCCTGCTTTCGGCAGTCCTTCAGCAGCCTGCGTCCCCCTAGCGACTGTTAAGTGGGGAATCTACTGGCGCCACTTACCCCAGATGGCGAAAGCTTACCACTGTGCCAAGTCAAGGAGAATTTGGCCTATAACAAAACCCAATCGCGAAAGCTCTTGTGCCAGACGCATACAAGACACATACAAGATAGAGGCGGTCTGCGCGAGGCACTGGCCTATAGGAGATCAAGCCGCCAAACTCAGCATACACTTCAATTCGCATTTTCGAAGCTGCGGAGAAAAGGAAGAAACGCTTTGCAATTGACGAGCTCTAGCTAAAGCCACTCTACGGAGACTAAATAAACCATTCTTTGAGAACCTCAGAGGGCCTCTCTCTACAAGGTGGAGGAGCTGAGGAACAAGGATGATCTCTCCCAGCCCAAAGTTTTCTCAAATTAAGTTAATTGTGCACTTTCAACCCGGGCTCGACTTTTTTCCTAACAACCCAGCCATACAGAAATCAAAACAACGAATTTTCAGACTTTTTACTGTTTATTCCAAAGATAGGCATTCCACAGAATTACAAGTGCTTACCACTAGCTTAGAAACTCTAAAACGAACCATTTCCCATATGGTTCGCCATAACATAAAATCTTACATCTCTTAAAACCTCCTCAGCATGCATGCTGCAACTTCAAACTTTGCAAACATCTCTTAATTTGCGCTACTGAATTCAGCCTTGATTGAATGCCCAAATCGAAAACTGTACTCAATATTTCCGGAGCAAATTCTTGCAAGCAAAGAACAATTTCAATTAAATTCTCCAACGAAGAATTCGCCACACCTGAATTAGGATCGCTCAATGATTGTATATAAGCATTAACCGTTGTCTTGTTGATATCCCGATTGCCAGGATTATGTTTCAAGTGTCTCACCAGCAAAGTATGCGCCGTACTTCGAACTAACAAACTTGGCGAGAATATCAGCTCCAAAAGGCGATCGAAAAGCCCATCCAGAAATCCGCCCCGTTTGAAAGTTAAACTTTCGATCTCCTTCAATGGTTGCAGGATTATTTCCTCCGCGTTTGATCTTTGAATGATATCGATAAGTGATTTGACATGCGGCGAGATTTGCATTTGTCGGGACATCGGTCCCCCAACAGCAAAAGAGGCTGCACCACGGCTGTCAATGTCTAGCTGAGCGAGAGTGCCACTAGTTGAGGGCTCGTCTGTTTCCATTGCATGTTGGGACTGCTCGTCAGGATCAAATTCTGTTTTGCCATCATCTTCGCTTAGTTCTGTGTTGACGGTTTTATGTTTCAGCAGCGATAGACCTTGGACAAGTTGGTGCAAGGAAGTGAAGTTTCGATATTTCAGGACGAGCTCCTGAAGCAGTCCAGTGTACTGTTCCACAAACGCCAGAGCTGACGACGGATTCGCGTTAATATACGCTTGGAGGAATTCAACAAGACGGAACAAAATGGCGTAGACCTCCTTCGCTCGAACGTGATGCTTCAAGAGTGTGAAGTAACAGTCCAAAGCTGTCTGGAGCCCATGTTTATAGGCATCGTCGAAAATGAGTGGCTGCAGCAATTCCATTACACCTAAAACTTGGTGAAACCGCGGCAAATGATACTCAGCGCGTAGAACATTCAGCGACATATGGGCTTTCCCTTGAAGCAAGGACGCAAGCATAGAAATTTGTCGTAAAAACAGGGCTGGATGGGTGGCTGCAAGTTTGCGAATCTGCAACTCAATATCGCTGGACATAATCTGATCCTTCTGGGTCTGTAAGCTTGCAATTGTCGTTATTATGTACGCTGCCACCTTGTCCGCCTTGCATCCTTTGAAATTCTGCAAATCAGAGCAGTAGACATCGTTCAAGTCCATGTCAACGAATTTCATTGTGGGCACCATCAGATACAACTGTTGGAAGTATTTGAATTTCAAGGCGTCCGGGCATGAATACGATTTCACGAAGTCGATTAGCTTACGAAGATTGAACGAATTCGGATTGCTAACTTTCAATAGCAATTCCACTCTTGAATTTAGCTTCTCCGCGTTGCTATCAGTGCGGCCGGCATTCACTTCGTTTAGGTACTCATTTAGGGCGTATTCCGTGAAAACATTTATCTGATGCGAGTCCAGATTCAGAACATATTCAATTTGCTCGTGTTTAGGCGTGGCCTTTTCTCGGCCCTGCCACAGTTTCGGGTTTTGAATCAAAGCCTCTATGAAATTAAGCACCGAAGAACAGTCATAGTTTGGTCGGTAGCTTGCTAGCAAGTAGGTGACCGTGTCCTGAATTGTCGTCCAGTTCGCCTGGTGGCACAACAAGGACAACATATAGAAGCGGAACTCATTCAAATTAGCTGAGAACAGAAGATCTATTTGCTGTTGGGTGTTTACTGTGATCAATTCCGAATCGATTTCGGCCAACCAGTCGATAAGAATGCCCTTCCTGTTCGAGAACCCTGCAGAGCCTGATTCTTGCTTAATATTATACGCTGGCGAGTTGAGGAACGCAACTATTCCCTCGACTAAGTGGCTGGTTCGGCCTGTGTTGACCATGTCGTTCACAAACTTTCTTCCTTGCGTTTCTATCTCAATATCGCTTGCAGACAACAAAAGCTGTGAGAAATCCTGCTTTCCCACTTGCAAGGGGTGCACTTCTGGTATTTGTTTTACGTAGCTCTTCCGCTTGTTCAGGAGAATCGGAAGGAAAGTTGTCTTGTTCAAGCTGGTCGACATATGGAGGAGACTAATCAGTTTATCCATCACGCGAAGCATAAGTTTAAAGTTTTTGTTTTCAGGTCCGAACAGGACTCGAAGTAACGTGCAAACATGGGACTTGGGGAAGATATTGTCGAAGAAATGAATGTGGTGCTGCTCGGCAATTTTCAACAACTGCATTGTCGCTTTCTCTATGGCAACATCTGAGCTGTCAGTACCCTTTTGCCGTTTTGATGGGACTGGGTCGCGCTTTAGTAACTTTTGAACAGTTTTCCGGAATTGCGGGGTATTCACGTTCGGACTTCGAACCACCAAATCGACGATGTCACGCTTGTCGGGCTTCTCAGTGGTTACAATTGTTTGGAACTGATCTAAGCTCACCGACTCGAGTACTTGCATGGGCGGTTTTACTGGTTCTGATATGCAATCATTTTCGCAATCTAGTTTAAGGGCCTGTACGGTAATATGCCCGTTTTTAGCCCCTCGAGCTTGTTGGATCTCAATCAAATGCCCCAAGTACGACTTATTCATAATAGCGTTCTTCACTGCTTCAGGATTCTCGATAACAGCCGTGTCCAACAACGCGAACAGCTTCGACATTGAACTGATGGGCGTGCCGAAATTTTGCACGAACAAGACAATTTGGTCTGGAGTTAAATCATACATTGCCGCGTCAACCAAACGATCTACTGGGCTGCGGATCATTTTCAGCTTCAGCCAGTCAGGAAGCAGTTGAACTGGTTCGTTAGTGTCGATTGTGTATGCCTGGGGAATGTAACGGCTAGCCGGGAACCAGTAATCCAATATCGGGATCGAGTTGGGAAGAGTTATCGTCGAGTGGGTTAGCAGAATAACGAAAGCATGGATGATGTTCAGGTGAATAGGAAGCTGCACACCGTCCTCGAAGTGAACCATTAGAAGATCAGGATACTCCGCCCATTCGTATGGGGCCTTATGCTCTCTCAACTTTATCAAATAATTGTTAAACATGACAAACAAGCAGTTTAACGTTTGTAATCGACTGTCCGCTAGTGCTTCGTTCACCAACAGCGAAGTATTCGGCGGAATGGGAATAATCTGTTGGAAGATAGTGGTCCTTTCGACAATCAGCTGCGACATATCCATCACATGCTCAAGCATATCCGGTACCGCATCGTGGAGTGTATGCGCGGCGATGAACTGGATATAGATCATCACGAGCTCTGGATTGTTCTCGATTTGGCATGCGGCTCGAAGCTGCGCCACTATCGACGGCCGAATACTCAAAAAGTGGGGAATCTGTGGAAGATGCCGCAATAACCAATCACTTACCGGGTTCTCCTCTTCATTTGGCTTTTGAAAAGTTTGCAGAAGCAATTTCAGCCCATTGATAGCCAAAATTCGTGATTGTTTCACAGTCGAAGCGAGTCGTCGCAAGAAATAATCAAGAACTTCGCAAGCCATTTGCGTCTCCGACGATTCATCCTGAAGCAACTTCCTCAGATAGTTCAGCAGCTCTACATCCCGATTATTGTCCGTATTCATATTCGCCGAATTCGACAGCAGAAACTCACAGAGACATTGGACAGGCAAATGATTGAAATCGCCCTCGCTGTTTTGAACCAAGTCGGCAAGCCACGGCATAGCTTGCGTGGTCCCTTGTCTTTGAATGATGTCCAAAAGTAAATCCGGCTTTCGACTGCGACAAAGCAAATGGCCTAGTTTATGGCTGGCGTTGAGTTGTTGAAGTTGCTCGAGGAACGGATTTGGAGGCCGGCGTGGGACTCCCATTGGATCCATTATCATTAGTTGAGACAGAAGCAAGGAGTTTTGTTCAGTGATTATGACTTTTGATGTCGCCGCGGCGAGATGGCTTTCAAACTCGAGAATTTGGGAACGTTCTAAACTTGCAACCTGTAGGGACGGAAACGTATATATTTAAATTTTCAATCGTTTGGAAAAACAGTTGCTTCTGGAGAATAAAATTGCCCAGAAGCCAAATATCGCATGAACATCATTACCTGCAACTCCTCCTCAGCAATCCTCACGTCATGAAATTGATTCGTAATACACATCTCCATCAAAGTACGCAACATCGGGTATCGTTCCCAGCAAAAAGCCCCAAACGAGCTTGGATTATGGGCCGACAGCATCAACAAGATATTCCACGCCTTCCAGTAAAGCGCCGAGATCGCCAATTTCGGTGGCTCATATCCAACGGGCAACTGAATGTTCTCCGGATGATGATACTCGGCCATGCTGAACAAAAACTCAATTATCTCCAGCTTACTCGCCTCAATCGCCGGATAATCTACAGCTCGCAAACTGGACGCTCGACGAATTGTTTGCTCCAACACTTCAACTGTATCCGGGACGCTGAATGGATTATCCTTCGAAATACCGATCAGAATAATGCAAATAATCGAATCCTCAAGAACAGGCGTCTCGGACGCCAATCGCATCAACATAGCACGTTCAGGTTCTGGTGGCCACTGATCGCATTTTGAATACTGTTCGGGAGCGTCCAACAGCAGGACCTTGTGCAATGCATGACTGTATTCCGTGGACGACGGGCTGAACAAACGCGGCACAATACTATGCATCCATGTCAGCACGTCCAACTGGATTTGTGAAATTTGCGAGTAAAATGTCATCATAACAACGGGTGAACTCTTCATATCACGTCCGGCTCGAATTGCGACGCTTGCCTCACGTACTTGCGGTGAAACAGTCAGAAACATGCAGAGACATATCAAATCAACCATTGAGTGGAAGATGCGATCCTTGAATTCTGACTGTTGGATTTGGCTGGCGAGTTCCGTGCGACTTGTGAGGAATGCCTTGACGAATTCTACGAGATTTATGTCGTAGCGCAGCATTTTGACCAACTCGCGAAGAAAGACGCGCAATGTACGAAGGCAATCTTCACGTTGCAGAAGAAATTCTTGGTAGATTTCAGCTAGATGTCGTGCAGATTCTTCGGGTTTGGTCTGGAACATGTTGGCTGGAAATAGAAATGAAGGAGTGGGAGCTATTAGTGGATTTTCTTGGAGAATGATTAAAAATTGAAGCAAAATTTTGGACTAGTCTTCGTCAAAAAAGTGCTTTATCGAGAGAAAATGTCAGAAGAACTTGAAGTCCCAAAAGAGGTCCGTCAGGACAGGATTCTGCTACCGATATTCTATCTTGTCATCATCGATGACGTCCTTCATGCTACCTTGGCCAGGAGACGTGTAAAGATTCAATGAACCATGACAGCTTTCCTTAAACACCTCGTCAATGCTAATGATGCCTGCTTGCTCTCTCATCGATCACTGGAATATGGCCCAGTGACTCTTGTAACAACCGGCACTAGTACTATGTTGAACAACTCAAAATCTTCAACCAGCAGCAATGGTAGAGTAAGCTTGAAGATTATATGCTGCTTGGTAGGACGTCCTTGAATGTTGATGACGTTATAATAGTTCAGAGTAACATCTTGAGCCACTGGCAACTTTAATGACGCTGGCAAGTTGTCCCTGATTCGACTCAGTTCCTCCCTTAATTGCTCTGGTGTAATTAGAAGTGTATTGATTTTCCCGTGAACCCGACCCCCCTTGAACCCGCTGAAATTTCGGCGCAACAAGAACATCAGATGTTCTGGGAACTCCTTCTCGTGAATGCAGTCGATGTTCGTAATTATATTGTTGATGTCCGCCTCCCATTCCGATAGCTATTTATCCAAGCTTGCATGATCCCTTCGAATTATATTTGCGATGTCATCCATGAGGGATGTGTAGTTGTTTATCAAGTGGAGGAGGTGCTGCTGGTCCTCCTTGATACCTTGTATGGTCGGTGACATAGATTCAGCATAATCGGAGTCTAGGACACCAAATAAGGTGTTCGGTACGTTGCCCACAATATTCACTGCACCTCTCTCTGATCGAAAACCTTGTGGTCCAGGCAGGAAAAGTTTATTGTTTGCTCCGTCTGTGACCTGACGGCAGGCATCTCGCTGGACGAGTGCTTGGCAAGTCGTTGCTAGGAAGCGGTTGCCGCTTTGTAAAGTTTCAAATTCCTTCCAGAATGGTTCCATGTTATAATAAACGACTAAGATCCATTGGCCGGAGATAAGGTTGGCTGGACCCAGGCTCTCGAAGTAGACCCCTGGTGGGTGATCAAATGGGTTGACCTTGATAAGTGTGGCATGCCCAAATACCGGAACTAAACATGCTAATAACAATATAACTATTGCTGATCCAATCGACGCTCACCTTGGCCTTCTGGGCGGAGAGTTTTCTAGCCTAATGCCCGATATGGAGGCTGTTGAATCATGCGGTGATGCATCCAGTTGTTGGTTTCTGGGTTCATTTGAAGCGTCATCTACCGGAAGCGAAGCCAGCTTGGATCGATCTGCGGACCACTCAATTGGCCGTGCGGACGTCTGCCACTCTCACCAGACTATCGTCACCTTTGATGCTGTTGACGATTCTTCCCAGTGGCCATTTCAAAGGCGGGCTATTGTCATGCTTGATGATGACATTGATTCTTCCATTTGTGCCTGTTTTGGAGCTGGTTAAGATATTCCATCGACCATCGTCGCCAGAAGTCCAATTTTAGTTGGGAGATGGTCTTCCAACGGGCGCTAGCTGCTAGAAACCTATTGCGCATTATGTTCGGGCTCTTGTTATTGCAAAGAAGATGGCGAAGAAGACCGGCGGAGGGATCGGGCGGTAAGGGGTTCCCTGAAAAGACAACTAACTTCCTCCCCTCCCCTCCCGTTGGTGAAGGAAATTCCCTAACTTGAAGGCTCCCAAAGCCGGGAATAATGGTTCCAACCTAGTTCTCTGATAACATGGAGGTGTTTAGTTGGTTGTCCGACAGCGTACTGTTGCGGGAGTCCAGCACTCTCTGCGTAAACACATTCACCTACCCTACTCCCAAAAAAGCCCAGGAATTTGGCACAAGCAAAAATATTGTGCGCACCCTTGCAGGTATTACAATCGCCTCCTGCTGCTATCATTTTTGTCGACCAGTTCGCTCTCTGACGCCTTTTCGGAGGATCTGTGCCATGTTGAGCGCACTTTGTAGCCTAACGCTTCGATAGTTTTGGACTTAGGATCCCTCATATCCCAATCATTGGATAAACCTTACCGAACATGAAAGGGACACTAACATTGGATGTGGTTCTGCCCTAAAGTGTACTTACCCAACATTCCCATATTATTCGGATTCCTCGCGTTCGACAGCTCATTCTGCACCACATACTTGAGCATAATATATAGAATGTCCGGTTGCAAGTTCAGCATCTCCTTCAGGCACGACATGTAGATGTTAATCAAAGGTTTCGCCTTAAGACGCATCTTCACCAAAGTCGCGAGCACTTCTTGGTCCCTGGCGGTCTGCCCCGTCACATTATAGCAAATATACGTTAAGAGTTCCTGCGCGGGTTTCATCAGTTTGCCGTTGTGTATCCAAAGTTCCAATCGCGACACCGAGAGCGCCCGGACCTCGCATATTCCCGACGTTGTTGAGAGGAATTTAAGGAAATTCCGTGTGGAGCAATCCTGCTGTTGGCGTCTGTTTAGCTGCTCTTTTGCCGTGTCCAGAACATATTTCTCCACAATGTGAAGGTTGTTTGCATAACGATCCTGAACAGGACAGTCCAGAGCTGATTCGCCAGTCCGCAGGGTGTCGGCATGCATCGAGTTATCCCCGGAATCGTCGTCCAAAGACTCCCGACTGGACTGGGACAATGTGATTAGCTCCGGTTGCAACATAGACTTCGGCGGGACACGAGTCCCAAAAGCTGTGCAAATGTTCTCCACGAATGGGGCGCATTCAGCGTTGTCAACCCAAACTCGCTCGTTGGCCGCATCGTCAATGTAGATTTTAACGAAAAGCTCCGGCCAAGACTTTTTATCATGGTATCCACGGGCAAGGAGGTTGGTCGCAAGGACGTGCGCGGTGGGATTATTGCGACCTTTGAATGCGTGCTGGTTGTCGCGTTTCAGAATCGAAATCAAGGCCGAGGTGACAATATCGTTGCAGAAAAGTGACGGCCGCATTTTCGCCAAGTACATCAGGGACAGGGAAAGCACAGACTCGGCTTTGTTCCGTGATGATAACATTTTCGCAGCACCACACAGGAGCCCCACAACCGTGTCCGAGTCCTGATGCTCGATTGCCGAGAAAATAGACGTGACGAAATCTGAGGGCTCGCAGTCAACCGCCATTTGCTCCCATTGTTCCAGGACGAGACTGGAACTGTTGCTTCCTTCGCCGGAGAGACGAGGAACGGAGCCTATGCTACTTCCAAGTTTTGGTTTTTTCGAAACAACACTAATTGGCGTGGAGGCGTCCCGTTTACGATCAGACGCCGCGGCTCCTTTGACCGACGACATAACCTTGCTCTTATCATCGCGACTAGTTGATGCTTTTGTGCCCAAAGCATACAATTCACTACCGGCGTGAGGGGCACCGACTTTACTTTTTACCGACCTCGAGGGAGGTTTATTGCGATCCATTTTTATCCTTGCTTTTTTCGAACTTTTTAATAACTCGAGCGACAAGTCCCGGTTGTGTTGTGTACTTACATACTGTCACTTTTTAGATCGAACAGCTGATTGATCTGACGTCTATTTTGTGTTGAATTGGAAATGGAACGCAAGTTCCACAAATTCACAATAGTGAGTTAGTGGATTAAAACTGACAAATAACATGAAGTATACAATGATTTCCAGTGCAAATTACAGCAAATGAAAACAAAATATCCATTGAGTCCCCGCGATGCTAATTTTTAGACAATTTCATTCATAAATTCGTAAATTCCATTGCATCTTCCAGTCACTTTCCGTGCGCACCCGACTCCACACTCCCCCGCACACCTGACTTACATTGGACTGCGCTCACTGCATCGCGACTGGCGGTTTCAGATGTCACTTGAGCGTCGACTGAGTTCTGTTGAGTTGAAAGCGAGAGATCCCCCGAGCTCCACAAGGACAAGTGCATCGGCAGCAGAATCGCAATTTCGCCTGAGCCGCCTCGATGGAAACGGACATTGTGAAATACCCGGCCGACGACCTGGAGGAGGGAGAGGTGACCAAATCTGAATTTTCTTTGCATTTTAACCAATGTTTGTGTTTGTTTGTGATTTACAGCTATCGGACGGCAGCGATGAGGTCTACACCCCTCTGCAAAGGCCGGACACGAAACCGTTGCATGCGTCCGACGCGCCCATGGCGTCCGCGGGCTCCACGTCCGCCTCGAGGATGGACGAGGCTGAGGACACGAGCTCCGAGCTGGGTCTAAGCTCGGACGATTCCTCGTCTGGTTCGGACGAGGGTGTGAAAAGGCTGGCCCGTGGCGAGGAGAAAAAGACCAAAAAGAAGCGTCCAATTGCACAACTGCGGGTAAGACCGATCGCGACCATGCAGAACGCGCGCCCCAAGAAGTACAACGTGTGGAGCGAGAGCTTGCAAGAGGAGTCGCTTATGGAGAATATGCGTGGCTTCGACGTGACCAAGGATATGAAGAGCGACAGGAGCGTGGAGACCTATGATTTCTCGATTAAATACCGCTTGAACGGCGAGAATCGCCTGAAACGTCGAGCGGGCGGAGGCAACTACTCGGACGAGGACTATTACCAGAGCAGCAAGCGGAGCCGACAAGAGCGCAGGAGCGTCAAGGATCGACTAGGCAGCAGGAAGAGCAGCTCGAGCAGCGGCGACAATGCTCCCAGGCACATCCTAAACTTGGATGTCCAGGAGGGGGCGAGCGACGAAGTGGTGGCCAGGGACATAGCGAACAAACTTTACGAAGAAAAGGACGATCTACTACGTGAGGATCATCTCTCTTTCCATTCTAAACTTGCGAAAACTCTTTATCTTCTCTTTGCAGTGCGCGTGGTCCAGGTCTTAGGCCAAAAGGAGGCGATCGAGTTCTTCAAGGAAACACAGCACATCGAGCGAGATGGCGGCATGATGATCATGGTAAGCTTCACTCCGTTCTCACCACCCTTGGCTCCTTAAACATTCCCTTATAATTCCAGAACGGCCAGCGCCGACGCACGCCAGGCGGAGTCTTTCTCTTCCTAATCAAAACCGACATAAAAATCTCCGAGGACGACAAGAAGTCCATCTTCCGCGAGGACACGCGAAAGGCAACCAACGAACGTAAAGTCATCCAGGCATGCCGCCGAGAACAAAAGGTCGAAGAGCTCAAAAAGCGCCTGAATCTCCAAGATAAGGAGCTGCAGCCGTTATCAAGCCGATCAGAGATTATGCCTGGCAACAAACACCACCTCAAACCCGACACAAATGGGACACGTAAGTACCAGCGATCGCCTCTTATCAGTGTAATGTCAAAGGGTGACTTTGTTGCAGTTTCTAATCCGCCACCATCGCCGGTGACTAATAGTGGCCAAGAGAACAGTCCCGACTACAGTGTGCATGCCATAAACCACGTCAACCACGACAGCAGCCCGGAGAAGATCGTGGCCCGGACCCTGAACGATCTGGACGACGAGAGCTTGTCCGCCTACGACGACGACGTGCTGGACATGAACTGTGATGACATGGATCTGTTCTAGGTGCACCGCCAGGACATTCACCATGTGAGTGTTTGGCGTTGAATGACTCAGTTACGTACGATTAGTTGGATATTTTTACTATTTTAGTTGTTTAGAGTGTTTTTATCACGATAAAAACGGACAATTATTTACTATTTTGTAAGATTGCTGCTGGGAAATATATTGTGTAAATATCGGCGTATTTTCTATGGATAATTGATGAGTTTTTGGTTTCGGCGTGAGTGCGAGCAATGTAAGTGAGGAGTTGGATGTGTTTCAAGTCGGATGGAGCGTGGATGTCGTGTTTCAAACAGGCGGTGTTCAGTCGCTATGATCGCTTAGTGCTAGCACCCTCAGGCTCCTTTACCCTGATCGGTTGCTAGCTCACTCAATGTTTTATCCACGACAGAAATCTTTTCCTTAATTCAGAAAACAATACAAAGACTATGGGACTGAAAAACATTATTTCGATACCTCATTACTGGATGGAATTTCTAAGCGAAAAGGACTTTATTAGCCCCTCAGAAAGAGGGTGAAATTCCGGGTCAGGCTGGCGAGTAGGAAACTCCAGGATAAGGGCAGTATGAAAGTGGGGCGGTAAGCCAGGTGAGGAAGCAACTACTCATCCAAAAATTCGAAACACGAACAGCAGAAACCTGGAAAGAGACTGCGGGGCAATTGCAATCAATTCAGCAATAAAGCAAAGTAGAACCCTTAGGGACTGCCTAGAGGGACAATGTTAACCTTCTTAGGCAAGAATATAGCATGGGGGCTGGACGCGGAAATAGGGACTAGCAAAGACAATGCAAAAAAGGAGTTCCCCGCATCCTTGAAAGAGGAATTTTGCAACTGGGTATGAGGATTCTGGGGATTTAATCTATCTGCCGTGTAGGCATAATCGCGTAGCCCTCTTCCGATATGGATTAATCTGGAAACCTGAATCAGAGCCCCGCCGTGATCTATACTGAGTGCAGGATCCGCAGTGGATGTGAGTCCTATGTAACTCCTCCGCTGTAACTAAAGGATAGTGCAGCACAACTACACAATGAGCTCTGCCTGCGATTGGGTTCAATCACAACCACCATGGAGAACAGCTCCTTCGGGAATTCTCCTGGAGTATATGCTCTCTGAGAGCCATCCCGATTCCCATGGTACCTTCGTTGAGGTTTCGTGGCGAGAGTCACTTTAGATGAGTCCCATGTACACTCGGGTCTGATTGCCATCCCAGGGTACGTGGAGACTTGAATCTAATCAGCCCGGCGTGGATAAGCGCAATGTAACCGGAGGGTGTTAGCGTGATCAGTAGCATGCTCTCTGTCAATTAACACAATGATCTTGTCCTTATGTATTCCTCAGAGACTTGAGTTCTTAGCAAGAAAATTCAGAAAATTGTTGGTTCCCTACAATGCGCGATCCGGTAGCCTATATAGCGGCAATATTCTATGGATAAGCACATAAAATCAGTCGAAACCCCACTTACCTTGTAGAAATTCCTGTGCTTGAACAGTGTGCGACACATAATGAGGCGGTGGATATTTCATTGAATCCACAAAAGACCATACCTATCCAATGCAGATCAGCCTTTATAATATCATCTTCATAAAGTGTCTCCTCAAATCTGTATAATTTCTCTTAAGAAGCTTCTTCCTTCTCCTTCTTCGCTATATCTGAAATTTTCATTGATGCATAGCACTGCATTTTTGTGATGCTCCTTAACTTCGACCTGAATCTTGCAATCAAGGTCCTTCGCTCCAAGGTGAAAAGAGCGCGCCTTCCGGTAAACGCCAACAGCGGTTCAAAATCGGATTCGCGTCTTCTACTACTGGGCGTTCCAGAGTAGAAAAGAACAGTCCCACAACAGGGAGGGGCGGGTGAGGAAATACTCTCTGGAATTCCACAATCTCACTTCGATTAGGCCCAGAATATTGCGCCGGAATTCTCGCTCAAGTTTGAGGAAGGCTATGGGTCAAAGAATAGACTCAGAGAATACATAATTATAGCGAAGAGACACTGCGAACCATCTAGCCTTGGCTGCAAGGGGTTGATTTGACCTTGGTGGCAAAATATCGGAAATGGCTATGATCAGCAGCACAATCAAGGTAGAAGCCAGTGGGCACAGGGTCATCTTGAAGTCACCGATCAAAAGGCGTTATAGTCAACGCCAAGTTAGACATCAAAGGACACCTAAAATATGCGTGTTAAACGGTGGTCAGTGTGCCTGCTTCAACTGTAAGTATGATGCAGAATGTTGGCGTACTAAAGCACAGCCGGATATTATTAGTAGCTAGCATGGTGCCATCCGCATTGTTGTTTGCTTCGGCCGTTTGAACAGCTTGCAGGACTGAATAAAGGTAAAATTGGTTTGTCGTCGGATGGTTCTGATGTTGATGAGATTAAAGTACTAGCCAAGGGACGAAAAAGGATAATTCTGGAGGCCCTACACGTCTTCCTAACCGTGAATAAAAAAGCATACGTGGAGGATATCAACAATATTTACTAGGGTATTGTACAAAGGAGGACATGGTTACAGCAGAGTAAAACGGATGAACGGATTATTGATTTACTATTTACAAGTTCGGTCCCATTACCGGAGGACTTTAAATGAATTTATTTTTCTAAATTATGTTAAGTATCTGCATCTTAATTGATTTTTGTTTGGGAATATCCTGAAAGTGCTACAAACTCTTAGCAGCCCCAAATTGTGGATCAAGTTTATTTTCCTCCGATTACACTCTTGCCTATTTCTAGATCAGTCTTATCGTTAGGAAGGTGGAACCAACTATAACTAATCTGCGGCTCCATCCCCGCTAGTAATTGCGCTTTACATCGATCATTATCCCTTAACATTTTTTAGCGTGGGCTTTCGTGAGACCAAACGCCAGCATTCATTATCATCATCATCAACGGTGTTCCTTATTAAGGCAGGCCAAGAAGCCTTAATAAGGAACACCAGAGATCCCGGTTTTGCGCCCAGGTCCACCAATTCGATATCCCTAAAAGCTGCGTGGTGTCCTGAATCATCCGTATAGTACCGATCCCTTAAAGGAACAAATATCACACAGACGTCCCCAATTTCAGACCAATTTTGCTAATCAATGTAATTGCCAAAACACTCAATGCAATAGCTAAGGACCGGCTCTACTGTTTCATAGAAGATTTTGAATGTTTGCCCAGCTGAAGCTATGCTCACAAAAACATATTTAAATGAGCTTCTGTTATACGCTTCGAAAAAAATTCATGTCCTCCATTCTCCTTGACATTCTAAATGTCTACAAAAAGGTTAACCAGCTGAAATGTTGCTTGCTTCCTTGTGGACTACAAACTTTTTCACTGAATGCACACATTTGAAGAAGTTCCACCTGTCAGTGCAACTGAAGTCGAAGAGGCAATAAAATGAATGAAATCGGGGAAAGCCACAGGACCTGACGACATCGCTTCTGAGCTCTGGAAAGCGAAGGGCTGGATCTCAACACTGTGGCTCAGTGAATTCTTTAATCAATTTACCTCAACGTCATCCGTCCTGTCGCCCTCTATGGTTCTGAGTGTTGGCCGACTATAAAAGACAATAAACGGCAACTGCCGGTAATGGAGACGAAGATGTTGCGTTGGACTAGTGGCGTGACATGTTTTGATCACATCCAAAATACGGATATTCGCGATCATTATGGGGTTGCACCGATCGTGGAAAAATTGCGAAAGAGGCGCTTTCGATGGTATGATCACGCAATTCGCGCTAACGAGAATTCACTTGCCAAGATTGGTCTGGACATCGAATTCGATGGTGAACGACCAAAAGGCAGCCCGAAACAACGGTGGCTTGATACACTGGATGAGGATTTAAAAGCCTCGCGACTGCATGCAGATCAGGCATTTGATAGAGCCAAATGACGAAAATGATCACGACGAGCCGAACCCGCTTGTGGACGGAATAAAGGTTGAAGAAAAAGAAGAAGACGCATCTAGTTTTCACTTCAATGCGGACGATTCAGGGGCAATCTTTCAATTTACTGACGATTCCCTGATTATTTCGTTTTCTGAGGCCAGAGAATTGTCAGCCAACAACCTCCTAGTTATATCAAATTCCTTGGCAGAACCATAGCCAGGTTACTCACTATTATGCTTGATTCTAGCGACATCTTAATAAATAAACGTTTGAGCTGCAATCAATGCATTCGGCCTCCCAACTGTAATGCTGTACAAATCCAATCCGACAAACCCCAACTTCGCCATCACGGGCGAACCTTCCCCCTATTGAAGAATAATTCTCATTGCAAAAGAAATCGTTTCTATGGAGTATTTATCCAAACTTTGCAGTTGAAATGGATACGCTCGTTATTTTAAAGCTTTTGGAAACGTCTTTCATCTGGTCGAACCTGATCGAATAACCACAAAGTCCACCAGAAAGCTAGGTAATTCCTTCATTCTATTATCGATCGGTGCAAAACGCTAGTAAATTTTTAATAATACAAAAATCTAAACTCTGGATAGTAGATTATGTCTAAGCAATGCATGTAAGAATAATTACTTACTAGCATTAAGTAACTTAATTTTATTTCAATGTAAGGCTATTACAATTGTTTGACCTACACGAACTTCTTTGCATTTTATATACCTTGAATACAATTACGATGATTATTCTCGAGAAGAACGCATTGAAATTAACGAATTTCTTTATCTACACCGGAAATGCATAACCTCCAAACAATCACCATGAAAAATTTCCCACACAGCTGACTACTTCCCCCTATTCCCTGAAGTCCCTCATTCAAAATCTTGCCGGTTTCGCGAAAATTTCCAACTTGTCAAGTTGTCAGCGCTGCTCTGGCATGTCAAGATAAGTGCCCAAAACAGATCTCCCTCTTGTCGTGTGTGTACTGGACGCGGTGCCGAGAAATATTTTTTTTCCGTTCAAGTTCCTTAGGTACAGCTGACATTTTCCAATCGGCTGGTGATTAGTTTTAAGTGTACAGCTTGAGGTCGAAAACTCTTCATTGATATCAACGGACAAGGCCGGCTAGATGCGAAAAACACGATCCCAAACGCAAGCAGAAAATGCTACCACAACGACCGGACCGAGTCCGCCATCTCGCGCGGAATTTAATGAAGTGCGGGTAAGTTTGCTCTTTTCGAATGAGAAGTGAAGGAATTTGAAGGCGTTTTCAGGTGAAGGATTAGAGGATGAGCGGTGGAAGGTTGGTGGCCGGGCGTCGTGGTGAGTCGTATTTAAGTTTTCGGCCCAAGGCCCCGGTCCTTAGGTTGTGTGGCTCTCGGGGGAAAAGGAGCGTAACAGTAGTTTCTGCAAGTTTTTGAACAGGTTGATTGTGCTGACAGTGCGATTTGATGGGGCTGCGTTTGCTTCGAATGGGGAATGGAGTCAATAGTGTATTTTGACTCCATTGTAATCGAAGCCGGTTAAAATGGCGCGAAATGGTGCTGATAAGTATAGCCTACAATTTAGTGTCAAGCGAGTAATAACATGCATTGTGCCTGCCTCAAATAGCAGCTTGATAGCGGAGCGGATATGATTCAATGATAAATTCGGGGAAGTACCGGCGTCAAGATATTAAGTGCTTTCAAAAGAATTCTTGAAAACGTACAAAGTTGTACATTCCCCTCGACCTCCCTGTCCGGTTCCTTATCAATATATACCATTTCCATCACGAATTTGCCCATGCCTAGACCTGTCGGTATTCCAAATGTAAACGTTTAACATTCGACAACGTGCTCTATGGAAAGTTACCCAACTTCCGATAATGCGATCGAACCAAAGCGATCTCGTCATTCGGATTTTTATGTTACGAAATTGCATAACAGGCGTCCTTCCTCAACGATCGATCCAGTCAATATGAATCTTGTTCCTTTTTCCTATGACAACTTGGAGTAAAGGTTATTGGAAGAACCATTGTAGTTTACCTCGTGTAGGCATAGGACCTGTTCTGCTCGCTATAACATTTTCATCTTTATCAGGACATTAATAGGGGTTATGAAAATGGCATTTGTAAATTCGGATAGGTTTTGGTTCCTTTGGCTGCAGCAAACTACACTGAAGACCCATAATTGTGGGTGTTCAGCACTTTATCTACAAAACCTTAAGGTTAGTCCAAATAACTTGCATCATAGTTCTTCCTTTCTACTGGCAGCAAGGCTGGTAAAGTTGTAGGATTGCCTTATATCTTTCTATTACAAAAACGATGAGTTTGGGCTAACAAAATCTGTGGCATTGGATCAATAAAGTTGGCAAGCATCTTCTATGATGAGAGATCTTTAAGTTGGAGCGCCTGTGTTCTGATATCAAATTTGTTTGAGGCAACAATGCATTCTGTCTTGGTCCTAGCTGGGGTTCTCTGACAACACCAAGTTAATGGTAAGACGAAAATCGACTTAGTTGCCTCTTCGTCCGTATCTCATGATTGTCTATGTCCTCCACCAACGCAAGAACTAAGGGATTTAGATGTGTATCCGGAGTCAAGTGGGTCTGAATTGTTAATAAGTCGTGATATAAACACGTGGTATATTTGCTACAGAGATAGCAAATGAAATCCTAGAAGAGAATTTCAGCCGGTCTTCCAACTGCAAATATAGGTTATGCCCCAACGTTCTTCAGGCCAAAGAGAAGTGAAGTAACTGACTTAATAATTAATTTTTCAAAAATGTTAGAGTTGATTACATACTGGCAGGCCCTAGACGAAATCTCACTGTTGCTTAGAATTTGGCCTGGAATCTGAGGTCAACACTGTAGGTTCCCTGGCGGAAACGATAACTGCAAAAACTCAGAAAATCAACTAGGCTCTGTGAGGAACTGAAAAGTGAAAAAGAGACTTCAAGGTTATGCAAAGTCCTCAAACAGGATAAGTCGAACCAAGTTGGACTCTTCATATGGTTTCCATATTCGTCTTCGAAACGACATACTCCGTGATAATAACCAAAAGAGAAGAATGGTCGATAAATGTCCACGAGTCTTTTGAGATTAAATACTTAATAATTTTCACTGAAGGGTCAGTCATGGATCGAGCGCAGGGGTATTCTCGGGAAATCTGATTATTGAACTCGCTCAACCTCTCGAAAAAATGACGACCAGAATAGAGGAGGAGGAAATACATCCCATTTCATTGGCAGCAGAAGAATGTTTACAACAAAAATGAGACCCCCCGCATTATTCGAATCTGTTCCGACAGTCGGGCAGCATTAGCAGCACTAAACAGCAACGACATATGAAGCCAGTTGGTGTGGAGTTGTCATCGTGCGCTGCTAGAACTTGACCGACTAAACGAAACATTTCAGATGCGGATACCAGGGCACTCAAACATCGCTGGTAATGTGAAGATAACAGAATGGCTCGCCAAAGTTCTTTATTCACAATGATGAGATGAGAACCAGTTTTTAGCATTCTGAAGGAACCCGTGGCCGCTAGATACGACATTTTTGTTCTTCCCTAAGAAGTGGGACATGAAAACCCTAGTAGGGCTTTTAAAGGGACACTGCTCCTTGAACTACTAAATGGAAAAAAATTGGAAGTGGTGGTCTATTTCGCCTATTTGAGGGGGAAGAGACAGCCTTGCACTTTGTGTGCAGCTGCCCGGTCTCATCAGACCTCAGACGAAGGTAACTGGCAAGGCTTTCTTCAAGAGTCTGCATATACTGTTTTTGGAGAGAGTTTTCAGACTCGCGAATGCCGTGCAGGAAGGGCCGTTGGATAGTCGAACTCCGGGGATACTACAATGGCGGTGCTCGTGGACATTGAGAGCCAGATAGCATTGTGCCGGATCTATACTATGCAAACACAGAGATTGGTGTGTGCTAAAGTAAGAGGTTACCTGCTTCATGACGACAGAAACAACGAAAGGCTATCCCCGAAAATGTGTGCTATCGCCTCTTCTGTAGAGCATATTGATCGACTCTCTCCTCTGTAAACTACAAAATCTGCCAATACACGCCCAAAAGTTATGCGGGTGACATGGCTGGCTGTGTTAGTTGGTGGTCAAGAGCTCGAAATGGTTTTGGGACGTTCAGTTTATTGTCTTTCACGACTCGTTTCCATCAGCACCGCGTTGTGGCCGATATCGAAGAAAGTCGAAGCGCAAAGCGCCGGCATCCTGCCAGGCCGCCAGCTGTGTCGGCAGCAGTTCAATGCGTCGGCGAAAGTGTTCTCCCCGCCGGCAATGCAGTCGGTGGTTCTTGCCTCCGAAGAACCCGGGATTGATCCCGCCAATGGGGTTACCGGGAGAACCTGACGCTTTTCGGATGCTTTTCTGGAGCGTCCCCCGGTTCGGCGAAGACCTTCAGCCTCGACAAGGAGACCCATTTGGGCCCGCTTCGAACGTCGATCTTAAAGAGTGCTCCCGTCCCCTGAATTCAGCGGCTTGCAAGCAGTGTCAACCCTAGTGAGGACTTGGGAGCATGTCTCGAGGTCCCTGGGAGTGATGGATCTCCGGCGTCGTATGTGGGATAGGTGGAGTCGGCCGAAAAATGTGATGATTACGCCTGGTACAATAAGCGCGGGATCCATTCTCGACACATTATTGCGCCGTAATGTTAGTCAGAGGTATTGCTTCAGGCCACCGCCTAAACCTGTCGAAGATAGTGAGGCAGTACTTGTATCCGTGCGAGTCTCGCAAAGGGCCAATGATGTCGAGGAGGATGATATAGAAGCCCTTGGTCGACCGAGGGAATACGTCTACTTACACTTCTGGCACGGGATGCACTGTCTGACCCAAAAGTTTACGTTCTTGTTCATGGAGGCCCAGAAGCATTTTCCGACGAGTAACCAGTTCGTCGTCTTAATGTCTGGATGCGCAAGATTGTGTACTATGTGGAATACTTTTTTTTTTGCGAAAATCGGCCGGAATAAGTGGCCTAGGTTCCTTTTCTGAGGTCTTTGCATAGTGAGTAGGACTTTGAGCCGAAGATAGGAAACTCCTTGAACTTGTATTTAGAGTTTGTCCTCAGACTCTGAAGCTCTGCGTTATCTTTCTGAGACTCGACGGGTTAAAAGTGGCTAATCCACAAGAAACGAACGGACGGCATCGTGAACCGTCTTCGACTTGTTTTGTCCGGGAGCAGACTCGATTTCAGGCAGCAGCGTAATGGGCGAAAGCTGATTTGGCGGGTAGTTCAGAAGATCTTTCGACGCAGAATTGTTAGTTATGACATAGTTCCAATGGTGGCAGTGCTGTTTAGCCCGCAACCGAGCAATATTGCCACTGGAAGGTGAACCGCGTTCAATTGGCGTTTGACCCTGAAGATCCGAACGTAGGGTGCTGCTGCCACACAGTATAATTGTCTCTTCCCTTGATTCGAAATTGAATCTGATGATGAAAGCTCAAATGGATGATGGTGATAACTCGTTTATTGGCTTCTCAGCTGCTCGTCTGAAGAGCTGTTCTGAAGTGGACGTTGCCTCGATTTTTTCCTGAATCCTGCAGGGTTTTATTACGATGCTAGGCCCTCCTACAACAAAAGTTCGACTGAGTGTCCCATTGTCATTGAAAGCTCTCCCTGTTGGTTATGGAAACGTTTAGACCTAAAGGGAAAAGGTATCTATCTTTTCTTTGTTGGAAGGGAGTGGGCCTTTCTATGTTTGGGAACGTAAAGTTCGATGTTCAGACGGACCTCCAAAACTCTACCCTTAAACAAGTTGACAGAATCGCCTAGGTCTAATAATGGTAGCGGGTATATTTTCCGGGAATCTAAACAACTTGTTCCTGGGGCAAAGCAATTGTTATATTTGTGGAAGAGTTTTTTTTTGTTACAATTTCAGAGTCCGTGGTATACTAAATTGAATGATCATTCATATGATTGTGTTTTAGAGGCGAACCAACAATGTTACAATCATGACGAGCGGAACAAATAAATCATCAACATTTCAATACCGGATTTACGTCTGCTACCACTAGGCTTTCTAGAGTACAAAAATATAGTATCGCAAGGAAAGGATGCCCTCGCTGTCGCTCCGTGAGATATGCCAGAATAATTGTTCACATGTCTTTTCACTCGTCCATGCTCTTCCAGAAAACATGGTCCAATTGTCAGAACTTTTGAAGTAAGTTAAGTTAGTAAGCTAGATGGAAACCTCTGATCATTTTAGGGTTTATAGCCTTGGTTCGATCAAAAATAATCTAACCGAATATTTTTTCGTGCTTTTCTGTATTCCCTCAAGCATGATTTACAGATAAGATTAGCATTTAAAAGTAGATCGATTTGGCCAGGTTACCTGAGTCTGCAGGATTCATATTTGAGATTCGGCTTGGTACATACGTTTGCTAGCACTGGCGAACTGTGACTTCAGTACTCAGACCGTCGTTAGATCCATTCTACCACCTTCAAACAATCAAAAACACCCGTGACCTCGGCCGGGATTTAAATTTGGGCGCAAGGAGGATATTGCGAAGTCGCAATCACTTCTGCTGGTACGTGCGTCACTTTAAATGACGGCAAATGTCTGCTTATTGAGTAGTGAGAAGCTCTGTCTTTATCGTGATCGTTCCGCTTATATGTGTGTTGATATTCAACCCCAGAGCTATTCTCGTTTTTATTGGTCTACTGTTGTTCAGCTGTAGCAGTTTTCACTACTTAGCCGGGCCAGCCTACTAACACGTTTGTCCTCGTATCGGTCGACAGAAATCTTAGATGGCATAACTTACAGTTTTCAAATATCGAAGCATTCCTTCATTTCTACGGTGACATTCAATTTCAGATGAAGCAGCTTCTGTATTAGCGACCAATTTGAGTTAATATGTATTAGGAGTACATACATACCTATAGTAGTTCTCTTCATCAGTGCCGTATTCCTCGGAGCTTTTTAAGGAATTTGTAGGATGCTCTCTCTATATTGGCTCAGGGCTACCAAACAACACGCTGCCATTCATTCTTCCATTCACATTTTCTTAAAATGCTTGCTCGCCCAGCAAAAAAATATTGTTATATATCCGAGCGCCCCGCTACTTTGCATTTAGAGCAATACCACCTGTTAGTGCTACGGAAATTAAAGAGACAAACGAATGAAATTGGAGAAAACGTAGCACTTGATGACATCGCGGCTGAGTTGTGGAAAGCGTAGAGCTGGGACCTAGCACTCGGCCTTAGTAAATTCTTCAGTTGCATTATTGGGGAGGATAGAAGACAAGAAAGAATGAAAAGGAAAGGCAGTCCGGCAGAATGCTAAATTAGTCCCATTTGATCGTTATCACGTAACGTGGAGATTATTGAAAGCATTCTTGACAACTGCACTCGCAACATTGTTTAAATAATCGCTAACTAGACTGTTTATGTCAAGCAATGTCGAAGTACTAAGGCAGAGCACACTATGCGGTTACTCATGGAGAAACATCGTCCACTGCAAGCGGGGTTGAGGTTGATTTGTATCAACCTCATTTAACACTACGATTCAGCTCCCTATTATATGCCGGCCATCTGCCGCCACTTGCAACGTGCCGGTCGTCCATTCGCTTTTTCCCTTTGCACAACATACATCGTGGATCTGCCGTGCAGTCTTTGATAAAGTGGCCCTCTTCTCCACACTTCCTCCACCTGCCTGGACCTATCGTGGTCACTAGTACTTGCTGCTGCAAAGTGACTGAAATCGAGGCAGCTGAAAAGATACTTGCTCCCTAAATCGGCACATGAACCAACCAATTTTCACCTTGTCCGCGGTAATTCGATTAATCACTGATTCAATCGACAAGTTAATAATGGCTGTTTGTGTACCTCCATATGCCTTCTTCATACTTTTGATCGCACTTTCTTTTATTCCGCTAGGGTTGAATTGCTCCTTTAGCGCAACACAGATATCCTCTCGTAATGTGACCTCGTCTAGGTCTTTGTATTCGATTACTATCTATTCCTTTCGAGCTTTCACGTCTGCTTGCTCACCTAGCACCTTCTCCACCTGACCGCGAAATCTATCCATTGTTTTCTCGGAGGATTTGTTTAGCTCCAGCATCAGATCCCCTTTACGTACGGTTAATACGAATCACCCTCCCATCCAGGTCTGTCAATTCCGGATCGGTTTTGACTTTCCGAAGGATATCGGCGTAAAGCATATCTCCTTGTCCGGATAGCTGAGTAGTTGGAACACAAGGCTATCGTGCGGAAAGTTGCGGTTCAAATCTGACTGGTGGCAGTGAGAAGCTTCCTTGAAGATTTATTTCGGATTAATGGTAATGGATTTTAATGAAATCAATGAGCGAATGATGCCTCTAAATTTCTCTAAGGGAAGCTTGGTAGAAGCAAACATGTGCAATATTCTCGGCAATAGATCCATGTTTGGCTTCCTAGGAAGTGAGGAGGAAATAAGTAAATGTATCCAAGGTCAATCTTTCGGATGTATCCGTTTTCTGCTGGGATAAGATGGAGAAATAGATACAAGAAAAGCACGAACATCACTTGCCTACCCGAAAGGTGCAAGGTTCCGTGTCCCTCCTGTGTATAGATTTCATCGTCGTAGCTATTATTGGTTTTTTGAACCCAAGATAGAAGAAATTATCAACGGTCTCAAAGTTGCAGTCTTCTATTTTTATTGTTCTCATTTAACCAGCGCTATTTGGTGCCGTTGCCTCTTTGGTTTTTGGTACTGATGTTGTCATCATGTGCTTCGTCTTGCCTTCATTAATGTGCAGTTCGAGATTTCGCGGCGATCCCCTCCTGCTCGATTTGGATTAAGATAGTTTGTACATCTCAGGTTGCTCTTCCCATAATGCCAATATCGTCATCAAAGGGCAGTAGTTGGGTGGGCTTGAAGAAGTTGGTGCCACTTGCAATTTACTTAGCATCGCGTATCACTTTCTCTAGGACCAGGCTGGAAAGAGTGCATGATAGGAGATCCCTTTGTCTTACACCGTGGTTGATGGTGAATGGTTTTGAGGGGTGATCCGCCTGCTCTTATCTGACCTCAGACATTGGATAGGGTCAGCCTATCAATTTGGTTGGTATACCGAATTCTCTTATATACGGCGGACTTGAAATCGATGAAAAGATGGTGCAACTGATAGCCATATTTCAATAGTTTTTCCATCGCTTGCCATGTAGAAAAAATTTGATCTGTTGCTAAGTTGCCTTTGACTGAAGTGATGATGATGATTTTATGGGCGTATAGGGCTGCCCGGCCTAGCACGATAGTAGATATCTTATATGTGGCACTCAGCAACGTGATACATCTTTAATTGGTGCACTGCTTGATATTAATCTTTTTATGTATATGACAGATAATGCTTCGTTGTCAGTCATCAGTATCAATTCGCTGTCCTAGGCCTTGATGAATTACTGTAGTTGGTCACCTCCATATTTAACCACTGCGGCTTTTGATTTCATCAGCTTCTGGCGACTTATGATTTTTAAGTTGATGAACTGGAAGGACTGTTTCTTCTATGCTCGGCAGTATTTGTCTGTCGTCTTCAGTTGGCTGGACCTCCAAATCACCGATGTTCTGGTTGTTGAGCATTTCATCAAAGTGTTCAATCCATCATTCCAATATGCCCATAAGGTCTGAAATCAGATTTTTCCTCTTTGTGGTGGTTCACCTCCAGGACCTCTGTAAGCTGCGATTATTGCGGCATTCGTTTCTCCCTTTTCGATGTTATGGATGGTTTCATTGTTTACTCGTACCTGATTGTCAGAGTGGATTGGAGGTGGTTTTGTTATTCGAGCTCGGAACACTATGCCAGCGAGATATTGATCCGAGTTTATATTGGCCGCCATATACAGGGTGTGGAAGCATAGCTTTTGATGCAATTCTCGAGGGTTGGTGTCAGCCCAGTAGCGCATGTTTTGTTTGTTAACCGACCCACACAAATGAAAATGTGCTTCATCGCTAAAAAAAACAATAGCACCCTCGGGAACGACATCAAGAAGAAGCTCACACGCGTTCATCCGAGAATTGAATTCACGTTCTGAAAGTTCCTGCACTATCGCCATCTTATAGGGATGAAAATGAAGATCATCACGAAGAATTCTTCTCACAGAACGATCGGATAGTCCAAGGGCAGATGCGTGTTTGCGCGCAGGACGCCGTGGCGATCGCAACATTGACGCTCTCACTGCTTCAATGTTCTCAGGTGATCTAACGGGCCGAGGGACTTCAGTTCTTCCTTTTGCCGCACTTGCAGTTTGTCTGAATGTAGTGACCCATGTAATAATTGATTTGCGGTCTGGGATGGCAGCCAACGGGGCTAAATTAAAGCGATTCCGAAATGCACGCTGTGTTGCAATAACCGAACATCCGCTTGAAAAGTAAACCTCAACGGCAAAGGCACGCTCCTCACTATTCCAACGCATGATGGCAACTGAACCGTGTCGGGACAAAACTTTACAGTAGTCCCCTCTTGAACGAGACCACTAGCGCTCCGCTATGACATCAACTGAGTGGTGCGCATTTTAAAAAAGGAAGTTATGCTGCCGCATCCTGTATATTCTGACATTCATCATACCTTGTGCATGCTTCGAGGGCTCGTTGCACTGCCTTGTAGAAAGTGTCCAGCCCCAATCTGGAGGAAAAGCTCCGTTTTTAGTTGCGGAAGGATCACGTTTATCCTTCCGCGTCTGCAGTTTTTCATTAAGAAATAAATCCCAGCGATCACTACGTGGAGGTGAGGATAGGGCTTGGTAGTAGTTTTTGGTGTTAGTTCAACAGGGGTCCTATCGATTGGACTAATCCATGTTCAGCCCTGAGGCCAATATCACCCTTTGACAAATGGGGAAAAGGGCTGAAAAAGAAGAAGAAAAGAAGGATTTTCCTCTTGGTGAGTGAGTCAACATGTAATTGGAGTTCTCTGCTGAATAAGTAAATGCTCTACCCCGCGGTCCATTCAAGTGCTAAATTTTTCTGAATTCTTTTAACACTTCTCCCAATCAGCTTAGGAAATGTATTTCCCACATAATTTTCACTAAATTTAAAGTGAGAAATCCTTCGTACGAGCGCCACAAACCATCTGAACTGAGCCGTTCGACGCATTCCCGTTACATCCAACGTTTCCCGCCCGGCACTGTAACCGGCAAAATAAATTTCCCCTTATTTTCCCTATCACTCAACCAAAATTTCCCATTTCACCGTAAATGCCATTTGAGTGTTCACCATTCGCCGCTTTCGTCTCTCGTTCGTGTTCTGTTGTCCCGCGCCATGTTTGTTTGAATCCATCGTGCGTGTGTTCTGCCTCCGTGTGTCGTTGTTTATTTCGCCCGGAATTTTCGTATTTCTTCAGAATTTCTTCTTTAACTTTTAAGTGAAATACGTTCTAGAATTTGTTGGGTGTAATTTTCATGCAAAATGAAAGCTCTACTGGATCGTTTAGGAGGTAAATATCATTGAAAGACGCTGACCTAGTCGGCCAGGCTACTATGATTAGGATGACAGGTAGGTGTTTCACGAAGACGGAGTAAAGCTACGGGAAAATGGGGTTTACGCCGGGGCACCGCGTCCGTTGGATAATTGTAATCTTGTGGATTGACAGAGGCAGAAAAGCGGGCGCTCTGGAAATAACTTCTTGGAGTCGGGGAAGATAAGCTACTCTCGAGTGCAAAAATGCATGACCTTTGCATGAATGGAGTTTGCGAAAAATTTCTTGATAACGTTTATGTTTACGGGACTACCGCGAAGGGTCTTCTTTATGGGCAGTTTTTTTGATGCGTGTGAAGTGGGAACTGCGTCAAGTTTGCTTCCGTTAGGAATGAAATGATAACAGTTTCGCTTATCTCACTTGAATGTGTTTCGGAGGCTTGCCCGGGTATTGCGGTTACCGGTGGCGGGTGGCGATAAGCGTATAGTGTTTCCGTTTTGAAATCTCTTTAGCAGAAGACCACAACTACTGGCGACACAAAAGTTCTCTAAAAAGTCTTCCAAGGGGCAACTATGGCGGCCAATGCCAGTTAATAAGAAATCAATGAATGTCTGCCATGAGGTGCCATATTTCGATGCTGAGGGCTCAAATTTCAGTTGCGCCACATGAGCCTCCTTCAATATAGATAGTATTGATGGCCCTGGATCGTAGTCTTTCATTAACAATGAAGTTTCCTTCTTTCTGGTCAGTCTTCATCGCATTCAATAGTGGAGTCTGTTTCTGACCCCAAGGCTGGTCCGTGTTAAGGTTCTGTTTGTTTGGGGGTTGGGTTGTTTAATGGGTCAAGTTCCCGTTATCACAGTTTATCTTCCATGCAATGCGAGGCCCACCGCAATTGTCCCATATCAGACGGAGTCGTAGCGAGTCATGCTGCTGACCCAGCACAAGGCTTTGGGTTTAAGGAATTCATTGATGTTCCAATTGCAATTGGAACCAATTGCGAAACGTAATTTGATCTTTTTCTGTACTCTTTGCCCCGTTTACAAGCGAGGTCAGCTCGTGTGATTTCTCGCAACATTTTATTTTGTCAAAGGTCTGATCTGGATGCAGTCGCGAGGCTTTTAAATCAGCGCCCAGCATATCCAGTCACCGTTTTTTCGTCCGGCCTTATGATCGGTTCCCATCGACTTCGATGTTCAGGCCAATTCTGGCAAATGAGTTTTCGTTAGCACGAATAGCGTAACTCCATATATCATCAAAGACGCCTTCCGCAATTTTTCCGCGATGGGTACCACCAGATCAAGACGTGTTCCACCACTAGTCCAACGCAACATCTTTGTCGCCATTACCGCAAGACACCGTTCATTGTCTTTTATAGTCAGCCAATACTAAAGACCATAGAAGGTGACAGTGCGATAAATTCTTTGAATTTGAGACATTCGTTGATCACACTTCACGGATCATGGTAGAGCAATTTGATCGAGTGCACTGGGTTTTCCGTCAATAGGTGTTGTCACTGAGCATACCAAATGAGTTCCTACAGCACAAGGTCAAACGCCTTCTTTAGATCCAAAAATGCTTCTCCCAGTGTTTCTCGCAGTTTTTGACAAACCCGGCTTGAATCACGGTTATTTACACAATGTCGCAAATCTGGTTGTCCAGAATGCGTTCACAAATCTTCATGACATGGGATAACAACCGAAACTGAAACGTTGGGTACTTTTTTGCTAGAGGATATTCTACTTTCCTGAATAGCCCGATTGAAGATCCCACTGAGACACAGTGTTCGATTTCAAGTCTTCGCTTTCCAAAGCTCAGAGGCGATGTCGTCAGGTCCCGGTGTTTTCCCCGATTTCATTCGTTATATTGCTTCCTCGACTTCAGGTAGAATTGCTCCAAACATCGGCAGTACTTGTGAAAGTGGAAGATAAACAAATTCTTCAGTTGAAATCTCGAAATTTTTTCGTCATCTATCCATCGTATCGTTCATGTCATTAACGCAATAGAAGCATTCGTTGGTGTCGGCTTCTGACAAGTCGATACAGATCTCTCTCATCATTCCAAGTATCCAGTTTATCGTAAAGATCTTTCTACTCGACCGCTCGAATAGCAGCGATCGCTTTATTTGCTTCCCGGCGGCATTGTAAATTTACCAGTTGGCCAACGTTTTACCTTCGAGAAATTTATGGTAAAGAAGGGCTTTTTACGGACCTTCGTTTGGATATCATTTCAAATCCTGACTTGGTAACCCCGAGGATTGTAAAGGGCACTTTGTGAATCGTGTTTTTAACTTGGTTTAACGATTCTTCGACATTCGTAATGGTTGGTAATCGCAAAACTGAGATCATCATTTTCCCACAAAATCATCACCATTTAATACGCGGAGGGCCAGTGCAGGTAGCAACACACGCACACCACTCATTAGTAAGACTCTCAAGACAGAAGCAATCTAGATGCGTATCATTAAAGACAACGGCCGCCTTAGCCGACACCTTAGCAATGAACACCCGCATGTCATCAAACAAACCTCTCATGCAGCCATTGACTACACAGGAACCCTGGTAACATGGTGACACTAACGCTGGTCAAGATTGTGAACCACTGTATCCCTCTGAGGGATGCAGTTTTAGCATAAATGAGGTACGTCCGATGTTAGCAAGAACAATGTCCAGCGAAGAAAAAACTTCCAACAATATGAGGGTTCTTGTTAGAAACCTTGCTTCCCCATTCGGTAGATCATGCGTTGATGTCTCCCGCGATGACAATAGGGGATCTCACACTTGCATATAACAGTTTATGTAACATTCGCTCATATTCCAAGCTGCATTTGGCGGAGCGTAGCAACTATAGGCATGAATATCGTTAATTTTAGTTCTTATGAACCCATTACCAGGTGACGCGGTTATCTCTTCGAACGGGTATCGTCCAAATTGCGCACTTTCCACTTTTGTCGATGGCCCATACCGCGTTACCTTTGCCTCTGTATGGTTCGCTAATAATCGCCACGTCCACATCGAGCTCTAGGACTGACTGGCTCTGAAGATCGTGTGCGGCCTCACAATGGTTGAGATTTATGAGCCCCATTCGTAACATAGCCATTTCGATCGACTTCAAGCGGCCATTAAGGTCTTACACTCACTTTCCAGAATGGCGGAGCAGGGCAGAAAGGCACTGAACAGTCCGGCACCCTCAGTCACTTTCTTCTGGGTTCTTGGTTATAGGAACACAACATAGAGTGGAATGAGCAGATTGACGGATTAGCCAGGCGAAGTTCTGCTCTTGGCAGTTTATCGGTGAACACAATCTGTGTCCCGCTGCCGACTGCTAAGGATGGAATCTACTCGCACTAATCACCCGCGGACATCAGATGGCGAAGGCTCATCCATTGTGCCAAGTCAAGGAGCATTTCACCTGCCTATCGAAAGAGCTTTTGTGCCACCCGCGTATAAATGCTTAGAATATTACGGCGGTCTGCACGGGTTACTGGCCTATAAGGACCATGCGCCACTCGGCATAGCCTACAATTCGCATTGACGAAACTGCGTCAGAGAGGGAGGTGGCCCAGCTCTAGCTAAAGTCACGCTTCGGACACTAAACAATTCTTTCAGGACCTCAGAGAGATCTCTAGCTGCAGAGCGGGAGAGCTGCTTTCGTTCGTGATTGCTACTGGCTGCCTCTGAAGATCTGGCTTGACAACAGTCATGGTATTAGGAGTTTGTAGCATTAAAACAGGGCTCTTCGGATCCGTCGCTGAGACTTAGCCCACCCCACCAAGGTATTGCCCAAATTGATAGTTCCTCTACCTCTGGCGGAATGAGTTTATCCTTCTTGAGAATCTTTAGGGGCTCGTGGTGTTTGCAATGTCAAATTACAAAAACTCATCCTTAGGCGCATCTATGTCCTCTCGATCAATTTCTCCTGTACATGAACTTCCCATGCAAGAATGCCAATTCAGATCCACTACTACAACCAATGCTGCTTCGCCTAATGTTATAATGCTAACAAGCAGTAAATCGAGGAGTTTATCTTCTTTTGTCATCGTCCTTACTATTACTGGCGAGCCATAAAAGACTGTGGATTATACCATTTCAGCTTCGTGAAGGCCGCATATGCATCACTTTGATGGCTTTCTTTCTGGTTTATGATTGCTCCCGACTTCCTCGTCAAATTCTCTGGGTCCAACATCAAACCTACTTCAAAAGTTTGTATGAATAGAATGTTGGTCTTATTCGAAGCTAGCCAGCCTTTTGTCACTGATCCTGGCCTATATTTTCCATATTTCATTGACGGTGACTTCGGGTCGAAGGTATTGTGGTGTCGATTGGCTTCCGCAGTATCCTTGGGTGTCGTGACTTCTGTTTATTTGTTCAGATGGTACGAGTGGGATACTTGCGATGCATTTGGCCCTCTATCTCACTTTACTACAATCGATTTATGTTACGTCTTTCACACAGTTGTTTGAAACATTTCCTTTGCTCCTCCGGGTGACCCCTTTCAGATTGCCTCGCACTCATCTCTCTCTCGTCTTCTCGTTTGACAATACTGTGTATCCTTTTGAATTGTTAGTAAAGCCGTTTTGCATGATTTGTAGCCCGTCGCCTTCTGGACTTGGTGGTGTCGCATGCTTTCCTGTCTCACCAGGTAATTTAAGGGAATCGTTTCATGATGGCGCCGTTCCCATTGTAAATCAGTTGCGAGGGCTTGGATATAATTGTTTTCCTCAAATGCAAACCTTCAACTCACTGGCATTCTAGAATAACCCTTTTCCCCTTGACTCTCCTGTTTATCTGTACACAAATTACCTGCGGATTGCTGCGAAAATAGCGCGCACTACATACTAAGGTATTCTCCCTGATAATGTGACACTCACTCGTTATCGTTTTATGCAGCTGGCAATCTGACACAATTTGAAGTCACCTCGACAACGAGCTATAAACATATCTCTAAGAAAAATTCGATAAAATTCTAACGTGTAAAATGCCGAATGATTTATCTCTAATAACATTTTCACTATTTAATCTTTCCAGAACATGGTAATGTGTTTTCGTGTTTTTAATCTTCAGCGAATACTCACACAACTGAATGCGTTTAGTCAAGCTCGCAAAAGTGAGTTACAGATGCGCGTTATTGAACTGCTAGAACGGAATTTTCACGAAGTAGCCCCGAAAATTCGAGAAATCTATAAATCGTGGTAAGAAAGCAAATGAAAGCTTATCATTTGGAATACACTTTGAAATCATCTGGTTGACATGTTTCAGTTCAAGCGAAGATCGCAATTCACCGTCTGATTTTGGTGCACCTGATCCAAAGAGAATGTATCAACCGCAGTTGCAATTGCCGGTTCAACCCACCACACCTCTCGTCCCCAATCAGATGGTTATACCATTTCCCGGGGGAATACAACCTAATTTTCCAATACATCCCGATGTCAGACTGAAAAAGTTAGCTTTCTATGACATTTTAGCCACATTAATACAACCCAAATCATTAGTACCTACAAATACACAAAGAGTACAAGAGTCCGTACATCATTTCACATTGACACCGCAGCAGGCGACGGACATTGCTAGCAATCGCGATATACGCAATGGATCGAAAATTGAGCATACAATTCAGGTTCAGTTGAGATTCTGCCTGTTGGAGACATCGTGCGAACAGGATGATTGCTTCCCGCCGAGTATTATAGTTAAAGTTAATAATAAGCTGTGTCCCTTACCGGTAAGTTGATCGACGGAATTCAGTGTTGCCTATGGAATACAGAACGTTTCATTCGCCCTTAGAATCCTATTCCAACAAATCGACCAAATGTGGAGCCAAAACGGCCCCCACGGCCTGTGAATGTTACCAGCAATGTGAAACTATCACCGACAGTCTCAAACAGCGTATCGGTGCAATGGTGTCCTGATTTCACACGTGGCTATGTTCTTGCGGCGTATCTAGTTCGGAAATTAACCTCTCAAGAGTTACTGCGTCGAATGAAGGCGAAAGGCATCAAACCCGCAGACTATACGAGAGCGTTAAGTGAGTGTGACTTTCATTCAATTCTTTTATTTCTTGTCGACATGCTCAGATGGTTTCTGTTTCTTATCAAACAGTTAAGGAAAAACTGAATGAGGATGCAGACTGTGAAATCGCTACTACAATGTTGAAAGTGTCATTGATATGTCCGCTTGGAAAGATGAGGATGACAATACCGTGCAGGTAAGTTTGTCGCCGACTTTCTGGCTTCAGATAACTTCAAGTGACTGTTTACGTATTTTCATTTCAGAGCATCAACTTGCTCTCATCTACAATGCTTCGATGCATTATTATATCTTCAAATGAATGAACGTAAACCGACATGGAACTGTCCTGTTTGTGATAAGCCCGCTGTATATGAAACTCTCGTAATTGATGGGTAAGTTTCATTGCGTTACGTTAATTTTCCTTACTTCTGTTCTAAACCTTCAAAATTCATTCTTAGATATTTCCAAGAAGTGTTAGTGTCTCCACTGTTAACTGGTGACGATAATGAAATTCAACTGCATAAAGATGGTTCGTGGAGTACGCATGTGATGCGCAGTGAAAGTCAAGTGTTGGATACGCCCAGCAAACATGTTCATCACAAAGTTGAAGTCATTTCGGATGACTTAGGTAAGATAGTCGCTTTTTTCGATTTTTTCGTCTTGTGTAGTATACACACATCCGAGTTTTTTTTTCAATTGCAGAAGTAATAACAACGGAACCTGATCAGAAGATCATTCCCAAATCGCTAGCAAGCATTAATCAACAACCATCTAGCACTGAACCCAGTTCCACAAATAACGAACCCACATCTACAACTACCAGTGATACGGTGAGTCTTTTTCGTTACCTTCTTCCCTTCGCCCATGTTTGTACGCCTAGTTATCACTAGACGTTAATGTCTCCTACGCACTTCTTTGTAGAACGTATGGTTTCTATCGCCTCGAACTGTTATTTCCTTCTTTGAATTCCAATAGGCATGTGCTTCTGTTTAAGTTATTATCACATTTAATACTATGCAAGTGATAAGCCTTCAATAGCAGGACATCACAAATCCGGGACTTGAACCTGAACAAATGAGGTCGGGAGGCTGTTTGTATGTGTGATGGGGTAGAGGCTACAGCTTCTGAGCACTCAGGCCGTGTTGACCCATTGTACTCACCATCCCCATTTAACAGAATATTTCGGATTCGTTAACGTATTGCAAGATTTCCGTTAGTGAATGTGAAGCTACCCGTCGCAACTGGAGAACATCGGCACCAAAGATCTGATGCGTCCATAGGCAGGCGTTGATTATTCAGTTCAGTTCGACACACGAACGTCTAATCTTTATATCCAGGAACGAAACTAGGGTATATTGCCTGTAGGTGGATGTCCAAGGAGGTGTTTTAGAGCTTTCAACTCGAAAGAGGTGAAGCTGATTTATAATCACGCCTGCTTGCTCTCTTAATGAAAACCACGTGCGAGTATCTCCAGGAGTGTAGTCAAGAGGTCTAAACACGGAAGATTCGCTTCCCGTCGCATTGATTGAAACACACAAGAGGGACCATCTAGGCGCCATCGACACACCCACATAAACCACAAGGCTACGGATCAGTTAGCTACCTTGTCCTTAGCGAATATGCAATGTCATTTCGTCCCACCAATACATTTGATTTGTTCCTTCTGTATTTAGTCGTCTTGAATGCGATACGATATACAATGTACAACTCCGGTAAATTCCTAGTAACTATGGCAAACCCCTTTGTTGTAGTTTCTGAAGCATGACTAGCATTGTGTCATGTGGGCCTGAAGATCTATATATGAAGAAGGTGTTTATAGCCCAGCTGATTTTATCTCTGGTAACTATCGATGCAGCAAGGTACTGACTCGGAGCTTCCCGCTTGCGGCGAAGTGGGCTCCAAGCTCTCACTAGAAGGTTTTGTTCGTAAGCCTTCCGGCTTTTAAAGCAAGAATGCGCTCATGTGTCCCATTGCCAGAATTTTACTGAGTTTCGCAGAATCGCTGGTGTTTTCAATGTTCTGACAGTAGCCCAGCCACGACCGCTTGCGTGGGTAGTTGGTGGAAAGCTGGGAACTGCGAACGCTCACGCATACGGTGAATTACATCTTTTTACGTCGAATTTAACGGGGGTCCCCATCATCCAAAAGGAGCGTGTACATTTTTTTTCACCAAATACAGTCATGCCGGGTATCAAATGAAAGGCCTCGGTTAGTACTTTCCAGAGCTGGTCTTAGTTTTGACATTTGTTGGAAGGGGGGAGGGGGGTTGGTGATCATTTATTCAACGGGGCTATTCTCAGAAACTGCCCAACTGAAAAATCTAAAAAAAAGTCAAAATGCCACTGTATGGTGGCTATCTTACATCCCGGTATCCCTTCAAATACAGTTAATAATGGTATATTACTCGAATTTTCAGTAATTGACTGCGAGACCCCCTTAATTTCATCCTAGCACCACAATGTAGGCTATAATATAGAGCTTGGTCCTACCAAGTTTGGTGGAAATCGCACTACATTTTCGATTCCCTTAGGTTTGGCTTCGGTTGCCGATGCCCCACTGCCATGAAGGGTAACTCCTCCATGTCAGGGCTCTGTTTTCTATGAGTTCTACTCGGATCACCCTTTTTAAACACTCTGTTATCTTTGGCATTTAAGGTGCTTTCCAGACTTATTGTAGTTTTAGGCATTGCTGGAGATCAGAGAATTAAAGAGTTTCTCCTGAATGAGTCAATCCCTTGATCTTGGAGTATCCTTGGACAGATGCGGTGGGTGCCGAAACTGTCTTCATGGGCCAGCGATTTCCTTTCATTCCATCATTTTTTGGCATCGTTATTGGTGTTCTTGGCAAGGTATTGGTTCGCTTGAACTCCTCGTTCTCCAAATCTAAATCACTTTTAGCATTTGGTGCTACGTTGGCAAAGTTGTCCGCCACACATTGCGGTCGAAGTATGTCAACGCCTGGGAGTTCGCTTGCTCCCTCTCAAAAACCGCCAAGTATGTCGAGCACGAAGCCAATTGCGAAATGGGGGAGTGAGGAGGTCATTAAAGGGTCACTTAAATTAAAGGGCTATTCTCAGAAACTACCCACCAGATCCCTCTTAAGTTCATCCTAAACCCGTAAAATTTTGCATTAATATAGGCTTTAATAAGAGGCAACATATTAGAAAGTCAGGTGGAAATCATACTTCCTAGCTTCCGGTTCGCGACTAGGTTTCGTCTTCTATTGGTTTTCCAGGCGATTGTTGTTGTATTCCTTGGCAATAGCCTAGTATTTAGCGAGGTCCTTTTCATTCCGCTCGTCGACAATACCTGCCTCTATTCCTAGCAGTCTTGCTTAGAATATGAATGATTTTCTGGTACTGGCTCTTGATGAAAACTCCAGGGCGTTTTGGGAGGCTTTTCGTCGACATTTTTGTCGGCGATTGCTCCTTGAGAGACCGGTCACCGCGATAGTTTTGTAGTAAGTGTGATGTCGGTGGTCGCTACGTCCAGTTCGACGACATTGGTTACCAGACTGGGAACTGTTAGTTTGTATGCAGCCTCGTTCATCGCTATTGGTTTCAATACAGCGGTGCCACGGCTGCACTGTATTCGATAGCTTGTCTCATGGATGGATACCAGCAGATTATCCTCCGATGATCCGCTTGGTATCAACCCATCAATTCACAAACAATCTGTGAAAAATATCCACTCTAGCTAGCCCGGGCAAGAGTCTTAACTGAAACTGAAAGTGCCCAAGATGATCAGAATCCGCATACAAGGGACTAAGTTCCCTCTTGGTCACGCAGCCCTCAGCGTCTGCTATTCCATTTTGGCTTCAGGTCCTATCAACACATTTTCCAGTGCAGGGAGGCGATCCCCAGACTTTTGCTTTGGTCCATTCCCCGGCAGATGCGCTTGCCCCTAAAATATGACCAGCAGTGGGAGCCTATCTACACGTCCCCGTCGGTTGGATTAAGCTACGTCCAGCCTATCTGAAGACGGTGTGAGGACTTGTTTAATTATACAAACTCAAACTTAAGCATAATCAGGCCAAGTCACCCAGAAGCCATGCAGATATACGTAAGAAAAAAGTAATAATTCGACGACTGAACTAATTGCCTGGTCTTTCCTTTTAGGTGGATTTAACGTTAAGTGATTCCGACGATGATTTACCGTTAAAACGTAAAACAACAACCAAAGCACCAACATCGGTTGGCAACGGACAACAAAAAACATCGGCAGTGACGTCGACGAAAACAAAACAAAACGGTACGTTGGAAAACAATTCTATTACAATGTATTAAAAATCCAGTATAGACTAGACACACACGATTAGATCTAGGAATTAATTCGGAAGGTTCTCGTAACGTTTACATATTTATTTAATGAGTTTATAAGTTTATTTAAAAGAAAATCAAAACAGGAAATAAGAGAACATGAACAAATAAGATATATCCTTTTTACATGTACATAATCAAACGCCAGATACATTTCAATTAGGCTTTCCTTTTTATTAAGAGATGAACCACACAATTTTTTTGTTTCCTTTCCTAGCGATAACTGTTTATTTCAAGCAACAATTGAAAAGCGGAAAGAAATGATGTTTAGAGACATAAGTTCATGTAATTAGATAAAAGATAACGGAAATTTTACAATCATTCAACGAGGACAAACATCTTCAGGAGCTTTTTCTGTATTTCACGATTTCTAGAGTTATGTAGTCGTATGCTATCTCGAATTTTTCATTTATCTGACGATCTGATATGACGCTCCAAAAGGAGGAGTTCTTGGGACATCGAATTATTTAGAGAAAATATTATAGAACTTGCAAATCATCTAGATCGCTGCTTTGCGATGAATAGATTTGAAACGGAGGATTTTTTTTTTTATTTTTCAATGCAATTTCTGACAAAAATGCAGGCTTGTATCTCAATCTTACTGAATAGCTATGCTTTTGTTTTGCAATCACTTTCTTTGAGTGGAAAAGCGAAAGAATACCCCACTCACATGAAGGTGAAGTTTTGTCGATTTGATGTCATTATGGCACTTGAAATCAATTGTCGAATAGCGAATGGATAAATTACGACGCGATGGAAAAGTACTTGCATCACATAATCGAATTTTGCGGAACAGTACGATAGAAAAAATATAATAAAGTGAAAGGACGTTTAGTTTTTGTATCTGCGGTTTTTTTTTTTAACACATTCCCGAGCACGTGCGGCAAGAGGTGCTGCATTGCTAAATCTACTTTACAGCCGTGTGTTGCATTTGGAGCCGCATGGAAATTTTATAAAAGAACGGTTTAATATATATTGTACACAAACATATCATAGATAAAAAAGTGAGGATCATATTTGTTGTAATCACTTACGACCATTTGTGTCGTTCGTAAAAAAAAATCATTCGACTGTACAGTACAAAAGATCAGAAAACACGGTTAAACCTATCGAGAAGGAGGGAGAAATAGGGTGATTCCTCCCGAATGGGTTTTTCGGTCGTTGCTTCGTTTCAATTTATGTTTATATAATAAACTCGTATTATATTTCTATCTAATGTTTTTATTCTAAAATCAATATTGGAGTTCAAAAATAATTTCTCTTTAGGGATTGAGGAGTCCTAAGTCTGCATCAATTTAATGTCGGACCGGACCAAATGGAGAGCAACTCGCTCCCCCTTTTATAGTCCACAGATCTCCTTTTTTGGGGTTAACACCCAAAGTTCAAAAATGAAAAGAGGTACGAAGGCGGCTACGGTTTCTTACCAGATCAAAGGCAAATCCTCAGATGCTGCCTCACCTCTGCCCTGGGAGCAGGGTGACCAAAGCGGCTCGCAGGTGTTTGTACGCTCCCCTTTTATAATTCGTGAAACACAAGAAGGATATGAATTATATTTAGCGTAAATCCGCCCATAATTCGGGCCAAAACTTGCCGGAGCTAGACAATTTCTTTTTGGGGATTGAGGAGTCCTATGTCCGCATCCATTTAATGTCGGACCGGATCAAATGAAGAGCAACTTACTCCCACTCTTTATGGTCCACTGATTCCTCTTTTTGAGTTAACACCCAAAGTTCAAAAATGAAAAGAAGAAGGGGGCGTACAACAACTGGTACCCGCTTCGGTCACGCTGGTCCCAGGGCAGAGGTGAAGCAGCGTCTGAAGATTTGCCTCTACTCTGGTAAGAAACCGTAGACGTTTTCGTCCCTCTTTTCATGTTCAAAAATGATTTCTTAACATAAATTCAGGAGTTAATGGCCTGAATTTAATGTGCTGACGTAGTTATTGCAAGAATATAATCGTTAGAGACGAGATTTACCTCTAACTGGTAGAATGATCAGAGCGATCATCCTAAGTGGCCGACAGCGACCTAGAGGGCAGAGCTATCCCAGAAACCTAAAAAAAATTAAGTTGACCGTGAAGGTCCGGGGGGAGTCCTTTGAACGCTTTGATCCCTCACGCTTCTTTACTACAAAATCAACGTGCCTATTCCGATGCGTGTGTCCGCATCGAATTCCAAAATAGACAATACTAGGGAATTCGCGACGGCCTATCGAATAGCAACCAGAACGCGAACTAAAATTGGAAAATCTATCGCGTGCGTGGAGTCCGTGGTCTCCGGACCCGAGTGCCGCAATCAAGGAGGGGAAAATCCACGACGGATCACAGCCCCGATTATTGCCTCTTCCGCCTCAGATCTTGAATGAGGCGCGGCCCCTGAGGCTCCCACTCTTCCTTGACATCCTCAGGCCAATTTGTCATTTTTGAGGATGTCCCTTGTAGAGGCTCTGCGGGAGCGAGGAGGAAAAGAGTCCTCAAATTACGCAAGAATTACTAATTCCCTTTTTTTGCTTTCTTTCTTCAACAATTCCTCAATCGAAATCTTGGGGGAAAAGAAAAGTCACGCACCCTGTTCATTTCACTTTTTTCACAATCTCCCGCCAAAAAAAACGGTCCTCCTAATTCACCCGCCAACAGTTCAAAAACCTCCTAATTTACCCACCAACAGTTCCAAACACTCCTAATTCACCCGCCAACAGTTCAAAAAACAGACTCCCCCGGCCTTCGGCCTCTCGCCTTTTTCCCCAGCACCGCTAGGTTGCCTTGAACTGAACTCTTTCAGTTCATGTTGCGGCAACATGCGCATGCGCAATAATGTGCAATCTGCGGCGAATATTAGGGTAATTGCGTACTATTAAATGCATTATTTAAGCAAATTAATTAAGAAAGAGCCGAATGAGATTCCGCTCCCGTAGCGCAGCCGCGGACACTACAATTTGTAGGTGATATCCATTCATTCATTTCACTTTAATAAATTCCTTACTTGACCTTGGACCAAGGTTTGTTTTGCCTTATCAAATTTCTTTTCTCAAGTAATATATTGTCGTAAACACGCTGAACACAAAACAAACACTAACTGACAAATCGAATTGACACTGACAAGTTTGACAAGTTCCACACTTTGCCTCGAGGCGGTTAACAGTTCGACTGTGTAGTTTCGTTTTTTGTGAAAAAGCAGCTAAAACGCCAACCAAGTGAATTGTTGACTGTTCTAGTAATCTCATAGAAGATTTTATTATGCAAATGGGTTTACACTAATTAAAATGGACTACGTTCAGAAACAACGGTCGAAAATTACTACAGTTAACAGTAATTAACAAAAATGTGCGATTGGAAAACAAGAGACACCATTTTATTGGTAAGGTCAAATCGTACAAAAAAAGCCATGTTTTTGTGATTTTTTTTCTAACGACACAGTTAAAATCTATTTACTCAACCAATGGTACATTAAAGTATGACATTCGAAGAATGTTTCATCAAATTTTTACAAAGAAATATTAAAAAATACGGCAATGGCAGCAATTGTTCGGACGTGTCTCGAAAAAAAGTTGAATTGCGGTGCCCCTCATAACTTAGTGCTGGATCATCTGAAATCAAAAAATCAAAGTTCATTCGTTAGATAATAGTTTTCCCCAGGTAACGCTGTCGAGTTTTTTTTTTCCCAAATTTTTTTCATTTTTTCGAACACTAACGTCCTGCCTTAGGTCTAGGTGAAGACTTGTTTCTGCGCGCCCGGCCATTCCAAAACACCCTACTCTCAATTGATCGAATCAACGTATCACTTCACCTATTCCGTCAGCACCTTTGCGTCCGGAAATCGATGCCAGTAATTATATAACAAAAATTTGCACTGACCTTCCGTAAACAACACCAGAAGCAGCTATTGACCATGGCCCCGCCCGGACGTTCAGCCTTCGATGACGTCCTCGTATTGTTCTAGCCCCACAGAAGCCTAGAAACATCTCTGCAGATGACTATTGGCGCTCAATTCGTCGGCGCCAAAGTGGCTCGCGACTCTCGCGCATCTTCATGTTTTTTTCAATGAAGACCAGGGTCAAGAAGACTATACACAGGAGATTCGACTCCCAGCGCATAGCTTGAATTCGTATGGGGGAATAAACTCATTGCACAAATAGGAAATGGATAAGACAGGTTTTCGATCGTGATGGCGATGGTTGCTTGCTGCTGGTTGGCTGGGTGGGACGTGTTCGATTGCTAGAGTCATGGCTGCCTGCTGCTGATTGGCTGAGATTATGAACATGAGATGTTGTGGTGTTGCCGGGCAGGTTTATTTTTCGTGGAAGATTGTGCGGAGGTTCAGTCGTGTGCAATACTTAGTATCCTGCAGTTTGAATTCCCTTATTTTATACTCTTTGCCTTCCACCAACATGGTAGTTGTGAGAAGGTTATCAAAGTCCTCTTGGCTGATTTCATTGAGGACTGCTATATCCTGAGAGAAAATATATGTTTTTGAAAACAAAGCCACTTATCATCTCTTCTATTAAATGCGTTGTCTGTACCAGGTTCAACGAATGTCTACATAACTGTAAAGATTATACCCGATTTATATAGCGTTTGCTTCAGGAAAATAGAAAAATACAAAATTTGATAGCTATGGTCACGTAAGAGGTACTTTAATATTGACTCTACAAGGGTAGCGCTTTATCTCAATTAAAATATTAATAAAGACCATTTATTTGGTATCGATTTTGCAATTTTCCGTCTGGTATTTTATTACTTTAGATGAATAGGACTTCTAGTTGTGAATAATATCCATCTATGAACGATCGTAAATTGATATTATAAATAAGATTTCTAATTATATAATAGCTTTAAGATATGGATTTCACAATTTTCTATAAGGCCATTTATTACTGCAAATATGGAAGTTGTCCAGCACAAGGCGATGCCTAGCAAGCATGGTAAATTGATGCTATAAATAGTATATTCTGATAACAGCATTAAGTTATGAATTTCGCAATCTTCTACAAGAGCATTTACATTGTAGGGAAGAGAAGTCGACATCGTGAATTTATAATTAGTGAAATAAGAAGAGCTACATAAGTTACTTTAGAATTATAACTTTTATTAAAAATTAAAACCTTCTTTTTGGATTCCTAACTCCGCAACAATCTGCGGAAGCTACAATCAGCAGCAGTCTGCCGTTGGTCTAAATGACACAGGAATTGCTCAGGAAAGATATCGCTGTATAGCAATTATCTATCCTTATGGAAAGCAACTAATCAAGTGTGTCGAGCCTCGGGGCTCTAGTTTGTAATAATAAAAGTTGGATGGCAGGATCGCCATGTAATAATAAACGTTTGATGGATGGATCGCCTAGTGATGTTGAAGGTTGCAGGGTAGTAGAGCTGTTGATGGAGCCGTCTGAGTTATCCTCAGATGCTGGTAGGGAGCTAGCGAGAGAGTTCGACAGTGAAAAAGGAACTAAAGGAATTTAATGTTCCTTACCTAACGAAGCGGTGAGACCGCAGATAGAATGGCAATATGTTCATCCCTGAACACTTGCCGTGGTTACTACTGGTATCTTATGTTCTATACCTTGCCGCGAGGATACGGCATGCAGAAAGTAAACTGCCCAAAGTTAGAATCAATAAGAACGTATATTGTATCTTTTCATTCTCTTTTATACAATTTCTTAAACCTAAAATAACTCTAAATCTACCAACAACAATATTGACCTAAATTGGTTCGAAAGTAATTCAACACCAAATTACTTCGAACACTGCACTTACTAATAATTCTCATGAGGCGCGTGCTCTCAAATCTCACATTTCATTCCGTGTGCATATGCATTACTCATATCCATATGCACACATTTTATTCGAGCTAGAAATGCATGCAAGAAATGCAATGCATGTGATTTATTCACACTGGCGTTTTTTAGAATATTTATTTCTAGGTCGTATCGAGTTCAAGTACCTTGGAATGATATCTTGTAAAGTTTTGTTTACTCGATTACGTAATTTATTGTTTTGATGATGACGCGGGTTGGAATGAATGTTTACGATTTGATAGCTTACAGTGCACGGTAATATTATTGCGATAGCTTGTAGTACAGTACACTACACTTTATCAGGTAGTTGTTGGGGAGGGCGCGGGATATATTTGCCTTAGTGACTTTGAAAGTAGCCACGTCTTCGACTACTACTAATGGAGGAATCTTTCGACTTACCTCCTTTTTTCCGGGGGCTGCAGTTGCTGGCCTCGGTTGTTGTTGTTGGTGCGGCTTTGGTGCTGGCGGTTTCGGGACGACGGCGGGCTGCCGCTTCTTCATTTCGCCGAGGGTCGGGAACGCTGCCAGGCTTGACCCGGATGGTAGGGCGAGTGGTGCCGGTGTTGGTTCCTCGGTGGTGGTGTCCATCACCTCGGAAGTCGCTGTTGGCGTGGCAGGCGCTGTTGGCGCGGCAGGCGCCGGAAGTCCCGAAGGTCCGGGTGATTGTGGCCTCCAGCGACTCGATGACGGCCGCCAGATGCCGGTTCTCAGCGCGGGCCTCCTTAAGCTGCTTCAGTAGCAGCTTGTTCTGCTTGCGCAGAGCGACCGACTCGCGGATCTCGGTGACGGATACGGCACTTCGGACTGTCTCGTCTGAGCTAGTCGGCGAGTCGGACTCGCAGTCACTTGAGAGCGTAACTTCCGACGCGGTCTCCGTTCCGTCGTCGGAGTTTAGCGGCTGGTTGTCGCTAGTCGGGCTGTCCGTAGTCTTACGCCTCTTCTTCCGGGTCACCTTAGTGAACCCGTCAGTTTCCGGCGCACTCATTCGTGTGTCCTATCACAGATTCTCACAACCGAAACCACTAAAATTGTCTGCTAAAAAAAAAAATCTCACGTTTCAATTGTTTTCACAAATTTCAGAATTAACCGAGTCGCGCACGCGTGTCGCGGGTCTAGATTCACTGACATCTTTCACTACTGACGATATGACCGTCTTGGTCGAGCGCTGGAAGTGAACTGGCTGATTTCATCTCCGGTATTTTATTATTATTCTGTGAGCAGAAAATCCACTTCACTATTTTTTCCAAAAAATCACCACAATATTGACTTACCTGCAACTACGACCTCCAAGTCAGATCCAATGTCCATCAAAGTTGCTGTTGACTCTAGATATCTATAATGAGATGAAAGATATTAATTAATATGACTACGCACCTGCTATGTATGACAAGACGTATTTATTAGTATAAAGTGCTGATAGTGGCTTCTGCATTTTATACCTGCCTATGATGCTTGTGATCGCATTTCCAGCAGTGCAGCTTTACCTGATCTAACAGAATTTCGATATCATGAGAATTAATGGGACCGGATGTCTGGTTATACATAACTCGCATGTGGAGCTGAAGGATTTGAGGTTTTGCCCCTTGGTATCTTTAGATTATAAAAGTGGAGAATCCCCTTATTTTTACTCCGAGGTTTTGGGAAGGTTGAGGGGGGAAGTAGTATTTCTGGCAATTTCCGACTCCCAAGTTTCACTTGCTTTATTTGCGGTTTCCTGTTGATTGTTTTTGTGACTAATTTTGTTGGGAATTTTAGCCCTGATTTTAATTTCCAACCCTCTAAAGTTTATGTCTTGTTCGAGGAGAGTTCTTTTTTCGAACTTTGCCCGATTGAATTGCCTTTCTTTGTACGTTAAGAATGACTTGAAGATTTTGGCACACTTTATTTCGATGATGGATTGGATACCGTGTGCATACTGTGGTGACAGTACCAGCAAGAGTTCCATGTCTCTGGCTAGTACCCATTCAACCTTATAAACTTCCGTCAGAGTGTCCATCGTGCTATTCACGACTAGATCGACAAACAGTTCAGTGACTGTTTCCTACTAGACTGTTCGGTGGATATGCCGCCTGTAGGTAATAATAATCGCCCCGGTAGCCCGCAAGTTTGGCCATTTCTAGAAACGTTGCTAGATTTGCCATTAATATGGGGAAAGTCTCAAGTTGTTCTTCCTTGAGGTAGTTTTGTAGAACGCCGAGTACGCTTTTGACAGGGGTTCTCAAGTGTGGTTTTATATACTTAAGGTGGAGTAGGGTAAGCTGCTTGTTGTTCAGCTTGAATTTGCCGAGGATTTCGGCAGCAGTTGCTTTCTTTACGCCCCCTCCCGTGTTGCCTAGCCGTGTGTACCTTTGATGGTACCTGATCCCTCCGGCTAGTCTGCTGATTCTGCTTTCTAGGTTGGTATCTAGATGCCTTAGCGAGTGGTTTTCTCCCCATTCGATGTTAATGGCTTCCCTATTCGTAGTATTGTGGAAGGATAGTTTAGGGAATTGTATTGTGGCCAATTGATAGTCTTCCAATTTTATCCTCTTTAAATTCCACAATAGCTGGGATACTTTTGTCTGGAAGTTATTTAAAAGTAGTCCCCTGTACTCTTTCTGTGCGTAGGAGTTGCTATGCCCTTCCCCTTCTTCCCTTGTTTCTTTCCATTTCCCCAGGAATGTTAGCTCCTCACGCACATGGTTGTTGCTGGTTAGCAGGTGGATTGTTTTCCCTGTACTTTGTTTTATGAGAGCTTTTAGTTTATCCCTATTTTCTACCTTGGTTTTTCTATTTATATGTTGTGCGGTTTCTAGGTCCATGATGGTTGGTTGCTGTTGCATTTTTTCTGTAAGAGTTTTGTAAGAATCGTGTTAGATTACTATTTTCTAGGTTTGGGGAGGGTTTTATAGTTTATGAGTTTAAATATTTCTCTTGATTTTGTATGCTGCGGTGGAGTTTCTGTATTGTCAATTCTAGTCGTCGGTGCAGCGTTGTGTGCTGGATTCCTCTGCTCAGTTCTTCTTTTCTGATGATGATGGGTTGTCTCTCTGGTTCAGTGATTCTTATCCTATTGGCTATTATGGCTGCCATGGTATTGGCTGTGTGTCTGCTTCGGATCGTGATGGTGGTGATCTTTTTCATATCCAGTTTGTGTCCGGTTTATTTATTGTGTGCTGTTATGACATTGTGTTCTGTCTTGAGTTGTTTGTTTAGGGGTTTCCTTCCTGTTGCCAGCATTACGTACACGTTGTTGCATTCTATGCATTTTATAATTGCTATGCAATTCCATATTTGTAGTTTGTCTATATGATCCTTTGGGCATGTATAAAACCTCTTTCTGTTGTTATCCGGGATATAGAAGCTGACTTTGTTTTCTTTTTTCCTCATGGCTTTGATAGTCTTGACCCAGGAAAAGTAGAACTCACCATAGAATACGAGGATGAATACAGATCACTAAGCTACCTGGAAGTGACCTTGACAAGATCAATGCAGAACAGTCATAACCAATTGGTATAAGAAGGATATAGCTTCGGATAGAATGCTACATTTCCACTCCAACAATCCGGAAAATATAAAGGAAGAGGTATGCAAGGAATACACAAAGATAAAACTTCTAACGACAAACTGGATATTCCATGAATGGACTCCACACAAAGTCTACAGAGTTCTACACAATAATTACTATCCAAAAGTGTTCATAGCGAAAGTAATGGAACAGGCCACATCGGAAATCATTGACATCAACAAACCCACAACACCCGGGAAAAGGCTCAGCGAAACAGAAAGGAAAACAGCGATATTAAATATGAGCTCGGAAATAAAAAGGCAACAAATGATATACCAACAAACCAATGCGTGGGTCCGTACCAAAACTTGAAATACAAAAAGGATGTCCTATGAATTTCAAACAAAGCGGACGTGAAACTATGATAGAAATGGTAAAAAATATCGGCTCGACCAAGCGAGTTTTATAATTAAGTAGCCGAGCGAATAAAAAAAAGAAAAAACTCCGCGTTTCGCTCTGTACAAAATAACGTACACGAATTTCTAATTTGATAAAAACTTTATTTATTTTGTTATCGATACACCGTCGGACATAGTTACGTTCTTAAGTTAATTAAAATGACTACGCACCTGCTATGTATGACCAGACGTATTTATTAGTATAAAATGCTGATGGTGGCGTCTGCATTTTACACCTGCCTATTGCTTGTGATCGCATTTCCGGCATGTGCAGCTTTACCTGATCTAATAGAATTTCGATATCATGAGAATTAATGGGACCGGATGTCTGGTTATACATAACTCGCATGTGGAGCTGAAGGATTCGAGGTTTTGCCCCTTGGTATCTTTAGATTATAAAAGTGGAGAATTCCCCTTATTTTTACTCCGAGTTTTGGGGAAGGTTGAGGGGAAGTAGCTTTCTTACGAGGGGCTAATAACAAACTTCGATGACTATCTACCGCTCCACCTTCGACTCAACAACCAGATCGGCCAGGTAATTTACCGATTCACCCCCGATCATTTGCCCATTGCGTGTGTGTGTGTGTGCTTCGGAATGTTTCGCCACTGAGCTCACCACTGACAATTCCGTGTTACAATGCCTAAATTGTCTTTAGGTGGTGAGCGCAACACTTAACGAGACTCACAAAAACTGTCTAATGGAGTCAAATCGCAACTTCTAGACGGACAACTGACATCACTGTCCCGGCTGATTATTCGATTTTCGAAGATAGTGCTTAAAACTCATCACAACTGCAACGACGCTTCCTTGCTGATTTTCGGAAAAAGTGATCCAATTTTGCAGTTCGACCAACATCCACACTGTACAAATTTCTGTTTGACCTGACCGCGCAGTATCTTTAATATCAAAATTCCTAACGCGGAATTTCTTGAATAAGTTTTGACGCTGACCTGTTCTTGGAGTACTCATATTGTCACCGCAAAGTTCACACAATTTTTCACGGGCTTTATTTGGGTTCGTCCCACTACTAAAGTAAAAGAATAAAATATGGCGAAAATGCAGCTTGGTCTCAAATTTTCAACTTATTTTGAAATCTCTAAAACACTGTGTTAATGACCACTACGTGAAACACTTGAAATTATTAAGTATAATAACACCTGTTCGCACTCTTCAGAGGTTGCAACCAGAAAAAGACACAATTTCACTCAGACCTTGTGGTAGGCCACCATATGTGTCGGCGGTGGTTCTTTAGTTACTACTGTAACGTCGAAATAAAAATTGTTTGTGACAGTTTCACAACGGATTCGATTCGGAGGCTGCAAGAAAGGGCCGTACCTCACCGCCCTCGTGCCAGCCTCCAGATGTATTACTTTAACCTAAATAACAATGAAAGCATACTTTTTATTGCCGACCTACCTACCAATAATTCATGCAATGTTATTGCATACCTGTTTGGAAAAATCTCTTTTACCCAGGGACGTAGGTTTGCGATTTGTTAGAATACGCAATATACACTTGTAATATAGAATTTTTCTAATATTCTAAAATGATCATTAACCTTTTTTTGTTGTTGATTTCACCATATATTTCATGACTTGGTCATAGACCTGCTCATGCTGGATATATTAATAAATGCAATTCTAGCTTTCGAAATGTTATGTATGCAAATAATGCTGGAACAGCCAATATTGCAAGGATTTTTGCTGTGTGGATGGAAGCCGATTTCAGGAAAAGTACGGTTGTTGCTTTTGTTAGAGCATTCAAAAGTAACGTAAATATTCGAATTCCTTGAAGGAAGAACCGTTTCTCGCCCGGGTGGTGTACCCTTGGGTGTGAGTTTTTTTTTCCTTTTCGAGTAGTTGCAGGAGAGTTGGGTTTTTCTTTATTCTTATTATTAAGAAAATCAAAACAATTTATAGTGGAGTTTAACACTCCTTAGCTTTTCCAATACACTCCTTCCAATTTCCTAATTCCCATCCCGACATTCACTACACATTAAATTGTTGATATACAACAATTTAATTTTTAAAATGATCGATTTTATTTTCCTTTCATAACTTCGTTTACAAAGTCCCATCATCTTCTTCCTTTCTTCAAAACTCTAAAATCCATTTCCATTTAAATATTGCAAATTTTAATATAGCAATTTTCTAATATTGCGAGATGATCATTGACCTTTTGCTTTCACATAAGCTTGCTCACGTTGCATATTATTATATGCTTTTCCAATGTTTATTTGCGCCTAGGGTGGAGAAAGATGTAGCTGGACCGCTTGTCCGGTTGAAAATTGATTTGAGGACGACGACAGATGGCTAGTTCGTGGACGAATCGCATTTTAGAGAGGAATGCTGTTCCATAGAATCGATCAACACTTGATCATAGTGCGCATTCTCAAATATTTTCATAAGAGAAGTTATTGAAATTCTGAATATAAGGATCCTTGAAGTTTCTTTCATAGCTTTGGTCAAGTGAGTTTGTGGTATTCCGCGGTTTAAAAGTGACAATTGGGGAACATAAATTATAGCTTGTATGTTTGAAATACAGGGGGCGCCATTTAAATTGAAGGGATGTTTTTTTAAAAAAAATATAAATAAAAGACCAAATATTTTCAATTTTTTTACGTAGTCATTTATTTTGCTTCAGGGAGATTTGTTTTAACTACTTTTTGAAGATGATATCGCGTAAATGTTGGCCTTTGGACTTGATGGACAAATTGGTCCTTTTTTCGGCGTTTTGCATCACTTTGGCCAACGTTTCAGGCGTAATGGCGGCGATTTCGTTTCGAATGTTGTCCTTAAGTTGAGCCAGAGTCTCAGGCTTTCCAGCGTATACTTTGGATTTTAAATAGCCCCACAAATAAAAGTCCGGTGGCGTTAAATCTGGAGAGCGCGGTGGCCAGTCAAAATCACCATTTTTCGATATTATGCGACCAGGAAACAATGGGCGCAATAAATCCATTGTAGCACGAGATGTATGGCATGTGGCGCCATCTTGTTGGAACCAGAAGTCCTCCAGATCATTTTCACGAACAATCGGTATCATAAAATCGGTTATCATAGCTCGATAACGGTCGCCATTGACGGTTTCGGTAGCACCAGCACCATTTTCAAAAAAGTACGGCCCAATGATCATTGTTGCACAAATGCCGCACAAACACAAATGCCCAAATGCACAAATTTATGTATGCCAATTGTGATTCAAGAAACAGAGGACAGCGTATACAGTCTTCTGGTGGTACTACTAGAACCTCCCATAAGAATTGTTCGACCGCTCTTGCTAGCGATTTACCACTGCTTCCGGTTTTTTTTGGATTTTTTCTACGCAATACTTGCGTATTGCTGTCAGTGCTTCCAACACTCGTACATTCTCCGAACTCACACAGAAAGTCATCTCCGTATGACGAAACATCCAAATTTTGTCGTTTGATACTCCCATCAATTTCTGGTGTGGATATAGTGTTAATTTTGCATATAAAGCCCCACCGGAGCGCGGAACTGTATAGTCCGCCCGAACACCCTCTGACCACAAAGAGATATTGGCGATATCTTCGGTTGATAGTTCTGAGCAATAGCGTCTTCTTCCTGATCGGCGCTTAACAGCGACTCCAGCAAGTGACGCGCACCGACAGTAGCTTCCGGAGAATCTGCAGTCGTGCAATACATGGGCATGCGGTTCGCTTGTCCGATGGATGGCCCAGCAGACAAAAGCTCCTCCGAACGACTTGGACCCAGTTTTGATTTCTTCGCCTTGCTTTCGAAACCGTTCGTCGAAGATTTTGATTGCCGTTTCGACGGAGCATATTCATTGTGTATTGTAAACCTGAACTTAAGGTTTCTCAATACTCTTTCATTTTCAAAATCATCGTCACTATTTCACGGAGATTCGCACGTTCTAGCAGACCGTTGAACTGTGGATAGTATGCAGGAACGTTGGCGCCGGACGCTGCAGGCCGCCTTAATGGCTCACGACGATCCGTCGTGGTCGCGGTCCTTGTATTTCATCGTCAGAAAAAAACGGAGTGTGTGTGAATGTGTCCACAACGGCACACCGGGAGGTTGTGATCGAGCTGTCGGTCACGTGTTGGGGTCGTGCCTCCGATGTGCCACCACAAGTTCAAGTTTCGCAAGACAGAGTGAATGGACCTCTGGAAAGTCTCCGCAGCGTTGCGCAAGCCGAAAATCATCCTGGTGAACTCAAAGGGATTTGATGATACGCCTTGGCTAGATCCAAGTTTCTGAAAGCACGCCAGTTTGTAAGCAATTAAGGTAGTAGTCTGGTAACTTATGCCTATTTTCATGACTTTTTTGGAGGGTGGTTTTTTATAGGAAAATGAAAATGAATTATCTTGAATATTTAGAGTGTTTTTATTTACATATTGAAAATATAAAAAAAAAATTTATTTGAAAAAATTTAATAGTTTATAACTATTATTATTGTCACTCGAAGTTGGAACCTCAAAAAAAATGCACGTGGGTGGCCCGGGTGATTTTGGCTCTTGATGTCATCTGAAATCAAATATTCTTGATTATTCTTAATCTATAGACATCTCATTCTGGTCGGATCTACCGAAGTTAAATTTCAAGCGTAAATCACAAAATGGCGGACTTTGAAAAAAAAAGTCCTTTTATTTTAGCAAAGAAAGGGTTGTAAAATAAAAAGTTAGGGGTGGAAAAAATTCTCTTTAGTACCGACGAGAACTATACGTGTGTAGAACAGCCTGTTAAAATTTGAAAGCAATCGGTTCAGTAGAAAAAAAGTTAGGACCCGGGCCGACCAGAAAAACAATGTTTTGAGAAAAACGCGTTTAAAGTTCAACAACAAATTTTCCTAAGTAAACTTATACTTACGTCAATCGTCGATGCCTGGAGCGTATAATATGCCTTCATCCTCTTCATAGGCATCATTCTCTGCAACTTTGTCCGCTCTTCGACTCATTCGGGCTTCTTTCGATGACATTGCTGTGGCATTTTCCGCTTTTGCAATCCGAGATTTATTGTAGGATTTTGCAAACGCGACAGCGCACGGGCCGAGCGTAACGTCCATGACTTCCAATATTTTTAGTCCTGGGAAAAATCCTTCGTTAAATATACATGCTGCAGTGAATGCAGCAATTTCTAAAGTTTTTTGGCCTACAAAAATATGTTTTGGTGCAAAACTCCAAACACAATGATTAAAAGCCTCGTTATTATTCTGTGTGTTTCTTCCTAAACATCTTTCCAAAAGATCTTCGTAAATTGGTTCCAAAAGATTTGCAGTGTCATTATCGAAAGCAGGTGGATGAACAAACGTATCTTCATGACCTTCAGATTTCAATTTTTGATACTTGCACCAGGAATCGGGACCCTCTGGGCAATAAGAATGCTGGGGCTCTTCATCAGTTGATATCAAATGATAATAGGTTGCCCATATAGATTTTCTCATATTTTCTACAGAGTCTTCATTTCTCATAATAACTAAGCCATAATAAGTACTAAGTTTGATCATTAATTTATTAGTTAGTGTCAGACTTTTGGTAGCTTTGGTGCTCTCGGTATCAATGGTATCCTTCTTTGGTGTTCTTGTTTTTTTTGGTGTCGTCCCTTTCTTCGGAGTTACTCCTTTCTTTGCTGTTACTTCTTTTTCTTCTTTATAATTTTTCTTCGTTTTTTTAGATTTTTCTTCAGCAGCTTCTATTTTTTTTTTAGCTTTTTGGAGCTGCGTTAAAGTGTTTTTAGCTTCTTTGACTCGTCTGTACATACGCTTTTTCACATGTAAAACGCACTCATTTTTTTCAACTTTAGGATCATTGTTATAAATATTTGCTTCTAGTAAATTTTTATAAGTTTTGGAGTCCCCATCACCAATATATTTTTTATATTTTACACCGAGCTCTTCAACGGATCGTCGAAACATTTCAATAACTCCGTCAACCTCCATCTTACCAGAACTTCCTTCGTGATTCGCCGTACACTCAGTCTGATGATCCTCGTACCATTCTAAATATTCATCTTTATTTTCTTTACCCACCCACTTTTCACAAGCTTTACAAACTTTAGATTTAACGATAACGTCTATAACTTTATTAGAGTACTTTCCGATTAAAGAAACGATACCTAGTAGTGACGTAAAGCCACGTTTTGCTCATGAACCATCATCCGAAACTGTTATTTCATCTGCAATATTTCCTTCTTGCTCATTTGCTTTTTTTTCTTCTTGTGCTGTTTTACGAAATAAAACTTTAGCAACACTTTTAACAGCAATATGTATTGTATCAAGGATACTGTAGTATCCGCTCTTACTTAACCCTGGTCCCAAATCCATCATGGCACAAAAAATGTTTATACCCGATAAACCAACACCGAGTAGTCGCATAACAAAAGTAAGACGTCTGTTGACCTCAAACGCATTCCTCACTTTTGGGCAAGAATTAATAGTAGTGAATTCATTGCACTTACACTTTATACACAAGTTAAATCCCAATCCAACTTGAGATTTTTTAAGAAATTTTATATCACTCTTGCAAGCTTTACAAATCAGAACACTTTCTAAAGCACTGAATACTAAAGTAAAACTTAAAAGAGCGTAAGTTGAGCTCTCATCAATGGCTACTTCAATATCTTCTTCATTTTTTAATTTTTCAGCAGACTTGCTCACACATGTTACATCTTTTTCAGCAGTGTATCTATTACCGTGAAATTTTCGCTTGATGCCTGGATCTCCAGGACTTTTCGTACCACGTTTTTTTCCTTTCCTATCCATCTTAGATGCTTACGTGTCAACGCACGATCAAATACTAACGAGTACTGTGAGTCAACAGAGTCAACCCAGGTATAAAAATGCGCGCAAACAAAAGAAGGGTCCAAGCGGTTGCAGCTGTGGGTCAACTTGAAAGGTTGGACTCCGAGGCGCTCTAGGAAACTCGTTATAACTCCCGAAATATTTCGAATTTCTGTCTGAAATTTTCACAGTATATTCTCAAGACATTGCACTTTCAAATTAAGCAAAAAAAAAATTTTCGATTTTTTGAACTCAAGTTACCAGACTACCACCGTCCTCTGTGTTTAGTATGTTGACAGCTTTGCATTTATATGTTTTCAGTATGGTTGATAGCATTTCCGCAATGGGTCCTCCTACAGAGTTCCTTGTGTCTACTATTGGTCTTATAGGTCTGTCCTGTTTATGTATTTTAACAGTGCCATACATTCTTGGCATTCCCAGTCTGCTTTTTTCTGTAGCCTTATGCATAACTTTTTTGAGGTTTATTGTAGCAGTAATGTCGTCCTTGAGTTTATGTTTTCTAAGGTTGTTCGTTCTCCCTTTTTAGTGTTATTCATATTGCTCTTTATTTTGATTAGGTCTTTCAATTCTGCTAAATTAGCTTGTCGAGCTTTGAGTGCTTTGGTGTTTTCTTTTATTATTCTCCGTATTTTTGCGTTTAGTCTTTTCTCAATGAATTTTTCATTTATGACTTCAAAAATCTTTCTTTCTACTCCTTTTTCCACAAACTGCTTGATCTTTTGTTCATAATCTTCTTTGTTGATGATATGTATGTCCATGATACAGAGGCCAGCATCCGTATTCGTACACCGTGAGTATTGAGGGAAAAAATTAAGTAATCATGAAAAAATAAAGAATTTTAAACATTATTTTTACATTGCGTAAATTTTATTTAAATACAATATCTAAATCCAATTAAATTTACAAAATAATATTCAAATTCAATTACTCAACAATAAAATAAAATCCAAAAATTAAGTATTCAGTTAAACTGTCGTATAACTAAACGACGCATTCGTATTCGTACGTTATGAATTTCGAGAAAAAACAACGAGAAAATTAAGCATTTAGTATTTAGTCGGGTAGCCTTTGTTTTTAATAACATGTTTTAATCGATTTGGCATCGACCTCACCAATTTTTCTGTAAATAGAGGGGATATTGCACTCCATTCTTTTCCGATTGCATCTTTCAAGTCTGCCGCGTTTTTTATATTATATTTTTTTAACCCTCTTTTAATTTCCGACCACAAATGTTCTATCGGATTAATGTCCGGTGATTGGGGGGGTGTCTGTAATACTTTAGGGCAATTATAAAGTAACCATAAACGCGAATTGAGAGCCGTGTGTTTCGGATCGTTATCTTGATAAAAAATAAAGTTATCTTGTATTCGTAATTTTTCCGCGCTTGGGTTTAAATTACATTTTAAGATATTCACATATTTGGCAGCATCCATTATTCCATCAATGAAATGCAAATTGCCCGTTCCTGCTGCAGAAAAACACCCCCACACCATAACAGATCCTCCGCCATGCTTTACGGTGGGTATTAGGTTCTTCGGATGCAAGCTTGAATTCTTCTCTCGCCAAATTTTTCCAATTCCGTTCGAGGTGATGATATTAAATTTACTTTCGTCTGTAAATATTACCTGTTTCCAGAAGTCGTAATCCTTGTGAATATATCTTTTCGCGAAATCTAACCGTTTAATTCTATTTACTTTATTGATATACGGTTTCTTTCTTGGTACAGAGTTAAAGAGACCATACCTTTTAAGTGTCCTTCGGACGGTATCAACAGAAACTATTTTATTAAAATGTTGGTGGAGTCTTGCGGTTATCGTTGTAGCACATTCCTTAGGATTTTTTTTTATTTGCCTTAAAATAAAACGTTCGTCTCGGGGTGTCAACTTTTTTCGTCCTAAATTTCTCGGCTTATTTCCCAGCATATTCTCCGACTTGTACTTTTGAATTATATACTGAATCGTTGATTTAGCTCGACCAACGATATTACTTATCTCGCTTAACGATTTTCCCTGATTATGTAGGGATACAACGATTTCACGGGTCTCTATTGAAGTTTCCTTGCCTTTTCTGCCCATCCTGCACTTTTTATCACTTCGAACACTTGTTTCGAACTACAATGACGTTTTTGAGTGCTAGAAAAATTCTAGAACAGAAATCATTTCTAAGAATATACCCAAAAATTCAACAGCTGAATTATAACGGGACATTTTTTGCTCGTACGAATACGAATGCGTCGTCGAGTATCGATCATGATTTTTGTTAATTGCTGTTCTTTCGTCAAGTACAGTTTGTGGTGAATTTAGGAAAAAAAAAATTCACAGCATAAGTGATCTTCTGTATATAACTAAGACATAAATGAATTTAGGTGTGCATTTTCAGTTATAACTGTCGCGAAGAACAATTTTTATTTTATAGTGTCTCAAAAGAAATATTTCATACGAATACGATTGCTGCCGACTGTATGTATTTCTGGATTGTTGGATACGAATTCTGACGTGGTCTTTATCGCCCTGTACCATTTTTCAGCTGCCTTGTTTTCTTTCTTATGCTTGATCTTTCTGGGATCTGTTTGTATTAAATACCCTTGGAGTTCTTTGACGTTCTTCTTTATATTCATTACTTCCACTTCATCTGCCCATTCTCCATTTTTGCTGTGTATCATAGCACTTATTATCTCGTCGTAAGTTCCCTCTTCCCATTTTATTTCACCTTTCCCAACATTAAAAATTGCTACAACAGCCGTAAAGGCTAAAGGGGTATATTTTTCCAAATTCACAAGATAGGGGCCCGCACACTAGGTTCTCTGAGGGCTATTACGATAATCTAAACACATCTGTTAGTTTTTCATTAAAAGCCTTCTGATGAGACTCCTTGGACGGAGTCGAAATACGTATATAGGCGTCCACTTAAGGTTTTCCACAAGCAGATGCTGTATTCAAGGGCAAGCTGCGGAGGCGGCAAATATAAGCCAAGAAGAGAACTTCACGTTCAACGGCATCAAAAATCACAACAACCTTTAGAATAGTTCTTCTGATAAATACACTAGACTTCTTTCAAGAGTCACTACAATCAAACAAATGGCCATTTAGGAGACTTATGATAATTAACTTTTGACTATCATTAATGTAAGAACTCGCACAATACGTTTGCTCAAATTTCACACCGACACCGCATAATAGAAATAGAAGTCGAAAGTACAAGGAATGAAACAAGACTATGATTAAAAACACGAAAACATCTTTATTAAATATTTACCTTTTACATTTCACACATTTGAATAAAAATTCTCTGGATATGGGACAAGCTGATCTTGGGTTGTTGATCCGATCCGATGTCAAGGGAATTTTCCTAAAAAGAATCAAGAATAAATACATTAGTTGCAATAATAAGATGTAAACATCACAAATTGAACATTTGATATACAAAACAAATTTGGAGGTTAGGAGGAGGTAAAATGACAGCACTTGCATGCAAAAGTAAACAATGATCAGGTAAAAAAGAATGAAATACGCGCACAACATATGGATTATGAGGATGATGGAAAGATAGAGGTTTTCGGGACAGGAAGGCGGTCTAGAACAAGTAGGGCTAGGATGGAAAAACGTCATACCTAGCAAAAGCACAAACAGGAGGATTCCGCGACTCCAATACATGTCTTACGGACGAGGCCATGAGAAGGGTGATGCAGCGCCTGAAAGAAGAGAAACACAGCGACAAGGCATAAGGAATTGAATAGATACGAATTATGTTTTTCATTTCATTATAAAAAACAGAGTTTCCGTTCCTAAGATCATACGATCTTTTTTATTTCCGAATCAGAACTGGGCACTAACATGTAGGATCTTAACTATTTATACTATATCTACGCAGGCCAAATATTGTTCTTTTCTTATGAAGAACAAGTCATAAAATTGATTTCTATTTTTGACACGCAGGTCAAACTCTTATTCAACCATCTGCGATGCAGATGTCATAATATCTAATGCTCGTACATTCCCATCACGTGGTACACAAATGTTACACTGATTGGGTCAGAGTGCATCTTGTAATCATGCGTTACACAGATGTTACATTGTTTGACGCGCACGTCAAAGTACAAAGATATCTTATCTTAGAACTATGGTACAAGCAATATAAATAACATATGCTTGTACTGTAGATTTCCTTAAACAAACATTATTGTTGTACTATAATTACTACCTACAAGGCAAACCTTTGGCTGGGTGGCGAACACCAATCTCTCAGTGAGACAGTCATGGGGGAACTGTGAGTTGCCCTCTGAGTGTGGTTCAGCTCACCACAGATCAAAACAATGCAGGCTGCAAACAGTATACCTATGCAGCCTGGGAAACATCCCCAAAAAAAGCTTGGGATGTGTATCCACCTAGTTAGCCTAAATATTCTAAAATACCTAACATGACTACTTATTTTGGAATAAACTACTGGCTTGTGACATAATCCATATGTCCCGCCCTAGAACTGTTCTATTCTATTTATCCTAATACTATTCTTTTATGGAGGAAGTGTATTTGATGAATGTCAGTCAGTGCATCATTGGAAACAGGGGAGATGCTTGAGGACCTCTGAAGACTTCACTCCTAAGTTGGGTTATTGAGAACCTATTGGGATCGCCTATATACGTATTTCGTCCATTCCCAGTGGACTCATCAGTAGGCTTTATATACACTTTAAGCTCAAGACAATAAAAGAAACATTCTAATACCTCATGTTCAAATTTATATATTTATCCTAAATTATGATCAATATTCCCTACCGCGCATCTAAACTGTCATACATTAACAGACAACCCACCCTGCCTAACGTTATGTTGGCTTCCCCTCAATGCAAAAGGAGAAGCAAATATATCATATGTACATATGTTGGCTCCCCAAATGGGAACTTTGGTCACTTTGTAATATTTACAATATCAGAAGGCTGGATTGGGTGCGGAGTAGGCTTTGGCAATCGCCTAGTGACCATTTTTACTGGGACACGTCGCGGAAAATTATTTTAGTGTCGATAAGTTGCGGTGGCAAGACAGAGACGATCATTTATATTTTAATATCTAAACACAGTATCAATAACAGTATAAAATAACTATGTGAAATCTCGGTAATTGCTTTGCCCATAGCAATTCCTCATATTTCTCAGAACTTAAAAATATTATCCTTTCCGATATGGAAAATTCCATGTCCGTTCAAAACCCTCAAAAAACAATTCTTCCCGATATGGAAAATTCCATATATTCATTCAAAACCCTCATGCAATTCTTCATATGTTATGGAACATCCATAACATCTTCCAATTGCCGAAACTCAAGAATTGTTAACATTTTTACCCCTACTGGATGGTCATAAAACCTCAACGCTGACCAAAAGCACCGGCAAAAACCATTCCCGAATTTCAAAATTCCCTAGAAAAATATGCCTTCAAACATATTCCCAGTTGGGGACATGAAAAAATTCCAGGGACCAAAGGGAAAATTTATGGCCCTGAAGAACACTTGGGCAGAAGTTTGGAAAGCAAAAATTGGCCCTTTGACTTGGTGGTCAATAAAATGCTCCCTAACTTAACCGCAGAGTACCGAAAATTTCATCGCGAAACCGCAGAGTCAAGATTTACAACCGCAATTTCTTAGAATATTGCCAGGGAGTGTTCCTTCCAAATTGTAGTTCTAGGAAGCATCTCCTGTGGCAATGTAGCAAATGTTAAGGGGCATGCAGTGGAAAATTTTGACTTACCCTCAGCTTCCCATGGGCGCGATCGTTTCGCGAGAACACTACACTATTTCGGACTTTATGGAATATACTGGATATAATGGAGTCTCTCAGATTTCGTGCGGATTGTTCTTTGCCCAATAAGGACAATTTTGTTTGTTAAAATACCCGTTGAACCAAAAATGTGTGTCATCGCTGAAGATGATTTTTTGGCCAAAACACATGGCCTCTTTTAAAACCCTATCATTTGGCAACTTTCTCCAAATTTGTAAAACCCATTTTCATCAAAATATTTCGAATTTTATCATAGCGATTTCATTATATTTTAGGATATTTACTGTTTTCTTTATATAAAAGATGAGCTATTGGGAAAGTGTCCTACTTTGGACTCTTTTGTTTATTACTTTCTAAAGAAAACCGACTCTTTTTACATCGAAGCGCAACGCTTGGAACCTCAGTAATTATTTATTTTTGGCAACTTTTTTAATTTAACACGTAATGAAATACGGTAAACAACTCTTTCTAATATTACAACTACTTCCTTTACATTTTCCACTCGACTTGTGTCGCATGGGAAATTGTTCTCTATTTTCTTTCCTGACACTTCAAGTAAACAAAGTCGGTAGGTGTTCTTCTCCTGTCACTGTCAGGTCGTCAGTTGTTTTCCGCGACCATTGGATGCAGTGGTGGGCTCGAATCGATAATGACGCCCAGGTTCTCGCCTCCAGTGCCCCGCCAGAAGTTGTATACTCTTTAATTGTTTTTTCGTTCAAGTTTAATCAAAATACAGTTTTTACATTCACATTACTTTAACTGGGTCTCACTGTTAATATACATAAGACAAAATTAAAACTATTCAATTATTTTTAAACCCAAAAATGAATGCTGCGGCGTCTGCGGTCAAATCGTGAGTCGTTTTTCAAATTTATAGCCAACCTGAAATCGGGGCAGCAAATCCGAAAAGGAAATAAGCGGCTTTCTATTGTCCACCACTAGCCATCGCCTATATAAGAAAGTTTACTGTTCATGCGAGCTACTTAGCGAGAAATCTTCTGTAAAAGAGACGGCTGTCGCGTCCCGAAAGGGTAAATTTTTTAAATTAATTAAAAATTGATTCGAATTCGAAGATCTTCCTTGACACAACAAAAGAAAACAGTAATTAATCAACACTGCTGGAATAACGACGTTTGAAATCAGTTACCATGTTTTTACTGTTATGTACGAAGGGTCATTCTCTCAGTATCGATTGGGTCGAGTGTATAATACATAGTCACCTTTATAATTCGCATTGAAAGCAGTACGTGGTGTTATTTTCACACCTTGTAAATCGTATGAAAAGTTGATTAAAGGAACCCCAGTATGTGGCTGCATAGGGAATTTAGTTAAATAATTGTTCAACATTATAGCATCGAATAGAATAATAGAATAGAATTTTTCTCTTGTATATATCTATAGCTCGTTTAAAATCCTCATCGTTTTCATTTATGTATGCCAATTGTGATTCAAGAAACAGAGGACAGCGTATACAGTCTTCTGGTGGTACTACTAGAACCTCCCATAAGAATTGTTCGACCGCCCTTGCTAGCAATTTACCACTGCTTCCGGTTTTTTTTTGGATTTTTTCTACGCAATGCTTGCGTATTGCTGTCAGTGCTTCCAACACTCGTACATTCTCCGAACTCACACAGAAAGTCATCTCCGTATGACGAAACATCCAAATTTTGTCGTTTGATACTCCCATCAATTTCTGGTGTGGATATAGTGTTAATTTTGCATATAAAGCCCCACCGGAGCGCGGAACTGTATAGTCCGCCCGAACACCCTCTGACCACAAAGAGATATTCTGCGATATTGGCGATATCTTCGGTTGATAGTTCTGAGCAATAGCGTCTTCTTCCTGATCGGCGCTTAACAGCGACTCCAGCAAGTGACGCGCACCGACAGTAGCTTCCGGAGAATCTGCAGTCGTGCAATACATGGGCATACGGTTCGCTTGTCCGATGGATGGCCCAGCAGACAAAAGCTCCTCCGAACGACTTGGACCCAGTTTTGATTTCTTCGCCTTGCTTTCGAAACCGTTCGTCGAAGATTTTGATTGCCGTTTCGACGGAGCATATTCATTGTGTATTGTAAACCTGAACTTAAGGTTTCTCAATACTCTTTCATTTTCAAAATCATCGTCACTATTTCACGGAGATTCGCACGTTCTAGCAGACCGTTGAACTGTGGATAGTATGCAGGAACGTTGGCGCCGGACGCTGCAGGCCGCCTTAATGGCTCACGACGATTCGTCGTGGTCGCGGTCCTTGTATTTCATCGTCAGAAAAAAACGGAGTGTGTGTGAATGTGTCCACAACCGCACACCGGGAGGTTGTGATCGAGCTATCGGTCACGTGTTGGGGTCGTGCCTTCGATGTGCCACCACAAGTTCAAGTTTCGCAAGACAGAGTGAATGGACCTCTGGAAAGTCTCCGCAGCGTTGCGCAAGCCGAAAATCATCCTGGTGAACTCAAAGGGATTTGATGATACGCTTTGGCTAGATCCAAGTTTCTGAAAGCACGCCAGTTTGTAAGCGATTAAGCAAAATCATGTATGAGTGGAATGGGGTATCGGTCTGGAACCGTCGAAGTCCACAGCCCACTGTCTGTATTGCGCATAGTGCGCCTGTTTTATTTGTATTTATTTTAATTGTAGCAACGGGTACTTATTGAACCGCCCTCGTATAACGTCATTAGTAGGTAATGGGAGTACTTTTATGTCGTTTTGTTTCGCAAATTTTAATAGTTTCTCCATAATCAAAATTTATTTTGAATGTAGATTATCACGTTACTGTGAATCGACACCTCAGCGCGCGTGCCGACCAGCAAGCAGCCTGTGGTTCAGACGGTCGAACGTTGTAAGGCGAGCGAGCCAAGTTTCTATTGCATTGAAAGTGCAAACGTTACCGAGTCCGCGCAGGCCAAGATGGCTCTCCGCCGCTGCAAGCAGAGGAACTTCAATAGCTCTCAGCCGACGCTATCCCCATCCAGCAGCCCTATTGATGGTTCCATCCAGTTTTAGGACATCATAATACAGTGCACCCCAAATACAGAGCATTACCTTCGCCTAATAGATATTCGGCGGTGGCTGGATGTAGTAACAATCCGATGCAAAAATGATTTCCTTTTGTGGTGTTCCAGCAGCATTTCGGACATGCAAGATCGCCTTTCAATATCTCTCGGTTTCAGTTCATGTGGCATCCAATTTCCTTGCTTTTGAATGTATCCGACTGTTTTTAAACGTTTTGAAATGGCTGCTTCAGTGACTCCCAAAGATCCTGCGAGCTCTTCTTGTATTTCATCATCGAATAAGGCTTCCAATTTTTCATCTTTAAAATTTGTTGGTTGCCCAGAACGTTCTTCGTCTTCCAAGTAAAAATCCACTCTTTTAAATCGTGCAAACCACTTTCGGCACGTTCGCTCGGCTAGCGCATGTTTAGCATCAACTTCCACCAAAATACGATGACTTTCGGTAGCAGTTTTCTTCATATTAAAGAAATGAAGAAGAATTCCACCCAAAACCCTTTTCCAGGTACAAAGTTCGATATATTTGAGTCAAAAAAAATTATTGTTGTTTACACTTCAAATGAATGACATATACTGAAAAATATCAGCTCAGTTACTCTCGTAATTTGGCTCCTTCTATAGTAAAACTGTTTTGTTTGGAGCTTCTTGGAACATGAAAACATTATGTCTATTGGCGAATCTCATATGTTTCGGTGATGTCCTAGACTCCGTCCATGGGCCCTGGCCAAGCTCGCGCACTAGACCTCGGTATCGATGGCAGCGGTTACGTTTTTCCAGGGCTGCCGGAACATAGTTCAGGACCGACGGGGTGGTTCTGCTCCTGCAAAGATTAAAAAATACTTACTTGTACCTCCTCAGTCGACTCCCAAAATGAAAACCAAACACTCGCGTTTTCACTATCGCAATTACCTTTATTCAACCAATACTACCCACTGCCTAGGTCATATTAATTTATTTTTCCTTTTCTTGCAAGTGAAGTGGAGAGTCACTGCGCGTGTAGTTAGAATTCGCGATGCAACACTTTCGACACATGCGGAGTGTTTCGGCGATATCCTAAACGGCCTCTTCCAATGGGCTACCCTGCTTGGGCGTTGGCCAAGCTCGCGCACTAGCTCCTGGATTTTTAATTAGAGGACCGTGGTTGCTCTCGTTCCGGACTGCCGAAACTTAACTTCGGAACGATGGGGTAATCAAAAACTACTGGAACAGAAAACGCTAAAAGGTTAGGAATTATACTTACGTATAATAGATTGACTTGGATTTAGTTAAAAAAAACACTCGCGTTTCCACTTCTACAAACCTTTTATTGCTACAACACAATATTGTACTTTTTTTCTTTGTTTTTACAATTTCACTAATTAATTCTATAAGTAAGTTCAAGATATTATCGCGCGAAATAAAGTGTTCCCGGTTAGAATACTTTAGCTCTGTTCAGAGGCTTTTTAACTACTAAAAATTAAATGTAATGCTATTCTTTAAGTCACATATGTTTGACCCTTCCGTGTTTACAGATTGGTTTGAAAGTGTTCTTGTACACAACACAATAACACTTGTTTATTATTATAAATTTTCTTGCTGGCGGCAAATCGACACATGCTGTTGCGCTGCGAATTGATGACACGGAAGAAAGTCATGTCGAGGCCAAATATACCATTTGGTAAGTAAGTAACATGCTGATGCAATGGCGGAAAAGAATCTCGCGATGTCCAAACAGGCCATTTGCATAGCATGTGATGTAACGACGGAAGAGGTTAAATGCGCAGGCAGACTGGGTTCCATGGGCCTAGCTCCAAAGATGCGGCTGCTGGAGAAAATCCGGCGAAATCGCTTAAACACGGAGTCTTACAGAACACTACTCTTTGCTTTTTTGTTTATTGACGAAGCCGTTCAATAAAAAATGAGCCTCATCATTGAATATTGTGTTGAATGTTGGACTTGCTGCAAAATAGATGGCCACATGATTTTCAAAATAGATTTGCACAATTTGCAAGCTTTGTTCTGAAGTAAGTCTATTCACTGTGGAATGGCAAAACGTACTGATCATAAATATGCTGTCAATTTTCAAAATGACAGTCACTAGAAACAGTATTGCCAATTTAAAAATCAAACCTTTTAAAAAACACTACTTGCAAAATAGGGATCAGGAACATAGTTCGGGACCGACGGGGTAGTTCTGCTCCTGCAAAGATTAAAAAACACTTACTTCTACCTCCTCAGTCGACTCCCAAAATGAAAACCAAACACGCGCGTTTGTGAAGTAAGTCTATTCACTGTGGAATGGCAAAACGTACTGATCATAAATATGCTGTCAATTTTCAAAATGACAGTCACTAGAAACAGTATTGCCAATTTAAAAATCAAACCTCTCAAATAACACTACTTGCAAAATAGGGATCAGGAAAATACTGGTATTTAAGGAGTCATCTTGAAAGATCACATTATTCATATGCGAAAAACGCTTTTAAGGAAATGATATGAAGTTTGCTGCGTTTTCTTCTGATATAATAATTGCTAATTGTCTCTTCAAGCATAACTAATCGTACATTTGCGGTGAACTGCGTGTAATAAATTCTATTGGACGTGAGATGCGATGCGTTCACTGATTGTGAAGGGTAACTGTCTAGAGATGTGTAGATCACTGCAAAATTTAAAAACAACTCAAAGAGCACTGTGCACTTCTGTGCGTTATTCATTATTGACTACAATCTTCTTAGTATTATTCGTCGTCAATTATTAATTGACTATTTGTTTGGGAGTCTTAAATTATGGCACAGGACGTCCCAAGTCCAGCCTAGTAGTTTACTAGGCTCGCTTATTTCTTGTGAGTGACGATCTCCTGTCCCTTTGTCCCTCGTTGCCGAGTACAGTTGAACAATCTTTTAATTTAGGGTCTTACCAGAATTCATTTCTAACACAGGGAGTTCATCGTCCTCAATGAAGGAAACCAGACGTTTTTTTCTACGTTTAACACTTTATTTTAAATACTTATCCACACTACTACACTAATTTTCCTTACTCAACCGATCAGGCACTCAGCAAGTTCCACGTGCTGGACAAGGTTGCTTATGTTTGTTTTGAAATTGGAGCATTCTGCGATGTACGCTGACCTTCCAGCAATCACTGCCGGTGATTGCTGACGATGTTGACGCATGACTTGTGGGAAATCGTTCAAACAATGAATTTACACTATATCACAATTCTGCTTTCACGATTTACTTTATTGGATTGGTCGGCTTTTTCCCTAAGGGCCTTAGTCGACCAAGGAACGAGACTAGAGTTTATAGGTTCGTTGATAATTTTGTGGGCAAATGTCGTACTTGATATGCAGAATATACAGAATAAATAAAACGGATAATTTTTCTGTAAATATTTGTTTATTGTTCATTCTTTATTGCGCTTACTGATACAATCTTTTTTTGGTACATAAGTTTGAAATGCTTTCACTTTCGGATATCTATAAATTATATGACAATGTGGTTTTGAACCAAACCATCGAAACTTCAAAATAATTTCCTCCAATGTGTGTCCTCGTGTTTCGTCATATCATTTTGGGGAATTTTTCAAGGAAAACTTGAAGGCCTCCTACTGCATCCACTCCTTTAAGAAGTATACGTTGATATGATGGAACTTTTTGCTTCCGATCCATACAGCTAATGCATGATGCTGAAATTTTGGCACCTGGCACTCCCTTTGTCCTTTTGCTGCTACTGATTTTCTGTCATATTTTTTGTCGAACTTTACCGACTCACTGATTTTTGATGTTGATTCATTATCAGAAGCTATATTCATGTTCGGATATATGCAGTTCATGGGAATGGAAATATTTAAGTGGGATCAAATTTATTTAAATTTTTCATTTATTTCGCTTTTTGATTTGTGTTAATAGTAGAGAATAAAAAATCGTCGAAAATATAAACATATGCACAAACAATATTGTTTGTTAATTTTCGTTTTTTTTTTATTTTCGGTCTTTAGTATGACCGCCTTTCGCCCTAATCACCAATGCAACTCGTGCGGACATCGATTGGTATAAATTTTCAATAAAATCGTCCGGAATTTCATTACGCCATATCTTTTCTAAAGTTTTTTCTAGATTTGCTTTGTTCCTTATCGATCTTTGTTGCATTCATCGCTTCATGAACGCCCATAAGTTCTCCATGGGATTAAAATCTGGACTGTTTCCAAGATCCTCTTTCCAAGATGTTACCTGTGAATAAGAACCTCATTGAGGATAAAACAAATAAAAAATTTGACACGGGAAAAATTTCGTTTATTTACAGTACGACATGGCATGCGATGTACTCTCTGGCCCAGAAGTTGATGTCCTTATGCATGGAGGGCCAGAAGTATTTTTCGGTGACTAGCCGATTTGTCGTCCTGATGCCTGGATGCACTAAGTTGTGAATCGCGTGGAACACTTCCTTTCGAAAAGTGGCCGGGGTCCCTTTTCCGAGTATTGGCAGCAGAAAGAGAGGTTCGAGCCGAAGATGAACAACTCCCAAAATTTGTATTTGGGGTTGGATTTGAGGCTCTGAAGTGCTGCGTCATCTTCCTGCGCCTTGGCAATAGCCGAGAAGTCGAGTGAGGCGGGGATGTTTACCTCGGAGACACGTAACAAAGCGTCAGCAACTATGTTGTCCTTGCCCGACACGTGCTGTATGTCTGACGTGAACTGGCTTATAAAGCTCAGGTATTGAAGCTGACGAGGGGACGCTTTGTCGGACTTTTGTTTCAAAGCATACGTGAGAGGCTTATGGTCCGTGAACACCGAACGCCTGCCTTCTAGGGAGAAGCGGAAGTATTTGATGCTCAAGTACGCGGCGAGCAGTTCGCGATCGTAGGTACTGTAGTTCCGCTGACTGCTTAGAGAAGAAGCTCAACGGCTGCCAGACCTGATCCACGTTTTGGTGAAGAGCAGCGCCTACTACGATGTCAGAGGCATCAACAAAAATGGCTAGGGGTGCATCTTGTAGAGGAAATGCCAAGAATGTAGCATCGGCCAGTTGTCAATTGCGTGGACAGCCTCTTCAGACCACACGATCTCTTGTAATCGCTTGCACCACTTACGCCTTGGCTAAATCCAAGGTCGAAAATATGCGGCAGTTTGCGGGATGATGCGCAAAGTCGTGGATGAGTGGAATAACATATCGGTCGGGAACAGTTGCGAAGACGGTGAAAGGACGGCTAAACCGTGCGCCAGACGGAGCCAGGCGCAGAATCGCGAACGCGACTTCGAACGAGCGATCGCAAGGAATTTATTTCGTGGACGTGGCCGCCAAGTAGTTGAATTCTGCCGAGGGCGTCCCGTATCAGCGCCGACTGGAAGAGCGGAAATTTTGCAATTACGACGATTGTGCCCAAGCAGAGCCGTGCAACCGAATTCGCATTCGAGTCCCAGCCCAGCAGACTGAACCTGAGTGCGAGTGCTCCGTCGTTCCCGACCCGCAGCCACACAGCGAAAACCGGATATAGGTCCTTAGCTCAGCGGAGTCTTCGAAAGAAAATCGACGGCATGACTTGCCGCCAGGAACACAGTAGCAGTTCGATCCCCAGCAAATAGCACCAGCCTGTAAGAAGCGGAAGCTGATTTCGACGTCACCGCGGGGAGCCGGAGCCACCGATAAGGATCATCCGCACGCTCAGGAGCCCCAACCCCTGCTACATCACATGTTTTTATTGCGCACTGTAATTTTTTTCAGAAAGAATGCCTTTTGCGGTGCACAACATCCACTGTGTCAACGTAACATGTCGGGATAATTCTGCTTCAGTGATTTTAGATTTGGACAGCTGTGATCTTCCAAACTGGATATTAGAGTTTGAGGAACAGTTTCCCCCAATATATAATATATGATGATTATTGAATTTAAAAGCAGGATTTTCTGGGATTATACTTTATTATAAAGCACTCTATGCATTATTAATAAAACATCTCTTAGATGTCAATTATATTATGTTTAAAGGAAAAATTTTCGGAAGGTAAATTAGTAACGACTCATCATTATTTAGATTACTTTTTCGTTTGTCAAGAGTTCAATCAAGCTGGCCGGCAGACACGATTAAAGTGTCCGTTTTTCATGATAAATGTCATTCTTGACATTTATCACCCCAGCCTCAGATCAGTCCGTCAGGTGTTTCATGGTTCGCGACTCCGATGTGCCGCGACAAGGGCAATACTTCCCAACAAATCACCGAGCCATTGTTTTCTCGAGTCCTTTGACGTTGATGGTTACATTTTTCATGTTTATAAGTGAATATTCTCTTACTTCCCAAGACGTTATTAGTCCACCTTATCATTTCAGTCCATGATTATTTTTGTACAGCCAGGATGCCTGACTAGCAACTCTCTTGAAAGGTTTCAATATATGTAAAGTGACGATGGAAATTTTCGTTTACATTTACGACAGCTAACTCTTTGATGGTGAAAATCAACTCTCTACTCTACTACGACTACGACTGAGATTCTCAGGAGTCGATAGAGTTCTGCTCGTTCTTTTTTGAAACGAGTCTTTCTACCGTCTCTGTGCTTTCTCTTTTTGTTAATGGCAGTCAATAGGTCTTCTCTTCTCTGATCGTATTTGACCGTATAGTTTCCAATGTTTCTTTGTGCTTGAAGTCTTGTGTGCCAATTTTTGTGGGTGGCTTCTCGGCGGTTGTTGCTTGGGGTATATATTCCTCTAGTCTATTCAAGTTCCGAGGTTCAACAGTTGCAAGAACGCAGTTCCGAGGTTCGACAGTTGCAGGATCGCAGTTCCGAGGTTCGACAGTTGCAGGATCGCCATGTAATATATGATGAGGGCTGGCAGGATTGCCAGCTAATGTATGTTGACTGATTATATCAGGTTGTCCACAAAGTTTTCGCACAAATCAAAGACAGAATTCAGCAGATAAGTTTATAAAAACCTTTAATTATTTAATCTAATATATAATTGCCTCCATTAGATACGACTTCCCTCCATCTATCGGGCAACTTCAAAATCCCCCCTCTATAAAACTCTTCCCCTTTCCCCTCAAAGTACGTGCGAAGTGCACTTTGGAGGTCAGCTTCAGAAGTCATTTTTTTACCATCCAGAAAATGTTGGAGGGACCTGAACAAATGGTAATCAGAAGGAGCAAGGTCGGGACTATACGCAGGATGACTCAAAACTTCCCAGCCAAGCTCACTCAATTTTCGCTGAGTAGTTAAAGATGTATGCGGCCGGGCGTTATCATGATGAAAGACAATATTTCGCCTGTTGACCAATGCTGGTCGTTTCGAACGTAGCTGGGTGTTTAATCTGTCGAGCTGCTCGCAGTACTTATCGGCGGTAATGGTCTCGTTTGGTCCCAAAAGCTCGTAGTGTATGGGGCCACGAACGTCCCACCATATACTGAGCATTCGCTTCTGCTGATGAATAGACGGCTTTGCTACCGATGGACCCGGTTGATCTCGATGAGTGTAGGCTCGTTTCTTCGCTACGTTTTCGTACACAATCCATTTCTCATCGCCAGTTACCAATCGATTCAAAAAAGGGTCGTTTTCGTTCCGTAAAAGGTTAGCGGAGCAAATTCTCACTCTATCGGCCAGATTTCGCTCAGTCAGTTCGTGCGGTACCCACTTTGTGCTCTTCAAAACATATCCAAGACGCGTAATGGTTACTGCTACTCCTGATTTTGATACACCGAGATCCTCTGCAAGCACACGTGTCGAAAGAAAAGGATTTGCTTCCAGTTTGTTGCGCAGGATATCGTCGTCAATCGTATAGGGTCTTCTTGAGCGAGGTTCATCTTCAAGTGTCAGGTCTCCGCTGTAGAATTTTTCGAACCAACCGTAAACTGTCCTGCGCTTTACCTTTCCTTCACCGAATACCTTCGACAAATTTTCAATCGCCTTCGGCACCTTCGTCCCCATTTGAAACTCGTACAAAATGCAATGACGAAAATGTACTTTGTCGAATTCCATGTTTATCCTTGAATATCCTTCACAACACTGATCCTTCAAGGATAATTTACCATGCATTTTATAGTTATATTTTATAGTTAGATGACGCGGGTTGGAATGAATGTTTTAATTTATGATAGCTTACAGTCCACGGTAATATTATTGCGATAAGTTGTAGTACAGTACACTACACAGATGTCTGAGGCCATGGGGATCTGATGGAAGGCTTTCTCTAGGTCGATAACAGTGAAAACCGAACCACTGACGTCCTGCAGGTTTTCGATTATTCTGGGAGTAAGAATAGGACACAACTCGGACGAACATCGATAATTTGCGGGGAGGTCATTGCCCCGCAGTTTACGCACTTTGGCGCTTACTCAGGTGTTTTGGAGCATTCGCCCGGACCATGAACCAGATGACACTTCACGCAGCGATAGAAAAGATGGCAGTTCGTTGCTGCGTGACCCACTCGTTGGCAGTTTTTACTCTGCAATACTTGCTTGTTTTTAATAGTCTTGAAGCGCACCAAGCTATGCTGGATGGCCTTGATGCTAGAGGTCTGTTGCTCCGAGAACAAGGAGTCGAAGGTGACTAGCCACAGATCTAGATCACGTAATTTATAACAATTCTCGATTGATTATTAAAATATTATCACTATTTTAATTGATCTAAACACGCAAAAACTAGAACTAACTTTTACATCAACTTTCTTAATTAATACTAGTCTTTTTATTACAAAGAATAAAACGTGAATAGAAATAAACGTGTTAAATGACTGACGGTCGATACCGTAAAAAACTTTTACTTTACTCGGAAAAGAACGACGCGTACGTCTTCGGTGAAGGCTGGAGCAGAAGAGAGCGGTTGGTTTTTCATGCGGTCCCTTTGTTTCCAACCGGAACTTTTTCACCGCTGGCTCTCCACTCCTGTGGCGAGTTCTAAAAAGCGATGAGAGCGCCGGCGGCGTCATCTATCCACTCGCATTAACAACATTCGAAATAAATTTCGAATGTTGCCAATCCTGCTGTGCCACACCTTCATAGTTTTCGCCCAAGTTGTGACGAAAAGCTTGACGCTCATCATACTGGAGGCTCCTTGCGCCTTCAGTTCTTTAATAATCTCAGCTGGTGAGAAAGAAGCGTCAAGGCCTCTGGGAATGAGGCTTGTCGTTTTTTTAGAGGGAAGGATGTAGGTGAAGAACTTATTCTTGTTCTCCACTAGGATTTTCTTATTCGTAGAGAAGTCCTCAGACGTTTTTGTCAGAATTTGGTGTGAATTATCTAATTTTTTAATCAGGTAATTGTTGGGCAGGGCACGCGAAATGGTGTCTTTGATAGATTTAAATGTATTCAGTGGTTCAACAACTACGAGTGGAGGAATCTTTCGACTTACCTCCTTATTTTTGGTGTTGATGGATGGAAGATAGGTGGCTCTATTGTTGCTTGGTTGTTGTACCTGTTTGGTAGTCTTACATTAGGGCGCACGCGTGACGCCACCGCAGCTAAGACTGGTGGTAAGCAGCGTGTTAATGAAGGTTTATTCAAAATTGCACTCTTTTATACATTTGACTTAAACACTAAAACAATTATACAATTTTATTGCATGGTCATCAATAACTGACCCCACTTTATTGCATATCCATCGATAAGTCGGGGTTAACCTGATTCTCAAACTTTTGGGGATAGGTTTCTCCCAATGAAATATATAAGGCGCTTTTTCGGAGCAGTCGCCGGTCCGACGAAAGCCTTCAGCTTCGACTGGGAGACCCACTTGACCCCGCCTCGCACCTCCAGCTTGAATGAGTGCTCGCTTCGATCAAGCACTCTAAAGGGACCCTCGTATGGTGGTTGCAGCGGCTTCTGAGAGGCGTCCGCCCTGGTTAGAACCTAGTCGCACATCTCGAGATCTCTGGGGCTGTTGACCTCCGATGTCGGGACGGTGGAGTCGGCCGCATCTACAAAATCGCGTGTCCAAAAGAGGATCGACAGTACGTGAGAATATGATTATTGTACACTACACTGTAGTATTGTGATACTACATTCCTCTAGATTTGTAATTATTTGCCTAGGTACTAGTTTGGGAAAATTAAATTCAAAAAACAGTTTTCATGTACTTTACAATATATGAGCCGGTCTCATGGCGGTCAAATCGAGAGAATTCAGTACTGACTTTTGTCCTCCAGTGTATGGTGGAGGCGAATCCATAATGGCGCCCAGGTTTCAAATCATACACTAAGGAATTTATAAATTTTTGTGGGAAATCTGGTCCTTTGTACATTCTAAACTTATCTAAACTAGAATCATAACAATACTTAACATAATAGGCGAAAGCATACGGCATATGCTCTTGAAGAGTGGTTGTTGAAAATGGCACTGGATTTGGCTGACAAGTTTCAATATCCTGAAGTATACATGCAAAATCCGCATAAACCATTTACCGCTCGAAATGCCTTTACTCCAAGGTTGATTTCTCTGAGGACACTATTTTCGTTATAATTCTGCTTCATTCGTTTTTATAGTTCTTCAGCTTTTCCGTTGAATAAAAATACTGAAGGCACTTGTTGCACACAAATATTTTGGAACAGTGAGACGTTTGCTGGTCTCGAATTTATCTATAGAAAATATAAATATCAAAGACTTTGAAAGACAGTTTGGGCGGCTATAATTTCTCCTTCGACAGGTGGTATGGACCAACAATTTTTTAATTTTCGCATCGTATCCAAATTGATTGATACTGATTGACGAATTCAGCTTCCCGAACACATTAACAACTTCCACTTTCAGAGAGAAATAAAAAAGTAAAATATTTTTCTTTTTTTTTTAAAAAAAATACTTTTAGTTAATTTAATTAAAAATCCGTTTCATGCCACTGCGTGTACACTGTATGACGGTTGGAGCAGAAGAGACCGGTTGGTTTTCCATGCGATCTCTCTGTCTCCCACCAAGGGCATTTTCTCATCGCTGGCTCTCCTCGTGGCGATTTCTAAAAAACCACGGAGAGCGCTGGCGGCATCCTCTATCCGCTCGCATTAACAATATTCGAAATAAATTTCGAAAATTTATTAAAATTCGAAATAAATTTCGAATGTCCTTAACCCTGCTGCGCCACAAGTTCATTTGCGTTTAATTCACAATGAGTTAACCTTAATAAAGCCCATCCACTGTCCTTCTTTTGAAATTCTACCTTTTTTTGCACTATTTGTGTCGTCATATTACATTGGTCAAAAAAAGGGAAATAAAATTGCGGGAATCCAGATATTGCATTAATATAAAAATAACAGGCCTCGGTCTGAAAGGTGGGCTCACGCCAGACCATTGGTACTGCCAATGGCATCGTACGTGATTCCCCACGTAACCACGAACTTAAATTAGTGTAACGTTTGCAATTGTGGAATGGGATGGAAAATGGAACCAAAAGATTTGAATGTAAAAGTAGTGGATTAGACTTCAATCGATCTATTTAATTTTTTCACAACATATTTTTTGTTGTAGTTATTGAACATATACAAAATTAATATAATTATAAATACAGCAGTTGTTGTTATAGTCTGCTTGTATTCTTCCATAATGGTTTGTTCCTGAATTGAACACTGGTTGCCCATTTTATCGAAGTTCGTGCAATTTCTGCTTCAGCAGTTTTTTTGTTCACCGACTGAGAATCTCAGTAGTCGATGAAGTTCTGCTCGCTCTCTTTTGAGACGAGTCTTTCTACCGCCTCTGGGCTTTCTCTTCTTCGTTATGGCAGTCAATAAGTCCTCCTTTGTTTGATCAACGATTTACAGGGGGCGCCATTTAAATTGAAGGGATGTATCTAACCGCACCAGAAAACAATTGTCAAGACAAACGTCAGCAATACTAACTCCCCTGAACAAATAAACCAAAACAATCACCACCAACGAATAGCAAATAGATACCAACGGAAATAAGCAAGCACAGGAAAACGATCAAAAACGGACACGGTCAACAATAAATAACCGACAAGGAAGAAAGGACGTCGGATCACAGAACCATAGAAAGAAAGAACCAACATGGGAACAAAACCATAACAAAGCACTGCGAAGCTAAAGGCTGACAGAACAACTCCCCGGCTGACAAACTAGACTATCTGACAGCTGACAGAAACCCAGACACAAGGACCACTAACCAAAGAATGACACACACACAAACCACTGGACATCTACGTCAAAGAAGACAAACCACAAAACACGACACCACCATCACCACCAACAGCCAAAGGGAGCTCCACTGGACATCTCAGCAAATGATGCAAATGCACAAAAAGAAATCCATAAATACATAAAACAATCAACGGCAGAAAGAAACGCGGCATCCAAATGGTGACACATGGACGCACTCCCAGTCCAGACAAAGTAAGAGCCACCATATCATAAACATCCTCGTAATAAGCTGAGCATTATCCGTTCAACTCCCAGCGACCCGATAAGAGAACTTTTCGATTTGTGTGGGCGACAACTTGCATTCTACATTGCAAGCTAGCTTGACCCGCGACTATCCGCCTGTAACCATTCTATTGTTCAGTGTTCTCGTGAAGAGACCTCCAAGCGAAAACAACAGCTGTTACTATCTAACATGGTCCCTAATCCTTTACGGTAACGGGTCCTTGTCGTCAGCAAGCACTTTTCTGTTGTGTTCTGGCTACAAGCTCATCCTATCATTTGTTGCTATCACTATCTGCCGTAAGGCTGGTGTAGCAATCTTTAATGCGTATCTGGTTTCCCATATTACTACCAGATGTGCATATAGGTGGCTGATACTACTTGTATGGGAGCAGCTGCCCCTCTCATTTGGATATAGTATGAGCGTCCAATATGGAGCTGCAGCTGCCCCTCTCATTTGGATATAGTATGAGCGTCCAATATGGAGGTGCAGCTACATTTCACTTAAGGCAGCTCAATGTCCTCCGACCTCTTAATTCAAGATCAAACAGAGGTAAGAAAGAAGATAAGGAGTAGTGTGAGAGTGTGAAATGAGCATGCTTGTGATGGAACGAGACTTTCCCTGACATACTTTGTACTCCAAAGTCAGTGAGGGGCAGGTCGCTCCAAGTGAGCATCCTTGTATTCGTCGGGTCAGCCAGGAACTACCTACAAGGCAAACTTTTGGCTGAATGACGAATACGGATCTAACAGATCAGAAACAAAGTTGAGAAGAAGAGGAATAGTATGAAAAATGAAATGAGAATGCTCCTGATTGAGCAAGACTTTCCCTTTAAAGCCAGTGAGGGGCTGGTCGCTCCAAATGGGCATCCTTGTATTCGTCGGTTCAGCCAGGAACTACCTCAGGCAAACCTTTGGCTGGATGACGAATACCGATCTCTCAGTGAGACAGTCATGGGGGAACTCTGAGTTGCCATTTGAGTGTGGTTCAGCTCACCACAGGTCAAACAATCCAGTCTGCAAACCAGTATACCTATGCAGCCTGAAGACATCCCTAAATTGCTTGGGATGTATATTCTGTGAGTTAGGTCTCAGTTCGAATTTGGAATCAACGTTAGATTCTCTTTCAAAGATGCTATCTGTGCGTAAGAGGTTGGGGCAAATGAAATTGTGAATTCAAAATGTTATAGTTTCGCTTTTTTACTGTACATGCACTTCTAACATTCGTTCATGAATTTGTTTTGGTGTTAAACTTTTTCTTTTCGCCATGGACAATTTGGACAACAAATTCGTATGTATGTATTTTGTATGTTTTAATATTTATATGTTGTCTACTACATCATGGTCAAACAAAATTTAAAGACAAATGGCAAAGATCGCCGCTCAAGTCCATCAACATCTAAGTGCAGCTCTACTGAAGTGTTCCGTCGATACGCGCTTGTACAGGGCGCGGCAGCATAACTTCCTTTTTTCAAAACTCAATAAAAACTATTGTGTGCATCGGAAAATATTTAGTTTTTATAATGTAGGTACATGTCTAAAGTTTTTATTTACATTGTTTTGAAGATCAAAATTGTTAGGTGACGTCCCCCATTCTCCATACATTGCGTAAACCGATTTCTGGCGTTTGTCATGACTCTTGTTAGCATAGCAGGTGTTATGTTGGCAATTTCTTCTTGGATGTTGGTCTTCAAATCTTGTAGGGTTCTTGGACGGTTCACATAAACACGGGATTTCAAAAATCTAGAAAAAAATCACAAGGGGACAGACCGGGAGAGCATGCCGGCCATTCCAAATCGCCTCTAATTGAGATAAGGCGCTCTGGAAAGTGTTCCCTCAAAACAGCCATCGATGCTCTTGAAGTGTGTGCTGTTGCACCGTCTTGTTGGAACCAAGTGTCCCCCAAATCCAAATTTTCTAGCCGTGGGAAAAAAAAATTCCGTAGCATGTTTACATACCGGTCCGAATTCACTGTCACTGTAACCTCATTTTCCTCAAAAAACCAGGGACCAATAATTCCAACTGAGGAAATTGCACACCACACTGTGACTTTGGGTGAATGCAAAGGCTTTTGATGCAATTCTCGAGGGTTGGTGTCAGCCCAGTAGCGCATGTTCTGTTTGTTAACCGACCCACACAAATGAAAATGGGCTTCATCGCTAAAAAAAAACAATAGCACCCTCGGGAACGACATCAAGAAGAAGCTCACACGCGTTCATCCGAGAATTGAAGTCACGTTCTGAAAATTCCTGCACTATCGCCATCTTATAGGGATGAAAATGAAGATCATCACGAAGAATTCTTCTCACAGAACGATCGGATAGTCCAAGGGCAGATGCATGATGTATATCTCTGTGCTAGCCATGCTCGGGGATTCTTTAGATATGTCCATCCTTCTCATGTCATGCGGCGTGACTAAAGAAGGGTTGTCGTACAACAGATTCTCTTGGTCAATATTACACCAATGTGAATTGCTGTTGTTCACGAATCGTTTTCTCAATTTTTGTATCAACTGATGGTTTGGAATGTCTTCCAAACTTCTGAAAGTCATGGACATTCCCATGATAATCATTAAACTCAGTTACGTACGCAACAACTGTGGCCCCACGTTGGGCACCAACTATGTTGCGTTGAGAGGCGAGCGCTGCATCACTAATGCTGTCAACCAACCAAACTCCCCTAACAGGTTCACCAGTCGTGAACACTGACTGCCTGAGATAAGATATGAAACCTGTAGCTAACCTGAATGCTAGCAGTTCGGCGACATGTGGACCGGAGCTTTTGGTTCTCACATAGAATGGACGGGGAAGAACCAGCTCTGAGCCGATTCGGACATCTACGCGACGAGTGGCCCCCGCCTTTCTCTCCTCTTCATGGGGGGGCAGATGATATAATGGCCTTGGTAGGCAAGTAAAAAAAAACAAACCCCGTGTAGGGATGTGAAGTCGACATCGTGAAATTATTCAGATAGTTAAAATAAGAAGAGCTACATAAGTTACTTTAGAATTATAACTTTATTAAAAATAAAAACCTTCTTTTGATTTCCTATCTCCGCAACAATCTGCGGAAGCTACAATCAGCAGCAGTCTGCCGTTGGTCTAAATGACACTGGAATTGCTCAGGAAAGATATCGCTGTATAGCAATTATCTATCCTTATGAAAAGCAAATAACCAAGTGTATCGAGCCTCGGGGCTCTAGTTCTTTTTATACGATTCTTACTTACATTCTAACATATGTTAATTCCTTATTTTCTATGCACTAACCAATCAAATTCCTTTAATTACTTACTTGCAAATTTCTTGACCAATTGGGTCTGTACATAACAATATATGATTGTGACGTCATAACTTTCTCTTTCTTTCAAATTACCAATCTATAAACATACGGGTCGTGCTGGTCATATGACTGTATGCATTTCTTATGCATAGTCATGTAGCTATGTATAATATATGGGTCATGTATGCATGGTATGTTGTGACTCAAGTGGATCTTATTTCTTGTATTTTGTTCGGCGGTAGATACAAAGTGAACTCTAGTGACTTATGAGGAAATATAGGTCAGTTAATGACTGATTGTTATTGTTTATGTAACTTGAATATTTGTGTGAGGTCGGGTAAGTTATTTGTGTGAGGTCGGGTAAGGTTTCGTATTACTAGTGAATTAAATCTATCGTTTGGAATGATGTCACTACACCTGTAACGAAATTAAGATTCGGATCGCGACCTCACGCTTAGCAAACACCTCACCACACTATCTACGACCATCGTTCTGTTTCTTCTCCCAGAACTCAATTCGCCAACCATGTAGCGCGGGAAGGCAGAGCAGGGCAGCCAAAGCGATAAATACGAATATTCAGATTTCGACATCGGCCAGGAAAATTATATCGACATAACAACTCATGACATCACTTGGACACTTCCATGTCATAAACAGATTTGACACTTAAAAGAAATTAGTCGATGTTTTTTCCTCAAGTGGATTCTCCCAGCCAAGTTTTCATACTAACAAACCCTGCTCGTTCTGTTTAGAAGAACTCTCGACTACCACTCGCTCTACTGATTGAAGCTAGTGAAATGTCCAGTTTTTCGGCAATTGGCCTTTTATGAGAACTCTGATGATGATTCTCTTTAGTTCAAATTCCTAGTTCCTCTACTCCATACCTGAATCACTCACACATCTCTTGAAGTAGATTGAGTGGGAAATCCATAGTAAGTCGCCGAAGTCAGAAAATTCTCGTAGTCTTCGCCATTTAAATTGTCAGAGAGAAAGTAAGGCCCAATCAAATGATTAGAAATGATGCCCATTCACGCTGAATCTACGTCCTGATCTGTTTACTCTCTTTTTATTGAGATTTCCTTGTTCTTTTGGGGCCCAATAGTGCGGGTTGTGGCAATTCGCAATCCTAACTTTATCAAATTTTGATCCATCAGTCCACAATATTAATTTAAGGAAATTCGGGTCTTCCATATCAGCATTTAGCATAAATCTGCAGAAATCCCGCTGTATGTACTGTAAACCACATTTTGTAATGATCTTAAGGGGAATAGGAGGATCATACGATCATCCTAAGTGGCCGACAACGACCTAGAGGGCAGAGCTATTCCAGAAACCTAAAAAGTTGGCGAAATTGACCGTGAAGGTCCACCCGCGAAGATTGAAGCTCCATCAAAATCATCTTCCAACGCACTAAAGTCTAAAACCCTAGAGGCTTTTTTACTTTTAAGTACTTTCCTGCAGAAATCACTAAATGCGAGGAAGACCTTCTCCTCCACCAGCTTCTCAGGAGAGGCAGGCCATTTCCCAAGCTCCCTTCTACATCTAATTTCCGCCCTATTACGCTCGTACGTGGGACATTCAAATAGCACGTGTAGTGCAGTCTCTTCCTCACCGCAGTCACTGCTTCTGCTGAAATCCCCGTGTCCCTCAAGGAATTGACTCACATAATGGTTAATATGGAGCCATTTCATCTGCACTCTCTTTGCGACATCTGGGAAGAAACATTTTATAATTCTTCCCTTTTCGCTACTATCCCATTCTCTCTACCATTTCTTTAAGATGGCATCTCTCAGCTCTCCTTTTCTTTCCTTCCCTCAAACAAATTCTCGTTGAAGACCTCTCCTTCAACCGGGAATGCCCTCAATGAGGATGAAGATCTCATCTGCATATGCAGTTGGAATAATCTCCACTGCAATGTCGGATAACCCATTTATTAGTATGTCAAACACCAGGTTCCACAGACTTGGTCCAAGTATGGACCCCTGTGGGCAACCCTTGGAGATCATTCTCTTCCTTCTGAAAATTTTCTTCTATTACTACCCTCCGATTTTGGAGGTAGCTATAGATGAGCCCATACAGTGCAGGCGCACACCCTCGCCCCTCTAACTCTGTCAGCACCGCTGGCCACCGTAGGTGATCAAAGGCGTCTTCAATCAATGTCCCGCACAATGCGGTTCACTTCGAAAATGGCATCCTCAGCGCCTTCACCCTAGGGAATCCAAACTGACGGTGGGCAACACGAGTCCCGCTCCTCCGATGATCCTTGGCAAATTACCAGTTTTTTTTCCGTGCCGATAAACCGTGCTTCTCCAAACTGGTACTCGTTAGAACAACATTTAAGTCCTTCTCTGTTGCCGCTTCAACAATAACCCGATTATTTTGCGTGCTCCTCACGCTTTTAATTTTTATTCCTTGTGCAGCAGGGTTTATAGCCTTTTGGAGAGCCTTTTTCGTATGGACTTCCCTATCGGCTGCAGTTATCCGAACTGCTAATACTTCCTTCATTTTCTTACTTATGACTTCAATTGCCTTTATTTTCGGTGGTGCTTTCATGGCAGCCACCTCCGCAAAAGTTGTCGGTACCCGTTTTTCAGGCTTGCTAGGTGCAGCTTGCTTGATTAACTACCGCTGGTTTAATTCCAAGTGGTGGTCTCAATACTTTCGTTGCTTGACCTGCAGTTGTTTATCCCCTCAGCTCACCGTTCTTCTCCAGCATAGCTACGCATATCTTCTGCAAGTTTTCCACTTGCTCCAAGATTGCAGCGGTCGCCGTTTTATCGACGTTATACCGCTTGCTCAGGCAAATTTTCCTGATTTCCCTGGTCACTTTAAACATCTCCTCGGATGTTCCTTCGGCCTGCCGTTCTTCCGTCAGTCCCTTGCTTGGTTGCTCTGGCGTCGTTTCCGCTTCTTCCTCTCACCTGCTCTCACGTTCCCTCATCTCCGTTTCTTTTCTCCACGATTTCTTCTGCACAATCACTCGATTCACTCACTAAATCGACCTTAAATCCATGTTACTCTCAGTTATCTGTTATAAGGCGTTCAAGGATAAAATTTACTTGCACTTGGAATTTAAATTCCAGAATCTACGGAGCAGAAAATGAACCTATTTTCGAAAGGAAAGTAAAGAAGCTCACGAGGGCCCGCTGCAAATACATTAAATATATGACCGTAGATACGGTCATGCATTGCGACACTACATTCAGCACAACTGCCACAACGCGTCATGCCCATATTTAACTAGGCCGGGAGCCAATTGCAAACAACTCCATGTTTTGACATTTTAACAGGTGGATACCAAACTGACAAAACGCATCCATTGAGTGAACTAAATAGAAACGACATGTGGCGCTGTAAAATATTCAAAGATATTTTGAGATGCGGTCGTACCTTTATTTGCAGTTTTCAGCGTCTATCCACTTTACTAACTTCTTGCGGTTGACAATACTTGTTTTCTCCTCTTAAACAATCTGCGCATGGACTTTTTCAAAAAGGTACTGAATGGAAATTTATGGTAAAACGAACATCATTTCTTTTGAAACCTCTCAGTTTCGTTCTCTCATACAAATTGCTCTCAGTTAAATTTTTGAAAATTCTCAATTGTGTTTTGACGACTATGTGGACTTTTATTTTTGTTATATTCAATATTCTCACCTCGTTTTCTAAAGAGAAACTCCACACTGACTCAATTTAAAACCTTCCAAATAATTGATCTTAAATAAACTTATTTTAAAATTATCTCTTTCACGCTCTCTCAAAAACAATTCTGTGGATATCATTGCGGGATCAAATCTAATTTATTTTATCTAAAAGAATCTAACATTAAAAAAGATGAAGAAGATAGCAACGGAATGGAATGGATGGAGGTTACTGAGAAGAAAAGCTAAAAGCCTTTTTGCCTACTCATATATGTGGGAAAAAGTGGATTAATAAATGATGTAAGCACCTATAATAATATAACGAATCTATAGATAATTTGTTACTATTTCTAGGATTTTAACACATTTGAAAAGTTTCTATTTCGGTGCCGAGTTCAATTCTCTGATGATCATATTAAAAGATTGCAATGAAATTTGAAATTATTGTCGAAGAATCGTCTGAGAGGAATGAAAACTCCAAAGTGACAAATCTCATATGCTACAATGAATTGGTTATAGTCATCTAATCATTGAAATTTCTTAATGATGCACGGCTTGGGTGAAATGCTTGAGACGTCGTGAGAGGATTGGCTTCGCAAATTTCATTGATTTGATTTTTTGTTATTCGATTCGCCCAATACTTTACGTAAACCGACGGCAGTTAGGAAGTGGAAGTGATCGACTATATTGGTAATTCTTCAAGCTGCCCACAGACGCTCAACCAAGTTGGCAACCTGGTTGCGGTTGCATCTCCAAGTGGGCTGCAAAGATTTCAAATAAAAATGCTTGCTATGCCCCCCGGAGATGGGACTCCATGCCTTTTCATAATTTTCTCCGTATGCACTTAAATGTTTCACGACCGGTTTATTGTCACCCTACAGCTTACTTTGCAGCATCATCAACCTTTCTGCCCTTTCAATATGTGAACCATCTTAGACAGAATTGAAGATGTTGCAAAATAATTCAATCTAGCTAAGGTTTCCGTTAAACGTGGAAATGTCCGGCACTGGTGGGCATGGTCGCGGCCGATACCCATGATTCCAGGATGGCCATCCTTCTGCTGGATATCTTCCCAAACCATTATCCCAACCAGGTTGATTAACCGCACTTGTGCCTTCGCGGGCCACCCGGGACATGGTCCTTCCTGAGTCCTTGCTGACATCTTATGGGGCCTTGTATTTACCTCAACTCCTCCATAATCCTGAAATCTTCTCCCTGGTGCTGACGACCTGTCATCCTGATCTGTTTCATTTTGAACAATAGGTCCGATTTCTTCATCCTCCTCAATTGTTCTCGATCTCCCTGGCTTTCCTCCGAGTGCACCTTCAGAGTCGAGGCTACTCCCTTCCGGGATGATACCCTCGTGCACCTTCATTACAAGTATCCTTGGCTTTCGCATAGGCAACTATCATCACCGAGAGCTTATTATCTTGGAAATAAACTAATTCTTGTGCAGGACTCTGCCTGAGGAGATTATGGTCTGTAAGGAAATCCTGATATGTTTGTTAGATTTCCTTTCATGCAGCCTCGAACCTGTCACGAGTTCTCTTTTTCTGCCCGAGTTTCATCAGAATTTCTCTCAAGCCTTCAACTTTGTTAACCCGTTCTTTTTGAGTATCGATAATGATCTGGAATTCCATTTTACTTTTTTAGTACCTAACACGATTAAGAACAAAAATGATCAAATTTCACTCGCATTCTTTACACGAGTTTTTCACAATAAATTTTTGCCTCGTACTCTAATACGAGCTAATGCAAGTTGCCACTCTCACTCTTTATTATGCCCAAAAGATTTTAAGTTCGTACTCCTGGTGAAAAATTGTACAGTTGGTTTGCGCACCCCTGTCTTCTTCCGGATCTTCGTTTAAGCGTAGTACTAAGTTTTTCGCACGAAAAAATATTTTCAAACGAAATTTTTTCGACTTGGTCGGTGGGCAATTGGCAGTATCGTCGGTCGAGGTTGACATGCATCGAGATATATTTCAATTTCGGCTCGTCGAGTTTAGATTTTTTAATTGCTATCATATCGGAAATAACTTTCGTCAAGTCGGTAGCAGGTTTTAATGTCTGCGATGATGAAGAACACTGTGCATTCTAACAATAAAACGGGTTTAGTTAGTCGAACCGTCTAAAACATTGTTTTATTAACTTACGAAATTGTACTGCGAACCATTTGATGCAGGGCTCGAAACATCCTCCTCGGTGGCTATTGTGCTTGTTGAAAAAGTCCTGTAAAAAATCTGATCACGAAATGTCCACACAAATTTTAAAATGTTACATTACCTTCTTTTGGACGAATTCGGCTGCAAAAAATCCAAACAAACTGAAAATTCTGCACATTCTTCTTCATTGCCAATCGAAGTTTCGGGAGATTCACTTTCATCTAGAATGAGCTCACTGCCGGATTTTTGGCACTGTTTTTTCCTTCCCCTATAACGTGCTAAATCTTTAAAAGATCTATAAATGGTCTTGCATTCCGCAACTGTAATAAAAGCACAAATATAATGCCTACACCAACATTTTCATAAAACTGTATTACCTGGTCTTTTCATTTCTTTGGAAATCTTCTCCCAACCGGCAGCCAATGCCGTACTTTTTCGATGCCCTGCTTCGGACAAATCCCACACGGCACTATTTTCTTTTAAAATTTTAATAAATTTTTTCTTTTCATCTACACTCAACTTTTTCATTTTAAATTCTATAAATTAGGTCCGTCCACTTACAATAGCCAAACACAATAGAATTTTATAGACTGTTGGTCAGTCAGTTTATCATCTGCCTATTTGTCATATTTTCGCGCGAAAATAATGTGTAGGTGCATTGTTTTCGCACGGAAATTTGACAACTGTGTGTAGATTTCTGTGGATAATTGTGTCTTAGCTAATTTGGTCGAAATTTTTTCGTGCGAAAAACTTAGTACCACAGTGCGAAATTATTTCACAAATGCGAAATTTTTGACAGTTTTTATATGAGATTTCACGCGAAAAAGCGAACTTAGTACTATGCTTAAACAGCGTGTCCAGCAAGCGGCGCGCATCTGCAGAAACTTTCCAAGAAGCGGGAGTCGTGCAGAATGCGGGTCGATTGTTCGATGGATGGAGACAACGAAAGTTATTCTGAACGAACGAGATCGTAAATAAATTAAATTTGGAGTCTATCTCTAATAATGATTGTCTAGACTCCAATGTTTACTCAAATTTTACTTTATTTTCTTTTTTTATTCTTCATTAGTTTTTGTCATTCTCGGCGCACCATGCTACTGTTTGGATGCTTAAATCGATACTTATTGATTATTGTATGTTGATACACTACACTATACATATATTTCGACCTCGTCCAAAAGGTCTCATCAGTAGGTTTGAATATGTTTGAGGTAAAGATAGAGCTTTTAACCTATTGTAGAGATCCTCACACTTTTTCTGCACCTTTATTTAATACTTCAACTAATTAATTTTCCTTATTTTTTAACACAATCCAACAATTGGTCCTTTTTTCTTAAATTTCGTTCGTTGGCCCTCATGTACTTGCCCATATTGGACATTATTGGGAGCAGCCAGGCGATTGATCTTGATTGAGGAAAATGATTTGCCGCACACTTCACGCGTATGTTTTCAACAAATTGTACTTTCCCCAGCTTTTCTTACTGTTTCGGCGATATCCTAAACGGCCTCTTCCAATGGGCTACCCTGCTTGGGCGTTGGCTAAGCTCGCGCACCAGCTCCTGGATTTTTAATTAGAGGACCGTGGTTGCTCTCGTTCCGGGCTGCCGAAACTTAACTTCGGAACGATGGGATAATCAAAAACTACTGGAACAGAAAAGGCTAAAAGGTTAGGAATTATCCTTACGTAGATTGACTTGGATTTAGTTAAAAAAAACACTCGCGTTTCCACTTCTACAAACCTTTTATTACTACAACACAATATTCTATTAGGTGTACAAATAAGTTTCCGCGGTTTCTTATAAAAAATTAGGAATTTATTGTGAAGGAACAGTACATTACGTTTTATTTAAAGTATTTTCCATCATTTGCCACTACTTTTCCCCATCTTTCTGGCAACATTCGGATACCCCGTCGAAAAAACTCTTCATCTTTTGACGCTATCCACAAATCTACCCAATTTTTGGTGTCTTCATATGATGTGAAGCGCTGCTCAGACAGACCATGTGCCATCGACCGGAACAGGTGATAATCGGAAGGGGCTAAGTCTGGTGAATACGGCGGGTGGGGTAAAACTTCCCAGTTGAGTGTTTCCAAGTATGTTTTTACCGGCGCCGCAACATGTGGACGAGCATTATCGTGTAAAAGAATAATTTTGTCGTGTCTGGAGTAGTAATGGGCGCGTTTTTCCTTAAGTGCCCGACTCAATCTCATCAATTGTGTTCGGTAGAGAGCTCCAGTAATGGTTTCGCTTGGTTTCAGCAATTCATAATACACGACACCAAGCTGATCCCACCAAATATACAGCATAAGTTTTTTTCCATGAATATTCGGCTTAGCTGTCGATGTTGATGGTTCGCCGGGCTTAACCCATGACTTTCTCTTCTTTGGATTATCGTAGTGAATCCATTTTTCGTCACCAGTGACTATACGATACAAAAAACTCTTTTTTTTATTCCTGGCAAGCAGCATTTCACTCATGCATAATCGGCGTTCAACGTCTCTCGGCTTTAGTTCATATGGAGCCCAATTTCCTTGTTTTTGAATCATTCCTAACGATTTTAAACGATGTGAAATTGCTTGTTGAGTCACTTGTAATGTAAGTGCAAGTTCTTTTTGCGTTTGGGACGAATCTTCCTCCAATAGTACTTCTAATTCCATGTCTTCGTACACTTTCGGCCTTCCACTGCGTTCTTTGTCCTTCACGTAAAACTCACCGTTCTTAAACTTTTGAAACCATTCCTGACAACTTCTCTCACTTAAAGCAGCTTCACCATATGCTTCTAGAAGCAATCGATGCGCCTCAGCTGCAGATTTTTTCAAATTAAAGAAGTAAATCAAAAGTTCCCGCAAATGATGCTTATTCGGCACAAAACTTGACATTTTTGCACGAAAAAAATTACGTGATGCTGATACGGAATCACTAGTACTTTAAGGTTATGGTGTTGCCGGATGACGAAACTTGGGATATTACGTTTTACATCTGACAATTTCTCCATAACCTTCTGGTGGGGCAATCTTTTGACAAACCGCGAAAACTTATTTGTACACCTAATATTTTTTTCTTTTTAACAATTTCACTAATTAATTCTATAAGCGAGTTAAAGAAATTACCGCGCGAAATAAAGTGTTCTCGGTTAGAATACTTTAGCTCTGTTCAGAGGCTTTTTGACTACTCAAAATTAAAAGTAATGCTATTCTTTAAGTCACCTATGTTTGACCCTTCCGTGTTTACACATTGGTTTGAAAGTGTTCTTGTACACAACACAATAACACTTGTTTATTATTATAAATTTTCTTGCTGGCGGCAAATCGACACCTGCTGTTGCGCTGCGAATTGATGACACGGAAGAAAGTCATGTCGAGGCCAAATATACCATTTGGTAAGTAACATGCTGATGCAATGGCGGAAAAGAATCTCGCGATGTCCAAACAGGCCATTTGCATAGCATGTGATGTAACGACGGAAGAGGTTAATAACTTTCCAATCTCTTCGACTTCCATGAATTTCAATTAAAACAATTTTAAATTCTATTTTCTAGTAAATTTGCAATGGTGCAAGCACGAATTGACCAGGCGGTTCATTGATCCTCATAAACTTGCCCGTATTGCACATTTCTGGGTGCAGGCAGGCGATTGATCGTGACTGAGAGGAATGACTTGCCGCACACTTCACGCGCATGTTTTCATCAAATTGGTATTTCACTACGCAAAATATAAATTCTTATTCTTTACTCTAATTCTCGACTTGATGTCGATACAACGCTTAGGTCCTGACGTGTCATTTTACAAAAATTTATGTGTCCTTTTCGGTGCGTCAGTCCGCACTGCATCCTGAAAAATGAGCTACAGGGGATTCGCGCAAGCCTAACGAATGACCACAAAGCAAGCTAAACCGTCGAGCCGTAAAACTCCAGACCCGAGTGCCATGATCGAAAAGGATGATCCATGACAATCACATGCGACATCACATCAACAATCGATTTTTCCCCTATCTCAGATGTATTGTGAGCCGAAACCTTTGATGGCCGGTTCTTATATTGGGAGCTCTCGGGCACGTTGCACCGTGGATCCGAAATTGTGGGGGCGTGTTAGTGGCAGCGAGAAAAGCGGCGATCCGCTCATAGCGGCTTGTCATGTTCTTCAGCGCAGCGGTTAGCTCGTGCATTTGCGTCGGAACGGAGGAAACTTCATCCTCGTTTTTTGGGGTTTCAAGACCCATGTCGTTTCTGGGCTGCTTTCGGAGTTCGACACCATGGTAAAGAATAAAGTTTCAGTTTTCAAAATAGGATAACTTTATTTCCTAAAAGACAGAAAAACAATTAATGAATAATTACAATTAAGGTGCTTTACATTGGGGACTACACCACCCTTCAAGGGGCAAGTAATATACGTCCACGGCTAAATTTCGGGCTGATTAAAAGCTCGAAATAGAGGCCAGATCAACCGACTATTTCTGATGTTAGTATTTACTCAGGGCAAATACTAACCAAGAAGTTGCCTCAAACAGTTCGCTACACCAATCCAAATACATAATTTTTGCCGGCATCAACATTCAGACTTTGACCGAGATGTTGATTAGTTGTTTGTTTATATAATTTACTTTAATGTTTCACGTACACTTCTATGTGTGGAGTCCCACGGAGTCTACAGCCCACTATCTCTCTTGCGCCTAATGCGCCTCTTTTTCGATCTATTGTTTTGATTGTAACATTTTTTTTATTTGAAAAATTTCTGTGGACCTTTTGCACTAAAGTTATTTATTAAGGAAGTGAAAGAAAAAAATGAGATCGTTTTGCACTGGATAAATCAAAGCATAAGCATGTATACTTTTTTGTTTACCAAGTGATTTTTTCACAAGTTATGTCGATATCATCATGAGCGCCATATCATGTTCTCATGTTGCAAATACATGTATAAAAGCAATTGATTCTTGATTATTGGCCAGTTTGCAACGTATAAGCAACCATTTTGAAATAACATTTGATTCGCTTTTAGCGGGAGAAAATCGAGTGTCTACTTCAGGTCTGAGTCGATAGTATATTGTTACGTACTTACTTTACGTAGATGTCCATTTGGATATCGAGACTTCTATACCCGGACCGATTTATGTAAAAATCTGGGACCTCTAAAGCCCCCTTTACTTGAAACCCTGAGGCTTCCGTACTTGGAATCCGCACATATGATTCACAACATTCGTTTGAATTATACACACTATTCCGGTGGATCGGTATCACTGGATTGCCTAGCACTAGACAAAAACCCGTTCTATAACTTTAATGGATGCGTTTATTTCACACTTAATTATACAACATTATGCGCAATTAATTATAGAGCAATTGGTACAATTCGAGGCGTATTTATAACCGACGCGTTCTATTCTAGCTCAAGAACTAGACTCCGAGGTCGTCACATATTTTTGCCCCAATTTCCTTTAAACACTTCAATCCTTGACATGTCATTATACCAAAACTCACGTGTCCTTTTCGGTACGAGGGTCCGCAACGGTCCTGAAAAATAAACCAAACACGGGGAGCCTAACGAAATAACACGCGAACGGTGTAGCATTGCCATACCGATCAAATTTCTCTGTTGCAGCTGAAGTTCTTTGTTACCCATCTTGAGAGTCCAACGGCATTAAAGCGTAGTACTAAGTTTTTCGCACGAAAAAATATTTTCGAACGAAATTTTTTCGCTGTGGAAAATTGACAGTGGAGATTTGTGACAGTGACAGTGGAGATTTTCAATTTTAAAGAAAATAGCAGTGTTCCACAAAATACAAAAAATGTTTATCGATTCAGACTCTGATTCTGATTTGGAAGATGCTATTTTGTTATATAGTGCAGTGCTTGCCGAATCTATCAAAAAACAAAAAAAGAAAAGGCAAAATAAAAGCATTTATTTGAAGAAGCGACAAAAAAGTGGCAGGTTTGCAAGAGATGTGAGTTGTATTCTGCAAATTCATTCAATTAGTATTTTTTAATTTGTCTAATATAGTTTCAGGATTTAATTAAAGATCCAATAAGATTCTGTGAAAATTTTCACATGGACGTGATAACTTTTCAGCGGATCCTATCGATGGTGACACCTTATTCTAGTTGATTCTATAAATTTCCGTTGTTTTTATCGGCCATAACCCTTTCAAAAGTTTTATTAAAAAACTCGTGATTTAATTTTTCGACTTCGTCGGTGGGCAATTGGCAGTATAGTCGGTCGAGGTTGGCATGCATCGAGATATATTTCAATTTCGGCTCGTCGAGTTTAGATTTTTTAATTGCTATCATATCGGAAATAACTTTCGTCAAGTCGGTAACAGGTTTTAATGTCTGCGATGATGAAGAACACTGTGCATTCTAAAAATAAAACGGGTTTAGTTAGTCGAACCGTCTAAAACATTGTTTTATTAACTTACGAAATTGTACTGCGAACCATCTGATGCAGGGCTCGAAACATCCTCCTCGGTGGCTATTGTGCTTGTTGAAAAAGTCCTGTAAAAAATCTGATCACGAAATGTCCACACAAATTTTAAAATGTTACATTACCTTCTTTTGGACGAATTCGGCTGCAAAAAATCCAAACAAACTGAAAATTCTGCACATTCTTCTTCATTGCCAATCGAAGTTTCGGGAGATTCACTTTCATCTAGAATGAGCTCACTGCCGGATTTTTGGCACTGTTTTTTCCTTCCCCTATAACGTGCTAAATCTTTAAAAGATCTATAAATGGTCTTGCATTCCGCAACTGTAATAAAAGCACAAATATAATGCCTACACCAACATTTTCATAGAACTATATTACCTGGTCTTTTCATTTCTTTGGAAATCTTCTCCCAACCGGCAGCCAATGCCGTACTTTTTCGATGCCCTGCTTCGGACAAATCCCACACAGCACTATTTTCTTTTAAAATTTTAATAAATTTTTTCTTTTCATCTACACTCAACTTTTTCATTTTAAATTCTATAAATTAGGTCCGTCCACTTACAATAGCCAAACACAATAGAATTTTATAGACTGTTGGTCAGTCAGTTTATCATCTGCCTATCTGTCATATTTTCGCGCGAAAATAATGTGTAGGTGCATTGTTTTCGCACGGAAATTTGACAACTGTGTGTAGATTTCTGTGGATAATTGTGTCTTAGGTAATTTGATCGAAATTTTTTCGTGCGAAAAACTTAGTACCACGGTTTTTATATGAAATTTCACGCGAAAAAGCGAACTTAGTACTATGCTTTAGCAGGAGAAAATCGAGTGTCTACTTCAGGTCTGAGTCGATAGTATATTGTTACGTACTTACTTTACGTAGATGTCCATTTGGATATCGAGACTTCTATACCCGGACCGATTTATGTAAAAATCTGGGACCTCTAAAGCCCCCTTTACTTGAAACCCTGAGGCTTCCGTACTTGGAATCCGCACATATGATTCACAATATTCGTTTGAATTATACACACTATTCCGGTGGATCGGTATCACTAGATTGCCTAGCACTAGACAAAAACCCGTTCTATAACTTTAATGGATGCGTTTATTTCACACTTAATTATACAACATTATGCACAATTAATTATAGAGCAATTGGTACAATTCGAGGCGTATTTATAACCGACGCGTTCTCTTTTAGCTCAAGAACTAGACTCCGAGGTCGTCACATATTCTTGCCCCAGTTTCTTTTAAACACTTCAATCCTTGACATGTCATTATACCAAAACTCACGTGCCCTTTTCGGAACGAGGGTCCGCACCGGATCCTGAAAAATAAACCAAACACGGGGAGCCTAACGAAATAAAACGCGAACTAAACTTGAAAAATAAAAAAAATAACGGCTCGAGTGCGCGTGGGGCCGTAAAACTCTGGGCCCGAGTGCCGCGATGGGAAAGGAGGTTCCACGAAAGATCGCATCCTCTATCAATTTCCCCCCCTGCCTCAGATATATTGTGAGGCGGATCTTTGTTTAATAGTGAGTCCAACAAGCGACGTGTATCTGCAGAAACCTCTCAAGAAGCGGCAGTTGTGTAGAATTTGGGCATGTGGGTCGTCTGTTCGGTGGATAGCCTAGGGAACAAAAGCGTCTCCCAATGATCGAGACCTAGTTTTAATTTCTTCACTTTTCTTTGAACCGCTGCGCTGGGAGAAGTTTTCAATTGCCTTTTCGATGTTACACTTGTCACAACAGGCACTTCGTTGGCTTGTCCCAGTGGGAGTCCAGGACACTCACAAATTGCGCCAGCTGCCTCGTTGACTAGTGGCTACTCCTCCTGGCCCTGTCGAAGCACCACAGCTCCGTGTTGGCCCGGCAAGCAGCTTGCAGTGATCAACCGCATTGATATCGCTGGTGTAACGATTGCAAATCTATTTTTTAAGGTTAAAACAGTGTCCCCAATTGTAGGACGAACAAACAGGGGGCAAGACAGCCACGATCGGACATCCAACTTGCTTCCTTTCCAGTCCCCATTTGACAAAGCTCCCTTCCCATCCGTCAAAACCAAACCTACGCTCTTTTGCAAAGCGGTGTAGCATTGCCATACCGATCAACTTTCTCTATTGCAGCTGAAGTTCTTTGTTACCCATCTTGAGAGTCCAACGGCATTAAACGCGCATAAGCAGCGTACACACGGGATGGAATGTCGAATACTCTTCTGCACCAACGCTGTAATTTCACAATATGATCGCAATTGCCTATTACTATTCCACACAGATCGGAATATCGGGAGATCGGCGCTTCGAATATAAAGGTTTTGTGTTCATTTTAGGTGAGGGGCTTTCCATGTACGTTTTCTTTTCATACATAGCTAAAACTTGAAAATATTTCTTCATATATTTGCAAATTTTCAAATATATGTATGTACATATTGAAGACATAAATATTATGTTCATCCTAAACAAACAAACATTGCCTATTACCTTAAAAAGGCAAAGTGGCCACAATTGAAAAATTGTTTTGAATATACAACTGAACAATTTCAGCACGTTCGGGCGGCGTATAGTTATTCATGGTCAATCTCCTCAAACTGATCCAAAAAACATGTTTTGACAGTTGTCCATTCGACAGCATGTGTCAATTATTACGAGCTTTTACGGGTCACATATAAATGGCTCACTTTATATATCTGTAGGGATCCACTACAAACTGCATGGCATTATACTCGGCGGCAGCGTCTGCTTTGCCGCTTCGGCTGATGGACCGTGGACGATACGATCCGCGATTCTTGCCAATTCTGACAAGTTAATTAGATCTGAAACTGTCGAAATAGATTGCACACGCGCGGGTAAGCGGCTCAGCATGACTTGAAGCAACTGCGAAGGCTTTTGGTCTCCGATCTCGGACGAGCTGGCGAATTTCCGCTTCTTCGGATGGTGCGTAGATGGATATTAGCCTGTCTTTGATAGCACTATATTTGTCCAAAACCGGGGGTGATTCAACAACGTCGGCATCTTGTTTTAAAATGTCCACGTTGAGTTCGCTACCTATTTTGTCAAATTTAACACTGTCTTTTTTCACACTATAAGCGCGGAATAGAGCTTTGAGGCGAGTAAACCATAACTCGCGATTTCCAAAACGCTGGCAATCTAATTGATGTTAAAGCATTTACTTGCGCGTTGCTACACGCTTTCGGCGAATAACTCACGGCGTTTGGCTGATCATCAACGGCGTCAGTGAAAAAGTCATCGGTCGGCATGCTGCTCGTATTAGTGTCGCCAGCCAGGAAGGAATAAAGTGAAGTGCAGGAACTGTGGCGACGCTACAATGTACGCTAACTGTATTTCGCAATTTTCCACGGATATTCGTTATATTAATGGCGAAGCCAACCTTATTGCTGATTCACATTCCTGGGTTGACGCGATAACTCTGCCAGTGCTAATTAGCATCGACGAGTTAGTCAGCGAACAGCAAACTGACATAGAGCTTCTTACGCTGTTGGACGACAACTCTAGTTCCCTTCGGTTGCAGCCGTTCAGTATCGGTAACAACAGCAAGCTATACTGTGACATTTCTACGAGTCACATCAGGCCTTTCACACCTGGGACACTACGTAAGCGAACCTTCGACATACACTATCGATGCTCACATCCCAGCGCCCGCGCTACGCTTCTAGCCATTAGTAAAAAACTTGTTTGGCCAAGCTGCGGAAAGACGTGCATTGTATTGCTCGAACGTGCCTTTCTTGCCTAAGATCCAAGACTGGCAGGCGCACGAAAGTAGTAAGTGGGAATACTCTCCTAATAGGTTCTGTGTGTTAGAGTGAGATAGCACGATAGAGCTTTTAAGCTGTCATTCTCGCTTGCTCAGTCTCCTTCACACTGCGAGCTTTTGGGTGAGGAGTGGATGCCTTTGGTGGGGTGTGTGTCTTTGGCGGGTTTGCTGGGGACTTGAGGCGGTTGGCTTGGCCGACGCAGATTTTGCGGTTATCATTGCTGACTTTGGTAATGAGATTAAGTTTAAATGAAGAAGTTCATTGATAAAATTCAAATATTTATTTTATTATACTTATTTACACATACATCATTCAATATTCTTTAGAATTAACAATATGTGTACACTTATTCATGTATCTCTCTCGATATCAAACAATGACTCTAGAGATTTATTTCACAGTATAACGTAGAAATTTCATATACAAATTATGAAATTCGTTGCAAGTTGGGTGGCGATGTTCTTATCTTATAAAACTATTTCAAAATATTATGCGGCGTTTTGAATATTACTTTAAATTACAGTGCATAGCTGAATAATTATTATTTTGAACAAATTTTATTTTGAAATAATTGTGTTTCTGCACATCCACTCCTTCAAAAGGGAAATAGTGTTCCTGTATGGCGTTCAGCTCATCGATCTGCTTTTGGTTACGAATCTTTTCGGATAAACGAGAGGGTAAGAAAACCAAATTGTTATTACTAAAATGGACTGCCAAACGCTGTCCATATTTAGTTTTAACAAGCTTGAATTCGGTGATGAGATATTTTTCAACCCACTTCTAAACTGGACGTTGACACATAGGTCTGGGGTAATGTTTCGCTGACATTGTTCAGGATTTCGATGGTATTCTATGGAAGCAAATTATAAACTATTGTAAAATATTTTTTTAAGCAAATCAAGAAAAGTGTATCCAAACTTGAAGTTGGCGTTCGGTTCTCTTGCACTAAGAGTGCATCTACTTTTGTTTCAAAACCAATTTACAATTAAAAGAAGAAATATTACCGACCCATACGTTGGCGCTGAGTTTTCCTGCGCTAAAAGCGCAATGAATCAATGTTAAAAAATTAAATCGATGTTAAATAGACTTACCATGTTGGTATAACGCAGCCTTGCAAACAATAATTACCTCTAGAAGAAATTCCTTTTATACATGTATTCGCTACATGAGAACATAATATCGCAATTATGAAGATATCTACATAGCTCATAAAAAATCTTCATCATCATGATACTTGCCTTATGATTTATCTAGGACAGTTTTGTGATAAAACCTGTTCCAGATACGATATCAAAATCATACTTGGAGATTTTAACAGGCAAGTAGGGAAGGAGCCCATATTCAGGCGATACGTGGGCTCCCATATCTTACAGCAAAATGCAAATGATAACGGACTGCGGATCATTCAATTAGCAGTGTCACACGAAATGGTTGTTGGAAATTGCTAGTTTGCGCGGAAAGCGGTCCACAAACATACGTGGGCCTTTCCAGACGGGACCACTTTCAACCAAATTGACCACGTGTTGATCGAACACCGCCACCTCACAGCCTTGATGAATTTCAGAACGTATAGGGGCGCCAATATCGACTCGGATCACTATCTCGTTGGCATGGTGCTCCGAGCCCGAATAACAACACCACTCAGAATCCCCTCTGACAATAAGGTGAGAGTTAACACTGAAGCTATCCACAACACACCACCACAAAGCTCCGCAACACCTATAAGAGAGAAATGGATGCCGCAATAACCGCAGTCAACAGAGATCCTGGAGATGAAGCATCAACAAATGATCTTCACAATCACCTGAAGAACATTATCACAAATACGACCACAAACATACTTGGCCCCAGCCGCAAAAGGAGTCGGTACGGCTGGTTTGATGATCAATGTAAGCTAGCAACGGAACGGAAGAATACTGCATTCTCAAAGAACGCGGGCACGCACAGAGACTTATCACGAACTCCGTCGAGCGGAGAAGCGACTTCACAGACGGAAAAAAGAAGCCTGGGAGAACCAACAAGTCTGTGAACTGGAAAAGTACAGGGAGCAACCGCACCAGGCGCGGAAGTTTTACCAACAAGTCAGCAGGATGAAGCCTTACACACCTCGATGTTCATCCAGTCGAGACAAAGAGGGAAATCTGATTTTCGACAGGATGGGAATATTGGAGCGATGGGTTGAGTACTTTGATGAACTACTGAACAACCAGAACATCGGCGAGTTGGAGTTCCCGTCAACTAAAGACGACGGACAAATACTGCCACCACCAAGTATAGAAGAAACAGTCCGTGCAATCGTCTTAAAAATCATAAGTCGCCAGGCGCCGATGGAATTACAGCCGAATTGGTTAAATATTGAGGCGACCAATTACACCAAGTGGTTCATCAACTTGTGCTCAAGGTATGGGACAGCAAATCAATGCCTGACGACTGACAAAGAGGCATTATCTGTCTCATACATAAAAAGGGAGATTTTGGTAAGAAATACTTTCACTTCAATTGGACGCCGGCCGCAATGCTGCCGCCGCTGCGCAATAACAAATCCTCCTTTGTAAACGACTCCTATTGATGCTCCATACGATCCATGGCGTTGCTGTGATAATCGGTGAGCCTGGCACTGGGAGTGTTTCAATTTTCCTTGAAAATTATGACTTGAATATGGTTTCCGAATACTTCAAAAAACACCCAATTTCACCTAGAAAGGTAACGAGGGCAATGCACAGCCAGAGATAATACGACGACTAAATATTTTCCTTTTTTAAAATACTTTCTTTTAATATAATTCAATTAAAAATAGTACTTGCGACCGCGTCTGTTCTGGTTGACGGCTGGAGCAGAAGAGCCCGGTTGTTCTCCATGCGGTTCCTCTGTCTCCAAACAACAGAACCTTTCCACCGCTGGCTCTCCACTCCTGTGGCGAGCTCCAAAAAGCCGCGGAGAGCACCGGCGGCGTCATCTATCCGCTTGCATTAACAACATTCGAAATAAATTTAGAATGTTGTTAATCCTGCAGCGGCTTCCGGACGGCATCCGTCCTAACAATGACAATGAAATATACATTGAAATTTTACTATCCTCCTTAGAATTTTTCACGATTTCATTTACAACTCCGTTAAAGGTATTTCTAAGACCTTTTATTTTTGCAATATATGATTTTAGAGCTTATCAATAATTAAAATTTGCTTTCTGCTTTTTTCTAATCTATACAAGTTAGAAAATCCAGAGCAATAGAACTAGTTAATTTAATTTCCTTTTTGTTTTCAAACTGGGCATTTTCCTTTCTCTTTTTTTTTTTTTTGAGAGAGATCAATGTAATCGTCTCTCTTCTTTCAGTTTGTTGATTTTCTTTATAATTTCAACTTTATTTCCCTTTTCGGCAATGGCTGCGACTCTGTATAAATCAGCAAGCTCACGCCTTATCCTATGCTGAAGACCGGCTCGAAGGGGCTTCTCCTTAGCCTCTGCAAAAGCAGCTGGTTGCGTTGGAGATTTTTGCGGGTTAATTGCGCGGTACCCCTCAATGGAAATTGGCCTGGAGTCAGCAGTTTTGTCCTTGAGCGCTTGCTCGAGACTCATCTATATAAATATATATATTTTTTTTTAAAGAGCTGAAAAGCTCATTATCATTTAAACACCTTAGCTAATAAGCCAACGGTACTGTTTCTCTATTTTATTATTGGTTTTATCTGAATCTGAAATAAAGTTAGAAAACCTGTTAATAATTGTTAAATAAATTTTACGAAAGACTCTTACCCACTGCTACCTTCCTTCCTGATCGTTTCAAAATTTCTGCGGATTTCCCACTTGAAATTTGCACTATTTATACGTATTCTTTAGGGAGTCAAAAAAAAGATCAAACTATACTGGATAAATCAAATCATCAATAATATTCACAAGCAGCAAATCTTCTTGATCGCAATGTCTTGGTTCCGTGTATTTTTCTAATCATTCGCAGATGTTGGGTAATTAATTTCAGGAAACATAAACATATAAAACTGCACCAGACAAATCAAGGCATATGCATGCGTATTTTTTCTTGTTCAAGAGTAACACATCTTCATGATTGCAGTATTTTAGTCTAATGCATTTTTTCTATGCATCATTTCGCATTGGATAAATCAAGGCGGAGGTAGATGCAATCCTTTTTTGTTTTGTTGGTACACTAGCGGTTCGCCCCTTTCTCACGAAGAACGAGTTCCAATCATTTCGAACACCCAATAATCGGTTTCAACAGGTCCACATCGATATCGTCGGACCATTGATGCCTTCACGTGGTTATCGTTACATTTTACCGAATAACAGAAAAAATTTCACTTTTGCAAATTGAACACTTTTTTCTTTAAAACCACAACTATCCTGGGTCTTCCCAACAACTTCACATCACTCTTCATTGTGTCCAGTACCTACTGGAGACTGTAATTCCAAACCGTATTTTATAGCCCAGATTGTTCAGTGCCTCCAGGTACTCTCCATTTTCAAAGGACAGGAAAGGTACACTGTTCTTTTGGGTTTCTTCCTCCGTTAGCAATACCCAGGCATCTGTAAATACCCCTATCGCTGCGCTAAGAAGGCGCAAACATCGCGCAAAGATCTGGTCCTTGTTAATGTAAAGTTTCTTTAACTAGATCCGACCAGCAAGCCTCCTAGAAATCTTGCCATTTGGGACTAATTTCAGGTTCCTCTTTTACATATCGATCTTAATGACAAATAAGTTAAAAAGAAAATCACAGGAGAGCTGGTCCTTGTATGCTATGACGCCCTACTCTTGGCTCTGAAGGAAAGGACTTCAGGAAATTTTGTTTGTTTTCAATCTCAGCAATTATTGCCTTTTTGTATGTCAGTATTTCGATTTATCATTAGATACTGCCTACACTTGGTTATGTGTTTTATTAGTTACAAATAAAATCCGTCTACACGTGTGTCTTTGAAAAGGTACGCCATAGAAAGTACAGTCCGGAAACTTGCGGCAGGTTTCGACCTGACAAGAGTAAAAATAGTGCGTGGGAAGGGTGGGACATACACAGAATAGTGTCAGCAAGAAGTACGGACCGCAAAAACCAAACATTATTAGAAACAGATAATCCTAGATAGGGAAGTGTTCACTAAAATTAGATAGTTTTTTGGTGTTTTCATAATAAATAATAAAAACATTATATTCATATGAACTCACATTAACATACACTGTCATAACACAAACACATAAGACTAAAGTGACTATCCCGTGAATCTCTTGACTAAATTGACAGACATTAAAAATCCCACTAGTGACTAAGTGACAATAATAAAATATCTTGCTTTTTACTCGGGAATAAAGTGATAGCATGATCACAACAATTCCTCTGACACTACCTACAATTCTCACACTCTCAATGCCCGGCGCACTACTCACTCCACAATCCGGGACTCAGGTCCCCACTGAGCGTACAAACGACACAAGCATAGGGTAGGGCCACGTCGTAGTTAGGACACATTGAACCCACGTAGATCCAGACGCAAGCCTACTGACGAGACTCTCTGGACGGAGTCGAAATGCATATAGGCGTTCATTAGACATTCTCCCAACCAGACTCCGGGTGATTGCCTCTGCAAGGGCCGATTGCTGACGCAAACACTTGTGGCCGGACACAGGACTGAACGTCCGACAACACCGGACTAAAAAGATGAAAACAAACCTCTAGATAGATAATCAAGATAAAGTATGTGAAAATAACATAGAAATACCGATTAGATTCAGGGGCCAAATCCAGTGCCTGCCAGGCGCACCCAGGCCACTCAGGCGTCATATACATTGACTCTCTGCCAACGATCGGGCCACTCGGAGCCCCACACAGCAAGGAGAGCCATCTCCTGAAATGATCCCTCTAATATTTAGGATCATATTTAGGACTGTATGCCCTTCGGGAGGGTTCAGGCTTTCATGGATTTTCTATTTTGAGATTAGATGGTGAATATTTTTGGCTTCATCCCGGGAAAGTATTTTGAATTCTTATTTAAATTTTTGGGTATTCATGTTGAAGGCTTCGAATTAATGGGTACAACTGGTTGTAAGGTGTTTTTTGTTAAATATTTATTACTTTCTTTGGTTTGTAAATGGTCATCTTGAGCTTTTCACTCGAAGTTAGTGATATTTGAAACTACGAAAATATATCAGAACCTGCATTGGTTAACAAAATCAAATGCTAAACATTAGCCCATGCAGTCCTGTTCACTTAATCTTCGCCTACCGTGTTGCGATAGCCGGACAGAATGGGTGGGTTAATCGTGCTTAACTTTTCGTTGTTTTCCTTTATGCATTTATTTTTTAATTCTGCAATTTTGAAGGCGATGTTCCCAAGAAACTCCGTATAAAATAAAATTTTTTTTTTGTTTTAAAGAGGGTCAGTCAAAAAGTCATGAAAAGGTTTTATATAAAAAGTATCTTGCGATCTCCAAAAGGCCGGCTTCCGATGTTTATCCTTAAATTTGGAGGAGCTAGGTCACAGCCAAATTCTAATTTTCCATTCATTCAATCCACTTAGAAAATGGTGGCGATAACTTTATTGTCAACACCTTGTTTGTGGCTGGTACCTACCCTTATTTGTTAAAACCTATATTCGATCCTCAATTTCAGGTGGATGTCAGATCAGAGCCTGTAAAAAATTAAATGTGACTAAGTGAAATATAATAAAGAATCCAACAATGGATAATGTCCCCTTCTACTCCCTCGTTGAAGTGTTTGTCCGCAATCTCGACAATAGTCTAATTTGCAGAGAAATATAATTTAAAAGAAAAAATAGAAAAAAAAACATTAAATAGAAAAACGGAAACAATTAAGATTTTATATAAATTAATCAAAAGAAATCATTTCTTGTTCATTAGTAAAATATGTTTATGGAAAAATTGACTTTACCGCTGTAAATATTAACTTGAAATAGGAAAAAAGAGAATGAAACGGGAAAAAACAACAAAAAAACACAAATAAAAATGTAGAAATTGAAAAGATATTGCCCTTGACTCGGATATGTATGTATTTAAATTAAACTTAACTGAATGAGATTATCTAGATGGATGTAAAAAACATTGAAGAAAAGATTTTTATTTAATTTTAGATCCATTGTATGTGATGTTTATTGTTTTGCTTTAATTTCTGTAATTGAGATAAATGTAAAAAAAGAAAAACAAAAAACAAGAAAAATGTGAGAAAATTTTTTTAGTATGCTATGGATAAAAGAAAATATAGATTAATTTACAGGAAAAACTGAAGAGAATTGTGTTTTATTACAAACCTTTTGATACTTTCTCATTACAGGAAATGGTTTCTTTCTCGATTAGTTTTTATATTCTTTGATTTGCTTCCTTAGCTTGTAGAAATTCATAAAATTAAGTTCCCTTACGGATGAAATACGAATGCCACATTTAATTTGAAGTACGAGGTAAATCAGTTAAACTCAAATAATTTAACATTGTTAGTGGTCACCGTGAAAATCTCTGATAATACCAGGTGCCCAGGTACAACCACGACTACCAACTAAACATCCCTCCGCCGTCGGAGAACAAGCCTGGAACGGTTTGTCATATTACTTCGGACTAACGCTGCCCCCCTCGCGACTTTAGGAGCCTTCAACCAACGGTAGTAGAGAGGACGCAGCCTTTCACCAACGGGAGTAGAGAGGACGGAGGAGACTGTTAGTTCAAGAAACCGCCTGTCACCGGTCGGGTTCTATCTTATTTGCAACAAGAAGAACCAAAACACAATACCCGACACGTTTCCACCTGTCAGCATTTCTTCCGGTCCGACAATGTTTTTTTGGAGAGAACTTTCCTGTGTTTTAATAAAGTTGTTGACAAATCCCACCCCACCTTGTTCAAGAAAAAAGGTGTGATGATCGTCATCCACATTCCCATTGCAAGGCATACAGTCAAGAGACCATACTTTCCCAAGTGCAGATAAGACAAAAAAGTTCCGTGCTAACTTAAGGGCTAGGTAAGGAAATAGTCTCATCATGCTTTCCATTCAGCCGCGCACCTAAATTGCCAATGAGTAGCGCGATCCATCTGTCTCTTGTCTTGTTTTGTCAAGAGAGTTGCCACTCATTAAGTGTACGTTGTCATTCTCCACGGGCAACTACCTCCCTTAACTCTCCTCCTTTGCTCTTTAGCAAGAAGGGAAACGGGGATCACTTCTGTAATTACAACCAGTTCAAAGACAGTGTGATAGGCAGATGCCACCCGAAAAGCGCACCGTCTCTGTACTTGCGCAAGGCACTTACTATATACTTCCTTGCCAAGAGTATCAACCTAAACCTCCCCCTGTAGAACAGAGGTGCACCCATTAGAAGACATCGCCTGCTAGACGTTGAACCCCCAATGTTTGCCATTAGCCTACTTAACGCCAAAACTCCAGCTGCAGCCTTGTTCGCCGTTTCTTTGATTTGCTCAAAAAAGCTAATTTTTGAGTCAAGAGTCAGCCCGAGGTACTTTGCCGCTGGTTTTGACTCGATTAACGACTCGCCAAACGATATGGGACGCAGGGTCGGAATTTTTAGTCAGGATGACTACTTCGGTTTTTTCCAGTGCAAGGTTGAAGGCGAGTCTCCCTCCTCGGACTGGACGGATAACATAACGACGATCCCGGCAACGACAAAGGAATAACGATTTGCTAATTTTCTCATGGAACGTGTGCTTCCTGTACAGAGATGGAGCTGCCAAGCATCTAGCCGATACCCTGTCCCTATATAGGGCTAACAGCGTACAGGAGATGCATTGGACAAGACCGGTTTCCCAGAAAAGAGTCGCTACACTATATATTATAGTGGCCATCCAGTAAACCATGTGCTCGGAGTAGATTTCTTAGCCAGCCAAAAAATGAAACCTGCTGTTATCGGCTTTGAAAATATAGACGAACGGCTATGCACTCTGCGCTTGCGAGGCAAATTTAGAAATATAAGTGTCATTAACGTTCACGCCCCTACAGAGGAGCCTGCAGAGTCGGAGAAGGATATCTTCTACGAGGCAGCAGAAGGAACCCTCGAAGCGTGTCCCAGATATGATATCAAAATCATACTTGGGGCTTTTAACAGCTAAGTAAGCAATCGCCCGTATTTAGGCGATACGTAGGTAGGTTACATTAAAATACAAATGATAACGGATTGCGGATTATTCAATTAGCAGTGTCACACGAAATGGTTGTTGGAAGTACCTGGTTTGCGCGGAAAGCGGTCCACAAACAGACGGGACCACTTTCAACCAAATTGGCCACGTGTTGATCGAACGCCATCACCTCTCAGCCTTGATGAATGGAAGAACATAAAGGGGGGCCAATATAGACTCGGACGACTATCTCGTTGGCATAGTGCTGCGAGCTCGAATTACGACCTCACCTGCAATCCCTTCTGACACTCAGGTGGGAGTGAATACTGAAGCCATTGGCAACACAGCACTCCGTAATACCTGGAAGGTGGAAATGGATGCCGCAATAACGGCAGCTAACAGATGTCCTGGAGATGAAGTATCAATAACTGATCTTCACAACCACCTGAAGAACGTTATCATTGATACGGCCACAAACATACTTGGCCCCAGCCGCAAAAAGAGTCGGAACGGCTGGTTTGACGATAAATGTAAACTAGCAACGGAACGGAAGATTGCCGCATACCGAGTAATGTTGCATTCTGAAAGAATGCGGGCACGCGCAGAGGCTTATCACGAACTCCGTCGAGCGAAGAAGTGACTTCACAGACGGAAAAAGGAAGAACCAAGAAGTCTGTGAACAAGAAAAGTACGAGCAGCAACCGCACCAGGCGCGGAAGTTTTACCAAAAAATCAGCAGGATGAAGCCTTACACACCTCCATGTTCACCTTTCCGGGACAAAGAGGAAAATTTGATTTCCCATCGCTCCTATATGCCCATTGGAGCGATGGGTTAAATATTTTGATGAACTGCTCAACAACCAAAATATCGGCGAGTTGGAGGTCCCGCAAATTGAAAACGATGGACAAATGCTGCCACCGCCAAGCATAGAAGAAACAGTCCATGCAATTCATCGGCATAAAAACCATAAATCGCCACGTGCCGATGGAATTACAGCTGAATTGGTTAAATATGGTGGCGATCAATTACACCAAGCGGTTCATCAACTGATGCGCAAAGTATGGGATATAGCAAATCAATGCCTGACGACTGGCAACGAGGCATTATCTGTTTCATACAGAGATATCACACAGTGCTGCAATTATAGAGGTATCACGTTGCTGAGTGCCATCTATAAGATATTCTCTGCTATCTGGCTAGGCGAGAAAGTGATCTGTGATGCTGAGATAAATGCAAGAGGTACGATCCTCTTCAAGTCCATCCAACTATTGACCTATGCTGACGATATCGACATCATGGAAAGAACGACCCGAGACGTACAAACTGCCTTCATCCAGATCAAGCAGGCGGCGATTAGCGCGAGATCTTGGGCAGCACATCAATGAAGCTAAGACAAAGTATATGGTGGCAAGGTCAGCACCAAACACCAACCAACCAACATCAAACCACACTGGTGAAACGGGAAGAATAAAGATAGGAGACTACAGCTTTGAGACCGTTCATAATTTCTCCTATCTAGGGTCGAAAACACAACCACAGAGCCTATTTCAGCTTACAAAAACAGTTCCGCTTGAAACGTCTCACCATAGGGTCAAAGCTCTTACTGTAAAAGACAATGATCTTGCCAGTCGTCATATATTCCTCTTGGTTCTTAGCAAAAAAAAAAAACTGCGAGCTTTTGGCCGCGTTCGAGAGAAGAATTTGTGGCCCCCTACATGAGGATGGACGATTCCGTAGCTTATATAACGATGAAATCTATGAGCGATACCACGACCGTCTGGTTGTGGATAAAATCCGACTCGGCAGGTTGCGGTGCATATCCAATGGGTACGGTTCGTATGACACTCTGGATTGGGGGAGTTGTTTTTCGACTCCCCAGTCTAGATCCGTAACGTTTTGTTAATAATAGAGTCGCTTCGTACAGGGTGTGGCTATCAGCACTCACTAACGGTCTTGGTAGACGACAGGCTTGGCCCCTGGAAAGCCACACATCACCCTAGAGGAGAGCTCACTCTCAAAGAGAGATAGTTTGGCCCCAGGGAGCTATATTCCGCGTCAGTCTATCCTGTAAAGGTCCTATTACACCGAACCTAGTTAGTTGGAATAAGCATTATTTTCTCCCGCAAGATCTATAAACGACGGAACAGTCATTTGAATTATGCTAAACGCCAACTACCTCTAATTTCAGATTCTATTATTTCGTTGGATTCTCCATCACCCCCATCGAGCCCCGTTTTACCACGAAACGGACTTTCTCATTCAGGCGGTAAGTTTCTCGCTATTTTTCTGGAACTGCTCACGATTTTTCTAACATCTTCCAATTGTTCATTTTCAGATGTTTCATCAACAACATTTCCCAATTGTCCATCGAAATCTGCAGAGGGCAGCTACCCACCCGTAGGTTTTTTGCCAGGTGCCATGAACCTCGAGCTTCTCAAGCAGACAATGGCTAGTAGTTCGAGCAAACCAAGCCAGTAGATTTGTCTCTAGGAATATAATTTATCGTTTACCATATTTTTACATACTTTATTACGTCATTTTATATTCATAAATACTTTATTATGTCGCTGTAACTAGCGTTGAGGATGATTTTGTTTTCTATTTTGAAATTAAGTTTAGATATAGTTTTTTAGAAGTCGTAGAGCTTTCTTGCAATCTATTCAACTATCGTATTTAAATTATTTCCATCTTCGAAGAACCTGATATCAAAATTTGTGTAAAGTTTCAGCAGATTGTTGAGATTAGATGTGAATTTTTGAAACGAGTGAGTACAAACGAATCCCTCTGGGACTGTTATTCGTACTGAAAGTAGAGAAAGCGAGCATTAACTCGGGAAAAAAACTTTTTGGAATTTTTCAAATGATCAGAATTACAAAGATAGTTTTATTATTTTTTATTTTTGCGGTTACCCAACTGTAAACATGCAAAATAAAATATGAAATTTTTCTATTATGTAAATGATTTTCTTGTATTGTAACACGAGTGAAGTATACAGTCTTACAAAGTATCTGAACTTAAGCAAGAATACATTTCAAAACCATGAAAGAACTATAAACTGGAGCACAAAATTATTCAAAAAACGCATACCCTCTCCATATCTCCCTCATTTCGAAATGCGCGCATCTATCTTCCACAAAACTACCTCGCATCATGCAACACTCAAATGCTAGTGGAACCCAACTGTTCCATGCGGAATTGTATCTGTCAAAATTGCGAAGGACAATTTCGTGTTCAGGACACCCGAGTCCTTGTAAAGTTCCAATCCAAATTTACGCCAAAATGACGTGATGTGATTGCTAACCACGTCCGAATATTAATCGAGTGATTAATTAGCGCCGAACGACGCTAGATTTGAACGAAAAACAATATCCCAACAAGAAAGGCTGAAGTACGTCGATCAGGTGTTCGTATGCGTGCGCGCAGCAATCTGAATGCATGTGTTTGTGTGCGCGACAGTGACAACGGTTCCCATTGTGCGATTGTGTTTTTCGTGTTCGTACATTAGATTGAATTGTGCGATTCGGTAGTGTGCGTGCAGGTGTCAATTTAAAGATTTTTTTCGGGTAAATTTTTGTTTATTTTCGAGCCTCGCAGAATTCATAAATCAGCGCGATCTTTTGCATAATGCAATTCGGGCGCGATGTGATTTCCAGTGTTTAGGAGCGTTCACAACAAATGTCTGGCTGAGGTGAGTGCATTGACAAGTGTCTGACATATTCAGGGGATACCTGGGAGGTAGCATGTCGGGATTTTGGAGGGATGGAGCGTAAATGCGAATATGGAGTTATTCCCGGTTTGCTATGGAATGGATAAGTTAATGGATTGCTCGAGAATGGTTTTGGTGGGCGGTCACACATCGATTGTCTGTTATGGATGCACATTTTGAGAGCAAAGTCGAGCAGTTTTGGGTCCTTGTTGGAACCATCTGATTGGATTTTTCAATAAAAAGCGCATTCGACTATTTGGGGAATTCGTCAGTTGCCTAGTTGGGGAAGCTAATGAATATGCCCTCAGGGAAGTGTTTCAAGTTCGCCACAACTTGAGGGAAAAGTCTCTCGAGTTGACATCCTTCGAGCTTCGTTTTGTCCCCTATGTCGATCCTGCTTGCAAATTGGCAACACAAAGGACTCATGGCAGCAACAAAAGGCGCAAGACTAAATTTTGCATGTTACAAGGAACTAATCCAGGATAACATCCGGATCAAATGGGCTTCATACGGTTCAGGGGTTACGTTCAGAGAGCGTAGAAGGGAAAGTGAAGATTGTTTTGAGGTTCTTGAGCGTTAGCGGAAAGAACGATTAATTTTTGACGAGGGATAGGCAGGTGGGTATCAGTGGCTGCTCCGAGGAGCCTTAGCCTCGCTCTAGCAAGGGCTGGTCAATCGCAGAAGAAGTGCCTGAAGGTTCCTCTCTCCTCTTGGTTCAGTAATGCGAATTGTGGGATCCCGAGTTTGTCGGCATGGTCCCCCTTGTTATAGGCGGGTTAAATCCTCCTTGACTTGGCATAGGTGGTGAGGTTTCGTCACCTGAGGTTTGCGGTTGTTAAGAAGTGCAAGTAGTTTCCATTCTTGACGGTCATCATCGGGGTACAGACTATGCCCACTGAGGAAATGGGAGAGGAGATCCGGTACCTTTGTTTTGATAGTGAATAGAATCCGCTCCGTTTTGGTTGGATTTATGATGAGTCCGCATATTGCGGCACGCAGGCATACCCTTCGCAACAGTCCTTCCATGAAACATTATCATCAACATCACCAAGTTGTCGGTATACGCCACCAACTTCGCCCCGCTCCTATCCAATATGCGTCCTATCCATCATCGGTGAACGGGTGGCTAGTCCTAGAAGATTTCTCGGCAAGTGATCACCAGTACATCACGTTCGAAGTGGTTGATGCTACCTGCCGGCCCTGTCTGTAAAATGTCGCGAGGGTGAACATCGGGAAGTTCGTCAAAGCTCTTGGAGCAGGTAGAGCTGCGCTGGAGGGCGCTCTGGGGGGTGGTAGTATCACAGGTGACACCCTCGTAAATTGAGTGATGAAACTCGTAACGACGCCGTGTCAGACTTCCATGCCCCGGAGGGGTCCCAGCCGCGACAAGCCTTCTATGTACTGGTGGACGGCAGAAATTGGCCACCTATGGAAGGAGTGTCATAAGCTCCGCCGTATGGCACAACGTTTGCACACAAACGAGGAGGCATGCGCCATAAAGGCACCGGATAGATCAGCAAAAAACGAGACCCCGCAGCGCTATAAATAAAGACAAAGTTCGCAGCTGGCAGAACCTTGTCAATGAGGTAAATGAGAACCCGTGTGGACTTGGCTATAAGTTTGTCACCCGGAAAATCTGAGCTCTACCTAGACCCTGTACGGCATTGTTTCCCAGGCATCCTGTAAGGGCTGATGTCAATAGCGCGGAGGGCGCCGAGGATTGCCCCCTTTTCACAATGAGAGAGCTCGAAGAAGCGGTTCTTACTATAAACAAGTCGGGAAACCGGAAGCTCGACGCTTCAGGTACGAAAGGTTTTGTGTATTTCTTAGTATGTAGCACGTAATATATGCATATGTCCACTTTCGGGTGATATTGGCATTGATAGTCTTCAATTTTCAAAGATGCAACAACTTCGACGTATTATAAATTTGTTAGTAATAGTACGATTTCCATCAAACTTGGTATGATTATGCTCCACATTATAGCCTACATTACTGCAGAATTTCGTGCCGCTAGGATGAATTTAAGGGGGGTTTCCAGCCAATTACAAAAAATTATAGTAATATACTATTATTAACTTTATTTGAACAGATATCGGTATGAAAGGTATTTCGGAGCCAAGGTACCATATAGTGGCAGCCTCCTGATTTTTTTCAGATTTTTCGGTTTGGTAGTTTCTGAGAATGGCCCCCTTAAAGAAATGATCACTTCCAACCCCCCGCACTCCCCACGTTTCCAAGAAATGTCAAAACTAAGACCGGCTTCGAAAAGTACTAATCGAGACCTTTAATTTGATACCCCATATGACTATATTTGATGAAAAAAAATTTTACACCCCCCTTTTGCATGTATGGGGACCCCCCCTTAAATTCAACGTAAAAGGATGTAACTCACTATATGTATGAGCGTTCACAGTTCCCACCTTTTTACCAAATTTGGTGTCAATCGCTATAACCGTCTCTGAGAAAAATGCGTGTGACGGACAGACAGACAGACAGACAGACAGACAGACGGACAGACAGACAGACAGACAGACGGTAAACCGATTTTAATAAGGTTTTGTGTTTACACAAAACCTTAAAAACAAGAAGACGCCAGGTCCTGATTTCATCTCGGCGGAAGTTGTGTTCCGCCAACGGCCAGAATTGCTGCTTGAGGCGTTCAACGCTTGCTTAAAGGAGGGCATTTTCCCTTGTCGCTGGAAAGTGGCCAGACTCGCGCTGATCAGCAAGGGTAAAGAAGACCCGGAGCTCCTGTCTGCATACCGACCGCTGTGTACGCTTTACACGGCCGGGAAATTGCTCGAGAAGCTCATCAGGAGTAGACTCGCTGAAGCGATCCGCGCTGACCGGTTTTATCCCCAAGGCAGTTCTAACAACATTTCCTGCAATACGCCTCCTTGATACTCGTAAGGTTCAACTGGAAAGTGAAGTAGATGTCCATAAAGATGTATAAGAGGAGAGAATATTGAATATAGTTATTAGGAAGGGATCAGGCAACCGGGATGAGGTTAGGAAAATTAAAGTCGCCACAAACAATATGGGCCAGAGAGGAAAACAGCAGTTAGGACGTCCAATAATCTATCGAAGAATCTGCCGTACACGTGGGCGGAGAAATACGTTGGGTAACACAGTCGTATGAGGAAGAGATGACGTAAAAAGTGGATTCGGCAAATGGAGGGGGAAGCCTTAACAGCAGTCGGGACATCTCTGCCATTAGCCCAATCCGATCCCATGTGATCTCTGTCACAGCGAAAACAAAATAGTCTTCGGGGAGGTCAGAATTCAAAATCTTGTCATCCAGCCAGGTATCAATTCAAGCTCACTCCTGGTTCCCTTGTACAAACAGGGTAGTCTTCAATGGGAAAATACTCTATCTGATTTAAAGCAACCACTTAAGACTTGGAACGAGCTATTTGATTGGTTTGTAAAAAAAGTTGGACTAATGCAAGGCGATGATGAGATATACATGGATGCATTTAGCGACGCGATGTTTCTCTTGCCAAACATGGACGACGAGCCCTATCTAGTCCTTCGTTAACAAGATTAGAAGCTGAAGATTGATAAGCTCCCGAACATCCCTCTTTTCCTAGTCTCCAGTTCTCTTGTTTTCCCTTTCTGTTCGTTATTGGAGTGTCAGGCAAAATATCATCGCGTTCTGAGAGTTTTACTCTGTCTTCGTCATTCTTGGTAAATGTCTTCTCTTCTTTTTTTAGACTGACAGTAGATATTGTCCTGTCTTTAGCTTTAGCTTTGTATAGCTTAGATGCTTCTGTAGTTTGTTCAATATCTTCACAGAATTCCCTGAAGCTGTTCCATTTTGCTTTTCTGGTCGTGTTACTCAGTGCATTTTTATATCTTGTCAATTTCGGTCCTCTGCTCCCATTCTGTCTAGGCTCTTGTTCTACCAGGGAACATTCATTGACGACTCAACTGTCTTATCCGAACAGCTGATCAATAATGATGTCTTACAACACTATGTCGAGTTCCAGTTCGCTCCTAATATCATCGCCACCTTCACCCCGCTCCTGTCCAATATGGGTAGAATTTCATCCATCACTATAAACCGAAGCACCGGAGAGAAGGCGCCACCCTGGGGCACACTCAAGTGAATGAAGGATATGAAGTTGGTATCATTCGCTGTTACGTCGTTTCTTTCTCAAAGCCGCACAACATTTTTGCTTTTTGTCTTCGATATTATGTATGAATATTTTATTCTCTTAATGCTCAATGGTTACGTCAACTATATAGTCACATTTAAAAAAAACAATCCTAAGTTAAATAAATAGAAAAATTAGACAACTCAGACAAATTTTGTGATACCAAATGCAAGCAGTAATAATTTTTAACTTTCAACTTTCGGTCGTTCACACCGGCGGTCGAATCTCGAAAAAGTTCTCCAAGAGTGTCAGTCCTTTGACATTTTCTCGCGTCACTCTCCGCCTCCGTTAAATGCGTCAGTTGAGGCCAATTCACCATGGCGATTCGCTCGTAGTTGGTGCCTCCGATGCGCCGCCACATCACTTTGCCCCCACTGAAACCGTGCGGGTTCAGCGGAGCAACCCGACCACGTGATCCCGCCAATGGGGTTACTGGGCGAATCTGACGCTTCGCGGGCGTTTTTTGAAGCGTCCGCCAGTTCATCGAACAGTTTCAATCTCGACAAGGAAACTCACTTGAGCCCGCTTCGAACGTCGAGCTTTAAGAAGTGCTCACATAGCTCCACAACTCTAAAGGGGCTCTCGTACGGTGGTTGCAACGGCCTTTGCGAAACATCCATCCGAATGAGGATCTGTGAGCACGTCTCAATGTTCTTGGGAGTGTCGACCTCCGTTGCCGTGTGTCGGAACTGTGGATGGTATGCAGTAGTCCTGTGTCGTTTAAAGCCAAGAAGACTAACTCCAAGAAAAGAGTAGACATAAACTGCATTCGCTGGCCCGTGATAATTATGGCTGGTATACCACTCTTGCACTTGGTTATGCCATAATACCAGTTAGAAGTATTGCTTCAGGCCACCGCGTAAACCTGTCGATAATTGTGAGGCACGCAAACGGGAGAGGGGTACTCTCCAGAGTCTCACCATTTTACTTCGTTTAGGCCCAAAATGTCCATTTTATATTGTTGGAATTGCTGCTCAAGTTGGAGAAAGCGAATATTCTGAGGACCCTCGCTACTGTTATCGAGGAGCGTGCGCACCTTCCAGAAAGCAATCATAGTCGGTTTTCGTTAGCCAAAGGTCGCTGCCGTGAGGTCAGTCTCTACCCGAGGTGTTGTTGACAATTCGGTAGCAATAAAGTTTCAAAGTTTCTAAGTTGCTAGCCTACGGATTTCTATCCTTTTTCGTCGTTTCGTACGACAAGCAGGAAGAGCTTTGAGTGTATTTTTAATCCCTAACTCATAGGGCGCCTGTAGGGTTCTGAGTATTAGTCGACTATAAAAGGTAATGAATGGCGTCTCGCGGTATGGAGATGAAGACCTTGCGTTGGACTAGTGGCGTAACACGCTGGAGTCTCGCGACTGCATTCAGATCGCCCATTTGACCGAGCAAAGTGGGGCAATCGATCGAAATGAGCCGACCCCGGTTCTAAACGTAACAAAAGCTGAAAAGGATGATGGACGAAGTTACCTACCTAAGGATGACCATGAACTTCCGTATTTCTGACGTATCTCGTATTTCGAAGGCACTGAATCGTGCAAACAGTGTCTGCAAATCCTTGTATCGCGTCCTGAAATATATCACTCCAACGGCCCAAAAAAATAAGCTGTTCTGTTACAGGCAATTTATCAAACCTCTCCCTATTTTTGGCTTTATCTTCTGGGCTGATAGTTCCCCGGGCCAAATAGAGAGGCTCACCCTGAGGTCCGAGATCTACAAGAATGAAGGTAGAACAGTTTCCTACACCGTCAATTAGTTTCAGACCCAATTTATGCACAAGACCGACCCATCTTTAGTGTCAATCCCTAGCTCCTAATCCTCAACCCTCTCTAACCCTTCCTAATCTTATCTCTTAAGACGTCAACGAGTGGAGGTTTTTTCGGCCCCTATTGACCCTCTATAGGTTCTCCCTATGGGGATGCACTCATTTATTTGGCCACACGATTTGGCGTAACTTGTGAAAATGTTGGGAGAACAGGTTCCGGCTCAGGACTCTTTTCCCCCGGGGGCCTATTACAAAGGACCCTTATGAATTTCACAACAGTTTGGTGCACTTTGAGCTTGTCCTCGATAAACTGGGAGAGCTCAACTATGTTGGCTCCACGTTGAAGGGTTGTTCTTGCGAATCAAGGCTCTGCCCTCGACGAGTCCCCTTAACCAATAATATTTGTGCCACCTAAGGTGCAACTTCAATCACTTAAATCAATCCAAATCACTCGTTCCTGCCGCATACCCAACCCCACAAGTATAGATGCGCATGGATTAAATTTCACTGCCATATTTTCTGCAGAATACCTTCCATAATTTCCACCCATGAACCGAACTGACCACAAGAGCTGTTGTGCTCGCCCGGGCACACGGTGGCCGTTTATGGAAATAATTAATAAGCATTCGCCGTTTAGATGGTTATTAGTCACACGGAGTCATTTGAAACGCAGGAGGCATGGGTGCTGTAGGTGACGAAAGTAACTAAATACTCGTCGAGCATAATTAAATAGTGTGCATATATGAAGAATCCATTTGCCGTTTGCCGTTTTATTGGGGTACACCTTGGAGGCATCTTGTTCGGCCGACAAGAGACGCGTTCAATGCGAACGTGGCTCACATACCGATTTCGCATGATAGATGCGTTCTCGATTCATTCATCACACGCGAGTGCGATGTACTTGATTAAGTATCTACGCTAGAATGGAGGAATAGCAGGGATCGTTATCAATCATTATGGAGATGTGATAGGCATCATGGGCATGAAAAAGTGCTGGCAATGCGGAAAGGTGTTTGGGGTCGGAAAGTGAAGACAGTTTGTGTTCGGGGCTTTAGATTCAGAGAATTAGAACGTAGATATTATGTTAGGTCTCCTAAATTGATTGAGATGTTGAAACGTTAGATACTTCACACTTCTCAAAATTTTGTAAATTTGACGCAGCAGTTTCTACATGGTCATGGTCATCTACTGGGATTAAGGGTCAAACTGAGTTTGACTACAAGCATTTCTTAGAATGGAACGTCCAATAACTATATGAACCCTTTGGTGGAAGCTCTTATATGTGTGGACCTGCATTTATTATATTTAAAACCAAGGTCACCGCCCCCGAACACAAGCTACAAACATCCTTTGAAGACTATTTAAATGTCGTACCCTAAAAGCCAAAGATTAATTCGACACCGAAGAGAAGCAGCCCTAAAGCTGTTGTGACGAGTATAATGGACCACCACGGTCTGAGTGCTCTGAGGCTATAATTTCTCCTCCACCAGAAACAATACAGCCTAAAAGCATATTGGGAGTTTTGTTGTCGCCCATTTGGTCTTGAAGATGCTGCTCTAAATCGCAGTGGAATACCAGTGCTCAAAGACGGTATGAAGGTCCTGGTGGCTTAACGTGAATACCTGCAATATAGGCATTATCCCACGGGACTCTTTGGTCACGGATTGATTTGGAGACCACAATCAGAGCCCCACCACGACTGGCACAGCGGTACTGGATTATACTAGTGTGAATAGTGGATACGAGCCCTATGTAAGGTGTAGGTGACTAACCTCAAATAACAAGGCGGGGAACAGATCCTCCAGAGATTCTCGTAGGACATATACTCACAGAAGGCCATGGGCATGGTACCAGATAACCTCCAGTGAGGCTTCGTGGCAAGAGCTTGCGTGGAGTTGCCAAATCTCTCATCAGGCGCGTCACTTCGTACAGATCAGGGAACGCTTGACATCAGGAGATGTGCACAGACCGGATGTGAGCAAACGCTGCTTTTCTCGCTTAATCTGACTTTCGCAGTTTGCTCTGAATAGATGCGATCATCTCATCCTAGTTCTCCTGACATGCAAACCATCTTCGCACCAGATTTCCTGGTAACAGTACTTTATTTAGAGTCTCCTCTAGGTTCTTCCTTTCTTCAACAAATCTTGGACAGTGGAAGAATACGTGCTCTGAGTACTCGGGGACTCTTTCGCAGTTTGGACAATCGGGGAGATATCCAGGTTAGACCTGTCCATGTACTGGCGGATACCACGCCGGTGAGAAACTGGGTAAAATTATAACTAATCTTACGGTATTGATGACAGGGAAGGCCCTGTGTGCCCACAGTCCCTTTTCCCCCTAACGCTCTTGCCATCTATTTCCGATCTGGATTCCACGGCAAGCTTCAGGGTCCTATTCGATACATTCAGATCGGGGCGCTTTGTTGTCTTCTATTCTACCGCAGATTTCTAACAGCACGTCTCTAGTGACTGGTTATATTGGCGTTACATTTAAAGTCACTGAAAGCTGTCAGCGCCTTCCTCTTGCTGGGGGAATAATACCTGGATGATTTTTAACAAGAGGGTAATTTACGTGATATGCGGAGATGAACGGCCTCTGAATCGCCCCATCAGGATCTTATAGACACTCCTCCACGGATTTATATCCACTTCCGAATAGAGTTCTTTAGAGCATTGTTGTTGCGTTGAATGGCAAGCTTGAGGGTTTCACGAGTTTCCTTATAAGTGCGCTTTTTTGCCCCTGATCGAGTCTACCTACCGCCATCTAAGCTGCTCTTCTGGCTCGGTGGCAGACTGACTGAAGGCTGTTCAGTTCACTATTCCATTATTAGTTCGGTCTATCGGAGCGGCAGTATAGGTTTCGGAGAACCCATTCTACGGCCGATGCGACAGCACACGATATCGTTACTGGCTCGGGAGGCATTGACTAATGATAAATGTTGCACGGTGGTGACCCTGGATGTCGGAAGTGCCTTTAACTTGGCCAACTGAGGCTGGATTAGGGCATCCTGGCTAAACTGGGAGTCAATGTTTACTTAGCTCATGTAATCGAAAGTTACCTCGCGGAGAGACTTCTTTGGTACGAGAAAGGATGAAGGGCCGGAAGAATATGTTGTGCAACAGGTGTTTCCCTAGGCTCCGTATTGGGGCCTTTGCTGTGGAACATAAAGTATGACAGAATGCTTGGCCTTTGCGTGCGAAGAGCAGTAGCCTTTTTTTTTTAAATTTTCACCTCCATCCATAAAAAATTAAACAGAGCATCACCATGATTGGCACAACGGTACTGATCTATGCTAAGTATAGGCTCACCATTCATAACAGTGGTGGCGAAACCTATCTAATACCTCTGCCGCTACTAAGAGGTATGGGGTCTGAGTAGTACAGCACAACTCCACGCTTGAGCCAACTAGGAGCTCTCTCTGTACGCGAAATAGGTGCAACCACAATCATCATCAGACTCCCGCAAGGGGACCAACCGCAAAAACTGTGCTGAGAGCAGATTCTGCAGGAATTTTCCTGTGACATGCTCTCATAGGGCCCCCTCGGTTCTCATGGTACCAGATAAGCTCCGCCACGCGGCACTCAAACATACTTTTATATTCAGATTGGCATCGACCAGGATTTCAATCTCAAAATCAAAGGACGTGGGACGATAGATGTCCCCTCTTTCCTAATTTATAGCCCTCACATGAGCGATAGGGTGAGACGCTGTCGGGCAGGACTTCATTCAGCAGAGTCTCCATTTCTTCTCATCCCTGTGTGTGAACCTAAATGTCATGCAGTACCCATAGAACCCAAACTTCGCAGCCAAAGTCATACCAAGAAACGATGTCCATAAAGTAGTTACTATCGTTTCCTTCTTAATTGCAGTTCACCGAACGGAAAATCCTGGATTTCATGGTAGATGCCAACCTCCAATACTAGATATGATTCATGACTTCCAGCTCAGTTTAAAATCGTACACCATGACATGTCTTTAAAACTTTTCTCGGTCCTCTAATAGTCCCTTATTATTCACAAAAAAGAACAATTTTCCAAGCCTAACTTCCACATTCATACTCGTTTCAACTATTCCATAAATGAACCCAATTTCATCCCCTTCATTCCCCCCCACCTTTTAGTGAATTTTTTATCTGAAAAACTGCATCACTTTCAAATATTCCTTTTGAAGTTCTGAAGTTCATTTACACATGAGCAACTCCACAAATATCTCTCACTTTCCCCTTTTAGGCGTATTTCAAACGTGTCAAATTAGAATGCAAAAACCATTTCACTATGCAAATTTGCGTCACAGAAAAGGACTCTCTCTCACTGTCAGTCTGTTGATAGAAAGATACATAAATTCACGCGTTATTCAAAGATGACGGATAATAGGATCTTCTATTTGAATGCTAGACACCCTTTTGCAGTTTTAACCTGAGAGCTGGGAGGAAATCGGTGAAAGGACTTCGCTTTTCATATCATTTCCGATTGGGTGGAGATTTGTTTTCAAACAAATGCAAATGAGAGAAATACAATTAGAATTATTTGCATCATTTGCATTGCTGAAGATGAATGAATTGAAAAATAAACCGAGCTGAAGTGGAAGGAGATTAATCATTCAATTTCGGGGCTAAGACTTAGGACCAGAAAGCTTCAAGTTGGTGGACCTTGAAAGGAGGTAACTGCAGAATGCAAGCACATAGATAAGGCTACCTAGCGGGGAGATATCCTTACTATACTTCAAAAGTAGGTCGTCTTTGCTAATATGAAGTAAAGCATAAGAAAGGACATAAAGGCCGCCTATGAAGGGATATAGGTCGTTATTGTTAGCTTGCAAACTGAATCAGTGCTTAAGCTGATTACTGCAGCCAAGGAAAAAAGAAGCTGACCCGAGTGTAGAGAAAGCAACCAAGTACCTTTAAAGCGATGAGGCGAAAGAATTCTTGGTTCTATGGAAGGGTTAAGTACTACCATCCAAAGGACTATATTCCACCCTCCATCGGAGATCCTGAGATCGCAAATTCATCCGCCTCTTGCCTACGGCGTTCGCAAGCTTTCATGAATCCAAAAACACTCTCCAGAGATACAGAATGCGCAGACTCTTCGTTGAAGAAAACCTTACCAAGATATCTTCGTCTGAGGTCTGAGGAGGCCGGTCAGCTGCATTCGAAGTGCAGGGCCCTCTCTTCCTCCTCCTTACTTTGGCTACATATGGTCGAGACCACCACTCCGATTTTGTCCATGTGGTAATTTAAGGAGCAGTGTTCCGTCGGGAATGTTTCGTTCAATCATGAAGTGTTTTACTCGGAGGCAGTTTGCCCGGAGATGGTTTATTCGAAGGTTGTTTGCCGCCCGTAGGTAAAACTTTAGCCTCACCAAATGGCGCTAATTGGAGTCCGCGGTCAGGAGTACTAATAGAAAGGGACTACTTAGGCCCGTCCATGAAGGACTGGGTCCCAACAGGGTTGGCTCCCACTTGGATAAGTGCAGAATCTGAGTCTAGATAGGTCAATCTCGGCAGAGCCCCTTTTTACCAAAACAAGGTTAGTTGAAACTGGGCGTCGCCTGGTATCCAGAGTTCACATCTTAGCCTTTGTTGAGGCCAGGCTGTCGGAGATGGTCACTGAGCATCTCCTGGGCGGCAAAGGCGAACAAACGGGATCCATCGCCTGCTTTGATTCCTTCCAAGTGGTCCGTGGGTTCCACGTTATAAAAAAAAGTCAAGCGACGACGGCTTTACGGTTTCTTACCAGGGCAGAGGCAAATCGTCAGACGCTGCCTCACCTCTGCCCTGGGAGCAGCGCAGATAGCCGACAAGTGGGTCGCCCCAAAGACACTTGATAGAACAGTAGAAAAGGAGAACAGGGATCTCAGCAAATCGTGGGGGAAGCTAGAGCGCATTTCAGGTAACCGCTGGCGTGTAGGTATGATTGACGCGTTATACCCCATGAAGCAGTAAATGGCAACCCAAATAATTGATGGCTAACGACTGTCTCCACCATTAGCAAGTTTGTTGGCCATACTCACCCTAATACGAAGCAATTTGATATCAAATCTCATCTTGTCTAGTTGAAATTATGGTTTGTCCTTTTATCAGGATCCTGATAAGCAATACTTCCACTAATCCCAAACAGATTCCTACACAATCTCAGGTCGTTTTTATCCCAATCACGCTCCGTATGTTTCCCAAGTATGCAAAGATTGAAAAAATTTATGTGTGGTCCTTGAAATGCCACCGAAGCTGAAAAGCTTCCAACAACAGGTGACACCATACGAACAAGGCGCTAATGGAGTGCAAAAATGTCACCCAACATCCTTAACGTTGCTCCTTTTTCCCATCGTCGTTACACTTGCTAAATGTGAATATTCATGATAGAGTCCTTTTTATGAATATCAGCAAACGATTATAATCAACAGCGACTAATCTCTTCTTCCATCTCAAACCCTTTAATCCTTGAGAGGTAATTTATCGAGCTATCATCTGGGTTATCGCAGAACATCTCCACAGCCACACATTCACGCCAGATTAGAAATACTTGGAGCGTGCACGAGCATTTAATTATATTAACTCAAATCATTCACGAAACCCTTACATCGACAAATATGTAAAGCATACCTCAACGGAACCATCCATGTACAAAACGAACCTTCCATTCCACGTCCATTCCCTACAACTTCATTAATTTAAAGCACTCTCGCTCTAATCCTGTTGCAAACCATGTGAAAAGGCTATAAAGTTCAGTGAAGACATACAAAGTGTGTATCCTTACAAGAATCCCTATAAGGAACCTTCTGCTACATCATTTCCAAGCATTTAAACTCGTAGCAGAAGAAACTAGCAAGAGGAAGGAGCAGGGACGAAAAAAAAAACAAAAAACAATAAACATCTTCCTAAGATCTGCGCATCTCGCAAAAGTGCAAACACAGAGACGAAATAAAAAGGCCCTAAAAGCCAGGAGGGAAGTAGGAACAGGAAAAATGTTCCCAACATCCATATCCTTTCTTCTTGAGTTCCTTGCGCCCCACCATGGGTGGGCCGTACAGTGAAAATCCTCTTTTGAGGGACGCGGATTAATTTATCTCGTCACAAAACTTGCGGACGAAGATAAACGAACGAATGGGACATGGGATGAAGCGGGATCCTTCCAGGAATTGGGAGAGTGAGCTAAAGGAAAATGACTTTTATAATACTCCATAGAAATTTGTTTTGCTCAATCCTGCGGCAATATTGAACTATAAATGGGAAGAAGTAATACGGCGGGGACTGACTGAAGCAATGTATTATATTTGATATAGTCTCTGTGTCTTTTCGCGCGAATGCATATTACGTCCTGTATGTCCTTTTGTGTGTAAGGAGATCCGGAAGCTTGCCCATATATAGTCCTTACACGTGCCCTATAAATTTGCCTCCTAGAACAATGGAAAGACATGGATATTTCAGACCGAGGAAATTCTCTTTCTCAAGACTTTGTGTATTTACTCACCTATTGTATCCTCGGGCATATTGGGATTATCGTTTTAAGGGTGATCCTTGTTGGGATAATCATCGATTTCTTGGCGTGGGACTTATCCGATTGTTGGGGGATTAGAGATAGTTTGTAAACTCCGAGAAGTTGGTCCTCAAATCTCAAGTTTAGAGGACCTAGAGAGAGTTTTCTTGTTTCATGCAGGACCCTTAAGAGTTTAGATCAAAAAGGATACTCTTATCCACGAAATCATACATGCAAAAGTCTCCGACATGAATGCATAGCTGAAATCAATTTTCTCGCAACACCAATGGTTAGTTCCCTATCCCGGATCAAAAGTGAGAACTCCATAAAATCCAATATCCTCATCCCAAGCCCTACCCTTAATCATTCGCCCAGGATTCCAATGGTGTGTGCTAGTGCTTCTTAACTTTCTTTGAATCTTTTCCATTTTCGACCCAATGAATTCATGTTTCGTTGAATTTCGGTCATGGATATCGGAATTATATGGAAATCTTTGGGATCATTGGATTCCCAGCTATACATACTCGTAAAAGTTTCCTTACGAGTCAAATCAATATTTGCGGGAGACATGACATGACTGGCATCACGGTAAGCAGGCAGCAAGCGACTGAAGGGGGCGGGTGGACATCCTTAAGTGGATGTCTTCGTGTCTTTTCGACAACGAGAGTCATTGAACAATTTATCGGTCGAGTTCGGAGCCAAAAAAGAAAAAAATAATAAAACGAGAAACCTAAGGATATGTAAGATTTAAGGGGTAGCGACGAGGGCACAGCGAAGGACCAGGAAAAGGATGAGATGAAAAGCGCTTTAGTGTCTATCTTCCTTTCTCTTTGCATCCTGCGAATTTAAATTTAATGTTTGGAAAGAAAACTTTTATTTGGGGAATCACTTTGCTTCTGTCCCTTTTTCTCGGCTTTGATTCGGGGTGGCTTTTGGAGATGGTTGGAAGCGTATACAAATGGAATCTATTGAGTGAGAAGAGGAAAATCGCCGTAGGGACGTTGAGGATTTTTTATTAGGTGTATGATGCTTGACGAAGAAATTGTTTATTGAAAGGATCTGATGGTGGGCTAATCGATATATACTTTTTTTCTGAAAGTAATAAGGCGGTTTCTGTATCGTCCATTCGGTTGGATTCTTGACGGGATATTGTGGGTTCATTTAATTTTGTATTGGGATGAAAGCTGTTGCAAACTTGGTCGGTCGACGACTGCCGGCCATTTGAGCAGGATATTGTGGTTTGGAGCTATGTCCACCAAATTTAGGATTGGTAATAGGAATATAATTAAAGAACCTATGTACTGACCTCGAAAGATTGATGAAGGAGAGATATTTAGGTCCTCTATGTGAAGAGCGCAAAATAAGGTTACTGCGGGGAACCATGTAGATTGTGCAGAGAGTCAGGAAAAGCCCTACCGTACCCTACCCAATTATTCCTCTATATAATGGCTTGACTTGGAAAATAATTATTTAAATTGTTGTTCACATTCTAGCAAAACCTGATCGGACAATTTGCTATGCAAATCAGGATTGTAGTCGATTAAGGCATGAAGTTCAAATCACACACGCCCAAGAAACTGGTCAGCTTGGTCATCATAACTCCTGGAAACTCAACTGTCAAAGATGTAAATCGCTGAATTTGACCGACAAACAAAACATATTCAAGTATATGGCGACCAATTGGTAATCCACCGACAGAAGAAGAGAACTCACTAAAAGTTAACTAACAATAATAGGCCGAAATAAAACATCGTTGTCAAGCTATCCCTTGGTATCACTAGTTCGGGATACCGTTTAGAAAAAATGTTAATCTTTCGATTTAAGCAGCTCTTCGCCTCGCTGATACCCCCGGAAGATTGCCCTCTTTTCCAACATCTGTATGCGAAAATGGAGAGGAGTCAATCCCAGAAGGACCTCCTGGAATGCACATCACCACATTAGCATAGCTGACGGTGGGCCTCTTAGCTCCTATCTTTGCCTCTGGCTTAGCCGGGATTTCCTCTTTCTTGAGTTCGGATTTGGATTTCTTAGGAGCATTGGCCTCTTCTTATGGGCTAATCTTCGTTGCTTCCCTCTTTGGTTCCGCTGTTGAAGGTTTAGGTCTATCCTATCTATCCTTGGTTCCATGCCTTCATTCAGATAGCGCATCATTTAACGCCTACGCCATCAACGCGACGTCTGATATACTGACCTCAGACACACTTTTGCTGGACCCTGCCCTTTGATTACGGACCTTATGTAGCTAGGTATCAGTGGCCGCTCCGAGGAGCCCAATTAACGATGTGGTGCACCGTTTTGATACCTCAAACTTCTAAGATCGCGACTGCTATTATGAGAGCAAGGAGGCAGAGTCTAGTCAACTAAGATCTTCAGAGCCAGCCCGTAGCGTTCACGAAGGAAAGCAGCTCTCCCACCCTGCAGAAAGAAATCTCTCTGAGGTCCCCAAGAAATGGTTTACCCAGTGTTCGTAGCCAGTCTCTAGCTAGAGGGTTTCCTCCTCTTCTCCGCATGTTCCGTAATGCGAATTGTGGGGTATGCCGAGTCTGGCGGCATGGTCCCCTATGGGCCAATGCCCCATGCAGACTGCCGTAATCTTGTATGCATTTGCACGCATCTGACACTGGAGCTCTCTGGATCGCGTTTTGTTAAAAGCGAGCCAAAACCTCCTTGACTTGGTACAAGTGGTGAGCCTTTGCCATCTGAGGTCCGCGGCTGCTAAGTAGTGCGGGTAGATTCCGCTCTTGACAGTCGACAGCGAAATACCGACTGTATCCGCCCAAGGACCATCAAGAGCAGAGCCCCGCCTGGCCCATCCGTCAGCTCGCTCATTCCCTTCTATGTTCCTATGACCGGGAACCCAGAGGAAGGTGACCTTAAGCGTGCCGCCCATACTGTTCAGCGCGTTTCGGCATTGCCCCACCAGCCTGGAAGATGTCGCCGCTGAGTACAAGGCTATGAAATGTTTGGGACTCGGATCATGCCGCAGCCATCGACAGGCTTCCAGTATCACCAGGTCTTCGGCTTGGAATATACTGTCGAAAACGGGGAAACCATACAATTCGGATACACTGTGTGCATTCGAGAAAACCCACTCAACAGACCATCTTTGATCCTTCGATGAAGACTATTGTGTCATAACCTTGCAACACGCCGCCTGTCTTCGACTCTGCCTACACAGTCCGAGGGGATTGCCCAGATTTCCCGAGGTACTTCGTCTAGGATGTTACTATGGCGGTAGGGCTTCGTTATCCAACATCCGGACTCACGTAGTCTGACGGCACGTATTTTAATGTGGAGGTCTAGGGGGAGGAGATACAAGAGTACATTGAGAGCATCTGCCGGGCAAGATTGTAGAGCCCCGGTAGCACCTGCATATGTGGAACCCTATTAAGCTTCCTTCTATTGTACTTTTTGCTCAAAGCCTGCCACCGTACAATAGAGCCGCGCGTAAGAATTGGACGCACAACAGCGGTGAACATCCAGAGACAGCATTTCTTTGCAAAGGTTCTCTTGCAGGCATAGAAGGCTATACAGACCTTCTTCTTCAGTTCTATGTCCAAACTTCAATTTATCATAGTTTTGAATCCAGGATTATACCCAGATACTTAACATTAGAGAGTGGAATTCAGATACCCTTGTCTTGGTGGTGAATAGCAGCAGTTCCGTTTTGTTTGGGTTTATGGCGAGTCCGCATCTTGCGGCTCACAGGCACACCTTTCCAGACGCTCCTTCCATGATGTCACTCATAATGGAGGGAAACATCAAACAAACATTAGCGGCGCACGACCCAAGAAAATCCCTGCAGAATTGATCTTCCGAAGCTAAACGTGGAATATTCGTTTTGAGAATGATGGGGTCCTAAGTCCGCATCAACTTAATGCTGGACCGGACCAAATGGGGAGCAACTTACTCCCTCTTTCTTGGTCCACGGATCCCTCGCTTAGGGCTTGCACCCAAGCTTTTAAAAAAAGTCAAGTGACGACGGCTTTACGGTTTCTTACCAGGGCAGATGTTGAATGCTCCTTTATATAATTCGTAGAACACGCTTGTGTTGTTTGACCTCTTCTTGACATCTATTGCATTTGAAGGCGGTGGGCTTCACTTTCTGCTCATCTCCGAGGCGTTTGCTTTTATATTCTTCAAAAATTTTCCTTGTATTTAACAAGGTCCTTTTCATTCCGCTCGTCGACATTATCGGTTCCTTTATTCTTCACAATATTGCTCATAATATGTATATCCTTCTGGTAGTGGCTCTTGGGCAGGATTCTTATGGATCTCCGCTTCTTAGCCAGTTTTCGATGACCGACATTCTTGTCAATTCTTGCTTTTGAGGGGAAGGGTGATCTATGGAGCATATTCATCCTGGCTAGCCCGACCACGAAGGTAAGGGTCTTATTTGAAACTGAAGATGCCTAAGGTATTCAGGGTTCGCATAATAAGAGCAAGCGCTCCGCTGCCCACGTAGCCCTCCTCGTTTGCGGTTCCACCTTGGCTTGGGGTCCTGTTAGCAGCCTTAAAATTGCTGGCAGGATTAGATTGACAGCGCGAGTGACACGCTGCTCGATTTTCAAAATCGGAGAAGAGAAGAAGAATGGAGGTGAAGACTTCGGGAAACCAAGGACCGACGTGAGACTGTAGGGCCAAAAAAGAACACGATTTAGAGGAGCAAAATTTGCTTGAATTTGTCTTCTAATTCATTTTTATATGAAAGGAAGTAAGACTTTGCTAATGAAACAATACGCAGGTCTAAAGTTTCTAAGCTGCTCCATACAATTTCCTAGGTCGAAATACTGGACAATTCACTTTTCAAGTTTGCTTGGTAGTTTATGCATAATGCACCTAGGAAACACGTATCCACATCCTAACAAGGACAAAATCACTTCACTTAAAATTCAAATCCAGAAATCTCCAAATCCATCACACCTAAAAAAGGATATACCATCATATCCCGTCGTCAAACTGCATAATCTTCTTCCGAATTCATCGATTACATTTCACCCAACAAAGGCTGGATTGGTTGTGATTGCATAGTCACCGAATCGAACCCCAGTTGAGCATTTAGCATGCATACTAATTTGCATAGAGAATGTCCGGCGGTCAGTTCATAAAGCCTGTCAAATCGAATCATTGTAAAGGATTGCTAACAAGCGAGACATGGGGCCTACCTGTGGTCGCCGGGCCATTCAATGTATTTCGTCCCCGCCTGTATCCTCCGCCTGTCTGGACTCCCAGCGTATTGAACAAGTCAAGTCCGATGTGAAATGCGAGAATATGACCTTTTGAATGGACGTACATGTTCGCGACAGGGTAGCAGCTTAATTATACCATCGAACAGACATAGGCGAAGGGTCGCAGCGAAAACAGTCAAATTGCAACCCCCGGCCCTATTTGATATGCATTGGTGTAAGATAATCTGGAACGGTCTCTTGGCCTAATGCAATGTCTATAAAGTAAGTGCATAGTCGGTCCCCTGGTATTCAATATGAACACATTAACAGCGCTCGCTCCCAAGCAAATCATAAGGCCTGTCATGGAATTTGCCAATCAATTGATTCTGAGTTTGGAATTAACATTTCAATGGTGCCAACTTGTTATGCAAGCATACCCAGATCCTCTTGGGCACTTGATTGCAATGTGCTCATATGGAATGCACCCACAATTTCCAATTAAAGCATGCCTGAAAATCGATAAGACAAATATTAGATAAGGGACTTGTTTGCTCCGCGATTACCCATTTTGTCTGCATGGAATACCAATCAAACAAAATTGCTTTCAACCTTTGAACAGAAGAGCAAGAATAACAAGGCAATCAATTAAAACCGCTTTCCCTAAAAAAAAAAACAAATCATCAACTTCCACTGGTTCCTCCTGGTCTAATCCCTTATGCTCAATTCCTCACGATGCACAGTTCTTCAACACTAATTGTAATATCCCTCGACAGCCGAACCATCCTTCCCTTGTTCCCTTCACGTATTTGAATAATTGCCGACTTAGGGAAGCTTCCTCTCCTTGTCCTTTGTCCCTTGTCCCCTCATTCAACATAACGAGGATAATCATACCCCGACCAAGACCTTCCGGACGTTGAGCTCTCTCTTTCTCGTATTGAATTTCGCAGAAACTCTTCACTGAATTGAAACGGTCCTTGCCTGAAATAGTGTTGAAACCCGTCAGGACAACTGACGAGTACTTTCCCAATAGGTGAAGGATATGCGAGTACATCTGCCTTCCGACCATGTCCATATTGCCCGCCAGTAGATTTGTCTATAAAAAAAAGGTTGATTTGACATGCTCCGCTAGACAAGCTGATACCTTTTTCTGTGCACACTTGGGTTTCCTTGATCAACGGTGCAAGGATCGCGCGAAAAGATTGTATCTTTTCCGGTCTCGTTTTTCATACAAACAATTTGTTGATTGTAATCTTTGAATTTCAACGTCTTTGTCAAAACAAGTTGAGGTGAATGGAAGATTTTTCGGTCGTTTTGTATCTTAATCTTGTAAATCGGCTTTGAACGCAAAGGATAATTATGATTGTATGAAACGCTTTGAATCGTTGAAGGATCTGTTACAATAGGATATTATCGGGAGGTGAAGAAAATTGGCGGTTCGTATCTTAGACGTTAAGAGGTTTCAAGGGGAGAGATGTCCCTGACAATATTACTTAGATTATGAATATCTTGGGAAAATAGATACACCATAATTTGTGGTTGCCAATTTTTAAGTGTCTGAAAGGAAAAAAACAAGGATATCGGAGTGATGAAAGAAAATTTCGAGTGAAAGTCTTGATTAGGGATAAACTTAGCTCGCTATGCAACAACAGATTTGGGGGTCAAAACAAACAATTACACAGTCAAATCTTTGTCTTAGAGACTCGCTAAATTTAATCCTTAAAGTCAAACCTAACCACGCTTCCTTAAATCCATGCCAGAATACCAAAAGGTGCTTAAGATAAACCGAAGTGGTCTAGCAGGCAATTTCCAATTTTATGCAAAGCAATGGTGACAAGGCGTAGACTGCAATGGAATTGACGGCCCTTCTTAATGTGTGACCTATTCACTGCCACCTGCGTCGGTGCTTCGGGTTGGTGCACGCCGGCAACTCATTCCCTCGGCCTTGGGCAAGAACACGAAGTCGAACGTCGTCCCAAACGTAGATGGTGGCTGTGTCCGATAAGTGGAGATGCCATAAAGCCGGGTCTCTGTTTCGGGACATCCGAAGCGAACTGCGCTATCAACTGGTGAGAGGTTGCACTTCGATGCATGTTAATTTCTAAAATGTGGATCATGCCATTCGCGCCCTAGACTTTTCCAGCTCCGCCCTAAAGATTGGACACCGTGCCGAGCTCGTAGTGTATGCGCCGCTCTCACCAGACGCGCCACGATCCCTGCAGAGAACGCGACTCTCGCTTTCATTACAGGTCTTCGCTTGGTGACTTACCTGGTCACATCTGCTGCATGCTGTCCTCCTGTCTGGTTCCTTGCAAGTTGCTGACGTATGTTCATGGTCCACACACCTTCAGCAATTGGTGGGGACTCTCCGCATTCATGCCCTGCATACTACCCATCCAATTTTGATTTTACCGCTGCTAAGGAGTTTCCTCGGGGACTTCCACCATGGCGAGTTTTTGGACATTGGTTACCTCTGGACATTCACGTTTTATCGCCTTTTACACTTCGTCCTTTTCTGTGAATAATTCAAGGTCCCGGATTTCTAGGGAGCACGTGGGCTCTATATTAGAAACAAGAACCTTCCTTCTCAATAACCCCTTGACTGCTTCGCAGAACGTGCTAGACGTCTTCGGGCCCAGTTCGACGAGGACACCGCCACCACTCATTTTCCGTGTGGAAGGCACCTCTGCTGCTCCTTTGTCTTCAGGTTTCATTTTATAGCGAATTAAACGAAGGACTTCCGCAAATGTCTTACCTTCCGTCGGCTTAATGAGCGGAGCCGATGATCTAGTCCTTCTTCGTTTCCTCGTATTTTCTGCTGCTGGCTCTTGGTTGGCAGCCTCCTTGTCTTTGGACAGACGCGTCTACTACGGCGTAGTCAGTTGTTTCCTTTTATCCTTCTTCGCCTTCTTTTCTTGGGCCTTGGAAACTACTTCGATAAAGTCTCCTTCAGGTACGTCGTTCTTTTTCCGCTTTTTCCCCTGTTCGTATTGAAGGCTATCTGCAGTCGAAGGGGCTGGCTCCTGATACATATCACGACTACCACCTTGGTAAAGCTAAACTCACATCACCCCGTCGACGTCGACAGAGAGCAATCGACAGCTCCGGGGACTCCCAATGTGTCCCGGCTTATCATTCGCGGTTCGCTCTTCACCGAGAGGCTACCTAGGATGCAGGTGTACTGTCAGCTAGGGTGTCAGAACTACTTACTCGGGCTCCTCGGGGACGTCATACCCCGTATCGTTAGCGACCCATTAAAAGTCGCTGAGGGGAAGACTTTAAATAGCTCTATGAAAAGTAAAAAAAGGAATCCGGATCGGCGGTAATTTTAACAGATGTTCCCAGAAACAGTATGCCTGCTCTCCTCTGTATATGTGTCGGGAGTACTCCTTCGTGATTAGTCCCTGCTCCTTCGTCTCGACCATGGTGGGTATTGTCGTTTAATATTTGGAGACTGGGCAATTTGGATTAAGGGATCAGATGTTGGATCAACACAGATTTGACTGTAAAAAGGTAAAAGGCTAGATGGATTAGTTGACTAAAGCGTTTCCTTGTATCGCTCTGGTATCTTGCTCCCAATTATTGTAGGAAGCAATATCGTTTTAAAAGGGAGTGTGGAAATAAAAAAAAAAATAAGTAACTTATTCACATTGGATCAATACTCCTGACATATTCTTCCGCTATTTCGTTTACGGGCACATCCCGTACGGGTTGACGACAGCAGTACGCAAGATGTTCAGGATCCGATGGTATTACGGCAAAGGAATATAAACTAATGGTTCCATACTGGCCAGACCTACTACTCGGGGGACATTTTTCCTTCCCGCGAGGTTTACGCTGATCAGAAAAGGGAAAGACGACCTAAGCTACCATTTGATATGTTTGATACGGCTGGGGGAGGGCCAGAAACGCTCATCAAGTCGCTGGAGAGATCCGTGCTGTCGCAAACTTATCACCAAGACAGTTCGGTTTTGGAACAGGGAGATCCACAGTAGTAGTGCTGTCATGCAAGTCGTGGATGCGGTTTATCAAGTAGAGGAACACAGCTGCCGAGCTCCTTCTAGTCCTTGTAACGCTTGATGTCAGAAATGCCTTCAATCCCGTAAAATGGAAAGACATGCTATTCATTTCACGCGCCGAACTATCTCTTTTGGATATAGGTGATAGGCGATGTTGCTCGTAGAGATGGATCTTGAGCATGAGGTTTATTTCAATGGATTGTTGACTTTCGTTTCGCTACTAAAGCACTATATTTCCACCTGCCGAAGTAGGAGAGAGAAGGAAAAGCAGTGGCCCAACATTCTGGGCCAGGGGCAAACCGTTCTTTCCTTCCCTCGGGGTCTGTAATATTTCCAGTAGGACGCTGAGAGAAGAGAAGTGAATCTTCTTCTAATGACCCTAAAATTTGGGTATCTACTGTCAGAAGCCCACTTTCGTACTCCCTAAAACCGCTGACACTGGACGACCTTATGTCGACAAACCAATCTCCTTTTGTTCTTCCTTGATTAACTCACTTTCAGTAGTAGTAAATCGACTTTTACTCTCAAGTTTCTCCGGGTTTAGGTCTCAAAATTTGAGAGAGTATCTTGCCAAACAAATGGAACAGAATTATGAGATTTACCTTTACCTGGCGCGATTCGTGGCTTCTTCGGTCGTTTTGCCACCTTAGTACCCATTGTAGATATCGACAGATAGATGCACTGCGTTTTGGTGCCCGTCAACTTTGTTCCTTTTTTCACTATATTTATTTCAGTTTCCTCACCGCAATGGGTGGCTTAGGTTCATGTGGCTCGGTTGGTAAAAAGCATAAATTCTCAGTCCTGACTTATTTCCTTTACACGCCATGATACTGCACGGTAACTGCCCGAACTTTACAATCGTTTCCAGGATGAACTTCACGAATCCACGCCAACGATCATCTTGTAGGCGGGGTATCTCGGATAAGCGCTAGTTGTCTCGACTTCACGTTAGATGTCCCTTGGTCTACTTTGCCCTGGATTATAATCTAGCTAGAACCGATGGTATGGATATGTAATTCGCGCTTACGAGAACCAACTTGCTAGGATTGGTCTAAACATCGAAGCCGATGGAAAACGACCAATAGATCTATCGAAACCACGATGACTTGATGCGCTAGATTGGGATTTGAGAGCCGCTCGACTCCATCCAAATCAGGCCTATGACCGAGAAAGATGTCGCAACCAATCAAGAGTAGCCGAACTCGCTTCTCTCTTTACAGCCCCGCCTGTAAGGGCATGGTTTGGGGTTGAATTTTTAATTTCTCTGCGGAAGCTCACAGTCTTGTTTTCTGCTCCAAAGTTTTCGCTTCCTCCGGATCCTGCTGATATTCCCTTCTCAGGCTTTCTAAATCGGGGTCAGCTTTGACCTTTTTAAATATGGCTACGTAAGAAATTCTTCCCGTATTTGGGTTGATGATTGCTCCTCAGCAACTCCGTATCTTTTTATGACTCCACATTATTCCGCAACTTCGCTCGGACATTGGCCCCTTTTTTTGGAGAGGGCGAATGTGCTTCTTCCTTTTAGCGTACCTTCTAAGACATATTGGAGAAAGTAGACAATGAATAATCCACCATGAATTCTCTCTGCTCCTAGATAGAAAGGGGTGCATGAGTTAAAACGTGTTTGTTTCCTTAAAGCAGAGTCTACAAATTGCACTTTCCACAAAATCCTTCCAGCTCTCGCCCTCAATTCTAGCTGCCTGCAATAATCCCTATTTTCGTAAATATTTAGAAATGATAGTATTCCCACGACGCAAACAAGTTTACCTATCATCGGATACCCATTCGTTGACCTTTCCGCGCTATCCTGAGCACTAAACATATGATACCATAACAGTACGGCCACCGCCACGAGGACCCACAAAGAGCCTTGCCAACCGTCATAAGGCTAATTCGAGCATAATTCCTCCGCCGCCTGAACTATCAAAGGACTCGTGAAGTGTGTTCCTCATATACCCGGGGCTCTGTTCAGTGAGTGGAAGGATTTCCAAGTTGCTTCAGGCTCAACAACGGCCGATACTTCCATGCCATGCCATACTTAGCGGTTGACTAATTCATCATTTTGTAATTGGTTTTTCGGGACACATTATGAATTTTAAGTGTATTTGCTCGCATTGTTGTTGTTTGAAACAACACGCGTCCGTAATGGATTATACGCACGCAAGCCATACAAAACTTTGGGCCGAAAAGGAGTGTGAGGACACGCAGCAGTGAAATATGCAGGCAGAAAATGGATATCAAATGAACATGAAGGATGAGTGGCCGGGGCGAGTGGTTAGGAAAGTTGCCGGTGGTGCTAATCGCTTCGGCCCGGGAGCTTCCTTGTCGATGTAATGGGATATGCATTCCATTATGATGTAGATATCAGTGGGATGTTAATGTATGTTTCAGTAATTTTGAATAAATAATGCCAATTATCTAGAAAACAGATTCGTTCGGTTAGACAAGGGGATGGTCCTTAAATTCCGAGATCAGCTTCTGTAACTCCATAAAAGAAAGTACAGAAAGGTTGGAATTAGGGTTTAGGGGATGTGCATACAGTAAAAAGCAATCCTGGTTCATGCATCAGAAACAGTCCCAACCTGGGTTGAAAAAGGAAGAGACAAATGGCTCAAAAACATTGACGTTAGATCTAGTGGTGGATTAGACGGCCAGACAGTCCGACAGCCTGCATAAGGTCAACCGGTTTGGTAGAAACCCTGTGAAAGCCCTTTTATGTGAGACCATTTGGGGCGTCAATTGCGAACTCCTCCGAAAGTTTCACAACATCACTACGGAAAGTAGTTTCTCCAAGACGGTGGAGCACGATGTGTAGCACCATATCAATACCACCGGCTCTCTAATCTTCTCAAAGGTGCGTCCTCTTTCATCCAAGAAACTAGCTGTTGCGAAAAGGGAGTTTTAAAATTTGATGAAACAGGGTATCTGCAGACCATCAAACAGTTGTTGGTCCTCTCAGTTTCATATGGTCCTTAAGCCAAACGGCGAATGAAGGCCATGCGGAAATTATAGACGTCTGAATGCCCAGACAGTTCCAGACCGATATCCCATACCACTCATCCATGATTTCGCGCACTCATTAACGAATTGCCGTGTTGTTACGACTTTGGATCTAGCCAAGGCATATCACCAAATCCCCCTCAACTTGTCTGCACGCAAAACTAAAGACTCCCGCGAGGTTGAGTGGTCTGCTGAGGCCGCCCGGTGTTGCCTCAACAACAACGTGTTGAGGCAACGCTGCTGGCATCTCCTCATCCCCTAGCTCTTTTATTATGTGGTGATCACATTGGGCGGACAACCAATCATTGCCATATCTTTCCAACATTTTGGAACAGGAGGAGAGGAGAGAAATGGGACGGTAATTCTCGGCAAGCGTACGATCGCCACTTTGGTGAATGGGGATGATGAGAGCCTTTTTCCACAAGCCGGGAAAATGATTCTCTTTGAAGCTTTTGTTGAAAATAAGAAGTAGGGGAAGGGAGATGGGCTTACTAGTTGTGAGCAAAAAGAGGTTTGGAAGACCATCGTAGTCAGGTCCGACGTTGGCATCAAGTTTGCCAATGTACGCGACAAGGAGAGGGGCAAAAATGGGAATGGTATGCGATGCGGGGCAGGCTACATCCACTAACCGGAGGGATACAGAGGAAGGAGGGGGAACATAGACTAAGGAAAAGTAACGTCAGAGTAAATCACAAGATAGTTGGGGGGAGTTAGCTGAGGAGCCAGAGAATTTAATGGACGAAGGGGATAGCGGGACTTGGGAATATGGCATCAAAAAGGTTTGAGGTTTCCACGCTTTAGTGAGTCCTCAACATTGGTCGAAGTTTTTTGTTGACTTTAGTGGTGAACCAGACAGGGTAAGAGCGTAAGCACTTAGAAGAGGAGGGGACATAATAGGAAAGAAGATCAGATAAAATGGTATAGAAGGTGTTGAGTGCTTGGTCACACGTTAATAGAGAGAGAAGGGGAACCCAGTTGACTGCCGCCAGGGCTGAGTTCAGACCTTGGAAGTTCGCTTACGAAAATTGAACTTGGTTGGCTTGCGCGGCAGCAGAGTGGTGTCGGGATATCTGAGCATCGAACTCGAGAGCAGGATGATGGGCGTCAGGGGCAACGTAAAGCGGGGCATGAAGGGATTGGGAAAGGCAACGCACAGGAAGGTTAGAGAGGATAAGATCAACAGAGCGATCTAAGTGATTTTTAGAAAAGATAAACGGCGCAGCTGTACATGAAAGTGGATAGAGGAAGGGAAGGGTGGGTGGAGTTATTACGGAAGGAGTGAAAGCCAGGAGTAATGGACCAGGGGAGCATAGGAAGATTAAAATCATCACAGATGATGAAAGGAAGTAAGGGGAATTACAAGTGATGTGGTCCCCCCCCGAAGGGACAGTATAGATGAGCGGAGGAGGAACTTTGCCTGTTTCTAAAAAAAGGTTCTTGTTCATTGTAGTTGAGTCATCCTCTTTATTCTTGAGGGGACTGAATTGGAAATCAAACTTTACGTAGCCCTGAAATTTTTAGAAGGTTCGACGACAACAATTAGAGGAATTTTAATGTTCTTCTGTTTCCTCTGGGGTGCTTTTGGTGGTTACAATTGCTGGTTAGATAACGCTAGGGCCCGTTCTTTGTTATTATCATAGTTTCGGTTGAAGCAGTGCCATGCTCCGGGCAGGCGATCGGCTTGGCGCTGAGTTCACCATATATATATATTTTACGGCTGCCTCTAGCGAAGCAATCCGCAAACTGCGAATTAGGTCCTCTAGGGATTGTTTTTATTAAGGGCCTCTTCTAGTTTCTTCGGGGGGGTCTCATTTTGTTCCCCTTAGGGAAACAATTTCCTCATTTATAGGCTCATTTTTCACTGTTCTATCGGAGTCGTGGCCTGCGTTAGACTTCCTTTTCGTAGATACGACCGATTCCGTTGCTGACTATAATAGAACGACTATAATTGAACTTTAGGTCCCCACTGAATTCGTGTGTTACACACTGAAAAAAACGTCCCATCATGTCCTGAAACCTACACATCCTATCACCTTGACCGAATGAAGACCATTATAAAGAAAGCCTTTTCTTTTTACCCACAGGCAGAGCGCTTTCGATGGATTTGTGTATTAAACGAAGTAATGAACGACCATTTAACCTGCAGCAATTCCACGAGTAGGAGTCCCGTAGCGCTTGCAGTTTCATCCCTAAAAGGTAAGTACATTAGCAACACGCCAAGTACACCTGTACATTAGAAAGTCCTTTCTCTCCTATGCATTCAAATTAAACCAGAGCTCTGAAAAAAAAACATAAAGGACTCGCCGAACTATACAAAAACCAAACTACCCTTCATTCCCTAGAAATATGATCTCCCAACTCTCGACCGGCAGAGAAGCAAGACCTGAAAGGGAAACTACATACCAACAAAGTCGAATTTCCGCCCGCACTCATATCTTTAAAATATTACGAAATCAGCCCCAACAAAAAAAAAATACGTCGCATGAACAATATAAAAGGCATCTTTATGCCGGCCTTAATGGTTCGCTACTTTACTCGGTAGTGTTCCACTAAAGGAAATTTTTAATGAGATTTTTATGAGCCCCTTAGCTGCTGCCGTTGCTGTGCCTGTGCTTCCTTTTTAGCTCGAAAACGATGTTGCTGGTCTTCTGTCGTGGCTGGCCCTAGCTCCCAACTCCTCTCCTTGCCTGCCACCCCCACTTGTTTGCGAAGAGGAGCGACGAGCCAGCACTATCAAGTGCCAACTTTATTCTGACCTATTTCTCTCCGGAAAATTCTCTTAGTGAAATCCACTTTTGCTAGTCGTGTTTTCTGCAATGACTACGACGGTGAACTGCAAACGGCAAACTACCCTCAATGACGATGCACTTTCGCACGGTGAAAATATGGTTAGATACGTGTGTGTATGGAGCTTCCTAACGCCATGAGGAAATTGCAAATTCATAGAAGATTTCCTTACTCTCGCAAATATCAACGGTGGCGATAGCAGCAGTCACTATCACAATGCCGCCTTGATTCCATTTGCAACGGTTGAGGGTAAATGCTGGTTGGGGCTGTATTACCACAAGTTTGATGATTGAATGGGAGGTCCAGGATGATGTGGTCCGGGAGCGAAAAAGTAGAGGTTTAGCATTCGGGACAGAAAAATGTTTTAAAATCGTCCGTTTTGAAAAGCGGAAAGAGTTGAATGCAAATTTGATTTTCGTCCTGAATAGATGTGAGCTTTTCAAATCAATTATGGAAAATTGCATTTTCCAGGAAATCTCATGCAGAAGATTTGAAGATATTCTACTTTATTCGAGGCTTCAGATCGGTCTGCCCCGTGAGAGGATATCCTAGAAACTCTCTATAGAGCATCTTATTAAGAAGGAGAGTTTAAAGTGCATTATGAATCGTAATATGGGGTTGAAATATAAACAGGCCAGTGCTAGGGGTTGGTAGTAACGATTGGAGATAGGTTGGATAATGTGCAGGCTTAAAAAGTATATATACATGCTTTCGCACTTCATCTAGAATTTTCTCTAAGTCCCTCCTCTCTTCCGCGAATCTCTGCCATTGGACGAATAGGTGCACTGGGCTCTCCGGGACCTCATCGCAGTATAGATACTCAGATGAACTGCCCAATTTAAATCTCCATGGCCGTTGAGAAACAGGGTAAAATCTTCCCATGCCTTCTCTCCAGCTACTCCCCGATGGTAGGGTTCAACCTGTAAGTTCAATGGCCCTTTTCTGGCTGGTCCATATGCTTATCTCTCCCTTTCAGCTTTTTTCACCTGCAATAAAGAAGGAGGGACCTGACTTTATATATGTTCATCATATCATCTGCCAGAATGTCAATCGACGTCATTCACGGGATGACGAACGCTGCATCAGATGATACTCATCAGCCTATCTAAGAGCAACCTGCAAGTATGCCGCGGTACTCATACGTTCAGCATCATCCTTGCTAGAGCCATACTCGTGGTGGATACTCTATGTACTGCTTAAAATTCAGTTTTCTAGCTATCATCCTCACTGATGACCGGCTTGGAGGTGATGATATACTTCCCAATTCTAATACGGGCGTAATTTCTCTTGCGACGCTTACTGATGAGGACCACTTTCGTCTTTTCCTCCGCGAATGCCAGTCCAGCGCTCTCTATCCATGCCCTAATAGCACTGGTTGCTTCACTTGAGTACAACTCAACATCTTCGAGATACTTTTTGACCACAATCTGCGCCCCTTCCTTGAATTGTATCGGCGTCACATTCAGAGCCCCTGGAAGGTGTCAGTACTCCTCTTTTGTGGGGGAAATGTCCGCTGGATGATTTTTAACAAGAGGATATGGCATGTGATCTACGGACTTGAACGGCCTCTGAATCGCTCCGTCACGATTTTGTAGGCGCCACTCTCAAGGGATTTTTCCACCTACGAACAGAGCTCCATTATACATTCCTTCTTACCCCGCTGGATGACGTTCTTGCGACCTTTCTCCTTTTGCCCCTGACCGATCCTATGAGCCATTCATGTGGCTCGGTGCTAAGTCGATCAAAGACTGGTCAGTTCACTATACCACCAGCAATTGGGTTTTCTTATGGGGAATGAGCGTCTTTTCGGCATGGATGCGTCACATCTTTTGGCAATGCATTGTGCGGCTGGAGAGCACTATCCAAGGGGGTGCCTACCTTGGTAAACTGGTCCAGCCACACCTTCATGAATGTTTGGTTATCCGTTGCTCTTGCAGACCATCCTGGCGTTCTTTTCGATTCTGGCTTTTGGTGTGTGGGTCTCTTGTCCGGTGGCTCTCTCCATAGTTCAAAAGTGACTGCCTGGTTTTCGAAATCCTCGCTAACTTGCCAGGTCATATTACGTGCCAGCGCAGGGTTGACAAAAGTCAGATCTACAATTGAATCGAACCCCTCCCTTCCCAGAAGGGGTTAACATCACTTTCGTTGGAAAGAACTATATGTAACTAGGCGAATGCTTCCAATAAGCACCGCCCCCCTACGTTAGTTCCTTTGTTGCCCCACTCGATGGCCTAAGCGTCAAAGTCACCGGCTACCACCTTTGAATTTCGTTGAGTTCAGACAATGTGAGATTCGTTGGGAGGTGACAGCTGTATACGAATATACCGCTTGTTTTTATCCACAGAAAGCCATTAGCCGCCAGACCCATGGTATATTTTATTGCTTGGCGAGTGCACCGTGGATGTGAACTTAGGACTTCTCAATCCCTAAACAAAAACGTTGGATATAATTCGCACCCTTGTTGAATTTTGGAAATTATAAAAGGGAGCGTATAAGACCTGCGAGCCGCTTCGTCACGTTGCTCCCAGAACAGATGAGGGAACGTCTGGTGCGAACCCGTAGCCGTCTTCGCCATTCTGTTAATTCTTGAACTTTGGGTGTTAAACCCAAATAGAGGCGAGTTCGTATAACTATTTTCTTTTATTATTCAATTGCGCTCGTTACTTTCCATCGACGAACTGGGAGACTCCAGCTCTCCAACTGCCCTCATGCCCTCTTTCCGCCCGATGTCGCATCCGACGGGCACATCGCCTAGTTGCTTGTTCCAGAAAGGGCTGTGAAGCAAGTGTTTAGCATCGCTCCGCCACACCGCCTCGCCCTCAGCTGAAACTAAAGGGTTTTGGCGAGAGCACCCATGGCGGGACTACTTGGCCGCGGTAGACTGGCGGACGTCAAAACGAATGCGGCGCTCTTGCTTCCTTCTAGAGGCGCCTTCCTTCTGGAAGAAAGACTTCAGCATGTCCAAGGAGATCGTCTTGGGCTTGCCACCGACGTCTAGACTGAACACGTGCTCCTTACGCTTGAGGCTTTCAGATGGCATCAGTCCTCATCAGAGCGTGGTGGCGACTTTGAGTTCCCTAGGAGTGTGGACCGGTGGCTGCGTATGACGAGATGGCAGAAGTGGCTTTAATTAGAAAGCGGCCTCTTGTAGTAGGCGCAACAATCAGGTCTTTCTAAAACCGTCTCTTTGGCCGAGGACCAGGTCGTCGATGAGTCTTGGCTTGTCTGCAGGACTGACTGCAGATTGTATGCGATTATCCGGCGGGAACACCAAAGCACGAAATTCACTCTCAATCGAAGGTATCAGCACGGCTGTTAAGTTCTTGAGGGATATTGCCACCACGTAAACCGATTAGTGATGCTGAGGCAATCCTTTTAGCTATGCACGTCTCGCAAAGGGTCTATAATGTCGAGGTGTATAGTGTGGAGACTTAGACGAAATCTCTACTTGGTTTCTAGCATGTCTAGAGACCTTAGATTTCTGGCATTCGATGCACTCTCTGGCTCAAAAATTCACGTCTTTGTTCATGGTCGGCCAGAGATATGCCGTGAAGCGCAAGATCGTACACCAAGTGAAACACTTCTTTACGAAAAGTCTCGGGAATATATTGCCTAGGTCCGAGGGAGATCCCAATGTAAATATAGGAATGTGAACCGAACATGGGGTACTCCTTGAACCTATATTGAAGTTCGACTGCAAGCTCTGAAGAACTAAATCATCCTTCTGGGTTACAGTGATTGCCGGAAAATCGGCCTGAATGTTGACCTCGAAGATTCGGGACAAAGCGTCAGCGGCTAGGTTATCTTAACAGAACACACAGTTAATGTTTAATGTGAACTGGTTTATGCAGGGTAAGTGCCGACGTTCACGAGATGACGCTTCTGCCGTCAGGCAAAAATCAGAGGTTTATGGTCTGTGAACAAAGTGAACGGTCTGCCATTAAGGGAAAAACGAAAGTTCTTTATGCTGAGATACGCGACTTGTATCTCACGATCGTAGGCACTGAAGAAATCCAACGGCTTTGTTTCACTATTTGGTGAAGAGTAGCGCCTACTGCGATGTCTGTGGCATCGATAAAACACGGCTAGGTGTTCCTATTGAGGGAATGTTAAAGGTGTAGCGTCTACCTGTTACTTGGTGGTTTCAAACGCTTGGATGGTTTCTGAAGACCATACAACCTCCCTGGGATCTTTGGTCTTAGAGCCAGACAGGAAACCGTTAAGCAATGTCTGGTGGTGAGCGACTTTGGACAGTAAACGACGCACGGTCAGAGTTTACCACGCCTTAGAACTTTCTAAGGTCTTTGACCGTCTCCGAGATCGCTTGCACCTTGTGTGGGTCGAGTTAAATGCCGTCAGGAGTGATGGAAGGCACTTCGACTTTCGACGGTGAAAATTAGGCTATTGTCAAGGAGGCGTTGAAAAATGCACTCGAGAGATGCCAAATGCTCGGTGGAAGATGCGACCAGAACGTCATCCAAATAGACAACACAAAAGTCCCAAGTTTCGTAGTACAGAGTGGATAAATCGCTGGAAGGTTCGCACCACATTACATAAGCCAAAAGTCATCCATGCGAACTCGGAAGGGTCCAAAAGGTGTGCAAATTTCTGTCTCTGGAATATCTTCGGGGGTTGCAAAGATTTAGTGGTAAGCCTTGGTGAGATCGAAGGTCGAGATAGCACTTCAGTTCGCCAAGTAATCTACAAAGTTTTGGATGGTTGCAATGGAGTATCGGTCCAGAATCGTCTGAGCATTGAGACCTATATCATCTCCACAAGGTCGCCATTGGGCTTGGGGATGACCCTGCTTGATTAGTTCGTTGAATTCTTTCCGCGCAACAGAGAGCTCCTGGGGTGGTAAAGGACACACCTTCGAGAAGATTGGCGAACCAATAGTGCTGGACATCACACACGAATGCATGGATCGACATCGTCCTCAAAAATAAAGAGCGTTGTTCGTGCAGGTTGAAATTTTCTCTGACGAGCGAAGAGAGATTGTGGGCCCTATCAACGACGTATCCTACATATCTGCCAGCAGCTCATAGTGACACTGGAAGTGTGCGCCTAACATGTCTACTTGCCTGTAGCCATAAGTTGCGATGTGAACATTAGCAAAGAACAGTCTCAACTTGATCTTGGTGTTGGGATTACTGTATCTCTCCCTTGGGGGGATGGAGTTGAAAATTCAACCTTTACTAGATTTTCGATTTCTCGCCATTTTTTTTATTTTCTTTTACTCCACGTGCGATATACGATCTTCCTGTCCTTTCCCTTTAAGCAGGATGTGAAAACCTATTTGAGGAAATGGGCTACCACCGCTGATTTCCTCAATATTCTTCCGGTTTTTTATATGATAAACCCACACCTCCCTCATGGCTACATCTCCCAACCTCTTCCAACCAGAACTTTCACTCTTGCCATGCATATTTACTCCAAAACAAATTCACCCTCTCCAGCTTGATTTGAATATTCGAAAATTTCGTTAACTAATTGCGCCTCATGCATATGCAGCCAGTTAATAGTTAATAATGCATTCCAACGGGCCGACCGAGCCCCCCGGGAGCCCATTGCGCGCCCTCCGCCACTCCACAGCACAGAAGGGCACGCAAATTACCGAAAAGGTGGCCAGCTCCGCTTCCACACGACGTCAAGCTCGTTCGCGATGGACCAACTTGAGTTGAAGACGTTCTGAGCGTGTCCCCTCGCGAAGCGACCCAAGCAGAAGCGAGCGAGTCGACCCTACCGTGCCTCCCAATCAGCACGAACGAGACACCCGCAAAATCCATCATGGCCGACATCGTTTCGTTTCGTTCTTTTCGGTTTTGTTTTCCTAAACCCGTTCTGTTATTGATATTCACTGCCCATGTCCCTACGTTCCGGTCGTTCTCAGGCCAGAACACCGTGCCGCCATTCCACTCGGCCCGGTGTCATTGCATTTCCGCGCAATTTGAGAACCACTGAAAGCGATTTTCCCATACATTTATTTACACAGCAGCCGCAGCAGCGCTCGCCAACCAATCAGTCCATCTCTCTCCGGCGCACGGCGAATGAATGTGCCGGAACGTGCGGTCCGCGACGGAAACGGACCATTGAAACGTTTCGCGTTCGCGTCACTTTGTGTCGACAAGGGAGGACTTTGCCGAAAATTTTCTCTGTGTCCACCCGCCGAGCGGATTTTTTTAGTGAAAAACCCTGGAAAAAGTGCGACAAACATCGTGAAAACGTGAAAACTCAACGCCCGGAACGTTTTGCAGCAACTGTTCGTGACGAATTGTGGCTCGGCTGGACGGTGGAAGTGAATTGAGTGGTCGCGCCGTGCAAGTGCTCTCGAGTCGGTCGTGGAGGCAAGGAATAATCCGAGAAAAGTGCAAATTGGAGTGTCGTGACGGGAGCCAAGTACCGAATTCTCGCTGGAATTAAGGAAATCGAAGGAGTTCGACTGGGGAGCCGCCAACTGCGGCTGGATTACGTGTAAATTTCGTGGGCAATTGTGCACGGCGGTGGCGAGCCCGTGCAGGCCCGGATCCCGTGCTGCGAAATGTGTGAAGGGCTCTAGGTCGTCGGAACGCCCAAAGTGCGCGCCGCGGTTCGCCGCCGACTTGACGAGGAGCCCCAGTGGCCCCAGCGCGGAAAGTGCAATCGGGAAGATGTTCTGAGCGGAGCGGTTTGTTTTGCGGCGGAGTGCGACCTCTACGGGTCGGCGAGAGTGCGGTTGGCGCGCGTGCAGCCCGCGGCGGAGCTGGTCCTGCGGCTCGCCCGCCCAACGGAGTGAGTGTGGTGTGGTCCCTTTGTCGCCGCTTTGCCGTACGAGATCAGCGCGGATTCGATTTCGAGTGTCTCCAAAGCTGCAACTGTTCTCCGTATGTGAATCTCTCAATCCCAAGGTAATTATGGGCAACTGGCCGAAAAGTTCAATTTCATGTTTACGGTGTGCCGCGGCGGCCGAGCGGGCTGCGCCCTGCAGAAGGGTGTCCACCGCACCCTCGGGAGACGGGAGGGTGGATGGCGGGTTCGAATGGAGTACGGCCGCCCCCTGCCGGGGTGCAGGGCCACCCGCCATTGGCGCAAGGAGCAGCCGAACATTTTCCACGGTCGAGGGAGAAAAATACGGAAACGGCGTAAAAATTCAAAAGTGTCGCTTTGTGCGACGACATGGACGACAGTTGCGCGCGTGTGGAGCGGTGCGGTTGTGTTGGTGGCGATTTACACACGGATTATGTGAAGGCGCGCTGCGCGGCACCACTACACGCGCCCGGTGTTGGGTATCGGCCGTCGTCCGTCAGATCCGCGTTGCATTGACGGCAGAAATCCAACCCGAGCGGGTCAGATTGGTGGTCGCTCCCCAGCAGCCACGCTCGCCAGGAGTCTTAATTAGTGTCCATGTCTTACAAATTAGTTGAAGGACTTCCTGTAATTGATTTCGGGGCGGAAGAAGAGATGTTTTGCCGCGGAGAAGCCTCATATTAGCATCTCGTGGCCGAGGACCAGTTTCCTCCGGCCTCGACCGGTCACTTGGGTCAATTCTTGGTAATCTGTGGACGGCAGAAGTGTGCATCCATCATGTTTTGTGTTCTTTTTTGTTTTATGGGGTAATTGCTCTTGTCGACATCTCCGTCTGATTGGGCTACTTCGCTGGGGGAGCGAGCGAGACAGGCTGAGGACTATTGATTAGTGACTTACAGTACTTCGTCTAAGTTTTGGTATAAGGTAAAATGGAAACGAAGCTCGACTGATTGCAATGAAAAAGGGAATGACAGTGGGATTGATTTTGATAACTGAATTGGGATAAACATTTTCCTCCCCCATTTCCTTAAAAATTCACAATGAACCTAATTTTGTCATAGTCTATTCAGGATCCAAGAAAAATGTACCCTTGGCAGAATTCACTAACCTAATCATCCCCTTATCTGCTCACCTTTCGTGGCAGAGGGCTAGGCTCGATCACCGGCCTAACTTGCCTCGATACCTCATTAGCATTAGGGATAGTCTGGTAGATGAGCAAACACTACACCCTCAGTGACCACGAGGTCATCTTGGGGGTGACACTCGCATGCACAACAGAAGTGGAAAAACTCTGATCGCAAGCTAGTCCATTGGAGTTTTCGGCGAGGAGATTTTCCTGACGGATTCACAAGGAGGTCACAAGACTCAAAGGAAACCGCCCTGGAAACGGTGAATCAGCTATGTCCGTGGGCAACTGAGGCATGCGACTCCACAAAGCCGCGACGATGTTTACATCGCAGTAGGAAACCAAACTGCTGATGGAACCAGAATATCTTGCTTTTGAGTTCATCGTGCCTGTGAGCGAAGGAAGCCAGAACATCGGGAGCTGGAGAAAGAATATCACCTTAAGCAGGAAATACGGCAAAGTAAGCGGAATTCCTACAGCCAGCTCTCCTTTGAGGCAAATACGAACCCGTGGGGTGCTGTTTACAAGGTTGCAATGACCAAGTTTCATGGGTAAAAATCATCCCAAGTAACGAGCCCACGCCTTTGGTCAAAATAATCTCAATTGTTTCTCCACAAAAGGAAAAAAAGTGGATCTCAGATAATGGTTCAACGGGACGTTTTCTCGGATTTCCGGGGTGATCGAGGAAGAACTACGAAAGATCGTCGAATTGGGGATAATGAGGCTCCGGGATTGGAGGGAATTCCGAACAAAGTCCAGAAGTGGGCTCAAAAAATCAGGCCCTCATGGTTCATAAGCACATTTGAATCGTATATGGTGGAAGGAGTGTTTTGTATCCAATGGAAAAGGTAGAGGATGGTATCGGGTGAAGCAGTGTATGATTCCCTTGCATCTCCTAGCGAATAAGGCACATTATTTTCACCAGAGGATGAATCCGGCCGATGTGATTACGGACTTCCAAAAGCCACTAGGAAAGGACTCTCTCTCTTTATTTCCGAGCCAATCCGACCCATATTTTTCAGGTGATCAATTCAGATGATTTGATCCTATCGACGGATTGGTCTATTATTCAGGTAGTACCCATTCCTAAAGCTCTCAAGGACTCTGAACTTTTGACAAGTTATCGCCCTATCGGCCTCATTAATATGTTTGCCAAATTATTAAATTCGATGATCAAGGTTGATGAATAAGTCCTGCCGACTAACTGTTACGCCTACTCTGCAGGCAAATTTACATTTGCCGCCATTAATGACGTTTTGTTGCACATCTCGATAGCTAAAGGGAGGAGTCAGCAGGTTTTTGCTGTGGTGCTGGATGTAAAGAATGCCTATCGGAAGGTGGATCTTGCGACTCCGTGTGACATAATGTCACATTTAGGTTTTCTTGCAGAAATTATGTGATGGGTGTCAAGGATAATATCCAATCCAATCGCCTTCAACTGGGTTTAGACAGCGTTTAAGTTGGCAATGGTATCTCCCAAGAATGCGGTTTAAGTCCGTTGTTCAACCTATTTACAGCATCCCAAATGTCCTCATAGTGTTGAAATTTTTCAATTTGCAGTCGATTTCCTTCCTCCAAATGTCTGTAAAGACAGATTAATCTCTTTGTTGATGAATCCCGTAGATCGCCGTAATGGCTGCCTTCAGCGTCCGGAGCCAATAATCCATTGGATTGCGGATGGTATGCACTTGTCCGCTGACGTTCGAATGTGAAGAACTTTTGTAGCCGTGTGAGTCGCGCAAAGGTCCTACAATGCCAGGGTATACAGTGTGGGAACGCTTTGTCGACTTAGGGACTACTCCTACTCCCTTCCTAGCATGCCTAGTAGCTTAGTAACCATTCTCACGTCCAAGAATTCAGGTCCTTTTTCGTGAACGGCCAGAAATACTTGCTGGAGACTACCCGGTTCGTTGTCCGAATGTCGGGGTACTTAGAATTGTGCACCGAGTGAAACACTTCCTTATGGAAATAAAAGTCAACACCATGTCCATCCCTAGTAGTAACTTTTTATTCGACATCGATATTTCGGAAACAACTTATTCCCTTCTTCAGTGCCAGGTGTATACTTCCTTATGAAAAGCTAATGGAATATATGACCTAGGTCCTTTTTCTGAGGTCTCGCCGCAGATAGAGGAAAGTGAGTCGAAGATAGGAAATTCCTGAAAGTTGTATTTGTAGTCCGACTGCAGGTTCTGTAGAATTGCGTCATCCTTCTGATTGTCGAAAAATCTACTGCAGCTGGGATTTTAATCTCTGAGGTCTGTTTCAAACGTCAGCGACTAAATTGTCTAATCATGTTGAACGCCCGATGTAAACTGGCAAATGAAGATTGGCTAGGGGACGTTTTGTGGTGCTTCTACCGTAAGGCAAAAAATAGAGGGTTGTATACCCTGAACAATGTGCACGGTCTGCGTTCAAGGGAAAAATGAAAGTATCAGATGCTCAGATGCACGGCTAGTAATTCATGATCATAGACACTGTAATTCCATTGAGGGGGAAAGAAGAAAACCAATGGCTGTCAGTTTTAGTTTACCATCTGGTGAAGAGTAGCGCCAACTGCAATGCCTGAGGCATCGACGAACAAGGCTGCATCCTAGTAAGGGAGTGGCGAAATTGTAACGTCTACTACTATTACTTTAACGGCTTCTGGAGACCATACAACCTGCCGCGATTTTTTGGTCTTAAACCCAGACTGGCTTTAAATAGGACCTAGTGGTGGGTGGCTCTGGCAGGGGATCACAGTAGTAATTTACCATCCCCAAGTACCTTCTAAAAACTTTGACTGGAGAGGAGGACATATTGAATAGTTTGGTTTCGATAGCAAGAGGACTAAATCGAAAATGCATTGACTGCGATTTTAACGCGCGGACAGTAGAATGAGAAACTATGCTTACCAATGCAAGAAAAGCCTTCTCGTAATGGGGTCAAAAATAAAATCCATTTCGTTCGTAGACCCTGCCACATGTTGCCGTTTCTATCTTGGCACATCACTGACCGATATATCAACTTTGAGTATCAGGCAATCGTTTCTGATCTGAGAAGCAAACTAAAAGCTTGGCAACTGGTATTCGAATGAGGGAACACTAGGCAGGTGGAAATAATGGGTAAGGAAATTTTATGGAGATTTAGTAAGCCCAGAATAGCATGCCAGACAAGAAAGAGCATCTCATGTGATAGAATGCTTTGTGAGGAACACCACTCATGCCACACTTGTCAACAGAAGACCCAAAAACTTATAGAACTGTGAATTATTTGGCTTTTGTACAAGCTATAAATGAGTTAAGGGTCCTTGCGATATCAGATTTTTTTCTGAAGATTATTTAGGGGTTATTCCCTGAGGAAGGACAAGCAGGGCGACCACCTACAAGTACTCGTAGTAACGAGGGACCGTGAAAGTAGTGTGTGCCCTAGCGTTTGTCGTGTCAAGGAGAAGCCAATTACTTCGCCCAAGGAATTAAAGTTGATTAAAGACTGGCGGTCTTACTATAAGACCACTGTTAGTTGGAATAATAAAACAATGGTGTTTTACTGTCAACATAGGCTAAGGGCCTGCCATCAGTTCTGTTGGTGTACTTCTCCGGGTCCCAAGGGAGAAACAGAACCACACAACAACAGTCACCGGGGTACCCTGACTTGGTACAATTGAATTGTATTGAAGAATTTCGTTGACGATCAGGCCATACACCAGAAGGTGTGCTGTTGAGAAGGCGGAAATTGCAGTGGACATGCAATGGAATCCACTATTTCAAGATGGCCAACGAATGGGTCGCTCAGAAATACATAGCCCAGAACAGTGGAGGAGGAGTGCAAGCTTCTCGGGCAGTCCTGGTGGGAGCTGGAACACATTTCAATCAAGGACAGCATATAGGCGAGGTTGGCGCGCTTTGTAACATTAATAGGTGAATGGTAACCACGGATAGAGGTGCATTGATTGCCACTGTGCGGCATATGCCTGCCAATTTTGTTTCCTCCGTGTGAGTTTTTTTTTTGTAAGTATTTACCTCACCTCGAACTTAATCTCTTTCATAATGTGAAGTTTTTCGATATGAAAAGATGGCGGGAAGAACGCTTTAATCATTTCCATGATACCATCCAAAGACATACAAGGATTCATGACTTGGGCCGGATTCGAACCTGGGGCATGAGCTGGAAGTCGTGCAGAAGACGGTTCCGTTGTTCTTGCCTAATCTCACCGAATTTCTTAATGCATTATCGGATATTATCTCGGTTGAATATCCTAGTCTGCCTTTTATTCTCAGTGAGGGCTCCAAGCTTCTCTCTACTGAATGACTAAGCTCTCTCGGTCTCTCCGTTCAACCTTACTTTGTCTTCAAAGGTATGGAGCTTATCTACACTCATTAGATTCCGTATCCAAAACCCGCGGGTGACCGTCCACACTGTAAACGTGTAATCAAAATAAGCAGAAACTAATGAACACCTCTTTTGTGGGGACAAATTTGTAGATTACTTCCAAATGCCTTTCCCACCTGAATCGGTATCAATCCGACCTAACCAAGCGTAAAAGGAATTACACAGTCCACGTCCCAATCTAACTGAATTGACACTAAATTGCTGGAAACTCTGAGATTAGTGCAATCATAATTATCCAGTCGCCAAAAGAATTGGCACCAACCTAAATGACAACCATAAAGAAAACCCAGCCGAAACGAGCATCTCACCTTATTCAGGCGTTAAGAAAAATCTCGCGGGAAAACCGCCATAAAGCATTTGGAAAATCTGTGAGAAAACGACGGAAACAAGTTGTTGAACGCAACGAAACACGGCAACCGAACGACCTAACATTTATCTAACTTTTGCATTCAACACGACCGCGGCAGCAGCAACAAGAGCCGGGACGGCAACGTCGATTGAATTACCCCCAAAGAAAAACCGCGGTGCAAACTTGTTCGCGGTTTTATCTGCTTTTTCAAATCTCGAACGAGGTACGCGAGGCGTGCAAATCGAATTATCATTAGATGGAAAAATACGAGATTCTTTTTTCGCAATTAAAAATTACATCATGTCGATTTGTGATATGATAGCTCGCCGAGCTGCTCATTGAGAGTCATGTCTGCATTTTGTAGATATGGTTAAGTGGTGCTAATCGTGTTTGATTGATTCGCGGCAATTTGGATTGAGTATGTTGGGGGGAGGCGTCTGGGGGGCTGAAGGAAGCACGAAAAGTCGGTGTTGCTTTTGGATTACAGCATTCCACCAGTGGAATCTGTCTCTCTGACCTCTAAGGGCTTGGGGATCCAGAAGACCCAGCTCTCTACCTCTTCACGTATGCTCGAATTGTGTGGCGAGCAAGAGGCAATCGATAACTCATTCTCGGACTTGGCATTGTGTGGAATCAATTCCAGCGATAAAACACGCTTTTCCATCAATCCGATAATGGATTATTCGCAGTTGTGCAAGAGATTATGTGTTTTACGACAAACATTGCGTGACCCAGTAGCAATGCGCAGCCGACACACCATTCAAATGCAGGAAACGAGCCCCGATTGCGTTTAATTAATAAACCTTATCTGAATTTGGTTATCTTTTCCGTGCAAATTATGGTCAGAGGTTTCGTATCCAGTGGCGAAATCTGCGCACATTCAGATTTCTTGGGCTTTCTGTTTCGACTTGCGGAGCTGTCCCCTGAATTACATACGACGACCAGAATGAAATTAGCTAAATGATTTTTCAATTATTCAGATTTACGAGCAGCTGGTGGCCATGTTAAAACCATACATCCAATTAGTTTCGCCAGCTATGTCTTTCACGTTTTCCAGTTGAGTGAATCAATCATGAATTCAACAGTAGTTGATTGACCACCACCCCGCCACTGCCGCCATTCTCACCGGTCCCACTTGATCCGAAATTTTAAATATAAATCCCATTAATTATGCATTATATTCAAATTATATTGTTACAATTCATCAATTACACCTTGAGCTGGTTTGTAAACACACAGTTTTGATGGCCAGATTCGTTGAGAGTCGTTTCTGCTATTAGCGGGGCCAGCCCGATGAAGCGGTCGAACAAGTATTTTTGGGAATGTTATGTGATTGATGTTTCGTTGAAAATTCAAGGTGGACTGGCTTTTCAGATATTTTGATTGAGTGTAATTATGTTCTATTTAGGATAAGTGAGTGAATGGCTAATGCTAGGTGATAGCTGTTGAGAATCGTGTGTAGCGGATAAATGTCCGGAAAGGATGATATGCGCTTTTGATGGCTAGTAGATTTCGAATAAGTGGTACGGAATGATGGGATTATTTCTCATTAAGGGGTCTTGTTGACAGAACTGTCTCAATCATGGCAAGAATCCAAGCTATCAAAGGCTTATGATCATCATCATCAACCGCGAACAACCGGTATCCGGTCTCCTTATCCTTAATAAGGAACTCCAGACATCCCAGTTTTGCGCCGAGGTCCACCAATTCGATATCCCTAAAAGCTGCCTGGCGTCCTGACCTACGCCATCGCTCCATCTTAGGCAGGGTCTGCCTCGTCTTCTGTTTCTACCATAGACATTGCCCTTATAGACTTTCCGGGTGGGATCATCCTCATCCATACGGATTAAGTGACCCGCCCACCGTAACCTATTGAGCCGGATTTTATCCACAACCCGACGGTCATGGTATCGCTCATAGATTTCCTCATTGTGTAGGCTACGGAATCGTCCATCCTCATGTAGGGGGCCAAAAATTCTTCGGAGGAATCTTCTCTCGAACGCGGCCAAGAGTTCGCAATTTTTCTTGCTAAGAACCCAAGTTTCCGAGGAATACATGAGGACTGGCAAGATCATAGTCTTGTACAGTAAGAGCTTTGACCCTATGGTGAGACGTTTCGAGCGTCTTTGTAAGCTGAAATAGGCTCATCAAAGGCTTATATTTGAAGCAAGTCAAAAACCGCAATCATTCTTAAGTGAACAATGTCTTAGGGCGTAACCAAATCGCTCGAAGAAACCATTTTTGTCTTATGATAACTTCACTAATAGTCTAAACTTTTCATTTTCGTACGCTATATAAAGATTTGTGCTATGGAAAATTACTTTCAGGGGTGAACTTAAAAAGGTTTTCCTTTAGGCACTCACCATTCTCGTCCTTTGAGCTTTCCCCCTTCTTCCTTCCTTCCCCAGCTTATTCTCTATTTTTACAATTGCGGAAGAAATCGTAAGCCAGTTTCCTTTGACCTCATCATTTCCGCAATTATATTCTCTGGGTTCACGTTCCTTCCCAGCGCTTGGTTCAGGCTCTTTTTTTCCATCGCAAACTTTGGGCAGTAAAACATGATATGCTCTGCATCATCCAGTGAGGACAGCCCAAAACGGTATAGAAACTGGCCGTAGCAATCACCGCGCCCAGTAAGGAACTGGGTAACGTTATAGTTGGTGTCTTCATCTTGCGGCTGAAGCCATACCCTAATGTTGGCAATGAGCCTGTGGGACCACCGGCCCTTCAAAGACTCGCCCCATCTTCGTTGCCGGAGATCACGCGACTGTGACCTTACCACATTCCTACGTTCCGTGTGCCCCTCTTGCATGGTATAGCACACTAATTTCATTCATCAGAGTGTCGACTGCGATCTTCTCCAATGCCACCAGTACTGCCTCATCTGATGAAGTTCTGAAGGCACTGCTAACTCTTAAAGCCATCAGCCGGTAAACCGAATTCACCTGCTTCCATTTTTAAAAGTTTGTGATGCCTCTGCTCACACAGGTGACGCATAGAGTAGAATGAAGCGCACCACTCCGGCTAAAAGTAATCATCTTCTACAGGGTTTTAGATCACCGGCATTCGGCAACATTCTTGCAAGTGCCGTGGCGGCATTAGCTGCCTTTTGAATTGAATTCTCTAGATGCTCCCTAAAATTCAGTTTGGCGTTAATTATCACCCCCAAGTACTTGATAGTCGGCTTAGAGACGACCCTATATCTACCGACTTCCACGTTCACGGTGTTTTTTTCCTACGGTACGTTATTAAGATCGTTTCCGTTTTCTTATCCACTAGGGTCAATCTAGCCTTTTCCAACCAGGTCTTTATCGTTTTCATAGTCTCCGTCGCGTAAACCTCCACATTCTCTCGGTATTTTGCTGCAATAACTACAGCCTACAGGTCATCAGCAAAGCCTGCCGTCTTAGTCTCCTCTGGGACGGGAAAACCGAGCTCAGTGTTACGCCCACTGTGACGATGTACTCTTTGGAACCCTCATCTTCACCCTTCCTATACCACCCTACCTTATCTTTAAAAGGTAATTCTCGATGAGACTGGTCAAATATCCAGGAACACTTATGTCAGCCCAGTTGGCGGAATTGAATGCGTTTTTGACATCCAGCGCCACCACGGCACAGCGACCACCAGAATTCAGTGTATCTTTTGTCAGGCTCATTACTGTGCATGTTGCATCCATCGTAGAGTGGGCGCTTCGAAACCCGCGACAGGTCATCGCCGCTTTCGATGATGGGTAGGAATCTGTTATAGATGATTCTCTGTCATCTTACCCATTGTATTCAACAGGCACATTGCAAGACATGATACTAGATCTCTAGGTTGCTTTTTGTGTTCGAAGAGGCTGGACCTAGTCTTCATTGTCAGCTTCGAAGCTCGGTTAGGGAGGCCATAAAAATCTGGGGTCTTATTGTCACCATTCCTACTACATATTTCCCGTACTTCCTCCTCGGCAACTGGAGTCATCACGCACTTGTTGACTAGGACCACCGTTTGTCTTCCACTCTCTTTCAGTAGGCGTGAACAAGTCAGCGGGGATGCCTTTTCATTACCACCCTGTAAGCCTCGTTCCATGAGTTGATATCGGCATCTTCGCACAACTGTTTGAAGCAGTTCCTTTTAAATAAAACACAATTGATTACAAGACTAAATGACACACTATAATTACAATAAGTACACTGTCACTATCAAGCAAGCAAAGTAGTTCTGCAGAATAGACCAGGTTATGCCAGAGTGTGTGTGTGTACCCCACAACTTTGGGGAGAATCGTGCCTGGTCGGTTTTGCAACTGATGCTGCGCACTTGTTGTCGGAAGCACTGGTAAACAGCTGCTCATGGTTTTATCTTTCACTTGAAAACCTCGAAGTAGCCATCCAAGTATCTTGGATTCATGCTGGTTTCAAAGATGAGCAACAGTGGACAAGGCTTCAACTGGAGTTTTGGCCTTAAATCTGCTTGTGGCAAACGTTAGGGGTCCTGGGTCTAGCAGGTGACGCCTCCAATGAGTATAATGCATTCTGTTGTGCTCAATGGCGCAGAGGTATAGGCTGATGCTCTGGTCAAGGAGGTTATCGTAGGCGCCTTGCTGAAGTACAGAGATGGGGAGCGTTACGGGTGGCGTCTGCCTACCGCATTGAGTCTTTTTCTTACTAAGGAGCATAAGGTTATGCACGAGTAAAAGGAAGAAGACTCAAGGGAGGTGCATTTTGCAACAGGGTTGTGGACGACATCAATCGTACTTGCTTTTCTTGTGGATGAAGGAATGAAATTCATAAGCAACACAGAGGGGCTCTTTGCAAACAACATTGCCCGAGAGATGCTGAAGAGCATTGACAGATGAGGCCATGTTGAGCATTACGTTCAGGAAATTCTTGCCATAAAGGAGATAGAGCTGGAATTTTTTTTCCTTTCTTTCCCCTTCCCCTGTTGAAATGATTTTCTTGACTTGAAGGCTCCCTAAAACGGGAGAGGTGGAAGGTTGAAAGCCCGTAAATACAGGCGTCTTTTCTTACAGTTTGAGAGAACAGTAGCTCATCTTCCCCTATATGTCCCCGCAATGACCTGGACCATCCCTTCCAGTTCTCGGACCACAAATCAGAGGGTTTGCTTCGGAGGGCTTCGCCATTATCACATTATTTCTTGCTTTCACAGAAGCAAGCGGAGAATGAATACTTATCGACTACTGTTGACCCTGTTCGCTCATATTTTTAATAATATGTAAGTCACTTTTCCAACTGAACTAACGTCAAATGCACTAATTTATTATGTACAAAGTGTACTTGGGGAAAATAGTACTTTATTTGTCGAGCAATGCATAGTGTACACCGAACGATTCCATCCACTCCAGCGCCAATCTATGCTAGGTCTTATCTCGGAATGTTTTTTTTAGTTCCCCCACTAAATACACAGATTACGTGCAACGACTCGGTAATCAGTACACTTTGCACGTTTCCTTCATGACATCCATAATTACTCGCAAACAAATTTATCAGAATGAGTTGTCTGCACACATAAATAATAATGACATTGCATGGGAAATATCGTATATAAGCCCATGTACAAATATTGTAAATCACCCGCGGTCACATCATTAAGTCCATTACAAGCAACTTGAAAAGCGCTAAAATAATTTCTTGTTTCTCTTTTGCAATCTGGGTTTTTTCTGTGCGGAGGATTTTTTTCCTTGGGGGCCTACAGTCGCCTTTACTTGTTTTTCGGCCCAAACGACGGCGCGATGTGCTGCTTCCGCAGTAACTGGTCACTGGCTTAAATCCCCAATGGCGGGTATAACTTTCACAGCGAAATAATTTATTATTAATTTTTTACGCGCTGTTGTATCTACAATTGTGCTAAATTGACTACAAAGATTTTCTGCGACTCTGTCTCAGTTTTCGTATCTGAGATACGTGCGGTTGGGTCGATAGTGGACCGTATGGGCCCCAAGTCAGTCGCCTTGTGTTGGCTAACTGTTCGATTGTTGCCATTGCGAATTGCGAAAAATAAGTTTGAATTTAATTAACGTATATTCTGTCTGAAGTACCGAGCAAACACTCCAGAGACTAATGTACAGATTGAAAGATCTAATGGAAAAAATTGATCATCTAACAATGGGCTTAGCTCTGCCGAAGCATTTCCTACACTTTATCCGATTTTAGTGTTTAGTTCTAGCGAGGGAAATACACAGCGAGTTGTTTTCCCTCATCATAGAGTGCTTTTAGCTGTTGTCTTTTCGGTTTTTTGCCGCCTCCTTCTCATCAACGATATTTTTCCTTTTTTGCCAAATCAAATATTCTCAAATTACTGTCTGCAATCTTCTTGGTCAGTAAATTGTGCATTTTTTTGTTTACTCCTCGCCGAATGGGGTCTTTGTTTGTTCCATTCCATTTTGAGCCATTTAACCGAGATGTGTGCAAAGTACTTTTCGGCCCAGGGCTTGGTCGTGGCTGTGGTATAAACGAACGCAAAAAAATCTCATCAGTGAAGGCCATGACGAAGTGTATTAGCATCGCTTTTGACTGTGAAACGTTGGTGGAGCTAATATGAGCTTATGGGAAAAAAACAACGGTGAGTTGGAGTAAGGGTGGGGTGCAGATTGAGAGTTCAGAATGTTTGGGATAGAAGCAGAAGAGGAAGAAATTTAATCGTTAATTATAGAGTGTATAAGGCATGCAATATAAAAATTGATTTTTTTATACGAACTGCCTGTATGACCTCTTTGATCGAAGAGTTAAAAATTAAGGTGCCCCGAAGACTTTGCGTAAGAAAGTATGACTGAGGTGTCCGTTACGTGTTCTCGTGCCACGGGTTCGACTCCCGGCCACGTTCACGAATGATTGTGATTGTCTAAAGAGAAAACATTACAATGGGCCTAGCAAAGGCTTGAGTTTTGGAATTGTGGTTCTAAAAAAAAGATACCCTTAAAGTATTAAACCCAGTTCCCACACCTGTCTGATTGTAGAAACCACTTGAATGACAGGGTCCCTATCTACTCCTCTCTACTCCACTAAAATATTCCTTAGTTTCTACTTTCAGGCCATTTTTAACAGAAAACTCATGACTCCTCCCTTAATTCCCACAATCTATCGCAAACAAGAAAGATCCATTCGTACATTTGAGATTTAAAAAGCTAAGCTAATGCGGCGAGAAAATGGTTTGAGGGAATTAAACCAGCAAGAAGGGGCGAAAAAACAAAAAAAAAAAAACAATTCCATCAGCAACAGCTCTTGCAATTTTTGATTCATTAATTTAGAGTAGAAGTGATAAAGATCAATGCTGTATTTGATTTAGCAATTAATTTTGCTACATTACAAGTATTGGAAGTTGTCCGTTTTTTCCCCTTTTGCTTGTCGTCTTTTCCTGATTGGATGAATTGATTATAGATTACATCTGTCGCTACCTTGACAAATGTTTAATGGTTTTTTTTTTCTGATATGGGTTTATTTTTAGACATTTGGAAAGTATTTAGGGAGTGTGAACAGTGATTAACAGAATTAGGGGAGTAATTGCTTATGGATTGGAACAAATTGAAGTGAGAAGCGTGTATTTCTTGGGATGAATAGATATTTTTGATAGTCCTAAAGTTATACTGATTGTTATTTTTTTTTTTTGAGGTAGGGTAGGTGAATGCATTTACGCACACAGTGTTGGACTCCCGATTCGGTACGTCGTCGGACTACCAACTAAACACCTCCCCATCGTCAGAGAGCTAGCCTGGAACCGTTTGTCACATTACTTCGGGCTAGTCCCCGAATTCTCCCGCTTTGCGGAGCCTTCAAATCAGGGAATTCCTTTCACCAACCGGAGGGGAGAGGAGGAAGGGAACTGTCAGTTCAAGGAACCCCCTGCCATCCGGTTCCTCCACCGGTCGAGTTCTATCTTCTTAGCAGCGAGAAGAGCCCGAACGTAATGGGCAACACGGTTCCACCTGTCAGCAGTCCTCAGCATCTCTTCGACAATGTTGTCTGGAGAGAGATCCCCTGTGTTTAAATAGAGCTGCTGACGAACTCCCTTCCACCTTCCACAAGAAAAAAAAAGTGTGGTGAGCGTCGTCCACAACTCCATTGCAAAACACACAATCCAGAGAACGCGCCTTTCCAATCTTGTGCAGGTAAGACTGAAAACCTCCATGCCCATTTAAAAATTGGGTAAGGAAATAGTCAGTCTCACCGTGCTTTCGATTCAGCCACGCACCTAAGTTGCCGATGAGCCGCGCAATCCATCTGCCTCTAGTTTCATTTTGTCAAGAGAGCTGCCACTCTTCTAGAGTGTGTTGCCGTTCTTCGCGAGCAACCATCTCCCTTGGCTCATCTTCCTTGCGCTTGTATATGGCCTGACGCTCCCTAGCAAGAAGGGCAACGGGGATAACTCCCGCGATCACCATCACAGCCGGTTCAGAGACAGTGCGGTACGCAGACGCCACCCGTAAAGCCCCCCGTCTCTGTACTTGCGCGAGGCGTTTACGATATACCTCCTTTTTAAGAGCGCCAGCCCATACCTCTGCGCCGTAGAGCAGGATAGACTGCGTTGAGCTCATCAGGAGACGTCGCCTACTAGACGTAGGACCCCCAATGTTTGCCATTAGCCTGCTTAACGCCGAAACTCATCTTTGAGTCAAGAGTCAACCCGAGGTACTTTACCGCTGATTGATATTTTGATTGTTATAACCATGAATGACGTAACATGTTGATCCCAAGAAAGTCTATCATACCCGAAGATATTCAAGTGATTTTTTCGGGCGGTAGCAATGGTGGTTATTCAAAGGATGGATGGAAGGATGCGACGGTTTAGTTACACTAATAGTCACATCTCTAAAATTGGGGGTCAATAGAAACACCGTAAAAAAATAATTTTCCCACACCACTATCCCTAGAAACAAAAAGGGAGATCCGAACATCGGTCAAAAATAAGCCAGGAGTAGATCTACTAACAGGGACCAAATGACTGAACGTATCTGTGAGACTCGGTTAATAATTGTCTAGGCGAACTGTGTAACGGTATATTCGATCAATCAAATAAGAGTGACAGGCGTGTAGACAACGTGTGAAGGTTTCACTTTCTGCAAAAAAACATCCCCGATCGCTTGATCTGCTAGAAGCTTGAAAATCTTGACTTCAGTGATGACATCGCTAGTGCGCAAACCTCCTGTTTACGACGGCGATTGTGACTCAGATTCTCGATTTAATCAACCATCTCCAGAGAATTCCTTTTTCCAGACAAATACTCAGGACCTCACAGTAATTTCTGTCGGATTCACCTCTTCTCTGGTAAAATTCTAATCTCCACGGATGCGTGCATTTCTTTCTCGATAAGGGGTTCGAGCTAATTACAATCGGCCCACCCTTTTCAATAAAGTTATTGGCTACCTACACATCAATCCTCTCTAGGTGTAAGACCCCTTTGGAACCTTGAAAAAAACAAATTAGTCCCGTTTCTATTTGATACACCCTCGTAAAAGTTATAGCAACTGGCGAAGTCGGCTGTCACGGAGAAACCCCACTACAGTTTGTCGAGATTGAAATGTCTAAATTGGGAATACTCCAGGACAAATATCCTCTCGGTGTTTGGACAATGCCTCAATTATATCAATCAATTTATGGACAGAGACCGATTTACGAGCACTTCGCGTATGTCTGCACAGATTGGCCTGGCAACTCTTCCGACTTGAATCACATAGAAGATGTGTGGTCTAAGTTGAAGGAAGGTGTGTTAACGTAATCGTGATCAAAAAATAGGCAGCAGTTGATTGATCGAATACAGGATGAGTGGAACACAATTTGGGTGGAGATTTTAACAATATTTTCCAAAATATTAGGCGAAGACGGCTTTACGATTTCTTACCAGGGCAGAGACAAATCGTCAGACGCTGCCTCAACTCTGCTCTGGGAGTTATTATATTTAGCGTAAATCCGCCGATACTTTGGGCCAAAGCAGAATAAATTTTTTAAAGGGTTGATGAGTCCTAAGTACGCATCCAGGGCAGAGGTGGGGCAACATCTGATGATTTGTCTTTACCCTGGTAAGAAACCGTCAAACCGTCTTTGTCTAATATTTTTAAAGTTTGGGTGCTAAGCTAAACGAGGGATCCGTAGACCAAAAAAAGAGAGTAAGTTGCTTCCCATTTGATCCGGTCCGACATCAAGTGGATGCCGTCTTAGGACTTCTCAATCCTTAAAAAGAAGTTTCAAAGAGCGGATTTTGGACTTTTAACTCGATTGCTAGTCTCAGTCCCATGTTGTGAACAGAAGTTGATTTTATGTTTGAACTGCTGCCAAGTTATATCCCTTATTTTCACAAGTGTCTGCGCTTCTATCACATCTGATAAGTTACTGCTGAGTTTGCTTTATAAATATAAATAAGTCCCGGTCGCTTCGATCCCCGAAGTTTGGAAATTTTTTGGTCACAATTTCGCAAAGGCTACTCCCACTTTCATCAAACTCCCTGTCAGTCAATTACTCCCTAATTTCTCTCAACTACCTTATTATTTACGTTATAATCTTGTCGAGGATTCCGTGTCTGGAGTACTGAAAGCCTCCATTCAGACCCACTTTAATTTTTGTTCTTCACCAAAGGCCTTACTTGTTTTCTCACCTACCCATGTTTACATTCACTACCTTAAATAGCCTTTCTCTGATTCATCTCCAATCTAGCCCAGGCAGATTGCGTGCTGCGTTGGTGTTCTCTAAATTATCACAAATCGTTAGTAGATGCTACTCGATTTATAATTGGGTCAAAACTTTCTTAACTCTATGTATAACCCTTTCTGCCACACTGTTTTCCGGTGTCACTGAGTCAAACTCAATGTCTCTTCCAGGCACCTTCTTCTCATCAATGAATTGAGGGCAATGAAAGAGGACATGCTCTGGGTCTTCAGGACTGCCACTGCAACTGGGGGAACTATGTGAACTACACAGATTAGACACACGCAAGTATCTGCGGTACCCTCCATATCCTGTGCAAAATTTTGATAAGATAGGGGATAGAAAATTAGTAACAGGTGCACAGTAATTACTCGAGTCCATTAAAAAATCCTCACTTTTTCATGTCCATAGATACGAAGTCCAAATTCTAAATTTAACAAGGCAACAATTTACTCTTTTGGCGGGATTTTCGTACCTTGTCTAAAATACGGTATTTGTCTTTTCTAATGAGACGATGGTTAATAAATAGGTAAAGCAATTCGCCGATGTAGACAAGATCCTTGGGATCCTTGTCGTTGAAATAGGATGGGACTAAATGACTGCTGGAGTGGTTTGAGGAGAAAAAAGTGTGATAAAAAAAAACATGGCATACCCTGCCTGAGATAGAACTGTGTCATCGACCAAGACGACAGGTAACTTTTAGGGATATCGAATTGGTGGACCTCTTCGGGATGTCTGGAGTTTCTTACTAAAGCAGGCCAAGACCGGATGCCGGTTGTCGCGCGATTGGTGATTATCATGATGTAATTCTGCTGACTATTTAAATATTAGGGCCTTCTCTGTTACTTCCGTTTGTATCTTCCCCAACTAATGTTTTGCTACTCTAATGTTATGGATGGTGGTGGAAATCTTAAAAAGACACTAAGCACTGAGGGCTTCCGGGCCAGTCACGTGGAAATGCGTATAGGATTGAAGCGGCTTGCACGAATCGCTGACCTATAGGCCATGGCACAGATTCCGCATACTCTAAAATTCGCATTGCCTGAAATTGCGGAGGGGGAACCCTTGGGTACCTTGGTTGGCCGTTGCCGAGCTGCAGCTAGAGCCGGGCTGTAGGGGAACCTCATAGAGATTTCTGGTTCCAAGTTGGAGAAGCTGCTATCCTTTTTAAAAACTACGACGAGGCTCTGACCTTTCCCACAGCATTCGTGGTCTTAGGCGATTTTGAAATCAAAACGGCGCACCACAGCATTTATTGGGTTGCTTGGATCAGTAACTAACACCTATCTACCATCATTGTTGCGTAAAGCTATAAGTTTGGTTACTGGAATGGGTTTGACGATTGGGGTTTAATGTTTACATTCGGGTGGGTACTGGTTGACTTGAATAGTTCGGTTTCATTGTTTTCGTTTAGCAGGCTTCTTTGGCGTCGGTTTGTTAGTTGGGAAGATGCTGGGTCCCCGGAGGGTTTTTTGATTTCTTCTTTGAATGAGTCGAACATCACCTTCATATCCTAGGTGGTGTCATATTCAGGTTTTCTTTTTCCCAGGACCCTATATAATTTCAGACGGGGCTTACTCTTGTTTTGTTTTAGCAAAGATACAATTGTATCTGTTCGCCTGATATGGGTTCGCTTACGAGCTTTTCGTAGTTACGTTGGACTTATTGACTATGAGTCAATGCTGACGTCCTCCTATTCAGGTCACGGTAATGATGTCTAATTCTGACGGAGAGAGCATCCTTGTATTGACATTAAATATTTATCTCCTTTTGAATAAAATATATTGACGAGCTTATCAACAATTTCCTAATATCTTTTATGTTTTCTTCTCTTTTCAGGTACGTTCGGCTTCAAATGTTGAAAAAACAAATTATTAGAAATTCGGCTAAGCAGTAACAATTGCATAAGGTGCATTAATTGGATTAAGAATTTGAGTGATTGAAAAATGATGTGATTCGCAGAACCTGCGAGAATTTATCTACGAAACATTAGCTCATTCAGGAAAAAGCAATGAATGCTGATATATGGAAGGCTTGAATTGAGAATAGTGGGAAACATAGCCAGGAACAGTCTTTAGTTGTTTATGTTTATCGGCTGTTTACACAAAAGCTGACTTAAAACGGACCAAGGACAACTTTTAAAAATCGAATTCAACTCAAGAGACTACGTGCTGCCGACTTGTTGCCAACTGTTGTCAACTGTTGCCAACTTGTATGTTACAGTTGAGCTGCGGGTCACTATTTTTGACTTGCTTTGTTTGGACGCTCGAAGGTTTTTTAATGAAATTTTGGCATCGGATCAGCAATACGAGCATTGCTAGATTCAATGCCGGCTTGTAAGGATGTAGGATGTGGTGCTCGTAGATCTTGTCCGATGCCTTAATGCCGGCAAATATTGAATGCACAGAGTGGAATACATCCAAGCAAGAAGCGATGGACATTGAAGCCTTTCCAAATTCTCTAACAAAGGACCCATTCAAATAATAGAATTTGGCATTTGTTATAAATTTTTCAAGTTCCAAATCGAACACACGTGAACACACCTGAAAAGTAAAATCTATTCCCACATCAATAATCCATCACTTTTTGCCTTGAAATACGAAATACCATTTATCATATTAGGTAATCCACTCAGCTATCCACACACTCGACGTATATTACTTGGAGCGAAATGGAAATTTTCCCGAAAAAACATTTATAACGCATTCTAATCTCATTAAATCCCCATAATAATTCACTGAAAACACGCAAATCAGTAGGGAAATCAAAAGGAGATGTTTCACCATCTCTGCAGCGCATCAAGTCCGTCTTTGAAGCAGATCTTGAAGGCATCTAATTATTTATTTATAGAAATGAAGTCTATTTCAAATATAATTTCTTGATATGTATGATGGGATTATTTGTGCTAATGTAAACATTTTCAATATTTCATTTTCGTTTGCCAACTGTTAATTTGTTTCCACATTAAAACTGAAATTTTACAGGCAACAAAGTCGACGGGGAAGGGAATAAATTCAACTATTGATTTTTTTCTCTTCTCTTCATTTTCGTCTATAGTTTGGCGTCTATTTAACACTTTGAATGTGCGAACAGAATGAATTTAAATGCTATTGACGTTGGATGTAGAATAATTGGAAGGTATTGATGTTTTGCCGGGGGAGGAGCGAGGGGAGGGATTTTTGGGGTGTTCAATCTAGTTTAATGCTGCTTCCTGTTTGAAAAGTTTAGATGGTGAGATCACTGAGGCTGACGGGGCGTTGACCGATGTTATTAAGCTTTCAGAGTCGAAAAAATGAAATGTTTATGAAAAAATTATTTTTGAGAAGTAGTTGAATGAAGAATTGTTCCCACCTTCCTATTTTATCGTAGCAAATTTTGTGATGACCTTGCTGCAAGACGGGCGACCACTACGTCTTAAAATGTTTCTTTGCATATGGCTAATTCGGGTGAGCTGTTACTTATGCACTCATCATCCCTGGCCATTTCGTCTATATCCAAAAATTTTGTTAGCTCAACTACAAATCTAGGTGTATTCATGGAATTAATACCCCTGACGTGCTAGCATTCTTCGCAACAGTTTTGCTGGTACCAGCATCTCTCTTAGAGTCTCCTCTAGGTTCTTCCTTTCTTCAACAAATCTTGGATAGTGGACGGACTCTGGGACTCCCATTTCCGAAATGACGAACGCAGCATCATCTAAGAGCTCTGAAGGCAGACCACCCTCTTAAGGCTGTTCTCTTATAGATTGCACCCAGTTTGTTAGCGTTAGATGTGACCTACAATGCCTTTCTCCAAACTGGGGCAGAGTAGAATCGTGCTCACAACCCTAGATATAGGAAACCTGGAAGTATACCGCGGCCCTCCCAATTTCAGCATCATTCTTGGCAAGGCCATATCTGCAATGCCAGCATACTACATCTGTTGCTTATAACTGGGTTTCGCTTGGTTATGAGGGCCGCTTCCGTTTTCCCCTCCGCAAGTGTCAGATCAGAACTATCTAGTCGACCCTTAACAGCTTTGATAGCTTCGCATGAGTATAACTCAGCATCCTCGAGATGCTTTGCGACTTCAGCGAGTGCTATTTCGTCGGCGTAAGCCACCAGCGTAGCTTCCTCTGGAGAGATCAAAAACATCGTTGGTGGCGGCAGTACAGAGACCTGTGGGACACCCAGGTAATAACCTACTGCTTCGGTCGGTCATCGGTGCATCTTCGGCCAAGTTAGTAACCTATTTGATGGTATTAATGGTTGACCTGTTTTTACGGAACCCATGCTGTCAATCCGAGAGGCCTGCTTGGCTCTCATCAACCGGAGATTCATCAGTCTTAGGCAGTACTATTTTTTGCCGCTTTCATGTCGCAGCAAATAGGGTGAAGTGCTGTATATATTTAATATGGACTTCTTGACGAGAAAGTAATCACATTTCGGTGAAAAAAAACTTTAGTATGACGTAACTGAGTTTAGAAAAATTGAACTTTGAGAAAAACAATTCCTCATGTGAATCGCAATGAGCCCAAGTGAAATAGTTGCAATTGGCTTTTGGTGTGGGAGCAGCAAAACGAACTGGGCCAACAGCAACTAATATTGCCCGAAGTGATTGTGGTGTGGACGCTGCAGTTAACTTAGAAGATGCAGAGGCTGTTGCAGTTGATGTGCTTGCAACATCAGACTCTATTGTTGACACCTCTCCAGTGCAACCAATGTCCATATCGTTGTCTAGGAAAACCATATTGCATAAGTCTCCCTCTTCATCGGGTTCTTTGGCCATTAGATTCTCACTGCTAATGTCTACTGCAAGAAAGTCGTCAGCTGTAATGTGAGTGAATTTACAGGAAAAATGCCCGTTGGTGCGAACCCTTTTTTGGTGCTGACCTGGACATACCACGCGCTAGTGCATGGATGACAAAGGTAGGTCTACGATTCAGGCAGATTCCCCTTTTGGAAAGGTGCTTACATTAGATCAGAACTATATCCAACTGCGCAAAAGCGTCTAATAGACTGCTCACCCTTGGGCTACGGCCCCTTGCGTCGAAAACAAGATTGTCAAGCATTTCCTCGAATTCAAACGGTGTCATACTTGGTAGGGCACAACAGTGGTACACATATACCCCATTTATTTTCGCCTATACAAAGCTACAGTCTGTTTGACTGGCAGTTCATTGCACGGCTTGCCCATATCGCCCATGCGCCACAGTGGCGGCTTCCATAGGGTTCACTTCTGATGGCAACTTCCGCCTCAGATTCGTATGTGGTCTGTCCGAGTAAATTCTGAGCGCGACTCTGCAATAGTTGATTTGTATAAACTTCATTGTCTCATTGAAGTCAGCACCTTCTTAACCCACACGCCACCGTGACGGCTTCTATAGGGTTCGCTTATAATGACAACTTAAATCTCAGATTCGCTCTTTGGCAATTTGGCCTTTCTCCCCACATCTTCTGCATCGATCGGAACGATTAATGACACTGGTGCATGCCCTTGCGAAATGGCTCAACATGGGGCGCTTGATGAAATCTGCTCTCTCATGCGGGGCAGACAACCCATCCGTTGCGAACTTTTCAGGCCGACAATAATTTCTGCGCTGCCCCCACTGATAGTCGCAATGTGGTCGCGTGAGTATTGCCATAGGCTTTTCGTAAACTCGCAATAGACTCCACGGGAAGTTCCCCCAACATGAACTGTTCCTTCAAAACAGTGCCATTTTCATCTTTGGACGTCACTTCGTCGGTATCCTTGTATTATATATAGACCTAATGTTTTTGGACCCCCACTGTGACATTCTAATCAATTGAGCTTTTAACTTGGGTTCAAAAGCCATCAGTTTTACCCAAGCTGGACTTCTTCAGCTCAAACATGAGGTTAGCCTTCTGGTTGCCTTGCTGATATTGTCGCCTAGTTTCCTTATAATGCAATTGCCTCCTCATGAATTCACACTTTTGCTTTCCTCTTTGTCTTTTTTTGTTAATTACCTTAGTCTATCCATCATTTTCTTAGATTTGAGTTCTGTTTCTTAGGCACCTACTGACTTCCCAGAGAATCCACATGTTTTTCCAGCACTCTCTTGTTTGGTCTCAGGTTGATGGCAATATGATTAGGTGCCACTTAGGCCGGCTGTGACACAGTTGGAACAGCAGGCTTCGACTTGTCCTTGGAATTTCGTTCTTTCTGCTGCGGTTTGTTGTGGAGCACTCTAATAGCTCTCACCATATTGTTTATGGTTTGTGCTTGTCCTTGATAAACTTGGAAAACTCAACTAGTTTTGCATGAGGCTATGTTAAGGTTAATTCCTCATGATCAGGGTTCTGGTCTCCATGACTCTCATCTTTCACCTTTTGAATTCATTTACCGTCCTTCCGGTTTATCTTTTATTATCTTTGACATTGGCAGAGATCTCAGCTTCTTCAAAAGCTGCCGGTACTGGTTCCGAACCCCTGTCCCGCAAGTTTCCTCCTTCTGACGTCTTTCATAGTGATTTTTTGTTCTGGGTCCATTTTCCTCCCCACACCAAAGATGAGTAAACGCTAGGCTATGTACAGTGAAAAAAAAGGAAGTACATAAACGTATATTCACCCATCAATAGGTGTGCGCCTATCGGCCACCTGGGGTTGCGCCTGATGAGAGATCGGGCAAACCCTCACAATTCTGTGTTATCTGCCATATGTACTATTCTCAGAAACGGTTATAACTACTAACGAGAAATTCTGTAGAAATGTTGGAAGTGTGAACCCCACGCATGCGCTGAATTACATTGCAGAACGTTGAACTTAACGGCGGTTCCCATACACCTAGGAAAGGGGTGTAAAATTTTTCTTCGCCGAATATAGTCATGTGGGATATCAAATGATTAGTCTCGATTAGTACTTTTTGAAGCAGGTATTAATTTTGACATCGGTTGCAAATGGGAGGAGTGCATTTACTCAGAGAAGTTGTTTTCCATCTGACATTGCATTTCATCCTTCAAACCTTTTCTTGGTATCACGCCTCATGGAAGTTTTCCTAACACTAAATCTTCATAGAATATTTTCTTAGGACTTATACCATTTGAACGTTATTTCTTCTTGAAAAGTTAGTTGCCCACACTCCCTATGTCCATCACATACAAATATTTCAAGAAGTGATATAGCCAACTACTGCGCTAATCAAACTCCTCTTCCGAATCCAATCTAATTGCGCTCACTACAAAAATACATGGTTGAATATATTTAAACCATTCAGTTGAAACACAAATGTATAATTTCAACACGTAGGCATATAATTTCCATTTAAAAACCAAGTCATTATATTCCGCTTCCGAATATTCATCTTCCTGTTGTATTTTTAGTCGGCCGCCACGAATTAATGGTTCGAAATCTTCTCATCTAACAGCTTTAACACCAGCAATGAGAAGATAAACGACTATTTAGTGCTAATTAGATTTTGTTTAGATAGAAAAAAAGCGTTTAGACAACAACATAAAGTTGAATAACATGGGGCCTCTTAATTACGAACAGAAGAGGAGCTCTCTACGTCAGTTTTTATGATTACACACTATCATTATCATGGAAATTTGACTATAATGCGCATGACGAAGGGTGAAAATGATACTGGAGGGATTGCGGTGGTAAGCGTAAGTGCTTCTTCGGGAAATTTAAAAGTTTATTCAATTATGATTCTTTGTTATTTTCTTATTCTATTTGAAGGAAGCGCAGCTACTTTGAGAAAATTCGTTTCAGGGAATGTGCAAAAATCGAATCGTTAGTCATCATTCATCGTTTCTTATTATGTAATTAATCAATCGTTTATTATGTTTCCACTCCCAACAATGTTAATTAGAAATAATCAACTGAAGATGAAAAACGCAGACTGCAAATTTGATAGGCTTTATTTACCTTATTTCAACACTTTATCGTCCTCCTATAATCTCACTCTCAAGTAATTTCTCGGTGAAAATTAATTTCAATTTTTTGAAATTTTGTTATTAATGATAGGACCTGGACCAAATTTTCTAGTTTTGTTATCTATAGAACATTTTCTGATTGAAAATTGGATTATTGAAAACAACTTTAGGCTTCAGCTCTGGACTGGAATAGACTACATTCACAAGTCGGAAATGGTGTCCTGCAGGCTATCCTTACTGTTGTGGAATTTTGCATTGATCTTTGACTCAACTAGCCTTCACACTCTGCAGTCAAGGGGGTTTCACCTAGGTGCGGCAGATTGCTGTGAATGTAAATTCGGGTCTTCTTTGGCTTGAGCGAAGGAGTTGAGTCTTACCAGGAGATCTAATTTCTTCCTGCTGCAACATAGTCCCCACCCACCTATGGGTGTTAATTTTCAACAAAGAAATCATAATCATTAACGACGCAACAACTGACGTCTGCCTTAGTACGGTCCTCAAAACACTCCGAATTTGCGTTGAGCTCCACTTGACGTCTTGATTTGGACTTTCGTTCCATTTTGGTGCAGGGTTTGCCACGTCTTCTCTTTCTACCATAGATGTTGCCGCTATAGATTCTCTGGGTTAGATTATCTCCATCTATACTGATTAGATGACTTTCTCAGTGCAGCGTATTATTCCAGCCAAACGGTTGCGATGTCGCGCTCAGTTTTGTATAGACTACGCACGGTTAAAAAAGTATAGTCGCATAATCTCCTCTTCACTACTTAGGATCCCTAGGGCCATGAATGAAATGAGGCTAGTACATAATGGTGGCACAAAGCTGTTGAAAAAAAGTTTTTCGGAATGAGCGAATGATGTAAGCTCGGATGGTATCAGTAGACAGAGAACACCATAGCTTGCAGCTGGCCCTCGGAATATGAAATCGCTTTAGTCAAAGCCCTGTGTTTCTTTGTTGCAGCATTTTGAGTTCTTCGGTCGCGGGCTGGGGTTTTATAAGCTTTGCGTAATCGATATTATTATTTCCAAGAAAGGAGATATGCCTTACGCCGACATTATGAAGAAGGCTTCTGGAGGTGCACAGACCGCTATTATTAGCTTACCAGTTGAATCAGGGGTGATTACCTCGGGCAAGGTAAGAATAAGTTGGGTCGTATGCCGACTTAGGTATCTCTCAAGAGATGCTTCAGATGCATTGATTTCGGTCACTTTGCAGCTGTATGTAGTGGTGAGCACGGATGAGAAGGTGCAGGAAGTGTGAAGAAGATCCTTGATGTATATTGTGCAAAGGGAAAAAGGTGGTGGACGACCGGCACTTTGCAACTGGTGACAGCTGTCCGGCATATAGGAGGGAGCTGAATCATAAGGCTAAACGAGCTTAATACGAATTAACCTTAACCATTGCGAGGCAGCTTTAGACTTTTGTGGAGTATTTCCCGCACAGTGGAAAAGGCAAATTGGTTCTGCTACCGAAGCCCCAAAAACCACCTAGCGCACCCTCTTCATATCGCCCTATCTGTCTCTTAGACATTATGGGGAAGATGATGGAGAGGAATATACAACAGGCTCCGTTCGTCGAATTAGCGTACGAGTTTCGCAGAGCGCGGTCCACCTTCGATGCGAAGTTCGTAGACCTCGCCCGGGAGGGATCGGCCGCTAGTAAGTGCTGCGCGGTGGTGACGCTGGATGTCAGGAATGCCTTTAACTCGGCCAATTGAGGTTGGATTAAGGGAACCCTGGGTAAACTGGGTGTACCTGGTTACTTAACTCGAATAATCGAGAGTCACCTATCGGAGAGACTTCTTTGATACGAGACGGTCGACGGATCGAAGGAATATGTTGTGATAGGAGGTGTTCCCTAAGGTTCTATACTAGGACCTTGCTGTGGAAAATAATATACGACGTAGTATTCGGCCTTCGCGTGTTAAAGGAGGCAATATTGATTGGTTTTGCAGACGATCTGACAGTGGTAGTAGTTGCGAAACACCACCGGGACGTGGAACTGTATGCAAGCGAAACCATTAATGCCATTAAAGCATGGCTATAAATGGTCCAATTGGACCTGGTAGAAGATAAGACGGAGGTGGTCCTTATTACCAATCGCAGGAAAATCAACACTGTCAAAATCCAGGTTGGTAATCACGAGGTCATTTCAAAATCAATTATTAGATACCTGGGGGTAACGATCGATGCCAAGTTGAGCTTCAAGGGGCACCTGGACTACGCTCACGAAAAGGCAGCGAACGCTAGCTTATCTCTAGCAAGTAGAAGATCCTCGATGATGCCTAATATTGGAGGGCCAACATCGATTGGTGTAATCCATCCTGCTATACGTGGTTTCTGTAAGGGCGTACGCACTGGATTACAGTGAACCAGGGAAGAGTAAGTTCGGCATACCGACCAATCGTGCGGAAGGTGTGCAGTGCATATAGGACGGTATCTGGTGAGGCAGTGCGTGTCATCGCGGGGATGATTCCCTTGGATCTTCTACCGAATGGGGCACACTGTTTCTTTGGGAGGAGGGCGAATCCAGCCGAAGTGATTGCGAGGCGGGACGCATAAGCTGCTTGTAGCAAAACAGCTTGACTTTCTGAGGTGTCGCACTTCTGCAGATTTAGGGATAGTTTTCAGCGGGTGAAATACCGGTAGAGCTCGTCCAAATAGCAATTCAGGCGGGCTTCACCGGTTGGGATATTTCTGGTGGAGGTGTAGAGGATGAGGTCATCCACGTATTGGAAGATTCAGATTGAATTTAGGTATGGAGTCAGTTTGGGTAGATCTGCGGTGAACAGGGAGAAGAGGGTAGCAGAGAGGACTGATCTCTGAGGGATGCCAACCGGACGAGAATATAGAGAAGAGAGGGGTTCATGGAGTTTGACTTGGAATTTCCGCTAGTCAAGAAATGTAAGAATTAGCTTGCAGAGGTGCGGATGGAAATAGAAGACCTCGGAAAGCTTGTATGCAATTCCGTATTGCATTACAGAGTCGAAAGACTTCTTTATGTCAAGGAGACAGGCGATGGCCGGCGCGTTCCGGTTGAGGCCAAGGAGGACGTCCGATTTGGGCACGAGGAGTGCATGCTCAGCCGAGCGCTTGGGTCGATTGGCGAATTGGAATTATGGGGGTCATCCCGTGTGAAAGCCGTTTTTTTTGCCTTTTTTTGAAAAATTATTTTGGAGGACTAGATAAAGATAGAAACGTAATTTTTTCACCATATGTTTATTGATATCTCTAGTATATGTGCTTAATATCGTAGCTAGTTTTCGGAATACGTGTCAATTTATGCACCCATATCCAAAAAAAGGTGTTTTTCTGCTGCCACGCCGGAGGGCGCTGTGTTCATCTGAGGAAAAAAAAAACTAAACGGCATTTTAATGTGGACAATATTCCACGGTCCGCAAACTAGGATAATTAGAAAATATTAAAAGGCAAATTTTTGGTGGGCTTTTAAACTTAATTTTTGGGATTTTGGTGTTTTTTTACGGCTTTTTTTATGAATAAAAAAAAACGACCAGTCCGATTGCAATTATCCTAGTTTGCGGACCGTAGAAACATGTATTAAAGAAGTCGTGAAAATTTCAAAGAATTTGGTTGGATAGATTTTGAACTATGGTGGCAGCCGATTTTCAAGATGCAGTTTCGAGAAAAACGCATTTGAAAATTTAAATGTGATTATCAACAGTGAAATTTAAATTCACCATTAATCTGCTATATCTGGTCCATAGAGAGCACCCTCCGTTTCTTCAAAAAAGTCTTGTAAGGCCGACATAAACCAGACAAATATGACCAACTTGACATCCCATTGTCACTAGGATTTTGAGAATGCCATTTAATCCTTCATTGAAAATAATTACAGCCAGAAAAGTGGCTATTTCTACGATTTTGACCCAAAATGAAGGTGTTTAGGAGCGAAAGGCCAGATCAATGCATTTAACGATTCATTTTTATTCTGTCTCTCCTCCTAAACATCTGTTCAAGAGATCATCTCGTGACAAATCTTCGTAGATTGGTTTGATGACTGTTTGAACTTGTTCAGTCAAAGGTGCCTTCTCGTGGTGTAAACTATCCACTTCTCCTTTAGCTTCCGCTTTGCGCCATTTGCACCAACTGTCCTCGCCTGCTGGACAATTTTGATGCTGAGGATTTTCGTCTGTAGAACATTTATGGAAGAAAGTTGTCCAAATTTCTTGCTTCATTCCTTCTATCCAATTTGGGTGTCGACGAATATCTAGCTCAAAAAATGTAGTGAGGTCGTTAATAACTTTATCAGTACGTTTTCCAGCCCCTTTCCACCAATGCCTTTGTGATTCTTCTTTGCATTTCTAAGCCGCGTTCCCATTTTTTTCTCGACATGTCCTACGCATTCCTTTTTTACTACTACGCATATTTTATTAATTGCATAAATTTGCGGAATTTCCGCTCGAATATCTTGGCGGAGGATGAGAGGATGGAGATAGGCCTGTAGCTATCGGGATTTGTATTTTGGTTCTTTTTTTGGATAGAAACAGTTCGAGCACTCTTCCAATCTGTTGGGAAGTGGGCGTTGATGACGCAGTTGTTGATGGTGGAGGACATAATGGAAGCAATGTTAGGCGCGCATTTCTTGAGGACGATGGAGGGGATTTTGTCAAGTCCAACCGATTTTTTTGTTTTTGGAGGCGGCGATGGCCGCCCTGACGGAGTCTGGACTGACAAAGTAAATGGGGAGGATATTTTCTGTTTGACTTTGGGTCGGCGAGGGCGAGGGTGGAGGAATTTTGTGTGGGTTGGGGAATGAAGAAAGAAGGGTGGGCAAGGTGTTGGGAGATCTTTCCGTTTACCTCGCTGTCGAAACTTGGTTCACGGAAGTGGTGGGTGCAGTGGTGTGCTTGGAAGAAGTGGTGAGGGAAGACGTTCACCTTTTCTGTGGGTGGGATACTTTGGTTGTGGAGATATTAGGTGTATAGGCTGAGAATTCTCTCGCGAATGGACCTGTCAAGTTCGCGGATTTCGGAGAGGAGGTGAGAGGATTGTGGAGAGTATCTATTTCTAAATAATCTCCTCCTGAGGGTCTTTTTATAGTGGATGTCGGTTAGGTTGTCATCGGACAATGGTGATTAGTTTGCGGTAGCTTAAGGGAAGGGATGGGATTAGTTTGTCGCACTTGCCGAATTGCTTCGATCTATTGACGGACCGTTAGGTCAATGGAGTCGTTGGGAACTGTACAGTTGGATAGGAGTAGGAGAGGCTGAAGTTTAGCTTTGAAGGCCAGGTTGATGTGTTTCCAGTTTACATGCTGGAAGTCGAGAACTGAAGTTAGGGTGGACCGAACGACTCTCTTCGCGAGTTTTGTACGAAGGATTATGGTATCATGGTGGCCGATGCCGGGGACCGTTCGAGGAAGGGAAAGGTGTTTGGGTTGGGAATAACAGTCAGGTTACTGCTAATCAGGAAGTGGTCTAGGTAGGAATGGTAACTTCTTGGCCGGATTGGTTTATTCTACCTTTTTATACGCGGCGTTTGTCTAGGAAAAACGAAGAAGGGGTAGATGGTAAATATGATTTACGATTGCGGCAACGTATGTTATTGCAGGAGTGATGCAGATGGTTCTCCTGGTAACTGATTATGGGAAAATGAAAGTGATTTTTCTCGAGAGAAGCCAGATGTCCCATGTTGAAAAGTGGATTCAACGATCAGACTGCGAAGTTAACTTCCACCTAACAAAAAACCTGACAAGGCATAACGGTTATACAAAGCATCTACATCGATTCAATTATAAATCGGAAGCCCTAGATCATTTCAATTGCATTGTTGCAACTTCCCGCGGAAAACTTGCCCAAATAGCAGGGGAAGTGACACGTGCAGAAAGGTAAAGCGACATGATACCAGAGCAACACAGTGCTTTTTATGCCAACTTTTTGACAGAGATTATTACATATAAAATAATGCATAATAATTTATTTCATAACAGAATTCCCATCGTTTACGTAGTAGCTCTGAAAAACAAATGAATGTTGGTCGCAACATTTTATGTTTCAAATTCCTTGGCACCGACTTCCGACAATACTACAGGCTCGTCTATATATATAGTTAGCGTAAACAAGAGCCAAAATGCAGAAAAAATAGATTCGAGAGTCTACAAATTGTCTTTCTATTCCTGACACAAATATTCAGATATTCCGTTTCTATTTTTTCACCCAGCCAGAGTTTATTATTATTTAGAAAATAACAATTAAAACATTTCACAGTTGTCATCACAAGGAATTCCTGAGAATATCTCAAAGTGTTTTGTGTTGATGGTTACAAATGCTAATATCTATGTCATTAGGATAATCTCTTCAATATGAATTTGTCTTTTTATTTAAATTGATGACAGGGATATAGTTGGAATGAATGGTCGCTTGGTCGGGGTATTCTATCTTTCATTCTACATGCAGTATTTAGACAGAATATTTCAAGTACTTTATTCAGAATAATAGAATTGTGTTGTGATCTCCCCTTTCAGATCATGACAGCAGCAACTATTCTTGGCAAACCTTCCAATAATTTATCACACAATTAATTCGAATTAGTCGAATTAGAGAAATTTCAGTGGAATCAATCGAGAGCAGCTTCTGAATGGTTCTATTTCATGAGAATTAAATAAATATCGCTGGGTAAATAACAGGTTTTCCCAGCAACTATCAGTTGGTTGCGTGTATTGAATTCGTGGGTTTTCAGACGTTAAGTCGGCCGCCAGCGTTCAAAATACATTGGTTTCACACGAATAGGTGGGAGGGTCTAATTATGTGTTGAACACGAATAATGTCTGCATTATTTGCTAAATTAACTTCTGTTTGTCGCTATGGCGTGATGACGATCTTGACGTGTTTCGCGGCATTTAATTTCAATTCACCGCTGAATTACTGAATTAGCAATGCAAAGTTGGCTTTTCTTCTTTGTAATTCACATGCCATGGATGAATAGTGCGGATTAGGGGTTCCGAACTGCGTACATAACAATAATCTGGGCAACATTTTCATTTCCTCTAATTTTCACTATCTCTGTTTGATTTCCTAATTGGCACTTTTATCTGCAATTTTCGCGAGTAAACCAAAAATATTTGCGAAAACAGGCAAACAGTACGTTCCGAAATATGCGCAAAGCACACAACTTGGCTGCCATCCACGAAATTCAAGTCTCCATCTCCATCTCCATCTCCATTCCGACCAAGTATAATAAAATTCTCATGAAATATTTAACTATTCAAATGCAAATAAACACAAGCATTTTGAATTGCCGTCATACCGCAGTGGATGCTATATCTGCAACGATATAATTGGCGGTGACCAAGGAAGCGAATGCTCGCTAGCTGATGTTGCCCGATGGAAGTGGCGAATATGCCGGGAAGCCGTTTAGAAGCTGAAATTTATATGAATATAATGTTCTTTTCATTGTTAACCGGTTTGCCCATTAGCAGGTTGCAGCTTGAGCATGATTACTGCTGCCAAACGACCAGCAACCGCCGCCTGACCATCACAATTTGAATTTACGAATTATTCATTGGATGGCAAAGCGTATAAATTGGCAGCCAAAAGAGGGATGTGTAATTTAATTAATTGAGCCTCATTTATTAGGTGTCATTAGAGAGTGTTCGTGATTTATGATTTTCCAACTATCCTCGGAAAGGGAAATTCGCAAGTTAATAGAAAATATCAGAGATTTGTTAGGCTCCAATCGTCTGGATTAATCAGTACCTTGACTTGCTTCTTCAACTTCAAAAAGTACGCCCTCAGAGAATTCCAGTTTCGACCCTTCACACTTTGGTTATTAGGAAAATATTCAAAATTGAGGGCGTCAATAATAACTTTTTTGCGCAAGCAGGGCTGTGTGAGCCAGTTCTCGTGATAGAACAACCAAATACCCTGGAGATCGTTAACACTGATGCAACTAAGTTGTCGCTACCTACATGTACCCTGCGGCATAGGAATTCATTCGACGACACTTTGGGTTCAGACAATGCACCTCCTGCTGTGCTTAACAGTGCTGCTTCAACGTCTTCTCTGGAGTCTGAACAACAGACCTCTCAAGGTGAGTTGTGGACGAACTGTTCCACTGAAAGGCCCATACTGGAGCTATTATCTGCAATGTCTTCCTACATCAGGGATTCTTCAATTGGCTCTGCATCTCGGATTCAGTATCCCATCCGTGATTAATTACGGATTACCGAGGATACTCATTTACACGTCTCATGCGTCGCACCAATATTTTGTGCCGAAATTGCCACTTGACACCTCAATCGATGACATTTTCAGGAATGTTCAATGTAAACTGGGGTACTTGTCGTGGTCTCTCGCCTATACTAAATTAACTAAGGACAACAGATTTGGTTAACTTTTTGGTGAAGAGCAGCTAGAAGAGCATCTGGTTGAGGGAATGCCAGGAGTGTAGCGTCCACTTGCTGTCGTTTGGCTAGCTCAAATACCTCTGTAGACCACGCAATTACGTACGAGTCTTTGGTTTTGGGCACAGATAAATAGACGCTGAGGATCGCTTGATGTTGTGCGGCTTTGGGAAAGAAGTTTCACATGCCTAAAAACCTTCGTAGATCCTTGACTGTGTCTCTGATGACCTGAATCTTATCTATATGTGGGTGCATTACCTTAGGAAAGAACGAATTTGCATTTTTCAACATTAAGTACAAGACCGGCCTTAAGGAGGCGTTGAAAAATGCATTCGAGGTGTTTCAAATGCTCAGACTCAGAGAAAGAGGCGATCAAAACTTGATCCAAGTACACGAAACAAAAGTTAGGGTTTCGCATGACAGTGGATAAACCTCTGAAAAGTTTACGCCGCATTGTGCAAACCAAAACTGTTTTCGAAATGTCTCCTGGAGTTACGAGGATTTGATGGTATGCCTTGGCTAAATCCAAGGTCGTGAAAACACGGCAGTTAGTGAGGTTGCGCGCACAGTCATAGATGAGTTCTACGGGCTAGCGGTCTGGAATAGTCTGAGCATTCAGACGTCTGCATTCGCCACATGGTCTTCATTCGCCGTTGGACTTTGGGACCATATGTAGTGAAGAAGACCAGTAGCTATTTGATGGTCTGCAAATACCCTGCTGAGCAAGTTTGCGGGGTCTATAAGAGACCTGTTCTGCAAATCCATAGTGGCCTAGCAAGTCTGTGCTTAATATTGGACTGCTGATGTCCACTATAACAAATCGCCATGGAAACGTTCGTCGAAGTCCTAGACTTACATCCACTTGCCTGTAGCTGTGTGTATAGTTGAGAAGTTTGCCGCCGCTAGTTTGAATTGTTGCGGGATCAATTTGAGATTTCGCGGTTCCGGGAGGAATGAGACGTCTGCCCCTATATCAATCAGGTAGTGGCGCCGGCTCAAAGGATCATAAACGGTTAGGCGGCGTAGAGCTGCGTTGTGGGGAGCCGCCGCCGGAGCTCCCAATGAGTTTAGTTTTTTTGATGCCGTGGATGTGCACGGGCCGGTACACTTCTTTGCCTTGTCAGTGAAGACGCGGTGGTACCGGCAAATTGCAGGACTCGTGTAGGTCCCAGACGCGCGACTATTCAATCGCTTATTTCGGTTGGTGGACTGCGAACGGTCTCGCGAAGGCAAAGCTAACACCGTCAATTGCCTGGAGTCCGCGCAGGCCAAAATGGCCTAGGTGGTCGTTGCAACCACAGCGACTTCAGAAGTTCCACTCCGACCTTGTCCTTGCCCAACTGCTTCATCGCACGCAGCAATTGGCTCGGGGAGCGGTCGCCTAAAGTGAGCTTCGTTAGCAAATGATTCAGCTTACCGATAGTCGCTTGATGAGGGTGCATTTCAACTTTGTGTAAGAATACTCTTGGAGCACGTTGTCGATGGGCCCAATCCACTGGGGCCATGGAGGTGCGGAGGTGCCTGCAACGCTGTTTTCATATGACATTTGGCGAACTTTTTGGAAAATCCGACAGCACCACGACCGAAGAAGAAACCATGTGAAGTGCCAGAGGCCGTAGCCTGGCCAACTTTGTACTTAAAATGAGTTTTATTTAATTAATAAATATTTCCATTAATTAATTGGTTGACTAGAATTCTTGATTCCGTGGAATATTGGCTGGTCCACGAAAACCGCGGCGATGTCGACATTGCTGATGGTTGCATCAGATATCTGGTTGTAGCTGAGACGGGTGTCAATGGCACTGAAGCTTCTGGGGAAGATGTAGTTCCTACATCGGAATTTACTGATGGGGGCCAACCATCTAGGGAGTCCTCTAAAGATACAAACTGAGTCAGTGCTTGTCTTCAGCTTCGCCTCCACGGGTATTTTAAATTTGGTGGTGGGGTTGTATTTCCTCCTGAACTAAAATATCACGCAAACGAACCTTGATCGGTTTAATCGATCTGAAAACGGTGTTTGTAGCTCTCTTTTTATTGGGTTTTCGAGGATCCAGATCATGTGAGAGCAATTGAGAGGAGGAATGTGAACCAAGCGCTGGGCAGGAGCGTGGGCTCGGAGATTATAGTTGTGGGGATGCTGAGGTGGAAGGAGAACTGGCTCACGGTTTCTTCCCCAATCGTAAAAATTAAGCAGAATTTGTGAAATAAGAAAGAATGAGAAAGGAAAAGGAACGGAAGGACGAGTGCCTAAAACCAAACCTATCCCGCCAAGTAATAATTAAGTAGTGGTCCCGCGGGGCTAGGGCTAGAGAGACTGGAGGTGTCTGAGTGTAATCTCGCAATGTTACTAGTGATTAAATTATTTGAAATAATTAAGACTTGCTTTTTATATTTGCTAGTGATATTTATTAAGCTTGCAAATACCGATATTTCGACCTCACTTATTAGCACTGATGAAGGGAACATGTGGTTTTCGAAATATCGGTATTTGCAAGCTTAATAAATATCACTAGCGAATAGAAAAAGCAAGTCTTAATTATTTCAAAAAGTATCGAAAATGGTTTTTAGTGGGTTCCAACCCCAAATGCGCCCGCTTTACTCCGACATTCCGCACATATACATAAAATTTATGTATCGTTGGAAGGACAACAGCCGTAGCAATCATTTGAGGGTTAGAAACTCTTGGTTAGTTTAAATTTCAATCGTAAAAAAATCATTGAAAACGAACGATGTGATACTTTATGAGGAAGGCAACAATCACTGACACCGCAATAAACAGCGTTCTAGAGGTTTATTCCAGTCTTTCGAACCGTAAGGGTGTGGTTTGCTAAATTTCATGGTTGTGATTTTAACCTCAAAGGCCAACCTCCTTCTGAGCGTCCTTCAGCCATGTATGACATGATGAATGCATCCGAGGAAGGTGCGTTCGGTGAGATTGTCAAGCGGTAATATTTTTTTTAGTTGCTTTCTGTTATCTTCGATAATGACTAGACAAAGTGAGACAATTGGAATGAAGGTCTCGAGAGTTTAGCGTGAGTAGCTGCGATATAGGTATGATCCTATCGTTCTCTTCCGACACGGATTGATTTGGAGACAACAATCAAAGCAGCCATGATTGGCACAGTGGCACTAGCTTATACGGAGCGCAGGCTCAGCGTTCATGTCAGTGGATTTGAGTCCTATCTAACACATCTTCCGCAACTAAGGGATGCAGCGCCCGAGTTGTACAGTGGAACTCCAACGTTTGAGCCCACAAGGAGTTCTGTCCGCAATATAGACACAACCACCATGAAACCAACACAAGGAGGCCAACCTCAAATAACCGGGGCGAGAGCACCCCCCAGGATTTCTTATAGCGAAAATGTTCCCAGAAGGCCGTCACAGATCTTATGGTATCAGGCTTCGTAACAAGAGCCACTTTAGATGAGTCCTTTACAGACTGGAGTTTGATGGCTCACCTCCAGTACGTGGGGCTGATGGGTTGACAGTTGTAACACTTGGAATGGAAAATCTTATTCAAGCTGCCATATCTATATCGCCATCTCCGATTATTGATTAGTTCAAATAAGAATGTAATTGAGAGAAAAATCAACAGATTTGCTAAAGCACTTTTCAAATGCTGGAAGTAGACATTGAATGAAGTTTGCTCTTTCTGTTGGCTTTTAGCAACCAAATCTGTCGATAGGTTTCCCGCCGATTCCGTGAGTGGGGATCGATTTAAGCTTCAAACTTTTCCTGTTGTCGCTGATTTTAGCTAAGCAAGACACCAGGAAATCGTGGAGGGAACGTAAATTTACGACCGTACTCGGGATTTGAACCCGGGGAAGAAGATCGAGACCAGGAGGCTGACGTTTGGCCACAAGACTTTTATAACCCCAGTTCCAATGGCCTACCAATCTGGAGAAGTCGGCACTTTCTCAGTGAACTTCTTACACACGCCTGAGTTCACTTGATTGCTTTGCATGTTCATCTATTTGTATCAAATTCAGGAGACAGCACGAGGTTTATTCCTATTGGTATCACCAAATTTCTGAGGTAGATTCTGTCATGTACTCTTCTGTATACTTTTTTTCTGCTGGAGATTTACAATGAGTCAATCATTCTGACCAACGACCGCGTAAATGAGAAATCGTGTTTCATCCGTCAATCAATCACTCCAGCCTACATTGCTTGTATTCAACACACTTGCCCCATTTTACTGATGGCACTGCATCACTACCCTCCATTTTAACAAAAAAATTTCATTAAAATCTTTTCCGATATGGAAACTATGCCGAGCCATTTTAAATTTTACACTTTTATTACCCAATAAATCGCTCTCGAAAACAAACTTGAAAATTTTAAAGTGCATATTTCACAAGAGCAGTGAATTTTAACGATTACATTGCCCAAAATTTCGTGAGTAATAAAATTCTACATCATTCGTTTATTATCCCAGGAAAATTGCAGATAAATTAAGATATCTCGTGTCTATCGCATTTACATTTCTACCGAGTGGTTGTTGGCTCTTCTGACATAGGAGTACGTATAAACCGCTACTGAGGTCCTCCATGGAGCATCGTCACATTCCTCAAAGTGGAAAAAGATAAAAAGAATTATCCATGATTGAGGGATCAATTTGAAAAGAAGGCTAAGTCATTGTATAATTTCATTCTTTCATTAAACCACGTCTCCTGGGCATCTTGACTGCTACACTCCTCATAATCCCCGATTGGGGCTTCTGTTGTGCGACGGCCAACATTTTTGTTTATGACCCGAGAATTTCGTGGAACATAAAATAAATTCGAACGTTTTGGCTTGATATAAACAACTCTTCTCGCCTCACGACTATAAAATGTTAATGAAATTATTCCCCGCAATTACCCCTTTTTCTCGCCCGCACGCTACCTCATTTGCGTTTGGCTCTTGTTTGTTGTTTATCTAGTGGTTTCAGTTTATGGTCGATTTATCTTTCCCCATATAAGCGACGAATGAAATTCTTTTTTCTGATAGTTGCGTGACGTAATTATGGTCATGTATGAGGCACCCATATGAGTTGTTAGTGGGTTTCTCGATTAAATTACCGTCGACAGTCGAGGCTGCCGCGGGGCTCATTTCACTACCAGAGAGTGCTTTGGATATTATTGGAAGCAAAAAGGGACTGGGTAGCTGATCAGCTCTGGCTTCAATTTCGGTCTTTTTATTTACATTTGTGATTATTGAACCCTGAAATTATGAAACGATAGATAAGCGAGGCGAACGGGAGCCGTGGTGAAAGGGTGCTTTATTTGATTGCATTACACGTCGGCTATCAGTACATAAAATCTAATATAATGAAATTAGGATAACGTGCATACGGTGTGGACTTTTATTGGCTTTCGCTTAATGACTGGCACGCACGGTTCAATTTGCAGGGGTGAAGCGAGCAGCGGAAGCTATGAACCAAGATAGAACCGTATGCTGACTCTGGACTTCGTTGGCGACATGTTCCACTGGAATGTCTAGCCCTTTTTTAAGGTTTTGTTTACAAAACAAACCCTTATTAAAATGGGTTCCATGTCTGTCTGTCTTTTTTTCCGATGGAAGGCGAAAAGCTTCAAAATCTACCGCAGGCTCCTGCCGCACGGTTATGTGGTACTCTTACCCACTAAAACCACCTCCTTCTCCTTCCACTCTCCCCGCGGGACTCCCATTTGGTGTTACATCGCGGGACTGAGTCAGAATTTATTCTGCGCTCGTCCCCTTTGCTTTCACCATAAGTTCCATTATATTAGGTTGTTGCAAATGAAATGTCGGATATTTGAGTAAAATTTCAAAAAACTATAACTTTTATGAAAATTAATTTTATTAGTCAAAATAAGAACCAGCAGCTTCAATGCACTTCTCCCAACGAGATGCAAGGGCATTTATTCCAGTTTCGTAAAAGTCTGGGTTTCTAGAGCTAAGAAATTCTTCAAAGGCACTTTTGACAGCTACTTCATTGCTGAATTGTTTCCCCGCCAAAAAGTGATCCAAATGCTTAAAAAAGTGGTAGTCGGTTGGCGAGAGGTCGGGTGAATATGGTGGATGAGGAAGAGTCTCATATCGTAATTCATTTAATTTTTGGACCGTCATTCTGGAAACATGAGGTCGTGCATTGTCGTGAAGCAGTATCACACCATTTCTGTTGACCAATCTCGGCCGTTGAATACTCAATTTTTGGTACATTTCCTCTTGTTTGGCACAGTATTTCTGTGCATTTATCGTTTCTCCAGGTGCCAAAAAAGAATAGCGGATAACTCCAGCTGTAGTCCACCAAACAGTCACCAATACCTTCTTCGGATGGAGGCTCGGTTTCGGCATATGCTTCGGTGGCTCATCAGCATCTAGCCATTGTGCTGATTGGCGACGATTATCGTATACTATCCACTTTTCATCACATGTCACTATTCTGTGCCAAAAGGGATCGCTTCTATTGTGGGAGAGTAAAGAACTGCAAATTTCCATTCGAAGCGCCATGTTTTGCTCCGTAAGGGCATGCGGAACCCATTTGTCGAGCTTTTCACTTTTCCAAGTTCTTGCAAGTGCTGGGAAACTGTCGAATAGTGTACGCCCAGTTTCTCTGCAATGTCTCTCACAGACTGACGTGTGTCGGATTCGACTAGCAAACGCAGTTCGTCCTTGTCAATCGATGGTCCTGGATGCCCATGTGGCCCACTTTGAAGGTTTACGTCCCCTGACCGGAATTTTTCGAAACACCGCCGTGTGGTTCGTTCGGTTACTGTATCAGCTCCAAATGCTCTGCAAATGTTTCTGGTTGCCTCCGCTGCGTTGTGACCAAGTTTAAATTCATATAGAAAAAGTAGACGTTTTTGACTCCCTTCCATGCTTTTTTCTTTGAGTTTTACTTGGAACTTCAATGATGATTGAAACTGAAATGACTCCTTGATCGAACGAACGACTATTTATACTCAATTATCCCATACCACCAGAGTCACCTTGCGGCAGTTTTAAACATTAAAATCATAACTGACTTCACTTCATTGAAAAATCCGACATTTCATTTGCAACAACCTAATATTTTCGGGTGTAAATTGCTCCCCGGTTGTAGCTTCCAATGTATAATAGCTCTTTGGGCTTCGAATTTGGGGCAACGAAAAAAACGTGTTCTGCGTCCTCTGCAATATTTAGGCACTTTGGGCAATTTGGCGAATCATTACGCCCAAACCGATACAGATATGCTCGATAGCCTCCGTGTCCGCTCAAGAATTGAGCTAGGTCGAAACCTACCTCGCCGTGGGGTCGCTCGATCCATTTCCGGATATCCCATATGATTTTGTGAGTCCAGCGGCCTTTTTTTGACTCGTCCTACTTCACCTGCCATTCCATGACAGTTTCAGTTCGTCCGAACTGTCGCCGACGGATTTTCCGGTGAAATACGCTCGACCGTAAAGTCTTTATTTCGCCAGAATCTCAATCGAGACCGTTCCTGCTATCACGCAAGCTGCTTCATTGATATTGTTCTGTAAGCGCAACATGTTCGGAGTATACTTATGTAATACGCAGCTCCAATCTTTCTCATATTTGCAGTATTTTCCAGTGCACCTGCACAGCCATACTGGGGCCGCATACAGTAGAATCGAACTGATCACCTTCGAAATAAGGAGTCAACGGCTCGGCTTTGGGCCACCTATATTTGATAGCATTCTCGCAACCAACGCTCCGATGTTATATGCCGCCACATGCAATTTGAAGTTTAATCTCTGGTCAATCATTAATTATTTGCGTTCCAGCTTTGATCTTCTTCTTTCTCCGCTCGGTAGTAAGTATTACTTCCGTCTTAGATCAGCATTCTCTAACCAGGATTTAATTTCATAGACTGCTTCATTTGCTTAAAGCTCAACTTCTTCGAGAAGGCGTGCAACAACCGTTACACCCATATCGTCCGCGAAACGAATGCAACCAGTAGGAAGGTCTAGTGTCAGTACTCCGTTATAAATAATAATCCACAAGAGTGGCCCTAGGGCAGACCCTTGTGGAACTCCACATGTCGTTTGGTATAATGTTATTCCTTCATCTGATTCGCAGCACAGAACCCTATCGATTAGGAAGTCGGCAACGATACGCACCAGGTACTTCGTCAAGCCTAAGTTGATTAGGGACTCAAGTATCTTGCTCCATCTAGCGGAATTGTGTAGGAAATGCTCCTTCATTAAGGCATATGGTGAACGCCTTGAGAAACATATTTGGAGCTATTTGCACTGCTGCCTTAAGAGCTTTATTGGGGATGCTATCCAAGCCAGGTGTTTTATTTCCAAAAATTTTTTCCGCAGCTTCGAGCACCTCCTTTTTGTTTACCATGGGAACTTCGGCGGTGTCTATCTCGACAGTGGGAAGGTTAGCGGTACTTACATTCTGTAGGAAAAGATCCGTTACTATTCCATTAAGCAGAGTCGGGCAAGAAATAGTTGGGGAGCGTTTGCCTTTGACTTTCTATGTCATTGTTTTGTGGGCGCCAACCCAGTGGTCCGTGTCAGCTTCCTTACACAGCCGCTAAAAGTGTTCGTTTTTACTTTTTATTATGTCCACTTGTAATTTCTTCCGAATGTTTCTGTATTTTTCATATAACTGCTCGTATCCAGATCGGTTTCTATTTCGCTGACTGTGCCTTCTGGCCTTGAGGCAGGCCTTGCGTCATTCTAAGATTTCAGAGTTCCACCAAAAGTTTGGATACAACACATCTTGGCATGGAGGCGTCACATGCTCGCTGCAACTTTTCGTCTCTCAGCTGAGATCGTAAGCCTGCTGTCTGTCTGTCGGTCACACGCACTTTTCTCAGATATTACCGATTGGCACAAAATTTGGTGAGAAGATGGAAACTGTGAACGCCCAGACATGCAGTGCGTGATATCCTTCTATGTTGAAATTAAGGGGGGGGCATACATGCAAAAGGCGGGTGCAAATTTTTTTTTTTTTTAATAAGAAGCATATTATCCCAAAATCAAAATCATACTATTACTATCAAAGTTACAGTAGCTCAAAATTGACTTTAACTGCAATATCACACTAAAATGAAGAGCCTGACATGCTAAATGCATATACATTACTAGCTACGTATAAATGGGATAGTTCTGCATTCAAATATACTCGCATAAGAAGCAAACAAAACCTTTCATACCTCAAGCGCCGAGCTTTCGGTTTCCCGACTTTCTTCATAATTTAATTCCTTAGTTTAGCTTTAACGTATATAGATAGGTATGATTATAATATCACAGGTATTCCTCCTCTCCCGATACCCTCCCGAACTGGCCTCTGACGGCCATGATTTGCCCAGTATCCTTGTATCAAACTGCAGGTGTCGGAATTCTCGCCCATTCTCCATTCAGTGAGTCGTAAATTTCGTCGACTCCTTGCTCCCCCCACTGCTCCCTTATCAGAATCCCCTGAAACGCTGCCTCACAAGTTTCTTTTCCATTAAACGCTCTACACGTGCATTAATTAAATTCTATTCAACCCACTTCTATAATCGCTGCTCGACAATAAAGTGCTTGCCACCGTATTCATGTTACACTTTAGTATCGATTAATAGCACATTAAAACTAATCCCATAAAATTGAATCTAAAGATGTTTTAATGGGATTCGAAGGCAAACTCGGAAACATTGCGAGCAATTGCGACAAGTAGGTCTGAATAGTTGCTGCAAATGCGGCCCGGGCTCCTCCCTCCCTCCCCTTTTGAATTTAAATGCTGTCGTTGAGGAGCATTGAGCATGAATCGAGCTGGCTTGCCATAGATTGCTCTTTCGGGTCGGGAACGTTTTGTACACAACATGTAGACACCAATAAATTGCGATTTTATTAATGAATGTGAAGCACGCGAATGAATTCACCACCACAGCGTCTTTCTGAATGGAGTGACCCGAGCGAATGGTATTTTGTCTCCAATCCAATAGTTGCTTCCCTGGGTTCCGGACCCCGATGCCTATACATCGGTTATAGCTTGAATTATAATTTGCCAACAAGCTTCTTCTAAGTAAATAATTCTCTGGGGCTTTTGGAGGTTTCCGTCATCAGGCGCGGCGGACATTCGTGACTGCTTTTTCATGCTATTAGGCTTGTCGCAGTCGTTCAGGAAAAGCGAAATTATGCACGCTGGGAGTTTATAAATATATTACCAAAGGAATTTTTGGGAATTCGGTTAGCTCAATGTAACAGGAAGTTGGACAGTAGTTTGCTAGTTGTTCATGTTTTGCAGCTTGTTAAGTTTAGGGGCCGAAAAACGAAATAATTTTCTTATGAAATTGGAATGTGTTGAGTGTCCTTCGAAGGAATGAATAGAGATATTATCGTCGTCCTGAAAATTTGATATATAGGTCGGTCGTTTGTAAGGAGGTCCTGGATATGATATGATGAGTTGTAAACACGGCTACTTTTTGATGTAATTATTTCCATAAACTCGAGACCTACGGAATAATATTCTTATAGTTAATGTAAAAAAAAATCCACTTACAGAGACAGGCAAGCCGCTGGGAGTGCAGTCCCCCCGAATTCGAGGAGGCGATCAGATCCGAATTTGCAATGGAACTCATTTGAAGTGGTTCTTGGCAAGCAGCCCCACTGGAAGTTATCTGATACCATAGAAATCGAGATGGCCCTCTGAGATATATGCCCCAGAAGTATCTTGGGGATGCACTTTCGCTCGGTTTTGATCGCCTTCTGGGAGTTTCATGGTGGCTGTAGTTGCACCCATTCCGCGGACAGAGCTATTTGTGGGCTCAAGTATGGAGTTGCGCTGTATAATTTGTCCAGACGTGTTAGATAAGCCATTGTCCTCTGGTAATCATGCTAAGCCTGCACTGAGTATAAATACGTGATTGTGTCCTCCAAATCAATCCGTGTTCCAAGAGGACAGTGTGATTATGCTTACACGGCAGATAATAATAATAATCGTTGGCTCAACAATCCATATTGTATGAGGGCCTTGAAGTGTGTTAGAGCACTTCATTTAAGACTGTAACGGTACACTACAGTACACTGTAGGAGACAATGTGTTCAGCAGTGCACTCGTCCGAGATTATTATCCTGATTTGGTTCAGGTATTCATTCACAGCTAAGTCAACTAGTATCCGACATCTTTTTCTCCAGCCTTCGTCCCATTCACAAGCGGGGTCGGCTCCTTGTGATCGGTTTCCGCATTTGGCTCTATCAAATGCGTGATCTGGATACAATCTCGAGGGTCTTTAAATCCCCATTCAACGTATCAAGCCACCGTTGTTTCGGCCTGCCGTTGGGTCGTTTACCATCAACTTCGATGTTCAGACCAATCTTGCTGATTGAATTCTTATTAGCGCGAATTGTGTGACCATACCATTGAAGACGCCTCTTTCGTAATTTTTCCACGATCGGTGCAACTCCATAACGATCGTGGATATCCTCATTTCAAATGTGATCAAAACGTGTCACGCCACTAGTCCAACGCAACATCTTCGTGTCCATTACCGCAAGACGCTGTTCATTTTATAGTTGGGCAACACTCAGAACCATAGACGGCAACAGGACGGACAACATTGCGTTAAATTTTGGATTTGAGATGTTCGTTGATACGTCGAATACAAAGAACACCAGTTGTGGAACGCCACCTGCAACCTGAATGTTAATGCGTGAAGCAATTTCATAGCGCAGTTCTCTATTGGCTGATAGCGTTGACCCGAGGTATTTAAACCGCTCAGTTCTGGGCAGGTCACTGCCGCTGACAGTGATTGTGCTTGTTTCATGGGGATCGGTCATCAAAAATTCAGTTTTGTTCAGATTCAATCTGAGATCGTGTTGCATGAGGCGATCATTCCATTTCTGGATAAGTTGCTCAAGATAATTTTTGCTATTAGATGCTGGGAAAACATCATCCGTATAAGGCAGCAATAAGGCGCTGGACGTTGAATCCCGTGTGACGTTACCCATAACAAGAACAAAGAGGCGTGGTGGGAGGGCGTTTCCTTGATGAACACCAACAGAGACACGAAGTGGTTTTGATACACCCGCCACATTTCAGACCTTACTTTTCGGCTCGTGATAGAGCAATTGAACTCAGCGAACGAGTTCTTCTGGCACTAAGTGTTGTCGTAAAGCATACCAGATTAGTTTGTGTAGCACACGGTCAAACGCTTTCTTTAGATCCAGAAATGCAATGTAAGGTGGGCGATGCTTCTCACGTTGTTTCTCCATGAGTAACCGCGCAGCGTGTAGTGCGCCAGTAGTTCCGCAGTTTTTGATAAATCCGATTAAATAATTCACTGAGCCATAGTGTTGGGTCCCAACTCTTCGCTTCCCCGACTTCAGTTGCGCTGACAGGTGGAACTGCCGGCATTGATTGTGATTGTGTGTGCGGAATGTCGGCATTGATTGTGAAAGTGGAGGATGAGCAAATTCTTCAATATTCTCGCCATCTATCCGTTGCGGTTCGACGATTGGTAAACAAAGTACCGTTCTTGTCATTAACGCAACAGAAGTGTTCGATATTCTGTGTGCGTTCGTTACGGCTTTTGGCAAGTCGATGTAGATCTTTCTCGCCATCCCGAGTGTCCAGTTTATCGTAAAGACTTTTGTAATAGTCCGGCCGGGTGACAGCGATCGCTTTCTTTGCTTTCTGGTTGGCCAATTGGCGAGCGTTTTATCGTCTAGAAACTTGTAGTAGAGGCGTTTCTTTTCACGGACCTTCATTTCAACATCATCATTCTAAAGCCAAGTATCTCGGTTGATGTACCGCTTACCTGGTTTGGTGACCCCAAGGGCAGAGACCGCTTCGTGGATCGTGGCTTTCATTTGGTTCCACGATTCTTCCACATTCGTAATGGTTGGTAATCGCGTGAGGTCATTTCCTCTTTCTTGTCACGAAATCATCACCATTTAATGCACGGCAGAATCTATTCCTGCTTTTCGAGCGCTTTCCCGGCAGTGTCAAGCATACACAGCAGTCGGAATGCGAACGGTAGCTCATTGTCTCCTATCCCTCTGCCAATCAGTGCGAGCCTCGCCACCTTCCAGCAAGTCGTTTGTAGGACATCAGTTTATAACTTCCGTTGGAATACCATCAGCTTTCATGATGAAAAGCGGGCAGTCCTCAACACCTTCCGCGCGGTTGTCATCATTCGGCACAGAGTGTCTGGAGAATAATGACCGTAAATGCGGTCCACCTGGTCGGTAACTAAGTATGTAAGGCTTCCGCTGGGCTCCGATTTTCCTTGTGATAAGTTTATAACCGAATCCCCACGGATTTCCATTTGCCTCTTTGATTAGGCCTAGGTTTTTTCACCGACTAAGGGTTCTCCTTTAAACTGATCTGTATTCTATCATTGAAGGGCACACCTCCTCCCAGTCGTGTAACTATCTTGCAAACGGTGGACGGTGGATATGACACTCCTCCCGTAGGTTGGCAATTTCCGCCGTACAGCAGTATATAGAAAACATGTCAAGGCTCGGTCCTCCCGGGGCATGAAAGCTAAAATTTACGACAGTACCCTCCAGTGCAACCCTATGTTCCAAGAGCTTCGATGAATTTCTCGATGTTTATCCTTGCGACGTTCCACGCATTTGATTCCAAGTATGAAAAGTCGATTGGAATGATCGCTTATCGCAAAGAGCATATAATCGGATGATATTTTCTGTCTCTGTTAGTTCCTGGTGTGTAGACATAATTTAGGGCCAACCACTGCGGTCTGGGATTTCTCCTATTGTAAGTCGTTCTCCCTGAGTTTTCTAAATAGCCTAATGTCAGGATTGCTTCTTGAGTCGAGAACTCTAGGAAGATACATATGCTTGTAATTGTCCTTTAGAATAACGCAAGCTCCTCCTCTTTCATAAGAAATATTTTAAATGAACAGCACAAATCTTCTGGCAGACCGCAGATCTGCCCCTGTCGAACCTAGGGTTCTTAGGCTAACACTGTTCTAATGTCGTTCCTGGAAATTGTCATCGCGATTGCTGCAGACAAAGCTTATGCATAGTGGAGGTTTACCTGGATTATTCCAGTGCTGGCTGTACATTTTATTATTCTGAGGCTCCGGTTGGATGTGGTCATGAGGAATCCTTATTGGGACCTTTTGGAATTGAAGGCTTCCGCAGCTTGAACAGCCAATAAAACCTATAAAAAACTATTTCACGTGGCACATTTGTCATAAATTCTCCTTGAGTTCGGCTGAATAATGTTGCGAGATCGAAAGACCAAAAGCCAAATAAACTCTGCTGTTAACGCTAATCTAAAAACAAGAGAAAGACTTTGTTCAATATTAATTTTATTAAGTACCCATTGTATGTGCCAACTGTGTCATCAACTAAATTAAAACGTACACTTTTGAATAAATTACCTTAGCTGATTCCCTTGCCAGAAGAATGCCAGGCGAATTAACAATACGTGTTTGAACTGCAACCAATAGCCACGTCCCCCTATTCAGCCCAGTGAACTCGTCGAGAGCTTTAATTAATTCAGAATAGCGCTCTCTGAAATAATTTTATTGGCATACATGCTCGCATATATCACAAAAGACTTACAAATTGCCTTCTTCTGCTCCGTCGATCAGACGCGACATTTTATCAAATTCTGCTCATCAAATTAATTAGCATGACAATAAAATTAGATATGGACATTTAAAGCAGAAAAATGCTCCTCAAGACGAAGGAAATAAGAAAGCAGCAAAAGCGATCTATTGAGTTGGTCGTGTCATTGATTAGGCGATTTCAAGGTCGAATTTTGGAGATATTTTTTCATTCAATTCCCACCATATTTTAATACGCACAGCGCGCCTTTATTTGATCAAATATTTATATCAATTTATGCGTGATTTGAAAGACAAGCCTGCCGATATCGGAAACAACGCATATGGCGAGGAGACGATTTATTGCGCTCTGACTTGTCCATTCTCATTTTAAATTCGAATAATGTCGGGGTGTTATGAAACGTTCACCTTTGTTATTCTGTCGTACTGGATTTATGTGAATTTTTGGATAGTTTATAGTGGTAATGAACTCATATTCAGCGCTATAAGGACAGTGGTTGGGTAGATACTGATCTAAATGGATTGTATTGGAATTTGAATCTAAAAGCGAAAATTCGTCAATTCTGGGGTTTTTTTTGTTGCATCAATTGATTCGTTCTATCTTGTTAGTTACCTCTATTAGAGAATCAATTAATTAATCAAGTGGTGCACTTCAAATTTCCATAGAAGATCAAAAATGATTTTCATATCTGAGATCGCACTCAGTTCTTGACCTATCAAGGAGACATTAATGTACCACAAAAGGACTTCTTTCTGCATTCTTTCTGTATGAATCATGATTTCGAGGAAGATCATCATCATCATCAACGGCGCAACAACCGGTATTGGGTCTACGATTGCCTTAATAAGGAACTCCAGACATCCCGGTTTTGCGCCGAGGTCCATCAATTCGTTATCCCTAAAAGTTGTCTGGCGTCCTGACCTACCTCATCGCTCCATCTGAGAGAGGCCTCGTCTTCTTTTTGTACCGTAGATATTGCCCTTATAGACCTTTCCAGGGTGGATCATCCTCATCCATACGGATTAAGTCGCCCAACGCAACCTGTTGAGCCGCTTGTCGTCCATCATCATGTAAGGGGCCAAAAATTCTTCGGAGGATTCTTCACTCGAACGCGGCCATATTCCAACAGTTTTTCCATCGCTTGCCGCAGAGAGAAAATCTGATCGGTAGCTGACTTGCCTAGAGTGAAGCCTCTTAGGTATGGACCAACGATGTTCTGGGCGTATTGGGCTATCCGGCCTAGCAGGATAGCGGAGAATATCTTATAAATGGTACTCAGTAACGTAATACCTCTATAATTGCTGCACTGTGTCATATCTCCCTTTTTATATATGAGACAGATAATGCCTCTTTGCCAGTCGTCAGACATTGATTCGCTGTCCCACAGCTTGAGCACAAGTTGATGAACCACTTGATGTAATTGGTCGCCTCCATATTTAACCGATTCGGCTGTAATTCCATCGGCTCCTGGCGACTTATGAATTTGAAGCCGTTGCTAGTTTACATTCATCGTCAAACCAGCCGTTCCGACCCTTTTTTGCGGCTGGGGCCAAGTGTGTTTGTGGCCGTATTTATGGTGGTTGTGAAGATCATTTGTTGATGCTTCATTTCCAGGATCTCTGTTCACTGCGGCATCCATTTCCCTCTTATAGGTGGTATAGGGGAGGGCTGTGTTGTGGATGGCTTCAGTGTTAGCTCTCACCTGATTGTCAGAGGGGATTCTAAGTGGTGTTGTTATTCAAGCTCGGAGCGCCATGCCAACGAGGTAGTGATCCGAGTCTATATTGCCCCCTCTATATGTTCTGACATTCATCAAGGCTGAGAGGTGGCGGCGTTCGATCAGCACCTGGTCAATTTGGTTGAAAGTAGTCCCGTTTGGAGAGGCCCACGTTTGTTTGTGGATCGCTTTCCGCGCAAACCAGGTACTTCGAACAACCATTTCGTATGACACTGCTAATTGAATAATCCGCAGTCCGTTATCATTTATAGCCAACGTATCGCCTGAATACGGGCTCCGTCCCTACTTGGCTGTTCAAATCGCTTAAAATCCCCAACTATAATTTTGATATCATATCTGGGGCAGGCTTGGAGGGTTCGTTCTACTGCCTCGTCGAAGGTATCCTTCTCCGACTCTGTAGGGGCGGGAACGTTAATGAGGCTAACATTTTTAAATTTGCCTCGCAAGCGCAGAGTGCATAGCCGTTCGCTTATGTTTTCAAAGCCGATAACAGCAGATTTGATTTTTTGGCTGACTAAGAAACCTACTCCGGACACATGGTTTACTGGATGGTCGCTAAAATATATGGTGTAGCGATTCTTCTCCAGGAAACCGATCCTTGTCCAACGCATCTCCTGTAACGTTGTTACATCAGCCCTATATTGGAACAGGGTATCGGCTAGCTGCTCAGCAACTTCATCTCTGTACAGGGAGCGCACGTTCCATCGGTTTTCCGTGTAGGGTTGTCAGCCCTATTCAACCCCCAACTTGGAGGACCAGTTGGTACAATTTGTCCCGTTTTTAATCGCGGGAGACTCGCCGTTTCGTTAAGAAAGCACTCCCAGCGGTCACTACGTAGAGGTGGAGATAGGGTTTGGTAGTAGAGCTGTTAGTGTTGATTGAGCAGGCGTTTCCCAGGTTTTATGCTCCATCGTGGGTACCAATCCACGTTTCGCCCTGGGACTTATACTATTCTTTGACCACCTGGAGGAGATTGCCGATGTCTTATGCTCCGTGGAGGACCAGGGAGGCACACGATCAAATTAGAAAATCTGAAAGGGAATTTTTCTTCATAGACTTTTTGAATCGAATTTTGCACGGACATATCGATAATTCTTTAAAATTCTTCCTTCTTATCTAACAAAAAACCAATTAATTTATTCATGGGTAGTAAATACCATATAATTGCCTAGATAAAATCACTTAAATCTATTTAAAATAGGGGAGTAAATGTCATAGATACAGAAACATATCTCGTATTTGCGGTGTGACTTGTTTCAAGTTCGCTATCTTTCATGTCTTCTAGTCTAATATTTCCAGTCATAAAATGACTAATCCTCGGAAAATATTTAAAAAATTTTTAGTTCTTCTGTAGTGTCTTATGATCTATAACTTGCGTAAAAGCAATAAATATTTAATGCCATATATATATATATTTTTTCATAGAATCATGTAAATCAAAACAAATCCAATATAGCAATAAAATAAAGGTGGATTAGTGGGTTTTAAATTAATCCAACGATAGTATCAGTCATAATCATAAAAGACAACGACTTATACTAAAAATACCAAGAAATTTCGCCTGAAAAGTAGAATTTATTTATAAACTTATCTCTTCTTATCTCTTGTCGTGAAAATTAATTAAGCCAATAATATGATAGCGAATTTTTTATGGCAATTGTTTAAAATATATCAGGAATATCAGGGGTAATAAAAGTAAAAGTCTTAATCAAGTAAGTAGGTAGCAAATATTGATATTTTTGATAAGAAAATAAACTTTATTTTATTTGTTTTGTCAAAATATTCTTGAGTAAGTAACAATCCGTTACGTTGTACAATATTAACCAGAATAAACAAGATTGTATCTGATCTTATGACGGATAGTAAAAAAATAATGATACAGGAATATTGGCAATGCCCAGAAAACAGATGCGTATCTACATTCACTTCATACCAATTCCATACTTATAAATCATATAAATAGGTCGCAAACTTTGGGGAATCCAATGCGTTTCTTCCCCACCCACATTGGGTCCAGTATTCTCGTTAATAGTCCGCTCTCGTTAATCATTGCACAGTGAGAGTTGAGTGTAGCAAGGGTAATGCATTCAAGTTGGATAGGAGACATCCACAGAAATTGAACACAGCGCCTATCTCTGTCCAACATAAACCAGACCAAAAAGTGAAAACTTCATCGTAGCTGATCGAAGAGTAATCAAAATTTACTACAGTATCGTCCGTCTTGTCGTTCTCTATGGTTCTGAGTGTTAGTCGACTAAAAAAGACAATGAACGGCGACTCGCGGTAATGGAGACTAAGATGTTACGTTGGACTACTGGTTTAACATGTCATGACAACATCCGAAATTACGATATCTGTAGTCGTAAGGGGGTTTCACCAATCGGAAAAGTCAGGAGAGTCGTCTTCGATGGTATGATCGCGTAATTTGGGCTAAGGAACATCGAAGTCGATGGGAAACGATCAAAACACCGGCCGAAACAATAGTGGTTTGATAAGCTGGATGGTGATTTGAAGGCCTCGCGACTACATTCAGATCAGGCCTTTGACGGATTAGAATGGCGCAACTGATTAAGATGAGCCAAATCTGCTTTTGAACGAGACAAAGTTTGGAGAAGAACAAGATTAAATTGAGATTACAAAGATCTCCTGTGGTATCATTCGAAAAATTAAACAACGAACTTCACATGAAAAATGTATCCGCATGAGTGGGTACCGAGAATTTTAAACAATGGGCAATAGAAGGAAGAAACGGTTTGAAATTCCATGTCTTGTGCTGTTCCAAGCTAACCAGGACCTATTTTGGTTTTGGCTCGTAGCTACAGATGAGGTTTATATTCTTAACTTCAATACAGAGGCTCAGGAACTGTCAATGATTTGGAAGTGATCATTAAATGGTGATGTGATCACTTCTTCTGGGTTCAGTAATCTCTAACTGTGACTTGGTTTTACCTTCTTCCATTGTAAATTTTCCTGCTTGGTAGGCGTAACTTTGCTTTCATAAAACTATTCTTCATAACGGTGTTAACAAACAAAAATCTCCGGCATTACCTTGTAAATTACATACAGAAATAGGGTTCAAAATTCCAAAAGGATCGATGTAGTAATTTTGGAGTTATCAGCGTCATCGACTTTGAAAACGTTAGTTGTGGGGAAAAACGCTTTGAAGTTTTGAAAACTAAAAAAATTGGAATAAAATGTTCATAAAGGAGTTTTATCGGCTCGCCTCACACTGAATCATCAATGCCAAATTCATAAAGGATGTTGTTATCATCCATGATGTTTAAAGCATGTTTTTGCTCCTATCTACGACAAATCCTGTCTTCTTTAGTCTAATTTTCAGCTCCCTGCTCCGCTAGGCTTATCGCATCCTTTCATTGACGCTTGGTCCTTTACTGATTTTCATGTTTTCCATGAAGGCGCAGCCTGCCACATAAGCTTCAATCTCAAGGATGACAGAGGTTCAACTCAAGTGCTTTGGTTAGATTTTCCAAATAAGTTGGTGCAAACTCCCATTGCTGTTCTGCATAAAGCCTCCGACACATCGCTCCAGGAAGGCATGTTTTATCAGATCTTTATAAATAGGGTTGATGGCATCCAAAACATCCTTGGGAAGAGCATTATACGTGTGTTTGAACCAATCCAATGCAGATTTTTGCCATTCGCATCAGGAGTCCGATCTTGAAAGGTTCTCCAGAAAATCAAACACAAAACAGTGGAAGAAAGCTTAAAAACATGAGTTCTCTGACATTTGACGCGTCTTCGTTCCACCATGATGGCAGTGTCCTTTTGCTGTATTTCGTGAGAACGCAAAGACCTAAAGGCAATGCCTTCTTCAAAGCCGCGACCTTTGCCTTCAGTTCGTCTCCATTTTTTTGTCACTGGAACTCTGGTTCGGATCCAGTCATGCACGAATTTGCTGGCGAGGAACATGCTGTGTTCCTGTTCCCATCAGTGTTTCTTGTGCTATGGAGTATTGGTATTTGTTTTGGAGTCCTTTGATGATTCAGCCTCTTTCGATCAAGGGCCCCTGTACTATGTTGATCGATATTTCCTTCGGAAAAATCAACAGGCAAGCCGAAGCGCACTTCGTATCGAGTGCTGCAGTCTTGTCTACGCGGCTCTATGCATAGTAAGGGAATCGCTGGTCCCTGTTAGATTGTCGCTTGATTTCGCTTTTATGCTCACCTGTCATTCACTATTGGAAGTGGCCTCGTTTTTCGTGGATTAGGTTTATTGCCATTTTCCTAGTTTGTGTCATAAATTTAGTTCTGCCAATAAGGCTTCTTGTCATCGTGGTCAGTGGGCGATGATATCTTTCCTCAAACACGCTGATAACATCTATTTTCGTTCTCATCGGGTCATGGATCCTAGCCAAGTGGCTCTGGATTTGAAAAGAGAGGCCAGTTGAATTGTAATGAAGATAAAGACCAACAAAGCCTAGGTTCTCAGTTTGACGGGTCATCTGCATTAAGGAGCAAAGCATCGAAGACGTCGGTCAATTTGCATATCTAGAAACAGTGGCTTTTACCGACACGGCGGTACTGAACTGGATGTTGCCTGACTGGAAATGCAGTTATCTGAACACCAAGATCTGGTTGTTCCGTGCTAGTGTTCTTTTTGTGTTGCTGTTATATGGGAGTAGCACACGGAAACAGACCACCACTGTCACTCCCGTCCTGCCCTCGCCTGTCTCTCTTTACCTCAAACGAGGAAGTTGCTTGGCGCACAGGGCTGGCACTCGAACGTACTGTGATCGGAGGGCGGAAGTGGTAGTTGATAGGTGACACATTAAGGAGGGGGCGACAATTGCATTGCCAAGCAGTGGAATCCACTCTCCCAAAATGGCCGTCGAGTTGGTCGCCTCAAGGGCACTTGGTGTAGAACAGTAGAGAAGGGGTGCGAGCATCTCGGGAAGTTCTGGAGAGAACTGCAGCACATTTCAGCGAACCATGAACGATGGCGTGCAGTTCTGGTTGATACGCTATATCCCTTAACGTGACCTCTTTTGCGATTGATTCTATACCAGTTAGTCAAACTTCAATGCTTTTTTTAAAAACACCCCTTTCAGGCTATAGTTTAAACCTGCAACTTATCTGAGATCTTTCATGATGGACATCGTACATATCTCCTCCTCTTTAGAATTGGATGTGAAACTAATACCATAAAATATGAGATACAAACATGGAAACTCATCAAGAAACAACCCTATGATAGGACTGGAACAAGGTGTCAGGACCCTGTTTGTGAAATGATCATCAGTTCCAATGAAAAGTTTAACTCCTCAAGATAATAAATATGTATCTAAAGTAGGTTCCGTTGCAATCCTTCAGCTTTTATGTCGAATTTAATATGGGGCTCCACCATGCTTTCACCCTGTACCTACCTAAGCAATCATTAGAAAGTAATCACGCGTATCAAATACCGATTGATTTATTATTTCCGAGAACTCGAATCAGTACTGAAACCAAAAACCCTGCTCCCAAGTCTAATAATCGCTTCCATTTTTACTCGAGCCATATGCGGACAATAAAAGTTACAATCTAATCGCGAAAAATAGGCTGTGAACAATAAACGTTCACATTTCGCGACTATAAAGACTTAATTCAAAGCTCGCATGCCAGTCAGAGCTCAGCACATATTACATTATTATTTCAATCGCTTCAATCGACCCGCAACCTCCCTCCTTGCCCCCTTCTGATAATCGACCCACCAATATCGAATGAAGTGACGGAACCGTTTTCCATGGCATATATCAAATTTATGTGCGTTGTGTAACCTCTCCCTTGCCACATCGACGAAATACAAATTGGTATCACAACTAGCACGAAGACCGCAAAATTACACTTTACCATTCACGCGTATTGTTTAGCTGCGAGAAGTATCTGAGAACTGAAATGCTGCATGGCGGAGAAAATCAAACTGACGAGGATGATGTCGACTTCAAAGATGTTTCTAACACAATAGAAAGTAATGGACGGCTATTATGGGACTCGAAATGATGCTGATAATTATGATGATGTTGGCATTTGTTGCTGGTAGAGAACTCCTTTGTTTATGGGGTCTGAATGGGCCGAGAAGGGACTGCCGGGCCGGCTCAAGTACCCTCTTATTGTAGTATCTATAATGAACACAACAATCTTGAATAGCGAAGGGTCAAGGTGAGTATAAAGAAATTGTGGTTTTGAGAACGAAGAGAAAAATGGGTCGTCCCTCTGAATGCTTACCCACCCATTAGTTAATAAATCACAAAATCACTTAGCAGAATACGGAAATTTATGACAGAGTATAAAGCGGGGCCATCAAGTCATAATTTTATGCATCTTCGAATCGTTTAAGGAAATTTTCAATTATGCAGAATATGCTGTCTGTAAGTTTCTTTTTATCGCGTCTAATACAGAGGTCGAAAGTAATTTTTATCGTAGGGAACAGGTCTTGTTCCTTTTAGGCTTTTAAGGCAGTGTTGGGACTAACAACCATTTATTCACGTATGTTTCTGGTCAGGGCTTGGATTAGATTTATGGTGCAAGTGATTGATAGGAAATTTCTCAATACTGCACGGCGTTTTTTGATAATGGATTCCGTGGTTGAGTCGGTTTCCTTTTTTGCTGTTCAGTCCAAGTGTTGGCCGCTTTTTTTGGTTTTCAACATGTGATTTTGTCCCTTGCGCTTAGTCACTGCAGCAATGCGTAAGCTGGGCGCTGCCTTCTCGAACAGGCGGATTTGTCGTCTTTGCTTCAAACCTTTGCCCTCTCGCAGCCGGGACGAGAAGATCAAGCCCCCTTATTGGAAACCATGGAAAGGGTTGCGTCCTTATTCTCTTTCAAGACCGTCTTCAATAACCCACCTCCCCAGCTAGGACCAAGCCCGTATGGTCCATCCTTTTCCAGAGCGTCGTACTCTATTTCAGTGGAAAGGATAAACAAACAGGAAGACAAGAACGTCCCCTTACCACCGGTAGAGTTGATTGACTCGATCGAGGACCTCAAGCTTGTTAACATCCGTAAAGTTGAGCGTAACGGTTATGGGTGTATCAAAGTCATCTTTGACACAGCTCAAGATGCCAACAATCTAATGACTTTGCCAGAGATTTCAATAAAAGTCTAAGACCTTTCATTCCGCAAACCATGCTCTACCGTTTTGCAATCAGAGCTATTTCGCTTTCGATATCGAATCATGACATCGTTAGCAAAGCATCCTCGTCAATCAAAACTGCCCATGCCACACTCACGCGCAGATGGAGTCCGAGGAACCCAGAAGAAATTATACCCACGTGGTCTATGAAATTAGCTTTCAATGGTGCAGATATCCCTTCGGAAATCTTCTTCAAGTTTTGCGTCTTAAAGGTGGTCTGCTGTGTAGCTTGGCCTAAATGGACATAAACCTTCTGTGTACTATGGTCAAATTCTCTTCACAATGCAATCGATGCACAGATCGGCCCCAGACATCTTTTTAACACAACGAACACTCTGTGATCCTTTAATCTTCTGGACAATGTAATCTCCAACAGCCACCATTCAATCATCACTAAAAATCTGGTAAATCAAAGTAACGCCCAAAGTTGAAAAATGGGAACTAGGTTGTTTTCCTTATCCTGTAAATATTTTTATTTTTTCCCCGCATACGATTGTTTCGGAGACCATGTGCCTCCTTCTGGGGTTCCTAGTTCCCATTTTTCAACTTATATACCAAATGTAAAAAAAAAACATGGACACTAATTTCAACCTAACGCCCAAAGTCACAATAGAGGTGAAACACCTTCAATCCTTTCTTCAGAAGCTACCCTCTCAAACCTCTGACGATGATCTCGTCAAGGTCATTTAAGATTGCATACCTAAGTCAACCTTCCTGGTCAATAAGAAAAGAGCAAACCCAAAAGCCTCGTCAGCCCCATTTTATAGTGAGAAGAGCTGCTTTCAGGGTTCAGAGACTGCCCAAACTAAATGAATAGATACAGTAAGTGACGAGAAAAAAAAACTTTAGGAGTCTACCCTTTAAGATTTCACCACGAATCTCCAAGCCAGCGCAGGAAGAAAATAGAGGAGTTGTCGTCAAAACAACAGTTTTTACTTAAGCATTTTATTCAGCCAATACCAAATCCTTCAAGCCCCTAGCTGTTCGACTCCTGAGGTGGATAGGATCACATACTAATATATGGCCTGGCTCAACCCCGAGGCCAAAATAGTTCTGCTAAACTGCTGGCTACCCTTCAGGGCGCCGAGTGAATGGGCTGACATTAAAATCACTCCAATTCCTAAAAAAGGATAAAGACTTCAATGATCTTGATAGTTTCAAACCAATTTGTGCCTTAGCGAAAATTATGAACTCCATAATTAAAGACAAGCTAATGGCCTTCCTTGCGGAGCAGCACTATTCTCCGCCCAAGTCCTATGCGTATATGTAGAAGGGGCCTATCCACGGCATCCTGCATTAATGATTGCCTTCTTTACATCACTGCTGCTAGAGGCAAGGGTCGGTACGTGCCCATTGCAAGATAAACTGGGGAAAAAATGAAAGGAAGAAGGGGCATCTGAGGGAGATTTCATTCAGGTACTCTCCAGGGCTCAAAAGAAGAAAACGAAGAGGAACAAGAGACAACACGCCGCGTCATCAGAAAATCATCTGTTTAAAATTAAGGTGGACTCGAAGGGCGGAGCACCAAAAGAAAAGGTGGGGAGACGAAGGAGGACTAGATCGCCAGCTCTCCCTATTAAGCCGACGGAAGGCAAGACTGTTGAAGATAGCGCTGCAGAAGTTTCTTCCATTGGTAAAACGAAGGGTGATGGAGTTCTAGTTGAACTAGGCCCGAGGACAAGGTGAACACCGGGAGGTTTGTGGAATCTCTTGGCATTTCAGTTTTAGAGCAGGGAGATGCACAGTTGATGCTGTTAAGGCGTGGATGCAGTTCAACGAGCGGAGGCATATAGCCACCAAACTCCACGGGTGGTGCTCCTCGTAACGGTTGACGCCAGAAACGCCTTTAATTCCGTAAGATGTGAAGACATTCTAGGCACACTAGAGAATAATTTTCATGTGCCGAACTATCTCTTACGGATATTTAGGGACTATATGAGGAACCGCTCCCTGCTCTATGAAACGCTAGATGGTCAGAGGAGGATGGAGGTCACGTCGGGGTAGCGCAGGGAACCATCTTAGAGCCGCACCTCTGAAACGCTACTTATGATAAGTCTACTCAAATTCGACATGCCAGAAGAGTTGTGCCCGGTCGGTTATGCAGATGATATCGCGGCGCCTTTTGCTAGACGCACTGTCGAACAGGCGCAAAGTAGACTTGGCATATTTATGGGAGGATAAGCGGATGGCTGACTACTCATGGTTTCAATTTTACACTGGAAAAAAACCGAAGTAGTCATTCTGCCTAAAAAAAGAATTCCTACCCTGCGTCTTATATCTTTCGGCGAGTCGATAATCGAGTCGAAACCAGCGGTAAAGTACCTTGGGCTAACCCTTGACTCAAAGATGAGCTTTTTTAAGCAAATCAAAGCAGTAATGAACAAGGCTACAACTGGAGTTTCGGCGTTAAATAGGCTAATGGCAAATATTGGGGTCCTACGTCTAGCAGGCGACGTCTCCTGTTGAGTTTAACACAGTCTGTCCAGCTCTACGGTGCAGAGGTGTGGGCTGACGCTCTTGGCAAGGAGGTATATCGTAAACGTCTCACGCAAGTATAAAGACGGAGAGCTTTACTCTGTCTCTGAACCAGTCGTGATGGTGATCGCGGGAGTGATCCCCGTTGCCCTTTTTGCTAAGGAAGCGTCAAACCAAGCGTAAGGGAGAAGAACCAAGGGACGTGTTGGCAACCCTCTTGGCAAAATGAAAATAGAGTGCGGCTCGTTGGCAACTTAAGTGCGTGGCTGAATCGGACTGACTATTTCCAGTTCTTAAGTGGGCATGGAGGTTTTCAGTGTTACCTGCACAAGATTGTTTTGCAATGGATTTTTGGACGACGCTCATCACACTTTTTTTTCTTGTGGAAGGTGGGGTGATTCGTCAGCAGCTCTATTTAAACACAAGGGATCTCTCTCCAGAGAACATTGTTGAGGAGGTGCTGAGGAGTGGTGACTGATCGAGCCGTGTTGTCCATTATGTTCGGGTCCTTCTCGTTGCAAAGAAGATAGAGCTCGATCGGTGGAGGGGCCGAATAGCAATGGGTTCCTTGAACTGACAGTTCGCTTCCTCCTGTCCCCTCCCGTTGGTGAAAGGAATTCCCTGATTTGAAGGCTCCGCAAGGAGGGAGAGTTCGGTGACTAGCCCGAAGTAATGTGACAAACGGTTTCAGGCTAGCTCTCTGGCCATGGGGAGAAGTTTAGTGGGTAGTTCGTCGACGTACTCTATGCGTAAATGCATTCACCTACCATCGGCTGCTGAGTTGGTCATCTGTGTTGTCAAAACTTTGTCAGTGTGAAGTAGCCAACATTCTCACTCGAAGGCTCCAAGCTTTCGTGGATCATCGGAGTTCGGTGGCCTGATACTATGTCAAACGAAGAACAGGCCAGTCACTCCTAGGCCATGTGATCGAAAAGCGAAAGTGCCAGTGGGTCGCCCCAAGAGCATTTGGCGCAGGATAGTAGTGGAGGAGTGCAAGCGCCCCGGGAAGTCATGGGAGAACTGAAGCGGATTTCAGTGAATCTTGGGCGTTAGCGCGTAGGTGTGGTTGATGCGTGGGGTATAGCGGTAAATGACAACCCTATTTATTACCTTAAGTGCCGAGTTTCTGCTTTTCGACTTATTCGGGGCTTTGGCCCAAAAATCTAAAGAACTTCAAAACATTCCTAAATTCAACTCGCGGCTACTTAACCTGATTGACAATGTCAATCGCTAGCCATTGTATAAAAAAGATAATGAACCTCTCAACCAAAAATAAACCATGACAATTCCACCTTTATTCATTCCGCATAAAATCACGATATTTCAGAGAAAAATTCAATCAGCTCAACTGGCCTACATACAATAGTAATGTCGTGTTGGTAATGAAATTGAAAATGAATGGTTGCACTCGAAGCGTAAAACACAACTCGCCACTTGACTTGAACAATGACGCTTGAATTCAATTTATGGCGCAAAACAATCAGCAAATAATTGATATCATTCCAAATATCGCACGAAATTCATGAATCATGACGAATTTATTTAATTCGGATCACGTCACATTTTTTTTGCTAGATAATTCGAAGAACGATTTCATGAGAATTAATTCAGATAAATTGGTAAGCGTCTTGTTGGGACGGACTATCTATTCGGTAGTTTTGTATCTATACTTAGCATCTAGTGTTAATTTAAATAAGTTTGTTAGTACCGATTATGATAACGGTTAAATCACTCCAATTAATTCACATTTCTTTCTTCTTTTTTTGTAGGTATACATTCGTTGGACACTTCTATTGATACCGATAAGTGGTTGCTCTATCAAAAAGATTAATCGGTGAGCTTGTAAGTTGGTGCTTTTGGCAAATGATAAATTGGTCAACAAATTCGCGAAATGAAATGATAAATCTTGATTTGTTGCAAAGATTTTTATAAAGCGAAACAAATACTAGTCATATATTTCAATTAGGTTGAAATGGTGCCAGAAGAAAATAAGTATTATAAATTTTCTCCATCAGCGGAGCTGTTGAAGATTGTTTATAATTTGTCACACGCCTCTTTCTATTAATGAAAACAGCAGTTGAAGGCTTTTTTTGCATTGTATCGCAACTCTTTATCTATTTCTACAAAGTCGAATAGAGATTGCACAAACAAAAAATGTAAATATCAATGGAATGATTTAATGAAGATGATTTTGGGTGTTTAATCGTGATATGATTGTTCCAAAAGTCAAAAGATTAATAGATACTTTGATTGGCATTGTTTTCACTTTGCATTTATCCGCATTTCCTGAATGTTCAATGACCATAACCATTGTCGTTATCACATGAGTACCGTATATTGTGTTCTGACACACAATTAAGGAATAATCTTAATCGATACAATTTAGATTGTATGTTATCTGGCCATTGCTGAAACACTCCACTTGGAATGTTCAACAGGGTAAAACTAGATTTTAATACATTGTCTACTTAAGACCAATTTCCACGGGTCACATAAGCATGTAAGCAGCACAATCCTTCCATTCCAATTCCCCTAATTATGTACCTTAAAAAGGTTAAGAAGAAAGAAATTATGTAAAATGTAAGCAAAAGCAGCTGGAGGCGAACGACTAAAGAAACCATAAAAGCTATCAACACACCGCCTACTCGCAATATCTAATCGTCTAGTCCCGGTTAGTTCGTTAATGGCAAAATGTCTGATCATATGTATCTGAAATGGCTAAATTATCTGACGAATCTAAATGTTACATTGTATGAGCTTAAGTTGGTATTCATTCAGTTGTATGGCGGGCATGTGGCATTAAGTAGTTAGAAAAGATGATGAAATGGAAAAAATCGACATAAAAATTTCTTCAAAAGCTTCTTGGTCGTAAAATGATGTGGGAAAATAAAAGATTAACAAACAAACAACCAAGTTTATGGTAAAGTATGCATGCCACAATGGCAGCAATCAGTAGAATTTGCAATGAATGTAGTGTGGAATTTCAATGGGTATAATGAATTCTAAGTTCTTAGAAAATATGTGAAAATGTGAGTAGAACAAGGGTAGAGTCTGGAGAATATTTCCCAGCATTTTCTGGAATCTAAACTATTCTATGACTTTCTTAACATGGTCCTTGTAAAGTGAATTTCTTGAAGCTTTTCTGAATAAACCGAGCTCATGTGGCTTTCTACTACTCATCATGCTGAAAAAGTAATATATTAAACCTTCGCTCTAGGACTTTGAATATGATCTGTTTATCTGTTTTCCCAAAACACCTCTCCCATTCTTTGATCTTACTGGGATGGGAAACTATACAATAACTTATAAAGTCTTCTTACAATCCACTGATTCCTTGACATAACCAGCCAGTATTGTCATTTTTACTCATTTGTGCATCGAAATTCATCATCTTCCTAGGGGCTGCCGAGTTTTCATGCAGTATGTTGGCCTCGAAAAAATGCATCAGCAGCATCAACGGCGCAACAATCGGTATCCGGTCTAGGCCTGCCTTAATAAGAAACTCCAGACATCCCGGTTTTGCGCCGAGGTCCAATTCGATATCCCTAAAAGCTGTCTGGCGTCCCGACCTACGCCATCACTCTATCTCAGGCAGGGTCTGCCTCGTCTTCTTTTTCTACCATAGATATTGCTCTTATAGACTTTCTGGGCTGGATCATCCTCATCCATACGGATTAAGTGACGGTCATGGTATCGCTCATAGATTTCATCGTTATGTAGGCTACGGAAAAAATTGGTCCATAAAAATGTGTTTTCTAGTGGAATTGTTTGAAGAGTTATTGTGTCCTTTTGATGATTATATAATTCTACAGATAATTACTTGAACATTTCACCTGATATTCTTACAGAATCGTTACCGAAGCTGCAAATAATCATCATCATGACACTACAGCCCGACATCAGGCCTTGGCCGCCTGGATCGTTGTCCTCCAATTATTTCGGCCACATGATCGCATTCTCCAAGCTCGGAAGCCCAGTAGTTGCTCGGCGTCCGTATATATTGTGCCCTGGCTCTCCCTCGTAGTCTCGCTCCATCGACACGTCGTCCGTTTATACCCTTTTTAGGCATGCGATCGTCACTCATTCGTTGAACATGCCCTGCCCACCAAAGGCGTTGTAATTTAACGAATTCCGAGACTTCTAGCTCATCATACAGTTCATACAATTCACGGTTGTACCGGATGCGCCATTCACCACGGTCGCGAACTGTTTAGCAAATTTTCGAAGGCTTGGGTTAGGGTCCAGGTTTTGCATCCATAATATAACACTGGTTGTATGATGGTTTTGTATCCACTAAGCTTCGTGTTTTTGTGCACATACTTCGATTTCATTATGGGAAAGATCGAGAAGAAAATCTTATTCGCTTGTTGTATTTGTCGCTTGACCTCGTCATTCTCATTGGCGTCCTTTGACAGGCCGCTACCCAGGTATATAAAGCTATCTATGAATTTGTTGTTGTTGATGTCACCTAAGTTAGTGCTCGAATGAGCTGGCGTCCTACTTCTTGGTTGCATCATTTTTTACGTTTTTCCATCATTAGTAGTCCCACTTCTTTCGCAGCAGTTCTTCTGTGTCGGTCAGTTTTCGCGACATGCTGTCATCTGCTCAGAAGCATGAACATCTTTGGCCCTCTGGTTCCAATTTTCTCCTCGTGTCTACCTTAACAGCTCGTTCTAATCGCTACAGCAGCGGAAGCAACAATTCCCTCGGTTTAATTATACTTTGTGGGTTTGTCTTCAGTGTCTCGTTCAGGTTTCTTCTCTTTTTCATCAATGGAAAATCGCAGGTTCTTTGGGTCTTTTTATATGCTACCGCCTCCAGGACAATTCGGGAAGTCATTTAATTCAAACCCCGGCAGATAATGTTTATTGCATCCGCCGTGTCCTATCAGGGTCGTCGTAGCATGGTAACTGAGCTCCCCGTGTTTTCACTGAAGTCATTCCCCAATATTTTTTTTTTTTTTTTGTATTAAAATATCGTGAAATTGATATTGTGGAAAAATAGTTACATATAAATCATTCAAACTTTTCCCCATCTTTCGAGGACAGCTGGAATACCGTTACGATGCAAGTGTTCGCCTTTTAAGGTTATCCACAAATCAAGACATTTTTCAATGTCTTCATACAAGCAGAATTGCTGATCAGCCAGACCATGTGCCATCGTACAGAACAGCAACGATCGGACGGCGCAATATCTGTAGCGGGTGGGCTAAGCATTCCTTCCTTCATTTGAGGGTCTCTATATGGTTTTTAACCGGTTTGGTTACATAAGGCCTCTGCGCGTACTGTGGCCATTTTTCGGGCACTGCTCGGCACAGTCGTGTCAGTTGAAGTCGATACCGTTCCCCATTGATGGTTTCGCTTGATTTCAACTGCGCATAATAAATAAAATTGACATGGTCCCACAAAATACACAGTATAACCTTCGTAGCGTGTATATTCGACCGAGCTGACGACTCAAAAGTATGACCGGGCAGTCTCATCACGATGAGATGAAGAAAATCCGTTCTTTTTGGCCCCTAGGAGCGGTTGTTCACAGGCGAAGAAACGACGCTCAACACCCCTTGGAGTCAAAATTATAAGGAACCAAAATTCCTTGCAGTCGCTTCTAACTCCTAATTCAGAAGCAAGCTATTCCTGCGATTGGCACGGATCCCCATCGAGCAACTCTTTCAATTTCGGGTCTTCGGGAGATTTTGGATAATATTGGGAAAGTTGGAAAAAATCAGCAGTCGGCTCTCGGGGTTGAAAAGAGGAGGTCGCTTGTACTGTGAATCCCTGTTGAAACGCGATGCGTGAAAATTTAATGTGAAGCTTGGTAATAGACAAACGACATGATTAAATGGGCGTATGATGATCCTGCCATGAACAGGTCGGGTGTTTTGGGATGGCATAAGCTGTTTCGAGAGGAGAGGAAGACGACAAACGCTCCGGACGTCCTTGGACCAGCAGGACCGACAAAAATTGTGTCATGAGTGAACATAAGATGAGATTCAGAATGATTGCTTGTTGATAACGGGTGATGCATCTTTGCTTAGAAATGCTCACTAGACAGCGAAAACGCGATATGTCGCCGTGACCGCCCAGCTATCGCAAACAATTGCCGCACAGCGTTCAACAAAGGGAACTCTCTTGCTCATCAGAAGATGGCAAAGTTGCCTCAGCTCTCCTGGGCCCCGACTCAGCCCCGTCTGGTTTTTTCTATTCCTGGAAATAAAGTCGACGCTCGGTAGAGGTGGTTCAACAGGCCGTGATAGCGGCGTTCCTAGAGCCTTACGAAATTGGAAAACTCGCTAGCAGCAGTGTGTAATGCTGCCACAAACCGTGATTTCAATGTGGCCCACTATTTATCATCATATCGATGCCTTTTTCGCAGTTGGTAAGAGTAAGTCCTGCGGCGCCTGGTTGTGTTTGAGGTTTGATTTGTATCAGTCTCAGAAGTTCGGGTTGAAGGCTCTCTTGTATTCCGAGCACCTGCTGCTACCTACTATGTGCCAGTGGTCCACACACTCCTTCCCTTTGCACAGTAAGCAACTTGGGTCAACTCCACAATTCTTGCGCTTCGCATCAGATGTAAGCAATTGCTTTCTGGATGGTCCGACTACCGTTTGGCAAGTATACTTTAATTGCTGCTTAAAACTTTGTTTTATGTCAATTATTACCCCTAAATATTCTGTAACGTAATTAAGACCGTACTCCCTCTTCGACGAAGTACTTTCTAGAGCAGTCAGTCCAAACATTACCCGGCAAGGATGTCCATAGCATGCTATGCAAGGAGACTACTTACAGGAGATTCGTGTCCCGGCACATTGCATGAATTTGTATGCTGGAAGAAAAGCAGTGCACATGTTCTTCAATCACTTGCGCGCGAAAAATTTCACACATTTACTCTGGTGCTAGTGTCAAGTATGGGCCTCCGTATTTTTTCAGTGAATTTCAGCAACCTTTCCAAATGAGGTTTGGTGTTTTAAATAGCGAAGGAATACCTGGCGATGGCATTGGTTTTGAAGCTGAGTGGACGGCGATATATTTCAATTTAAAGTTGAGGTTGCGACAAATGAAATCTCTGTGAGTCATTCCAGTTGGAGCTGAAGTAGACGCTTTTAGCCCATTAACGATTTATTGTTTACCTCCAAATTCTTGAGATAAGAGAGTAGGGTTCATTGAAATCGCTAATCTTAACACGCTGCTCGGTAACTTGATCAATGTCTATCTGTATATTGGTCCTTCGCTATCATTGGTTCTGCTCGATACGGCTATGTTTCCAAGCAATCGGGTATTAATGTCCCATCTCTGAATTGAATTGACTTCTTCACGGAATATTTATTTTCGCACCTAATTTGGTTAAGTCAGATTTGAAAATCCGACATCTTATCTTGAAGTGGTCATATCTGATCTATAAAATCTGAAAAATTCCATCTATCTTGACTTAAGCTCGGCAGTGCTAATAACCCAAAATCCTAAAATAACACGAATCGCGTATTTGTTTCTCTCATTTCAAACAAAACCCACATCCATTCACCTCCGTTGCGCTTAATTCAATCGTCCATCTCGAGGAGCGCACATAATAATTTTAATTAATATAAATTCACGATTTTTTCCTCTCCCACACACTCGATTCCATGCAGCTTATATGAGTGGTAATAACTGATTAATCAGCGGTAAAGAAGCAGAAAATCATCTGAAGCAATTTGGCCAGCTTGCGAGAGCCATAAATAATGCCGAATCACGGTCAATCGACAAAAAGACCATACCAACTGGAAATGGAATGGAAGAAGTGGTGTTTGCCTGATGGTATCAAGAAGGCCCGAAAAGTCATCCATGACTACTTTGTAGGACGCCATCCATCACAGTCACCGCCACCAAACATGCTATTTAAATGGCTCAAGTTGTTTCTGCTGCTGCTGCTGATGGCTCGAGTGTGTAATCTCACTTGACTGACTCCAGAGTAATTTTTAATGTTGTTCATAACTTATGTGTGGCTGAAAAAAGTTATTGCCAACGGTACATAGCGACAAACTATGCGAAGGTGTGCAAATAATGAAAAAATATCGTGATTGTGGCAATTGGATGGCTGGTTGGAAGCCTTAACCCGGTGTTGAAGAGAATATAGCATTGCCTGCAACTTTCATCCACTGGTTTCCAGAATTACCATTCAGGACGAATAGACGACTCTCAGAGCTACAATCACAAAAACTGGGAAAAAGGACGAACTCTACCAAGGAATGGAAATCATCATCCATTAGGAAAGGAACTCGCAACTCATCCCTTATCTCTATTGGGTTAAAGCCTACAAACCTAACAAGTAGCCTCCTCCTCATAAACCCATTACCTCTTCGTGCTGTCTATTGAGAAGGTGATAGATGCCGAAGTCAAGCAGCAACAACATTGTGAAATTAAGGTTCGCTGACACTGCATTACTCCTTTTTATCTCCGCATACTTGCCGTTTTGTACATTGTATACAAACGTGAAGTGTACTAAAATCCGCAAGTGTGAACCGTTCAAGTTGAAGTTATTAAGTTGTAAATATCGTCTTGTACTTGGAGGTTGAGAGTGGGTTATGTTTGCTTATAATGTGAATTTCTCTTTCTGTTGTTGTTGGTCGTTTCAGTAGTTTCAGAGATGAATGACCTAACAAGTGCTGTGCTGCTACAGGAACTCAAATTGAAGAAATATTTCTCAAGGCGTATTATTAACGACTGTGCAAGTTGGGTTTGATGTTGATGGAACAAGAAAACAATGGAAAATGGACTGGACTTTTCTGCCTCTAATTTGCAATGTGGGCCTGATTTGTTTTTGATAGTATACAAGGCAGAGTTTTGAGAATAATGTATTCTGCCATTCAAGATTCTAAATCCGAGAGAAAGCAGTCGAAAATTTCAGATGAGGTTTTAGCTGTGATTAGATTACCAGTTTCTATGCGAACCCAAGGGCTCGAAAATTGGCTGCTTTAGATGCATAGAAGCAGAATAATTATTGGGACCCACACAGGCACAAATCCTAAACAAGAATGGTCTAGATTAGATGGAATCATCTAAATATTTCATGGAGTAGGTAAGGACTTTGGTTTATCTGCATCGATAATTAGATCCCCCTGTATCTTTACTACTTTTCAGTCGCTTCTTCGTGAAGTCCACATAATCTCTTCTTACCTACTGTTATTTATTCCTCCATTCTTTTATTTTTGATGAGTATTTACTTCAGTTTCACTATCGTACAGTAGCAAGACAACTGCTAACATAGGAGTAGATTCAAACTCAAGGCAACAAGAACGACAGCCTGATGCTCAAGTAACCGAAATATCATGTTTGCAAACCTGTAAAGACTAGAATATCGGAGCCTAGGCACCATACAGTGGCAGTGTCATGATTTTTCTCAGATTTTTCGGTTGGATAGTTTCTGAGAATGGTTCCGTTAAGGAAATGATCACTTCCGACCCTCCTCACTCCCTACCTTTCCAATAAATGTCAAAACTAATACCGGCTTCAGTAAGTACTAATTGAAACCTTTCTTTTGATACCCCACATGACTATATTTGGTGAAAAAAAATTACACCCCCGTTTTGCATGTATGGAGACCCCCTTAAATTCGACGTAGAGTAGTGTAACTCACTGTATGTGTGAGCGTTTACAGTGCCCACCTTTCCACCAAATTTGATGGGAATCACTGTAACCGTCTCCGGACAGACAGACAGAACCGATTTTAATAAGGTTTTGTTTTATCCTAAAAAGGAATTTTACGGATACTCCTCTACGAGGACGGTTGAATAAGTACCCACGTTAGAAATAAAGATATAATTTTAAAAAACTATCATTCGGCATAGTCTCCTTTTAGGAAAATTCACTTCTCCCAACGTCCCTGCCATTTTTCTAACTCCTCCAACGCTTCTGCTTCGGCGACGGCTTCCTCGTTTGAGCAAAATTTTTTCCCGTGAACCATTTCTTCATGTTAAGAAATAAGAAGATGTCGCAGGGAGCCAGATTGGGTGAATACGGCGGGTGCGACAGCAATCCATAACGCAATTCATGCAGTTTGGAGGCGACAAGTCCGGATGAATGCACTGGTGTGTTATCGTGGTTTAACAGCACCTTCTTTTTCGCTAAGTGCGGCCGTGTCTCCAATTTTTCGTCGAAGCGGTCCAATAATTCACTGTAACTTTGTCTAGAGATCATTTTTGCTTTTTCTAAAAAATCCATGAAGATGACGCCGTTCGCATCTCAAAAAATCGTCACCATGACCTTTCCGCCCGATGGGACCGTATTCGCCTTGGAGTAGATTCATCAGGAAAAATCCATTGTTTTGATGTTGTTTAGTTTCTGGTGACAACTCGACGTAAAAACTCCTTCGGATCTTACCTAAATTGCTCTAAACACCGCTGAGTGACCCACGACACCCATCGGCCTGACAATTTTTCATCGCCAACTTATCATGTAAAATATAAATTACCGTTCCGGTCGACCCACCTACGACCTCTGCTATTCCTGCACTTTCGTTCGTCGATCAGCGAGAATCATTTCATGGACTCTTTAAATGATTTCCTCGGTAACCACATCTGCCGGGCGTCCTGGTCCCTCCTCATCAAAAACGGATATTCATCAAGTTTAAATTCGTTGATCTAATATCTACCTGTAGCTATAGATGGTGGTCAAATATCTTCATAAACAGTATCCAACTTTGCTTTTATCTCCTCACATTTTTTCCTACCCAAAAACAAAATGCCCGCTACCGATGGATGCTATTCTTTTTCCATCTTAGCGAAAATCACGAAGCACGTCCTACTCGAATGGCTGCCAAATCCAAGCTAACCTATCCATCAGGCTGAAATTTGTTTTGTCGCCGTTTGATAGATGGCAGCACACGATGATAGCAACAACTTCCCTCAAGAAAGCCCTCTGTCATCAAACACGAGTACTTATTGAATCACCCTCGTGTTTTTTATTAATTAGAACAAAATAAGGAAAAGTCAATCACCTGCGAGGGCTCAACCTTAAAACAAAACACGGAATGACGAAGTTATTGTGGTATTTTAACATGGAAGGAAACTACTCTGCAAACGAAGATAGAATATGCGGTTAGCAACAATCGTGCCATGAGGGGATACCTCGAAAAAATTAGACCTAGTTAGAACTGTTATTAGAGATTAGAATGAATATATGTTTCGGTCACCAGTTAACATATACTCTTCATTTTTTTCTCGCTGTTTATATTCAGCTGGATTCGTCCTTTAATTTGTAGTCGTTGGGGGATCTTAGACTAGTTTTGAGTTGGTGGATCCTACCATGTCGATATTCAATCCTTTCATCATAGTTTCAAGCTTCGACGAAGCCACAAAATGTGTTACCCTTACTCCTCTTCTTCTTTCCCCTTCGTAGTTTTTATTGAGGGATCTCAGTGCCTGTAGTCCTTGGAGTTCCATCTTTTTCCTCATGAGACTTTCTATAATCGATGGTTCATCAGTTTGGTGTCGATGATTTACTTCTTTTCCTTCATAAATTTTTCAGTACCGAGGGGCACGGAGAACAATCTGCAGATCATTGCATGGGGGCCATTTCATGTGAATGGGATTGGTTCGAATTTTCTAGAATTGTTCGTTGTGTGTATGGAGGCCTCCTACAAAAAGAAATTCCCGTTTCCCCTCTAATAACTCTTAAATGTAGAAATGAGAGTTCTCCATCTTTTATGATTTCTATTATAAACCTTAAGTTACTCTGTCCGTCCTTATTCAGGGTCCCTAGCACCTCTTATATTTTGACTTTGTGGACAGTAATGAAAGTGTCATCTCCTACCTTGTCTAGACTTCAGAGAGCAGGCTTTCCTAATTCTGTCCATGAATAGATCAAATCAAAGGCGGACTTCCTCTGGTTCTTCTGTAGAACTTTGCTCTAAAAGTCATAAACACTCTGGTTTCACGTTTCCACCTCAAGAATGTGGAATTTTTGTATGAGAAGCCATTCCTACAGATAAAGAAGCGGCTCCTTCACCGGGATGCTTGAAACAAGGCCTCCACGTCGAATGATACTAGCCATCCATCTGGCGTCGTGAACCACACATCCTTTAGTTTCCTGACGAGGTTCTCTTTCTTCCTAATGATTTTTCCAGCAGATAGTCCCCTAGTTGCTCATACCTACTCAACAGGCATTTGACGATATTTTGTGTAGACGAGTTTCTGGTTGTTATAATTTCCCGGAATTCATTGTCGGGGTGGTGGATTTTATGTAGACCCTTTATTCTTGGCAATAGTTGGACATCCTTAGTTTCACTGAATTCTAGATGATGTACTGTTTTAACCCATTTGAGTGCCACATAGACATCAGGCGAATGAAGGGTTTGTAAACAGGGTGAAAGTTGCCTTTTGGAGTCAGAAACTCGGTGGTGGAGACGGCCTTGTCGGTAATGTCTAGCCTTACACGAATTACCCTTATGAGCGTTTCAATGACATTTTTTGCTTGACAGATTTCGCTGGAAGTAAAATTTTTTGTACTTAGTACCCTTACTGTCAAGAAAGCAAATAAGTGCATTGATTTTAGCTTTAGTTTGGATGGAGCTTTATTCGGTCAAGGAGATGTGTCAATGTGCCACCATAAACTTGGTACTTTGTCTCAGGGTCGTAAACAAAAATCCATATTTCACCTCTGATCATACGACTGATGAAATCGTGGTGTTCATTGCTAATTATATCCATTCCGTTGCCCTTGTGCTCAATTGTGAGCTTTTGCAATACCGTATTGACACACCATGGGGTAGGATGAATTGGGTGAGGGGATCCATTCATTTCTCCATTTCCCCCTTCTTCATTTGTTAGAAACCTTTTGACATCCATATGAACTTTGGGGAAAGTGAATAGATGGTATTCTGAAGGCCCTGAGTTAGGGGAATGTCGGCGTGGTCCAAAACATCCAATCCAAATGGCTCCAAAGGTTGCCTTCTGACGTTGGCCATGTGAATTGTCGTATGGTAGTCAGCATCTTTCTTTTTCTTCAGCCTTTGTCAGGTAGGATTTGGCATAGTGGAATAACTCCAACTATACTCTATTTATTTCTTTCCCTGATCTCAGCATTTTATTTTTGTTTTACTGAGGATAGTACAGAGTACGTAGCCTCAAATCCTCCACCATTACCTGTGCTTGGGACCAGCATACTATGTTAATAGCATGGCGGAATTCGTATTGTAGTCAGCATGCCCCTCCTTTTTTTCTGAATCGCCAATTTTAATTTTTTAGGGTTTCAATGTATCTTCCCGCTTTGGCGATGTCGTCCCCTTAAGCCAGATATTCAATCAAAATTATTCCTTTATTGTCCTAAACTCTGGATGCCATGACTTTTTAGCTGAAATTATGGTTGTGAACTTTTTGGCGGAGGGTAAAAAACTGACGCTACTGTTGAGAGTGTATTTTGGTTTCAGACGTTTCAGGCGTGTAGTGGGCAACCGCCATAAACGGTTTTAACCTTATTAAAAATCTCAACCGGAATCTTTATTTTCGATGACGGCGCGGATTTTGCATTTGGCAAGAAATTGGATTGACATTTTTCGCAAGACATGATCCTGCGTCAAGAGTTGTATGTTGAAAACTCTTTCCACGCATTCGTAAATACTCAAAACCTGAGATCTTTCTCAGTGGATAGAAGAAGGGGATGATTATTAAAATTGTGAAAAAGGTCACCTGTCCTAAATACAACATTGTGATTAAAGATAGTAGCTAAAATAATCCTGGATTACATCAAAGGGCCTAGATTGCGTGATCGACAGAGATCAGGCTAGTTTCCGTTGTGGATCCTCCTGTGTTGACCATATTAATATTCTCCAGATCGGTGGAAAGTAGTACGCGTAGCCAAGACCCCACTTCATCGCTTTCGAAAAGATGTCGGTAGCGTCAACGAATAGTTTATACGGAAAAATTATTAGTTGACATCAGAGCAAGATTTGACTCCGCAACAGGTCACGTGCTGCGTTTAGATAACATTTTAAAGGAATATGAAGTCCCAAGCGAAGTCCATCAGGGTTCTCTCTTGTTACCGATATTTTTCCTCCTTGACTACGCTGATGACAACTGTTTTCTCTCTGCCCACCTCAGTGGTCATTGCATTATTTGCATTAATAGGCAGAATATCGAGGATGTTTGGTGGAGTTTGTATGATAAGAAAGCCTCTGTTAATGATCGTACCCAACTTGATGACACTCTAAAAGTGAAGGTGACCACCACTGTTACTCGAAAGCACCAATCCTACATCAAGTCATGTCTGCATTGTATAGGCGGAGTACTCTGAAAACCCGTGCAAGATTCTCGGAAAGTCGTAGGGTAGGGGAAGCATATGGCGCGAAGATTTGGTTGACATATTATGCCCCACATATGGGCGCTCATGAATATTGTCCTTTATGTGGGGTGCGAGTTGCTTTTTTAATCTTAAAAATATGGAAACAGGAAATCGGCGGAGGCTTCCTGAGTAGCCAGCATATCAGGTGTTGATATGCAGAAAGTTGTGTCTATTTATTGAAAACATTTGTGCCATTTGAAGAGTATTCTACTTGTTTGTTGGGAAAAGCTCTCCAAAAACACCATTGATTGGAAGATCAAGTCGAAAATTCCAATGGTGTACAATATGAATCTCGCTCTTAAAATTTTTCAATTAACTTTCGCCGCAAGCCCACCCAAAACACATGTCCAATAGCGCGACAGGCCGTGCATTATTATCTCCAGGTTGACATAAAGCTCAAACAACAAAAAAAAAACCTTGCATTAAAAAATTGCAAGTGCACGAGACAGTGTAATGTCGGTTAATTGGAAATCACTTTTCGTAAAAGCCTTTCATAACCTTGCTCCATTGGACCAGCTCATTTCATGATTTTTTCCATGAATTTTTGCATCGGACACAACGGCAGACCTATTTTCATTGTTTCCACAATATCCGTCCATGTCAGCAATGCACAGCAGGGAAAACCATTCATTGTTTGTGTACGAAGGGAGGGCAGAGATACAAGGACATGATTCATTACCTGACCGGGAGTATGCAATTATTTTTCTTTTCAGCGCATTCAGATCCATATCTGATGGGCAGGTCTAGCTGAAGTGAAGGAAATTCGGGTCATCTTTTGAAAATTAATCAAACCTGTTTACATGAAATTTAATTAATAATTGGTTGTTCAGGGGATCTGGAAGGAAGTTTGAAAATGTTTTCAATTGGATAATGCTGAGCCTTTGACACGTACGAAATTGAAAGCCATCACTTTGCCGTTTTGATAATTTCCTAAATGTCTTTCCAAGCCCTCCCTTAGCCCTTAATCACATGCTGAATCAACTTCTTAATGGACACCATTGGAAACCTGTTGTTAATATCCCCCCATTAGCATGCTAAAGCTAAATGAATGATGATTATTGCTTAAGTGGAAACAATGAGGAAATCAATATTCTTCGGAAATTTTAAATTAATTTCTTCGGCCTGAAAAGAAGCCATAAATTAACCGCTGAGAAAATCATATTCAAATTCATGCAGATAATAAACAACATACTAACATCTATATTTACATCCACATGGTCATTCTTTACGCCATCTTATCGTTCAATAGCCTCCGAAGCACACCACAAGAAAGAATTCATCACTGTCTTCTAGCAAATAAATTAAACTTATTGTCTAACACTAAATTTTAATTTGATTTGAATTTTATTTTTCCTTTGGCCATTGGGTTCGACAGCAGCCAGCGGCAGTCTCGGTTAGTTGTTTTACATCAAGCATCATTGGAGATGTTCGAAATCCGGTTCTACCACTTGGGGCCTGAGAAGAGATGCCCCCCAATCGATAGCGGCAACAACAACCAGCACAATTGGAATAATCAAGCCTGCTGTCCATCGGCAAGCTGCAAAAACCCATTCCCTTTTGTACGCTTCGATACGAAAGCCAATTATTATCCACCTTTTGGGATTAGATACATCTCTTTCAATAGCAGCGCACATCTTTTGTGTGTTGTACATACGGACATGATGGGGAAAATAAACTTTGCGCATTCACGAACTTCAATGTCTTTTTAAATATCCCAATGTGGAGTAACGTGTACAACCGAGAGTATCTGAATGCTTCAGAGCAGAAGCATATTGGTCATGAACGCCATGCTAGTATGGGAAATTGTTCTCGGTCGGGTACAGAGTCGGGTCGAGTACTTACGGACTGTGTGATTACCACGACTCATGATAAATTGCTTAGGACGATCTGAGGCACTTAGCGATGCCGAAAGGCATGTGATCTCGGTGAAGGCAAATCGTATTGGGAATTGAATGGATGAGTTTGGAAATTTTGATGAGGGATTGAATCAAGGTATCGATACTTGTATCTGAACATCTGAAATAACTGTGTGATCGCTTTTGGAGGCAGATTGATTTCGCAGCCAAAGTGAAAGGCTTACTATGCAGATAGATAAGTGGTGGATCATGAACGCGTTTACGCACAGAGTGTTGGACTCCCGCAACAGTACGCTGGTGGACTACCAACTAAACACCTCCCTGTCATCAGAGAACTAGCCTGGAACCGTTTGACACATTACTTTGGGCTAGCCCTCCCACTCTCCCGGCTTTGGGAGCCTTCAACTCAGGGAATTCCTTTCATCAACGGGAGGGGAGGGGAGGAAGGGAGTTGTCGTTAGTTCAGGGAACCCCTTACCGTCCGATCCCTCTGCCGGTCGAGTTCAATCTTCTTCGTAGAAGAGCCCGAACATAATGCGCAATACGATTCCAGCTGCCAGCGCTCTTCAGCATCTCTCTGACAATGTTGTCTGGAGAGAGCTCCCCTGTGTCTGCATAAAGCTGCTGGCGGATGCTGTCCCACCTCTCGCAAGAGAAAAAGGTGTGCTCAGCGTCATCCGTCACTCTATTGTAGAACACACAATCAGGAGATCGCGCCTTCCCAACCCTGTGCAGGTAAGACTGAAAACCTCCATGCCCACTTAGAAGTTGGGTAAGGAAGTAGTCAATCTCACCGTGCTTTCTGTTCAACCATGGGTCTAATTTGTCGATGAGCCGCTTGCCCCTTGGCTCATTTTGCCAAGAAAGTTGCCACTCGCTAAGGGTGCGTTGACGTTCTTCACGGGCAACCACTTCTCTTAAGTTTTCGCCCTTACGGCGATAGATAGCTTTGCGCTCCTTGGCAAGGAGGGCAACGCGGATCACTCCCGCAATTACCATCCGAGCCGGTTCGGAGACGGTGCGATAAGCAGACGCCACTCGCAAAGCTCCCGATGCACTTCCTTGTCAAGGGCATAAGCCCATACCTCCGGACCATAGAGAAGGACGGACTGCGTTGCTCCTATGAGGAGACGTCTCCTAGTTGATATAGGGCCGCCGACATTCGCCATTAGCCGACTCAAGGCCGCGACTCCTGCTGCAGCCCTGTCCGCGGCTGCTTTGATTTGCTCGAAGAAGCTCATCTTCGAGTCGAGCATTAAACCAAGGTATTTAATCACTGGTTTTGACTCTATAGTCAACTCGCCGATCGATATGGGACGCAAGGTCGGGATTCTCCTTCTGGTCAGGATGACTACTTCGGTTTTTTCCAGCGCAAGGTTGAAACCGTGAGCAGTCATCCATCCGCTTACCCGTCGCATCAATATGCCAAGTCTGCTTTGCGCCTGTTCAACAGTACGTCCGGCAACAAGTGCCGCAACGTCGTTTGCATAACCGACCAGGCGCGACTCTTCGGGCATATCGAGTCCCAGCAGACTATCGTAGGAAGCGTTCCAGAGGTCCGGCTCTAGGATGGATCTCTGTGCTACTCCCGACGTGATTTCCATCCTCCTCTGGCCCTCTAGCGTCTCATAGAACAGGGAGCGGTCTTTCAGATAATCCCTCAATATCCGCAAGAGATAGCTTGGCACGTGAAAGGAGTTCTCTAGTGTGCCTAGCATATCTGTCCATCTTACGGAATTGAAGGCATTTCTGACATCAAGCGTTATGAGGAGCACTATCCGTCGAGATCGGCGGCTGTGTGCCCCGGCTCGATTAAACGCATCTACGACCTCCATAACAGCATCCACTGTAGATTTCCCTGTTCTAAATCCGAACTGCCTTGCGGATAAGTCCCCGGCAGAACGGATCGCTTCAGCGAGTCTACCCCTGATGAGCTTCTCGAGCACTTTTCCGGCCGTGTCAACCATACACAGCGGGAGCTCCGGGTCTCCTTTACCGTTACTGATCAACGCGAGTCGGAATGTAATTCCCGAAGAATTCCAAATTTGGTAACCCAATTCGTAATCAACTGATTGGCCATGGTGGTAGTTTCCTGATTTGAAATCTAAGAAAACAAAGCAGTTTTCCCAATGAGACCGCGCAACGTGAAACCCACTAATCTTTCGAACGTCGGTGGCGTGTTGCAAAGTCCAAATGGCATAACGTTGATTTTCCATAAGCCATTGCCTACAATAAAAGCGGTTTTCTCCTTAACTTTATCCACTATTTCCACTTGCCAGATCGAGGGTAGGGAACCATTCGTTAAAGTGCCTAATATAACTGAGGCCTTAAAGATATCAAAGGGATGGGTTGGATATATGGCGCATGAATGTTTGGTTATGTGAAAGCTCTGTTTAAAGTGGGTACCGCGTGAGCTCACAATCGACCAAAAACAGGGTGTTGACGATTCTGGGCAATTTTTGAAGTTTCTCCTCCATAAAAAGACGCCAATTTATGCGTCGGTATATGACAATGGATGAAACATGGCTTTATTTTTTTCACCCCAGAATCAAAACGATCGTCATCTGAGTGGACTCTACGTGGAGGACCGACTCCAAAGCGTGCAAAGACGCAACAATCGGCTAGCAACGCTATGGGATCAGTATTCTGGAATGCACATGATATAATATTGATTGACTATCTTGAGAAGGGAAAAACCATTAACAACGGCTAATATATAGCTTCATTGGAGCGTTTGAAGGCGAACTATATAGAATAATAAAATCAAATTTTATAAAAAAAAAATTTGTTTTCTATGTTAGCCTACAAACTTTTCAGCCCACCTAGCGAGTTTTCCTGTCTGTCTATCCATCTGTCTTCCTGTCACTCCTTATATCTCGGAAACGGAGTAACATAGTTCACCGTTTTGTTTTAAGGGGGGTCCCCATACATGCAAAAGAAAGGTGTACAATTTTTTTTCACCGTCTATAGTGGGGGGTATGGGGTATCAAATGAAAGGTCTCGATTAGTTCGTTACGAAGTTGTTAGTTTTACATTTTTCGCCTGATTTTTTTAAAGGTTCCTTTCTTTATTGTTGTTCCTTTGTCTCTGACTTTAAGTAAACAGAATCATTTTTCACTATGCCCGCGTTGCCTTTCTTCTACGTTTCCTCGAGTTCACCGAAGCTCTGCTGAGTTTAACCTTCCAACGCACTGCAATTGACGATGGCACAAGGAGAGATCTCGTCGGGTGGATTGGTTCCTCCCATTAGGATGTAAAGGCGACGAATGCATACATCGCTTCACGAGTTGAAGGATAGGATCCAGAGCGATTGTCTGTACGTCAATTCTCGAAATCGGATAGGTATTTAGTGAATTAGACACCTGAATATCAGCCTGCTTCAACTCATGCAGTACAGTTACGCGATAGACATGCCGATGGACGAAACACAAATACTTTTTATAGACTTGTCGGTAGATCCGGATGACGATACGCTTTTGGGATTCCAGGCACGATTGCTTAATATTATCTCAGCGGATCGTGTTTACACTATTACATCCTGGAAGCTGGTATTTGATGGCACACCAACATTTTTCCCTATCAACCAGTTCTTGTTAGTCGTGGGTGATTTGACTCACTTAACCCTACAGAAGGATTTCGGCTTACTGTGTACTTATGTACCCATCCTTTTCAGAGATAGAGCAACAGTTTGTCGGACGAATCGGTGGATCCCTTGAGTAAGGCTCTTCCTCAGTTTAAGAATTCACTAGATGACTGCGCAATCCTTGAAATGATGCGAGGCTGCTACTATAAACCTGTGCATTCGGTAGCCAATAGGCTAAAAAAATTTCTTAACGAAAGATAAAAGGGTTGATTTTACTACATCGTGGGCTGAGATCTGACTTTAGGATCAATTTCTTTACTCTCCGGTTAGTGCGGTTCGAGAGCTGGGTAAGCTAGTGCAGTAGAAGGAAAATTTAGAGAATCGTCTCTTAAGTAGGATCTCTGACCAGATGTAGAATCTGGAGAGGAGTTGAACCTGAACTGTTTCTCAGGAAATCCTCAGCCTGAGAATCGAGATTTTGATTTAGATTTGGTCTGCTGGAATTGTCCGCAGATTGGGCGTTGGTACTCGGGCTGTTGGGAGGATACCAAAATTTTCTGCTACGGATCCGGGCTCCCGAACTCGCGTAAGCCTTTGGGTTCAAAATGTCCAGTTCAACAGACTAGTCTCAGTCATCAGGGCGGGTCGGTGTCAAGGACCTAAACCATTCCTCGACTCTACCATAAAATTTACATGAAAGGCAAAATCGATACTTCATCAGAACTGCTGCAACCCTCCCAATCTACATCATGAAACTCTTGTTTTCAACACACAAGACGAAACGAGGGACCAGTAAAAAGCAAGCATGCGGAGCGCAAGCATTTTCTTAATTGAATTTAAACTCCCAGACGAATTGAATTTCAATCGAACACTAAATTCGATTCAATTTGACATCAAGATCGTTGGTTAAGATCAAGATTTACAGATTTATGTTTCTCTCTTATATGTTATTATAGTTTGTAGGATTTTATATTTCTTGACCTTAAGTCGACAACGACAACGTAACGACGCGATCAACATTTTGACTTGTTGTACTACACATAAAGAGAGCAGAGTCTCAGCTAAATGCGAATTTAGTTGTTAATTTGTACCCACTTGATTTTTTTTATGTATTCCGACTGAATAAGTTGATGTCATTTCATGGTTTCTTCCATATGAATGATTATGCCTGTGAGTGATTTTGATGATTAGTGATCTATTGTTGGGAGTAAATGTTCGTTTTTGTTTGAATCTTTAATGCGATTAGTGGCAAAAGTAAGACTTCAGCATTTTGCCGATGTTATCATTTTGCGTTCCAAATCATTCTATGAACTTTTTCTTAGCTTATCTACAACATTTAATGAGGTCACATTCAATCGAAACTTGTGCGGAGTAGATAGTCACGAATCAAATGATTTTCGTTTTCATAATAATAAATTTTCTCAATTTTTAATTTTCCTCATACGGAGGCGAGTAGAAAACCATTCGCCCCAGAAAACTATGCATAAGAACCATGTTTAGCTTCAATTATATAATATCATGGAAATAAGGGTTATTTTTGATTGATCCTTTTTTTTTCTCTTTTCTATTTGCAGTTTTAAAATGAACGGTTTGGCCCGAGGGCCGGGGCCCTGCGTCTCCCGACTCCAGAATTGCAATTCTTCACAACAGTCTTCGACATTGTCCTCGAGATTCTCCTTGTCTACATCAAGTCAACTCTCAACACGTCATAAAAATAATAATTTAAAAAAATATTGTACGGGTCGTAATCAAATTGGAAAACTGGGTTCAAAAAATCTTGTTTGTGTATTGAAAGGTGTAGAATCATTTGTGTCGAAATTGAAATCAAATAATATTGAACTCATTCTAAACGACGAAGTGCTGCGTATTGTGGGCCCGCTACAAGCGGCAGCCCTCCCGTTTTCGTCTGCATGGAGTCAATGAGACGTAGTGAGGCGAATAGTAGCCACCACCCGAATAAGGTAATTAGCAAATCAGCGTTTAAGTATCTAAAAGTAAATTATACAAGGCTAATTACGGGAGTAAGATTCTCAATGATTAGATGAAATCGTAAACCTTGGGAAAAGACAGCAACGCCTTCTCTAGCCTTTAGCAGTTTCGCTTTAATGTGAGACTGAAAAAGTGCAGGGGGCAATAGAAATTTTTCGTTTAATCGTACACTAGTGTGAAATTTCCGCTGGAGTACTTCATGCCCGAAAAACAATCTATAAAAATCAGAATTTAGAAAGATCTGAAGACCAAATGATAGTTCATGTTACTAACCCTCATTATTCCAATATTTCAAGGTGGCCGTCAACAGCTTACCAACGGAAAGCAATAAACACTCGAGTGGTAGTGGTTCTTCATCACTAAATAATAATAAGTTAAGTTTTAATCAGCAGCAACAAGCGTCGCAATCGCAACAAATCAAACAACAAAATCAAGAGCAAAATCAATTGCAAAAAACCTCATCGTCATCTGAGTCTTCATCATCGTCATCAACAACGTCTTCGTCTTCGTCGTCCGGTGCCTCGACTTCGAGCGAGTCGAAAGACACGAACTTCGAATACGACGACAACGAGTGGGACGTTGGCGGAATCGGTGATCTAATAATTGATTTAGACGCCGACATAGAAAAATCATCATCAACAGCGGCAGCAGCAGCAGCAGCGTCGGTCAGCGTTAATTCGCAAACGCAACAAGCGTCAAATCAACAAATATCGGCAAATTTGCCAAGCGTTAGTAGCAATAATAATAGCGGGGGTGGTGGCAGTAATAGTACGTCGAATCAAGTCTTAAATGCTCACGAGAAATCTCCAAGCTCAGCATCATCATCGAGATCGTCATCGTCGCCATCATCACCAACAACTGTTTCGTCAAAATCGTCGAGTCTCTCATCGCTTTTTGCTCCGATCCCTCTACGTGCGTCCGGAGGACAACAGCAGTCCAACCAGCAGCACTCTAATCTGCAAAAACAAAGAGCAAGTAACACTTCTCCCGCTTCATTCCAATCAAGTGCTACTAAACTGAATTCCAAAGTCAGTTCAACGAAAGCTTCCTCAAACCTGAAACTCCAGCAACCTGCACTCTTAGCACAACTAAATAGCAAATCCGCTGCTTCAGACCATTCACGCTTCCCATCCTCTTCTTCGGCGTCCGCGCAATTATCAAATTCTACTTCTGTTTCTCGAAACTACCAAAGCAGCAGCGCGGGCAATCATCCATTACAAGTTGACAGGCACGGAAAGTTGTTAACAGGCATAGTCCCAACGATGTCCTCTCAGCAGAGTGGAGGCCAGGGAGCTGGCAAAACTGCAACAAAAATGTCAATTGACCATCAAGCAACTCTTGACAAAGGTCTCAAGATGAAAATAAAGCGCACGAAACCCGGCACTAAAACCTCGGAGGCAAAACATGAAATAGTAAAGGCTGAACAAAACGGAACGACGACAAATGTCGAAGATAACAATATCTCATCGAGTAATTCGTCCTCTTCTTCGTCATCTTCCAGTGGAAAGAAACACAGCCAAATGAATTCTGCCGCGGTACAACCTATCCAGCAAACCCAACAGCCCACAAAGCGAGGTAGTAGCGGTCACCGACGTGATAAAACCCGCGACAAAACGCCACATTCGCGAGACAAATCGGATCACGGAAGTGGGGGTGGAAGTTCCAATAATAGTAACAGTAGCGGCAGCAACAGTTCCTCCAGTTCAAATGCAAATAATGCTTCGCAAAGTGATCGTTCATCAACCTCTTGCAATTGCTCGCACGACATCCAAGTGAACGGGGTCCAAGCGCCTTGCACAAATGTTTCCTGTGTTCGGAGTCGGACACCCACAACAACAGTGGATTCTGCAAACAGCAACTCATTGTCTCAAAGAATCTCTGCACCGTCTGCTGGCAGTCAGCAATCGGGCAACACAACCGGAAACTCCCTTAGTGGGAATTCTTCGTCAAATTCCTCCTCGTCAAACCATAGCACAGGCGGGGCTAATTCATCGAATCTATTTTCGAACAATAACAGTTCTACAAATGTTCAATCTTCAAGTAGTGGCACGCCGAACGCTCCTGGTCCACCAAAGGACAAGCTGTCGTCCTCGAATACCAGCAATCTGCACCATCAACAGCAACAGTCTTCGCCAGCAACAGTCTCAAATTCCACATCCTCCTCCATGTCCAACATCCAACAATCGAGTCAAACTCACAATTCCTCACCGGTTATCCACAATAGCAGCAACCAAAATAGTTCGAGCGGGAACAGCTCTCAACAGCAATCAATATCGGCAACAGTTCACCATACGATCTCGGTGGCCGCGAACTGCGACGATAGAAGTTGCAGCCCGCCGGCAAAGAAGCCCAAATGTGATCCCAAAGACATGATTGATATCTGTGTCGGAACATCAGTTGGTACTATAACCGAGCCTGACTGTTTGGGGCCTTGTGAACCGGGCACCTCGGTGACGCTGGAGGGTATCGTGTGGCATGAGACTGAAGGTGGAGTTCTTGTGGTAAATGTGACTTGGCGAGGAAAGACCTACGTTGGTACACTTTTGGACTGTACGCGCCATGACTGGGCTCCTCCAAGGTAAGAGGTCCTTAGCGTTTGAATAATGACTTAACCTGTCAATACTGTTTTTCACAGATTCTGTGATTCACCTACTGAGGAACTGGATTCCCGAACTCCCAAAGGAAGAGGCAAGCGTGGGCGTGGTGCTGCGCTGACTCCGGATCTAAGCAACTTCACGGAAACCCGAAGCTCTGTGAGTCATGAGTAACTTTTCACAAAGACGACGATAAACTGCGTTTACTACCACTGTCGTCCAGAACTTTTCTAACATATTTCACTTTACAGGTACATTCCAAATTGCGGAATGGCGCAAAAGGTCGTGGCGGACGTGCTGTCACAACAACAGGTGCTGCAACAACTACGACGACAACCAGTTCAACGACGGCAGCATCATCGACGACTTTGTCGTCGAGCAACTCGAGCAGCACGACCAGTTCGAATACTCCGTCAACGTCGCCGACCGCTTTTCTACCTCCACGTCCCGAAAAGCGCAAATCAAAGGATGAAAGCCCATCGCCCGTGAACGGGGAATCATCCACACAGCAAAGTAGTGGTCAAACCCAGAGCTTTGTCAACCCCGTGACTGGGTTGAATGTTCAAATCAACCCGAAGAAGTGCAAGACTGCTTCACCATGTGCGATCTCGCCGGTATTGTTGGAATGTCCCGAACAAGATTGTAGTAAGAAGTACAAACATGCCAACGGGCTCCGATATCATCAAAGCCATGCACATGGATCTGGGTCCATGGACGAAGATTCATTGCAGCTGCCTGAGTCGCCGCGGATCGCCCCACCCACCACACCATCTCCTGCTCCGGCAACGACACCACAGCCGCAAATTCCTACTTCAAATGCAACTGTTGCACAAGTGGCGTCACCGACGGCAGCTTCTCCAAACTTAATGTCGGCGACAGTTCCTTCCACGCCATCTCTGCCGACAGTGCAGAGCGCAACAAACCCAGCAGCCGCTTCGACAGGTGGACTCCTGACAACAATTCCACAATCGGTGGCTCCATCCATACCGCAATCCAATGCCGGTCCAGCGGTGTCACTGTCAAGTCAAATGCCACAGCATCCTGTACCTGGTGGTAGCATCACCTCGGGAATTTCGGGCCAGGCGTTGTCGCATCAACAGCAACACACAATGCTTGTGGGTGCAGTTCCAGGTGCTGGACTAATGGGAAGCAATAATCAAACCATTCCGGAAGCTGGTCAACCACTTCTGTCCCAACAACAAGCGCAGCAGCAACAACAGCAGCAGCAGCAAGTTTTGGTGGCAAATAGCAATATGGCAAATGCTCCGTCACGAGTCGATTCTCAAAGTAAGGATTTAGGGTTCTGTTGATTGCCAAAGGAGAGATTTTATTGATTTTTTGGTTTTAGTCAAGCCCAGTGTGCTGCGGTTTGGTTCACCTTCAGACAACTTGTCTGGTCCGCAAAATATGCTTCCTGGTCAGGGTCCCATCAGACCTACGCCAACAGCCGCCTCGATGGCTGCAAGTTCGGGTCCGCCAAGTGCTCCGGAAGGGGTTGGGCATCAGCCATCTTATAATCAATCACCCGCCTCAGTTCAACAAGGTAAGAGGGTTTTGGGTTTTGAGACAACATTTAAAGTGTCTCAATAAAATGTTATAGTTTCGAATGGGTTTTGTTACAAATTCGTGGGGTATTTCTAGGTTTATCAAATAGTAAGCCGCAAGGTTACGGAAAACAGAAGAAAAATCGTTCAAAGTCGCCTGTTCTTGGTGAATATGACAATTCAACGTCACGTGATAACGTCCAAAGCCCAGCTTACAGCGATATTTCAGATGATTCCACGCCAGTTGTGGATAGCGAGATAAGCGGTGAGGGATTTTGCTTGAAGTTGTAGGGGAAGGTTGACAATTTGTTGAATTTCTCTTGAATTGTAGATAAATCACAACCTCCTAAGCATCCGGATGCCAAAAAAGTACCAGAAGGAGCGCCACCACAAATTGCCTCATTGGGAGGTTACAGCATGTATCCCTTCTACCCGCAACAACAGTATATGGTGCCACCTGAACATCAGGGCCCCAAACCGCCGGTATCGCAATCTTCATTGCAACCCTCATCACCTGCCGAATACAATAAATCAAAAGATCCACCACTTGATCTAATGACAAAGCCCGTTCAGCCGAATGAGCCACCATCGAAGGAATCAAATGTACCTCCACAAAGCCCTGCAGGTCCAGGGCCTCAAAATCCGAATAAACCGATACCGCATTTCTATCCGTATAATAAGTATGTCGTGGAAAGCATTATAGCAGTTTTGAATGCTTTTAAAATGAATAATTTTCCTTAGTTACATGCCTCCTGGCTATCCGTACAACATGGAACCAAATTATGGTCCGATATCAATGGTCTCCGATGACAATAAACTCAGCGCGATTTCCACTGCTTCGCATTCCATGAAAGAAGAACGTAGCAAAGAAAATCCTAGTCCAAGTGAGCATGGAAAGATACCAGGACAGGTAAGGGTAAAACATGGGTGAAAGAAATTGCTTTGTTGGCTTATTGCGTGATGTTTTTATATTTGATATAGATACTACCATCGAAGCTAATGAAAACTGAACCATCGGTGAAGGAAATTAAAACCGAGCCTAGCAGTCACCCAATGCATCCTAAAGAGCCTCCGGTTCAATCAATGGGTTCGTATCCAAGCATGTATCAGAGGCATCCAGTCGGAGTTCCACCGCAACCGTCGCAACATATGTCGCGGGAAGAAGATGTGAGAAGGTGAGTTTATATTTAAATTTATTAAAATGTTTGAGTTCTTTCGTATTTCTACTTCATTCTGGGATAAAATATGACACACATCCTTCCTCATTCAACCATTCGCTATTTGACAATCGTGAAATCATAGTATTAGGTATGATTATCTTGGTATTTTGTTTGTCGGTTCATGGCGGCCATTTGATCTGTGATTCAATTGAGTTATTTTATTGGTCGTTGATTTTGGACTCGAGCAATAGTTCTTCGCTAATCTCTTCATCGGGTGCTCAGTTTTGGTGGGCTCCTCTCGTAGAATCACCGCATCACTTACTTCCGCGATTCACTTTCCATTGCAAAGTATCATAGTTTCATGAGTTCATCGAGCTTGATTAACGATTAGAAAAATCGTATTGGGAGATTTATGTTGGTCCAACGGAGTTTTCACTGGCCTCGATTAGAAGTTGTCTGCGGTTCATGTGCCTACTTCTAACCTATTGACTACGACAAGTTCCTTCTTTCCCTGACTCTGCAGAACCGATACAAGTGTGAGACTGCTATATACCGGCTGGGAATTTAGCCAAACTTTCTAAGGTAATTTCGTTGGGAAGAATGTTTGTTGGCAGGTGTTATACGTATCACTCTCCATATATCTGCCGAACAAGAAGAGATACAGAACGAACAAATCGAGTTTCTAGGTGACATGGAATATCATTGCAAATACGCGGGTTAGGTACGAGGTAGCTAAGTGGTGCGTGTGTCGATGACGCCTAGATAGTTGTTTTGCGTATGCTTTACCATCCTATGCACTACATACGTGGCACTAAGACCCAGAGTGAATGCGCGACATTTTTCAGCCGCAAGTGATTGATGAACGCCGAACATGCGCATTAGCCTTCGACTATTATTTCTGAGCCTTAAAATCCGTTGGGATCATTGAAATTTAGCCCAGATTTTTTCCAGCATGGAGCTTTCCTTTAATATGTTAGTAGCAAGAAGGGCTGAGCGTATTGCCGACGACCGCGTAGTAAATCGTTTTTTCCTCTAAGACAAGTTGCTGCAGGTTAACATGCGGGCTGATCAAGAGATACGTGAGTTGCTCGCCAGAAGCCTTGGTTTAGCTAATGCTTCGCTAATTTAGTTGGTGGCTAGTAGCGTAGGCATTTCCATGGTGTTAACTCGCGAGAGCGCATCCGTGACGAGATTGTGTATTCGAATTGTATGTAAATTTCATGTTAAACTAGAGGATGTAGTCCAGCTATTTTGACTGACTTTGCTTGACAGCGGGCGATAGTCAGTGAGCAGAAAACGGTCTCAATGGAGCCCAACTTCCATCCAGGATGGCACCTACAGCGCTGCTAGAGGCGTCCGTTCGAAGAGCAAGGGGACCGGGAAAGGAATTGGCCGTAATTGTCGCGTTAACGGTGCTGTCCTTGCGGCGTTGGAAGGTGTCAATGGCGGTTGTCGTCGTCGACATGAGAGCCGCACGCATTGAAGACCAGCTTTTTAACATTTCTGTGAGCGGAGCTTGCAACTCTCCCGCGATCGGGATGCAACGTCGATAAAAGTTGAGAATGCCGAGAAAACGTCGCAATTGGGAAAAATTTACTGGCCTAAGAAATCGTATATTGCTTGCGTTTTGGGCGGACTTTGCCCTCGTAGCAGGAAAAAGGAAACGATACATTGTGCGTTGGAGCGTTTGCGATGTGTTGCGGAGGGCCAACAGCATACCGACAAACTAGAAAAGTTCGAATGGTGATATTGTCGACATGTCCCAGCCAGCGGCTAAGGGTCGGGCTGCATACAGCTGCTTAAACAGCGATAGTCTCCGGTTTAGCGGGCTGACCCATTGGTTGGGAGACAGTCTGATAACGCCGTTTTCCAAAAGCATTTCGAACTCCTGCTTAACTCTTGCGAAGCGATCGCCAGCTAGGCGACGAGGTCGGCCGAAAACCGCTGGTTCGTCGGTTACAATCACGTGTTGCGAGGGTAGGTCCGAGAATATCGCACGCATTCCAGGCGGTAGAGCGAGATCCACAAATTGCCGGGTGAGCTGAGTGTATGACTCGACAAGTGACCTATATGGGACACTGGATTATGCCGATCTTGACATTGAAAACTTGCGACGCAGATCCAAAAGCGCAAGTTTCGAAAAAACTAGTGCAGTTGTTTAGAAAGCGACGGTGGCGTAGGTCGGTGTCAAGCCCGTGATGCTTTAACGAATTAGATCTCATAATAGCGGTACTTACGTCCGCTATGATGAAGCTCCACGTGTACATGCGGAGATCCAAGTTAAGTTGGAGGGATTTAAAGATCGAACGTCGCTATTGACGTCGTGTTTGCGGCTTGAAGAACGAGTTCGTCCCTAGCCAATTGCTCCATAATAGGACGCCTCGGTAAAGTGGGAACAATAGAAAAGGATTTCCGTTGTGCGGTTCGTAATGTACATGCTGTTTTCATTAGCGAAAACGCCAGGTACAACTACCGTAGTCTGCGTAGGCGCTTCCAGATTTTCGCCGATGGGATTCATGCTACGGGCGGTGTTTACGTAAACGACTGACTGAATGCTGACGTTTAGGTATTTGTACTTACGTTGAATGGCACCAGGAGAAATCCCCAGATAATCGACTAAGTCCCTACCCGTATGCGAGAAATCAATCGCCCACATTGTCTTCACGACGGACACCCCTTAAATGTGATGGGGAGCTGCGTGATGGTCCTGCGCAGCGAGTTTGGCCACGATGAAATCTGATGATGTCGAAAAGAAAGCCCCAGAAGTTGCTGTAGCTGCATGTCCAGAAACGAGTGATGCCGCCATCACCGATGGTTCAGCAGCTGGAGAAGCTACTGCATTGGCAACGGCAGCAAGCTGAGCCACATGACTCTGGTAACGAACTCGCTAAATCGCGCTTGTGGCGCAGCAGTTGGGACTGGTTTCTGTCGTCGAGCCTGAGTGCGTCGACCACCTTCGCATCTGGTCGTTCTGAGAGTCTGTGGAGCGTGTCAGGCAAGTTGCCTTTAAAATTTGGAATTTGTGGCTTTGGCGATCAGATCGGGGGCCGCTACTACAAGGTACCTCGTGTTTTCGCTGGACACTTTATGTATTTCGAATAGGCTTTCCACTTGAAAAACCCAGCGCTCCGACTTTTCGGTCTAGAAGGCCGGAAGCTTGCATGGTGACAATCATGTTAACAGCGGCCTCCGCTGAAATAACGAAAGCTGGAGTTGCGCCGCGTACGGCTATCTTTCCCAAGCGCGTCGGTGCCTAACTGTCGCTCATTTAAAACACGCGGAGTGTACCCAAATTTTAACTTAAGCCGAGTTCGCATCGTAGGCAACGTAGCTGCTGGGTATCGGTAGCCGGCTGGAAGGAAATTCAACGCAAGTTCGTACTAGGTGCAAAAAGTTCTCTTCTGCGATGTCCACTAAAATAAACAACATGAAATACAAGAGGACCATCCGCAAGTGGTCGCGTTGAGTGGCAAAAAATAGTTAGTAGTCACAGAGGAAATGAGAATATCTGCCTATTGCAGCAAATTGGCTACCATATAAGGGCAGTAAGATATACACTCGCCACTACCGTAAAGTTGTATAAATGTCAATAGTCTTGCACGACTGCCTGGCTATGTTTGCAGCCTTTGTTTCAATATTTCTGTTCATTCAAAAAAAGCAACCACAATTATCCTTTTCTTGGGGATGTTTTTATCTACTACTTGCCGACCTCATCGTTTTAGATTTTTGATAAAGGATAGTCGTGGCTCTCATGTCATGATTATTGCTGGGGAATAAGTTTGATTTCATTTGCTTATACGATTTTCCAACCTCAAATTGCAACTCTCACTCAATATTCCATCGATCATTCCTTGTTTCGCTTAAAAGTTATGTTTCAAGCTAGTTTTTCATTGATAATATATTTACAATTTCAGATTTTACATGTATTCGGATCAAAGGCGTCCAAACCTCTCGAACAATCCACCACCAAATGTTCCTCCAGTTTCTATAAAAGAAGAATCACCATCACCTTCACAACCACCTATGCAACATTCATCTGCGGGCATCTCGCAAGGACAACAAATGTCTCAAATATCCCAGTCGCCACAAAACCAGTCATCGCAATCGCAAAATACATCGCAACAACAGAAAAGCGTAAAATCTAGTCTCTCCAGTTCACAGACATCATCAAGCCAGAAAGCTACAAATCTGGTGAAAGATACAAAAGAAGATAAAGATGTGAAAATCAAACAGGAGGGACAAAAACCCACGATGGAAACACAAGGACCACCGCCACCACCAACATCCCAGTATTTCCTTCATCCGCAATATTTAACACCGAATTTCAGTTTCGATCCGGGCCATCCGATGTATCGTAACGTTCTAATGTCTACTTCGCCATATAACACGCCTCCCTATCACTTGCCCATGCCGAGGTTTCATGCACCCGAGGATCTTTCACGAAACCCGGGACCGAAAGCTTTAGATGTGTTGCAGCAGGCGGCCAATATGCAGTATTATGGAAGTCATAAAATTCACGAGCTGAGCGAAAGAGCCTTAAAGAGTCCAAACAGTAGTTCAAAGGCGAGCGTATCTAGTCCGAACGTTTCACAACAAAGTGTATCGAATACAGTGAGCGGATCGAATATTGGCGGAGGTCCAGGCATGCTGCAACCATCAGCAGGACCAGGAGGTCCATTAAATTTGCAACCTCCGACAGGAGCAATGCCGCCCGGGATTGGACCGGGCGGTGGAGTGGGCATTGGTGGTCAGAAGGGTGATGGAAAGCCCGGTACCGATCCATCGGGTAAATCAGCAATAGGGGGCGGCGCGAATGATAGTCGAAGTCCGCCGCCCCAAAGACATGTTCACACACACCATCATACACATGTTGGACTTGGCTACCCTATGTATACAGCACCCTATGGAGGTAAGATTTTCCACGGATGAATGTTTGACCGCAACTCTCAATTTGGTGATGATACTTTCAGCTGCTGTGCTAGCCAGCCAACAGGCCGCCGCTGTAGCTGTGATAAATCCATTTCCTCCTGGACCGAATAAGTGAGAACAACTAAATGATAAAAATTCATACATGAAGTGACGATAGTGATATTAAAAACAAAAATTCTATTTTTTAATAAGTGGTTCTGTCGAGACAAAAGCAAAATGATAGAAGAAAATTTAAAATGCTTAACAACTTATCAAATTATAACATATGAATGTATTTAATCATATTACACGTGAAGAAAGAGCGAAAGAAGGCAAGGTTCGAAGAAACAGAATAGAAGGCCAGCAAATCGGTGCAGTGACGAAGCTCCAAAAAGACAGGAACAGTTTCCACACTTGTTTTCTTATTACTATTATCATTACAAAACGTACCAGTGTTTCAACCCGAGTGACATTCACAAGAAACAAAGCGAGAGATTAGTCTTGCAATGCGGATGCAATTTTTGCAATGTTTGTTAGTCGATGTAAGCGAACGTATAAAGTGTTTTCTTTTTAATTCCGCGCGATCAGAGAGGTTATAGTATGTAAAGTTGTCTCCGTAGCTTCTATTCCAGCTTAGAGAATGAAACGAAAAAGTAAAAATGAAATGAAATGTTTAGCACGTAAAAGACTGAAAAGTTTTCATAATTAGAAGGAGCACATTCAAGAGGCGTTTTCTATATGGAAAATAATAAATGATATGAACGTGATGCGTGAACGGAGATATGGGGTAAATCACATGTTGATTGAATTCGACAATTTTTTCGGATGTATATCAGGTTGGTTTTTGATTTTTTTAGTATCTTTTTACTTTTTTATTATAATTTGACGAGAAAATCAAATACATTTGGAAAAATAACCCGGAAAGGTGTGGAAAATGTAGGTATTGCCTACTTGGATGGCAAGCAATTGTGCAAAGTGAAAATTTCAACGTGGAGAAAAGTTTCACCTCGACTCCATTTATTAAGCGGGACCTTGATGTCTATCATAGTTTTTCCAAAGCGATAAACAACTAGTGGTGATATCCAGAAGATACATGACCGGCGATGATATTTCAACTGTGAAATGGCTGGTTCTCGTATTATCGTTTGCATTTCATTGAAATGAAAGTGGTATACACTAAGGAGAGCCTTGAAATACTTTTCTTCAATTAACAATGGAGGATTCTGCATATATGATGCCGGTCGTGTCAAAAATGTCGATAAAGTTTATCCTGGAAACGTGCCACCAGCAACCAACTATCTGTTTCTTCATAAGCCTTTGTCCCGTTCATCTAGATTGGGTTCTCCAGTTTTCTCGGGCATATGCTTGTTCTGGATGGAGCCAAAACGCTTTCAAATCCCCATCTAGTGCTGCTAACATTGCTCATCCAAAAAGTAATCCTAATATCAATGGTCAACCGGAAATAAAAGGCGGTCTTTCTCCGAGAAAAGGTTGTTAATACGACCCCATACTCCGGATTCTTTTTGTTTTCTTTTTCTTCAGCCTTTGTCTCCTTCACAAGTGGGGTCAGCTCGTCGTGATTGATTGCGCCATTTTGTTCTATCAAAACCCGCATCTGGATACAATCCGGGAGGCTTTCAAACCCCCATCCAGCGTATCAAGCCACCATTGTTTCGGCCGCCGTTTTGGTCGCTTACCATCGACTTCGATGGAAACTAAAAAGCAAAAAGATCGCGTGCCCTTAGAGTATTTCTATGAATTAATAACATTCTGCGACTTTTCTCGCAGCAAATTAATGCATTTCCTTTGGAATCCCTCCCATTGTAATAGCTCCTTGAAATTTTCGTGAATTCCTCCGACATTGCCAAACCTTTGATTGCACAAACTATTCGACCTCAAAAAATAAATGTCCTGCAACAACGAATGTGAAGAATAAGGCATCCTCCAGCAATTTTCATCTCACTCCACAAAAATCTGCTTGAGTTTGAAACGCCATGAAACGATCCGGCTACGACCTCAACCAAGTTCGAAATTATGCAGCCGCAAGCCAACAGGCTTCGTATCGACTTGAATTGTTCAGAAACTGGTGGCGTTTGCGGTGATTAGATAGAAGATATGCACAATAACGATGGTACGACCTCGCGATAGTCAACCTCCTTGCGATTGACTAGTACGTTGGGCCGCTCTCATTTGTACTGCTCACTAACGCCATAGCCACATCCAAATCTAGTGAAATGTTGAATGTGAGAATTTTAGCGGCTGCATGAATACTGCAAACGCGCCATTCAAATATCATCAATGAAATCGTTATTTTCGACCGCATCGAAATCAAGCTGATCCATGTTCGTTTGCTGGAGACAATTCTCGTTAATTGAGTTTGCTTAAAGTACTTTGAACATGTCATCCCACTTGGACGCTCGCATACTAGTAGAACACAAATAACCGGGGTCGCGAGCGTGATCATTGTATGTGGCAAGTGGAACCCACCCCAATTAGTAGTTTAACTTGGAATGACCTGTGACTTCATCTTTCCTTTTTTCTGAAGCTACTTCGTCGTCAATGGTTTACTTTTTGAAAATCGATTCATTTTCCAAAGTGACGGATCAGTGGACCGAAAAAAAAATGGGAGATAGTTTCTCCCCAATTCGTAGGATCCGAGTGAATGCAGATTCTCTCAATGCAGAACAAAAGTGTATTTGATGTGGGTAGTTAGAAGGCCTGAACCAGGTGGTTTTGGCCCAATATAGTTCGCATGGTTGCGAACATAACAAGGAAGCCGCTAATTACGTGGTTTGAACTAGTGACCACGAATTTCGCGACTTCCGCAAATGGCGGGACGAAGACATTTTTTTCCTGCATTTACCTGCTGTTTTCTATGTAATCGCATCTGCCAACACTTTAGTTTTCAGGTTTTACACGTGTCCTGTTCACTCCTTTGTGGAATATAGAGCTTCCATACAGGTAAGGTAGAAAATAGGGACAAACTAAAAGCTCTCATCAAGAGAAGCACGAGGAAAACTATCCACCAACTAACAAGTAATGACCATGTGCGTGAGGAGCTAACACTACTAGGGAAATGGAAAAAAACGAGGGAAGAAGGGGAAGGGCAAGGGCATAGCAACTCCTGCGCACGGAAAGAGTACATGGGATTACTTCTAAATAACTCAAACAAAAGTATCCCAGCTATTGTGGAACTTAAAGAGGATTAAATTGGAAGACAATCAATTGGCCAGAATACAATTTCCAAAACTATCCTTCCGCAATACTACGAATGGGGAAGCCATTAACATTGAATGGGAAGAAAACCACTCGCTAAGGCATGTAGATGTCAATTTAGAAAGCAGAATCAGCAGACTAGCCGGAGGGATCAGTTACCACCAAAGGTACACACGGCTAGGCAACACGGGAGGGGGGTCAAAAAAACAACTGCTGGTGAAATCCTCGGCAAATTCAAGCTGAACAACAAGCAGCTTACCCTACTGCACCTCAAATATATAGAACCATATTTGAGGACATTAATCAGAAGCGTACTCGGCGTTTTACAAAACTACCTCAAGGAAGAATAACTTGAGACTTTCCCCATATTAATGGCAAATCTAGTAACGTTTCTAGAAATGGCCAAACTCGCGGGCTACCGGGGCGACTATTATTACCTACAGGCGGCATATCCACCGAATAGCCTAGTAGGAAACACCGTCACTGAATTATTTGTCGATTTAGTCGTGAATAGCACGATGGACACTCTGACGGAAGTCTATAAGGTTGAATGGGTGCTAGCTAGAGACACGGAACTCTTGCTGGTACTGCCACCGCAATACGCACACTGTATTCAATCTATTATTGAAATAAAGTGTGCCAAAATCGTTAAGCCATTCTTAACTACCAAAGAAAGGCAATTTAATCGGCAAACTTCGAAAAAAAGAACTCTGCTAGAAGGGAAGAAAAGACTGCCCAGCAATTGAGCCCAGAGCACTTGTTTCCTAGTTTGTATAGTAGAAGAAAATTGTTGCGCAGCGGGACTTTGTGTACAAGATGGGTTACCTACGTGTGACCAATTTGTTTCTAAAATAAAAATTCAATGAAAAGACGATTCATTTTTTGAGTAAACATTTATTTTAATACCAGAAAATACATTCAGCTACTTTTTCAAGAATACCACATCAGACGGTCTCTTTGCTCATGGAGAGGTTCTTTTTGGATTAATTGTGGATTTTCACTGGGGTAGTGACGGCAATTTTGTTTGCTCACTGCTCAATTCAGTGAGAAATTTGCCTCGTCTCTCATGTTGATTTGACGCCAAAAGCAGTGGCTCAATTTTGATTGTATTTTGGATTTTTAACCGGAATAAATTCAAATCGTCATGAATTATGTGTCGGAAACCGGTTCTTGGGATGCCTAATGGCACAAATTGGCGAAAGTTCGGATTGCACTCTACACATGGAACCACTTTATATTAGCGAAAGTTGTGCTTGAATTCTCGAGAGAGGTACATTTTGATGTAGATTGTCTTCTGACGGAACAATTCCTAAAAGAAACTCATGCGCATGTCTATGCCTCTTCACTTTTCAGCGGAATGGCTGTTCAATTTCCCCACCGAGATATCTTCCAGCATAGGGAAGAATATTCTTTGCAATAATTCCGATTTGTGCTATAGATGGAGTCGAGAAACTCTCAAATCACCATCCAGCCTATCAAGTCAACGTTGTTTCGGCCGACCTTCTGGTCGTCTCCCATCGTCTTCGGTGCTCAGATCAATCCTGGCAAGTGAGTTTTCATCGGCGCGAATCATATGTCCACACCATCAAAGACACCTTTCTCGCAATTTCGTGGCTTGTTACGTAACTGGTCCAACACAACATTTTTGTCCCCACGATCTCACGGCGCCGTTCATTGCCTCTTGTTGTCGACCAACACTCAGAGCCACAGAGGGCGACAAGGCGGACGACTCTGCGGTAAATTTTAGATTTGAGACGTTCGTTGATGCGTCGGATCACAAAAGTGTATTGAACGCCACTTCATCCAAGTCCCACTGATGCGTGAAGTAATTTCGCAACGCAGTTCACCACTGGCTGATTGCATTGATTCGAGATATTTAAATCGCTTAGTTCTGGCGAGGACAGTGTTGTTTGCTCGAAATTATAATGTGTTCTGCGAATTGATAGAAACAAAAGTCGATCATAACCGATCAATTCATCTACATCAATGTCACTTTCGCATCATATCAGACCCACAAAAATCTCAACATCTAAACAAGAGGCGCTTTGAGGTAGAATATTATATTTTTTTCCATTTTACTTTGAGAATTGGTTTGAATGTGTCGTTTGCATAGTCTACGTAACTAAGTGTAATTTCCTTGATTAAATGTTGGAATATTTATACTTCAGTATCCGATACCAACAGCCTCAACTGGTGGTGGTTTGATATAGTAGAAACGCAATTAACTTCCATTGATTGCCAAATCGGCCATTTCATGTGCAACAACCTAATATCTACAATGCTTGGAAATTTTTGAATGTTTCCAACGCATCATTCTTTTGTTGTATTGAGCATATTTCGCATCATCTCATCGCGTCGTCTATGCGATTACAACATCTTTAGATTCAAATATTTGTCTTAAGATTTATTGGTCAACGGTCCACAAATGTCTGTATGGATAATTTCTAGCACGTCTGTCTCCCAATCGATTAATTTGATGTACATTCCGGCCTTTATGAAAATTTCTCAGATATTGGTTTCAAAGTGCTATCAATCGCATTCTTCCCAATATATCTTGCGCGGTCTTTGCAGCTGAGGAGGCTTAGAAGACAAAGATAGGCTCCCGATTGACTAGCATAAATAAGGTTTGTCGATTTTTCTGGTCATTATTTGTGCTGTTTTTGCATTGCATGGACTAGATACGGTGGCAAAGGATTAAATCCTAGATCAGGTATGCAAAGCTTGTCATCCAATTTACCCTCTTTCTTTCGACCATCTGGTTAAGTCTTGTTCTACTGAGAAGTGTTGTTCAGGTTCCGCGCTAACGCAATCACTGGTGATCCAACACGGAACATTTCCAAGTAAATTTAGCAATCTAGCATTGCACAGAACGATAACTCGTCGATGACGTTTGCATCATTTCCCCATACTTGTTCGGTGGAACCTTGCTCGTTGCACACAAAAATGCTCACTTTCTTCTTGGCTGGTACATGTTGTGTTTATCTTTAATAAATTCCGACATCTCAACACTTTCAGTTCCAAACAAAATGAACGGTAACTCTTCTAGATCAGACTTCCATTCCTGTCTCCCCGCATTTCGGAGTGATTAGAGAGATCTTTTGGCTCATGTCTCTTATCGGCCTAGATATTGGGGGAAACCTCATAATCGTGGAGCTTCTCCTGAACGGATGTGGCTCTTCATCTTGAGAAGCCTTCTGTGACCGGTTGGTATAATTACAGTTTCTAATGTCCGTCGTTTTCTCCTCAGCGTATCCTTCTTCACTTTTGTTATTGATGTTCTAGAGAGCGATGCACTAGTTTTAAACACCTCCTTTTTGAGCCACCTGTGACATTAGAGACCGCGACTGACAAGCCATCTTACGACGAGACAGTGCCGTCGAGATATATCGACGACCGGGAACTTGCCCATTCGTAAAAAACCGCTAGCACTGTAGTTTCAAGCCCTTGTATTGTAAGTATTCATACCTTGTCTCTATTCATTTTGGCTTATTGCTTTGGGTGATCATCATCCCCATTTTTGACAACGGGTGTGCCTTTTCTCTCCCCCATTTTCTATACCTCCAAAGTGTTGCGTAGTCAATGACCTCAAGCAACTGTGAGAATAATTTAGATTGATGTGTAGAAAGAGACTACGTCTCTATAGGTTTTACGTTAGTACCTGTCCGGTGGACTTAATCCCATGGATTGACTATGTGACTACAACCAGAACCCCGCTGAGACAAGCACACCGGTACCAGTTTATACTGAGTGCGCGGCTCAGTTTGTTCATACTGTTGCATGCAAGACCTATCTAAATCTCTACCGAACTTTGGAGTACGGCACCTGTGTTGAATCGCAACACCACATTTGACGACCGGAGGTCTCTTGTTCGCTTAAACGTAACCAAAACCCCCCATGAAGCTCCCACAATGGGGACAACCGCAAATAACCGATCTGAATTCACGTCCTCCAGGATTTCTCCTGAAACATGTGAATTCAGGGGCTATCCCGGTTCCCATGGTACCAGTATTCTCCTGATAAGGTTTGGTGATCGAAGTCACTTCAGATGAGTCCCCGTGTAGACTCGGGTCTAATCACCCTAAATAGGCCATGGAGCATTCGTCTAATGCATCACGGTCAGCAAACCAAAGTGAATACAATGTTTCCCAGTGTCACCACAAGGAGGTTCTAAACAGCCACTTGGGTTTGGTTTCGCCAGGGTTGCTGCCTCGTCTTCCTCGCCGCCACCTTGAGCTCCCGTAGCAAAAGACTGAAAAAAATCGAAATAGAAATGAACTCAGAAATAAGATCCCACCCTTCAACCACATACCTCCCGAGGACATTAAAAATAATATCAGCCGATTGTGGGGAAAACATTTCGGACACTTTTGGCAGTTCAGCTATCAACATTGTTGCAGATCACAATACTGGTTGGACGCACGTGTTTGCCCGCTTTAGCATTTTATGGTTCCCAACAGAGAACACTATAACGAACGCAGTAAGCAGGCGATATATATGAAGAAGCAGCGGAGGATAAAACATGCCCAAAGGATTGGAATTAGGAGAAGATCCAGATCCAAATTTTTAAGGCAACTGCTAAGCGCAAATCCTCTTAAGAACACGTTAATCGCTTTCACTTGTCTTCATCCAAACCATTTTCCATGCTGGAACCTTGACAAAATCAAACCATGTTTGTATCTAAATGTAAAAAAGATTGAGATCGAAATCAAAACCAACGAGTTTTAGTTTGTGCGTACTTTTCAAATCGCGAATTAAACCACGTCAACTAAGCTCGACATGAAACGAGCCCGGAATAATATAGCTATTCAAAGTGATGTTTTGTTTATTACGATAGATCCGAAATTATTTTTATCCATTTTTATGTATTAAGGCGTTAAAGTGAATCAAGCTTAAATATGTATCTCTCTAGTACCATTTTCTATGTATATTTTTTAAACATAGTTTTGTTGTATGTTACACGAGCACAGCGCGAAGATATTTATGTATGGAAATGAGGACACGGTGAGAGACAGAATAATCGGTTTTTAAAGATTACTTAGGTGTAGATGTCATGTGTAAGTCAAAGCATAAATTATTATAAAACAAAAGAAAAAATTAATAAAATATATATACTATAAAGGAACAAAATAAGGATATAAAACAAAAAACAACTGACTGTAATTAATTTCATACAATCTAAGGCTAAAAACATATATTAGAAGTAATTAATATTGTAGCTATATTTAGTTGTTAAGTGGATATCTACAAATAAGTGTGAGAGAGGAGTAAAAAGTAAAATCTAAAAAAGTGGTAAATATTGAAAACAAATTTAAGAAGGAAATAATAATCTAAGGGAATTTAAAATAGATCGACATAACAATATGTAGCTATAGACATGAACCTTGAATGAGAGAAAAATATGAAAAAAAGTAAAAATAAAAACAAAACAAAAACAGGTGAGAAAAAATTCACAATATATAGAAATATTTAAAGCAGAAAAAGAAGAATTAAAAAAAAAGTAAGGCAGTAATAAAAAAATATAAAAATTTTAACTCTATATATATATATACAATTTAATGTAGTTTATTACATAATTATATAAATTAAATTTAGTTATGTTTTTTCGTCACTTTATTAATTATATTTTCTATATTTCTTTGTAAATATTTAAAGGTAAAAACATAAAAAGATATATACATAAAAGAAAGTAAATAAACACACATAATAAATATATGATTAGTAAGAAATCGTGATTTCTTTTCACTACCCTTTGGTAGTGTATTTTTCTTATTGATTTTTATTATTATTAAATATTAAATATTCAACCAACGCGATAAAATATCAGGTCAGTATTTATTATGTAATCAATTGCTTTTGTAGTTTGTAGTATTTTGAAAACATATTCATTACCAATTTAGCTGTGTTTAATATTACTAATTTAGCTGCGTTTAATGTTACTAATTTAGCTGAGGGTAGTTGTAATTTTTTGTTAATTTAGTTTAAAAATATGCTTTATTTTAAAATGTAACAGGGAAACAAAAGGGTGAGTACACAGTGTAAGTCAAATACAAGTAACTGTCGTTATTTGCTATTTCTACAGATTACTTTTCTACTGCTCTCCTTTTAAAACGTTGACTATGAACGGGGGCTTTTAGGAATTTGTTTTTCTTTCTATTTGATCTATTATCAAATATTTTTTACTATATTAATGCATTTTTCAATTAATAACTCATGCCATAGGATAATAGCGTAAAGTCCGATGTCGGGCCTTGGCCTCCCAAAGTTTTCGTCTCTACTTCTTTCTACCGTTCCAATTCCAGAAACCAATCAGCTTGTAACGTCCGTTGTACATTGAGTCCTCCAATCTGATTCGAGGTTTCCTAGGCGCTTTTTATTTCCACTTTGTCTTTAAGTATGTGCTTGGGAATTCTTCTGTTGCAGAGTTGGACAAAATCATGATTATGATTACGATTATGATTGCAATTATAATTAGAAATGAGCGTGATTTCCTGATTACATAATTGTAATCGCAATCACAGGCCATAATTACAATTGCAATCATGTACTCATGAAATCTTAATCACCGTAATCATAATCATGGCATCATACGAAATCATCGTAGTTGCCATTACGATCGATGTCATTTGTGACTTATGCAGTTGCTAACTGGTTTATAAATCTTCTTTTTCCTCACCTTTTGTGCCGTCCACAAGCAGGGTCGACTCGTCGTGAGCGGCTTCGCAATTTGGTATTATCAAATGTCTGACCTTGATGCAATCTCGAGGCTTTTAAATACCCATCCAGCGTATCAAGCCACCGTTGTTTCGGCCTGCCTTTTGATCGTTTACCATCGACTTCGATGTTCAGACCAATCTTGGTAAGTGAATTTTCGTTAGCGCGAATTACGTCACCATACCATCGAAGAAGCTTCCCGCAGTTTTTCCATGATCGATGCAACCCCATATCGATCGCGGATATCCTCATTTCGGATGTGATCAAAACGGCGCACGCCACTAGTCCAACGCAACATCTTCGTCTCCATTACCGCAAGACGCCGTTCATTGTCTTTTATAGTCGACCAACACTCAGAACCATAGAGAGCGATAATACGGACAACATTGCGGTAAATTTTAGATTTTAGACCTTCGTTGATACCTCGATCACAAAGAACACCAGTTGTGGAACGCCTCATCATCCAGGTTGCGTTAACGCGTGAAGCAATTTCATAACGCAGTTCTCCATTGGCTGATGCGTTGACCCGAGGTATTTAAATCGCCCAGTTCTGGGCAAATCATTGCCGCCGACAGTGATTGTGCCTGTTTCATGGGGATCTGTCGTCAAAAATTCAATTTTATTCAGATTCAATCTGAGACCGTGTTGATGAGTTCCTGTGGCACACGTGCTTCTCACGGTGTTTCTCGATGAGTAACTAGTAACAGCACAGCGTGTGTTGCGTCAGTAGTTCCGCAGTTTTCGACAAATCCGACTTGATTCACTGTTATTTGAACGATTTCGCGAATACGGTTGTCAAGAAAGCGTTCAAAAATCTTCATGGTATGGGATAGTAACCAGATCGGACGGGTTGAACATTCTGTTGACTATGTTTCTTTTTCCATATTGGAACAGTGGTACTTTCTTGCCAGTTAGATGATGTTCTACCTTCCTGAATAACCTGATTAAAGAATTCACTGAGCCACAGTGCTGGGTCCCAGCTCTTCGCTTTCCAGAGCTTAGATGCGGATGTCGTCAGGGCCTGTGGCTTTCCTCGATTTCATTCGTTTTATTGCTTTCTTGACTTCAGTTGCTCTGACAGGTGGTCGGCAATGATTGTGGAAGTGGAGGATGAGCAATTTCTTTAGTTGAAATCTGCTCGAAATATTCTCGCCATCTATGCGTTGCGGCTCGACGGTTGGTTAGCAAAGTACACACTATCGAAAGCTTTCTTGAAATCGATGAACAGGAAGTGCAGTGAAGATCTAAACTCCGCGCACTGTCCCAAAATGGTCCGTAGGGTGCTGATATGGTCAGTGGAGGAGGATTCGCGTTCCAGGATTATTTGTGCCAGTATCTTTGCGACGGTAGAGAGTACGCAGATACCCCTCCAATTGTTATATTCAAAATGGGTGCCCTTCTTTAAAATTTTAACGATAATCCATTCTTTGAGACTCTGGGAAAGGCCTCTGATTCACAGGATTTTCGTACAAATAGAAGCTGCAGATTTGCGGTAACTGCAGGAGTAGCGATAAATAACTCTGCGCGGAGACTGTCAAGCCCAGCGGCTTTACTCCGTTTGAGTGCATTGTTAGCTGAAATGATTTCTCTTCTGCTTGTTACGTTACGGTGACTAGCCATTTCATCTACAACAGGAGGAACCTCACCAGATATGATAAGATTGAGAATCGTGATGAAGTGTTCTTTCAACCTTTTCGGTTACATGTCATCGTGGATGATGAATCAACCGTTCACGGGACCATCGAAAGATTTGCGACCACATGTAAGTTCTTTCGTGATGCGGTATACACGTCTGAAATTATTGCGTCCTGCGGCATCTTCCGCTTCTTCAACTGCTTTCGTTCATCGTTTTGCTTCTAGGATTCCGCAGTCAATCAAATCTTAGGACGCCTTTTCCGGACGTGACCAACATCAGAGAAAAGAACATTTTTGATGGCAGCCCAATGATCATCGATATCCTCAGGTGGGTCACTTAGTGCATCCGCTCGATTAGTAGAATAACTCTCCCACGATCGAACGGCAGCTGGATCATACAGGCAGACGATGTTGAACTTAGGGGGTCACAACTCACAAACTATGCGAGAAGTGGCCGACGTTGTATGTATGAGGGTTGTACTCAAGCAAACGTAAGGGACCATCAGATGGTGATCCCTTTAAAAGCTGATGTCAGCGCCTTTATTATTGCGTACATCTAGGACACAACTCCTAACTCTGCTGCTGATTGTACGGCGTCGGTCAGCTAAAACCAAACTGACCATATGGCAAGCTCTGTGCTCGAATAATGCGCCAATGACGAGGGGGTGGTAGTTGTAGAAATGCAAAAACCTCCCACCATTAGCGTTACGGTCGCCAAGACCGTCCAAGCAGGGTGTTGTCAGAGTCCACCTTGTCATTCAGGTCACTCATTACGATCACAATATCGTCTTTAGGAAACCTCTCTTGAATTCCGTGTAATTGCTTCCCCACTATATCGCAAAACCGTTGTTGCATTGCACTGTACAATTGTTTTGCTCTTTAGCCTGGACCGGCATCTTGCAGTCAGAAGTCTATCAGCAACGGGTTCCCAGATCAAAAGAGTGCGTCTTGCGGTAGTCGTCAGAAACAATCCGACACAGGATTCGCATCTGCTATCATCCGGCTTTGCAGAGTACACATTCCAGAAGCTAATCATAGTCCGCTTTCGATAGCGTGAGGTCAGTCCCTATCCGGGTCGTTGACGTTTCGGAAGCAGTAAGGTTTGTTGTTAGCTCAGAAAATGCTGTCCCTTTTAGTCGTCATTTGATGAAATAGTGGTCGCTGTTACAACTTGCCTCGCAATATGAATGCATGTCAAGGATACAAGATGCAGGTCGTTGTTCAATGAAGAGGAAATTAATTTGGTTGAACGGCATCCCATCTGGTTAGACCCAAGTTTTCTTGTAAAACATGCTGTGAAGGAAACAGGTCGGTGAGATTTAGGGCGGATTCTGTCGCAGCGAGTTCTATTAGCCTGTTTCCGTTCTCGTTAGTTATATCGTCGAGAATATTGCTCCCTGTCATTCCACCGTAAGCAAACACTTTTCCCATCTTTGTGTTGCAAACGCCAAGTACTATTTTCACATCATGCGAGAGCGAATCAAGTAGGAACTCAGAGTGAGTCGTTTTTGTATTCTGTTGGAGGATATACTTTCATTAGTCCAGGGTTGAAAAATTTAGTTTTCACTCGAAGTACATCAGACAGAGAAATTTTTGTTAATGACAGAAGCTAAGGATTTCAGTGCCTTATCTGCAAAGCCCCCTGAGACACAGTCCTACAATCGTATGCATTGCATTGCAGCTAGACACACTTTCTTCAAAGTTCAACATCATTTTGGAATGCTTTTCAAGCCCTTCACTTTTCATTTTGCAGAAAAAGAAGACACGCCTTCAACAAATTAACATAAATGTTCACAACTTCACACAAACCTCGAAAATATTTGCATGTTTATCGAGGTCCTAATATTTTGTTTTTCCTTATCGTAAAAAGTACGTCGAGTAAAATTATTCTTCCAAAAAAAAAACCATATTTTTTCCCAATTCACAATCTTTTATTCATTTAACATTCCAATCCAATCGAACAAATTATTTCCTGCAAGTGCAAACAGCTTTGCTGCTACAATATCCACCTCGATATCCCATGGCAATACAGCGAGTGGCACATATAGCAGTTGCAGCAGGACTCCAGCTCAGCAAGTCACAGGTGACACGTTTGAAACGGGATGATTCTTCACGTTCCGGCATAGCTGTGCAAACAGCAAAAACAATTGCCAAAAGTCCCAAAATTACTGCAAGTTTCATGGTTGATATTGAATTGCGCGTAGATTCTAACACTCCAAACAATAATATCGACAAATACTATCCGGAACTCCCTTAAATAGTAGGATTAATGAAGCATGTTTAATTAAACAGTTGACACAGTTGTAGTAGATTATTTGTTATTTGGCCTTTGCTCAAACACTGATAGAATTTTATTATTTTTTACATGGGGCTTGATATCTGCCTAATGTTTTTGTTTGCACAACAATCCACCTGTAACTTTCTTTCGATTATGTTTTTAAGTTTTGTTTGCAAAAAAACTGTGGAGTTCTAAGAATTTTTCAGCTAATGATATGTCTTGTTGAAAAAATTGAATTTTCAGTTTCATATTTGCTGAGCGAACATTTTGAGAAGCGGCCCATGTTGCTTAAGTCAATTCTTTTTGACTTAGCGCAGTTGGCGCGTGGAAAGTGTTTACAATTTGATTATATTATATATTCATCTGAATTCTGTCAGCGGCAACAATTAGATACAACTCAAACGAAAACAATTCAGATAACGACCATATGTAGGTGGACCTGCGCTCACTGGACTCTGAATTCTATAATCTTCAGATAAACGAAACATGCAATCAACTCAAACATTGTGTAATGGTAAAACTTCGAAAAAACGGGTGATTCCCACTTGTCAAGCTGTGTTTTAACGACATTTATGCATTATCGCTGTCGGTTCCTGGCAATGTGTTTCAACTCGTCTCAAGATTTTTCGATAATCTCGGACTAAATTTCTGCAGTAACCGGCAGAAAAGCTCCAGATCTGGACGCAATACCGAATTAGGGTGCTTAAGCTCGTCTTGAAATCCTGTTCACTGAGTTGTTCGAAGCACGTTTGTCCGAGGGAATATTCCCTGCAATATATAGGCGGCAGGAGCTGTTACAAGGCAGGCAAACCCCAGATGAACCATCCTCCTATGGACCCATATGTCTTCTACGAATGCTAAAGCGGGTAAACTACAATAGATTGTTCCCGCTTGTTGAGGGCAAAAGGGGTTTTCGCAAAGCCAGGTCAACCATTGATACCATCAATTGGTTACTGCTAGTCATCATCATCATCATCAACGGCGCAACAACCGGTATCCGGTCTAGGCGGACGGTTATGGTATCGCTCATAGATTTCGTCATTGTGTAGGCTACGGAATCGTCCATCCTCATATAGGGGGCCAAAAATTCTTCGAAGGATTCTTCTTTCGAACGCGGCCAAGAGTTCGCAATTTTTCTTGCTAAGAACCCAAGTTTCCGAGGAATACATGAGGACTGGCAAGATCATTGTCTTGTACAGTAAGAGCTTTGACCCTATGGTGAGACGTTTCGAGCGGAACAGTCTTTGTAAGCTGAAATAGGCTCTGTTGGCTGACAACAACCGTGCGCGGATTTCATCATCGTAGCTGTTATCGGTTGTGATTTTCGACCCTAGATAGGAGAAATTGTCAACGGTCTCAAAGTTGTATTCTCCTATCCTTATTCTTCTTCGTGTTTGACTAGTGCGGTTTGATCTTGTTGGTTGATTTGTCTTCAGTACTGACGTTGCCACCATATATTTTGTCTTGCCTTCATTGATGTGCAGCCCAAGATCTCGCGCCGCCTGCTCGATCTGGATGAAGGCAGTTTGTACGTCTCGGGTGGTTCTTCCCATGATGTCGATATCGCCAGCATAGGCCAGTAGTTGGGTGGACTTGAAGAGGATCATACCTCGTGCATTTACCTCAGCATCACGGATCACTTTCTCGAGGGCCAGGTTAAAGAGGACGCATGATAGGGCATTCCCTTGTCGTAGACCGTTGTTGATGTCGAATGGTCTTGAGAGTGATCCTGCTGCTTTTATCTGGCCTCGCAAATTGGTCAGGGTCAGCCTAGTTAGTCTTATTAATTTCGTCGGGATACCGAATTCTCTCTGCTACTGCTACTGCTACTGCTAGTACCTGTGAATATTGTGTGGTGGTGACCCTGGGCTTGAGACGTTTAATTCGACCAGTTGTAGCCTAATGCCAGGTAGAATATGAAATGCCGCCTTGGCGGAGTTAAATTTCGACTTTATTTGCCTCCAAGATTTTACTTCGATGCAGTACATATCAAATTTTGGTCTAATAATAGCCATTAATTTCTCCCGAATGCCCCTCCTGAGTAGAGAATACGCTTTCTGTACACGCTGTGGAGATCTTTCTCGAACTCCTGACATTATACCACAATGACCAAGAGGAGGAGAATCAAGAGCGGAAACGAATTTAATTTTTGTCGAACAAAACGAGGTGTTTGAGTCAATGACTGACAAGTAGTGCATATAGATTCCACTCCTTACTGGAGACAACGGGAGGCAAACTACGCCCGCCGGCGAGCAGTTCAGGCTAGAACCCTTCCAGGCCATCTCGTCGGTCCACTCTTTCCCCTTTATTTTCTGATGGGAGAAACTTTAAGCGCACCGACCATACTGACTCACCAGCTTAGAAAATGTCATGAGTCTTTGATGGCTACTTTATGTCTCGGTCAGAATAGGTAGATTTCGTTACATCCACTGACAAATCGGATATCGGCCTCGCCCACATTGCACGATCATTTGTCTTACCGAAACGTGGCTTGACAGTAGTATTTTTAACTCTGAACTTCTCGATGGGTATTTAATTCTTCATTACGACCCCGATATGCGGATTTAGGGCAAACTCATAGGTAGAAGTGTTTTAGTTACCGTGAAACAGTATATTCCTGTTGCCCTTCGCACCTTGTTAAGCACCAGTTCCTATGAGGCACTCACTGCTCGCATTTCACTTTTGAACTGAGTTCCATTTATTATTTCCTGTTTCTATCTCCTTCTACAGCTTTTCTACTGAAAGAATTTTTTAATATGCTGGCGGATATTTGCTCAACTAATTATCCGGACCAGCCATTCATCCTTTGTGGGGACTTCAATTTCTCCTCAATTGAATGGAAAACATAAGCTTCGTAGATACCCGGTTGGGTTTACAACAGAAATTCCTGATGGTTTAGGTGGTCCTATTGTAATTCCGCAAGTCTTTGCAAGCTGGAGTACCTGGAAGGACTAGTTTGGAGATTCCAACGATAGCCTCCCTCGAGCCTGGAGGCTGCGATCTGCAATACTTTCGAGCGATCGAGCCCGAAGGCAACTACCTTCTCCCCTCTCTGCCGTGTCCTTTATAAATTATGCCACGGCCTAATGGACAGCTGTTTAAGCTCTTAAAGTCAGTTCCGAGACTCTTCATATAGCGTTCGCAATGCTAACGTGTTTGAGGTTCCTTTCGCGAAGCTCTTATGCTAATTTTACTCCCTTGTGCCAAGAACACTACGCGAATACGACCAAATGCACTTTGGTCCTCAAAATTTGACTTATTTAAAAAAGTAGGTTCACAATATAATACAACACCACAGCCAATTTCTGAACCATTTGTGAAACTACGTTGTCATAACCTTGCAACACTTCGTCGATTTTCCATCTGCCCTGGTTGGGAATCTTGTAGCGAAGTTTCCCTTGAAGCCCAGTTTACTTGTACCTAAATCCGTTCCAAATAAGAAGAGGAATTTAAGCTTGTTTATGTTGAATTCTTCTATGGTGCCATTAATGGTACAGCATTGATAATAAATGGCGAGATCTCCTCCCCGAGGGCCTCCTACCTTGTGGCTATCAAACGTGTCCAGGTCCAATATCGTTCTGAATTTCGCTTCAGTTGGAGGGAGTAGCTTCATCTCTCAGGCAAAAATTACAAAAAGCTCTAAATCTTCTGTGGGCAAAAACTTGATGATATGTTAATGGCTCGTATTATCTGAATCTTGTGTAGATAGCAGCGGAGGTAATTCTTTAAGATTCTCGGCACATTCCGTTTATGCGAAGATTGACTTCTAGATCCCTTGCCCAACCATTGATAGCACAAATTGCAAACACGCAACTGACCTCACTTTGAAATATACTATTTTTTTCCGCTCAGCTAATTGATATCTTCCGCTAGATAATTAAGAGAGCTGGCACTAATTTTAACGCCATGTGATTTAAAAGGTCGGATGGTTAAGCGCCAGCTTCTCAATCTCGTTGTCTCGGTTGGAGTCCCCGTCGTCGTTTGTGTGAGCTTATCACTCACTGTGATGATAGTGAAACTGAAGCACAATCTGACTGTATGGATGACCTATATTCCATTAAGTAGTGAACACGAAACACTATATGATTCAGCAATTATTATTTATTCATTTGAAACACTTTAGCGCAACGTCTCAATGCAGAAGCAACATACTTTCATGAAATACTTCAAATTGTGTTTTTGAGCAATTTACAAAATGTCAGGGGGACAAAATACAACAGAACACAAATAAAATGGTCTAAACGTGAAATTCATTCTAGATCTAAAGCTTAAAAAAAATATTTAACATATTCTCTAAAAATAAAATAATTTAACTGGAAATTCTATCTCGAACTTAACTTCAATATCAGAATTGCAGAATTGCTTTGATTTGCTTTAGTTCAGTGCAAGATTATGCAAAACTGAAGAGGTCCTCAGCATTACATGTGAGTACCTGTCGCCCAGCCATGCAAATAAATGGTAGTGAAGTTGATAAGGTCTGCTCCTTGTTGGATCTGTTCGTTTTTTTGCAGATGATTGAACCACCGGGATAGGTTTAGGTAGCTTTCCTTTTCGATTGGAGTCAGGGATTTCTGGAAAATATAGAATATAATTACTTTTTAGGCCATTGAGAGAGAGAGGGGGAGAGGTTAGGGATTCGTTGTGATAACTAATTGAACATAAGGATAATAAACGGAAAAATGGTTTAAAAAAATTAAAAAGTATTGAGGTAACTGTCAGCCCAGTATCTCAATTCAATCTCAATCAAGAGACTGCGAACATATAATTGACTGCCCAAGTGGCTCGGAAGACAAGTTTTTCCTTAACATCTTCGTCAAAAATCCTAGTGTATTCTGAAGGAAACCAGTCACGGGTAGAAATAAAGATGACTAACGGTTTCGTTCAGGCAAAAGGCAACTTATCAGACGCTGCTTCATCTCTGCCCTGGGAGCAGTACGACAGAAAGTGAAAAGTTGCTCTCCATATGGTCCCGTCCAACATCAAGTAGATATGGACTTAGGATCCCCTATATCCCAAAGTAAAATAAAAATAACTTTACCCCGGCTTAGGCTCAAGTTATAACCCCAATACGTTATGCGACGCGACACTACATACATTCAGCGTAACTGCTGCGATACGGCATACCTATATTGCACTAGCCCAGCAGCCAATTACAAACAACTACATATTCTGACATTTTAACAGGTAGTAGCAAACCAAAACTTGAAAAATCTTAGCAGTCAATTGAGTACATTATATGGAAATGACACGCGACACTGCAACTCGGCCGCGTCGCGTCGCTTGGCTGAATGTCGCGTTGCGCAGTGTCGCTCTAGTGCGTACTGCTCCCTACAAAACCATATAAAGATATTTTGACAGGTAGCGCAGTTTGTGTCCGTACTAGCGGTTCTAGGTTGGACCCTTGTCGTGCTTGCGATTATATAAAAAGGAGCGATTTCTATCTGCTGTCACTTTCGGTCATGCTACTAGTTATCCTTCTTTCTATTTGTTGAATACTTGGGTGTTATGACTAAAACGAGGGGTCCGTGGAGCAAAAAAGTGCAGCTTAATGCTCTCTATCTGGTCCGGTCCAACATCAAGTGGATGTAGACTTAAGTTCTCTCATATCCCAAGCAAAAAAATTTAGTCACGGGTACTACGTCTCTTCATTATATGGAAACAGAAAGACTACAAACCTTTGAAGCAACTTACCACGATATCATGAATTGCATAGAATATCGCCAAATCAGCCAAAGTCAATGAATATCCAACAAAATATGACCGCGTCAGCAAATACTGATTTAAGTCCTTGAGTATCACTCGTACAACTTGCTTGTCCTTCGTCCCAGGAGCTACATACAGAATAGCATAGTCAATCCACTGTCGAATTTCAGTCTGTGTTTCCAGCGATGCAGTTTTGCTGCTATCGTCCTTACTTTCTTTGGCAAGTTGACTTAAGATGGTAGCGTATCCTTGTTGTGTTTGATTTTTTACGGTCCTGGTTACAACCTAGGAATCAACATTAGTATTAATTTTAGGGGAATGGCCTTAGGTTAGGAATCATTGCGCAAAAGTACCTGCTCGTTATTGTAACCTAATCTACCTGGTTGTACCCCTAGGTAATTTGCAATTTTTTGTATGCTTTCAACGTTGCACATTTTTGCACTATATATTGAATATCTGCACCCAAAACGTGTCAGACCACAAACACCGACCGTCAGAACCAAGTGGCCGCTAAAGTGTCAACGATGTCAGTTCTCGTGGGATGCATGGAGACGGAACATCAGAAACACACGGAAAGAAACAAGACCCGATTTGAAATAGGAACGGAAAACGTTTTGTCATTTCGAATGCAAAGAGCTGATGTCAGTTGATGCTTGCATTGGCGACATAAGGAATTACTTTTTTCATAGTCTGCGCTACCGTAACATAGTTGATGAATGAAGAAAAATTGTGTGCGATCCAGCCCAGAAAGTCTATAAGGGCAATATCTATGGTAGAAAAAGAAGACGGGGCAGACCTTGCCTGAGATGGAACGATGACGTAGGCTAGGGCGCCAGGCAGCTTTTAGGAATATCGAATTGGTGGACCTCGGCGCAAGACCGAGGTGTCTGAAGTTCTTTACTAAGGCAGACCTAGACCGGATACCGGTTGTTGTGCAGTTGATGATGATTCTCTTGAGATCTGAGAACAGAAAAAAATCGCTGAAATCGAGATCTGGAGAATATAGTAGATGCGGAGCAATTCGAAGCCCAATTCATCCAGTTTTGCAATTGTTTTCAATGATTTTTGACACGTTGCATTGTCTTGAGGAAACAGCACTTTGTTTTTATTCAAATGAGGCCGATTCCTCCTCGATTTAAACCTTCAAACGATATGTAATAGTCGCTGTTGATGGTTTCTCCTTTCTCAAGGTAGTCAGTGAATATTATACGATGCGTATCCCAAAATACCGACTGTTGTATCTTTGCACGCTTTGGAACCGGTTCACGACGTGCAGTCGCATATCCAAACATTCATGCACGATATGTCCATTACGTTCTTTTGATATCTTTAGATCTTTAGCTATCTCGATCAACTTCATTTTGCGGCCATCCAAAATTATTTTGTAGGCTTTTTTGATGTTCGATAACGGCCTTTTAGAGCGTCCACTGCGTGCATCGATCTCGGTGCTCATTTCATCTGTGTTAGAATACGAGCTTTTCAGCCCAACTGTTAACTCTTCAGGACACATCTTAAAATACCACGGGGCTATACTAAAGAAACAACACAATGAGAGCCAGCGTCGATTATTTCATTATTTCCTCGAATAGTGTAGTGGTCTTTTGATTCAAAAAAGAAAAAAACCTAAGGAGTCAAGTCAGCTGAATTCAAGTGAATTCAGGTAATGATGGCATTTTGAGACAGTGCTTTTGTTGTTCACAAATTATTTCATACAAACGTCTCATACCTTTTGTTCACTGTCTGACGTTCTGACAAAAATTCACGATGCACAACATTATTGTATTCGATGAAAACTGTTCGTAGCTGAGAGCACAAAACTGTCATACAGAAGGTTGCGGTTTACATCTCATTAGTGGCAATGGGATTTTTATCGTGATTTGGCGTCGGATACCAGTCGGCGACCTTGATGGTCATGTAGGTGAAAAGGCATACGGTAACAGGTGCCATGGGGGGAAGGGGTTCGGAGCGTGCAATGAGGGTGGCGAGCGTAACCCATGACCTTGTACTTATGAATACATGATTGTCTAATCTTCCTCCACTTTATAGTAGGAATAGTAAAATGCAAATCGACTATATTCTCATAAGACGCCGAAATTTTACCACTGTCACTGATTGCAAAGTCGTTCCCTATGAGACCATCGCACCTCATCATCGGCCATTTATTGGTGTCCTGCGAATTAAACCACCGAAAAAACAGCGTGAGGAACACACTGGCCCGAGGCGCATTAAATCGTTGCGATTTCGTGAAAACAAGGAGGATATGATCTCAATCACACGATCACCGGCCATTACGAATGTGGAAGAATCATGGAACCAAATGAAAGACACGATCCACAAAGCGGGCTTTTTACCCCTGGGGGTCACCAAGCCGAGTAAGCGGTACATCAACCGAGATACTTGGTTTTGGAATGATGATGTTGAAATGAAGGTCCGTGAAAAGAAACGCCTCCACCACAAATTTCTGGACGATAAAACGCTCGCCATTTGGCAAATTTATAAAAATGCCAACCGGGAAGCAAAGAAAGCAGTCGCTATCACACGGGCGGACGGTCTTTACGATAAATTGGACACTCGGGATGGCGAGAGAAATCTGTATCGACTTGCTAAAAGCCGTAAAGAACGTACACAGTATATCGAACACTTCTGTTGCGTTAATGAGAATTAACTTGCCAAGATTGGTGTGAACATCGAAGACGCTGGTAAACGACCAAAAGGCAGGCCCAAACAACTGTGGCTTGATACGCTGGATGGGGATCTAAAAGGCTCGAGATTGCACCCAGATTAGGCATTCGATAGAGCCAAATGACGAAACCGCTCAAGACGAGCCAACCCCGCTTGTGAACGGAACAAAGGCTGAAGAAAAAGAAGACTAGTCGGTATTCTTAGGTCTCAACTCAGAGGGCTACGCCGGGATGGGAATAGTGCGGGTTTCAAAACACTAAAGCCACTCGCTTGTTTATCGTGCTATAAAATGAGGACACTGCTGATGTGAAAGATCGCCAAAAATCGAGAGGAACTTGTACTTTAAGGACACGTCAGGACATAGAAGCGATCGATGTTCAAACCCGACGAAATCTGAACTGAAGCATTAACAAAAAATCATGTGAAATGCAAGCATCAAACGATACGTTTTATTTGACGAAAAAAATTCCGCCGTAAAGGAGTCATTCATTAAGATGCGATCGTCAAAAGATGCTTTAAAATGAGAAAGCGATGGTTTGGTGGGGTGCTAGCTATGATCATCACCAGCGTCAGCAGCAGTGTACGAAACAAATATTTTGGAAACCATTATTAAACCTCTCAGTCAATCTTTTTCCAAAAATCAGCATTGAATCCAGCAGGTGTCTGCACCGGTGCGCACGTATCTTGAAGCTCTATACTTAGTTGATGTCCTGGTCAAACAGAGATCAGCTTCGTCATGAGGAACCATGGAAGTTAAGGACTAAACTATTCTCCTAGTCATTTAAGTCTCATAAATTTTACGAATCTATTCACTGTGGAATGGGACCTGCTGTACAAACTATACAACTTCCAACTATGTACACTACGTGTTGTATAGTACGTTGCGTTCACATACCGTCATTGTCCGTTAAGTTTTCACGCTGACTTCAGAATTTCTCCCAAGATATTTATACTCCTTCAGTTGCACCGCGCTGGTCATTGTGTTTGCACTCATTATCATCACTAACGACGCAACAACTGTTGTACGGTCTAGACCTGCCACCAATTCGATATCTCTAAAAACAGCCAGTCATCTTGGCCTACGCCATCGCTCCATCTCAGGCAGGATTTACCATGTCTTCTTTCCTACCATAGATATTGTCCTTATAGACTTTCCGGGCTGGATCATCATCACCCAGCTCCTTCAGTCTTTTTTCCGTTTACAAGCGAGTTCGGCTCGTCGTGATCGGTTGCGTCATTTTATTTTATCAAAAGCCTGATCTTGAGGAAGTAACCCGTCCACCGCATCCTATTGAGCCGAATGAGACGGTCGTGATATCACTCATGAATTTCGTGGTTATATAGGCTACTGAACCGTCCTTCTTCAACTAGGGGCCAAAAATTCTTCGGAGCAGTCTTTCCTGCAACGCGACTAAGAGTTCGTAATTTTTCTTGTTAAGAGCCCAAGTCTGCATGAGGTCAGTAATTGGGTGGACTTGAAGAGAATGGTGCCTCTCGCTATTTCCAGGGCCGATTAAAAAGGATGCATGATATGGCATCTCTTGTCTTAGAACGTTGTTGATAGTGAATGGCCTCGAGAGTGATCATGTTGCTTTTATCTGGCCTGGCACATTGGTCAAAGTCAGCCAAAGTTCACTTCCTCAATCTTAAAACAAAATTACTTTTGCTTTGACCGGCTTAGACCTGAGCTAGATGGGTTCGATTCGGACTATGAGTAGAAAGTGAACTACATTGGGAAACCACTCTCGGTCTCATTATCCCCAGGGTAGCGGTGGGACAACACCCGACTTGTTACCTTTGCCCTATACGTAGTTCTTATTGTTCCGCTATTTAGTTTGGGACCGCCCAATCGTTTGTTTTGTTAGAAAAACTTCCTTGCTGTAGCAGTAAAATAATTTGTGACTTCTTGGAATTCATATCTCATGGTTATATTTGAGCAACCATAGATTATTTAAACTTAGCCTGACACGGATACACGGTATCTTCTATATTGGGAACATCATTCATTAGTAGCCTTTCAGTAATCAAGACAGGATTTAATATTCCCGTCGGGATTCTGTAGTAGATACGCAAAAATAATATGCCCAATTTTATTTGTAAAAAATCAATTTATTTATCTTAGATTATATTTTTTTTTCTTGTGATTTTTTTCATTTCTTTTTCACAAATAATTTAACTAATGAATAGGCAAACAAAATTTTGCATTCTCCTCGATAAACTGGTTGGATTGAGTCTGTCTACACTTTCCATTAGACATTGGTTGGTTTATCTTTTTTTTCCAGAAAAAAACTAATCATGCTGCATAATGAAATGTTCAAATTTTTTGCTTTGTTTGAACTTAAGAAGAATCTACATACGTAATCGTAAATATTAGATTTATAGGATTTTTTTTCGCTTCTGCTTTTTTTTAAAAGCATTTTTACTCAATCAATATCATTTCTAATTTGCATGAACCTCACGTGGTGAATTTATTGAATTATTCAATTCACCGGGTTCAGTGCATTTCCATAGTCCGTACGTTTTACCAACTGTTGTCTGCCACAATCGTAGAGTTCCATCTTCTGACCCGCTCGCATAAAGTTCACCGTCCGGACTGAATTTCACTGCGTGCACTGGACCAAAATGTCCTTTGAAGGATTCTGTTGGTTATGGGAGAAGAGATATTGGATTAGACGTAGGTGGGCACAAATTTAAATTCAAAAACTTATCACTGGAAAATTATAAATTCTACAATAGTGTCCTTGTCTTCTATTAAAGCTTCCATCGAACTATGATAATAGCAAGTCGGTGGAATGAGGACTGTATGTGTATATTAGAAATTGCAGTTTTCTAGTTGACTTACCAATTTCGTTTCCAGTGATATAGTCAAATTTATACATTTTGAAATCCTCTCCGCCACAAACGAAAATGTGTTTATCAGGATGAAGACTAGCTGATGCTACATTAGTCGGTACTTTAATCTCTTTTAGTTTCTTCAAGGTATCTACTTCCCAAAAACTAATACTAGATCCATGCGTAACCGTCAGAATATTATTATCTGCCGATAGTTCTAAGCTATTTGGATTGTTGGGGAATTCGATCTTTTGTGCTTCCTGCAAATAGAGAAATTCATGAAAAACTATAAAAATCAACTGAAATAAAATCTATACTTGTCCTGACGTTCGATCCCACAACCTTAATGTTTTATCTTCAGCAGCACTAACAATATATTGATCATTACGGCAGAATAGGGCACGTTTAACAGCTCCCGTATGTCCTGTATAGACTTCCGGTTCGGCTGTGGCATTTTTTAAATTGAAGACACGAACAAGCTTTTCATTGCTTCCAGTTACCAATAGTTCACTTGTTTGATCGAAGGCCACCGATTTGACAATGTGTTTATGCTGAAAACTGTGAATTTCAGCACCAGAAATCGCATTCCATACTTTTCCTGTGAAATCGGCCGCACCTGATGCGGCTAGGGTGGCATTTTTATTTAAAGCTACACCCCATACAGCACCTTTGTGACCTTCGAATGTTCCAACCCAATCACCTGTGTCACCTTGACGAAGCATTGGACTGCCATCTGAAAAGGAAAGGTAAAAGATTACTTGAGTCAAGCATCTTGTTTTCTGTGTAGGTGGTAAGATATTTTTGAATTTTACTAATTCGGACGTAGTCAAGTTGTCGATGAAAATGATGAAAGCAGACTTTAATTTTGTATTTCTTATGTGTTTGTGTGTCCGTGGCCCCTTTTGCGTCGTTGCGTGCGAATTGGTTGAAGCTATTCTTGGGCGTACGCCAATCCGGCGCTCCCTTTCGCGTGTAACGAGGCGAGGGTGAACATTAGGAAGTCGAAGCTCTTGAAACAGGCTGAGCCCCGCTGGAGGGCACTTCGGAGTTGGTAGCATTGTAACTAACACTGTCGTAAATTCAATGATAAGCCTGATAACGAAAGCCTGTGGCTCCGCAGCACGATAAATACACCATGAAATAGCTCGAAGAGGCGCTTCTCATCGTGAAAAAGTTGAGCTAATTTCTTGATAAATGCACCAAACCTCGTCCTGCAAGCTTAGGGTGAGTTGCACTACTGCCCCTTGACTCGCACTATTTGGACTTTGTTTATTTTGGCACTAGGTCGGCGAGTTCAGCTAATCTATGGAGTGTCACGTTCTTCTGTATAGTGAGGATTGCTTGCACTGACTGTGGTAGACATCCGACCCATAGCGTGCAGAGAACTCGTTCGTTTAGCTCACCACTCACGTGATCACGTAGTCCACGCGTGAACTGAGGTGACTTGCGAGGCACTTAATAAGCTCTTTCTTCAGCTGACAATATTGCTTGCTTGAAGCACTGCTGGCGCCAAGGACTCTGTAGCCCGACAATTGTTGCTGTGTGGCAGTTTTTGTCTTTTTCGCTGTCACCCTCCTTAATACCCCACGATTGTCGAAGTAATTACGTCCCTTTTGTATTAATATTCCCTCAAAAAGAAAAGCGTCAGATCCTGATGGTATCCCGGCTAACTGCCCCGTGCTGCGGGGGACTCATGCCCAAGGCAGTTTAGGTTCAGAGCAGGGATATCTACGGTAGATAATGTTATGGAAGTCATGGATGCGGTTCATCAAGCCGAGGCGCACAGCTGTCGATCTCGACAGATAGTGCCTTCCTAGAGGGTCAGAAGAGGATGGAGATCATGTCGGGAGTATCACATAGCGATGCGATCTACCAAAAAACTACCTTGAATACGTCGGTAAATCAGCTGCACCGCAAACCGTTTCTAATTTTATTTGCATAGTGTATACAATCATGGACAAAAGGAAATATTGCGACTATTCGTAGTAGAATACAACTTTACTGTGACAAACATTTGACCTCAGAAATCGAAACATTACCGCATTACAAAAATGATGGTGATATCACATTACAAAACATCACCCAACGTTATCATTTTTCGTAGTACAAATGGCAGCGGCCGTTACCGAGTACCGAGCTGGTGCCGACGCCAAGTATGCGAACCTATTGTCGTATGATTGCCTGTTCTTTTGACTGGCTGGCACCGAAAAAAACGTGCATCTTGGAAACAGAAGAGAAGATCTACAAAACCCTCACATGCTTTCCAAATCAGATTCAACTGTTTACGTTTGCGTAAATTACTGCTTCTCAAATATCATCTTAGAATCCGAAAATTCGCATTGCTTCCAGCATTCCGTTTCTATGTAGATAATTTCATTGTCTTTATCTGATAAAAGGCAAGGCTATCAAGAAACAAAACACCCAACACCCAAAAGCGTTCACACAAGATCCTCCTTCGCCAAAATTTGGGTTATTTGCACGACTAGACATTGCTAATATCACGTGACTCATATATTTTTAGATAACATGCAATATCGTATACATATTGCCACTGACATTGCGTGCCGATTGGGAGAGAAAAGCTGCACTTGAGCCTTTCCCAATGAATTCTGCGGTGAGCTTCGATGAAGCAAAGTGTTTTTAAACATTTGTTCATTTTCTCTCTTTTCACATTAACGATGCAACGCCAATAGATTAACTGCATTACATGCACGACTTCACAAAGCCAATAGAGCGCATACTGCCTGCCTCATCAAATGACTGTCCGGCTGTTCATGGGAAACAGATTTCCCGCTAATAGCCAGAAACTATTTAATTGTGGAAACTATAAAAAAAGTCACTTGTCTAGAAAAATCGGAAATGAAAAACAAACACTGAAAAAAGCATAGCGAATTGTTTTCTTTCTTTTGAATTTAAATGAGAGAAGCTATGCATGCGGCGACCTTCGCAAAAAAAGATAAAACGAAAAGTAACGTGAACAATGACTATTGTGCTACGTTTATGAAGTTGTAATGCATTTACACGATCGTTGTTGGGGCCTGTAAATCGGAGATTGCTGATAATGTTACAAATCATTGTGGCGCTACGCATAGATCCTTGATTTGTAGTGACCTTTCGACTGGATTTCGACTGTTTTGTAGTCAAAATGTTTCGAAATGGTGTTATTGGAAAACAACGAATGGTTTCTTGTACTTCAAATCCATGCATATTAGGCCACCCCTTAAGCTTGCAATGCACTATTAGGGTGTAGCATCCTCTGATATAAAACAATGTCCTTCCTGTTCATACCACGTGATTCGGAGGCCGGGATTTCCCTCAACTGAGATCCCACCATTTCCTGGGCTCATAGTACTATTATGTCAATGAATAACGTATCAAAATGTTTTAATTCGAGATTGAGTGAATCCTGAATCCGTATCCACTCGATGACGCATCGGGCCAATTGGCGAAGAAGTCGTTCCCCTTTTTTGGTCCACAGGATTGCCATTTTAGGCAAAGCAACAACTTCTTAAAAATCTCAACTGACGATTCCTTCCAGGGCAGACTAAGTCATCAAATCCTGTTTCTACTCTGCTCTGGAAGAAGCGTGTTCGAAAGTCTTCAGTCGCCAGAAAAAAAGCAAAGAAGCGTACGCCATGGAAGAGTTTTTTGGCCAGACGAGTTCCACGTTTTCTGTCATGGACGTGAAGGAGGAGCAACATGTTCGCGTGAAATTTTGCGTTAAATTGGGCAAATCGGTCACGGAAACTTCAAATGCGGCAGCAAGCCTTTGATGATGAAGTGATGATTCGTTGAAGGTATCACGAGTGGTTTAAAGGGTTCAAGGAAGACAGAATATCAATGGAAGATGACCGTCGTTCAGGAAGGCCTTGAACCTCAATTGATGACTTTCAAGTGGCCAAAGTGAATGCCCTCGTGCGTTCCAATTGTCGTTTGACGAGAGACGGCAGAAGAGTGCGACGTCTCACTTGGGTCATGTCAGGTGATTATGGTCTAAAAAATTGGAGATGAGAAGGGTTGCAGCCAAGTTCATTCTAGGACTGATGACAGAGGATCAAAAAGCACATCGCCGGAGATTTGTCAGGAGCTCTTTGAAATGGCCAATGGCTGGAAACCGAGGTGCAGTCGTCCTAGTGAAAGTCAAAAAATTCAGCAAGACCAGAAAAAGCTCGTCTGGTGAAATCAACGGTTAAACTGATGCTCACTGTTTTCTTCGTTTCGAAGGGTGTCATTCATCATGAATTCCTCCCACAAGGTGACACAATCAATCATTATCGATACCTCCAAACCCTGAGAACTTTACGGCAAAATATTCGTCGGAAGAGGTCAGACTTGTGGGCAAAGACGAGCGGTTTCCCCACCACGACAAACAAGCCTTTTCACACCGCGCTCCTCATTCGCGAGTTTTTTCCAGAAACTCGATGACAACCCCCACTCCCCATTTCTCCTATTCTCTTGACCTGGCTCCGTGTGACTTCTGGCTCCCATCCCAAAGGAAGTCCACTAATTCAATAGACTTTTTGACAAAGCAGTATTGAGATTCAAGCTTTCTTCATTCTATAATTAAAAAATTCGAGATTCTCCATTCTAAATTTGTTTAATGATTTATTACAATAGCAAGATAATCATAAAGCTTGCACGCAAATAAATGTAATTAATTAATCGACATTGCAACCCAACTTCCGGAAGGACAAGATTTTCCATCATCTCCATGCAAACTACTATCAATCATTTCTACTGTTTTTCACTTCCCCCATGAAACGTGACCGAGTGATAAAGTACAATCTGTTGTGTGATTTATAAACAAGAAACTTGTATTCACTTTTTATTTTCAAGGTTTAAGATAAGATAAAATGTATTACGCCCATATCAATAGTCGGTAAGAGAGCCTAGACTCCACAGCACAGTACAGTGCAGTCAGTGGCAGTCACCCTCAGGTGTTGGATGAAAATGTTCCGTTCCGAAAATAATCTGGAACTGCTCAAACTTCAAAGAACTGTACTTTAATGGTTCGATTAATTAAACCGGATTTAGCGGATAATTTGGCTGAAAACACTTGGTTTCTACCCAAGTGAATAAAATAAAACTTGCACAATGTCCTTCATAAGAGTTCACTGTTGAATGGGTTTGTGTGTGCGACGGATTATTTTGAAGGTCTGATGTAACCCGAAGTAAACAACAGGTTTGTCTGTTCTATCTTTTCAATGGATGCAAAGTGCATGCCACTAGTGACGGAGATATAATAGAAAATCAATTGTATCGTTTAGTATTGTAGGGTGTTATGAACTTTCACATTTGCTGCGTTAGTGTTGAAAAAAAAAAGATTCTACCTAACATAGATAGAAAAACGGGGAAGTAGCAAGCTTGGAAGAGTTCTCTGAAAGGTTTTGTGAATACGCTAAACATGACGCATAGAATATCATCAGGTGAAATACGGATTCAACAAATGACGTCCTTTAGTGGTAAATATTACTTTTTGTTGATTAAGGGAGTCCTGGATTTGTATCGATTTGAAGTCGGACCAGTATGAAAATTAATCCTCACTTTTGATGCGCGGGTTCATCATTTAGGGCCAAATGCAATAGTCCCCCCCCCCATGGTATTAACAACGATTTTCTATATGGCAGATAATACACATCAAACGTTGCTTCACCTCCATTCTGGTAAACACATGAATAAAAGTTTAGGTTACTCCTTTCTATCAATCCGCAAACACAATACCATTGCGGATTATGAGTAGAGAGAACGTCTAGTTCACGCTTAAACTGATCGAAAGTGTCCCTCTCATTTTTCTACATGGACCTTTTGCCTCAGGAAAAATGAGCCTTATGTCCGAATGAATAGGCGATCTCCGGGTAAAGTACAATGGGCCTAACAAAGGCTTGAGTGCTTGGAGCTACGGTTTCCCCACTAAACTAAACTATGAATGGCTCTCATCGATTACTTTCACAGAGTGCCCTGCGCAAAAGGGACTATATACTCTTCGAGAGTGTCTCTTATGTAAGTTTGTTTACTGAGAAATGGTCTCCGGAACACATGAAAATCTATCTTCGCTTTTAAACGAATCTCTCCCCAGACCATCACCGACCCTCTTCCGAATTATACTGTATCCACAATATTGCTTTGAGTGTGGCGTTCTCCTCTTCTTCGCCAGACTCTATCTCGAACATCTGAAGCATAAAGGGCAATGCTACATTCGCCCGAGAAGAGAACAGAGGCCCATTCAGCCCCAGTCAGGCAGAATGTTTTTGAGCAAAGCGGAATCGAGCTCTATGTGCTGCAGTGGAAAAAAGCAGCATGCAACCTCCGAATTCCAACAGCAAACCCCGTCTCTTCTAGGTAAGTCTAGCTCCTCCACTTTGCTTTGAAGTGGGCGTCTAGGAATTTTATCGGGTGTTCGCTGCCCGCCCCTGGAACTTCTGCTTTGTTGGATAAAATTTATAACGAAATCTCTTGGTTATTCCGCCTAATATCTCCCTAGGAAACATTCGCATCATTCTCCCTTTCAAATTTAGTGCCCACTTTGTTTCCTGAACAAAAAACCACGTTATGCGCTAGTCACTCCAACGACCTTAATAACCAATGTTAGCTTCTGTTAATCTTTCACTTCCTCAAGCTGTTTACTTCTATGTTTAGATCGTTTGCTTGTTGTCTATTATGCACATTTGTCACATGAATCAATTCGCTTCCGAACTAGGCGACATTCATTACCCCGTCTAGAGTCAATAACGCCTGAGCAAATGCTTTCCTAATCTCTAGAAAACAACACATGCTTTCTTAGAGCAAACAAACAGATCGTTCCACTCAAGCCAATGAGCCATTCTTTGTCCAATCTCGGATCGTTTATCTATTTATCCGCTAGTGGAGATTGTAATGCTAACCATTATCATAACAATTATTTTGTTTCAAGTGTCAAGCGATGCCCAAGTGACCAGTTTTCACGATAATTATCTTCACGTATGAAAACTTGAATGCCGGAAACAGCCTTGACTGGGTAGACTCAATGTCGCTGGCTGGCAACTTGCATTCGTAATCAACGCAAAATTGCGCGCTCGCTTTATTTGCTATTATTTTAAATTGGTTGCCGATTTTCGCGGCTACTTATCGTTCTCGCGTTTATATGGCACTTGAGATGGTGAGTACCTGTTGTAACACACATTCATTCCACTTCCGTTTTTCGTTGGTGGGTTTTTTTGCCTCTTCGGCGCTACACTTATCCACACTAGCTCTCATGTTGGCGCTGTTGCTACTCTTGCTAAGCGGACCCTTTCCCATAGCAAACTCGCCGCTAGACTTCTAGATTTTATATTTCTGTGCATGGATTTGTTGTCTTGCTGGAATAATATCAAGGCAATCGTCTTTGTCGATAATAATTATTTTAATGTCGTATGCACTCAGCAATTTATTTTTGCATATTTGCTTACCTTGCAGGGACAGACTGGGATTTTTTTTCTTTGAGTATTGAAGAGAATTTAACACTTGCCCAGTTCACGTCTATTGTTATGATTTACGCCTGATTTCTTTGTTGTTTTATTCGTCGATTGATTAGTCAAATAAATTTGTTTGTATACAGCAGATTTCTTGGAAATTGTTATGAGGACCTTGTGATGTTGTACGTGCCCGAAATTATTGCTGGAAACTTTTTTTATGATTGAAGTCACCTATGGTTCGCTGTAGAACGTGACGTTTTATTAAGGACACACTGAATTTTGGTTGCTTTCATATTCTAGTGCGGTAGCTCGAAAACATAAACGTATAGAGGAACAGCTGAAGTCGTTAAAGATTGAATTAGCTTTGTTTTTTACTTAAATTTTCAAGATATGTAGAGGCTATTTTACCACAGAAATTAGCTCTCTTAAGAACAGACTAAAGTCGTGGAAAATATTTTGAACTCAATGAAAAGTTTTGTACTTGTCAGGAATGAAACTATTAAAAAATTCGGACTCGGTTTCCTCTAATCATCAACAGATTCCTTTGATACTTTTAAATCTTCTACTGCAATTTTGCACATACTGCTCCATCATTAATGATTAGTAAGGAAAACTGATATTTTCCCACTTCATTTCATCCTCTCCTATTATCCCTATCAAAAGCATTACGATGGGAATCGAACCTTAATTAGTGATAAAGATAGTTTTCAGATCGAATGGCCTTGGAATTGGTAGTTTAATTTGATACTTCAAATAGTCCTCTAGCGTGTTACTGCATACCATCAGCCCATCAATGACACTGCCTGCCTAGTCCTGTATTGCTAGCACTTCATTCCATAGATTTTGTTGCCAACCAAAATTTTTACTTGTCTACCAAAACTTGTGTGGTCACCTTTATCGATGACTGTCAAAAAAAACCTAAACAAGCTTCATTTTTACTGATGTGATCATCTGGACTTATAGTACATCGCGTGTAAACCGGCTTCAACTGACAAAACACAAAGTAAAAAAGTGCCTCTTTTTGGGCCAATAAAAACATGCACACATCTGCCCTAGATGATCAAACTTTAGATCGAAGTCTTTAGTACACAGAAAGGGTTTCAAGTTATTTATCGTAGCTCTCAGATTGAATTCGTGTCTTCCAATATGACAGTATGATCAGAGATATTTCTGAATAGTGTACTGAGTTCCCACGAAGCTTCGCCTAGTTTATCTTCACACTAGGCTAATGAGTTTCTTGTAATTTATTGTTCCGAAGATGGCCCATCTTATACTCTTCTTCAGGTGGCCTAAATTCCTTGTTTACATCAAATTTCAGTGATCATTATCCTTTGAGGTATCCGACATGCGTTAATATGCTTTGAGTGGCTTCTTTTAAGGTCGCACATCCATTATAAAGATTGTCGTTTCAGTTCATAGCCAAACCTGTATGTTTCAACAGCAGTTTCACAGCAAAAAATAAAATATTCCTTACGCGTTTCGATGTAAAGGCATATAGTGACTGTTACGATGTAGCTAACACTCCTGTTTCTGTTTAGCTGTCTGCCTCAGGTCTATTCATCTGGAGATGTTGAAGGTTAGATATTTTCAATGCACCCGTACGTACTCCAGGAAGGTGATCAGACCCCAGTCTACAAAGGGATTTCTCGGAACTGTTTTTTACCACAAAGACTCACTGGAGGTTATCTGCTGGCATAGGAATCTAGATAGCCCTTTCAGACCCTAAGAAAAAAATCCTTTGACAGTTTTGACGCTCCAGGTATGAAAGGGTTTTAATTACGAAAACCGACGTCTTTCTTGATATACACTATGTCCTATATATGGTTATGACTTTTCCTCTCGAATAATTTTGCTCGACTTATTTCTCGATGAAAAGCAATTTTTGCTGTCAAAAATTGTTTCTCGAAGTCATGGCCGACTCGTTCATAACCCCTTGCATCCGTCACGTAATTGCTCCCCCATAAAATTTCACTCCCAGCTGAAACCAAAGAGTGCTTCAGTGAGGAACGAGACGCATGGCTCCCTCAGTTCGGCCGCCGCAAGTCTCAGGGGCTGCGTCACGCCTTTCGTTTTGGCTGCATTTTCTTCCGGAAAGAAAGGCTTTGAAACGCTTTGCCTCCGACATTGAGGCTAAAATGGTGTGAGCCTCGAAATCGAGATCCCTGGGCACATCGGTTATGTTTCTCGCGTGTTAGCGGCTTCAGCTTTCACATTGCATCCTTCAGTAAATGCAACATTCCAGTGGTATTAACGCCCGACCCAGTGTCGCGTACAGGGCTGCTGGGAAGTCTCAGGTTATCCATGTATATCAGCTTTTGCAGACTTGCAGCAAATTCTTCGCGATCCGCTGTCCAGAGGCCCAGTCAAACAAATGTCAGAACTTGCGACCAAAAGGGGTCGTCTTGGGCCATCACAGGCTGCCGAATTAAATCAAGGGGTTGCAAATAGCATCTATTTAGTTGCTATATCGATTACGCATACCCGGCTAATGGATTTTCTTGCATTGATCCGAAACTAGTAAAGTTTTTGGCGATAGTCATGGAAGGGTGACATATCACCTTATCAGTGAGCTCATTTGAAAGTCCATCCGTATACGGCGAGGCATTTTCAAGAGGATTGGTTGAGTGCCCTTTGGTTTTATATGGCACTGAATTCTCCTTCATAGCTACCAAATTATGTTAGAGGACATGGTTTCGCATCAAACATGGCCTACAAACTAAGTATAACACAAGCTTACACACTTGATGTATAAATTGTATTCGGGTACTGATGATCGCCTTAGAAATATATTGTGCATAGAGGGCATATTCGGCCACGATATTCGGGTAGAATTTGGTTTAAACAAGTGTCGCATCTATGCTATCCGCACATGTCATCACGAGCCGCATTGGAGACATGACATTGGTGACCTCTAGATCCAAACTATTACCAAGTAGGGCATCTACGATTACCCAGATATTCTGCAAGGAACCCAATCTCGAATTGGTGATTTGAGGAATGCTCTGATATTGCTGCAACTTTTGAAGCTAGTATTGAAATCGCATCTCTCGGGAAAGAATAAAATAAGCATGTCTAATATGTTCGCTATCCCTCCACTGGCATATGCATTCTTAATATTGCCGTGGACGATATTGCTGTAAAACGTCCAGCAGCGGATACGGACTACTACGTCCAAATTCCTAATGTACTTGTTAATTCTGCGTGCAGTAGGTGAATCTGCTTGGTAACATTGGAGACAGGAGTGTGGCTGACGTTGCGACTCGCTACGCAATAATTTTTACAGTGGGGAGCGGTCATGCAGCTATTTGTAAAATTTGTAAATCCACATCAGACGAATATAAAAGGCCAAAGGGGACTTGTTGAGATTAGCTTCGCGAAAAGGCAACGGATAATTTCCGCGGAGGAATCTACATCCCTTTGGGCTAGTAAGCCGAAGTAAGGTCGCTTCGTAGGAATGTATCGGCGCTGTAATTAAAAGCAGTTTGACTTTGATTTTTTGGAGTACAGCATCATAAAAAATGTAAAGGCGTACGGAGACGCACAAACAATTTTTTTAAAGTTGATTATCGCAGGCAAGGTATATACAATAGAGATCTGTATAGGCCTAGGAAACGAATGTTTTTGGAGACATAGTTTTTCTATTAAGATAATTTCTCAGCAATTCACCAGCGTTCACGTCAAATGACGACAAAATCTCACCAGTGCTTGTTGCGCCGGGAGAAACATGAAGTGGACGATCGATACGCGGCAGATAGTGAAATATAGGAGAGCGCAATTATGAACAGTTCCACAATTATGAGGGCGTTACTTGGGGCAGCTTGCAAGTATACATAAATTCTGTTCATTCTTTTGTGAAATATATGGGCTCTTCCTACTCATTGCTTTCATTACTATTGTTGAATTCTTTGGATCATTGTCGTGCATGAACTCTCACTTTACTAGCATCCTCTCCATAAGGTACCATTTTTGTTCTCAGACTGTGTAGGTAGTCTCCACCATACGTTCATTTTTTCTACCAAGTAGAGAAGGCCAATCAGCAGTTGGAAAACAACACCAAATCATGACTGATTCGTCTCTATAGTTTTCGGCCTTAATGCTTTACCTTCAGAATGCCGAATGTAGTGTTTTGCATCTCATCCGAACAAAATTATTTTGGTATCGTTAAACCAAACCACTATTCCCAATTTGCTTTAGGCTCTTTTTGCTTAAAAAGGGTACCTTCCTTGGAGCTCTTCCAACCTAATCTCTTTTTTGAAGTCGGTACTGAGTGGTACGACTTATGACTGTAACATCAGGTCCTATTATCAGACCAGTTTTAAATAGGCTGTTTTTGAATACACGCTCAAGCAATAGATTGGACTTTGTAATCGTTTCCCGCTTTCTTTCCCTTATATTGGCTATATAAGTCTTATAGGTTTATATGTATTGAAAATATTTTTTTCTGAAGCACTCCATGATATCTTCTATTTGTTTTGTAGTTCTCTTCTCCTTTCATTATTTGCCAATTTGCTCCCTTTACTTACTTACTACTTTCTCTCCATAGTAGATGTTCATTTTGTTTCTAGAAAGCAACTTACAAAGCGTCCTCCTAAGATCCCTATTATTTTTTCCAGCTCACAATGTGTCCAACTGATGTTAACATGCTTTCACAGTCAAACACCAGTAATTGCTACAACAAAGCAGAAAAGCAAATGTTGATATTAGAACTCCCAGCATCCTCAACAAAAAAAACGCCTTCGGTCTGATTTAGGTCTGAACTTACGACGGATTTCACTTCAGTATAATTCGCACTTATATCGTGTTTGCCATTATATATAAATGAAGCGATTGCCACCTGCCACTACGTTGCTCCCAGGGCAGAGGTGAGGCAGCGTCTGATGAGTTCCCTCTGCCCTGAACGAAGCCGTCAGTCAACTCTGCTGATATAAGTTTCTCCCTAGTATTTTTTCCACCACTGTATATGGTTGCCATCACGGCATCGTATACGATCCGCTAAAATGCGTTCCTCCTCTACTGTTCTGCGTCAAGTGCTCTTCAGGCGACCCATCCGTTGGCCATTTTGGGAGAGTGAGTTCTAATGCATGGCGTAGCCGGCAAAAGAATTGTCGCCTCTTCTTAATTTTTAACCTATCCATCGATGATCACATCGTCTAAGGATAACTGGCCGGTGCGTCGATTAAGTTCTTTATTCAAAATTTTATCAGGCCATCATACCCCGATGATACGTCGTAGAGAAGTATGGAGGTAACTTTCCATGTGCTACTCCCATATAGCAAGACAAGGAACACATTATAACACATATTCTTAACTTGTTCTTGGTATGAGATAACTGTATTTCCAGATTTAATGCAAGGCATTGCAAGCGGATTTACCCCTGCTAGTATATTGAGCGATATCCGAGAGTTCGGTGCCACCGTCGGCAGAAACCACGCTTCCTAAATACACAAATTGGCCAACGCCTTCGATGCACTTTCTGCATCTTAATGCAGATAGAGAGAGTGCGATATGCGGTCAGACTAAAATGCTTGGTTTTGTTTCTGCTTATCCGGATCCTGCTTACTTTTCTTCTTTCTTTCCAAATTCAGAGCTCTTAAACGTTCCATGAGCCGATGAGAAGACAGATATCGTAGGCGTAGTCGAGATGTTTGAGGAAATAAGGCAGGGTCACTAGGATTTCAACATGGAGCAGCTAGATCACATCTGTCATTCCGCTATTCTGATGGGTGTGACTCAAGAGGATGTACCACGACCCACTAAAATTTCGAAGAATTGTAGGAAACCTAATTTGGGCCAGATGCAAGGTTTCTGGTGTAAGAAACTTACTAAGTATCGTCGGTTGATACACAATCTACATTAAGCCATCAGTCGGCCAAAGGAATTTCCATTCTTTTTGACTGCGGGAAAAATTCCTAAAATGGGCACGATACAAGACTCCGTAAACCCAAGGGCCGATAGTTTACTCGCCGGACTTCTACAAGTTCATAATGTTCGTTATTAGTTTAAGGATATGTAAGTGTACATTTCACGCCTAACAGGATTGTGTTTAAGGAGTTCCTGGGTTGCAAGTTACGACTTTACTCGATAGCTACAGGTAAGGAAAATCCGCGCTAGAAACGATGAACTGTCTCACTTCAGGTTGCAATATGAAACAAACAAGATTGCTATAGGCAAGATGATTCAACAGAACCATGTATTGAAGCATGGACTGATCATGGAAACATGTGCTGGTTACCACACAATAAGCTTGACGTCTTTTATTTGGCAAGACAGTTCCTTCGTCGTATATTGTTAATGGTGCAGCAGAAAGTACGTTGAAAAGCAGAACCTCGACTACATAGTCTGGGTTAAACTATACAAAAGCAGACTATCTTAGATATGTTCTTGTTATTACGGAAGGTTCTAGGCTAGTCTTCTTAATAACCTATTACCGGCCATCAGACTCTAACGTACTTTTACCACTGAAATTAACGGAGCTCCTGTCGTAACCAACACTAAAATTTGTTTACTTGAATTTTATTTTTAAGCGAGATTCTGTTGATGAACATTTGATGGCCAAGCTGTTTTCGCTTATCGAATTTTCTCTCTATTACGTTCGTTGGTAATCTCAGATTAAATCATTTTGTTCGTTGATGTGTGACGCATTTTTCAAGAGTCATTGCGTTTCTGTTACCAATAGGCTTAGTCTCTTAGTGAATCGCGTGATTCCATCTGTTGTGTTATGGCTGGAAATGCGACTTTTGTTGTTTTTGAAAAAGATCAAATTGCTCTTGCTAGATATACTCGTACAATGTAGTAGGGTCCACTTTTCCAACAATGATCTCGAATGGTTCACCTCATAAATGCATGTCGTAGCAGCCGAAGAGACGTGTAAATTTCATAGTAAATACTGAACTTGAAATCAAAGCACATGGGCGGAAACCATTAGGGGCACTGTATAGGGTCAGTTGACATGTCCTGCCCGAGTCTTTATTGGAGTCATATAACGTGGCAAGTGGAAACGGGAAAGGATTGCTAAATTTTCTTATTTAGAGATTGAGGAATCCTACGTCCTCCACTTGATATCGGACCCACTTCTCTGGGTCCTCGGCTCCTCTTTTAGGGCTTAACATCCAAGTCTCAAAAGTTAAAAGGCGACTTACCGTTCCGTACCAGGTCGGAGCCAACTCATCAGACGCCGGCCCACCTCTACCCATGGAGCAGCGTGACCGAAGCGATTAGCATGTGTTATAAGCTTCCCTTTATAGTTCGCAAAATACAACGTGGGTGCGAATTATATCGAACGTAAATCCGCCCACACTTCAGAGCAAAGCTTGAAATTTTATTTTAGGGATTGAGGCGTAAGACGTCTTCGTTGCTTTTTAAATTGTGAGACTTGAGTGTTAAGCCCAAAAAGAGGAGTCTGTGGACCATAAAAGTTGGTGTAAGTTGCTCTCCATTTGTTCCGTGCCGATATTAAGTGGACGCGGACTTAAAACTTCTCAATCCCTAAACGAAGGCTATTATCCAAACACTTCTTTGTCTACTTTCTATGAATACTCGAGCCTTCTACTCTTGGAGTCCTCCATAAACCAGAAAGACTAGATCCCGAGCCGACACAGTCGCATAAATCCAAATGATTCGCTACCAATGCATAATTTCAAAGTCAACTTAGAATGTACAAAGCGCGTACAGAAGAAAATGCAATATCGCCGACATAGCTCGAAACTTTGTCTCGAAACTTGATTGCGTTAAACTTGAATTCTGAGACCATGAACTAATAGCTCGCGCTCAAGGTGCTTCCCAGAACATATGCGAGTAAACCGCTCTGATCTCCGCTCATTGCACAAACACGCAACGAACAAAATCCGTCGTAAACATCACTATCACGACTCGTAGGACTTTCATTGCATTGCGACTCTGTTGCTGTTGCGCTGATCACTTTGTTCGCTTCGTAATCGCATCAGCATTTTGCACCGCTGCCGCTAGACAATTCGCGCGATGCTAGTGCAGGCGGTATACGAGGGGCTCAGCGGGCGACTGAGAAGCCTTCTCGAGATGGAAGTAGGTCAAGGCTCTGCTCGAAAAAAAAAGTGAGATACTTTCCGTGCACTCAGTCCCGCCGCGTAGATCTGACTTGAGGTTAAACTGAAGAATTGATGCTCTCGTCGCCTGCGGGCTATGCCCTTTTCTGAATGACTGAAGGATCCAGTCAGCATCGACGGTTCGGTACTTACCTTTGCAGGCTGAAATGAGGAAGTAGCCGCACTCGGTGACATCGCTGAAATCCAAGTGGACAACTGGTCGAGTGTGGCCGCTGCAAGTCAATGGAATCTGCCGCAAGTTTGTTGACATCTTCGCTACGTTCTTTGCGGTTTGCAGACAAGTAACTGGAGCCCCGAATGGAAAATGCTGCGAACGTCGTCAAGATGACAGAGAATTCTATACGAATCGGCCTAAGTTGCTGCTGGCAGTATGTCGGTTCGATATACGCGAGCACTTCACAAGGATTTCCACTTGAAGTCAGTCCGATCACAATGCAATTTGGCTTTGAGTTACAGAAAAGGTTAGTCCCGTGCCCCGTCTGAAATTTTGTTCACGTTTGCAGGTGCCGTTTCAAAGGGGGGAATTCGTCACTTTATCACGAAATTACTCTCGCTCGACGGATCTCGAAGAAGGTTCTTCGAAGGAGCAGAAGTTCAGGCGACTTCTTGAAACGGGAGACGAAACGAATATGTCGAAAACTAAAGCTAAACTAAAAAAGTTATTAACTAAGCTCTACTTCGAACGAGCTGCTGTCAAATGTCACGAACGACTGAAAACTAAATTGACATCGACGTGGATCGATGGAAATGGGGACCAGAATTGAGTGTTGTGGCGGAAAACAGGCCGAGTCGAATGCGAAAAAGTGGGAAAAGCTGAAAAAGCGGTCGCGCACCGGGCGAATATCTGACAACTCCACAAGTGACAGATGAAGTAGGTAACGGAGTGTGTTGTATCGTGGCGTGCGTTGCGGTGGGTCTACGATGGGAATGAAATACACTGTTATGTTCCCTGGGTGGTAGGGGACCGGTTGTACTGTTAGGAAACGTGGAACAGTTGAGTTTGAAACACTTTTGGCGTCGTTTCCGTGAGTGGATGAAAAATAATAGGGGGACGAGTGATTTACACGTCGAAAGAATATCTCGGATACATTCTTTAAAAGGTAATTATTTCCTCAACGTTTTATTAGGTTTTTAGGAGGCTAGTCGGCTGCACATGGGGAGCAAAACATCACTCAGGTTTGGCGTTCCCTTCAGGTTCTAACTACACCAAACACCATGTCATGGAGGTAGTTGGCAAGCGCCTGAGGAGTTCCGGTGGGGTTCCGAGGTCGATCAATTTTAAATCATTGAAAATACTAATGTGGAAGTTCTTGGAAAATGTGTGACGTAGAGAAATTTGTTGCAACCCAAAAATATAGAACCTATCTACATTTTCCTGTCAATTTCACAAGGGTTACCAACCTGAACCTTATCTTCAATGAGGTTCAAGACGTGCTGCGGCTGATAGGTCACGACAACCAGAAGGCTGTATCCTAAGTATTGGATCATAGTTTGCGGTGTCGTTATTTGTTGTCGTTCTTCCAGGCCAATAATAGCGTTGACTTGAGCTGCAGTTCGTGGACCCTAACACCGTCCTGGTTTGATGTAACCCGTGGCACGAAACATGATTCCAGCTTCCTAGAAGCGTGAAAAGTTATGGTATGGCTTCAAGACATGCTTGTCTATATTGTGGTGCGCATAGACGGTTGTGGTCGTCCACATCATAGGAGATGCGAGCCATGGTTGAGCCATTGTTTTTGAGAAAAACATGTTATATTCAAAGCCAGCTGTCGGGAGAGACTGGATGGAAATCTTGCCTCGAACGGTCATGGATACCATGAAGCCAACGGAATCGAAAAACCTTGTCCTTTCACTGAGCACTCGTCGTTTGTTTGAGGGCAAAATCGAGGATGAGTGTTTAGTTTGGATCAGAAGGTGTTCTGAGGCCAGATTCCGACACAAACGAAGCATCGAGCTGGTTGGTCGATCGTTGAATTTTGCAGGATCACCAAAGCCTGTCTGGGGATCGTTGCGCCGTGGGCCCTTTGGTGGAACTGCTAATAAGTTCCAGTTACTTCGGATTCATCGATTGTACAATATCGGGTGAACCTTCCTCATTTGCGGGCTCTCTTCAGTCTGTAGTGATTTTTCGTATAATATAAGATTCCAGCTTCCTAAAAGCCTGACTATATCGTGGTGTGCCTAGACGGTTGAGGCCATCCACACCATACGAAATGCGAGCTGTTTTTGAGAAAAACATTTATAGTCAAAGCTGTGGAGAGAGACTGGATGGAAACCTTGCCTCGAACTGTCATGGGTACCACGAAGCCAGCGGAATCGAAAAGTCTTGGCATCTTACTGAGCACTCGTCGATTGTTTGAGAGCAAAATCCAGGATGAGTTTTCAGTTTGGAGCAGAAGGTGCTCCGAGGTCAGATTCCGACACAAACGAAGCATCGAGGTAATTGGTTGATCGTTGAGTTTAGCAGGAATGCCAAAGCCTGTCTGGGGATTGTTGTGCCGTGGACCCGTTGATGGATTCATCGATTTTACAATATCGGGTGACCCTTCCTCATTTGCGGGGTCTCTTCAGTCTTTGTTTATCAGTTGTAGTGCTTTTTCGTATTTTTATTGGATTTAGGGTGATATATAAACCGAAGGAGATCGTCAATTTGGCCGAATTTTAACAAAGGAAGATCTACTCGTAATCTCACTGCGGAGGGGGATAATCGCCCAAGACCCTGTCCGGGTGGAAAAGTTATTCGAAATTCTCAAATAAATGTAAGAAATAAACGATATTAGTTGATAAAGTCTTTATTTTACGTTTGTTTTGTGCATTGATTCGACATGGTTAAATCCTCTTAACATTGTTGGTTGGTATGTCGCCCTTTACGAAGCCCTTTGTGAAGCGCACAAAGAACAAAGCCTGTCAGTAGATGTTCTCGTTCTGTTGGCAGACCACGTCATTCGTTATTAAATTTGTATAGATAAGTTTTAAAGACTGAGATAGGTACCATGTTAATGGCAAGTGCTAATTATTGATTTTACTTACGACAAGATATTGCTGTTGGCATAGCAAATTATACAACTGAAGGCAGTTGAGAATGAGGCTGGTACAGCAAGACATCAGGAAGCGAAAGCACTTAAATGGATGATGAAATTCCTGCGGCATCCCTTTCGAACAATCGACCATCGGAGTCACCAGCATACCATTAACTACACAAAAGTCCACTACTCCAGTATCAAAATTTCCAATAACGTCAACAACCACAACAATATCAGCGATACATCAACAGCTACAACTGCAGCAACACCAAAAGTTGCAAGCATGTTATGTACACAAGTGTGGCTGCACGTTGGGCACCAACACGGTCACCGAGGCTGTTAACCAACCAAACTCCCCTAACAGGTTTACCAGTCGTGAATACCGGTTGGTTCTTACATATTATCTCCCTGTCAAGACACAGATTTAATCACGTGCCTTGACTCAGGAGTCAAGAAAACAGAAACCACTCGGGGTAAACTACTCTGTTAGAGACGTGAAGTCTCGAGGCGGAGTGATACCACCGAAAGTTTGAATCTAAAAGGAGCCTGCCTGCCCCGCACGGGCCCACCCCAACCTAATCGTTCGCCCCCTGCAGCTTCCAATATAATGAGGAAAACCCTAAATAAACATGGGCGGACTGACGCTTCCTGGAAGAGGGTTAGGGAGCCATAAAAACTCCAGAGCTCAAAACATAACAATTATTTCTTTTTAAACGTATTACACAAAGGCAAGTTAATGTTTTTTTTTTTCTAACTACAAACAGAAAATAAAAAAATTTTCAAATTCTTACAAACAACAAAAAACTCGTAGGTGTTTCGCAAATAAAATATGTTCAAATCTTTAATCTTCTTCGGTCCATATATTTGGACTTCTACCATTTAAATCCGTGATATTAGTTAGTTTAATTTACTGGCTCCGAGCACTTAGGCCATTGTTAGGCCCACTGTACTATCCCCATAAATCGCCTATTCAATGGCTTCCCGCCTATGGTGTTGCAGGATTTAACGAATCTGAAAACAACCTCCAGAGGCAGAGAATGTGCAGATTCTTCATTGAAGAAAACGTTGCCAAGGTGTCTTCGTCTGAGATCTGAGAAGGCCAGGAAGCTGCATAAAAAGTATAGGGCCGTCTCCTCCTCACATAGCCGAAACCACCACCCCCATCTTTTCCATATGGTATTTTAAGGAGCAGTGTTCCGTTAGGAGCCCTACTAGGGTTTTCATGTTCCACTTCTTTAAGGGCAACCAAAAACCCCGCTCTAGTGGCCCCAGGCTCTTTTACAAGGATTTTCGCCTGCCGGCAAGAGTCCAAATTTCTCCACTCGGCTGCGTGAATCCTTGCAATTTCACCCTTCAGAGTAGACTTAACAGTGGATGGCGGGATTCCAAAAGCTGGTTCTGACCCCACCTTTGTGGATCCAGACCCTCGGCGAGCCAGTCTGTCAGCCTTCTCATTACCAGCGATGTTAGAGTGCCCGGCACCCACATCAGGAATGTTTCATTCAGTCGGCCAAGTTTCAACATCATCTGATGAACTCCACACCAACTGGCTTGATATGTCGTTGCTGTTTAGTGCTGATAATGCCGGCCGACTGTCGGAACAGATTCGAATGGTTTCGACCCCTCCATTTTTGTCGCAAACATTCTTTTGCTGCCAGTGAAATGGCATATATCTCCGCCTGGAATATGGTCGCGATTTTTCCGAGGGGTCGGGCCAGTTCCATAATTGGATTCCCCGAGAACACCCCGTCATCTCCATTTGTCGACCATTCTTCTCTTTTGGTGATTACGACGGTGTATGTGTTTTCAAAGGCGAATCTGGAAACCGTATGATCGATCGGCATCAGAACTACCGGATGTTTGTCAAGGAATTTCTAGATAGACGCGTGACCGTGCGTTTGGTCGCCTTTCCATGGTATCGAGTTTATATGCGTCATTGGCTGTTTTCCGTTTCACCTCCAAGTGAATGGGGGGTACATTTAGGATAGCTTCAAGTGCCGCAGTCGGCGTAGTATTCATTGCTCCAGTAATACTTAGGCAACCAAGCCTTTGAATCTGCGTTAGCAGCTTCCTGCTTTTAGCAAAGTTCAGTCTCGGCTACCAGACGATGCATGCATACATGGGTTTTATTATGGAAGTATACATCCAGTGCATCCGTTTTGGTGAAAGTCCACAGGTCTTACCTATCGCGTTCCTACAGCACCACATTGGTTGATTGTTTGGTTGATATTGTTCCTGGATATAGTGCTTCCATGTTAACTTGGACTCGAAATGTACTCCTAAATACTTGACTGTTTGTACCAGTTGGATTTCCGCCCCTGCTAAGGTGGATATCGTATAGCTGCTCCACCTGACGTTCCTAGTGAACATAACTAGTTCAGTCTTCCTAGGGTTCACCGTGAGTCCATGCGGAGGTACCAACTGTGGATTTCATGCAGAGTTGATTTCAAGTGGTCACATACTGTGTTCGCCTTTGTCCCGTTCACAAGCGGGGTCGGCTCGTCGTGATCGGTTTCGCCATTTGGCTATATCGAATACCTGATCTGAGTGCAATCTCGAGGCTTTTAAATCCTTATCCAGCGTATCAAGCCACCGTTGTTTAGGCCTGTCTTTTGGTCGTTTACCATCGACTTCGATGATCAGACCAATTTTGGCAAGTGAATTCTCGTTAGCACGAATTGCGTGACCATACCATCGAAGACGCCTCTCTCGCAACTTTTCCACGATCGGTGCAACCCCATAACGATCGCGGATATCCTCATTTCCGATGTGATCAAAAAGTGTCACAGTAACTGCGCAGCATGTATTGCGTCAGTAGTTCCGCAGTTCTTGACAAATCCGGTTTGGTTCACAGTTATTTCAATGATTTCGCGAATACGTTCAAAAATCTCCATGATTTGGGAAAGTAACCGGATCGTACGGTAATTTGAACATTCTGCTGGACTACCTTTCTTTTTCCATATTAGAAATGTGGTACTTTCTTGTCAGTAAGATGGTGTTCTGTCTTCCTGAATAACCCGATTAAAGAATTCACTAAGCCACAGTGTTGGGTCCCAGCTCTTCGCTTTCCAGAGCTCAGATGCGATGTCGTCAGGTTCTGTGGCCCGATTTCATTCATTTTATGGCTTCCTCGACTTCAGTTCCGCTGACAAGTGCATCTAAATGTCAGTGATGATTGTGGAAGTGGAGGATGAGCAAATTCTTCAGTTGAAATCTGCTCGAAGTATTCTTGCCATCTATCCATCGCGGCTCGACGATTGGTAAGCAAAGTACCGTTCTTGTCATTAACGCAACAGAAGTGTTCGATATCCTGTGTGCGTTCATTTCGGCTTTTGGCAAGTCGATACAGATCTCTCTGGCCATCTCCAGTGTCCAGCTTATCGTAAAGATTTTTGTAATGGCCCGCTCGGGTGACAGCGACCGCTTTCTTTGCTTCCCGGTTGGCATTCTTATACATTTTCCAATTGGCCAGCGTTCTATCTTCGAGAAACTTGTGATAGAGGGGTTTCTTTTCACGGATTTTCATTTCAACATCGTCATTCCAAAGCCAAGTATCTCGATTGATGTACCGCTTACCTCGCTTGGGGACCCCGAGGGTTGCAGAGGTTGCTTTGTGGATCGTGGCTCCATCCGTGAAAACTTCCGGAGAGCTCCGGAAAGGATCGGATCTCAAGGCCGATAAATCGAAGAAGATCGTCAATTTGGGCGAATTTCAATAAAGGAAGATAAAGATAAATTGGTAATCACACTACGAAGGGAGTATAATTGTCCAAGGCCCTGCCCTGGTGGAAAAGTTATTTGAAATTCTAAAATGAATGTAAGAAATAAACGATATTAGTTGATTTAGTCTTTATTTTACGCTTGTTTTGTACATTTAATCAGCACAGAGAAAATTTACTCGTCTCTGTTTTTTAAAAAGAACTCGTCCTATTGATGGTACCTTGATCGTTTTGCATTTCTTAATATGTTGTTTCTTCAAGAGCGCAGATCTCTGGCTGGTGCATGAAACCTTTTTGAAATCTCTCTGTTGATTGTACATTTTGAATTAAATAAACAATTTTTCACTCGCCTTAATCGAAACTGCTTTCCGTTTACTGTCCCAACCCCTACTACCAACTATCAAATCCTTCTATGTAGACAAATTCCGCTCAAGTGGCAAATTATGGTCGCTGATTTTAGGGGGCCACTTAAACGCTAGACACACTCCCTCATTGGACTCCTACATAAATACACCCCTGCTCGTAATATCTCCCATTTTTGTCCGCTATTACCTACTCGCCATGTAAGGAATAGCCACTCATACCTCGACCACTTCCTGATAAGCAGAAATGTTAATCCCAGTTGAAACACTGCCCCTTTCGTTGAAAGTGTACCTGGCATCAGTCAACGCGATGCCATTATGCTTAACATCCAACTCCCTTATCGGGCCATTCACCCACCGGCACTAACAGCCCGGATTTCAGGAACACTAACTGGCGACACATTCGCAACCAATTCTGCAAAGCTGGATTCCCTCAGCTGCAACTCGCACTGAACCGGAGAGTTTCTGACGATATCATTGACCGTGCGGTTCGTCAATATGTTGAAGCAATTCAAATCGTATGTGACGAATTCATGTCAACATGTTCCCTCAACTTCCGTAACCTAATTTCTATCCCGGTCGATATCTTTGATGGCACAGAAGAGGGAAGAAAACCCTATGGTGGAGACTATTTACGATCTTTCAATTCGTGAAAGGTTTTGACCGCAACTGCCTCTCGAATATCGAGCTAATTTGAAATAAATACAGGCAGCTCAGGCGAATATCCCCGCAACCTTACAAACTGTCAGCCATAGTGGGATCCCTCCACAAAACATATCCCCTCCTGAAAAAGCAAAGATCCTTGCTAAATATTTCGCGAATGCCCTCCCCACATGCTCAACCAAAGCTTTGGAACTGAGGTAAGTCCTCAGTCCTACTCCGAAGCAATCAGCCAGACTGGATTGTCCCAATACCTCCTCCTCCAAAACAGGCTTATTTACCTCTCCTTTTACCAATCCACCTAGAATACCACAAGGCGCAGTCATCTACGCAATCCTTTTACCGCGGATATCGGAAATCTGCTCTCACATCTAATCCTATAAAAATCCTTCAATATGCCAATGATCTTATCGTCTACACCATTACAAGGCACATAATACCCGCTGGGGCTCGTTTAAATTCATATTTAGATGAGGTCTACCGACACTTCACCAAGTGGAAACTAGCGTTCATCATCATCATCATCAACGGCGCAACAACTGGTATCCGGTCTAGGCCTGGCTTAATAAGGAACTCCAGACACCTCCGTTTTGTCCACCAATTCGATATCCCTAAAAGTAGTCTGGCATCCTGACCTACGCCATCGCTCCATCTCAGGCAGGGTCCGCCTCGTCTTCTTTTTTCTACCATAGATATTGCCCTTATAGACGTTCCGGCCTGGAAAGTCCTCATCCATGCGGATTAGGTGATCCGCCCACCGCAGCCTGTTGAGCCGCATTTTATCCACAACCACACGCTCGTGGTATCGCTCATAGATTTCGTCGTTATGTAGGCTACGGAACCGTCCATCCTCATGTAGGGGGATATACATTTTTCGTAGCGTTCTTCTCTCGAACGCGGCCAAGAGTTCGCAATTTTCTTGCTGAGAATCCAAGTTTCCGAGAAATACATAAGGATTGGCAAGATCATAGTCTTGTACAGTAAGAGCTTTAATAAACTGAAATAGGCTCTGTTGGCAATCAACAATCGTCCGCGGATTTCATCGTCATAGCTGTTATCGGTTGTGATTTTGAACCGTAGATAGGAGAAATTTTCAACGGTCTCAAAGTTGAGAACAACTTTTTCGCGTTGACATTTCCACCATGTATTCGTCTTGCCTTCGTTAATGTGCGGCCCGAGATCTCGCGCCACCTGCTCGATCTGGATGAAGGTAGACTGTACATTTTGAGTTGTTCTTCCCGTAATGTCAATATCGTCAGCGTAGGCCAGTAGTTGGATGGATTTGAAGAGGATGGTGCCTACCGCATTTACGTCTGCATCGCGAATCACTTTCTTGAGTCCCAGGTTGAAGAGGACGCAAGATAGGGCATCTCCTTGTCTTAGACCCTTGTTGATGTTGAATGGTCTTGAGAGTGATCCTGCTGCTTTTATCTGGCCTCGCACATTGGTCAGGGCCAGCCTAGTCAGTCTTATAAATTTCGTCGAGACACCGAATTCTCTCATGGCGTTGTGCAGTTTTACCTTGGCTATGCTGTCATAGGCGGCTTTAAATTTGATGAAAAGATGGTGCAACTGATGTCCATATTCCAACAGTTTTTCCATCGTTTTCCGCACAGAGAAAATCTGATGTTGCTGATTTGCCTGGAGCCTCTTTTTCTATTTTTTCCTAAGAATTTCGATTATATAGCGAATTAGCATAAAAGAAGCTCCATCTGTGAAGACTTCCGAATAGGTCCGGAAAGGACCGGATCTCAAGGCCGATAAATCCTAGCAGATCGTCAATTTGAGGGAATTTCGACAAAGGAAGATCTACTCGCAATCACTGCGGAGGGAGTATAATTGCCCAAGAACCTGCCCGAACGGAGAAGTCATTCAAAATTCTAAAATGGATTGTTGAAAAGAAATAAACGATATTAGTTGGTGTAGTCTTTATTTTACTCTTTAACAGTGCAGATATCTGGCTGATACATGTGTACTTTTTAAACTATGTCACAGCCTAATGGACAGTTTTGTAACCTTTGAAATTCCCTTCCGAGCCTTCATATAGCGTTTGCAATGCTAACGAGGTGCTTTTCACAGAGCAACTTACTCCCAGTGCCCGGATAGCTGAGTGGTTAGAGCACAAGGCTGTCGATTTGACGTGGGATACCAGTCGACTCAGCTGTGAATGAGTACCTGACTCTAATCAGGGTAATAATCTTGGGCGAGCACAGTGCTGACCACTGTAATCCTGTAGTGTACCGTTACGGTCTTCAATGAAGTGCTCTAACACACTTCAAGGCCCTGATCCAATTGGATTGTTGCGCCAACGATTATTATTATTAACTTACTCCCAACTTGATCTGCGTTAAAAAATCAGTTATGTAGATGACCTACGGTTTCGTTCAGGACAGAATCAACTAATTAGACGCTGCCTCGCCTCTGCCCTGGGAGCAGCGTGACCGAAACGATTTGCAGATGTAGCAAAACACAATTTTACCATAGCTTGGCCCTGGAACAGCTAGCAGGCACCTTGGAGGAAGCAGTTAAGTACGAAAATTCCTCCACTCAAACCTTGAACTCCAACTCGGTCACTAAGGACTTCGTGGTTAAAAAATCACGGCGTGGAGGAGCGCCCAAAAATGGGTTGCTCGAGCCCGAGTCCAACCTAATAAATCATATCCTTCGTCGATGTACTTCGTAGCGTAAAACCCCCGTCACAAGCACGTTGGGAAAGAAGTAGGCATATTCCTTCGGTCGACCAAGCGCTTTCACACCATCCACCTGAACATTATTGGCCCTTTGCGAGACTCGCAAGGGCACAAGTATTGCCTCACAATCATCGACAGGTTTATGCGGTGGCCTGAAGCAATAGCTCTGTCTGACATTACGCCACAATCCTGTGCCGAGGCCTCTGTCGAGAGTGGATCCTGCGCTTTGGTGTACCAGCCGTAATCATCACGGACCAGGGAATGCAGTTTGAGTCTACTCTGTCGATCGACTATGAACTGAGTGCTTGTGATTTTGCTTTCTCCCATAATTTTCCCCAATTATTATTGATTGCCTTTAAAATCATCATTTACATTTAACTACTTTCCATATTTATTACTCTCCTCGTGACATTAACACAGAGTCCGTCCACCTGCGGCATCTACTGTATCTTCAGCTGTGTCTACTTCTCCTCTGCATCTTACCAAGCCCAGCGATTCAGCACAATCACTGAATTCTGCCGAAAACGTGAACCGCAACACTAGTGCAGTGCCAAAAATGCAACGATCTACTAAGTCGTCGTTACCTGCGTGCTCCTGGCGGTTTAGGAATTCGTTCGACGGGACTTTGACCCCTGAAAAGGCGCTTCCTACTGTGCTTAACAGTGTAGCCTCAACATCTTCTCAGGAGTCTATGTACTAGGCCTCTCAATCTGAGTTGATTTTGTCTGCAATGCCCTCCTACATCAGGGTTGCTTCCACTGGCTCTAGACCCCTGATCCAGCATAGAGGCCCTATGCGAAGAGTTACGGTCCACCGAGCCTCCGATCCTGTTTCGGGACAATATCCGCAACCTCCTCATCAAGTCACGAATCGGAACACAGGCGCTCCACTTTTTGACATCGTTCCTGTCGCCAACGAAGCTCGACTTCTCTCCGCTGCCATATATTCTAGCACTTCATCCACCCATACCAGTGGCCCCAAGCTAAAGGTGGCGTCCCTACCTAAACAGCTCTTTACCTCCAAACTAGCGTTCGAAACTTCTACGGACGATGTTCTGGAGTATATAAAGAGTAAAGTTGGTTTACGTTCTCTCTCCTGCGTCAAACTGACAAAAGACAACAACACAGACAGGGTGATTGTATCTTTCAAGCTGACTTATCCACACGAAGTTGACGTCCTCGGCAAACCTTCTTTCTGGTCCTAAGGCGTAATTTGCGGGTAAATTTCAGGGCAACCCGCCTCGCTGTGCTATATCAGAACGTTAGGAGTTTGAGAACCAACTGGGGGCCTTCAATTTATCCGTACTGACTCAACAACACCATGCCATCTGTATCTCTGAAACCTGGCTGGATGATGCCATATTAAACTCCGAACTTCCCGAAGGGTACTCCACTTTCCGCTGTGACAGGGACCGGGATGCACCTCATAAGTCCACCGGCGGTGGGGTCCTAATTGCAATAAAAGATACACTCCCCGTCGAACTCGTCTTCTCCTCCTCTGGCTTTCCTTTCGACTGTGTTGCTCCTTTTTTCTCTCCGCCCAACTTCCTCCCGTTCATTGTATCTTATGTATATGTCCCCTGCGTTTGTCTGAACTCCTTTCTGTCAGATTCCCTTCCTTCCCTTTCTTCCTTTGCGGAGATTTTAACTTCCCCATGCTCCACCGGCCTAATCATCCTAGCCTTCCGATTCCTTCCAACAACCACTCCCTTTCTTCCCTTCTACTTTCTTCCTTTATGAACACTTGCTCTGCCCTGAATTTTAATACCACCAAAAACTCTTTGGGGTGCACTCTCAATCTCTTCCTTTCCAACCTCCCCGAGTGCCACCTCTCTTTATTTACTTGCACATTCCCGTATGTCAAAACTGACGCTAACCACTCCGTGCTTAAATTTGAATCAGAGCTCCCTCGTTCAAACCCGAAAACCAAGCACAAAATCTACTAAGTTCAACTTCTGGAAAGCCAATTTTGACGGTCTGAACTCAGCTTTAGTGTCATTCAACCAGGTACATATATTAAGCAACTCATTGTGTGATCAAGCTCTAAACACCTTTTAGAATATCCTGTCCGATCTCCCCTCCTGTTATGTCCCTTCTTCCTCTCCCTGCCTACGTTCGTACCCAACTTGGTTCAAAACGGAAATTCTTATTAACATTCGTCTGAAACATACACTGTGGTAGAAGTTTCGGGCTTTTAAGGATGACGCCGCCCTTGCTCATTTTAAGGCTATACGCTCTACTGTGAAGTCAATGGTCAGAAAAGCGCGTAAAAGGTACTTATTGACCGTCGAAGCCGCCTTTGCCTGCGGTAATTTAAAACCCTTTTGGTCTCACGCTCGCAATTCTCGAAATTCCACTCAATCTCTCCCTTATTCTATCAGTTTCGTTGGCTCCACTGCCAACCCACAACAATCCTGCGACCTTCTCTGCACCTTCTTCTCTTCAGTGTTTTCTCCCTCGAGCCCTCCACCCTCTACACCTCTCATAACTGCAGACTGCTCCGAATCTTGGGCCATTTCTCTCCTTACGCCTTCCTTGGTTGAGTTCCTCATTGGCAATCTTGACCCCAATGTCGGACCTGGCCCCGATGCGCTTCCTAACCTCTTCCTCCTTAACTGTAGGAAACATGTTTTCCTGCCCCTAAGTCTAATCTACAACAAAAGTCTAAAAGAATTATACTATCTCCATCTCTGGAAAGAGGTCCTTATCATCCCTACCCTCAAGAGCGGAGACTCTTCTCTTGCTGTGAACTACCGTCCCATTCTCTCTCTCTTCTCTCCTCTTGTTTCAAAATCCTGGTTGATCGCGCACTTCGGTCACTTCATTGTTAAAGAGCAGCATAGTTTCGTGAAACATAGATCTACGGCTTCAAACCTTCTGGTCTTTACCAACTTTGTTGTTAAATGCTTTAATTCACAACAGGACATACATGCTATTTGTACTGAAGCCGTTGAACCGTTGATCATAATATTCTTCCCTCTAAACTTCCATTACCCAGCTTCCCTCCCTCGATCATCTCCTGACTTTCCTTCAATCTCTCATACCGCACCTGCAAAGTTTCTTTTCATGGTTACTCATCTCATTTCTTCCCTTCGTCCTCTGACGTTCCCCAAGGCTGGCACCCTACTCTTCCTATTTTTCATCAATGACCTCGCCTCCATTCTCATCTGTCCGTGCTTGTTTTACACAGACGTCCTTAAATTATTTGCCTCTGTTTCGTCTCTGCTGGACTGTGCTCTCTTGCAGACCAACCTTGATAATTTGGCCCGTTGGTGTTTGGTCAACAAGCTAACACTGAATATCAGCAAATACCACTGGGTGTGCTATTCGCTTAAACCCTCCCCAACATCCTTTTCCTATTCTCTCAGTGGACAACCACTTTCACTACTGACCTTTAAAGACCTGGGTGTAATATTCGACGACAAACTTCGTTTCAATTCTCATTTCGTTGACATCGTCAATAGAGCTTCCAAAATGTCTGGTTTTATCCTACGTTCTTCCTTCGACTCTTCCTCAATTTAGCCCTCCTTAACACAACCTTGTCAGAAACATCCTTGAATATTGCTGTCTAGTCTGGTCCTTCTTCTGCACTCGTGACTGCCGCGTTCTTGAAGTTGTACAATGTAAATTCACCCGGACCCTCTTTTACAAAAAGAACTTTCCACGGCTTGATTATCCGTCACGCCTCCGCACTCTCAATCTCCCTTCCCTGCAGCGACGCCGTATCTTCCTTGATATGTGCACTCTTTTCAAACTCTGCAATTGTTAGACTGCTCCCCGTCAACTCGGATATTACTTTCCATATCGCCTCGCCTTATAACCCACGTAGTGCGGACAGTTTCGATGTACCCTTTGCGGAGGTCGAGATTTACTTCCACTCTCCGATCCCGAGGCTATGCCGGTCCTACAACGCCCTGCAGCTTGGGTCCTTTGACTCTACTTCCTTCTCTAGTTTTAAGTGTAAAATAAGGCATTCACTTGCTCCTCCCTCTGAAGACAATATGCAATAAGAAATTTGTTTTCTGTGCATTGT